>NC_138525.1:13001677-15401677 GCF_000230855.2 Cajanus cajan
TCCGTCTTGATATGTTTTTTCTTTTTAAATTATTTATCTAAAATCACATTACCTAATATTTTAATATGATTTTAAATCATTTAACACAATCTCAAACACCCACTAGTATGTCATGGACTTTTTATGAGAAGTATTTTGGACATTCAATTAGGGACGTTTTATAGATCTCGACAATATAGAATGTTTGGATATTTTATGATAGGTCAACACACAACATAAAATGTTCATTTTTTATGTCGGGTAGTCAATATCTATCATAATAGAGGTACAATTGGATAAATTTTAATACATTGACGCCTACATTTTTATGACGAGTAACGTCATACCTACCATATAAAATGCGAACCTTCTATAGTGAGTGTGACAATATTCGTCATAGAATATGATCCTTTTATGGCAGGTTCGACCTTACTTGTCATAGATGTTACACATTCTATACATGTAACATTATACTTGTTATAGAATGTGTAATCTTTTTTAATATCTTATTCATTTTTTGAAATTTTCCAAATATTACAAAAATACATTCCAAGTAGTTCAAAAAACATATTGTTGTCCAATTCAATAGAAACCTATATGAAATACAATATTTATCATTGAAATTGAAATAATGTACAAATTAAACCACATATCAAACTAAGATATTTAACAAGCTAAATTTAACAATAAGTGTCATTAATTAATAACAATGAACAATTACTATAATCATGTACAAATATTATCAAATAACAATGAATCTAAAGTAAACTAGCCAATGTATGAAAACAAAAGTATAAAAGAATGTAGAAAAACATAAATCAACCCTTTATTGCCCCAAGAAAAGAAGATGTTCATCTTTTGTGGATATCTTCCATATTTTCATGGGTAAATGGAATTGGACTTTTGAATGCCTACACAATTAATTCAAAATAAAGATAAGTTAAACATTAGTTGATCATTAAATTGTTGCATAATAATTAAAAGCAATTAATTTGATTTAATATTGTATTGCCTCCTTTTATGAGTCATCGATAATGATGGTGAGCATGTGGTTCATCTCGTAATAACCACACTCATGATTATCAACTCGATGTGGACACTATAATATAATGAATATAAAACATAAATAAATCATACTTATAATATATTTTAATTGAAATCTAACTACATTATTTGGTTGATAGTTGACTTACTTTGGAAGCATTATATTGAAGCTTCTTCCTAGCTACTGAAGGAAGCCCCCGCAAGATTAGGCTTGCTGTAACACCCCAATTTTCAAAAAGGTTATTATTATTATTATTAGATGGTATTTGGTCATAATTATTTTAATAATTATAGAGGAATATTATTTTGTATGTTTTAAATAATTATTATTTTGGACAATTATTTTGTACGTATTAAATAAGTATTTTTATTAGCATTTTTAAATAAATATTTATATGTTTTAAGAGAAGGTTGATTTTATATGATATTTTGTTATTGAAATTATATTATTATATTTAGGGTCAGAAATATATTATTATTATAGAGAAAAAATATTTTATAATATACATGTATTTATTTTATTTAATTATTTTGAGGAAAATTAGAAGTGGGTTAAAAGAGAAGAAAAATGGGTTGGGTTGACCCAGTCCAATGGATTAATTTTAAGAAAGGAGTCAGGTGGTGTTAACCCTATCTGCCTCATTTGCGTTCTGAAGGGTTAGGGAAAAAAAAGAGGAGAAACAAAGAGCTCTAAGGAAGAGTACTCAGGAACGATCTTAGATCACACCAAGACCATTCATCTTCTGCTCATCCAGGTATGGGGGTGATGAGTTTCTTCATATGTGAATATAGGGTGTTCGGGTAGTGAGGGCAATCCCTAAGTCCCTCTAGAAACTCTATTTAAAATTCTGAACGATTATCTGTGCAATCGATGTTCTAAATTCTTAATTCATTTGGAAGAACTTATTTCTTGAATTGTCTTTGAATTCCATTGGGGCTTTCTTGTTAATTCTTTATCATTAAATTTGATGACTTGAATTTTATGTGTTAAGAAGAGTTTAGATTTTTTTTTGTAAAACCAATGGAAACCAATTTTTGAGGCTTGGGATGTGTATGGATTGATTTGGAACGTATGAAGAATATAAATGGAGTTAAACTGAACCAACGGGGTGTAGAAGTAGTGAAAATTGGTAAAAACCTTGTTGAAACTCGTAAAATGCAGGTTTAATTTCACAGAGGGGAGTCTGGGCAGAGATTTGGGCGCTCAGCGCCAGTTTTGGGCGTCGGGCGTCGGGACCCCGACATACGTTTGTAATTTTGCGATATCTTTCTGTGTAGTTATCCAAATCGAGTGCCGTTTGTTTTGTTAGAAACTAGACATCTGGGGATACCATTTAGACACAAGAATAGTGTAAAAATATTAATATTTGATCAAGTTATGTGAGTTTCAATTTGAGCCTTCCAATCTGTGTGCGAACCACAACATCAATTTTTGTGAGCCCTGAATGGTAACCTAAACGACTTTATTAGGATTTGTGTTCTTCATGAAAGTTGTAGATATTGATGTTAGGATTCTAATGGAGTTGGGATCACTTAGAAAGGATATGTATATCTCGAGTTATGGTTAAATTATTAACTGAATGTCATAGATATTGTGATGTGTGTGAAGAATTATGTGAAATTTGTGGTCTATGATGTTGATAACTTAATGATAGGTACCTAGCATGTGAGGATGATATTGCATGGATTTTTATTGACATGTGATGATGTTATATAATGGAGATGCATTAATTATGAGTTACGTGGGATGCATGAGTTGCATGAGACTTATGAGTTGCATGTGGTGCTTGAGAAGCCAGACGTGGCTATATTGCATTGGACCCTGGGCCCAGAGAGGGGTTGAGACAGGGGGGACCATGACGGGAGGCATTCCATGCGTGGGTCGTTGGGTGTTTAACTGCGCAGCTCACTGGCCACAGAGGGTTTAACGGTGGGTGGATTGCCTTTGCACGGGCCGCTGGGTGTTTAACCGTGCAACATACCGGCCCTGGGAGGGTGTGAGAACGATATGCCCACATTGGCAACAACTAAGGGAATTGACGAGGTACGCCCATTGTGCGGAGTGCCAAGTTGAGACTCTTAGGAGAGGAGATGTGTATGAGCATATAGTGAGCATGTGTATGAAAGCTTGTATGATTGAAAAAAAATGATGTTTGGTAATTATATGAGATGTATTTGTTGTTTATAGTTAATGATGATATTTTGGTGCACGGTGTGGGGTGGGAATTGGGTAGCTCTATGTTCATATATGATGTTATCTATCTCTCACCGTCCTGTTTTTATGTGGTTTTCTTTTAGGTGAAGATGAAGGCACTCATAGTGTTGAGTTCTAAAGGAAAAGGGTTCTGCTCTGATAGGATGTGACATTGGGGCATGAATTTAGGATGCTTTAGTTATGAATTGTTATTTGTCGTTTGAGGAGACTTATTTTTAGGAGTTTTATATTCACCTTATATTTGTAAATTCTGGATCCCTTTCATTTTTCTTTAGAGACCTTTATAATTTTCTTTTAAGAGTAAAACTTTATTATTATTATTATTATTATTTCTATTTATTTCAAGACTTGTGAACCTATGAGTTTTTATTAAAATATGTGGACCCTTCTTGATGTTATATTTATTGAATTATTCTTATTGTTGTTACTTATCTATTATGGGGTAGAAGGGTGTCACATTTAGTGGTATCAGAGCAGGTCGATCCAATCGGCCGTGAGTTATGAGTCTACTATGCTTGTTTGGTAGATGAATGATGGAATATGTTTTGCTTTATGATGAGGATAATGATGATGATGATGATGTTTCCCTTGTGTTGTTAGTGTTGTGCTTACACTTATATTGTTTTCTCAGAATTTGGCTAAAAGACATGATATAGCTTAGTTGAGGCTATTCATGATTGCTTATTTTTTTTTTATACTTCTTGCTTACGTAAGAAGTAGTGGTTGAGTGGTATCGCTCGTATTGCAAGCATATGTGCCAGTAGTAGTGGACGAAGCCTTGCTAATCAACTAGAAATTATTGGGACCTTAAATTTGGGTGAGACATTGATTTGTCGAGAGTTTACGGTTAATGGAGTTTCTAGAATCTATAGTTGTAGCGATTGAATCCAAGGAGGTTGTATATGAGAATTGGAGTTTTGGTATCCTTGATGAAAGATTGAAATGTTGGTAATTCCCTTGAGTGTTGGTGTTGGCATGTTTACCGTTTATGGTTTAGGTAGCATGTGAGTTTTATTTTCTAAGTCTGTTGTGCTAAATATGTGAGTTGTTTGGTTTAGGATTGTAGTGGAAAGCTTGAATATGAAGTTGAGGTGTGAGTTTGGAAGGGTTGATGTATTTTTGTGGCCTTAGATATATTGATATACTATTGCTGTTTGGTGTAGAGGATATTTTCGCTGCAGTTTTGTTGTGTCATTATGACTACCATATTGACAGATTTAGATTTTATGATCTTCATAAAAGTTGTAGCCTTAGACGTTATCTTTCCAATGGAATTGGAATCAGGTAAAACGGAGGTCTAGAACTCCAGTTATAGCTACTTTGGTGATCAAAGGTCTAGCTGTAAGCGCCGAATATATCTGCTGCGGTTTTTGAAATTTTTAGCTAAGAAGAGGATCTTTTAGAATTTTATGTCTTCATAAGAGTTTTAACTTATTCTCTTAGCTTTCTTTTGAGATAGGTTTGAGATCATTTGGATGAGTATAACTCTCTAGGTATCATTTTCTTTGATCATTGTTGAAGGGATATGTATGGTATCATGATATTTTTGAATCGTTAGACAATGCAAGGATAAAAATTGATTTTTGTCATGATTCTAAGATGTTAGGTGGATTGAGAGGTTGTTTAAGATTGTATGATGTTATGTGGTAAAGTTGATTCATGCTTTATGGTGTAAACGATGATTGATTTGTATATGCTTAGGGATAGTATATATGAAGATTTTAAAGTAGGTATTCTAATATGATTTGATATGCATGTATGTATATATGAGGATAGATGACTTTATGGATCAATTAGTGGATGTTTGTGTATTAATGAGATTGATCTTAGGATGTGATATCACCATATTAAGAGTTAAGTGTGAAGATATATCCAAGATAAATTTAGGATAGATTATCTAAGTATGATTTTTGACTGTATGAGATGAGTGTTCTAGGCCATGTAATTTTCTTGCGGAGGTATAACGTAGATCTATCTAAGATAGAAGTTGTGCTTAAGTGAGAGATACATGAGTCTATTAGCGAGGTTATGAGTTTCTTGGATTAGCTCATTGTTGTTGGATATTTATTGAGTAACTTTCTAAGATAGCATTACCTTTGAACATATTGAGTAAGAAGAGTGCTATTTTTGTGTGAGATAGTAAGTGTGATAGTAGTTTCCAAATTCTTAAGGAAAGATCGACTAGTGCGCTAGTGTGAGCATTGGCCGATCTTAGTAAGCCTTTTGTGATATATAGTTATGCTTCTAAAGATATGTTTGGGAGGAGTATTGTGACAAGAAGGAAAGGTAGTAGGTTATGATTTTAGGCAATTGAAAATTCATGAGAGGAATTTTCTTATCTATGACCTTGAGTTAGTAGCTTTAATATTTATACTAAGATTTGGAGACATTATGTATATGATTCCAAGCTTGAAGTATTTTTTGATCGTTAGAGCCTTAATTATCTGTTGACTGAGTAGTTAATTATGTGACTAAAGAGATAGTTTAATTTCTAGAGGACTAATATTTCAAACTTAGTTGTTAATTGAGTAAAGCTATTGTGGTGACCGATGTTTTGTGTAGGAAACCTTTATATTTATCTTCCCTTATGATTAGAGAGATGAATCCTTTTGGCTCAAATTAGAGATTTAAGTTTGGCTTATAAGGTTACTCTTAGTAGTGTGAGACTAAGTATGACTTGAGTAACGAATGGATTGTTGAAGGAAATTGGAGAAGCACAATTTTGGTGACAAGATATGAGGCTATAGGATAAGGTGATGGATAAGAGTTTGACTTGGGTGTAGATGGAGTGGTGAAATTAGAGATCTGATATGTATACCTAGTGAACTTACGCTTAGGTGCTTAATCTTTAGAGATGATCATAGAAGTAAAACCAATGTTGTAGCAGATGCCTTGATTATGATAACCTCTGGTATATCGTTTATGATGATTTAAGGGTTGGATTTGATTGAAGAATTTAGAGACTTATGCTTTGTGTGTGAGATTATCCTTAGGAGCATTGAATTGATTATGTTGAAAGTGACTAGTGAATTAATGGATGAGATTAGAGAAGCCTAGGAGTTAGAGCCTTTCTTAGAGAACCAAGTGGAAAAGATTGGTAGGAGTGTAGATAATTTTTTTGAGTAGAATCGATGTTATTTTGAGGTGCAAGAACAAATTTGGGTGCTTAGTAACCTTCAATTAAGAAAGATGATTTTAGAGGAAGGACATTCATTTAGGAGCTACTAAGATGTATCGGGACCTTAGGAGGATGTATCAGAGTGGTGCAGCGGAAGCATGGTGGCCTAAGGTGAAGAGAGGAGTAGAGAAATTGTATGCTCGTGTTTAGTATGCAAGAAGTCTTTTGGAATTTTGTAGCACTTAGACGTCCCATTTTGGAACTGTAATGGTGAGTGGATAGACCTTAATTGTAGGTTTGTCTGAGATACATAAGAGATCGATTCTATCTGTGTTTTAGTGGATAGACTCGCCAAGTTTACTTGTTTTACCTTTAGATATCCTTTGGTGAAATTGATAGAGTTGTACATCAATAAGGTAGTGAGGTTGCATAAGGATTAGAAAGTAAGAAGAGAGAAGTCTACCATTACAAAAATTTCGGGGACGAAATTTCTTAAAGGATGGGAGTATTGTAACACCCCAATTTTCAAAAAGGTTATTATTATTATTATTTCTATTTATTTCAAGACTTGTGAACCTATGAGTTTTTATTAAAATATGTGGACCCTTCTTGATGTTATATTTATTGAATTATTCTTATTGTTGTTACTTATCTATTATGGGGTAGAAGGGTGTCACACTTGCTTCCAAAGACCTACAAAAATAAATGATTAATCAGAAGTTAAAGAATAAAATTATTATTTTCTTCATGAAATTATTTAAAAAAAAAATAAAGATAAAGATTGAAAGTAGATACTTACAAGTCAATGTCTAATCCGCAACTTAATAGTTTTCTTATGTAATAAACACAAGAGAAATACAAGAAAATACCTTAGAATAATAACAAAAAACTGCCAATGAGGACTATACATTTTTTAATATTATTAGAAGCCACTAAGTTATTGCAAACTTAAAATAAAATATAATACAAGTACTTACCCATTCAAATAAGGTGCTAAGTACACATCATTTCGTCCTAGCTTGAACTGGTCAATCAAATACTGCTTCACCTTAATTAATGTCTTTCAATCCAACACACTAGATGACTTAGGTCAATGAAACCATAATAAAAGGCATTTCACATGTCCACAACCACACAATGAAGATGCCTATAATTGTGAAAAAAAAAATATAATGTTATGAACGTGTAAATGAATATATTAAAATAAAAATTATTACAAATAATACTCACCCAGTCTATAATTATATCATTGATATAGAAAGGAAGTCAACAACATAAATTATGTCCAAGGCATCATGTTGGTATATAAGGAAAGGGATAAGCATGTCCTTGCAAATGGCCTAAGGAGGCATGACTATCTATATTCCTAAGAACAATTGATGCCAATGTCAATTGATGGATTGAAGAAATCTTAGAAGGTGTTGCACATGTAGCAGCATTAACTTTCTCCTTTCCATAAACAACCTAAGCATCATACACTAGTGGAAAAAAGACTTTTAAGATAAGTTATTTTTTACTTTTAAGATCGGTTAAAGAACCGATCTTAAAATAGACGATCTTAAAAGCTGGAATTTTAAGATCGGTTAAATAACCGATCTTAAAAGTCCAACTTTTAAGATCGGTTACGAAATAACCGATCTTAAAAGTATCAGGTTTAATTTTAATAAATTTATTAATGTAACAACTCTCATATTTGGCCTCTCAAGAATGTTATTTCATGACACTTCACTTTTCAACATGTTTTTTCCTTACTGCACATTTTCTGGGAGACTTCCCAGAAGGTCACCCATCCCTATATTACTCCAAGTCAAGTACGCTTAACTGTGGAGTTTTGATGAGATAAACTACCGAAAAGCAAATGCATGTTGTTAGTATAAGTAATACAAATTAATTCATTTAAGTCATCCTCAACTATACAATCTCATACTTATATTATTTTTGGATCTCTTATTTTGGTGTGTCTAGACCGCTATAAAAATATAAAAAATTATATAATAATTATATTATCAATAATAATAATTATATTATATTTAATTAATATTTATTTATATATATACTTGTATAATTAACAATCTACTTATTTATATTTAAAATTAATATTATGATACAATTTAAATTATTTATTATAGACTTAAAAGTTTAAATAATAATTTATATATTTTAAAATGATAAGAGTTATAATAACACCGGTGTAACATTTACTAAGTATTACACCACTCAATAACTTTATATTAAATGTGAATTTTGTAAATCCAACCGTTAGATTGAAAGTTCATATCACTTTATATGTTTATATCAAATTTTGTTAAAATTGAACAACAACTTGAAGGTAATCAAAGTGTTCATATTTTAGTATATTTTGAAATGTATATATTACGTCAATTTTGTTTTATAAGAATGAAGTATCAAATCATCTTCAATTAATATAAAATTTTGTATATATGAGCTAAGAGTAAAAAGCTTTCAATCTAACGGTTGAATTTATAAAATTCACATTTAATATAAAATTATTAAGCGGTGTAATACTTAGTAAAAGTTACACCGGTGTTATTATAACCCTTTTCTTTTAAAATATTATTTTTATAAATTAAATTTTAACATTTAAATAAATTATTAATTAACTTAATATATTTATTCATCTTAAAAGGGAGGCGCGTGTGAGGAAGAATGACTAAGGGAGAGCGTTGCATTTTTTAAATAGTTATAGTACTTTTAAGATCGGTTAAAATTTAACTGATTTTAAAAGTAATTTTAAGATCGGTTAAAATTTAACCGATCTTAAAAGTGCTTACATTATTTACAAAATTATCACCGCGTCACTTTTAAGATCGGTCACCTTTTAACCTATCTTAAAACCCCGATTTTAAAACTAATTTTTGCACTAGTGATATAATACAAATAATTAAGGACATCATTAGAATGTAGTAAATTTAAACATTGATTACCTTAGACACATGGGCCTTAGTTAGTCTGCTTGGCCATAGGATAAAGTTACCTAGGGCTCGTCCCACTATTTAAACCTCTATAGTGGGCACATGGACTCGAGCATCATGCTCTTTGATGTCGACAACCTCCACCCATAACATATCATTTACAATTGCCTAATGGTGGATGGTTGACCTCAACATGTACACCTTACGTATGGCTACCAACTTCTCTAGCATACCATCAATGTATAATTGTACCTCCGTTGGTGTCGCATCAACTACATCCTTTTTTGATGCATCGGGGGTGACACAACTCCCCTACATACCAATAGCAGACAAAGGAGGAGGAAGAGAAAGATAAGGAGAATAAGGATAAGGTTGTTGTGTCGTGGGAAAATTGGACGCAAGATCTACCTTGAGGTCTACAATAAGTTGTGCCTTCATGTCTTCAAACATGTTTTGTTGAATCTCAACTTAAGGCATGCCTAGTAATTATCACTAAGTTATGATCTATAGACATGCCTAGCTATAGGAGCTCTAAAGAATGGAAAATGCCTCTACCTCATCCAGTTGTATGCACACAACCTTAATGCTATTGAGTGCCAAGTGCAATCATTAATATGTCATCACACCCTTCCTTAATAAAGGTCTCATGTGTGACCTGCTATTCTAAGTTGCCCTACAACACAATAATTTAATAAATTTGTTAGTAATTGATGATCAAGAATCCATCCCACATATGAAAAATAAGATACTTACAATCCTCCTTACCACTTCTCGAGTGACATTATTTCTATATTCCCCTAATTTCCTTTATCGAGCTACTATCCATTTGGCATGATTGTTAGGTCGACTGTATTGGCTAGCCCCTAATCAAAGACCAAAAAAAGTAGCAACCTTTTTCATCATGTCATCCTCAAGCTTGTCATATCCCCACAAGACATGAAGTACCCAAATATGCACCCAAACAATAACACCCCAAAACAAGAAAATAAACCAGCACCCAACAACACCCCAACCAACTTGTGAAATTTACAAACACTTGGCAACAACACCAACAATTCTAGCAACATCTCAACAACACTTGGAAGCACAACAAAAATCATACACAAAAAAATTAAAAAAACAAAACAACATCTCAATAACACTTGGCAATATAGAGTTCTCAATCAAACAACATCAATGCACAAAAAAGAGAAGAGAATGAACCTTAGAGCAAGTGTGAAAGAGAACTGTAGAACCTCGTCGAATTGAAGAACTTAAAAGAAAAAACCAACATTTCATAAAAACCAACAAACCAATGTTGCATAAAAAATTAAAATTGAACGACACGAGACGAGACGAGACAAAGTGTTATGGTGACGAAGTGCCAGAATGATGTCGTTGAACAAGGTTGTGAAGGTCGCTAAAAATGCTTGTTGAACGAGGTCATTGGAAATCGCCTCAGCCATTGGAGAGAAAGAAAAAGAGTAAACGATAGATAACACGAATGAGTTTGTGTCCTCTCGGTGACCTAATAAGAGGACATTTATGGCGGCGATGATTTACCTATTATAAAATATTTCTTTTTATAATAGATAAATCAACACTTATCATAAAATGTTTAAACATATTTATAAGTATGTTACCACATCACATTTTATATTGTATGACTCAGACCCAACACAGAAAGTGTGTTATAAAATATAATTTTTGCATTAATAACCTAATAAATGTTATCTTTGCGCATCAGACAATAAGTTGCATTTTGAGACCAAGTAGAGAAAGTATTAAAAAAAATATAATTATATTAGTAATCTAATAAATGTTATCTCTGCACATCAAGCAATAAGTTACATTTCGAGATCAATAAATTGATAACCGGATATATAATTGTCTACATGAAGAGAAGTTATATTTTTATACATAGCTATGGCAAATAAAAGAAGAAGCACAATTTAGTTTTTTTTTTGTAAATTAACTAATGATTAATAAATAAAGATATGAGTTCCTTGTTTGTGTATTTAGGCATTGGATAGGAGTAGCATATAGGTAGACAGGGAAAGGTGGAAAAAATAAAGGAGAGTAGGCTACATCTCAGTCATATTTGAAAGAGATGAAGAAAAAGCTTAGGCTTGTCAATTCCATATATATTCGTTCTTTGTTTTTCCTGCGGTAAGTGAATTCTGTGGCCAGTCACTTGGAAACAAGAAAAGAAATATTAATTGGACCATGCATTAGCATAGCATAGGATATATCATACTATCTTATATTATATTATATAATTACATTTAATTTTGTGAGGCTAGGTGGTGAAGAGGAAAGGAAAGGAGGGTTTGAAGGCTACATCCATTGAATCCGATTCCGCTATATATAGCTACGACTCCCGGTTCTCATCTGGAACTGCATGCAGATTCTATTTATCTATCTTTGAAACGTCCACATCCAGCTACAGAAAATTGTACCCTAGTCTTGCTTTATTAGGATATTGTTAACTCATTGATTAAAATAGTATTGAATTTAATTCTTTTTAAGGGATGTTTCGTATTTTAAGAAATTATATCATAGTCCATTTAGATTTATTTTATTTAATAATTTATATTTTATATCAAATTTTAATGATTAAATCGTTGAATTTAAAATTCTTAATGTCTATGTTAAGTATACAAATATTTAAAAAAAATTGAAAATTATTTGATATTTCTTTTTATTAATTCAAATTAACATATAAAATGATTTTATGATTATTCGTCAATTTGAATTAATGAAATGAAGTATTGAATGGTTTTCAAATTTTTAAAAAATTTCCAAATTAATTTATGTATTTAGAACTTAAAATCCAACAATTAAATTATTAAAATTTGATATGAAACATGAGTTATTAAACTGAGTAATTTTAGATAAACTTACTTCTAAAATAAATAGATTCTAGATATAAGTGATATTGGACTCAAATCTTTTAAATAATACCTCATATTTAAGTCATATATATAAGTTATTGATTTAAATAATATTAAATTTAGTCCTTTTAAATAATATCTTTTGTTCAAATTATGTATATAAAAAATGGTTAAAAGTGAAAACAACATTGAAATTGGCCGGTCAAAGTTTTGGATCACGAGAAAGTGGATTAATCCTGCTTACTATTGTATTTATTGGTGTAGTTTTTGCGATGAAATTTTTTAGATCTTTCTGAATCACATTCGGAAAATTATTTCAAATCATTAAAAAAAAAATTTAAACTATAAAATATTAATCAAATAATTGTTTTATAATAAATTTATTAAAAAAAATATGAATATTTTAATATTTCAAAGAGTGTTTCATATGTTTTTTTAGGAGAATATATCAATCCTCTTTTGCAATTCCTTGAACTTGAATGTGTGGACGACAACAGGTATTGTCCATCATCAGCTGTCATTGTTTTATGGTCATAAGTAGTGTCACCAATTTCTGCAATGCAATGCAAGTGCTATAATAGTCACATTCCATGTTTTCCTACCCTATTTCCCTAGCTAGAGACGCGTTATTTTAACATGCACCACACTCATCATGCTTTGTTTGGCTTAGTGAAAAAACAAAAATTAATGCTTGAGTTATTATTATTATTATTATTATTATTATTATTATTATTATTATTATTATTATTATTATTATTATTGTTATTATTATTATTATTATTATTATTATTATTATTATTATTATTGTTATTAACTTATTATTATTATTATTATTATTATTATTGTTATTATTATTATTATTGTTATTGTTGTTATTATTATTATTATTATTATTGTTATTATTATTATTATTATTATTATTATTATTATTATTATTATTATTATTATTATTATTATCCCGAGCCACACATTCGAATAAATTTCAAATCCATTCGAATAAGTAGCAAGTTCATTCGAATGTAGTTTTATTATTACAATCGAATAATTTTTTTAATTTAATTGATTAAGATGAAAATGATTATTAAAACTTAAAATATTTATATTTATATTTTTAATTCCTTTCTTAATTTTCTTATTTATTTTCTCTTTCTTATTTTTATATATTTTATTTCTCACTTTTTATTTTTAATTTCTATTTCTTTCTTTTTATTTTTTTTACTCTAGTTTTTTTTTTATTTTATTTTTTTATATACCTCATTTTTCACTTATTTCTTTTTATCTGTCCAAATATATATATTATCATTTCTCACCTATGTCTCTTAAACTAAATAATCAAATTTTCATTATATTTCTTACCTATTTTCGCTGACTTATTTCTCTTTATTCTATTTCTCTTCACTTTATTTCTTACCTATTTTTCTTCTCTCAACCAAACACAATGTATATGAAATAAGAAGAATAGATGAGTAATGATTTGATAGAAAAAAAAATAGTAGAATTAAGGAAAAAATAGAGATAAATTAGTATTTTAAAAATGCATTTTACATATAGTTAAAATTTAAAGTAAAATTAAATAATTATCATTTTACTACTTTCCATAGTTTCAAGATGTATTGGAAGAAAATAAAAAGGATAAAACTTAGTTAGTGATTTTCTCCAGTCAAAATTACATATAAAAAATGTATCTAAATTTTATCCTTTTTATTTTCTCTAAATACGTCTTAAAATTCAAGAGGAAAATTTATGGGAAATATAGGATTCGATCTGTAGCCTTTGGGTTACATGAAAGCTTCATAATCACAATACCACCATGTTTAACTAATATAAACATGATTTATATAATTTTTATAACATATCTTTTGTTTAAAATTATATATTTAATTATGCTGAATAATTATGCCGTATAAAAAATATATATATAACAAAATTTTATATATATATATATATATATATATATATATATTTTGTAATATTGTGTGTTTTAGGTATTTTTAATTTAATTATATATGATTAAATGTTGTTGTGTGTTATGGAAGTTGTTTTAGAGCTTTGAGGGTGTAAGGACCTTCAAAGTTCGTAGAGTTGTCTCTAGGATAGTTGAGTTCGATGTTAAGTTGGTTTAGCCTAAGGAAAGGTATATGAGATTTTTTTTAAGATGTGAACCTCATAAGTTCATGTTTTAAGAAATCATAGAGAGTTCTATGAATCCCAAATCTCCTTTTCCCTCTTTTAGACTAAAAAATCCTTCCTTCTTCCTTCTCTACAACTAATCCAAGGTGATCGATTTGTGATTCAAAGCTTGCAAAGCTGAAAGTCTCAAGTTGGAGTTGTACGATTTGTTCATTCTTTTTTTTTTCTTTTCTTTATTGATCAATTAGAGGTAAAGGAAGCTCTTATCTGAATCATTAATGAATTTTGATGCGTATTGGTTGTCTATATTCATAATTTGTTGACTATTGAGTGAATATTTGTTGATAGATTGAGTTTAGGTAAGTTGTCTCTAGGGTAATTGAGTTAGATGTTAAGTTAGTTTAGCCTAAAAATGGTATATAAGTTTTTTTTAAGACATGAGCTTCATAAGTTCATGTTTTAAGAAATTATCACTACAAGAAATTTTAAAATTACAAACGACCAAAATCCGTGGGTAATCCAAAAAGTTAGTAGGTAACACTTTATTTTCGACAGATTACAGACCGACAATAATCCATCGATAAATTGTTTGTATGAAACATTTACCGACAGATTATAATCCGTAGGTAACTTTCTGACAAATTACTCACAGACTTTATCTGTGGGTAATTACCCATGAAAAAAAATCCGTGGGTATTGTTGATAATATTTTTAAAAAATTATTTCGAAATTATATTAAATAACATCCTTATTTAATGCAACATCCTCATATCTGACCTTCCAGCAGCTCCACTCCAAGACACTTCACGCAACTCCTCGTTGGTCAGAATCCTTCACCAATTAGAACCCTCCATGGGTAACCCTTTTTGAGATATTCGTTCGCTTTTAGGATCAAAGATTGAACCCACAAACAACACAAATCAACACAAGACTTTTCAGCGTGACTTTTCATCACTTGCACATTTTTTTGGAAAAGTTCTTAGAAGTTCACCCACCCTTAAATTACTCCATGTCAAACACGCTTAACTGTGAAGTTCTTAAGGAATAAGTTACCAACGAATAGATGCATCTCATTGATATAAATAGTACAAATTAATTCATTTAAGTCATTTTCAACTATACAATCTCATACTTGTACAATCTTTGGATCCCTTTCATTATAGTATATTTCAAAAATTACAATATAACATAATACTATAATTTTTATCTAAATTAAAAAAATATTAATATTTTAGTCTATGTATTTCACAAGTTACATTTTTATTATATATAATTGAAATTTATAATAAATTATATATAAAAATAAATATTATAGTTAAATTAATAAATCATATTTAAAATTTGTATAAATATATATTAAATGAAAATTAGTAACTAATCAAATAATAATTAACTTCTATATATAAAACACAAATGTCTTTCTTGTGCCATAACGTTTCTAGAAACGTTTTTTTAACTAGAAGAATTTTATATATTTTTAAATTTTTTTTATCTAATTTAGTTTTTATTTATCATTATTACTTATAAATTAATTTTATTATTTTTAAAATAAATTATTAATAAAAAATATTTACCCATGGATTTATTCGTGGGTAATTATCTAATTTAATTTTTATTTATCATAATTACTTATAAATTAATTTTATTATTTTTAACATAAATTATTAATAAAAAATAATTACCCACAAATTTATCTGTGAGTAATTATCCATGGATTCGTTAATTATCCATGGATTTATCCATCGGTAATTACTCACGGATAAATCTGTAGGTAATTACCCACGGATACATCTGTGGGTAATTCCGTAAGCAATTATCTAATTTAATTTTTATTTATCATAATTAATTATAAATTAATTTTATTATTTTTAACATCAATTATTAATAAAAAATAATTATTCACGGATTTATCTGTCGGTAATTATCCACGGATTTTGTGAGGACCCTATTTTTTTCATTTCCCATTTTCACCCTTACACTCTTTTTCTTCAGCCTCACTCACCCTTCCCCACACAACTCATTTTCTCTCCAAATACTCACTTCTCCTTTTCTCTCTTTTGCTGGTGGTAATTCTTAGCAGCTGAAGGTGCTTAGGGAGTGTGAACTGATTCCTCCAGCTGACTTCTTCTCCGTTCACTTCCAAGCTTCTCTTCTCCTTCATTCTTTTCCACCCGAAGCTCGGAATCTTTGGCCGAGGTAAGGGAAGCTAGTACTTTTGTTTCTTTTTTTGCTGTTTGTGGTTGTGGACGAGTTCTAGAAACTCATTAGATGCTGATTGATGGATAATTCGTGGTTGAATTGAAAGAAAGCTTGTTTTCTTTGGGGTTTCGGGGTTGTTGAGAAATTTTGGGGAAAATCTTTGAATTGTTGTTGCATGTTAAAAAAGGTGGTATTTTTGGACTCTTGGATGGAATTATAGTAAATCGGACCGATTGCATGTGGGGTTCTCTTATTACTCTACAGATTTTTGAAGATTTTTTCGAAAATGGTTGGCTGCTGCTGAGCTTCGCGCTAAGCGCGGTGTAGACCCCTAAAATTGTCTGGGTCGGAAATAAAGCTTGAAGACTCTCGAAGACTGAAGAAGGATCAGCCAGAAGGACTTCCAGAAGGCCCAAGGAGGGTTCTCTATAGGTCTAAGAGGTCTTAGGATAGCTAAAAATAGAAAATAGGAGGAATTGGGACCAATACGGGCTGCTTGGGGACCAGTACGGCCTGTATTGAAGTTTTGAACTTCAATACGGCCGTACTGGACTCAATACGGCCGTATTGAAGATTTGTGAACTTCAATACGGCCGTATTGAGTTCAATACGGCCGTATTGAAGAACAAATTCTCAATACGGGCCGTATTGATCCCAGCGCCCGTATTGCTCCTATTTCCTATAAATATGGCGTCATTTGACGTCAATACACACTTTTCAACCATTTCTTGACTCTCTTATTGAGTGTTCTGGGGTTTTTGAGCAGTGCTCTGCCTTAGGAACCTCTCTGGGAGTCAGGACCGGTTAAATCCTCGAGTTCTGAGCGCTTTGCTTGAGTCTCGGATTTAACCGAAGGGGAAATCTTTTTGATTCCCTT
Organism: Cajanus cajan; assembly: GCF_000230855.2. Lineage (NCBI taxonomy): Eukaryota > Viridiplantae > Streptophyta > Magnoliopsida > Fabales > Fabaceae > Cajanus > Cajanus cajan. The sequence goes on from NC_138525.1 coordinate 13,019,046, forward strand.
AGTCAAAAATTTTCTTCGAGGAGAGTGTCGAGCGAGCTTGTAGAGGGAAGGAGCGCCGCAAAGCCTCCTAGCATTTATTGAGATTTATAAAAGCACGCTCCAAGAGGTTTTCTTTAATTCCCTCCTTTTACTGCTTTCTGTGTGTTTAATTTAAGCATCATGTAGATATTTAAGATAATAATCGTTCATAAATAAAAGGGGTAATTTAGTAATTTTGTGCTATTATTTGTAAAATAATCCGTCATAGGGAACCCGTTAGGGGCGCTGTGGGGTGCTAACACCTTCCTCACGCGTAACCGACTCCCTTACCCGACTCTGGTTATAATGGCCGAAGTCGATTTTTGAAATCGATTGCCTTAACTTCTTTTTCCAATGTTTTGAGTAAAACATTGGTGGCGACTCCACGAACCCTCCTTTTGCGAAAACCACTAATCCATGGAGGGTCCCGCTTGGGATTAATATGGATTGGTGAATCATTTTAATAAAATTGCTCGTTTGACAAGGTCTCAGTTTGAGAATAAGTCATTCTAGCAATCCATAATTTTAAACAAATAAAAGAGTCCAACCATCCTTCGCGAATGCCGAAAGCCCGTTCGGGCCGGTGGCGACAGATGGCGACTTCACTGGGGAAGCCTCGAGAGTCAGTCCCATTTAGTGACAGATTATTTTTAACAAATAATAGTTAAAAATTACTTTATTACCCCTTGCTTGTATGATAACATGATTTATTATATGGCTTTAAAATAACTGTTGTATGTTTAAATTCCGCAATTGTTTGAAATAAAAACTGCACACAAACCTTTGCACACAACAGTTCCCTCTATACCCGGGGGCATGAGTGGTAAGCCATAGGGAGTGGATGTCAGTACGGCCGGTTGATGGGTTTATAGGAGCCTATGAGACCGTTGTCGGAAAGCATCACTCAAGGTGATAACCATGAACTCGAGTCCGACAGTGCGTTGGAGCTTTCCATCGGCTTACGACAAGAGGAATTGGGTCCCTATAATGGGGGCACCTTGGGGGCCTCAGACCGGTGAGAACAGTTAGAACCACCTTGAATATGCACTTTTCTGCAGGATACCCCTACCTCGTGATTCGCTCGTGACTGTTCGTGGATGAGTGAATTGTTTGTGCATTGACTATGTGACATTGTATGAGCATACATTTGCATTCTTTAAACAAACAACATTCCTATTCTAATAAAATAAGAATAAATAGAAATAAGGATCTTCCATTGCATGGTGTTAACATTTACCTTCATCACATTCATATAGGTAGTTTCCCTTTTCACCCAAAAATACAAAAAAATATAATAAATAAAAATACCCAAAAAAAAAAAAAAAAAGGGTTGTTTATCCAAACCAAGCAATACCATGCATCATCTTAGGAACATCCTAAAAACATGATAATGCTTAGTTGAATAAACACAATGCATGCATATTCAACGTCATCATCTCATATCATGCATTCTTATCAAAGATCATGGAGGGATCTAGATTTGCATTTCATACATCCCTCCCAATAAATCATTAATAAACATTAATAAAAAGAAAGAAATAATCGATGCGTATGTTCAAAGAATGGATCGCACGCCGTTCGTTATCAAGTGTAAGCCAACAACCGTGCCAATCGAGCGCACATCAACTCCGTTGTTGGTAATCAAGACGAATAAAGGGGAAGGTCCGACACCATTAAGGATCACAGTCCCAAGGCCTTTCCCTTACAAATCAAATAAGGCTGTGCCGTGGATATACGACATCCACTCTTCTGCCGACAGCGATATCTCCAACATCGCTGGACTTGGGGGCATGACTAGGAGTGGCAGGATCTACACTCCCGAAGATCTTCATGACAAAGCTCCCAAGAATAAAGGGAAAGAAAAAGAAGAAAAAACCGAGGAAAATAAGGAATCCGAGGAGGAGACAGACGAGCTGTTAAAGTTTATCCGACAGAGCGAGTACTCCATCGTGGATCAACTTCATAGGACGCCAGCAAAGATTACGCTGTTGTCGTTGATCCTAAGTTCCGAACCGCATCGGCAAGCTCTGTCGAAAGTCTTGAACGAGGCATACGTGTCGCACACTATCTCCCAAGACGAGTTTGAGGGGATTGTTAGTCACATCAAGGCTAATGATCACCTCACCTTCATCGATGAAGAAATCCCCACCGAGGGATCAAACCACAACAAGCCCTTGCACATCTCTATAAAGTGCAAGGAGTATCACATCGCTAAAAGTCTTGGTAGATAATGGATCTTCCTTGAACGTGATGCCAAAAAGAACTCTCGAGCAAGTGGCAATCAAGGGAGTCCAAATGCGCCCGAGCAACATGATCGTTCGAGCTTTTGACGGATCTAAAAGAGAAGTAGTGGGAGAAATCAATCTTCCAATCCAAGTTGGACCCACTATCTTCAACGTCGAATTTCAAGTGATGGACATTACTCCAACATACAGCTGTCTCCTTGGCCGACCTTGGATTCATGATGCAAAAGCTATTCCTTCTACGCTCCACCAGAAAGTCAAGTTCATAGTGGGTGACAAACTGGTGACTGTACAAGCTGAAGATGACATACTCATCAGCAAGCCATCCAATATACCATATGTGGATGCAGCAGAGGAAGCTTTAGAAACCGCCTTCCAAGCATTGGAAATTGCCAATGTTGAAACGTTTCCCCGAGAAATGAAGAAGGTAGCTCATATGCTCACCAAGAACGGATACTTGCCAGGACAAGGATTAGGCAAGGACTCCCAAGGAATCCCGGAGCTACCCATTATCAAGGATAATCCGGGGAAACAAGGGTTAGGATACAACCCTAACAAAGATCAAAGAACGAAGAGGAATCAAGATCCTTCTCGACGTTCTTTAAGCCAGATCTTTAGGAAGGCCGGTTCACAAGCGTCAAGGCCGGTCGTCGTCGTCAAAATGTTTTTCTCCTTCCGATAGGGATGTATAGACTCAGTGACTATTAGAGATCACTCCTCGGGGACAGCCCGACCCCCGAGCCTTGATAGGGCACATGTTTCCATTATGATTATAATAAAATCATTCTTCATTAATTCTTTATTGCTTCTTTTCTCGCTTGCAATAAAATTCTAGACCACATTATTTTAACCCTGTTTGAATAAACATGAATGAGGTTAAAATCATCTTAATAATAATAAACCCACATCATTTATGTGGAAGTGTGTGTGTCAACTTGGAGCACCTTTTCTTGGCCTCAATAAGTGCCGTCATGGATAAAAAGAAATCCATTCAGGATAAAAATCCTTTAAAAAACAAAAAGCTCGGCAGGAAACCCAAAAAGGGGGCTGCACAAAAATAAGAGCAAAAGACCCGCTAGGAATCCCACGAAAGGGTGACCTAGGCAAAAGTTAGGGTTACAAAAATAAACAAAAAACAAAAGCCCGCTAAGACACCACAAAAGGGTGTTTTAGGCAAAAGTTAGGGCCGTCAAAAAAAGAAAAAAAAAAAAAAAAAAAAAAAAAAAAAAATAAATCCATGATGGTACCATCAATTGAATTCAACAAGGGGCTCAAGAAAAGCTATCCAAGTTGTCAAAGCACAATCATTAATAACAAAGATGTGCTTAACCTCATAAGTGTTTAAACAAACAAGCCTAAACACAATAAGCCTACCTTGGCCATCCATGCTTACAAAAACCATTTTTCAAAAATAAAATAATCCCCTCTAAAACACAAACTTTTGAAAAATATACCCTTTCCTTCTTTTCTCTCTTGTCCCAACGATTTTTGAATAATCTAGTGGAAACATGGAGATATAGTGGTCAATAGGAGGGTTGACACATCTTCTAAAGAAAGGGAAGAATCATTTGGTTGATGACACCAAAATCAAATATGCATCATTCCTCGGTAACAGAAATCGGCAGAGCACAGTCCGTCTGGAGGAATGGCAAAATCCAAACACAAAAACGCATCGGTTAATTCTTTTGAAAAAAGAATCAAATAGAATTAGGTGCATCATACTGCATACATGCATACAGATGATAGGTGTACTGGAAGATCACTTATTCTCTGTTTATTGAAAAAAAAAAAAAACAAAAAAAAAACAAAAAATAATAAAAAATATAAATTCCAGGAAAAACAATGCGCCCGTACCATGTTCAGTACACCCATACTAAAATCAGGGTTATGAACAAAATTTCAACTCAACATGGGCGTACTGAAATGGATGCGGCCGTATTGGCCATAAAGAAATTTTCAAAGACCTCGTCATGAGGCAATTGCATAAAAATAGAAAAAAATAGAAAATTGCTTGTGTATGACAGCAGTCAACAAAAGCCGAAAATGAAAAAAGGCAAGGATATAGAAAATCCGACAAACAAGATTGCACAGAATAACTGAGCCTGGAGAGGCTTGCCGAAAGAATACTCTCAGAATAACTGAGCCTGGAGAGGCTTGCCGAAAGAATACTCTCAGAATAACTGAGCCTGGAGAGGCTTGCCGAAAGAATACTCTCAGAATAACTGAGCCTGGAGAGGCTTGCCGAAACAATACTCCCACAGAATAACTGAGCCTGGAGAGGCTTGTCGAAATAATACTCTCTCAAAATAACTGAGCCTGGAGAGGCTTGCCGAAATAATACTCTTTCAGAATAACTGAGCCTGGAGAGGCTCGCCGAAATAATACTCTCTCAAAATAATTGAGCCTGGAGAGGCTCGCCGAAATAATACTCTCTCATAATAACTGAGACATTTCTGTACAGAAAAAGCCGAAAAACAACAGAAAAGGCAAAAATACAGAAAAAGCCAAAAAAATGACAAAAAAGGCAAAAATACAGAAAAAGCCAAAAAAATGACAAAAAAGGCAAACATACAGAAAAAGTCAAAAGTCGACAAAAAAAAGACAAAGATTTCACATCTTTCAGAACAATTGAGCCTGGAGAGGCTTGCTGAAATAATACTCTTTCAGAATAATTGAGCCTGGAGAGGCTTGCAGAAATAATACTTCCTCAGAATAACTAAAGCCTGGAGAGGCTTGCAGAAATAATACTCCCCCAACTGTATAGAATAATTGAGCCTGGAGAGGCTTACTGAAATAATACTCTCTCAGAAATAACGGAGCCTGGAGAGGCTTGCCGAAACAATACTCATTCAGAATAATTGAGCCTGGAGAGGCTCGCCAAAATAATACTCCACATCAAAGAATAATCGAGCCTGGAGAGGCTCGCAGAAATAATACTCCCCAAAGGGAACCTCAGCTCATGAAGCCAATATCCAACAAGAGCTTTCAAAGCAAGATCCTCAAAATCTCCCAAAGGAAGTACGATCATCCAAGTAATATATCCAAGTCAAAGGACTTCGGACTTCCTCAGTGGAAAGTAGCTCTCCGACTCAGGCATTGAGTGAGGCTAAGCCTGTAGAGGCTTCCTAAATAATACTCTCCCGATCAGACAGAATAATTGAGCCTGGAGAGGCTCGCAGAAATAATACTCCTTCAGAATAATCGAGCCTGGAGAGGCTCGTAGAAAGAATACTCCCTTCAGAATAATTGAGCCTGGAGAGGCTCGCAGAAATAATACTCCTTCAGAATAATTGAGCCTGGAGAGGCTCGCAGAAACAATACTCTTCCTTCAGAATAGTTGGGCCTAGAAAGGCTCGATTCCCCAGAGATATCTCAAGCTTACACTCACGGGCCAAATTCCCCAGTGAAAGCTATCAGAATGCGATCAGCGAAATCCCCAAAGGAGGCCTGATCATCCAAGAAAAATGTCTAAGGACTTTAAACTTCCCCAATAGAGGATAGCTTTCCAACTCAAAAGCGATGAGTGAAGCTAAGCCTGAAGAGGCTTTCTAAATAATACTCTGGGATGAATAAAAACTTCAAATCCCCAATCGCCTACTAAAGAGGCATCTCTTCAAAAGGAAGACCAATAAACTATTCCCCAAGTGGAATTTGGCATCCCGCCAAAACTTCGAACATCAAGACTATCTGCCTAACAGAAGAGGCCAGTCAAAAAAAATCAACATCCAGAATCCCCAGCGGATAATAGCCTACACAGAGGCAGCAAAAATCAGAAAATCAAAAAGAGATACCCGAATAAGGATGAACCGGGATACTCCACCAACGTCAAAGGACGTCAGCCAAACATAAGGCATCGCTCAACTCAGAGAGAAAGAGCATCTGTGTCTACACCCCAAGGAGTCAAAAATTCCCATGGGTACCAACTAAGCAATGCAAGTTGGGACACAAGAACCTATGAATGACTGCACATCCCCTAGACGGATCCCTGCGTTGTCTAGCCCTCAGCGGCACAAAATCAGAAAAACAAACCGTCGAAGCAGCATTGTGGACTGTGGAGACAAACTATACTCAACTACCTCATTTTGAGAGGCAAAGTCTGGAGAGACGATACTCAAACAAGGTCTGGAGAGACAGTACTCAAACAAGGTCTGGAGAGACAGTACTCAAACAAGGTCTGGAGAGACGATACTCAAACAAGGTCTGGAGAGACGGTACTCAAACAAGGTCTGGAGAGACAGTACTCAAACGAAGTCTGGAGAGACAGTACTCAAACGAAGTCTGGAGAGACAGTACTCAAACGAAGTCTGGAGAGACAGTACTCAAACGAAGTCTGGAGAGACAGTACTCAAACAAAGTCTGGAGAGACGGTACTCAGAGTCTGGAGAGACAGTACTCAAACGAAGTCTGGAGAGACAGTACTCAAACGAAGTCTGGAGAGACAGTACTCAAACGAAGTCTGGAGAGACAGTACTCAAACAAAGTCTGGAGAGACGGTACTCAGAGTCTGGAGAGACAGCACTCAAACAAAGTCTGGAGAGACGGTACTCAAGGTCTGGAGAGACAGTACTCAAGGTCTGGAGAGACAGTACTCAAAGTCTGGAGAGACAGTACTCAAGGTCTGGAGAGACAATACTCAAGGTCTGGAGAGACAATACTCAGCCATCAGCGTCGTCAGAGGCACGTTGGTGTTAAACTTAGCTACCGAGGTTGTCAGAAGCGCCGAGGTATGCAACAACCTGGAGAGGCTACTCAATAATTTTCCACCGGAAGACGCTACAAGTCAGAAGGTTAGCACATCACCCGGACAATTGGGTCAACTCCTTTACTTGTCAGCCGGTACACCAAAAGACCGTTTGACTAAGTAAAGGGGGGGCAGCTGTAGACCCCTAAAATTGTCCGGGTCGGAAATAAAGCTTGAAGACTCTCGAAGACTGAAGAAGGATCAGCCAGAAGGACTTCCAGAAGGCCCAAGGAGGGTTCTCTATAGGTCTAAGAGGTCTTAGGATAGCTAAAAATAGAAAATAGGAGGAATTGGGACCAATACGGGCTGCTTGGGGACCAGTACGGCCTGTATTGAAGTTTTGAACTTCAATACGGCCGTACTGGACTCAATACGGCCGTATTGAAGATTTGTGAACTTCAATACGGCCGTATTGAGTTCAATACGGCCGTATTGAAGAACAAATTCTCAATACGGGCCGTATTGATCCCAGCGCCCGTATTGCTCCTATTTCCTATAAATATGGCGTCATTTGACGTCAATACACACTTTTCAACCATTTCTTGACTCTCTTATTGAGTGTTCTGGGGTTTTTGAGCAGTGCTCTGCCTTAGGAACCTCTCTGGGAGTCAGGACCGGTTAAATCCTCGAGTTCTGAGCGCTTTGCTTGAGTCTCGGATTTAACCGAAGGGGAAATCTTTTTGATTCCCTTAGTCAAAAATTTTCTTCGAGGAGAGTGTCGAGCGAGCTTGTAGAGGGAAGGAGCGCCGCAAAGCCTCCTAGCATTTATTGAGATTTATAAAAGCACGCTCCAAGAGGTTTTCTTTAATTCCCTCCTTTTACTGCTTTCTGTGTGTTTAATTTAAGCATCATGTAGATATTTAAGATAATAATCGTTCATAAATAAAAGGGGTAATTTAGTAATTTTGTGCTATTATTTGTAAAATAATCCGTCATAGGGAACCCGTTAGGGGCGCTGTGGGGTGCTAACACCTTCCTCACGCGTAACCGACTCCCTTACCCGACTCTGGTTATAATGGCCGAAGTCGATTTTTGAAATCGATTGCCTTAACTTCTTTTTCCAATGTTTTGAGTAAAACATTGGTGGCGACTCCACGAACCCTCCTTTTGCGAAAACCACTAATCCATGGAGGGTCCCGCTTGGGATTAATATGGATTGGTGAATCATTTTAATAAAATTGCTCGTTTGACAAGGTCTCAGTTTGAGAATAAGTCATTCTAGCAATCCATAATTTTAAACAAATAAAAGAGTCCAACCATCCTTCGCGAATGCCGAAAGCCCGTTCGGGCCGGTGGCGACACGCGGTTCTTCGCGCTGAGCGCGGTTCTTCGCGCCTGGGCGCGTGGCCACCAGGAGACCCCATTTGGCTAAGCTCGCTGAGCGCAATGATGAGTGCGCTGAGCGCGCTTGAGAATGTGGGTCTCTGGCTGGCCCGCGCTGGGCGTGACTTGGACCGCGTTGGGCGCGATACCAGTTGTGGCAGGTTTTGGTTCTTCTTTTGGGCGCTAAGCGCGCCCCTAGTCGCGCTGGGCGTGAGACTCCTTAGGAGTCTCTGCCTTATGGGCGCTGAGCGCAATTTGAATTGTGCTGGGCGCGAGACCAAGGGAGGTCTCTGCCTTCCCCGCGCTGGGCGCGGGTTTTGGTGCGCCGGGCGCATGGGACTCCTTGAGTCTCTGCCCGGCCAGCGTTGGGCGCAAAGACTATTGCACTAAGCGCGAGATAGTTTTGGGTTCTCTGGTTGAGTCCCGCTGGGCGCGGGCACACCTGCGCTAGGCGCGCTGGCCCCCTGGTGCTCTCTGGTTGCGTTGCGCTGGGCGCAGCCACGTGTGCGCCGGGCGTGGAGATGGGATGGTTATGTATGAAGTTTTGAGCTGAGTTGAATTGAAATAGAAGGTTATGAAATGATGTCTAGAAGATAAAGTTATTATTGATATTAAATTGTATATGATGAATGTGTTGAGAAGTGGGGTTATGTTGTGGCTGATTTGTTGAACTGTGAGTTGATATGTTGAGATGTATAAGTTATGTTGTGCTGAAATATTGATGTGAGTTGTTGTAGGCCGCAAGGCTGAGTTGTTGTAGGCCGTAAGGCTGAGTTGACGTAGGCCGAAAGGCTGAGTTGTTGTAGGAGATCTCCGAGTTGATATGCGTGACGACGCATTGTATGCTTATTGATGATCATGTTGAAAAATCGATGGGATGTATGTTAATGAAGTGTTGATAGTTTTAGTTGTTTATATTACTTAAATCTTTCTACATGCTGTTTCTTTTTATGCTAGCTTACCCTTTTGTTGTTTCCATGTGGTTGGACTGCAATGATCATACTATGTATGGGAGCAGAGCAGGGATAGGTGGTGGATAGTGGTGAGTCTGCAGCTGGTAGGCGGAGCTGACTCCTATGGATGTTTTGTTTTGTTTTGTTACGGCTGCTTGATATAGTGGCTTTGGATGTATTTTGTATTCTACACTCTAACTCTAGTTGGATGTAGGACAATGTATATATTTATATTCTAGACACTATATTTATATACTCGTTCTATCCTGTCTCGAGTTTCCGGTGTACTGTGTGGTGAGTGTAGTGACCTGCCGGGTCGTTACAGATTTATCCATCGATAATTATCCACAGATAAACCTGTAGGTAATTACCCACGGATACATCTATGGGTAATTCCGTAAGTAGTTATCTAATTTAATTTTTATTTATCATAATTTCTTATAAATTAATTTTATTATTTTTAACATAAATTATTAATAAAAAAATAATTACCCATAGATTTATCTGTCGGTAATTATCTAATTTAATTTTTATTTATTATAATTACTTATGAATTAATTTTATTGTTTTTAAAATAAATTATTAATAAAAAATAATTACTCACAGAATTAGTCACAGAATTTCGTGGGTATTGTTTATAATATTTTAAAAAAATAATTTTAAAATTGTATTAAATAATAATCTTGTTTTATTATAAATAATATATTTCAAAATTGATAAAATTATTATAAATGTTAATAATTTATCTTTTTGACTATCATGCATCAATATCATTTTACTAATTATATATTTCTCAATTTAAATAAAATTAACTATATAATATTAAAATTTATTGATAGTAAATTATTATTTTATACTATCATTTAATTATAAATTATATATATATAATAGTTGGTATGGTAAATTAATTAGCATGAGAAAATTAGTTAAGTATTTAAGAATTTAATTTGTTAATCTTTTATCATTAAAATTTTTAAAGTTACCAACGATTTTTTTTTTCATTTTCTACGAACTATGTTTTAGATAGATAATCCGTGGAAAATATCTGTCTGAAACATCATAATTTTTCCAGAGAAAAAATTCGTGGGTAACATCCATCTGAAATTTCAAACAAAAAAAATCAGTAGGTAATATCCGTCGAAATCATTTTTGTTTCAGATGAACACATATCCGTCAGAAAAATTCGTCGGTAATGTCATATTGTTTAGACGGATATTTATCCGTGGAAAAAAGTTCGTCGGTAATAAGTGTTTTTTTGTAGTGTATATAGAGAAGTCCTCTAAATCTCAAATCTTCTTTTACCTCTTTTAGACCAAAAAATTCTTCTTTTTCTTTCACCATGGTTGATCCAAGATGTTATATACCAAGAAAGTTAAGTTGTCTCTAAGGTAGTTGAGTCAAATGTTAAGTTGGTTCAATCGAAGGAAGGGTATATCAAGTTTTCTTCAAGACATGAGCTTCATAATTTCATGTTTTAAGAAATCCTAGAGAGAAGTTAGAGAGAAGTTCTTTGAAGCCTAGATATACTTTTTCCTCTTTTAGACTAAAAAATCATTTCTTCTTCCTTCTCCACAATTGATCCAAGGTGATTGATTTGTGATTCAAAGCTTGCATAGCTGAGAATCTCAAGTTAGAGTCGTATGGTTTCTTCATTATTTTTTCCTTTTCTTGGTCGATCAACTAGAGGTAAGGGAAGCTTGTATCTGAATCATTAATGAATTTTGATGCTTATTGGTTGTTTATATTCATAATTTGTTAGTTATTAAGTGAATACCTGTTGATAGATTGAGTTGAGGTTATGAAAGGTGTTTTTAAAATAAAGTATGATAATCTTGAATTCATGAAGGATGCATTTTGTTTCTGATGATAGAAATGAGTTTTTCATGTTTTTTAGAGGTTGTATGTTGCAATGCATGTTGGATTTTGACTGAATTTCAAGTAGATTGGGAAAATTGAATTTCTATGCAAGTGAAAAAACTGGTATCACGCCAGGCATGGCTCAAAATCAAAGGTTCTAAGCCTCATCGCACCAAGCATGAGTTTGAATGGCGCCAGGCATGAGGAGAGAGAATCATCTCTAACTTGCCCATGTTGGGCATGATTTAGAATGATGTTAGGTGTGAGGAGAGAGAATCATCTTTGCTTGAATTGATGTCGGGCGTAGGTAGTTTGGTGTCGAGTGTAGGCAAGATAGGTAATCCCCTATTGCAATGGTGTTGGGCGCTTAATTAAGGGATGGCTTTAGGCATGATTTGCTTGATTAAAACATGATGTTTAAGTTGATTAAATGGTTGAAAGATGATGATTTAGTTGTATGAGAGTAGTTCATTATGCATTGTTTTGGGATAATGTATATTGATGCTTATGTTGTTAAGTGGTAAGTTGATAAATGATTAAGTGGTATACTTTCATGATGTTATAGTTGATCAGGTTGTTAAGTTGTTAGGTATATGGTGTAGATACATGTCTTTGTTAAGATACATGAAAACTAGAGGATAGTAAAAGATGTTTAAGAAATTTAAATATCCCATTGTGTGGATATAACTTGTGGTGCTCTGAAAGTCCAATTGAGAGCCTTTTAGTAAGTAAGCTGACTTTTAAATGGGCAATTTTTTTAAAGTTGTCTCCTCTAAATGTGGAAGCTATATATGGGAAAGGTCGAGCCATACGTGTATAAAGAAATCAATCAAGTAAGGTACAAGGGTAGAGACTTAGTCCCTAACTAAGTACTAGAAAAGGGTGTAGTATTTGGAGGGTAGTCAGTAGGTTAATCCCATATGGAAGTTAGTATTGTAAGCTAATGTTATGGTAGACTCATACACAAAATATTCTACCCTAAAAAGAATACTAGACTTCCTAGTTTAAGTGGTGAAACCTGAGAAATCAAATTAAAATCTATACCTAACACTCTTTGAGGCCTAACTTATCTATACTAAACCTAATTGTGTTGTGATAGGTCAGATGTTGTGGTTCAATTGGGTCTAACCACTTAAACTTTTCACCTCTATTGTAGGAGATATCCTTAGTTGATATGTGTGACAATATATTAGTTGTTTATTTTGTTTATGTTGAACATGTTGATTGAGTTGAAGTTGATAAGTTGTATTGCGTAGCAAGTTGTATGTACTTGATGATAAGTTGAAGTTGCATGATGAGATGAAAGTTGTTGTTTAAGTTTTTATAAGTCATTACTAATGTTGTTATTCTATGTTGATTCTTTTCACAAGCTTACCCTTTCTTTTTCTTGTAGTTGAAACTACAATGGTAATACTTAGTATGGGAGCAAGGTATGATTAATAGGTGTGCTTGTGTATTCTGGTGGAGGGTCATATTGGTGATAGCCTAATTTTGGGGATGTACTCCTATGTAGCTTGTTTTTTGTGTAGATGTTTTACCGATGAGTAGGTTTATTTTGCACAATGATACAATTGATGTATGTTTACATATGTACATGGTGTATATGTAACTCCATAAGGGGATTTATGTTTTCCAATTGAGGAATGGGAAATGTTTTAAATTTTTTCCCTATACATATATCTCATGCATGGATGACTAGGTGACTATTGTTGGATAACTCAAGGTTAGTAGATTATTGTTTAACATTTTCACAGTATAATGATTGAACTATACTAAATGTAGTGACCTGTCGGGTCGTTACACACACATATATAATTAAACTTCATTAATATCGGTCTCAATGTTGGGTAATATATAACAGTTGAATGTGTTTATTTAATCATTTTAATAACTACTAAATCAACATGTTCTATTGTTATACAATTAACTCAAATAATTTATATAGTATGTTTTAATTTAAAATTATATATTTACTTATATATATATATATATATATATATATATATTAATTTATACAATTCAATCAATCTATCATTTGGTTGTTTTCTTAGTATTATATTAACTATGATTTTTCTAGAGCTTATTTAAGGTATGGTAAAAATTTTATTAAAATTTATACACATGAAATATATATGGCATGAATATTTTAAATTCTTTTAATAAATTCCAACTCATGCGATTCAATTAATGACACATTGATTAATAATTCTTTCGTCTCCATACTTTGTAAAAAGGTTCACAATACTTTTCAACAACTTTAATAAATGAAAGAGAATAATGTATGAATCGAAATAAGGCACATACACCTAATAGAATAAACTCCAATAATAAAACATAAGGAAATAAAATTCAAAATAATTTCAATTAATTACTAAAACTAAAACTTTATCCTGATGTCACACTAATCGGAGCAAAACCCTCAGACAAGTGAAGTTATAAGTTTCTCCTCCATCAAATACATCTTCTTGTATTTGATATAATATTCTTGCAAATGACAATCAACCCAAACACAAGCAACATAAACATAGGGAGTGAGAATATATCTCATTTATACACAACATATATAAAGCACAATGATAGACACACACATTTACAACATCAAAAACATCTTACATACATATAAGCATTCTTTCATACATCCTAAATAACCATTTCCATACATTCATTCATCATCCATAACCAAAAAGTCATACAATTTAACTTAATCATAAATTAAGACTCATGCAATGCATGCTTCTAACTCTATATGCATGTGGTACCAATCTCCTCATCATCGTTGAGAATACAGAATAACCTAAGAGTTATGGAATAGGGCCACCCCACTAAATAGTGTAGAGACCTCCCATCAATATTGATCCCCCTGAACCACCTCAACTAGGGGATGTATATTAGGGTCATGTCGAAGTATTACAACTAGTCATGTTAGCCTTTCATTCTTGTTAGAGGTTTCCCCACCACAACACCCTCAAGGCCTAGGTAGATAACCTATGATATCCCACCTACATAAACTCACACTATTCCACAAACAAAATATGTATGCATAGACTCGATACACACATCACAACAACACAATATGCACTTTGTCTCCTTGAGTCCCAGTCCGCAACACTAGACTTATCCATCTTACATCATCATCAATACTTTCACAACATGTATCATCATAGTATTCATCATAATGACTCAATGATATATCAACATAATTCTTCATACATCAACTCAATCATATCTCATCATAGTATGCTTCATCACAACTCAACATTACATCACATCATCATTTATTTCATGCAACATATTATCACTATACACCATCATTACTCATACTATTCATTCATCAAGTATTATAACATTATAACATTATTCATCAATATCTCAAACATTGTACACATCATTCTCAATTCAAGCATCCACGTTTCATATCATATGTAGGCACAAAGTCTCAAGATTAAACACTTAAGGAATAAAATAACTCACAAACTATCCTTTTTTATCTTAAAATTCGATGCCATCGTGTGGTCTAAACGAGTTATCTAGGGATGCATCTATGATATCAAGTTGATATTAATTTTATTAAAAATATAAGATCATTATCTAAAACTTTCATATTGATCTCAAGAGTTGATTTTACCATCTACTATTTTTTAAAATTACAAAACTGTAGTATTTTGACCTAATTTTGACAGTTTGACATTTGCTCACTAATTTGATCATAACTTGAGTTCTAAACCTTTTTTTTGTGTGATTCCAATGCCATTAAAAAGCTAATATCCAAGGATATAACTCGTATGAATACCAAGAAACCTAAGTCAGTCATCTAAAGGTCTTTAGAGTGCTTATAAGTTTCAGACGTTATGTTTTATGCACAAAATGTGAGATTCATCTTGTGATTCACATAACTCAGTTGTTTCTTAACATTTTTATGTGATTCTTGAGTATAAATTATAGTCCCAAATGTCTAGTTTCTAAACCAACAAAAAGAAACTCTATTTGGTTAATCACACAAAGTGGAATCATCTAAATACCAAGTTCATACCATAATTTTCAGAATTAAACAAACTACATCAAAATTCTCAAATCATACATACAACTCTAACCTCTAATATATCTCATACACATCCTTTTACTTTAATTTACAATTTTCAATCAGTTAAAAGTTCCTGTGTATCATTATTATAGCCATTTATCATTATCAACTTGTACAAAACATTGAACCACATTAAAAGGCTAATTCTACACATACATGACCATAATCCATCATCACTTCAATTTATCATTAATATATTAATCAAACATAATTTAGTACAAGAATTTTGATAACACACAAGGAATCAATAACTAATTCATTCATAAGTAGTCACATACATTAAATCATCAAGCTACAAGGCTTAGAGATTGCCTCTTTACTCTTATCCTTCATATATGCCCAAGGATTTGACAATCTGACTTCCCCTACTTGAAGTGACGATCCTATTGACCAATGTGCTTCTTGTAGCTTTGACCGTTAATCTGTGTCTTCTTTGGTTGTCTCCTTTCGATTTTCTCTTGCAATTACTATAGGTTTTAGAAATGCATAGTAACATCTTCCCTTTTTCTTCTTTTTAATTAGCCTCTAGTTTGGGTGAGAGTCTAATCCACAACCTCCTAAATTACCTTTCTCTATTTTATTTTATAATATTTTAATTTTTTTTAATTTATTTATTATTTATTAAAAAATAAGATGTTACGTATAACCCATTGGTCCAATACTCTAATTGATTTGATGACTAATCCAATTTTAAAACATTGTGAATAACCCAATTGTTGATAAGAAATTAATTAAAATGTAAGATAATATTAAAATAATTTTGATAAGAGTGTGATTGCTTTTTATGATTAATTTATTTTACATTATGTTTCAATTAATTATATTTATAGATATAAATACGTATACAATAATTATTACTTATATATATATATATATTATAATCCACTATAAACTATTAACAAAATCTAACTATAAAAAAGTATTAATAATTAATTTTTTTAACTTATTACTTTCAAGAAATATTTTTGGATTATATTTAATTTAAAAATTTATTTATACTATTGAGAGGTTACTAAAATGATTAAAATTAGTACCCAACTGCAAGGACTAGGCCTCACCAGCAACATCCTTAACCTCATAATGTAAATTACTTGCAAGAACATACAATAAGACAAACGCAAAACAAAGGAAGTGAGAAACATCTGACTCTAGCTTATGGCGTAAGATGTAGCTAGGCAATCAAATACAAATAAGACATACACATATATACATTGCATAGATAGATTGGTACCAATAACTCATTTCACCCTTTCGTAACATAATAATTAAATATCACATAATATTAAGATGCATTATATATGCAATGGAAACGGACTACATGTTATCATGCATGTGGCGCTAGTAAAAACATCACATATCACACTTGTGCATTATCACTAGCAATACATGTAGAGTAGCCTAGAAGTACATGTTGGGTCACACCCTCTGTGCACTTTCACTAGAGGATATACTACGAAGGTCTAGTTTAAGATCACTACAAGAAAAATGCTAATTTTCGATGGGCAAAATCCATCGTAAACAAGTATTATTCGTTGGAAATAGAGAATTTCCGACAAACATAAATCCGTCGAAAAAAGGGGCCATTGAAAATACTTTATTCCGTCGATAATTTCTGACGGATATATCAACAGATATTTTCGTTGAATTTTTTTTTACAAATATGTTATTGTTATTGAATAACAAGTTTAAAGATTATCGTGCTAATTTTTATTTTCATTTAAGGGGTTAATATTGTAAAAAATAACGTGTCACAAAAATAGGGGATCATCTATATATAAGGTTTAGATTTTAGTTAAGAGTTTAATGACTATGCATTATCGGTGTAAAATCTTTTACAGTGTCAACCAATTGAAATCACCATGGGTATGACCTTTAAGATAATTATAAAAGTCAATAAACTTAGCATGTATGATAGTTTGTGATTAGATGTAATTGTGAAACTATTTGACATGGTCGATGTATAATATATTTTCTCTTCATTTAAATACATTGAAAAATGAAGCTTTGACATTCTCATTAAATAATGACTTTTCAACTGTTTTGATGAGAAAAATTTTGTTATATTAAAGAGAAAAGTTTTCTTTAAATAATAAATATATTTTTAATATAATTTAAAAAATTAACCTTAAGTTTATTGTATCATTAGGTTGATTGCATTCAAGATAAACAATAAATTCATTAGATTTATTTTTGACCTTAAGAATTTTTTTGCAAGGATGGAACAATTTTCCTAATCAAGATTACTACTAGATGGTTTGACATCCTTCATGTATTACCTAAGTTATTCTTCAAGTGTTAGTATTTTTACCTCAAGTTCATTGAATTGTTAGTACGTACTTTAGATGTGATAAGCCTAATAATATAAAGAACTTAAGTTGAACATCGACACTAGAAGAAAAAGTTAGGTTACATGCAATGGCTATCAAACCTTTTATTAATTTAACCTCAACTAGGGGACTAATCACTAGTGTAAAAATTGGATTTAAAATTGGAGTTTTAAGATCGGTTACAAGGTAACCGATCTTAAAAGTGACACGGTGACAATTTTGTAAATAATATGAACACTTTTAAGATCGGTTATTTTATGACCGATTTTAAAAGTTCTACTTTTAAAATCGGTTATTTAAGAACCGATTTTAAAAGTGCTACTTTTAAAATCGGTTATTTCAGAACCGATTTTGTATGTATACAAAATCGGTTCTTAAATAACCGATTTTAAAAGTATCGTCAGAAACCTTTAATATTTCCCTCCATTCTCATTCTCTTTAATCTTTCCCTCCATTCCTTTTTTTACTCTCTCGCACTCTCATTTTCTGAAGTCTCCAATAAGGTAAATTTTGTTGTCGTTTTCGTTTTCGTTTTCGTCTTCTCACGCTCTTCTTATGTCTCTTTTCGTTTTCTCATCTTCTCTTGTCTCTATTTTCGTTGTAGGTTCATTTTAGGAAATTTTCGAATCTGGAACGGCCCGTTCTCCATGAAGAACAGTCCGTTCTCCTTACAGAACGGGTCGTTCTCCTTGCAGGCCGTTCTGCAAGGAGAACAACCCATATTGCAAGGAGTACGGGCCATTCTGATGTCCCGTTCCACACTTTCTTTTTAGCCCATTTTAACAACCTGGAATGGCCCGTTCCAGTTTTGGAACGGCCTGTTCCAGTTTAATTTTTTTTAGATACCAGCCTTTTAAGATCGGTTATAAAACAACCGATCTTAAAAGTTAACTTTTAAAATCGATTATTTAACCGATTTTAAAAGTCAAACTTTTAAAATCGGTTACGGAACTGATTTTAAAAGTTAAAAATAACCAATTTTAAAAGCCTTTTTTCCACTAGTGGATATTACAAATCTCCAAAATGTAACAGGCCGATTTTCACAGATTGTACGAAGGCCCAAAAGCCCAATATGGGTGATTTAGTAGCCCAGAATGGGTCATTCGCAAACTAGAACGGGCTGTTCCAAACTACTAAAAAGAATTATTTTTGGTATCCCAGAACTGGTCGTTCCCAAATAGGAACGGACCATTCCAAACCACCAAAATGGCCTATAACCCTAATTGGGAACGGGCTATTCCAAACATGGCCGTTATGGGTTAAAATGTAACCTCAGAACCGGCTGTTCTGGTTTTAGAACGGGTCGTTCAGGATGTGAAATTTTACACATGACGAAGAGTCCAGAACGGGCTGTTCTGGATTTGAAACAGGCCATTTTGACCTCTCCTGATGCCTATAAATAGAGCGCTCTAGCACTCCCAAAAAGCACACCTTTCAGTTTTGACATCTTTCAGTTCTGACTTCTTTTCCTTCTACATTCTCTGAAGACCGAGGGGAACCTAGAGGAGGAGACCAACCAGATCTTGCTCTAGTTTCAGCTACTGCTTATCGAGGTACGGGAGAAAAGGGGAGATTTATGTGTAGAGTTAGATGAGGGAATGGGTGGAGAAGAGTTCCTATGGAATTTTTAATAATTTTATAATTATTTCTGTTTTGAAAATTATTGGTATTATGAGATTCTGTATGTGTTTAGGATTATGAATATATGATTAATTTGTAAAAATGATGCTCTGGAAGCTGATTCGATTGAGTGTTATATTAATTTATAAATGTTATTGTTATATTATATGGTAAAAATTGATGATGTAGATGAGGATTCATGGTGAATTGCTTGAGGAGTATGTGAACCACTATTTTGTGTGGATTTTGTGTATGTATTGTGGAATCGAGTTATGGAATGTGAATGTGATTGTGGTTCCTCACACTTATGACCAGGGGTGGCACGACCTTGGGTAAGTGATGCTACATGGATGGCGTGACCTTGGCATAGTGTGGGATGCGTGAGGCAATTAATACGTATCACTTATGTCAGGGGTGGCAAGACCTTGGGAAAGAAATGCTACATGGGTACCGTGACCTTGGATAACATGTCAGGGGTGAGCACGACCTTGGGCAAGAAATGCTACATGGGTGACGTGACCTTACACAGTGTTATATTAGGGGTAAGCACGACCTTCGGCTGCTACAGGAGTGGCATGACCTTGGTATAGTGTTAATTACAAGATTTGTGATGGATTGGTGTGATTGTGAAATTCTGATGTGAAGTTGATGCATGATTGATAGAATTAGGACATATAGAGATGATTGTAAACATTTCATTAAGTGATGAGTTATGATGAGATAGTGTTGTGTTTTCCTTATGTACTTTACATATAGATGTTTTCTTCTCTCACCGTATAATTTGTGGATGTTTTAGGTGAGGAAGATCCAGCTATGAGTGACATCTAGCATGCCAACAGTTAAATTATGGGTATACTCTGTTATTGTGACATCGGGACAGAAGATTTCTAGGACATAGATTTTTATATAGATTTGGAATTGTATTTATTTTGAAAACAATTTGTAAACTCTTAAGTTTTACTTTCCAAGTTTTATTTTCAATTATTTTGAATATTGAAGAACAATTATGAAGGTTTTATGTGAACCTTTTTACCAATGTTAAAAATTTTATTCTTTAGCTTATTTACATTATTACAATATATGTGTTGGGGGTAGTAAGGGTATCACACAAAAAGTCTTACATTGTTTAAGAAACAAGGTCAATGATAACTTATAAGTATTTTTATCCTTTAAACCAAGAATATATTTTTAAGAACAAAATTGTGAAGGATTATAAGAGTCAAAACAAATAATACCTCAAATAAAGTAGACGTAACAATGCAACAAACTTAATGTTGAAACATACATAAAATAAAATAATTTGTGTTAAAAAGAAATGAATTGATATTTTTTAAATAATTTTTGGGTTAAGTTTTTAGTCCTACGTGGTTTTTTTAATGCCTAATTTTTTTGGAGCATTTTAGTTGTATATGAAAGAATACTTGTAATTTGTCTTATTTATTAGTATAAATATTGGTGGTATTTTAAAGATTAAACATAACGTTTGATTAAGACAAACCAATATAAAATTTTTGTATTTTTAAGCTTGTTCTTATACATTGTTTTAATTGTTTTAAATAAAAGAAAATATTTAAGTTCTTGTTTTTAAGTTATAAATGTTTTAACTAAGAGAAAACTTTCATCTTATTAAACATCACCTCTTATCATACAAAAGGTTTTATGATTTCTAGAGGATTTATTTCTAAACACAATTCAACTTCTTTTCTTATGTTTTCATGTGCTTTATATCCCTAAAAAGTGATTATTTATTCAAAATAACCTAACCAACTACACTTTAAATCATTTGGTGTAAAGCTCTGGTGCTAATCTTGGCTTTGCTATTAATACAAGTGGATGAGCGAGAAATATATCATCATTGGACTCAGCAAGGTTGATGTGTGACACATTAGGTGGTGTAGTCCAAGTGAAGGCATGAAGCAACCTAGCAAATAACATCACAGTCATTGTGGTGCCAAGCATGAATCCTGGACAACCACGTCGTCCAGTGCTAAACGATATGAAATTCAAATCTGGTTCTGTCAAAACCACCTCATTCTTAAGGTGGCGTTCTGGCTTGAATTTGTTGGGCTCATCACTCCAAAATTTTGAGTTTCGCCCAAGCTCTTGTCTACTTAAGAGAATGTGGCTACCTTTTGGGATTAGGTAGTTACCCACTATTGTGTCTTGCATAGAGACATGGGGAACATTGAAAGGCACAATTGGGTGAAGGCGAAAACATTCTCTTGCACATGCTTTTATGTAGTTGAGCTTTGGGATGTCTGATTCTTGGACAAGCCTTTTTTTTCCTACAACTGTGTCTAATTCTTCTGTGGCACGTTGAAGCAACTCTGGTTGGTTTATCATCTCTGCAAGGCCCCACTCAACTGCATTTGATGGGTTATCCACTGCCGCCATAATCAACTCCTATAACACAAGTTTCATATTTAATTGAGTTATTAGTTTATCTATAGAGTAGATAAATTATACACACACATATATTTTTGGACAAGAAATATCAAGTGACACATTCTTTTAACATATTTTTTTTAACTTTTAATAAAAATGCATGTATAATGCATGTCAAATAAGGTTTAAGGATAATGAATCTCATAGTCATAATTTAATGAATTTTAAACAAATGAATTTAAATGTGCTTGTATAATTGCTCTACATTAACATGTGCAATCATAA
The DNA here is from genome assembly GCF_000230855.2 of Cajanus cajan. NCBI lineage: Eukaryota > Viridiplantae > Streptophyta > Magnoliopsida > Fabales > Fabaceae > Cajanus > Cajanus cajan. Next base: position 13,040,879 of record NC_138525.1, read on the forward strand.
ATGCATGTAAAAGAGAAATATACGAAGTGAAAAGTATATATTACTGTGATTTGTGCCTGAATTTCTCCGATTGTCAATAGCGGTTTATTGTTAACGTCTTTGAGTGAGATGAGAATATCCAAGTAATCTTCTTTGTCAATCTTGGACCCATTGTTCCATTCTTTGAGTCGTTGCTCAATAATAGGGTCTTGATACTTGTTCACGATTTTTATGGCCTTTTCCACCTTGCCTTTGTGACCATCCAAGTCAAGTACCCTCAAGCAAGGGACATAGTCAGAAACCCTAAAGTTATAAATGTACTTGAGCATTGTGAAAATAGCATCAAGATGTTCCTTTTCCTCATAACCTGGCCCTCCATCCTTCTTACCTTCCCCAAAGTACCTCATACTAAAGCTCAATTTCTTGATCACATTGCAACAATAGTGTTGTGTAACATCTCTCACATTAATAAGGCCAAAATTACCATTGACATTGCTTTTACACATGTTGTAGATGTAAAACACAAGGTTGTCAGCTTCTTCAACCCTCTTATTTTCAAGTCGTTGGTGGGTGGTGGTTGACAACAAATCATTCCCAATGATTTTCCTCATTTTCCTCCATTGTTCTCCAAAGGGCACCATGGTTGTGGTGAGATATTCACGACTAATAAGAGAAGTGGTTATGCTTGTGGGCCTAGAAGCAAAAATTGCATCTTGTTTTTTCAAGAATTCACAAGCGATGGTTGGGCAAGTAACGGGAATGACATGGACATTTCCTAGGCGGATACATGCAATTTCAGTGTTCATTTCCTTCATTAGTTTATGTATCCACCGAAATGTAGGTCTATTGGTAAGCATCTCTGGAAGGTTACCGATTATAGGCCATGGTTTGGGACCGGGAGGCAAGGGTTGTTTCTGTTTCTTAGTTTTGATAAACAAGTGTGATGCAAAGCCTTTGAGAAAGGTAATGCCAAAAATTAAAATAAACAAATAAGACCACAAGACTTGAAATTGAAGGTTGGACAACAAATGGAAGTAACCCATATTACTCGAAAATCACAAGATTCCTTTTAGGTTGTGTTCTACAGAGAAAGTTGATAAATGTATTTGTGGTGATGACTACAATATGGAGCACTATTTATAGGGTTTCCAATTTAATGCTCTTTTACCTAGAGTAGTAATTTGCGAATATTTTATCACTCTAGACACTTCATCATTACCTATCATTTTTATCCATCTTATATTTTTATTACATTATATTCGGCTTGCTTCTTTAAACTTTTTTTTCTTAATTTTTTTTAATAAAATAAGAAAACTTTTAATTTTTATGGTGTATTTTCTACTTTATTTATCATGTGATTTTATAATTTTCAATAAATTTAATCAATAACAAAAAAGTTTGTTATTAACACTCCTCTAATTACTATCATTTCATTTCAACTACTCTACTTAATTAGACGGTCAATTTTACTTAATAATATATTTATGATATTTATTAAATGTAAGCAAAACATTAATAAATAGTACATTGACTAACAAGGTGAAATGTTTTTAGATGATTTTCATTTAACCACAAATCGTTTTCTGTGTTAAATTTGTTGATTTTTATAATAATTTTATTAAAAACAATATTCAACATGGTTTTTGATTAATTAACAATGTAATTTTTTACACCGACTTTGAATATCTATTAAATTCTAAAAATGAAACATATGTTTCAATACATGTTATAAATTTTATATATTTTTTTATAGTTTACAAGAATTTTTTTATTAATATATATATATATATGTGTGTGTAATTATATTAAATTATTAGATAGAACTTTATTGCTTATACATAAACTATTTTTTATTCTATTATTACTGTCTCTCGTCAAAGATATATGAGTTCATGAAAATATTATATAATTTATCTCTTAATTTTTTATTCTTTAATAAATATATTATATTTAATGAATTGTAATGTTTAACCATTTTATTCAATTTGACTATATATTTTTTATTAATATAATATTAAAAATTATAAATATTTAAATTAATTTACTATATATATTGTGTAAATAAAAATTCAATAAATATCTATATTTAATAAATATAATATTTAAATGTTTAACCATGTGGTTTAACTTGACTGTATACTATGAATTTGAAAAATGTGATTTAACTTGACTGAATACTATGAATTTGAGATATGTGATTTAACTTGACTATATACTATGAATTTGAAAAATGTAATATTAAAATTTTAGAAACTTCATTTTATTTATAATATATTAATATATTAAGTGTAGTATTTATTATATAACATTTATGACCTAAAAAAGTATTTAATAAATATTAAATATAATATATGTTTGCTAAACATTTGACATCTCATATCAACCTATTTATTTATTAAATAAATTATTAATTACAATAACTAAAATTATATTAATTATATTTAAGTAATGTTTTAAATACTTTGAACATTGACAATTGTTTATAATTTAATATTAATCCACATTATTAAATGAATTTGGTCTAAATAAACGATAACAATGAATCTATATTATTAATTTAATGTTTGATAATATATTGTTGTATCCAAGTCAAATAAAGAATAAAATATTGTACTACATTAGTATTGTTTCTATTTGGGATTGTTGGTTGGGTTTAGTTAAGTTTATTATCAAATTATTCCGACACATTTATGATTAAATGGAAATGATGATTCAAACAAGTTTGGATTTAGCAATTTATGGTAGTGATGATAAATAAATCTATACTTGTGAGTAATGTAACATATCCCAATTTTGATGGAGAATATTTAATTTGATTGATTAAGGGAATACTCAATTTTTTAAACTGGTATGGGGATGAAGATGAGTATATACTTATTACCTGTCATGTGCCAACTACAACACCTTCAATTTTTTCATTACTAATATTTATGTATTTATTATATTCTTATAATTATTAGCCTGATTATATTAAATGTTTATATTATATGTGTGTATGATTTTATACTTAATTGTTTTATTTTATCATTTGAGACTTATACATGATTTGGACGAAAATTACTCTCCAAATTCTCTCTCTCAAAGCTTGTTTCTCTCTTTTGAAATTCTTTCTTTTCTCTTATCCTCTCTTGAGTGTGATGAGAAATTGAAGAAGCTTATTACTCTTGAAAATGTCGCACCACAAAGGAAAGTCTCTACATCATCTTCTATGATGGAAATGGCTTCTAGCATCCATAGAAGCCATTGAAGAAGCTTGGAGGAGTCCAAGAAGTGAAGACCCATTCATAGAAGTTTGAAGGAGAAGCTACACCAATCTTGTTTCTCTTAGAGTTTCCATCACACATGTTTGCACTTTGAAGAATTGGGAGACCCAAAGCTCGAAGGAGATCACCCCAAAGATTCATGTCCTTCGTCTAGCATCCACTAAGGTAAGAGGGAGTGAATAGTCTCTCTTTGGGCGTGGGTGTATGCTGGATAGTGATATTAACCTCTAATGTCTTTTCTGTCGCATGTATTATATGAAAGGGGAAATTCCCAATTTATATATATCCCACATTTTTGTCTTCTCTATGATTCTTCGATGTTCTATTTGATAATATGAACATGCATACGGTTTAAATTGATGTTTTAGACTAATCTTGTGAATCTATTGTCTTGCTTATAGGTTATTGTGGGAACCCTAGGGAATGCATTGGGTGATTATATGAGAAAATTGTATGAATATAAAATAATGTATGTAATTTGTGCGTCTTAGGAGTGTTATATGACCATTTAGAATGCTTTTACTAATTGTAATCAAAATTTGGTGAATGATTCTTGTGTTTTGAGACTTTCATTTTATGTAGATTGTGTGTTCTCTTATATGATGTTGGGTGCCACCTTGGGCTTGTCGGACATTGTAATGACCCGGCTGACCACTACACTCACAACCACAACGCACTGGAAACACTAGACAGAATAGAACGAGTATATAAATATAGGATCTAGAATATAAATATATACAAATGTCCCAATCCGACTAGAGTTAGGGTGTACAATACAAAAATATATCCAAAGCCACTATACCAAGTAGCTGAAATAAACAAAACATCAAAAGGAGACAGCTCCGCCTGCCAGCTGCAGACTCACCACTATCCACCACCTATCCCTGCTCTGCTCCCATACATAGTATGATCATCGCAGTTCAACCACATAGAAACAACAAAAGGGTAAGCTAGGATAAAAAGAACAACATATAGGAAGATTTAAGTAGTATGAACAACTACAACTATCAACACTTTATCGACATACATCTCGTCAATTTTTACGACATAATCATCAATAAGCATACAATGCGTTGTCACGCATATCAACTCGGAGATCTCCTACAACAACTCAGCCTTTCGGCCTACATCAACTCAGTCTTGCAGCCTACAACAACTCAGCCTTGCGGCCTACAACAACTCAGCCTTGCGGCCTACAACATCAAATATCAACATACAGCACAACACAACTTTACAACTCAACACAACAACTTACAACAATATACAACTGATACAACTCAATATATCAACTTACATCAATATACAACTGGTACAACTCAACATCAGCAACAGCATTATCTACTAGTCATCACATTATATTCATCCATCTCAATTCAACTCAGTATAAAACAACATTGTACAGCATGTAATGAATTATCATCTATGCGCCCGGCACACTCATGGTTGCGCCCAGCGTCCCCAAACCCACGCCCCGCGTGGGGAAGGCAGAGACCTCCCTTGGTCTCGTGCCCAGTGCAATTTGAATTGCGCCCAGCGCCTCCCATGGCAGAGACTCCAAGGAGTCCCCGCGCCCAGCGCGGCCAAAATCGCGCTCAGCGCCATGCCAAAAGCCCAAAAATGAGTCACAACTGACATCGCGCCCAGCGCGGTTCAACCCTCGCCCGGCGTGGGCCATCCAGAGGCTAACATTTTCAAGCACGCCCGGTGCACACATCTTTGCGCCCGACGGGCTTGCCTAAATGCTGCCCTCAGGTGGCCACGCGCCCGGCGCGAAGAACTGCGCTCAGCGCGAGTTCAGCAGTAAACCTCATACTTTCGAAAACTCTTCAAAAATCTACAAAGTAATAAGAAGACTCCACATGCAATCGGTTCAAATTACCACATTTTCATCCAATAGTCCAAAAATACTACCTTTGTACACATGCAACAACAAAATAAGAAGATCCCCAAATTTTTCTCAAAACTCCGAAAAACCCCTAATCCCATATTTCAGCCACCTCTGCTCAAAAGCCAGCAATCATCCAACATTAAATGAGTATACACACTCAGTCCTAGCCAAACACAGTAAAATAACTAGCTTCCCTTACCTCGGGTAAAAGATCCGAGCTTCGGGAAATGGAGGACGAAGGGAAGAAGAAGGAGTTTGAAAACGAACGGAGAAGAGAGACAACTTCAGCTAGCTCTGCCCTAAGCTTGAATCAGCACCTTCTAAACCAAGGTCACCACAAGGAGATAAATCAGCAAATAGGAAAAGGAGAGAGTGAGAGTGGGTTGAGAAGAAGAAGGTGAATCAGTCAAAGTGAGTGAAGGTAGGGTTTTTGGGAAGAAAAGAAAAGGAAAGGGTTTCACAACCTCCCTAACAACAAGAGTTTTTATCCCCGAAAACAGACTTACTTGGGAAAAGAAATGGGTAACGCTCCTTGAACAGTTGTTCCACCTCCCATGTAGTTTCACCAGTAGCTGCATCCCACAATACTTTTACCAAAGCAATAGACTTGCCCCTCAGTTTCTTCAGTTTTCGATCAGTTACAGCTACCGGCAACTTCTCAAAAGTCAGGTTCTCCTTCACCTGCACATCATCTAGCTCCACCACATGACTCGGGTCATGAACGTACTTTCTCAGTTGGGAAACATGAAACACATCGTGCAGGTTTGAAAGGGACGGTGGCAAAGCCAACCGATAAGCAACTGGACCCACACGCTGTATTATCTGATAGGGACCGACAAACCTCGGTGTCAACTTCCTTGCTCTCAGCGCTCTACCCACACCAAAGGTCAGAGTCACTTTCAGAAACACATGTTCCCCCTCAGCAAACTCCAAAGGCTTGCGCCTCTTGTCAGCATACGACTTCTACCTACTCTGAGCAGTCTTCATCCTTTCTTGAATCATCTTCACTTTCTTAGTGGTCTGTAGGATTAGCTCCGGACCTACCACCACTGACTCACCATCCTGATACCAGCACAGAGGAGTCCTACATCTCCTGCCATACAACGCTTCAAATGGTGTCATCCCAATGCTTGCATGAAAATTGTTGTTGTAGGTGAACTCAACCAACGGTAGGACCTCCTCCCAACTACCCAAGTGGTCTAACAAACAAGCCCTAAGCAGATCTTCTAAGGACTGGATTGTCCTTTCTAACTGACCATCCGTCTGCGGATGATAAGCAGAACTCAGCTTCAACTTCGTGCCTAAGGCTTGGTGTAGACTCTGCCAAAATCTGGAAGTGAACCTCGGATCTCAGTCGGAAATAATACTGGAAGACACCCCGTGCAGTCGTACTATCTCCCTCACATACAACTGTGTCAGCTTCTCCAAGGACCACTTGATGTTGACAGGCAAGAAATGCGCACACTTGGTCAACCGGTCTACAATCACCCAGATAGCATCACTATTCATAACTGACCTAGGCAACCCAACAATGAAATCCATAGTAATGCCATCCCACTTCCACTTCGAAATTTCAATCTGCTGCATCAACCCACTCGGCTTCTGATGCTCCACTTTCGCCTTCTGACAAGTCAGACAGGCCGCCACATACTCAGCTATCTCCCTCTTCATGCTAGGCCACCAGAAAGTCTTTTTGAGGTCATAATACATCTTAGTCATACCCGGATGTATGCTAAGTCTACCCTTGTGGCCTTCCTCCAACACAGCTTTCTTCAGCTCAGTATCCTGAGGTAGGCAGACTCTGCCCTTGAACCTCAAGATTCCATCTTCGCCCAATTCGAAGTCAACAGCCTTCTCGGTGCCCAGCAAACCAAGAAGCTTCATCAACTCAACATCTTGCAACTGCTTAAGTCTAACCTGCCTCAAGAATTCATTAGTTATGGTGATCGTCCCACAACTAATGTGATCCTGAGCTAACTCCACACGAGGTTCAAATCTCTGAATTCCTCAATCAGCTCCAATTCACTCACCATCTTACTCTACATGTGGATGGATTTCCTACTCAGTGCGTCCGCCACAACATTGGCCTTACCAGGATGATACATCAACTGGAAGTCATAGTCCTTCAGAAACTCCATCCACCGTCTGTGCCTCATGTTCAGCTTCTTCTGATCAAACAGATACTTCAGACTCTTATGATCACTAAAGACATTGAACCGAACACCATACAAATAGTGTCGCCATATCTTCAGGGCAAACACAACAGCTGCCAACTCCAAGTCATGAGTGAGATAATTCCTCTCATGATTCTTCAGTTACCTTGAAGCATAGGCCACCACTTTCCCGTGTTGCATCAACACACACCCAAGACCCTGGTGAGAAGCGTCACAATACACATCAAAGGGTTCACCAGAATCTGGCAACACCAACACAGGAGAAGTAGTCAACCTCCTCTTCAACTCCTCAAAACTCCGCTCACAGGCATCTATCCAAATGAACTTTTGCTCCTTTCTCGTCAGCTGGGTTAGAGGCGCTACTATCTTGGAGAATCCCTTAATGAACCGTTGATAATAACCCGCCAAACCCACAAAGCTCCGAATGTCAGTGACAGTCCTCGGACGCTCCCACTGCAACACCGACTCCACCTTAGCCGGATCAACAACAATCCCCTCAGCTGAAATCACGTGGCCCAAGAACTTCACTTCATTCAACTAGAACTCACATTTTGAAAGCTTAGCATACAGCTGCTTCGCCTTCAAAATCTCCAGCATTACCCTCAAGTGCTCTCCATGTTCTTCCCGGGTTCTTGAATAAATCAAGATATCATCAATGAACACCACCACGAATTTATCCAAGAACGGCCGGAAAATCCTGTTCATGTAATCCATGAACACTGCAGGGGCGTTAGTCACACCAAACGGCATCACGACATACTCATAGTGACCATACCTAGTCCTGAAAGCAGTCTTCGGTATGTCACCCTCCTTCACCCTAATCTGGTGATATCCTGACCTCAAGTCAATCTTAGAAAATACCGATGCTCCCTTCAGTTCATCCATTAAGTCATCTATCCAGGGAAGTGGATATTTGTTCTTAATGGTCAACTTGTTCAACTGCTGGTAATCAACACACAGTCGACTACCTCCATCCTTCTTCTTCACCAACAACACCCCACGATGAAACACTCGGCCGCACCAACTGCTTCTCCAATAGGTCTTCCAGCTAACCTTTCAACTCAACCAGCTCGGTAGGAGCCATCCTATAGGGAGCCACCGACACTGGCCCCGCACCTGGAACCAGATCAATGCTAAACTCCATCTCCCTAACAGGAGGCAACCCAGGCACCTCATCAGGAAACACCTCAGCAAAGTCCCTCACCACATCTATCTCAGAAATGACCCTCTCAGTCTCCACACTCATCATAGCAAGCAGAAGGCAGCACTTCGCTCCATCCTTCAGCATTGATTCGGCTTGACCAGCTGAAATCAACAACTCATCCTCTTCCTGTGGAAAGATCAACCGCCTATTGGCACAATCTATAAGGATACGATTGGCAGATAACCAATCCATCCCTAAGATTATGTCAATATCAACCAAAGGCAAACAAATCAAGTTTACCTTATACTTCTTCCCATTCACAACAATAGGGAAGTTAGCACACAGCTCAGAAGCAACTACTGAAGCAGAAGCGGGCGTCGACACTAACAGTCTCAACCCCAAGTCACACACAGGCACACCCAGCATAGCAACACAACCATAGGAAATAAATGAATGGGAAGCCCTAGAGTCAAACAAAAGCATCACATCCTTACCAGCAGCCTTGCCCTTCCCCTTCACTAGGTCAGAAGAAGTCGAAGCCTCAGCACCTGTCAAAGCAAACACCCTACCAGCTATAGTGGGTCTGTCACCCCTCTGAGTCTCAGTCCTCTACACACTACTCCTCTGAGTACTCCTCTCTGGTCTACTCCTGGTGGGATAGTTGAAAGACACATGGCCCATCTGTTGACATCTGAAACATCTGCTCTCAGTGTGTGGACAATCCCTGATCAAATGGGATCCACCACACCTGTAACACCTAAGGGCAGCACCTCCACCCTGTCTTCCTCCTCTGGTAGTCTCAGTAGGTTGCCTAATGACAGGACCCCCTTGCTGTGGTTCGGGCCTATCATACGGCTTCCTCTGGCTTCCACCTCCTTTCTTGGACCCAGCTGGTCCCTCAGTAGCTCTGATCACACGGTTACCCCCTTCCAACCTCTCCACAATCTTCGCCTTCTCTACTAAGGCAGGAAACTCAGTGATGGCCATAGGCACCACCACCTTCTTCAACTCATACTTCAGACCCTCAGCAAACTTTCTGCACTTCCAAGCCTCAAAAATAGCCTGTGAATAAAAATGAGCCAAGTGCTCGAACCTCATCTCATAATCCGATACAGATAGCCCTCCCTGGTGTAACCGCATGAACTCTGCCTCCTTGGCGTGCCTCACGCTCTCCGGGAAATACTTTTCCATGAACACTGTCCTAAAGCACTCCCAGTCAACTGTAACTCCTCTCACCACAAGCATCTGATAAGTGCCCCTCCACCAATGTTCGGCCTCTCCCATAAGCATATACACAGCATATGCCAACCTCTTCTCTGGAGAACATCCCAGAACGGCAAAAATCTTCTCCAACTCACATATCTAGCGGTCAGCTACCTCTGGATCTGCATCTCCCGCAAACTGTGGAGGATGACACTTCCGGAACTCAGCTAGGTCCCGGCTCTCCTGTGACCCCGTGGGCCTTGCTGCACTAGCTGCAGCTCTTTCAGCTTCCATCCGAGAAAAATAAGCATTTTGATGCTGCATAGCCATAGCCATCATCTCTATGGCACGGGCTATTTGTTCGTTGGTTCTAGTCATCGTCTACAAAAATAACAGCTTCTTCATTATACTACCACTCAACCAAACAACAATTTACAACACAACAATTCCTCGCATCAACCAACACAACAGACAACACAACAAGACAGCACAACACAGAGCTAACACAACAAAAGCCTAAAGGAACCACCCCCAAATAGTGTCCACTAGACTCGACCTGCTCTGATACCACTAAAGTGTAACGACCCGGCTGGCTACTACACTCACAACCACAGCGCACTGGAAACACTAGACAGGATAGAACGAGTATATAAATATAGGATCTAGAATATAAATATATACAAATGTCTCAATCCAACTAGAGTTAGGGTGTACAATACAAAAATACATCCAAAGCCACTATACCAAGTAGCTGAAATAAACAAAACATCAAAAGGAGACAGCTCTGACTGCCAGCTGCAGACTCACCACTATCCACCACCTATCCCTGCTCTGCTCCCATACATAGTATGATCATTGCAGTTCAACCACATAGAAACACAAAAGGGTAAGCTAGCATAAAAAGAACAACATATAGGAAGATTTAAGTAGTATGAACAACTACAAATATCAACACTTCATCAACATACATCTCGTCAATTTTTACGGCAAAATCATCAATAAGCATATAATGCGTCGTCACGCATATCAACTCGGAGATCTCCTACAACAACTCAGCATTTCGACCTACATCAACTCAGCCTTGCGGCCTACAACAACTCAGCCTTGCGGCCTACAACAACCCAGCCTTGCAGCCTACAACATCAAATATCAACATAAAGCACAACATAACTTTACAACTCAACACAACAACTTACAACAATATACAACTGATACAAATCAATATATCAACTTACATCAATATACAACTAGTACAACTCAACATCAGCAACAACATTATCTATTAGTCATCACATTATATTCATCCATCTCAATTCAACTCAGCATAAAACAACATTGTACAGCATGTAATGAATTATCATCTATGCGCCCGGCACACTCATGGTTGCGCCCAGCGCAGTACAACCAGAGAGCACCAGGGGGCCAGCGCGCTCGGTGCAAGCATGCCCGCGCCCGGCAGGACTCAACCAGAGAGCCCAAAGCTCTCACGCACTTGGCGCAATAAATAATTGCGCCCAGCGCATGCCAGGCAGAGACTCCAAGGAGTCTCTCGCGCCCAGCGTGCCCAAACCCGCGCCCAACGTGGGGAAGGCAGAGACCTCCCTTGGTCTCGCGCCCAGCGCAATTTAAATTGCGCCCGGCGCCTCCCATGGCAGAGACTCCAAGGAGTCCCCGCCCCCAGCGCGGCCAAAATTGCGCTCAGCGCCATGCCAGAAGCCCAAAAACGAGTCACAACTGACATCGCGCCCAGCGCGGTTCAACCCTCGCCCGGCGTGGGCCATCCAGAGGCTAACATTTTCAAGCATGCCTAGCGCACACATCTTTGCGCCCGGCGGGCTTGCCTAAATGCTGCCCTCAGGTGGCCACGCGCCCAGCGCGAAGAACTGCGCTCAGCGCGAGTTCAGCAGCAAACCTCATACTTTCGAAAACTCTTCAAAAATCTGCAAAGTAATAAGAAAACTCCACATGCAATTGGTTCAAATTACCACATTTTCATCCAATAGTCCAAAAATACTACCTTTGTACACATGCAACAACAAAATAAGAAGATCCCCAAATTTTTCTCAAAACTCCGAAAAACCCCAAATTAATCCCATATTTCAGCCACCTCTGCTCAATATCCAGCAATCATCCAACAGCAAATGAGTATACACACTCAGTCCTAGCCAAACACAGTAAAATAACTAGCTTCCCTTACCTCGGGTAAAAGATCCGAGCTTCGAGAAATGGAGGACGAAGGGAAGAAGAAGAAGTTTGAAAACGAACGGAGAAGAGAGACAACTTCAGCTAGCTCTGCCCTAAGCTTGAATCAGCACCTTCTAAACCAAGGTCACCACAAGGAGATAAACCAGCAAATAGGAGAAAGGAGAGAGTGAGAGTGAGTTGAGAAGAAGAAGGTGAATCAGTCAAAGTGAGTGAAGGTAGGGTTTTTGGGAAGAAAAGAAAAGGAAAGGGTTTCACAGACATCGTCAAGGCCAAGAGCAAAGATTGTTTTTGGGGGCATTCACGCCGGGTATGGGATGACCCACATCGGACACTAGAGCCCTTTGATGTTTTTCTTAGGCGTGAGCTTACTCACATCAAGCACGATTTAGCCTAAGAGCAACACTACTCTCTAGAGGTTCTATATGCTAGGTGCGGGATGTGTGTCTTTAGGTGCTGTTTTGCAACTTGTATTTTCTCTATTTGTGTTTAGTGGATGTTAATGATTGGAATCTTCATGCTACATATTGTTATGTATATTGTGGCAAGTGAGTATGCTAATAATGTAACACCCCAGCAACCCGCATGTGGATATTGTCTGCTTTGGCCGCAGCCCTCACGGTTTTGCTTCTGGCAATGGCACGCATGCCACCCCAAAACGCGTCCACACAAGGAAGGTATCCACACCCATATATATGGCATGCTTCGTTCTCCTTCCTAACCGATGTGGGACTTCACAATCCACCCCCCTCAAGGGAGTCCAGCGCCCTCGTTGGCACACCGGCCCGGGTCCCGGCTCTGATACCAAATGTAACACCCCACACGGTGCACCAAAATATCATCATTAAATATAAACAACAAATACATCTCATATAATTACCAAACATCATTTTTTTTTTCAATCATACAAGCTTTCATACACATGCTCACTATATGCTCATACACATCTCCTCTCCTAAGAGTCTCAACTTGGCACTCCGCACAATGAGCGTACCTCGTCAATTCCCTTAGTTGTTGCCAATGCGGGCATACCGTTCTCACACCCTCCCAGGGCCGGTATGTTGCACGGTTAAACACCCAGCGGCCCGTGCAAAGGCAATCCACCCACCGTTAAACCCTCTGTGGCCAGTGAGCTGCGCAGTTAAACACCCAACGGCCCACGCATGGAATGCCTCCCGTCATGGTCCCCCCTGTCTCAACCCCTCTCTGGGCCCAGGGTCCAATGCAATATAGCCACGTCTGGCTTCTCAAGCACCACATGCAACTCATAAGTCTCATGCAACTCATGCATCCCACGTAACTCATAATTAATGCATCTCCATTATATAACATCATCACATGTCAATAACAATCTATGCAATATCATCCTCACATGCTAGGTACCTATCATTAAGTTATCAACATCATAGACCACAAATTTCACATAATTCTTCACACACATCACAATATCTATGACATTCAGTTAATAATTTAACCATAACTCGAGATATACATATCCTTTCTAAGTGATCCCAACCCCATTAGAATCCTAACATCAATATCTAAAACTTTCATGAAGAACACAAATCCTAATAAAGTCGTTTAGGTTACCATTCAGGGCTCACAAAAATTGATGTTGTGGTTCGCACACAGATTGGAAGGCTCAAATTTCAACTCACATAACTTGATCAAATATTAATATTTTTACACGATTCTTGTGTCTAAATGGTAGCCCCAGATGTCTAGTGTCTAACAAAACAAACGGCACTCGATTTGGATAACTACACAGAAAGATATCGTAAAATTACAAACGTATGTCGGGGTCCCGACGCCCGACGCCCAAAACTGGCGCTTAGCGCCCAAATCTCTGCCCAGACTCCCCTCTGTGAAATTAAACCTGCGTTTTACGAGTTTCAACAAGGTTTTTACCAATTTTCACTACTTCTACACCCCGTTGGTTCAGTTTAACTCCATTTATATTCTTCATATGTTCCAAATCAATCCATACACATCTCAAGCCTCAAAAATTGGTTTCCATTGGTTTTACAAAAAAAAATCTAAACTCTTCTTAACACATAAAATTCAAGTCATCAAATTTAAGGATAAAGAATTAACAAGAAAGCCCCAATGGAATTCAAAGACAATTCAAGAAATAAGTTCTTCCAAATGAATTAAGAATTTAGAACATCGATTGCACAGATAATCGTTCAGAATTTTAAATAGAGTTCCTAGAGGGACTTAGGGATTGCCCTCACTACCCGAACACCCCTATATTCACATATGAAGAAACCCATCCCCCCGTACCTTCATAACATGATTGAGTCACCTTGTTTCTCTTATTAAAAATATTTTCTTTATTATTAATTATTATATTTTTTAATAAGTAAATATGTTAGTTTTAATTATTTTTATATAGGTATATTGTAAGGTTTTATAATTAAGGGTTATATTATTTATTTATTAAAGAAAGGAATTTGATAACAAATGAAACGATTTTATAAGATAAATGTCTTCAAACATATCTTTGAAAATGCTTATCATACAAAGTGTAAGACGCAAATCATATATAAGATGATGTAAATCAGATAAAGCATATACTATGTCTCATATACAATAAATGCTTATTATTTATTAAGATTAACGACAAAATGTGTATTGAATGCTTCATTCCTTAACAAATCAAATCAAAAAGCTATCTTGGAACTCACAAATCTGTTAAAGAGAAAAATTATGCTTTCCATCAAAACCAAGATCCCTAAAATCACAGAGAAAAGTATATAAAGTCGCTGCTACAATTGCTTTATGTTGACATTGCTTCTGCAAGCTCTATTTGGTACAAAAAGTTGATAAGTAGCCTCCTTGATCAGATAAAATGTACTATTTGGTGAAATACATTTAATGCTCACATTAAATGAGTCAAACAATTACCTGTCATCACAAGGAAAAACAATGAAGACAAATGAAACAAACTTGTGAGCTGAACTTAAAGTGTTGTAACAGTCATCTTTTCCAAGCTACGATATAAAAAGATTCAAAACTCAAGAAAGAAGACACATAGATATATACAACAAAGATACTTAAATATACAAAAACAAACTTGTATAGAAAGAAACATTCTCTGTAAATTATACTTATTCTTTCTTGTAAAAAGCTTACATTTCTATACTAGTTGTATAACGTCTAAGTGAGACGAACACAACATTTGTGTAACCTTCATAATCATCGTTATAAGGTGGAGCGTAGAGAGGCCTGCCTATAAAAGAATGTTTGTTTTGAGCCTGGAGAGGCCTGACTGTAAAAGAATATTTGGTTGTTAAGCCTAGAGAGGCTTGTTGTTAAAAGAATACTTGGTAGATGCGTGAAGGGACAAATCAAAAAATACCTAGGATTGAGTTAGAAGTGGCTTGTTGAAAAAATAATTGTATCTTTGTTTAAAGATAGTGAAACTCAATCTAGTTAGATTGAGAACTAGATGTAATCTTGGTGGTTGAGACGAACTAGTATAAAAATACACAGTGTTTCATCTAACTAGTTTTTATACTTCATCTAATTAGTGTTACTACTTCACTACGAAAAACATGCAAATTTTTTATTCACACTATTCAACTCCCTTTCTAGTGTTTATCTTTTCTCCACACAACGCGCATAACCTTAAATCTCACCCCAAATCCATACCTAATACTAATATATCACTTTCAATCAATGAAACATTTCCAAATCAGTCCTATAAAACTTATAAAACCTCATCAATATCATCGATAAGAACTTAATCACACACAACCTTCCAAATTTACATGTATGAACCCTAAACCCAAAAGAACAAATCCATAATAGAACACAAATCAGTGAAACTAGCCATGACTCCACACATAATACACATCATAAACATGAAACATATTACCAACAATCATTATGAGGTATTCATAACCCCTTCAAACACATACAAATTAGAACTTTGGGGATTGAGGGAAAATCTCACTACCCACAATTCCTATATATGACATATGTATACAATTTCACTATTCTTACCTCATGATGATCTCTTATGCAAAAGAGCGTTGTCTCAATGATTTGTAATTTTCTCCACTTGCTCCTTGAGCAAAGGCTCTTCTACATGTTCTCTCTCAAGTGTCACAAGCATAAACTTGAAAATGAAGTACAACACTTTATACATATTACCTTATTATAGGTTATCTATTAAGTTGGGCTTCTAGAGTCCAAACTAAACTAAACCATTAACATAAAAATACACCCAGCCCATATATTTTATATTAAAAAATAACAACTTTTTTTTATTTTAAAATCTATTTATAAACTAATTAAGCTAATAAATAAATAATAATTAAATAACCTTATTATTATTATTAAATTAGAATGTTACAAGTACAAGTAATGTAACAAACTCACATAAGATGTTAATTTTAAAATCAAATATTAGCATTAGCAGTCATTCGAAGATTGCACTGGTCAAATAAGAAATTACTAAAATAAAGAGAACAAATGAGTTAAAAGAAAGAAAAATAATTTAAAGATTAGTGAATGATATGTGAGACCTATTGGCTGTGGCAAGTCTTACTTGTGACTTCCAACGTTCAAGTCAAAATATTCTAAATCTCCCAAGTACTTTAAGTGATTTTTTAGAACTTCACTGTGCTATATAGGTCAAATGTAGAATTGTGAAATTAAGTTTGGTTTGATGATTGGATGGTTCAATATAGGTCAAGTTAGAGGTGTCAAAGTGAGTTAACTCGATTCACGTGGATTGGCTCACCACAGGTTAGTGCTTTAAACAGTCCAATCCAACAAGATTCACTTTTTGGTGAGTTAAAATTTTTTTAACCTAACTCAACCCACCACGGATTAGTGGATTAGGTGGATTGACTCAATAAAATAAAGAGTTATAATTTTTTATATCCAAAAATCAAGTCTATCATTGATTCAAATACAAATACATAAATAAATATCAATCAAATTTCGACTAAAAATTACATAAAACACACACACACACACACACACACACACATATATATATATATATATATATATATATATATATATATATATATATATATATATATTTAACTAGCAAGTTAAAAGGACCAACCTGGCTCACTTAGGCTCAAAGCTGTTTGACTCATGGATTAAGTGAGTCAGATTGGAATTTAGCCAGAATCAGAAGAAAAAAAAATTCTAACCAACCAGTCCGAACCCATGGTTAATTGAGTTAATCCACTGGATTTAACTCATTTTGACACCTCTAAATTAAGTTAGACAAAAAAAATACAATTTAAAAGTAATATAGGTTAATTTATCTTAATACAAAATTATTATTTAACTTGTGCGGATTAGGTCGAGTCAAATTAACTCGACGTATCTATTCAAATCACATAGGAAAGTCTAATATTTTTTCTTCTTAAAATATTTTAAAAAGAAATATTAAATAGTTAGAAAATCAAGTAATTACATTAGGATAAGTACTTCAAATTTAGAAAGAAGGAAGATTGACAAGTTATGTACTTGAAGCTTTAACTGAATAATAGATAATATGCGGAAAACTTATGAATAAATTCAATTTTTTTTATCATTTTTAACCATCAAAGTGGGTAATAAACCCTATTACTTTTACTTTTAAATCATTCATTTTTGTGTACGTCTGTTAACTTTTTATTTCATAATAAACACGTGATAAAAAAACAGAGTTAGAGGAAAATGTCAATCATATTACTACACAATTTTAGTTTATTTTTGCTGATTTAACTTGTGATTTAACAACTGATTTAAATTTGTTATATATATATATTAACTTTGTCGGATATATTTATTATCATTTTAGTTCAGTTTGATCAGATTGTTGAGTCAATTCGCATGTCAACTCTAATTTTGGTCTCACTTTCTAGGTTTAAATTTGTTTTACTATCTTAAATTTAAAATTTTTATTTTTATTTTCTAGAATTTTTAAAAATATTATTTTAATTTTTAAATTACCAATAATATATCTAAAATAAATTAAGACAATTATATAATATTAAATGAATTTAATATATGTGATATTTTCATTAACAAATATAATAAGTATATTTTATATGAAAAAAATTGACAAACTTCTAATAAAATTTAAATATAAAAATAAAAATAAAAATTTTAAAATTATAAAATTAAAAATAATTTTAAAATTAAAAATATAAAAAAAATTATCTTAAATTTAAAAGAATAAAAAATCTAATTTTGATTATAAAATTTTGGATAATATTTTAATTTTATAAATATTGACTATTTCTATGTTAGAAAGAGACAATTTTTATAATATTATTATCAAAATGGGTACCTAGCAAGCAACTCAGCCTAGGTGAGGTTAGTACATCCATTTCTTGGATTATTTAATAAAACCTGTTTAGGTTCAGAAAGTGGACCAACAATTGACCACTGTAAGATATGGATCAACAATAGTTTTTTTTTTCTCTTTTTTTTGGGAATTATTAATTTTCTAATAATGTTAAGGTTTGAATGAAAAACGGGTAATTGAATTCATGTGAAATATATCTAGCTCTCTTTAAACAAAGTACTAGTATCATGTTTGAATTTTATGCATACGGGTGAACGAGAATAGTTGACGAATTCTGAATAGAGATTAGGTTAAAACAAAAGTGAGAAAAAAAAAACAGTGGAGAGTGAAATTTTGTGGTGCCGTACAATGTAACAATAAGGTAATTTGAAACGACAAAAAGTGATCATCATTGTCATGTCGTATCCCTCATAAATCTACCATTTGCTTTGCTGATTACTGATTAGTTGAAAACTAATCATATGAAATTCGTTTGCCACAAAGTAAAATCACACCAAATCATAAGACTAACTGCCGCTGGTTTTTTCAATCCGAAATGTTTTGTGAAAATGATAGTTTTCTAATAAAACTCATCTAAGTAGCGGATAATTAAAGTTTAAAACATAGTTACAGTTATTTATGGTATGTGTGGGTGATGTTTTTCAATAAGATTAGAATTTTATCTCACTAATAAATTTAAATATATTAATAATATCTTTATTAAATATAAATATATATTATCAAAATAAAATTTCAATTTCAACCAAAGAATAATACTGATTACACTTAAAAAATTGTAAGTAATTTCTTTTCATAATTAAATTCTTAGTTTTACTAATTAAACTTTCACTTTTAATTGGGTATAAAAAAATTAATTATACTTTAACATCAAATTTTGGATCACCAAGTGATAAATGTGTAATATTTATCATTTTTCTAATAATTAAGAACAAAATTTATGTACATTTTTTTTTAAATATGATGTAATTTTCTAATTAGAATTGAAGTTTTATCTTAATATAAGTAAATGTATATTATTGAAGTTTACATTAAATATAAACACATATTGTTGAAGTAAATTTCTATTTATAATTGGAGAATAACATCAATTATACTTAAATAATTATATCTAAATTTGTCTTAATTAATTAGTTTTTGTGTCAAAGAAATTGGTTAATCCTACTAGTAGAGTTTTCTCTCAATTATATATATTTTTTAAATTATATTTTTAATCATTTATCTTATTTTTTAAGATTCATTTTAGTCTTTTATATGTTAAAATATTCATTTTGATCATTTAATTTTTTATATTTGAATCAATTTGACCTTATTAAAATAATAATAATTTTAAATTGTGTGACACAATTTTGAATCAATTTTCAACTAATTCAAAACATGAAATTCATAACATTAAATTCAATTATATAAAAATTATGAAATTTTATTCATTCAAATCCAAAAAGGACTATAAATATAATGAAATTTTTGTCTCATAAGTAACTAGAAATTAATATGAAATTATATTTTTTTAAATATGTAATTTTTACCATATTTGTAACACTTTTTTATTTGATCGTTACTTTGTGTTCAATAGTTTTCACATAAGCAAATTATATGAGAGAAATTTCAAGTCTTGAGTTAGTTAAAAAATTATTCAAAATTATGTCTCAAAATTTAAAATAATCATTAATTTAAAAGGACTAAATTAGTTCAAATTTAAGAGATAAAAAATTAAAATAAATATTTTAAAAAATAAATTATCAAAATAAAAAATTTAATAAATATGATAAAAGATCAAAAATATTATTTAATCTTTTTTTCATTGTAAAACTCAAACCTAAAACCTAATGGAAGAGATTAAAGTTTCATTCCATTCATATTAACACAACATTGATTCTCTAAAAATCTCTGAAGATTATTTTTCACACTATGTTAATATAAAAAAATTACATTTTAATTAATAAAACATTTTAAATATAGTTTTTACAATAATTATTATACAAGAAATTATTTACCGTCGAAAATGGTTCATAATGCCAAAATATTTACCCTATTACTATTTAAATAAAACTATAATTTTTATTTCCTATAAAAAGATTGATAATGTTTTACTGTTTGGTATCTGTAACATAATATGGAAATATAAAAATTAGGAGTTATTTGATTGAGAAGAGATCGTAAGAAAATAAATAAATAAAAAATCACCAAAACCCAATTAAAGAAAAATCCATGCATGAGATGAGAGGTTGGAAAATATCGAAAAAATTTAACAAAGTGAGCCATTCGTTCTGTTACTCGATCGTAATTTATTTTAAATAAAAAAGTATTCGATTAAATATTAAGTTAATTGATTAAACTCAACAACTAATTGATTGAACTACAATTATTATTTTTTTCTATTTCATTATTTTTATTTCTTTTGTATTTTTGAAAATTAAATAATATTTATTCCAGTTTGTGTCTTATATCTATTCATATTTATTCCATTTTTCTATTTCCTATTTTTATTTACTTGATTTATTTCTGTCTATCTTATTAAACACACCATTAGACCTTAGTTCATAAAATAAATGAAAGTTTTGAATAACTTATTACCAGAAAATTAGATTACTTGTTTTTTTTTATCATATCTCAAATTAATTTTAATTAAAAAACAAAGAATCATATCATTTTTTATTTATAATTTTTTACTTCATTCTATTTTATACCTTTCTATCTTCTCTTATTGTTTCTCTCTCTTTATTAAAAGAAAAATAAAACGATCCCTTCATACTTATTTTAATTATTTTATTTTCTTAAAATTATGTATTTTGTATTACTATTAATTTGTAATATATTTCTTATACAAGAATATTATACACTATTTATTTTATCCCACTAAAAAAAATTCTAGATCCGTACCTAATTAGGCCTTTCTAGTGCCAAAATAATATATTATATACACCTACTTCAAATGCACGCCATATCTTTGTATTATAGTCAAATGTCAAAATCATATTATTCAACATTTTTATTTTAAAGCTAGTGTTATAATTTTTTTATTTTTATTTACTTTTATTTCTCTTCACTTTATTTTGTATTTGTTTCTTTTTTCTTTATCAAACACACAACTCAAGTTTTAGTTGTTTTGAATATAAAATACTTTTCATCCATTTTAATAAGATTTTTTATTCGTATATTTAATTATTAGCGAAGGTACTTCAAAGTTCGAACTGACTTCCAAAAGAATATAGCAGAAGGAAAATAAATAAATAAAAATTCCACGTTTCCACACGGAGTTTGTAATAATTGTTAGTATGTAGCAAATGCACGATTTAGTTTACTTTCGAAAATTTACAACTTTTTTTAATAATTTTTTTAAAAACAATTGTATTTTTTCCGTACCCTTATATATAAAATTAAATAATTATTTTTATAAAAAGAAATTAGTGATTATTTTTTATTGAAAAAAATCATTTTTAATGAAGGTATTTTTAAAAAGATTATCACCTTCTCATTTGTAGTATTGTCATCGTTTAATTTGACAGTTGCCGAGAACTTTGGAGCTGAAAGACCTTGAGAGCACGTTGTCTCTAAAGAAGATATAGAAGGAAGATTTTCTTTTTTTTTTCCAAAGGAAATATTCAAAATTCTAAGAACATCGTAGAGAAACTAGAGAAGGGATTAACTCTTCTTCTTTCTTCCTTTCTCTCTTCCTTCCTTTCTAAATTTTTCACTTAAACCCTTCATTTTCTACCATTTTCCCAACTTATCATAAAAGGTTGTGAGGAATTAAGACTGAGCTCCGAGGTTTGAAACCTTGAGCCAATGGCATGTGAAGTCGCTCCTCTTTGTTTCCTCTTGTGAATTTGAGTCTCCAAGAGGTAAGGGAAGCTATGATTCGAACTAAGTGTGTAATTTGTGTTGGTGATGATTGGAATGAGTTTATTAGTTCAGTTGATCGATTTAATGATGAAAGTTGAAAGGGGTTTCCATGGGTTTTGTGTGTGTTCAAAGGTGTTCATGGAGGTTCATGATTGATTGGTGATCAATTTTAGTTGCATGTTATTTTTGGTGATGAATTTATGTTGTATAGGTTGTATAGATGTTGTTGATTATGTTGCATGTTGTTGGAATTTTCTTGCTTTTAGGTATGTGGCGAAATCGGGTTTAGCACAAGTGTAGAATCTGATATCGCATCGAGGGTGTCTTTAAGGCGTCGGACATGGTTTTAAAGGAGATGTCTCTAGCTCACTAATGATGGGCATAGGATTGGTGGTGTCAGGCATGAGAAGAAGGACTCATTTTGGGTAGGAATCACGTCGACTGTGGGTTGAATGGCGTTGGATATAAGGAGAGAGACTCGTCTCTACCTAGATTCACATCGGACACTAAAGTGTGTAGCGCCAAGTGTGGGTCAGGTAGAAAGCTCTCTACTTGATCGGGCCCAGGCATGGAAGTTCCCACACAAGGCATGAGAGTGTGGGCACTCTCTGCCTCAACCACGTTGGGTGCAAGTGGTGCGACTTCCAGCGTGAGCATGATAGGGAACTCCCTGCCTTAGTGATGTCGAGCGCACAATGAGCGACATCAAGTGCGAATTTGATGATTAAAAAGTTGCATTTTAATGATGTTTTACAATTGATTGATGGTAGATAAGTTGTATGCTGAGAAGTGGGTTGTTAAATCTTATTTTTTAGTTGATGAATGATGAACTAGTTGTGTAAGTAAGAGGATGTATTTGTTGTTATGTGGTGATGTTGAATATGTTGTAAATTTGTAAGTCATTTTAGTTGCTTAAGTTGATTTCCAATGTTGTTTGTTTAAGATGTGTTGTAAAGATAATGTTGTTTACATTGTTTAAATTGACATGTTGTTAAGTTGAAAGTTGAATGTTGTACGTTGTTAAAGCTGATAAGTTGAATGCAGAAAAATGAATAAGCTTTTAAGTTGATAAGCTATAAATATATGGGTTAGATACATGTCTTAGTTACGATACATAGAAACTAGAGGAGAATTAAAGATTTTTTTATACTTAATATCCCATGGAATGGATATATGTTGTGGTGCTTTGAGAATCCGATTAAATCCTTCGATAGGTAAGTTGGCCTCATGGTTAAGTTATTTTTCAATTGTCTCTTCTAGTTTTTATGTGGTATCCGTCTGTGGGTAAGGCTGAGGCACACATGTAGAAAGTAACCAACCGAGTAAAGTATCGGGTCGGGGACTTAGTCTCCAACCTAGTATCAGGGGGTTGAGTTATTTGATAGTTGGTGGGCTAATCCCACAAGTGGCTTAGTGTTACAGACTAATGTCGTGATAGGTCCACATCCAAACTGTTTTACCTTAACATAGTATCATACTTCCTTTTTTAAGCGGTGAAACTTGAAAAATCAATCTAACTTATGTTAGCCATTGTTTTTAGTCTTGTGCTAGTTGTTGTTTCTATCCTTGGTGTCAAACGTTGTTTCTGGTATTATACTAACCGTTGTGATTCAGTAAGGTCCAACCACTTAAACTACTCAACCTAAGATGTAGAAGATCTTCATAGTTGATATGTATGACGATGCATTAGTTGATGTAAATGTATGTTCATTAATATGATGAATATGTTGTGAGTTGTTAAGTTGCTATGATGAGAATGTCCTATTGTAAGTTAAATTGTGATGGAGGACCATCCTTGGTACTTAATGTGAGACCCATCACATGGTTCATGACTAGGATAATGGAGAGATACCATGTATGGATCCACCTCCTAGGCCCAATTTGAGTAGTATAGAATTTTATTGCCTTATTCCAATTTTACCCTTGTATTTTGGGGTGTTTAGGACTTAGAATTTATTTTCTCTTGTATTTCCCATTTTATCCTTGTATTATGGGGTGCTTTAGATGATTAGGGTTTTAATTTTGGGCTAGGGTGTTAATTAGAAGGTGACGCATGTTTTTGGTGTTATTGAGTCTATTTTTGGTGTTAGAAAGGCTTAGGCCCAAGTGGAGGGCAAAGGTTGCATGGTCTTATCATGCACCTAGATATAGCCAATCAAAACCCAAAGATTCCATCCTTGGCCACCAAGTTGCATCTAGGGTTCATTTGCATTTCATTTGGAGTGCATTTGCCTACTCCAAATGCAACCCTAGATGCCTCCCCTCCTATAAATACCCAATGCACCACACCTTGTAAATACTTTGGATTATATGAATTTGAGAGAGCATTTCTTTGCCTCAAATCCTATCCTTAGTCCCTAGGTTAGTTCGGCTAGCCCCCTTCATTCTCCACCCTTGGAGAGTGAAACCCTAGAGTGGCCTCCACCTTCACTTGGAGTGAGCCAACCTTGAGCAACCATACACCATACACTTCCGCCAATCATCACTACTTCTCGCCTAGCTTCCTTCTTCCACCATAAACCTCCCTTTGTCTAACCTTTGGTGAGCCTAGATCATGGGCAAGGTGTCTCCCTTCAACACTTCACTTACAACCATGGAAGGAGGGACTCCATCAAGTGGTATCTAGAGCCAAGGTTCATCATGGGTAAAACTTTGTCTTCCTTGTCTTCTTGCTTGTTTTTCCTATTCGGTCATTTCTCTACTCTTTCTCATTTCTTGTGTGGCCAAATAGTTTAGGGCTCATTCTTTGTTCCTTGTGAGCCTTCCTTGAATATTATAGGTTTCCATTGTTAGGTGTTGCCATGCTTTTCTATTTTTTTAGGTTGAGTCTCATATGAACATGCTTTTGATTTTTGAATCCACCTAAGTTTTGTCATATTTTATGTTTCCTATATTTTGTCTACAAAAAAATTCCATGTATGTGCCAAACACCTTTGCATGAATACATGAACCAAAAATACCATATTGCATGATATATAGTGGGCGTGACATCTAGCTACCATCTAGGAGTCATTCATGCATGCTACTTAGTTCTAGCATGTTCCTTGAATTTTTTTGAGTTTCCATGTGTAAAATGCTTCCTTGCACATGCATATAAATTGCTGC
The DNA here is from genome assembly GCF_000230855.2 of Cajanus cajan. NCBI lineage: Eukaryota > Viridiplantae > Streptophyta > Magnoliopsida > Fabales > Fabaceae > Cajanus > Cajanus cajan. The sequence goes on from NC_138525.1 coordinate 13,066,002, forward strand.
TCACTTTTCCCTTGCATTCCCACTTGTGATGGTCTATATTTGATGATTGATAACCCTAAAAGAATCTAAGAGGTGTGCTGAAAATTTAGTACAAAACAAATTGTCCTAAATAGTACAAAACCAATTCCACTAAAAAGATTCCCTAAAGCACCTCTAAGAAACCGCCACTTGTCCTCATCTCTTTCTCCTAAATTTGACCTAATTTTTTTCCACTCACAAGTGCAAAACCTAAGCAACAAATGGACTGAACATTTAAAAAAAAAATTGGACCCAAAGTATAAAGAAAAGTGACGTGAAAAGAAAGGAAAAGAAAGAACAAAAAAAAAAAGAAAATTTGACCAAAAAGGACTTGTTGCTAGACTTGTGGACTTGGACCTTTATCTAAGCATTTGGGAGTTGGATGTAACGACCCGGCAGGCCACTATTCTCACAAATCACAGCACACCGAAAATACTAGGCAGATTAGAACGAGTATATAATTATAGTGTCTAGAATATAAATATATACATATGTCCCAAGTCCGACTAGAGTTAGGGTATACAATACAAGGATTACCCAATGCTCACTCGCGCTTGACGCAATGGCCATTGCGCCCAGCGCCGGCCAGGCAGAGACTCAAGGAGTCTCACGCGCCCAGCATGCACAACCCTGCGCCCAACGCGGGGAAGGCAGAGACCTCCCTTGGTCTCGCGCCCAGCGCAACTCAAATTGCGCCCAGCGCCCACGAGGCAGAGACTCCCAAGGAGTCTCACGCCCAGCGCGACAAGGAGCGCGCTCAGCACCCAAAAAGAGAACCAAAACCTGCCACAACTGGTATCGCGCCCAACGCGGTCCAAGTCACGCCCAGCGTGGGCCAGCCAGAGACCCACATTCTCAAGCGCGCTCAGCGCACTCATCATTGCGCTCAGCGAGCTTAGCCAAATGGGGTCTCCTGGTGGTCGCGCGCCCAGGCGCGAAGAACCCCGCTCAGCGCGAAGCTCAGCAGCAGCCAACCATTTTCGAAAGACTTTTCAAAATCTGCAGAATAATCAGAGAACCCCACATGCAATCGGTTCAATCTACTACATTATCATCCCAGAATTCAAAAACACCACCTTTTTCAACATGCAACAACAAATTCATCAAAAAGCCCAAGATTTGTGTTAAGTCTCAATTTTACCTCTTTTTGGATGAGACTTATTGAACAAATTCCACTCATCCTTTGAACCATTGCAATATAATTGTTCTCTTTTTGGTTCATTTTGTGTGCAGATATAACTAACCCAAATTCATCTAACAATACCTTAATCCACCTCATTTTTTGTGCAGGTATTGAGGAAGAGTGGAAAGTTGAAGACTCTTAGGATTGGAAACCTAAGAAGCTAAGGAGCAGAGAAGAGGCTCTGTGCCAGGCTCAATATAACCTGCGCTGGGCGTGACAAAAACAGAGTATTTCATCTCTGCCAGGAATTAAGCCGGGCGCAAAAGGAATTAAGCCGGGCGCAAAAGGAATTAAGCCGGGCGCAAAAGGAATTGCGCCGGGCTTGTGTTGAGACAGAGAGTGCTTGACTTCTCTGGAAGAACTTGCGCCGGGCGCGAAGAATTGTGCGCCGGGCGCGGAACCCTAATCTGATCTCCCAGGCTCGTATTTGAAGCCATTTTCGGGGTTCTTTCCCCCCATTCTCACATTGGGCGCCTCCAGGAGCTGCGGAAGGGATTCCCAGGGCTTGGGATCGTCCGTGTGCGGATCTTTCCTTCGGTTCTTCACTTCCTCTTCCATCTCTATTTTGTATTTGCCCTCTTTGTTGAGTGGTTTCACCCATTTTGTGGGGTTAGATGTAACCAACGTACTCTATTGTAATCTTTACGGTTTTAATGATGTATATACATGTTGTTTTATTCGTTGTTGTGTTTGTTTCTATTCTTAATGCTTGCTTTGGATTGATCACCCTTTGCATGATTTAAGGTTCCATGGGTATTGGAAAATAACCTTTGAAACTAGTTCTGAAACATATGCCTAGTGGTGATTGTATCTAGGGATAGAGCTTGACCCATTAGTAGTTTTAAACCCTAGCCCGTAATGCGGGTGTAGATATTGGGTACTCAAGGGATTGATATTCAATATCCGCATCTAGGCTCTTTCTCTAAGGGATTAGGTTTGAGTAAACTTATGGGTTGACTAAGCAATGAATTCAACAAGAGATTAAGGATACATTAGTGTTACGTTTGGTGAAATCTGACCCCCACAACCTCACAATACCACAATACCATTCCTTACCTTTTCCACTCACAAAACAATATTTATTTACAGCTTTCATTCCAATAGTCACAACTTTGCATTCACTGACAAACTATAAATTGGAATTATTCTTTAGTCACGAATAGTCAATAAATGCTTATTTTACCTTCTAATCCCTGTGGATACGATATTTTTACTACTTGAACGGCCGGTATACTTGTCGTGTTTGAGACCGTTGATAGAATTAAACTGATTTACAATTATAACAAAAGTACTTCAACGGAAATCTCAACAAGTTTTTGGCGCCGTTGCCGGGGATTAGAATGGAAATTTAGTATTTATAGCTATTTGTGATTTAATCCTTTACTGTTTTTGTTATTCTTTGTTAGCAATGAATTGTTGGAGCTAACCTGTGTACTCTAGTCTTCAGCTTTCTCTTGTATGCAAGGTACTGCTCAAATTGGATTCACCAATCCTTCTGAGTCATTGTTGAGCAATCATGAGATTGCACACGGGGCAAAAAGGAACAAGAGCAACAAGAGGAGAAGGAGAATCAGAGCACTTCAAGTTGGTCACCGTCAGGCTCGGGACAGTAAACAAGCGCTTCCTGGGAGGCAACCCAGAGATCTGACTTTGTTTATGTGTTTGTCCTTTCATTCTGTTGTAGATTTTAGTGTTAATGTTTGTTATGCATGATTGTTTTGTGTACACGTTGTTTGTGTTATATGTTGGTTTGTGGTATGTATTGTTTTGTGTTAGATGTTGATTGTTAGAATCATGCTTGAGTGGGTAAATATAGGGTACATCTTGTTGGGAGTGTGAGGAAGAGGTAACTCTGTATCTAGGTGGAAATCAGGCCTTATCTCAAAGTAAATTTAGGCAAAACTGACCATATCAAGGTTATGCGCCCGGCGCGCTTCACCTCGCGCCCAGCACAAGACTCGAATTGTGGTCTCTGGAACCCACCACGCCGGGCGCGTTTAACGCACGCCCGGCGCGATATCAGATTTTAAAACCTCGTTGATTTTTACTGATATTAAGCCCGGCGCATCTGTGTTAAGCCCGGCGCACCACATTCCTGACAGCCCATATTTATCTGTTTTCAATCATGTTTCTTTATGTTCTGTTGTATGTTGTATGTTTGTGTGCTTTATGTTGCATTGTTATAGTTCATTTCCGTGTGCATGCATGTTGTGCTTAATTTTGGTCTAAGGATATTCTCCATTTTTGCTATATTTGCTTGGTCATCACTGTGTATAATTTTTGTGCTCACCATGTTCTTTCATGAGTACACTCTGCAATCACTTCTGGTTACCAGGACTTTCAGGCGTATACTGGTTGGCCTGGGGACCAGGCTCCTAAGTTTGGGGGAGTGGAGCTGCTGAGGTTGATGGAGTTGATGATGGTGGAGCAGCTCTTGGAGATGATGATGACCAGACCCCATAGATGGAAGCAGATGGAGCCTACCTTAGTTTACCTTTGTCTATTGCAATTTATTCTTCTGTCTTTTATTTTCAGTATTTAACTATTTTTATATATAGTCTTTTTGACGATTACTTTGTTGGTTCTTTTGTGAATAGTCTGCCTTAGCATGGTTTTTAATCTTGTTGATACTTGTTTTGCTTGTGGTCGATTCTGGATTATAGTTTGCTTGATGTCTATGTTGTGTGTACCTTAGACATTTTCAAGTCACATTAGATCTTTAGTTCATGACTAGTTGCATACGGGTTTCAATGTTGATCATAGAACTGAGCTGAGTTCGATAATTTATGGATGCATAGCCGGGTGAGGTTTGAGCCTAAAACACTTATGAGTGAACTACGCTTAAGTTGCATGATAGACTTTGCTTGAGTTTTCCTGGTGGTTTGCTTATGTTGTGCACTTATATGATCAAGGCATTCATACTCCTCTATTTTGTAACCATCTAAGCCAAAAAGCCATCTCCACTCTTCACTTGACCCATACCTTTCTAAGCCTAAACACCACACCTTCCACTTTCCCCAAACCATGAAAAATTAACCATAACCCTTGCTTTGGTTAAGAGAGCAAACTGATGACATCAAATAAGTTTGGGGGAGTTGAAGAATGGGGAATTTTGGGAAGAAGAAAGTATGTGGTCAGCCATTACAAAAAAAAAAAAAAAAAAAAAAGAGAAAAACAAAGCAAAACAAAAACAAAAATATTAAGATGCAAAAATATAAATATGCATCTCATAAAGGCTAATGGCTTGGATCAGGTAAAGGGCATGTGCCAAATTGTTGTAATGGGGTATGGAGAGGGACATCATTGTAAAATCTTATTTGCTCTCTTAAGCTATAGCACCTTCAATCCTTGAAAAACCATAAAACTGCTACCGCTTGACCCTGCTTGACCCAGATTGCCCTAATAAAGACCTTGTGATAAGTGTCTGCATTTGTTTTACCACTAGTTTCATTTGGAAACGAAGAGCAAAGTTGAATTATGTGGCGTGAGTAGTAGACTAGAGAGAAACACTCACCCTGATACACTAGTGTGCATAGAGAGAAACATTTTCCTAGTGAGGATGCATACACAGATAGTCATTACTCTTCTCAGCTCTTTGATCTCTTTTGAAACCTTTGTTTGCACCTTGTCATGTTCTATTGCAATAATTATGATTGGAAATTCATCTGAGGTTCATGCTTGCGAAAAGAAGATACAAGTAAACTAGGATGTAGAAATTGACTCACTTGCAGTGCTTGTTATCTGCTAGATTAATTACCTTTTGCTTGAGGACAAGCAAGGTTCTAAGTTTGGGGGAGTTGTTAAGTCTCAATTTTACCTCTTTTTGGATGAGACTTATTGAACAAATTCCACTCATCCTTTGAACCATTGCAATATAATTGTTCTCTTTTTGGTTCATTTTGTGTGCAGATATAACTAACCCAAATTCATCTAACAATACCTTAATCCACCTCATTTTTTGTGTAGGTATTGAGGAAGAGTGGAAAGTTGAAGACTCTTAGGATTGGAAACCTAAGAAGCTAAGGAGTAGAGAAGAGGCTCTGTGCCAGGCTCAATATAACCTGCGCTGGGCGTGACAAAAACAGAGTATTTCATCTCTGCCAGGAATTAAGCCGGGCGCAAAAGGAATTAAGCCGGGCGCAAAAGGAATTAAGCCGGGCGCAAAAGGAATTGCGCCGGGCTTGTGTTGAGACAGAGAGTGCTTGACTTCTCTGGAAGAACTTGCGCCGGGCGCGAAGAATTGTGCGCCGGGCGCGGAACCCTAATCTGATCTCCCAGGCTCGTATTTGAAGCCATTTTCGGGGTTCTTTCCCCCCATTCTCACATTAGGCGCCTCCAGGAGCTGCGGAAGGGATTCCCAGGGCTTGGGATCGTCCGTGTGCGGATCTTTCCTTCGGTTCTTCACTTCCTCTTCCATCTCTATTTTGTATTTGCCCTCTTTGTTGAGTGGTTTCACCCATTTTGTGGGGTTAGATGTAACCAACGTACTCTATTGTAATCTTTACGGTTTTAATGATGTATATACATGTTGTTTTATTCGTTGTTGTGTTTGTTTCTATTCTTAATGCTTGCTTTGGATTGATCACCCTTTGCATGATTTAAGGTTCCATGGGTATTGGAAAATAACCTTTGAAACTAGTTCTGAAACATATGCCTAGTGGTGATTGTATCTAGGGATAGAGCTTGACCCATTAGTAGTCTTAAACCCTAGCCCGTAATGCGGGTGTAGATATTGGGTACTCAAGGGATTGATATTCAATATCCGCATCTAGGCTCTTTCTCTAAGGGATTAGGTTTGAGTAAACTTATGGGTTGACTAAGCAATGAATTCAACAAGAGATTAAGGATACATTAGTGTTACGTTTGGTGAAATCTGACCCCCACAACCTCACAATACCACAATACCATTCCTTACCTTTTCCACTCACAAAACAATATTTATTTACAGCTTTCATTCCAATAGTCACAACTTTGCATTCACTGACAAACTATAAATTGGAATTATTCTTTAGTCACGAATAGTCAATAAATGCTTATTTTACCTTCTAATCCCTGTGGATACGATATTTTTACTACTTGAACGGCCGGTATACTTGCCGTGTTTGAGACCGTTGATAGAATTAAACTGATTTACAATTATAACAAAAGTACTTCAACGGAAATCTCAACAAGATTTGTCAAAACCATCAAAGAACTCAAAAATTTCTAATTTTCAGCCTTTCTCACGAGATCAGCAACCATCAACCCTCTTAAACAACTGAAAAACATGCAACAAATGATTCTCATTCCAAAATCACTACAGAACTAGCTTCCCTTTCCTCAAATCAAGGAATCGAGCTTCGGGAAGAATAAAGAGAGGTAAGCGAAGAACGACTTGAACGACGAAGGAGAAGAAGAAGGGAAACTCCTACTCAGCTAGCAAAATCCCGATTCTGCTCCACACCACCACCTTGAGACAGCAATTTGGGGGAGAAGAACAAAAGGAAAAAGAGAGAGTGAGATAATGTAAGGTGAGAGTTTAGAGAGGAAGGAGTTAAGGAAAGAAAGATCCGTATGGGGGTATCACATTGGACTTGTGACATTTTGACCCTATTTTGAGACCTTAAGAGTGGCTGGACCGAATCACTTAAAAGACTTAAGCAAGTGGACTAAACACTAATCCATTCTAGTGCCATTCTAGGATTACTCTTTTGTGTGCTTCCTTTTTTTTTATTGAGTCTTAATTTTAGTTTGTCTTTTCTTTGGCCTCTTTTGTTTTGTCTCCATTAATTCTCTCTGAGTTTAGCCTTCCCCTAATTGTGCATTTTTAGTTTTTATTTTCTTGGACTCTTGCTCTTGGGTTGGTTTCATTTTGTTTGTAGGTGAAGAACCTATCTAGCAAACTAGCACACCTTTGGTGGATTTGAGTGGAGGAGTGAACCGAATCCAAACCTAGCCTTTGGAGGGATTTACACCACACAAAAGGAGTGTTTAAACACTTGGAGAAGACTAACAAGTTTGCTCATTGTGAAGGGACCCAAGTGGAGGAGTTGAAGACCTAGAATTTTTTTGGCTTTTCATATTTTTACTTGATTTTCCTTTTCGGCCTCTTGTGTTTTGGGCCTTGGTTTCATTCATTTTTTGGTTTGTAATTGGTCATTTCTAAACCTCTTCACTTTGGTTTTAGTTCGTGTAGTTGAAGGTGATTTGAAAACCTTCACCTAGGACTTCGACTAGAGTATGTTTTAAGTGCTTTCCTTTTGCATGTTTTATAGTTTTTGGTAGTATAATTGTTAGGGTTTTAACTTTGGTTCCAATTACGTTTAGAAGGCTTGCTTTTGCCTACTAGGAGTAACGTGCACACACACACTTTATTGTTGTGCCAATTTGTTTTGTGAGAAAAGTGGAAAAGGCTTTGTGATTTTTACTTGAAAAGACTTGGTTTTTAAGTGATTCCTAGTAGTCCACCTCCCTTTGATAGTTCACTTTGTACACTTAGGCCTTTTCCTACCTATCTTGCACCTTGAAAACCTTTTTGAAAACCTTTTATCACTCACTCTTTGTGAAAACTTTTTCAAACCTTTTTGAAAACAACTTTGTGAAAACCTTTTTGGATCAAAGATGAGTGATCATTCTAGTGTCCATGGTCATAATTCATGTAGTACTAGGTCTAGTGTTAGGGATGAACTTAGGCAACTCAAGGAGTACCTAAGAAAAAAAGAAGAGGAAAATATAAAAAGAGAGGAAGAATTAAGACAAAAAGAAAAAGAGTTTGAAAAAAATAATGAGGAAATAAAAAGATTGCTTGCTAGGCTAGTTGTGGGAGGAGAGGTTAGTGGCTCAAAACCAAGAGTCACTTCTCCTAAATCCTCAAAAGGCAAGGGGCATATGTTTCATTCAAGTGTTCACGAGGAGGAAGGGCATCATACCCAACCTCCAAGTGATATCTTCTATAGTAGTCATCACAATGATGATTACTATCAAAGACCCCCAAGGCAACATAAACATAGGGAGTCCTCCAATAAGGAACCCAACATCACTCTTCCCCCATTTCATGGCAAGGATAATGTTGAAAATTATTTGGATTGTGAAATGAAAGTTGAACAACTTTTCTCATGCCATGGAATAAGTGAAGATAGGAAGGTTTCTTTAGCAACCCTTAGCTTCCAAGGGCATGTTATGTATTGGTGGACCTCCTTAGAAAAAGAAAGGAGAATAAACCATGAGCCCCCAATCCAATATTGGAATGAGCTCCGTAGTGCTTTAAGAAGGAGGCATATTCCTCCATACTATGACCGAGAGCTTATGGATAAGCTTCAAATATTGAAACAAGGGTCCTCTAGTGTGGAAGAATATAGACAATCTATGGAGTTACTAATGATGAGGGCTGGGATTAGGGAGGAAGAGAGGACCACAATCTCAAGATTTCAAAGTGGTTTAAACCTTGAAATAAGAGACAAAGTTGAACTTTTACCTTATAGAGATTTAAATGAACTTGTTCAACTTTGTTCAAGGGTGGAGCATCAACTTAAAAGAAAAATTTTTCGAAAAGACTCCACTCCATCTTATTCCAAGAGTTTCAAGAAGGAGGGCCACTCTTCCCTACCTTATCCCAAAGACGAACAAGAAAAAAAAAGAAGAAAAAGAAAATTCATCTTTTAAAGCACCTTCCAAAGAGTCTAAGTCAAGTGAAATCAAGTGCTTTAAGTGTCTTGGAAGAGGACATATTGCTTCTCAATGTCCTACAAAGAAAACCATGGTTTTAAAGGCCCAAGATCACTATAGTAGCCTTGATGAAACTACTTCATCTTCCTCTAGTAGTGAAGAAGAAGCCATAGAATCCGAGGAAGAGATTTTACCTTGTGAAAGAGACTTACTTTTGGTAAGAAGGTTTCTTAACAATCACTCTAGTGACATTGACCAATCTCAAAGAGAGAACTTGTTTCAAACAAAATGCAAGATTTTAGAAAATACTTGTTCTCTCATTGTAGATAGTGGATCAACTTCCAATTTTTGTAGCACTAGATTGATTGATAAGTTAGCCTTGACTACAAAACCTCATCCTAAACCTTATAGAATGCAATGGATCAATGAGGAGAGAGGTATTGTAGTTAACCAACAAGCAAGCATACCAATCTCCATTGGCAATTATAAAGAAGAAGTTTTGTGTGACATAGTGCCATTGGAGGTTAGTCATGTCTTGCTTGGGAGGCCATGGCAATTTGACAAGAAAACAATCAATGATGGCCTCACAAACAAAATAAGTTTCCAACACTTAGGTAAGAAGTTTGTGTGGTGTTCTCTATCACCCTCTCAAGTGAATGAGGACCAACTCAAACTAAAAGCTAAGAAAGATGAAGAAGAGAAAATCAAAAACAAAAAGAAAAAGAAAAGAAAATAATTTTCCCTTTGAAGAAAAAGAAGGGTTAGGTTGAAGAGAACCTTAACCTTTGTGTCATCCTCATTCTTTTGGTGCCAAAGAAAGATGGAAATGGAGGATGAACACCTTTTTTTTTAAAGCCATCATTGAATAAGAGGCACCCAATCCCTAAAATAGATGATTTGGTGAATGAATTACATGGGGTCAATAATTTTTTTAAAATGGTGATGCCTCTTTGGCTCTCTCCTTTCCCTAACACTTTCATTCAACAAATTGTGTACTTAAGGATTGCATAGCTAAGTTTTAGTATTTTTACTTCCCTAATTGTGGTTTCACATCTTTTGAAGGATCAATGGAATGGAAGAGCTTAAAGATTTGAAGTCAAATCCTTCTCAAGAGGGAGGGGATGATGGAGGACCATCCTTGGTACTTAATGTGAGACCCATCACATGGTTCATGACTAGGATAATGGAGAGATACCATGTATGGATCCACCTCCTAGGCCCAATTTGAGTAGTATAGAATTTTATTGCCTTATTCCAATTTTACCCTTGTATTTTGGGGTGTTTAGGACTTAGAATTTATTTTCTCTTGTATTTCCCATTTTTACCCTTGTATTATGGGGTGCTTTAGATGATTAGGGTTTTAATTTTGGGCTAGGGTGTTAATTAAAGGGTGACGCATGTTTTTGGTGTTATTGGGTCTATTTTTGGTGTTAGAAAGGCTTAGGCCCAAGTGGAGGGCAAAGGTTGCATGGTTTTATCATGCACCTAGATATAGCCAATCTAAACCCAAAGATTCCATCATTGGCCACCAAGTTGCATTTAGGGTTCATTTGCATTTCATTTGGAGTGCATTTGCCTACTCCAAATGCAACCCTAGATGCCTCCCCTCCTATAAATACCCAATGCACCACACCTTGTAAATACTTTGGATTATATGAATTTGAGAGAGCATTTCTTTGCCTCAAATCCTATCCTTAGTCCCTAGGTTAGTTCGGCTAGCCCCCTTCATTCTCCACCCTTGGAGAGTGAAACCCTAGAGTGGCCTCCACCTTCACTTGGAGTGAGCCAACCTTGAGCAACCATACACCATACACTTCCGCCAATCATCACTACTTCTCGCCTAGCTTCCTTCTTCCACCATAAACCTCCCTTTGTCTAACCTTTGGTGAGCCTAGATCATGGGCAAGGTGTCTCCCTTCAACACTTCACTTACAACCATGGAAGGAGGGACTCCATCAAATTGTCTTAATGTGCTGAATATATTATGAGTCATTTAATTGCTATGATGATGATGTTGCCTTGCCGTAAGATGAAATATTTAATATAAAGATGTTTTATAAGTTGCATATTGAATTTTTTTCACTAGCTTATCTTTTGTTTTCCTTATGGTAGGAACTACGATGATCATACTTGGTATAAGAGAAGAACATGATTAGCAGGATGGTTGCACAATTGGGAGGATAGTCACATTAGAGGTGATTAGTTTTTCTTGAAATTGAAAATCCAATTTGATTATTTTTTAAATCATATTGTATTGTTCATAATTTAATGTCAAAATAACAATATAATAAACAAAGGTTGCAAAGTATATGTAACACTATCAACAAATAATAAATTTTATACTTTTTCTTAAAAATGTGATCATGCTATATTGGAAGAGGCATTATCCAATGAGAGAGAATAAAATATTTTTTTCATCTATCCCTCACTCCTCAAGAGTTTCAAGTAATTTTTCAAATAATTCTAATTTGATACGTGAACTGTCCAATTTGTAAAATGGAAGCAACTTACTATTTATGTTAATTTACATTATATCAATTATTAGTTTAACAAATCAACTCATAAACCTAGGATAACATTCAATTTGAAACTATTTGTCCTGTTAAGCTTAGTGGATTAGGATAAAATAATCAAATTTTATTTAAGTCAATGTTTTAAAACTCAACCTAATCTTGTTTTCAGATTGGTCGAACCAAGAGACCAAATTCAAATTGATAGTTGTAGCATACTGATGCAGTTGGAATTACTAATTTTATTATAAATTTTTTAGTTTTAAGGATTTGTTTATATAATATTTTTACATTTTTGAATTATTTCTATATTTTTTTTGGATATTTTATCCTTCTATTTTTAAAATTATTTAGTCATTCTATTTCTATTTTATATATTCTAATTTCTTTTGTAATAATATAATTATATACTTAAATAACTCGGTTATAATACATTTTTAGCCCATGTTCATCTTTACATCTTAAAATTTATTATTTTTATAATGTGAATTAACTTTTCTTAGTAATTATTTTTTATTTTGAAATATTTTTATACCATTATTGTAATTTTATAATTATAATCTCTAAAATTATACTACTTTTTATTGAATAAATATAATCTAAATTAAAATTTTTAAAATATTTTACTCGTTCCGAGAAGAGAATGTACCGAATTCCTGTATTTTGGTCGGTACAGTAGCAACTGAAGTTGAAAGGTTAAAAGGAAGATGTAAAAAAGAAAAAGGAAAGATAAAGAAGTGAAAGATGGGGGTGGCGGTTATAAATAGCAGCGAAAGGGACAAAGGGTTGGCAAAAAAGAAATACAAAATAAAAGAGGAAGAAGTTGGAGTTGAAGTGGAAGTGGAAGTTGAAGTTGAAGTTGAAGTTGCCTTGATCATCATCATCATCATCTTCAACATCGCAGAAGAAATAGGTAATTAGATTATAAGAGGATGGGAAGTTCGATTCTGGAGGCCCTGAACGTGCGCGTGGAGGGCTCAGGGGAGAAGTACCTGGTCCTGGCGCACGGCTTCGGCACGGACCAATCGGCGTGGCAGCGCGTGCTCCCCTACTTCACCCGCCACTACAGCGTCATTCTCTACGACCTCGTATGCGCCGGCAGCGTCAACCCCGACCACTTCGACTACCGCCGCTACACCACCCTCGACGCCTACGTCGACGACCTCCTCAACATCCTCCTCGCCCTCCGCGTCCCCCGCTGCGCCTACGTCGGCCACTCCATCTCCGCCATGATCGGCATGCTCGCCTCCATCCGCCGCCCCGACCTCTTCTCCAAGCTCATCCTCATCGGCGCCTCCCCCAGGTCCCACCACTACAATACTAATTCACTAATTCACTAATTCACTAATTCACTAATTCAGATTCAGATTCCTATTCCTATTCCTCTCTAATCTCTATGCTTAATTAATTACAATTTACATCTATCTATCTCTTCTCTTATTTCCCAGATTCCTCAACGATAAGGACTACCACGGGGGGTTCGAGCAGGGGGAGATCGAGCAAGTCTTTTCCGCAATGGAAGCCAACTACGAGGCCTGGGTCAACGGCTTCGCGCCGCTCGCCGTCGGGGCCGATGTTCCCGCCGCGGTCCGGGAGTTTTCTCGGACGCTCTTCAACATGCGGCCCGACATCTCGCTGTTCGTGTCGCGGACCGTCTTCCACAGCGACCTTCGGGGGATCCTAGGTCTGGTTAACGTGCCGTGTTGCATTATGCAGACGGCACGTGACATGTCCGTGCCCGCCAGCGTGGCGACCTACATGAAGGAGCACCTGGGCGGGAAGAGCACCGTGCAGTGGCTGGACACGGAGGGCCACCTCCCGCATCTCAGCGCTCCTTCCTACCTCGCTCGCCAGTTGGAGATAGCGCTTTCCGAGTAGCCAAGCGCGTGGCAGTGGCAGTGGCAGTGGCGAGTGGGTGTTGTTAAGTAATTACGGGGGTAGCTAGACTAGGCTAGAACCCACACGGGCTCAACAAAGAACAAGTGTACGAAAGGCTCCCAAACTTGACACCTGCCCAATAACGTGTGGGTGTTGCTTCTTACACTTTCGGATTTTTATTTCAGGATAAGAATCTGCACGTGATCTCTGCGTGCCCATTTTTAGTATTTCTTTTCGTTCTTGTGCTTTTTTCTTTTTTTAAGGGCAAAGAAAAAAAAAAAAAAAAAAAAAAAAAAAAAAAAAAGAGAAGGATGAGGGAGACTTGTTATTATTGTTTGTGGCTATTATTATTATTATTATTATTATAAAGGTGTTGTTTATTTTGTTGGGTTGCTAAATAACTGCATTAAGTGAGACAGGTGAAAAGAAATGAAATGATTTTGAATTATGTGACACGACCTGAGTACGGCACTTTCCCATTTTACAATGCCTTATCCGTTATACACTATCTTCCACAACGTGTCTGGCCCACTTATTCTTGGGCTTTCGTCTTGTTTGGGTTTCTGCTTCCTGTTTTCCTTCTTCGCCTCTGCCTATTCTTTTTCCCTGTCGTTTAGTTTATCTGTATTTATATATCCAAGTTTTTCTTTTAATATATTTGAGACAATTTTAATCTTTTAAATAAAAATATAAAACTGTTAAATAGAGATAATAAAAGGTTCAAATAATTTTTTTAGTGTGTAATAATTACATATTATTCTATTCTTGTGAGTAATTAAATGGAAGAAGATGACTTTCTCTCACTACTATATTAATAAATTTTTAAGTAAAAAGGTTACATAAGTAATTTTCAGTATATATATATATATTATATTATTTTTTTTACCGTAAAAGTAATTTCAGTATTAAAAATCATGTTACATAATTATTCCGGGACTGAAAAAACTTTAAAATTAGTTTCTAATATTAATAAAATATATCATAAGAAGTATTTAATATTTCAGAGACTATTTACATAATTTTATTATTTTAAAGATTATTTAAGAACGATAAAAAATATTTCAAGTCAAACTTTAATGATTTATGTGAAATCATATTTTTCTTAATTTTTTATTAGTTGATAATTTAAAATAATGTGTTAAATATTTATTTCGACCTAAAGAATCCGAAAAATAGTTATTTTTTTATAACTTAAGTCATTTTTTTTCAATATTACTCTAAGCATGAGGTTAAAATAAAAGATAAACTTTGTGAGATTTAATTTTCTTAATGTCATGGTGAAGCATATTAAAATTATTTTCAGAAGCATTTACATGCAACATTCCACAATAATATTAAAAATATTTAAAAAGTCATAAATTATTTTTATAAATTGAAAAAACTATTAAGAGGATTAAAACGAAAATAATTAAAATAATCTTACTTTAAAGGGACTCAACTTCTACATAAGTTAACTTTAAATCACCAATGGTATCTAAAGTTGTTCTGTCTGGTTGAGTACTTAGAATATGCATTCTTGCTAGGAAAGGTCATTGTTGTAAAAAAGATGCAAGATGAAGGTTACTCGGTGAAAACTTATCTTGACCAAATTGGGTGGACCTCAATTGCCGAGCTAAAGCGCGACTAGCACCATACTCCCTAAGTTATTTTCTAGGCCTCCATTATCTAGGGGCCAAACTCCATCAATGACTGTATCAACCAAACCACCATCCACATTAACCCTCTAAACATTGTAACAGTCTCTGGTTGCAAGAAGGAAGGCGAAACATACAAGGGTGATTAGGAGGCAACCATCACCCAAGAAATAGTAAATGCACTCATCTACTCTAATGGCCCAAGACCATCAGAGAGGAACGCCTTGAAAAAATTCCACTAATAGGCCAACTTGACTCCACTCAATAAGATGTTCCATAACCTATTGTTCAACATCTTCTTGCCAAGGTCAGGCTTTAGAGACCACGTATCTAACGTGGATCACTTCCGCCTTTACTATCATGTGTTGGGAAACAAGATTAATTTGTCAGAGTTGGTGTACAACCACTAGAAGGCATGTCTCTCGTAGCGCAACCAGGACAAAAGCAATAGAGCCCCAATACCTTATGGGATGCTCTTTTCTTAGATCATCTAGCATGTAAGGATTGATACTTCATCCTTCTCAATCGATCTTGATGCTGGAGAAGTCCCTATGACCACACTTTGAAAAATGGGCATAACCCATCTTTTCCCCTTTATGCAAAGCCACCCCCTGACCATCAAGGATGAACTAGTGGAAGAAGAGCCATCCACCAAGAAGCTTGCACTAAGTGTTCAAAAAAACTCGTTTGTCCAAACCTGCTCCCTCTAAACCATCTTCCAAAGTCAATAGCTCCAAACCCCTCAAAATCCATGTCTAAAAAACATCATCTGACTTAGATGTAAGCCACTTGTCCACCATCTTCATTGGAAATCCTCCACTTTCATCCTCGAAATCCTTTCTCAACCTCCTACACCATCTACATAACTACCTGCTTCTTCGTCTGCCCATTCATCCCAACTACAATCCTAATCTCAACCACCTTTTCAACCTTATCCTTAGCCACAACCACTTTAATAAACCATCCTATCGGCTCCAATAATATGCAAGATATGCCTAATACCTGGCCTTTAAGCAACCCCAGTCAATGGAGGAAGAGAAAACAGTGAAGCATCTGAAGCTTTAGTCTACAGAAGAAGCCAAGTAATAAGCCCTCACAAGGGCTGCTCTAACTTCCCTAGAGGCCCAACAATTGGAAGCTGCCATTAGTCTTTCCTTTACGAAGTAGAGGACTAATGATACTCAAGCTTAGATGGCCCCCAAGTTGTTTTTGAGGGAGAGCCTAAATCTGAAGGTCCTACTTAGGCTAATGCGGCTGAAGTCGAAGCCTCAAGTTTGGCCTTGCCTACTATGCATCTTTGTGGCACCACAATTCCAAACTTGGTGGAACTTGTGCATGCAATTTTCAATGCCAACATCTCAATCGAGGTGATCGTTGATGTGGCATCACTCAATGTGGATTGTTCCACGATGGAATCGAATCATAAAACTTTAGAGGATTTAGCTTATATAGTACCTTTATTTGATCTAGTTGACTTTGTCGACTAGAGCTCATACTCTGAAAAAGCATGCAAAATGGAGTGCTATTGGAAGAATAGTCGTCAGATGATGACTGTGTTAAAAAAAATGGCCTAACCAAGAGAGCAAGTGAATTGGTTGCTTAAAAATTTCTTACACAACTTTCTTAGTTTTGAAAAACTTTTCTAAATCTTTCCAAAAAAAAAGTATGTTGATCTGTAGTTGTATTTAGGATACTAAGTTCATATTCAATACAAGTTTATATTCACTCAATTATATATGCAGTGTTTATGCCTCACAACACATAACAACAAACATAAAAACATAATTACAAGAATGTAAATTCAAGTGTAGGGAGTGAGAAAAATGCACAACCAATTTATTTTAGTTCAACCACATCCACTTGTGACCTACATCCAATCCTCAATCAACTTAATTAAGATTTTTCACTAATCTTTAATATCAGATGTTTTACAATCACAATACCACATGCAATACACTTCTACACTATTAAAGAAACCACTTCTTGCACCCCAAGAAGCACTTGTAGCACCTCACTACAAGACTTCCTTTCTTAAGAAACCTACTTAAGAAAAACACAATAGAGAAGTTAAGGAAAGAATTCACCTGATGTACAGAACAAATTAGAGTAGGTGAATCAACTAAAGTAGTTTATTCTATCACTCCATGAATATGATGATCAATTCAATTCCTGAAATCTTTCTTGAGGTTATCACAAAGGTTATAGAACCTCTTCTTATAAAGAAAAATGTTTCTTAGAGAGTGTTTTCGAAAAAGATATCACAAAGATTTAAGTCTCTCAATTCTAAGTGTGAGAAATGATATATATATATTGATAGAAATAATCAATTATTTACATGGATAATCGATTATTTTGTTTTTAGCAGATATGGAAATCAACCAAGTTTAATCGATTATTTTGAGTAATAATTGATCATGCCAACAACTACTCCTAAGAGAACTTGTTGTGATAGTTATGTAAAGATATTGGTTATGTGTATAAATTGAGGGATATGGAATGTTAATTGCATTTTATAAAACACTTTTATTGATTAAATTGTGAGTTTTGGTGAATTGAGTTCTGACTTGTAATTTTGCATTTTTTGTTGCGTGTGGTTTCTAATATGTTGTCAAGCGCCATTTGGGGTGCATCGAGCATCGTCGAGGCAGAGACCAAAGTTTACTCTTAGTGTCTCTCATGTCGAGCGTGGGATAACCCTTGTTGGGCGTGAAAGCTTTAGGGGTTCATTGTGACACTTCTGTTGGGCGTGAGCTGACCCTCACCAAGCGTGGACACTTCAAAGAGCTCTCAGTGGTGTTCTCACTATGTGTGGTCTAAACAGAGACCAATGTGGTCCTATAGAGGTATTGCATTGGTGCAGACATGTGTCACTAGGCACCATTCTACATGTGATTCTTCTATTATTCCTTTGTTTAACCCTATGTTGTGACTCCTATAATGCAATGTTGATGTGGATATGAATTGATCTCTGTTGATGAATGTATGAGAGTGTGGGATGAGTAATGAGACATGATGAATGTGTGAATTGTGAAATTATGGAACCACGTGAATCATAAAGTCTATTTGACATGCATCATATGCATAAAAATGTTTTTGTAAGGGTATGATATGAAATACACGGCTAGGGAAGGTCCCTTGTGTAAAAGCTTGGGAACCAACCTTGGAGATAACTCAATTTGGAAGTCCTAGTCCTGCCCTCATGAGCATAGGATGTATCTTGCACAACTTAACTTTCCTGATCAAACCTTGATAGTATTTCCTTCTAGTGAGAGTGCAAAGGGTGTGACCCAACATGTACTCCTAGACTACTCTAGTGTATTGCTAGCGATAATGCACAAGTGTGATGTTTTTACTAGCACCACATGCATAATAATACATAGTCCATGTCCATTACATAATGCATTATAATGTATCTATCATTACTTATTATGTTTTTATTGAATAATTGTGTTAATAATGTCTATTGTATATGTCATATTTTAGTATATGTATTTTTTGTGTTTGGCTAGCTAGTTTTCATTTTTGCACTGTAAGCCATAGTGAGATATTTTTCACTCCCTTTCCTTTTATGTTATTTTCTTGTGGTTGTTGTAGGAGATCATCAACATGGTACTGAGGATGTTGGTGATGATGCTTAATCCTCAACGTTGGATTTTGCTCTAATAGGACACATGACACTAGAGTTTAATTAGGACTAGTTAGGATTTGATTCATGTTATTTAAATTGAGTAGTTTGATTTCAATTGCTTGTAATTTTATTAATTTCATCAAGTTTAGTTTACGTTAACAATGTGATTCACTTTACCTGCGTGGATTTTGTGCTTATTTCATCATATTGAAGTTAGTTAGTTTTATATTAATTATATGTTATGGTATGGTATGGGAGGCCGAGGTAGAGGGTGTCATATTCTGCACTTGTAGACTTACAAATCTAGCTTAAACCATCTGAAAACCAACAAATTTCAAGTATGCAATCCAATATATCACACACATTTATCATCCACATGTCATTTTCAACAAGATTAACATGCAACCAAGACTGACTAACAATCATCTGAATCACCCTAACATGCTCAAGTGACTCAAAAACCCCACCATGCAAGAATTTAATCTTCAAACACTAATATAGCCAATAACTTGGTTCAACATATTCAACAACCAATTCAATCAATGTTCAAGTTCCAACTTCCCTTATCTTTAATCTGAAGTGAACCAAGGGAAGAAGAAGAAGAAGAAGAAGAAGAAGAAACATAAGTCGAGCTCTAAGACTCAACACCAAGACAGATTCTTAGCTCCACAAGCTTGGAATCACTAACTCAATCGATCAACTATGATCCTACATGCCAATGAAATATAGAAAGTAGAAAAAGAAGGATCAAAACTTCAGAGCTTCTCTCTAAAGACTCCTCAAGAGTCCCTTAACTCCTAGGATCTCTCAACCACACCTCAAAACAACTCAACACAAATAGTGTAAAAATACAATAATTAATAATATAAAAAAAACTTATAGTGTTGCATTTGTAATGTTTCCTATTGATAAAAAATGATTAAATTTCACAAATTTAGCTTAGATTAATATATAGTTCCTATAAAATAAGGTTATTTTCATTTTAATCTTTTTTATTGTAGTTATTTTTATTTTGGTCATCTCAATTTTGTTTTTTGTTTTCTTTTTGATCCGCCCAATTTTTTATTTTATTTTTGTTTTAATCCTTTTAAATTTTAATCTTTATAATTTTTTAATTTTTCTATTTTGGTTGCTATAAATTTTTAGCTTTTCTACATTAGATTTAAAGGTAAACCGAACGACAAGGGAAAAAAATTCCAGGGGTGAAATTGAAAAAAAATAATTCAAAAAGGACTAGAATTAAAAATTATTTAAGCCAAAAATAAATCAAAATTTTAATTTTTTATATGGCTTATTTTATATTAAAATTATAAAATATTATTTTACTTTTTTGTTCAAAATTAAAAAAAATCAATTAAAAAGTAACTGATAGAGTTAACTTTGTTGCTATTGTAAAAAAAAATGGTAAGTAAAAATGTCAAACTTTTTACCTTGACTTTGTTATTATTATAAAAAAAAATTAATAATAACTTTTTACTCCATACGGTGTTTTTTTATAAAACTAATAATTTATGAGTATTAAGAGAATTTTTTTTTTCTCTGCAAATAAGATAGTTGATTTGATAGTATATATTAAAGTTGTCCTAAATGTATTTATTTATTTTTATAATTAACCATAACATTAACGAGAGACTTATTTTTATCAAATAATAATTAATGCCATAGATATTTTAGATTGATTATTATAGAAAGAACCAATACGTTGTATTGGTCATATAAAAAGAAACGGCAGATAATATATTATATAAAAAAACTGATAAATAATTGTAAAAATAATATAATAAAACATGTTATAATTATTTTCACTTATTTGAACAGAAACTAAAATGACCATTATTGTAGAGAGGTTTAATAATGGTTTCTGATGAATAAAAGAGTTGGTGAATGTCCCTACTAATATAAAAATCCCAAATTAGTTTGAATAGATACTTTTGAAAAGTGTATATTTTATAATATCTACAACGTACAAACTATATTATATTTATCTTCTATTCACAATTTGTTTTACTTTTTTTTCTTAACAAATATGATTATAGAATAGTGATGCAATTGCGTTTAATGAGTGGACGCAATTTAAATTTCACCTTTAGTTTTTTAATTGGAAAATATATTTTTATTATTTATAGAATACTCGTACAAAATGTATATTAGGGTTTACTTTTTTAAACATCCAGTGTAAAACAATAATATTTCAACTAATTGTTTAAGTAATCAATCATATGTGTCTAGAATATTTTTGAAGATCAATTTATTTGTAGAATTATTCCAACTTCACTGGGTTGCGGTGGTTGCACTTGCACATATGCAAGCCCAATACGGCCCAAATTATAAAACCTATTTAAAACTGAGAAAAATAGATATTATAAAATAATTTAATTTATAAATTTCAATAAAAATTCATCTAAACCTATAAAAAGGTAATACCATTAAACACTTAAGTTTTGGAGGAGCTAGTTAAATAGTTGCAATCGGATAAAATTATTTATGGTTCAAACTTGTGTAATAATTCTTTAAATAAATCTCTGTTGATATTTTCAGCATGCCATTGACCCTAAATTTTTATTATATATATAATATGTGTTATTTTTATATAAGAGAGAAAAATTAATAAATCATTTAATTATATATAAATGGTAAATATTAAAAAAAATTGACAATGATAAATATTAAGTATTTAAATGTCATGAAATTATTAGAGACTATCATGATCTCAACTGATTTCTATATGATAAATATAAAGGTAAAATATGTTTTTGTTTTTTTTTTTTTTAAATTTCTCTAATTCATTTTTAGTCCTTAAAAACTTTTTATTTTATTTTTGTCTCCCTAATTTTGAAATGCACCACTTTTAGTCTTCAAAATGGTTGAGATAACATTTTGCAAGTATTTTAAGTGTTATCAAAATTATTTTGAGAACCAAAAGCATGTTTTTAAAAACTAGATCGAATGACCAATCAAACCAGTTGGATATAGAATCGATCCTTAACCAATTCAATTCATTTTGCAATGAATTGGTGAAAAATTGGTAAAACCAGTCTAAAATCGACCAGAATTGATAAACCTGATAAACAAATTGGTCAGACCAGTTTGAACCGATTCAAAATATTTTATTTTAATTTTTAATATTTAATTTTAAAATATTTTTTTATATGAAAATACGTATTTAATAAAATTACAAATTAGAATAACTTATTTTTAATACTTGTCTCATAAATATAATTTAATCATTTATCTTGATTTGTAATTTTTAATATCTTTATTTTTTATAATTCATATTATATTATTTTGATACTTTTATTCTAGATGTAAAATTATTATTATTAATAGACATTATTATATTTTCTTTAAATTTAAACTTAAATATTATATACTACTTTGTTTATGATTTTACATATACATTAAATGTTAAGAACCTAAAAATAACGTTTTGTTTTAGTTTTTAGTATTGTAAAGTTGTGATATTATATTTATTTAATATTATTTTTCTATTGATAATTATAATAATAATTATTATTTTATTAATATTAGTTTGATCATTGTTTAACCATAATTGAATCATTGAACTTTGAATTAGTGTTTTAGACCTTAGACCAATTTAATGATCAGTTTGATTTTGAAAATATTGATCAAAAGTGATAACTTATCAAATTAGAATAATCAAAATCTTTCAAGAGATTTAAATTGAATTTTAATTTTTTTTGCCTTTCCCAATTTTTTCCTTCAAGCTCTGTCATTGACTCTTAATATGTAGAAAATTATACATTATACATGCACACACATGCACGCACACATACACACAATACATATATAGGAGGGATTCACTTACTCTAATAATAAGTCTTTGTAAACATATTTTACTTAATAACTCATATTTTACATTAAATTTTAATGATTTAACCGTTGAATTATAAGTTCTTAAAGTATAAATCAAGTCTACAAATTTTTTAAAATTTTGAAAATCACATGATACTTTATTTTATAAATTCAAATCAATATATAAAATATTTTTATGATTATCTGTCAATTTGAAACTTGAAACTTGAAACTTGAAACTTGAAATGGAACCCAATATAAGATCTAAAATAAAAAATTGAGACTTGAAATTGAAAAGGTAAAATTTTGAGATAAAACCTAAGAAACCCAAATCAATAAATGGAACTCAAATCTAAAATAAAAAGCCATATCAAATTTGAAACACATGTTCTTCAGAAAAAGAGCTTGTACTTTTGTTTGCATACAAACTATACCACCAAGACCTGCCCCTTTTCCTATAACACAACCACTTCCCCCTGCATTATGCCTCCTTGTAGGCCCATGAAGTACCTCGACGGTAATGGAAGGGGAAGGAGAGAGGGACTGGTTTGGAAAGTAGAAGGTTTCTTGAGAGGGTTTGGGAAATTATGAAACTAGGTTGAAGGATGAATGAGTCTCTTCAACTAGCTTCTAGTTGTGGTCCTATCTTCTTCCATGGTGACTCCAAGCTTCAAGAAGTTCCATGATGCTTCAAGAAGCTCCATGAAGCTTCAAAAATGGTGGGATATGGTTGAGATTGGCATGCCACTTCCCTTGGGAGGAAGATAAGCTATGGTTGGAAGAAAAGGTCTTAAGGAGAAAATTCTCAAAGAGAGAGCTAGGGCTTTTGGATGAGAGAAATCAAGAAGATATATCTCATATATGCTTAAAAGTAATGTGAATACAAGAGGGAACACACACACACACACACACACACACACACACACATATATATATATATATATGAAAGTTAGTAGCTTGTGATGCAAGCGAAGCTAACCTAGGTTAAGTTAACTTGAACTCAAACCACTCGACCAAACCAAGTTCCAAATGTCACTATCTTAGATCTAGAATGACCAATAAAAGCTTGCTATGTGGACAAGCAAGGGAAGTGTGACTCATGTTACCATCCTAGATCTAGAAGAACCATTAAGAGCTTGCCATGTGGCACATGTATTTGGTGTGACTAGACAATATCATGTGACTTGTTGGCTTACTTGGATGGACAAGGGGACATGTGGTACCCACATGTCTTAAATGTCCAAAACACTTGCATAAGGCAAGCGGATGTCCAAGCCATGATAAAAGGGCCAAAGTTGGCCCATCCAAGCCCAACAACATTTATTTGACCCTTTCTAGTAACACCTTCCTAAATTACTATTTACACCCTCAAATTAAAAAAAAATACAAGGACAAAAATATCCACACTATATGACCCAAATACAAAGTCCAAAATAAGAAAAATATACAAAAGGAAAAAAGAATACAAGAGAGAAATAGGCTATGAGACAAGCTTGTAACTTAAGGGCCTAGGCCTTCTATCTTCATCCCAAGCCCATTTTTTTTGTATCCTCCTTGACATTATCTTGTGATAAGCTTAGTGGTAGACACTATGTCATCAGGAAAGGAGAAGGATCTTGAGGATAGGAAAGGATAATAGAGAAATGTTGAAAGTGGAAGAGTGAAAATAAATAAAAAAAATGTAAAAGGAATGAATTTGAAGGGACATGAATAGTTGCAAAATTTTAAAAATAATTCAAAATTAAAATAAATATAACAACTTGACCATCCACTATTTTTAAAATAGATTAAATCAAAATACCCACTCAAAATAAATTAAACTACCTACTAAACACTTGTTTTAATTTTAAAGTAATAATTAATGCATTACCAAAAAAGTTATGGATTCTCTTTAACTAGCTTCAATTTACTCCCAATCTTTTTCTATGGATCTTAAAACTCAAAAGAAATATGCAAATGGTGGAGGATAATAGAAGAGAAGTGCACCACTTCAAGGAAGATAAACAAAAATGGTGAAGAACTTGCCACAATTAATAAAAGTTCACAAGGAGAGAATTTCTCCAAGAAAGAGAACTACAGTCTTGAAAGAGAAAACTCAATGTAGTTGATGATATCACCCTTTTGTTTGATCAGACTACTCTTTGGTTGAAAAGACTATGGCCACAGGTCTTTTTTTTTTATTTATCGTTTTATATATACCATAGTATTTTAATAGCTTTGGTACAAAAAAAAAAAGCATTTTGATCACATCTATTCCAAAATTTTACTATGTTAGTGGTTTAAAATGGTTCTATAAATTGATTCATTATTGACATAATTTTGAACTTAATTTATCAACAAATTTTCACTTTTGTATTCTTATTCATCTCTAATTTTCTTTGCGTTCTAGTATATGGAACCCAATCAATATAATTTTCAAAGATACATTAACTATTTGCAAAACCAACTACCACCTCCACCCTCTACCAGTGAAAATTCTTGAAATCTTCACTATTTTATATATCCACCACCATCATCCTCTACTGATGATAATTCTCCAAATTTTTACTATTTCCTGTATCCAACACCACTATCCTCTACCAATGATGATTCTCCAAATTCCTTCTATTTTATGTATCCTCCACCACTAACCAATCCTACTATGTGGTATATGCCTCTAATGGTTTTCAAAAAAGGTGTGGAGCGTTTAGTTAAGGAAACAAAATCACAAATCAGATCAATGTCTAAGTCATAGGTTGAGCAAGACAATATCACACTTGATGTAGAGGGACAACAAGAAGGATTATTTACTCAATAAAATCATGTGTTAGCATCATAATGGAAGAGAACACACTCTTTATTTAATCATGACTCAACATTTTGAAGGATCCAATTGTAGGAGTTGACAAATAGGAAATAGTTTCTATATAAGAATTAGAGATAATTATAATAGTTACCGCAATCAATTTCTAGAAAGGAAACCAAATCAATTGAAAAATTGATGGTTTCATATCAATAAAGCAATTCAATTGTTTGTCAGTTGTTACAAACAAGCTCATGATCAAAGAACAAGTGGAAGCTTAGAGAAAGACATCATGGAAATGCATATAAGATTTACTCATAATATATGGGTGATAAATTCAATTTTGAGCATACATGGTAGTTGTTAAGAGACGAGTCAAAATGAAAAATCAACGAAGAGCTTTTTAAAGAA
Source organism: Cajanus cajan (assembly GCF_000230855.2). Lineage (NCBI taxonomy): Eukaryota > Viridiplantae > Streptophyta > Magnoliopsida > Fabales > Fabaceae > Cajanus > Cajanus cajan. Next base: position 13,091,503 of record NC_138525.1, read on the forward strand.
AACAAAGTTTCTAAATCCAAGTTACCCTCAATGTCTTCTAAGACAGATGCGTCAATTGATTCTGAAGGATATGACCTAACAATACCAATGTCCTGTCCAATAGGCCAAAAGGAAATGAAAAGGAAGAATAAAGCAAAAGTTGTTGAAACATGTTCCAACAAAAATGAGTTAGGTAATATAGAAAAAACAATGGAAAAAGAAAAGTGATGTAGTGAAACAATTTGGTTGAAGCGAAGGAAGTAGTTAGCTTCAATAAGATGTACAAAGTCCTCTTGAGGGACATCTGGGATGATTGATAAACAACTTGAAGATCATGAATTAGCTTGAAATTTTATTAGCCGCAAGTTAGGACAATAATTATTATTGTAATTTTATTTTAATTGAATTTTATTACAAGTTAGGCAAAAAGTTGTTAAACTATCACAAATTAGGCTAATTTTATTTTAATTAATCTTTATCAGTTATAACTTTATTTTTAAATTATGATTAAGAAACCAGTTGTTGTTAATTTATCTGTTATGCAACTAGCTATTATGAAACTAGATGTTACAGAACTAGTTGTTAGGAAATTAGTCATTATTCATAATACTATATAATTGATCTAGACTTGTTGCATCTCATTCACAATTTTTTATTTATTTATCAAAACCTCCATTTTATTCTCTCTTTAAGTTCAAATTTAAGTCTTCCATGTAATGGATTTCGACACAAAATTTGATTCTTTTTTAACCAAATTATAAGTGAGGAACTTGAAGACAACATTGACAAAGAAATATTGAGGATAATACTCAAGATACAATAACAATTTGTCAACATTACTTGTCGAAGGAAAAAAAGAATAACATAGATTGTTGTTATGAAGAATGACACAGTTGATTATTCAATGATTATTTCTTTGATAATCTAGTTTGCACAAATGCTCAAACATTTCAATTAGTTTTCCACTTTTTTTTTTATGCACATGATATATTCTCTCTAGAATAGAAGAATTGCTTGGAAAGTACGAAAAAAATTACCTTAGAGTTTTGTGTTACTTGTCTAGTGTTCATCGAGGTAAAAAGGAGTGAGTATTCTTACTCTAAAGTGTGATTTATATATTTGTTGGATAGAGAGATTCGCCCCTAATTTTGAAAAAAAAAAATGTCATTATAGATGATAGGGTTTGTTTATATAGTGACATTATTATGCATAATGACTAATCACTATCCATTATACAAAATGCTTAATTAAGAGAATAATCTCATTTAATTTTGAATCTTGTAATTTTGTGGGATTGAAAGTAGTATCTTTAGAATGTGTGAAAATGATACGGAAGTAAAAGTTTCAATAAAATTGTTCTATTGTGTGCATGAAAAACTTTAAAGGTTTTTTCTACGTTAGTTCCAATAAAATACCATAATGTAGTGGCAAAACATAGTAGTGCATAATGCTTTTTGTGCACGAGATTGCGGGTTAGTGTGATGTCATGTCTTAAGGTTATGTTGTTCGTCTTTGTAGAGCATGGTGACAATCTCCATCCAATGTATAGTGAGGAATTTCACACATGATTGTAATATTCACAATCTAAGTAGGTCTCAAGTCAGAGAAAATTTGTGTGCGATGAAGGTACTTCAGATTTCAGTTAGGGTACTCCATTCAAAATAGCATATAAATTAATATTTAGATTAATGCAAAGGATGGAATAAAAGTTATTAATCTTTTAACTTTATAAAATTCAATATGACTAATATGATGATGGGTGTCAAATTCATGAAGTAAATTAGAGGATCCACAACTATCGATGATTATTCTTAAAAGTTTTCAAAATTATCCCTGTACACGTAAATTGTTGGGACGTGTGTTGCAAAAACCGAAATACCAGACAACCACTTAACAAACCTCATGTGTACATTTGTTAAATTTAATACAGTGTTTTCATAAACAAATGAACCAATGTGAATCATGAATTATAAATTCACCAAATACAAATTTATATTTTGTTAAATCTAAGTCATAGGGGTTAAAGTGATAACATTTACTAAATTCAGGATTCAAATTAGGAGTTTGTTGTATTTTTCTACAAATAAATATAAGATAACTTATATATATATATATATATATATATATATATATATATATATATATATATATAAAATTATAATAACTTTTTTTAAGTGCTGTGACTGAAAGAATAAAGAAGAAGGAGAAAGAACACAAATGATTATTTGTCAAAGTCCACCTAATGCATTCCGATTGACGGAATCTTGTTCTCTTTTTCTATTTAAATAATAAACGAATTTCGTTAAGCTAGTTTTTATTTTATTTTAATGTGAATAGAAATAATTTTTAATCATTAAAGATTTAAACCCCTTCTTTACTTCTTAGGTGGGTATCGGATGGTCCTGCTTTAGAATCAGAATTTAGATCGGTGATCTTTGAATAAATGCTGGATTTCCGTAATTGAGCTTCGTTATCTGCTAATGCTATTACAAATATTTTTAAATTTAAGTAAAAATCATAAATAATTAATTAAACATAATATATTTAATATATTTGATGAATACTTTATAGTATTAAATTAAATTAAAGAGATAATATTTTTAAAATTAAATGTTATAACAATAAATTTTTCAACCAAAATAAGTGATTAAATTTTGTTAATAGGTGTAGCAAAATAAAATATTTAAAAATTATATTCAAACTATAATTGAATAAAATTATAATAATATTAAATTAAAATTTGATATATCAAAATAGAAATGAAATTTAAATTAAATTAAGTAACAGCGTTTGCAAGACAAAATGTTATTAATTAAAAAGAATTAATGTAAAAGAAGTTACACGATTTAATAAGGAAGAAAATAAATGTTAAAAATACTTTCTTTTTAGAGTAAAAACGTAAATTTGTAATATACGATTGGGTAAATAAAAGTAAAATCTTTTACGTTGATTTTTGTTATATATTCCTGGGTACAAGTTTTTAATACAAAATAAAAATAAATAATTTTCGTATATTTTTTAATATTTTAAAGATTTAATGCGTGTATGGATTCTCATTGGATCCAAGTTTTAATAATTTTTTATGTAGAAATGTACTTAAAAATAACAAATAATTACTTCTTTTATCTACCTTTAAGGTTTTTAGATTAGAATCCAAGCACCTAATTGTCAGTGATTCATTCACATTATCAATGAATAAAAAGTCATACTTGTAAAAGTAAACAAATTCACCTCACATATTAATTTGTGATTGAATAAAAATATATAACTTCTTGTCAGCATTGATGTTCAGTGCATACTGCATAACCTTTTTTTGTGAAGGAAATTGATTATGAAGATTGAGGAGAGTTGGGGCAAAAGGCAATTGCGTCAAGTGAGGGTGATCAACACTTGAATTTGGTGCAGCAATAGGAACTCACAAGGTTACTTGATGTGTTTCCTGATATTTTTAAGGAAATTATTGGGTTGTTGCCTAACAGGGAAATTGAGCACGCAATTGAGCTGCTACTGGGAGTAGGGCCTGTCAATATCAGTATCCTCACTTGTATAAAAATAAGATAGAAAAATAAGTTACTGAGTTTCTGCAAGAGGGAGTTATTAGGCATAGCTCCAATCCCTTCTCTAGGCCAGTCATAATAGTTAAGAAGGATTCTTCTTGATGAATGTGTGTTGACTATCGTGCTCTAAACAAAGTGACAATTCTTGATAAGTTTCCTATTCCGGTGGTGGATGAAATCTTAGATTAATTGCATGGAACCTTCTATTTTAAAAAATTAGATTTTATGTCCTAGTATTACCAAATAGAGATGAAAGAGGAAGGTGTTTACAAGACAACATTTATAACTCATTAAGGGCATTATGAGTACCAAGTAATGTCGATCAGTTAATGAATGCTCCAGGAAGGCCAATCACATATTTCAGTAAGGCTTTTGTAAATCATAACTTGTCCAAATCAGCGTATGAGAAAGAATTGATGGCTCTTGTGCTAGCAATATGATACTGACATTATCTTTTGGAATTTGGGTAGAAGTTTTGTTGTTTTTACTGACCAAGAAAGTTTGAAACATTTGTGCAGCAACGGGTGGCTAGTTGTTATCAACATTTGTTGGATATATAAGTTGTTGGGTTACCAATTTGAAGTGGTTTATAAACCGAAACTTGAGAACAAGGCTGCAAATTTCTTATCTCATATTCATGAGGAAGAGGATCTTAAGGTGTTGGTTTCTTCACCTATTTGGGACCAAAGGATGGAGATTATAAATGAGGAAACGAGGGATCATGTTCTGAAACAAATAATTGATGACTTACAAATAGATTATAATTCAAGACGCGGGTTTATCCTTCAAAAGGGAGTTTTGTTTTATAAGGACAGGTTAGTAATACTTTCTTCATCATCTTTCATGCCCACTTCTTTTGGAAGATTTTCATTCCTCTTCATCTGGTGGACATTCTGAATTTTTGAGGACATAGGAGAATAGCAGGGAATCTGTATTGGATTGGTATGAAGAACAAAAATTAAGGATTTTGTAAAGCTTGTGACGTGAGCCAACGACAGAAGTATTCAGCCACCTCTCCTTACGGATTATTACAACCCCTACCCATTCCCAAGCAGATGTGCGAAGATATTTCACTTGATTGCATTACTGGATTACCTAAATCTAGAGGATATGATGCATTAATTGTAGTTGTTGAATGTTTGCCCAAATATGCTCACTTCATATTCCTTAAACATCCATACTCTGTTAGACATGTGGGTGCTGTTTTTGCAAGAGAAGTGGTGTGAGGTGTGGTTACATGGAATGCCACCATCAATTTTTTAGCATCTTTTGGCAGGAGCTATTTAAATTGCAAGGAACGGTGTTAAAAATGTCTTCTTATCATCTGAAGATTGATGTGCAAACCGAAGTGATAAATAGATGCTTAGAGACATATCTGAGATGTTTTAGTTTTGAACAACACAAGGGCTGGTCTGAATTATGTACAAGTACACCACCACCTTTCATATAACTACAGGAACTACTTGAAGTGGTATATGGAAGAAAACCACCAACTGTGGTTCGATTTGTGCTGGGAGGTGGAAGTTGTGGCTAGAGAATTATAAGATAGGGATGAGGCTTTAAACCAGTTAAAGTATAATTTAACGGAGGCTTAAGAGCATATGAAGAAGTATACACAGATAAAAGCAAAAAAATGCAAGTATTTGGGGTTAGAGAGTGGGTTTATTTTTATTTTTTTTTTAAGTTACGCCCATATAAACAACAGTCTGTTGTGTGTAGAATATATATATATATATAAAGAAAACTAGCTACAAAATATTAAGGGCTCTTTCAAGTATTGGAGAAATATAGGACTATAACCTACAAACTTCAATTACGTCCTACTTCACGGGCTTACCCTGTATTCCATATCTCACTACTTAAGAAGGCTATTGAGAATCACAAAGTAGAGGCAACATTACCAACTATATTACGAGAGACAACTTTTAGTGCAGTGGAAGGGTTTGACTATGAAGGACGCAACATCTGGGGATGAAATGAACTTGTGTAGTTAATTTCCTCATTTTAGCCTTGGGGACAAGGTTGTCCTTCTAGGGGAAGGAAGTGATAGATACCCGTTGTTGAGCCCAAGTCATGAGAAGCCCAAAGTTTCGAAAGTGTTTGTGGGTAAGAAAGGTTGTTATGCCAATTAGCTTTTGCTAGTGGAAAGGTGGGGTTCCAAGAATCTAACCATCCAAATTTTCTAAAATTATTAAAAAAAATATTTTTATTAATTAAATAAATTTTAAGAAATAATTCAAAAACTTTTAAAATAATTATGAGTATTTTTAATTAAAAAAATTTTGTAAAGTTATTTTATTATAATAAATATTTGAAAAAACATGTGTTTTTATTATAATTTTTTTATATTTTTTATTTTATTTATAATTGTGTTGGAAGAAATATGTTTATTTTATATATTATTTATAAGTTTTAATTAATCAAAGGGAAGGAAAGTATAATTGTGGTTTATGTGATTTTCTAATGGATTAAACATAAGTTAAGGAGTTTTTATGGGGGTTTAAAGTTAGCTTTCCTTTTTACTCTTTCTCATCTTTCTTACACTTCTCCAAATTCACAGTTTGTGCTCTAAAATTAGAGTGACTTGCATGGTGGGTAGTGAGATAAATCCTCAATCTTTGTTCATGTAAACTATGAAGGAAAAATCACAATTCTAATTTATAAACTGTGAATTTGTGTTAAGTACTCTTATTATGTGTTTTATATGTGACATTTGAATTGTGTAATTAATTTCATGTAATTTAAATTGTTTGGAAATCGATGAGAGCCTGTGGTTCTTGTAGGAAACTCTTGATTTATAAAGCATAGTGGAGATTGATGCTAATTGCATGAATAGGTGAAATTGATGTTGGATTTGAGTAATTGATGATATAATAGAGTAGTATTAGGCTTTAATTGTGATTTTTACCTATTAGTTTGGAGTTTGGGGGTTTTGGTTTCATAATGTGTGACTTTCGCACATCCTAGAAGTTTTTCATGAACTGGTGTCACATCAAGCATAAATTTATGGCACTGAATGTGATTATACATAGTGTTCCCTATTCTTGTGGCACCAGGTGTCAAATGGACCTTTATGGGCACCATTTGAGGCTATTTGTATGTAGAGAGGGTTTTATTCTCTCTATTTCGAGTGCGAAAAACGTCTCATTGAGCTTGATAACGTCAGAATTAGGTTTTGTGATCCTCATAAGAATTGTAGCCTTGAATATTAGCTTTCAAATTTCGTTAGAATCATCTTAAAAGGAGGTCTAGAACCCAAGTTATGATCAAATTATGAGCACAAATCAAGTTGTCAAATTTAGGTTGAAATGATGTATTTTTATAATTTTTAAAAATAATATATGACATAATTAACTATTTAAGTCTACACAAAAGTTTCATATAATTGTTTTATACTTTTTAAAAAAAATTAAGATCACCTTAATAACACGTATATAGCTCTAGATATCCAATCAAAACTCATACTTGAACAACTTAGCATACAACTACTTATCCTTAAGGATTTGTAATCTACTATAAGATTCTCAACATTCTCTTATCTAGTCTTAAAATATACAAGAATGTTTTTTATGAAGACTACTACGAACTTGCCAAGGTAGGGATGGAAAATCCTATTCATGTAGTCCATGAAAACTCTAGGTCCATTGGTCACACCAAATGACATAACCAAATACTTATAGTGACCATAACGGGTCCTAAAAGAAATCTTTGGAATATCCTCCAACCACACCCAAATTTAGTGGTATCTTGATCTTTTTAAAATTATTTTCTAAAAATATAATTTTACTTTTTTATAAAAAAATACATGGTGTTACAAAATTCAGAAGCAACACAATGCCCCCCACATATTGTCTCGTGGGGGTTATGCCTTGTTTGAGAAGAAGAAAATTAAGGAAAAGATGAGGATAAGACAAGAAGCACAGTTAAAGGGAGCGGTTAATCTTCCAACTCCTTCACACTTTCAAAAGTGGAAAACAACTCACACAAAGAAAATCCACACTTCATAGACCATGTTTATAAACTAAGAAAAGCATTATATGTTCTAAAACAAGCACCAAGGACTTGGTATGATAGATTAAATGACTTATGAATAATGGTTTTTTGAGAGGCAAGGTAGACACCTTTATTTTTAGAAAAGAATTCTTGGTAATAATTTCATTATTGTACAAATTTATGTTGATGATATTATATTTGGACTTACTAATGTGAAAGAATTTCTCAAAGTTAATGCATACTAAATTTGAAATGAGTATGATGAGAGAAGTAAAGTTCTTTCTAAGCCTATAGATCAAACAAGTAGATGAAGAAATCTACATTCATCAATAAAATTATAATGTAGACGAGCAACATTTTAGGATAGCTAAATTATCTTCTGACACTTTCTTCTAAAGTTCTCATGCAATAATATATACTAATTAGTGATTAGGTTACTATATTTATGAGCTTTTTCTTTTTGTAGATATTATAATGATGGCTATGAGATTCAAATATAGGATTTTATATATACTACTCTAAACTTAGGGTTGTGGTTAAGGAAAGGTCATTAACTTCTTTAAAGGTCAATCATATCTAAATTGTTCCAAGTTAAACATACTTAATTATGGAGTACTTAAGTGATTAGCACAAAAAAGTATATGCATATTATTAATATAAATAATATTAATTAATTTTTTTAAATCATTATCAATTGTATAGTTTATGGATCCCTCTCATTCAGGTGTATTCAAAATGTTACAAAAATTATTGCATTTGTTTTGATTTGAATAAAAAAATGATATTGAATGAATGTAAAGATTAAATTTCATAAAAATAATATAATCTATTTAAAAATATTAATGAAAATGATAGTGGTAAGATCTTAAGAATAATTGTGTAAAGATTATTCTTTTAGTTCTTCTAAAAAAATTGATATTTTTTTAATTTTGATTATTTTATATAAATATCATTTTATTTTATTCACAACCTATCGGAAAAAAAATATGAAATCACTTTGAAAAATTTTATTTGAATTTTAATAAATAAGATTTTGAAAGAAATATTGTTATTAATTTTATATATTAGTGAACATGACTTTTTTCTTTAATTTGATATTACTAAAAAAACACAACAAATTAGTGCTCCATTATAAATATTAAATTATATTAAAAAAATATTTTTTTAAACGCTTACAATATATATTTATAAAATATTATAAACAATACTTGTAATTATGTCATTATTTTTTTCAAAATTAAAGTTTTTAGATGTATTTTGATACTAAGTTGCAAAATAGTGACTCAACGAATTATTATTGAATGAGATGTTAAAAATTTTTAATTATTAAATTTAATTGACAAATTTATTGTTTAAAGTTTAAAAATTAAAATGAAAACTTAATTAAGTATATAAAAATAAAACTTAAATAAAAAATTTGTCCTAGACTTAAAATTTATTAGACATAATCCTATTTAAATTCTACCACATGACTTTCGATACAACTCTTTTCTTTTGCTCATGTATGTAGTGGATCTCAATCAAAACAATGAGTAAAACAGAATCCACCGTTTTTACTTGCTTAGGAGAATTTTTTCCACCCTGCACGTGCCAAATGTGTCTGAACTTAGATTTTAATTGACGATTGAAATTGAAGTCGTCAACTTTGGAGTCTGATTTTTTCGTTGCCATAATTTTGGCATGTATTCAATAAAATCTCACCGGAAATGATGACACCCTGTGAACAAATTAAACGATAACGTGCAATAGCAAATAGCAACAACACTTCCTATAAATGAATTTTATTGTAACATCGATATAGCATATGCATGTTATTTCTGAGAAATTATCATTGTACAGTTTTTTTTTTTTATAGCATCTTATGGAGAGAATGTTTCTTCATTAGATCTATCTTTTTTATTCACTAGGGATGGTCAATGCAGGTTCATCTACAGAGTATGATTCGAAATTGTCAAACCACAAAGGTTGAAACAATTGGCATTTCTTGATGCAGCCGAACAACTAACTACTACCATTATAATAAAAAGCTTAATTTTAAAAAACAAAATGATGTTGGAATTTGAAAAGAACTTTAAACTATATTGTTCCATTCCCACAATTAAGTATGTGAGATGAATTGATATATAATTAAATTTAATTTAACCAAACTATTATGATATTATATTTTTTCTAACAATTTTTTTAATATATGTTATTTTTTTATTTCATAAAAATTAATGATAAACATTTTTTATTGATGGGCCAAAAATTTAGCTTTGCTTGCTTAAATTATCTCACATTAAAATACAAAAAAAAAAAAACATATGGGACTTTGGTTGGGCTGTCGTGTTAGTTTTAATTTACTTTAGTAAACGTGTGGTATTATATCCTTTAGTGAACCGCATTTTGGCATTATCACATGTTTAATATAAGTCAGAAGGTTCGTGATTGCTTTATATAAGTTATATAAAAAGTGTTGTGAGAATTAAACATATTATAAATATTTGATACGCAATCATTACAAATCGTTTTTATATACGTATAAAATGATTGTATGCAAGATTAGTATATTAACAGCTTATTTGAGAAAACATTTTAACTGTCTTCAATTAAAAAAGCTGTATAAATAAAATTGTCTGTCACAACAGTTTAAATTTAGAAAAAAAAATTTAAAAATGTTATTTTTATCAATTTGAAAAGTTTTTAGGAGTTGAAGAGAAAGTTGACTACTTTCCTAATTTTGGTGTTATCCAACCCTAGTGAGTCTTTTGATGTGTTTTATGATGTTTTTCATCAAGGTTGGGGTATGTGTTTATGCAACAAAGGTAGTTAAAGGTTCATGAGAGGAATTATCCGACTCATGACTTAGAGTTGACAGTTATGGTGTTTGCCTTGAATATCTAGAGACATTACTTATATGGAGTCAAATAGGGATGGCAACGAGGCGGGTCGGGTACGGGTTTCATGATACCTGTTCCCGTCCCCGCAACTCAAACCCATCCCTGTACTCATCCCCATACCCGTCAGGTATATAATTTTCATCCTCATCCCCGTCCTCGTCAGGTATCGGATATACTCGTACCCGTAAAAAATTATTTTATTTTATTTTTGCAAAAAAATACATAATATTTTTAAATTATTTTTCCATTATATTACAATTATAATTAGGTTGTTTCTCTATTTCTTAATAATTAAACAACTATAAATGTTTTCCATTATAATAAATAATTATACATAATAAAATATTAAAATTCTTTAACACAATTAAATTGGGGATGGGTATTAAATCGGGGATGGTATTAAATCAGGGATGGGGACGAGGACGGGTATGGACGGGTAAGTATATACACATACCCGTACTCGTACCCGGTTTAATATATCAGGTTTTACCCGTACCCAGTCAAAGTCAGGACGAGTTTGGGTATTACCCACGGGTACGAGTTTATTTTCCATCCTTAGAGTCAAGTTTAATGTTTTCAATGATCATAAGAACTTGAAGTACTTGTTTGACCAAAAGGAGTTGAATATAAGGCAAATGAGGTGGATGGAATTTCTGAAGGATTATGACTTCTAATTGATATATCATCCTAGAAAGGCAAATGTAGTCGCTAATGCACTAAGTAAGAAATCCATCCACATTTCATCCTTCATGATTAAAGAGTTGGAGCTAGTTTAGAAGTTCAAGGATTTGAATCTCTGTGTAAAGTTGGCTCAAGATCACATTAGTTGTGGAATGAGTACCACTACTAATGAATTCTTAGAGCAAGTGTAAGAAAAATAAATGCAAGAGTTGAATTTGAGGAAGACTAGAGATTTGTTGGGCATTGAGAAGATAGTGGGTTTTGATGTCGAGGGAGATGGGATTTTGAGGTTTAAGGGCAAAATTTGTCTACCTTAAGATTATGACAGCTTAGTCTACATCTTGATATAACTAAGATGTACCAAGATCTCAAGAAAAAATTTTGGTGGTCTGGTATGAAAAGAGAGGTGGCAGAGTGTGTGACATCTTGTCTAACTTGTTAAAAAGCTAAGGTGGAGCATCAGAAGTTAGGTGGTTTACAATGATTGATGGAGATCCTAGAACGGAATTAAGATAGCATTACTATGGATTTCATAGTTGGATTGCCTAAATCTACTAGGAATAATGATGCTATCTAGGTGACACTAGTACAGAATATAGATTTTACGTCGGTCATTTTAGGGGGTTTTACGTCGGAAAACGTTGCGACGTAGAAGCGGGAGACGTAAATTTACGTCGGGGCGCGAAAACTGACGTAAATTTACGTCGGACATTACTAGGTCTGACGTAAAAAGTTGTAAAAAATTTAAAAAAAAAAGAAAAAGAAAAATGACTGCAAGCAAGCAGAACGGCCCGTTTTTCATGGAGAACAGCCCGTTCTAAATGGAGAATGTCCCGTTCTGAATGGAGAACGTCCCGTTCTTCATGGAGAACGGCCCGTTCTACAAGGAGAATGGGCCGTTCTCCAACCAGAACGGCCCGTTCTCCAACCTGGACTTGGCCACTTCCTTCTCCAGCTTCAAAAACTCAGAATGCACAAAGAAAGTAGTAAGTAGAAGAAGATGGGTTACCTTAAAGACCCTCACGAGGACAAATGCAACCTTAAACATGAAAAAATCCATTTTTTTCAGTGAGAAAACATTGTGTCAAGTGAAGAAAACAAAGAAAATAGGAAATGGGTACCTTGTTGTGAAGAAAAGTGAAGAAAACAAAGAAGAGAGCAAAATGTAGATGAACGAAGAGCCACGATTTGAGAAGGAAACGGGAGATGAGTTTGGGTTTAAAATTTTGAATTCTCCATGCGTGAACGATCCTTTTAGAGAGTAGAAGGCGCGCGGGAATATGAGAATATTGAGGCTAATTTACGTCGGCCTGGTGGGGGTCCGACGTAAATTAGCAATTCTACGTCGGAGCAGTATACAAGCCGACGTAGAATTGCTAATTTACGTCGGACCCCCACCAGGCCGACATAAATTAGCTTCTCTTTATTTACCATTCTACCACCGCGTTTTTATAACGTCGGTGTTGGCCTATTCCGACGTAATTTAGGTGACGTAAAAGACTCTTTTTGCACTAGTGTGATAGTTGATAAGTTGACTAAGTGTCCGCATTTTTTACCTATCAAAATTAAGTGGTTATTGGAAAAGCTTACTAAATTGTATATCAAGGAGATAGTATAGTTGCATGAGATGCCTTCTAGTATTATTGTAGATAGAGATCCGAGGTTCACTTCCAAGTTTTGGTAGAGTTTACACCAAGCTTTGGGGATAAAATTAAGGTTAAGTTTTGCTTATTACCCATAAATAGATGAACATTCAATGAAGACTATTTAGTCATTGAAAAATTTGTTGAGGGCCTGTGTTTCATTCATCTTGGTAGTTGAGAGGATGTATTGCCTTTAGTGGAGTTCACTTATAACAACAATTTTCATGTTAGTATTAACATGGCACCTTTTGAGACCTTGTATGGGAGCAAGGACGGAGCCAAGGGGGGACCTACGGGTGCCACGGCCCCCCAACAATTTTAATTTTTTTTTATATACATATATATTACTTTAATTTTCATTTATTATAAATTATATATTATTTATTCTCGGCCCCCCAGTATTGAAATCCTGGCTCCGTGGGAGAAGATGTATAACTCCTTTGTGTTGCTATAAAGATGGGAATCAATTGTGGTGTGACCATAGTTAGTTCAAAAACTACAAAAAAGGTGAAGATGATTTAGGAAAGGGTAAAGACTATTCAGAGTAGATAGAAGTCTTATTCTGATAGGAGGAGAAAGTCTTTGGATTTTTAGGAAGGGGAGCATGTATTTCTCAAGGTGAGAATAACTATTGGAGTGGGAAGGACAATAAAGTTGACAATACCAACCAAGGTTTATTAGGCCTTATTAGATCCTTTGTCATGTAGGTCCAGTGGCATATCAGTTAGCTTTACCACCATTATTATCTAACTTGCATGATGTGTTTCATGTCTTCCAATTGAGGAAATATATTCATGACTAAATCATGTGGTTGAGTCTGATGTTGTGCAAGTGAAGGAGAATCTAACCTATGAAAAACAACCAGTTGTTGTTGTGGATCATAAGGTGAAGGAGTTGAGGGGCATGTCCATCAACCTATTCAAGGTTTTTGGGATGTGGTCACTAGTGAGGCTACATGGGATATGGTTGTGTATGGACGCTTAATCAACGATAGATTTTATGATTTTAATCTTTTGTATATTTTGATGTATATTGTGTGTGTGTGTATATATATATATATATATATATATATATATATATATATATATATATATATATAGAGAGAGAGAGAGAGAGAGAGAGGGTATATATGTAACCCCACCCGGGGCTTTATGTTTTCTAGTTAAATTGAAAGGAACTATTTTATGTGCACCCTATACATAAATCTATTGCATGAATATTCAGGTGATTATTGCATGAGAACCCTAGTCTAGTAGATGATTTTATGTTTTTTTGTTATGTAATAATTGTGTTATACTAAATATAGTGATCTGTGAAATCCTTACATTATCATCCCTACCAAGCATTACAAAAACTATATGAAATAAGGTGTAATTAATCAAGTGCACTACATATATAAAACATGAAATAAAAAGTAACTTCCATATATCAATAACAGGCCTATAGTAAATTTGGTCAAAGTTTAATTTGTGTATGATAATCTATAGTAATCTTTTTTTAAAAAAAATAAATGTTACAATAACTTATTAATTGAATCTATAAGAGTATTTTAATAAGTATAAGTGTGATGTTAAAAAAGTTTAATGTAATAGTGATAAAAATATTAAATTAAACCAATTAAGCAAAAAAGATAAACCATAAGAATGGTTTTGCCTTTCATTTATTTAAACAAACATTTCTTTACAATTTTAGTCCAATCATTAATTGTTCAACGTTAATTGTTCAAATTATAATATTAATTATGATATAATATTGAGTAAATTATGTAACAATTAATATTTAATAATGTTAAAAATTATACTTTTGCTTATCAAAATTATTAAATATTAATTATCATATTATCTACTTAATGTCAAATTATTATAAATATTAAAAATTTAATAGTCAATAAAATATTTATTAGTTAAACCAAAATTGAGAATTTTATAAAATTGAAGAACTAAAATTATAAAGTTAAAAATTACAAATAAAATTATAAATTAAATATTATAAAGGGTTAAAAATATAATATAGTCAAAATTAAAAATAAGATAAAAACTTTGAATTTCATAAATATGTTGATATGAATCTTTAATTAGAAATAAAATTTTATCTTATAATAAAAAAATGTTTGGGTAATCAAAGTTACGAATTAGAAAACAATAGTAGTTATGAATCGGGATGGTAATAGGACGGATTAGAACAAACAGTAATATCATGTTTTCCACTCTATTTAGTGGAACTATTCATGAAAATTTTATATTTTGTACTTATCTATGAATATACATGGATAATTATTATAAATAAATGAATTTGTCGATATAAAGGTAAAAAAAAATGCCTATTTTTTCCTTAATTATTCATAACATTTTTATAGGTAGTACTTTTTTACATCCCTAATTATGCAACATACCTAACATTGTGTTTTCTTTGAAAGAAACACCGACAAAATAGAAAGGAGAGCGAAGAAATTCATCGGACGAAATAATGTATACGATTTGTTTCATAAGAGATGTGTTAAAAGAGAAATTTTCAGAGGTTAAAATTCATGTCTATAAATTTTGCTATATAAATAAGAAGAAATAACAAATAATCTCTAATAAAAATTTTACTTCATAAATAACTCTCATCAACACTCGTACAACTATTTATTTGAATAAAACCCCTTCTTAAAAGTAATTTTATTGAAATTTCAAGGTGTTTCATTCAAATAAATAATTTTTTATTTGAATAAATAATTATTTATTGTAATAAAACTTTTTATAAAAAATTTATTTGAATAAACATGTTTATTCGAAAAATAATAATTTTATTGAAAGGATAATATTATAATTTTATTATTAATTATAATTTTTTTCTATTCATTCAAACTAATAATTTTATAATATTATTTTTTCTATTTCTTAAATATTTATTTCAAATAAAATAACGTTATTTTTATCAAATTTTTGCCTGTTTTTACTTTTTTCTTCCTTTTATTTTTCTCATTCTCAGCTGTTTCTCTTGTCAAAACTAAACACAGTAAAGTTTGTTAATTGACTTGCTGTGAGAAGTGAATGATCGTAATAAAAATAAAATTAAAAAAAAAAAAGGAGTCCAGTTCAGCAGCGTCAAAGAGGGACCCACACTCCCAGACAGCCATCCTATAATCCATGATGGGACCGAACGACTAACCGCTACTCGTTAACGGAATGCAGTACACGTGTCAATTCCATTCTAGTTTTGTTTTACTTTATGCCTTTCGTTTATGTAAAAATCAAAACACAACATTGCATAATAATTATAATAACCATACAAACCAAACCTGCTTACGACTCCCCGCTCCAAAAGTCTTTACTCCTAACCCACTTTCCTTTTCAATTTTTGTTCCCTTCTTCCACGCTAACCATGTGGACACCTTCTATTCAAACCATCCTTTTCACCCCCACTTTATTTCTTTATTACTAATTAATTAATGCAACCTCAAACTATCATTCCAATTATCTCTATTTCAACTATAAAATTCTAACTAAATATCCACCGAAAAAATTATCTCCACTCATTCGCCCGTACTAGTTTTATGACATGCACTTTCCAATTATGAAGAGCTTTTCTTCTATTTAATATTTTTAATTTTTATTTATTATCATTTTTTTTATAAAACAATATATTGAAAAAATTGAAAAAGATCTCCTGACTTTTATCGATACATTTTGATTTTATTTATTCTCCTTTTTATGCTACCTCTCATCCCACCTAATCCAAGTACAAGAAAACAAAACACATTGTCACTTTTCGCTAGAAAGCATAGATGAAGTCTTTATTTTTTTAGAACTCTCTGTTTGTTATCCGGCTAATCATCTAATTTTAAAACCAAATAAACTAGTGCCACATTTATAATGGCAATAATTACATAAATAGCAGAAGGGCCCAAAAGCGATATCATCAGTTCTCACATTCACAGCAATAAAATAAAACTTAAATTAAGGGGGAAAAAAAAAAAAGCAGTGATGTCGAGTGGGAGTGCATTATTTTGCATAACCCAAAAACCAAACCAAACTCAAACTGAAACTCGTATCATTTATAGCACAAACTTTACAAAGCTTCTCCGTTACGAAGATATTTACAAACTTTACCTCTCCGTCTCTCTTCAGGGACGCATGTTGTTGTCTTTAACCAATTCACAATTTTAACGTGGTTTTTGTTTTACTCACACGTACGGTGCGGTGGGGTGGGGATACCAGGTGGTAAATGATTGTTGCCATTTCTGATGTTCAAACAGCGCCGTTGCCGGATCTAGGTTGTCGCAGAAGCTCGATTAGTTTCTCAGCCTACACAAACAATAAAAAATTATTTCATAAAATTTTAACAATTGTTCAAAGATGAGAGCACTGAAACAAGCCCCATGACTAAAATATTACAAAACTCAACCAATAAGATTGGCATATTCGATGCAATGGGAATACATGAGTCGATATTCACTAAAACAGATTTAATTACACATTAAGCAATCTAATTTGTGGTGGGTGGGTGGAGATGCTATGTGCAAGGACCCTGACGTGGCACTCCCATTACAACTTCCTTTAAAGGATAAATAAATAATTTTCTTTCATTATTCCAAAAATTCTACAATAAATAAAAAAAAAAAAAAATATAGAATTTAATGCAAACAAGTTTTCATCTAATCGTATATTTTTTTGTTTCTTTTCCCAAATTTGCGAATTCTATCTCCTGTATTTTTGTTTTCGTAAAGTTTATTTTACTACTTTAATTACTTAATTTTACTACATTTAGCATTTAAGAGAAACGTGTGGTCCTCACATATAGGACTCTACTACATTACCGCTATGTTAATTTTTTGACTAATGATTTGATTGGTTTGGTCTCTAAATTTAGAAGAGAATTGTTAGATAAATTATTCTTAGAAGGTGAAAAAAAATGATTAAAATTGTTTAAGTTGAATTCCCTAGTGTAAAAAGTGATGCAAATTAATAAAAATACGTGAAGAGGTAATAGGGTCCGAAGCGATTGGAAAGGGAAGTGGGAGGTGGCATGCACGTGAGCGATAGAAGAGGAAATGGCGTTGAAGAGAGAATAGAATAATACCTTTTGCTTGGCGCGATTGGTGCCGGACTGAGACAAAGCGACCAAAGGAGGAATGGCACCTTCGCGAGCGACCATGGTGCGATAAGCCACGCTGTCCTCGCACACCTGCAAAAGAATAACCACCGCGATTTCCTTCTGCCTCTGCGTCCCGACCTCAACGATCTCAACCAGCACCGGCACGCCGCCCTCCTCCACCAGCGCCGCCCTCGCCTCCGCCACCGCCACCAGCACGCTCACCACGTACGCCGACTTGTCCACCATGTTCGCCTCGAAGTCCGCCATCAGCTCCACCAGCACCTTCATGATCCCCGCCTTCACCGCCCTCGCCTTGTTCTCCTTCACCGTGCAGAGCGAGTAGAGCGCCGTCGACGCGTCCTTCTTCCCGCGGAACCCGCCGCTCTCCAGGAGGCTCACCAGCGCCGGAATCGCGCCGGACCGCCCGATCGCCGCCTTGTTCTCCTCCAGCTGCGACAGCCGCAGCAGCGCGCACGCCGCGTTCTCCTTCGCCGTGGCGCTCCCCGTGCTCAGCGCCCGAACTAGCGGCTTGATCGCGCCGGCGGAGGCTATCACCTCCTTGTTCTCGTCGCAGAGCGAGAGGTTGAGAATCGCGGTGACGCCGTATTCCTGGAGCTGAAGGTCCTGCGCCGAAATGAGAGAAATCAGCGGTTTTATTGCGCCGGCTTTCGCGATTTTGATGCGATTCTCCGGCTTGTTCTTGGCGAGTAACCGGATTTCCATGGCGGCTTGCTTCTGATCCTCGGCGGAGGAGGAGTGGAGATCGGCGACCAGCTGGCGGATCAAGTCGTCGGAGTTTTCGGTGGCGCAGGCGATGAGGAAGCGGCGCGTCTGCGATGAAGCGGTGGCGAATTCGCCAGATCTGTCGCTGTTGCAGTCGCTGAAGGCGGAGGAAGAGGAATCGTCGTTGATGCTGAGTTGGCTCAGACTCCGTCCCATGTACGTGTAACTCTCGGTTCCCATGAGGGTTTAGGGTCCGACGCTAGGTTCGGGTCGGAATTGCGAAAGGGGGAGAAAGGAAGGGTGGTTAGTAGCAAGTTGCTAAAAGCACATGAAAATATAATGCGAGGGGCGAGGCGAGGGAAGCGGAGTGGGATAACATTTTTACATGTGTATCCCAACCTTCGCCTCTGGGGTTGACACGTGCACACTTCAAGATTTATTTTACCAAATTCTAATCCGCCAAGCACGTGCGAGCACTGTTCCTTTTAACGCGTGCGTACGAACACCGGTTTTCCATGATGCCTGTTCTTTTCTAGTGAACTGATGCTACTAGTAAAAATAAATCCAACTATTATTTTAATGTGCACATCATATTCTACACTCATTTCTAAAGTTTTTTTTTATTAAACTTGAGAAATTTTCTCACTATGAACCTATTTTATCATTTAGTATTTTAGGGTAGTTACTTCTTTACATGTTTGATGGTAATATTCATTTTAATAATATATATTTATTAACATGCATCTTAGTATTAATCGATCTTAGATAATTTAAACTAATGACATCTAATATGTAACTTCCTTTGATTTGTCTTAGTTTAGAATATTCAATGAATGTAAAATGTCTTATCTCCATCTACTTGTAGCGAAAACAGTTTGGAAGTCAATTGCATCTTATTATGTGGCATATTTGACAAGTCAATTGACCATCAACCGAAGGACATGTTTAGTTTTCTTGGTTGATGGGAAATGGATATGGTATACAATAGCTCAAGTATCAAAGGCACAAAGAGTCTAAGTGATTAAGCTACTTGACCTTTAGAGACCAGTATGGTAGATAACCTCTAGGCTCAAGAATCAAAGTGTGAAGAGCTTATGTGCTTGATTCATGATACCATACACAACCTTCTAGTCTTGAGTGTCAAATGTACGAAAAGTTTGTGATAGTCTACTTGGTTGTTAGGAGACTAGTATAGTGCAATATTAAACGCGAATGGCTATTTCCCATGATAGCATTTTTAGGAACCATTCTTCAACGGAAACATTTATAGATATTATTTTAACTTCTTATCTAATTCACTTTTTTATTTATCATGTTTATTTATGAATTAAAATTTTAATATTTTTTAAATAAATTATCAATAAATAAAAATAATTTTATATCGCAATATCAATTATTTATTTTAAATTAAAAATATAATTTAATCTTAAATATATTTTTAGTTTCTTGCAAATATCCCTCGATCTTGTTTTAATCCCTATAATTTTTTTTGTCATTTTAATTCCTTAACATTTTCTTAGTATTTTTTTAGTCCATTATCTCTAACTTTAGTTAGTTTAGTATTAAAATAGTTAATAAAAAATATGAAATATTTTATTACAATAATATTTTTGTTTCGATCTAGAGAACGTCTAAGGTTTGTCTAGACGCTCAACCAAAAGTAGAGCATTCAAAAAGTGTAATCTGCATCTTTTTTTTCTCAAAGATTAAGTTTTTCATGCTTGATTACTATGGATTTATGGATCTTGAGATTTTCAAGATTTGATAAGGTAATTACTTATCAATGTGATTTTGGCTAATAAAGATAAGGTTTTATTCCAGATATGAATCTCGGGTTGGATTTGATCCAGCATTCCTTGGGAGTTTGGTTACTCAGTATTGGAGGTATGCTTGGTGGGGTGATAAGCCAAAACCTCTCTATTACACCCTCTCAACTTGATGTTCAGAGTACTCGGCCAAAACCTCTTGGCCAAACCCTCTCGACAAGCCCATCTCGGATTATATTAGGGATGACACTTGCCCTCTAACTTCAAACCTATAAGACAAAAGGGCTTGAAGAAATTGTAATAGATCCCTTTCTAAAAATATCATCAATTTTTGAATTATATTCGGATGTTAACTAGGTTTTTAAGTCCTTCAACTTTTTAAGAATTCAACTTTTAATTTTTCTCAATTTCTTTTTAACTTTTAGGCATCCATTAATTTTTCATCACATATAAATTGGTCATTGAGATTAAGTTTCCTTTATTAAATAATGATGTGTACTAATAAGTTACAGTTGACTTGACTGATAATGTCCACATGACAACTTAATAGATGTCAAATCATACGATATGTATAAGTTAGTGGTTAAAAGTTATTTTCATAACATTTTTTTTCAAGAAAAGCAGTTTGACCATGAACTAATATAAAAATTATGTGTCATATGTTATCTATTAGACACTTACATGCATATCAATATTCCATGATTTATTAACACACATCATCGGTTAACAAAGAAGATTTAACTTCAAAGACTAATTTATACGACAAAAAAAAAGTAATGAAGGACTAAAAGTTGACAAAAAAATATTAAGAGATTAAAAATCAAATTTTTAAAAAGTTAAGGAATGAAAATTTTATTTAACCTAATATTTATTTACATAATTGCAATATAACTACGCAAAATGCATATGATAGATATTTTTATTTAATATAACTACAACTAAAATTTATAATAAAATATATTAAATATATATTAAAATTTGATATAAATAAATATTTTATTATTATTTAAATTATATTAATATTTTTTATAAATAATTTATATCATAATATTTTATTATTAAAAGGCTCTATGTGTAGCATATTTTTTTACTAGAACAAAATAAATAATTATAATTTTAGTATGTAAATAAAGATAAAATAAAGTAAGCTTAAATATGTTTTTAGTCTTTGTAATTTTTAAAAATCTTGTTTTACTCCCTTAAGTTACCAATAACATATTTAAAAGTGACAAATTAAGACAGTTATGCAATATCAACCATATTTAATGTGATATTTTCATTAATAAGGACACTAATAAGTAAATTTTATGTAATAATATTTTATAAATTTCTTAACAAAATTTGAATATAAGGACTAAAATAAGATTTTTTGAAATTATAGGGACTAAAATCAGCAATTTTAAATTTGAGGGACCAAAAATAGATTTACCCTAAATTTGAGGGGATGAAAATATATTTAAGTCAATAAAGTAATTTAAAAATATTGATAAAAATGATTAATTAAAAAAATGTTTAGAATGTACGTTAGAAGAAAAAGGTGTAAACATTCTAGGAGGGTTTTTTTTTTAATTTTTTATTGGACAGCGAAATTCTAAGAGAGTTTTATTTTGTTTTTTACAACAAAACTTCTAAAAGGGTTAAACAAGCAAAAGTTTTACTTTTCAAATTAGAAAATGTAATATATATATATATAATAATAATAATAATAATAAATTAATTGATTAGGTTTAAATATATTTTTAGTCTTTTAAATTTAGGATAAATTTATTTTTAGTCTCTCAAAGTTAAAATTATTATTTTAATCTTATAATTTTTAAAAATTTTATTTTAATCTTTCTAGTTACTATTAATATATCTGAAAGTGATATATTGAGATAATTATGTAATATTAACTATGCTTAATGTGATATTTTCACTAATATGAATACTAATTGGTAGATTTTATGTGACAAATATTTAATAAATTTTCAAATAAAATTTGAGTATAAAAACTAAATAAAATTTTTTGAAATTTGAGACACTAAAAGACTAATTTTAAATGTAAGAAATAAAAAAATTATCTTAAATTTGAGAAGAAAAAAACATATTTAAATCGAATTGATTATGTAAAACGCAACCCCTTTATTTTTTTTTTTTTATGTTTTTATCTCGGCGTGCATTTGTTGGTCAAATTTAAACAATTTTCGTGATAAATATTGAATCCCTTGCTTCTATACCTTGTAAAATTTATTATTTCTACATTAAACTTTACTTAAATTCAGTGGGGAAACAAATAAATGGAGGTGGCCGAGAAGTCACTTGTCCAATAAAATAAAATGTACTGCTAACGTAGGAGAAGAGAAAGCCAATAAAATAACAATTATAATAATTAAATGCGGAAAATGAATAATGAAAATGAAAGATGGAAAGTAAAGTGGAAAGAGAAAAAAGTGTTGTGTTGTGTCATCCAACATCCGTTTTTCCTTTTCATATAAAAAAAGTGATATCGGTATTAA
The DNA here is from genome assembly GCF_000230855.2 of Cajanus cajan. Taxonomy (NCBI): domain Eukaryota; kingdom Viridiplantae; phylum Streptophyta; class Magnoliopsida; order Fabales; family Fabaceae; genus Cajanus; species Cajanus cajan. The sequence continues at coordinate 13,114,298 of NC_138525.1, forward strand.
TAGAGATGGCTTCATTCTTGAAACCGCTGAATTAACAATTAGAATTGAGCATCGTCAATAAATATGTTCCAAATATAATTATTGTCACTGAAGTCTACTTGTGAGTAGATCAAACATTGTTATCAATATCTAGGAATGATAGGGAACTTCACAATACATTTTAACATATTTTTTAAAATACAATTTTATGGTGGATTGAAATTAATTAAGAATTATAAAGTTTTGAATATAATTTTATTTAATATAAAGTGAGGTTTGTATTATTTTGTGAAAAGTTTAATAAATTTTAGATAAGAATAAAATTGTATTTTGAAAAAAATAAAATAGCATGTTATTAATATTTTTTTAAAGGCAATGTTATTAACATTCTTTAGCAATAAAAAAGTTGAGTATATGGCATTTCTAATTTTTGTTTTTGTTTTAAAACAATCCAAGTCATTAACTCGATGGGTTATCATAGTAGTTAAATATTTTATACTAATATATTATAAGTAACAATTAGTCTAAACTAGAATAGTCTTTCCTACATTGAGTTAAAAGATACTTGTGGTAAGACAAGAAAAACAAAACATGATCAATAGGGGTGGGCACCAACCCATATACCAACTGAAACCCACTATAATTTTAAGACTAAAATTACAAGTCACTAGCAATATAGGGAAACTCTAAGTTCAGTAGTTGTACTGCTCTAGGAACTTATGGCGGGTTTATGGTTGTTATATCTCTTTGATAAGTGAATTGAGTTGTACAACAATGAGTTGTAAAATGATATGAGTTGTACAAGTAACATATTATAATTTAGACATCGTCTTCCAAAAGACTTGCATAACACTTCGAAATATTTATAATTCATACTATTTAGAACTATTAAGAATGATAATTTTGATTAAAATACAAAGTGAAATTTGGCATAAAAGTGTAACAAAATGTTGCGAGTTATGTATTTTATTTTAAATTTCAATATTTAAATGATTTGTGTTGAAGTGATGTATTGGTGCTTTAAAAATCTAAGAATTAAGAAATTCTTAAAGAGTTAGTTATTTAAATTTGTTTTATATTGTGGTCAAAGTTGACCATGTTTAGGGAAGGTATATAAGGTTTTTTGAGAACTTGAATTTTATGAGTTTATTTCTTAAGAATTTTAGAGAGAAATTTTATAGAGAAACTTTAAATCCAAAAGATTTATTTTCTTCTTCTAACTACATAGGAGCGTCCCAATCTTTCCCTATAGCACTGTTGTGGTGATTGATTAGAAATTCAAAGTTAAGGAGCAGGGAATTGAAGTTGATGTATGGAAAACTATTAGGAAGTCTCATTCTTTGTCATTTTTCTTTCTTTCATTATCTCTTAAGGATTCTAGGTAAAAGAAGTTTGTAGGTTAATCTTCTGTGTTATATATGTTAATTTTATTGTGCTAATCATGATTTGGATGACATGGATGTTGAAAGTTGAAAGATTGGACCTTATTTTATGTTTTTGGGTTTCTTGATGGTTGGAAGAGGAATGATTGATTTTGACATGTATTAATGTTACATGTTGTAATTCTCTTGAATTTAAGTTGTTTAATATGTATATATGTTGATTTAAAGGTTGCATGTTGAGTTAGTAGAGATTAATGGTTTAATTTCTAGTGAAAAGATGTCTCTCCATGGTGAAACCCCTATTGTTGCCCAACAATGATTTATGGTGCCCAACGTGATTTTGAGTTTAAGAACACCTACCCAAAATTGTTATCTCACTTAGTAACAGATGAATCGCTTAGTGAGATATCGATTTTGTGGCTAAACTCACCCAACGAGATATATCGTGCCTAACATGAGGACCCACAGAGGATCTAGGTCACCCAAGAAGATATGCCCGCCCAATGAGAATATCCACAGAGACGGTGGAGCACTCAACGAGCTCTTGACCACCCAACGACAAGCGCTAGAGGAGTCTAGTTGCTCGACGAGCCAAAAGTTTGCTAGCAAGTAAAGTGGTAAAGTGTTCCCTTGTTAAATGATAGTAATGTCACCCAGCTAGAAGATCTAAAAAGCTCAACCTACCTAACGAGAGCCCTATTTTGATAACTTTTATACTTAATGCTTTGTATGATATGTTGAGATGATAAGTTGAACTATCACTACAAGAAAAAGTCAAATTTCCCATGGATTATTTCCCACGGACCAAAATCCGTCAGAAATTTCCCACGGATCTAAATCCGTGGGAAATTTCCGACGGAATTTCCCACGGATTTTTACATGAAGGAATTTCCGACGGAATTTCCGACGGATTTAAATCCGTGGGAAATTTCCGACGGAATTTCCCACGGATTTAAATCCGTCTAAAATTTTTGACGAAGTTTCCCACGGATTAAAATCCGTCTGAAATTTCTGACGGAGTTTCCCACGTCTCAAATTATTAAATAAAATTTAAGTCAATTATTTTTCAAATGCAACCAATCCTAATCGCATCAATACACACAACAATGCACTATATAATATTTTCATTATTATATGGGTGTTTTCAAAATATAAATAAGATAAATATAAATCAAAGTGTGTGAGGTATGACTTATATTACCTATATATAATTATATGTTTAGGTTATTATAAATTATAAACTAATTAGCGTAAATGTGTTTTTTGTTACTTATCTTGAAAAATACCAACACATGACGTTCAAATTTAAGAATAACACATATTTTCTTTAATTTTTAAAAATCACTCATCTCTTTGAAAATAACGTTATTAATTAAATAAGGGGGAAAAAAGTTAAATTATGTTCTGCAAATCATATATATGTATCTATCATTTATTTCTAAATTACATCCAATACTATGTCATTTTGATGAAAACTTTCATTGATCTTCAATTTTGAAAATAAGATTTTTTTCAATTCATTTTTAAAATTATTACTTAAATTTAATATATTTTTTTAAATCACAGTGTGCATGATATTTAAAATAAATTTCAAAAAAGTTGAAATAATGAAATAAGAGATCAAATCTCATTTAATTATTGATATTTGTATTAATAAATTATTTTCTCTTAATAGTATATAAACAGTATTATCTTATATAAGTAGTTGTATGTGCCACTTAAATAAATAAATAAAAAAATTAATACTCACTTAAAAATTTGAGAAGAGATATATGTATGACGTTATTGAGAAAAACTTCAAGTAGGGGTTAATGGATTTTTTTCTAGATTAAATCTTCTTTATTTAAAACTTAAAACATTAAAGTTAAAATAATTATACTAAATAATTATTTTTGTTCCTAATAACTGATTGATTTAAAAATCTCTCTTTAAGTTGTAGTAATTTTTTAAATTTACATTTTATTGATTTCTGAATTTTATATTTAAGTAAATCAGTAAAATACAAAGTAACGAGTATAAATATGAGTATTTAAAACTTCAATGAATCTATATATAGAAAGTAGAGATAAAGACAGAGAAAATGAATAGAAGAAAAATAGTTAAATATATAGTTGTTTGATTATCTATAGTAATAGATAAAGGGAAATATACGTCATCTTGTAACTGATTTTGTCTAAAAAATAATAGATAATCATACCCTTAACTAATTTTTATTTTATATATTCTAATTTTATTTGAAATAATATGATTATATATTTAAATAGTTTAATTTTAATAATTTTTTAAGTATATTTTTGTCTTTTCACTTAAAATATTTGAATTTCTATATTTTAATTTGAATTATTTTTTAAGTATATTTTTGTCTTTTTGTCTTAAAATTTTGAATTTCTAAATCTTAATTTTAATAATTTTTATTTCTATTATTTATTAATTCTTTTCATTTTAAATATTTTATAACATTAATAAAATTTTATAATTTTAATCTCTCTAATTTTATCTTACTTTTTATTTTATAAATATAATTTGGATTATTCATTTTATAATTAAATTAAATTTTTTAAATTTTTTATGAGTTTACATTCTAAGAATGTATTGAAATTCCTTAATATTTGATTATTAGATAGTAACAACATGGATATTCTGATTATTAGACATTATGTTATAATTCTACAACTGATCGTACTATATGTTATTTTTAAATTTGAACTCCTAAACTTTATTTGTTATGTATGACATTTTATTTTGTATGAATGAACTTGTTTTTATTTACATAATTATGATTGATTTAATATCTTTAAATAGGATAATTATTTAATAAAATTTTGAATTTAAAAAAAATAATTTTTCACAGAATTTCCCACGGATTTATCCATGGGTAATTTCCCACGGACAAATCCGTGGGTAATTTCCCACGGATTCCGTGGGAAATTCTATGAAAAATTATTTTTTTTAAATTCAAAATTGAGCAGTTTCAATACATTCTTAGAATGTAAACTCATAAAAAATTTTAAAAAATTAATTTAATTATAAAATGAATAATCCAAATTATATTTATAAAATAAAAAGTAAGATAAAATTAGAGAGATTAAAATTATAAAATTTTAATAATGTTATAAAACATTAAAAAAGAAAAGAATTAATAAATAATAGAAATAAAAAATTATTTAAATTACAATATAGAAATTCAAAAATTTAAGACAAAAAGACAAAAATATACTTAAAAAATAATTCAAATTAAAATATGGAAATTCAAATATTTTAAGTGAAAAGACAAAAATATACTTAAAAAATTATTAAAATTAAATTATTTAAATATATAATCATATTATTACAAATAAAATTAGAATATATAAAATAAAAATCAGTTAAGGGTATGATTATCTATTATTTTTTAGACAAAATCAGTTACAAGATGACGTATAACTTTATATTAAATGTGAATTTTGTAAATTCAACCGTTAAATTAAAAATATTTTACTCTTAAATCATATATACAAAATGTTATATTAATCGAAGATGTTTTCTTATAAAACAAAATTAAATTTGTTGAAAAATTTATATTTTCGATGAGAAAAGTTTTGTAGGAAAAGCTATATTATTGATGAAATATTTTAAATAAATTTATATTTTTCGAAAATGTAAGAACTGATTTTAAATTTGATATGAAAATATTATGATATTATTAGATAAGATTTTAAGTTAGTATTTTATTAATAGTTGATAATTAAAAGATAAAACAAGGATAAATACATTTTTTGAATTTTATATGTTTGATTTAAGATAACTTATAAAATAACTCTTTGGTAAAGTTATTCTGCTCAGTAACTCATGGCGTGTGTTAAATTTTATTGATCTAATTAATTGTTAAATTAAAAGTTACTAAATTTTACTAATAATTAATATAAAAAATTAATTAGTTTTGGAATAAATTATTTGTGAATTAATAATATAATTGAAACATTAATTATTTTAAATTATTTAACTAAAATCTTATTGACAATTTACTATATGATCTTAATATTTTTGTATAATTAATATCTGGTTTTACTATATGATCTTAATATTTTTGTATAACTAATATCTGATTTTAAATTTGATATGAGAATATTATATATAATTAGATAAGATTTTAAGTTAGTATTTTATTAATAGTTGATAATTAGAAGAAAAAAAACAACAAGGATAAATACATTTTTTGAATTTTATATGTTTGATTTAAGGTAAATAAATATATTAAATTAATTAATAATTTATTTAAAATATTAAAAATTAATTTATAAGTATGTATTAAATAAATAATTATAATTTTTTAAATTATATTATCATTATAAATTATAAAATTAAATAATTTAAATTATAATTTTAAATAAAAATAAGTAGACGTTAATTATAAAAGTAAGTACATATAAATAAATAATAATTAAATATATTATTATTATTAATTATTATTATTTGTAATATAAAATTATTATATATTATTATTATAGTACAAATATGAGATTGTATATTTGAGGATGACTTAAAAGAATTAATTTGTACAAGTTATACTGACAACATACATATACATTTCGGTAGCTAACTCATAAGAAGTTCACAGTTAAGCGTGCTTGACCTGGAGTAGTACAGGGATGGGTGACCTTCTGGGAAGTTTCCCAGAAATTGCACAAGTAAGGATAAAACACACTAAACAATGAAATATCGTGAAATAGAACCCTTGAAAGACCAAATATGAGGGTTGTTACATTAATAAATTTATTAAAATTAAAAAAAATTATAATTTTTGGGTAATTTCCCACGGATTTATCCGTGGGAAATTACCCACGGATAAATCCGTGGGAAAATCCGTGGGAAAGTTACCCACGGATAAAAATCCGTGGGTAAATTTCAGACGACCAATTTACCGACGGATTAGTGTCCGTCGGTAATCCGTCGGAAATGCCTCATTACCCACGGATTTTGGGCATTTCCCACGGATTTTTGCAGTCTGAAATACTGAATTTTCTTGTAGTGTATGATGGAATTGTGATGTATTACGTTGCAATGATTGATGAATCGTGTTGTAAAATGTTGAAAATAAAGAATGTTAGATGTCTTAAGTTGAATTGGATTTTATACCAAGTTTTGTATATGTTGTATTGAGTTGAGCTATGTTGTTGAGTTGTATTGATGAATTATGTTGTTGAGCTATGTGTTGAACTTAAGACTAGATGAGAGAGTGTTGTTTTGAAAGTTGAAATATCCTATTGTGTGGATATGTGTTGTGGTGTTTTAAGAGCCTAAATGTTGAAAAATCCTTCTTGAGTTTGTTGTCTCTTGAAGTGGAGTGTTGAGTCTCTTCTGTGTCCTTAATTGATATAATATGGTTTAGGTTTAAGCCATACTATTCATGTTATGACCTATTGAGTAAAGTATGAATTTGAGGGGTAAAATCCTTAACTGATTATTAGAAATGTGCATGGTATCAAAACAATAGTTAGTGGGCTAAACCATATGTGATTTGGTTAATGCATGTCAAGTCGCGGTGGGCTCGCACTTAAGCTATATTATACCTAATGAATGGTACTGGATTTTCCTAGTTTAAGTGGAGAAACCCAGGAAATCAATGTTGTGTTGATATTGGACGGGTGTCCAAAATTGTGTTGTATGACCTAGATACTAAAGGTCTCTCTGTGTTGTCATTCTATAGGGTTAAGTCACTTACACTGCTAACTGGTGTTGTAAAAGATCTCTAAGTTGAATGTGTAGTGGCACATATGAATGTAAAGTTGTTGTGTTGATAAGTTGTTGTGATGATATATTGCTAAGTTGTTGTGTTGTCAAGTTGTTATGTTGATATGTTGCTAAGTTGTATAAACATGTTGTACTAAAAAGTTGATAAGTTATTCTATATTGTTAAGTTGATCTATGGCTATTATAGTGTTATTATGATGAAGTTGTTTATAGTTAGCTACTTGCTTCTATATTATAAATTGTTTCTTACATACATACTTACCCTTATTTTTTATGTTGTTGGACTATGATATTCATATTATTACTGGAGTAGGGTCGGGTTAGGCCATTGGCCAACTGAGATGTTGAGCCAGTTTGGTGGTGGCTTATTTTTGGTGAAAGTTGTTCTTAAACAACTAGTTGTTGCTTGATCAACAATTTAGGGCTTTTATGTTTTGTAGTATGATATTTATGTGTGTGTTCAAGATCATTTTGTAATCCCACTGAGAGGTTTTACGTGTGTTTGTTTTAGAGTTATGTTCAACGTAACCCAAAAGTAACACACCAATTACTTTGATTTTTTTTTCATTGGAAAGATGAAAAAGTCCATTCAACCACTACTGAACGGTTTCCCGAACACACATTTTATGTTTTAAGTTGATTACTCCTTACATATATATTGCTGCATGAATATCAAAGTACACCTTACATGAAAAACAATCTTATGTTAAATGATAATTATGTTTTTCGTTGCTTATTCATTGAGTTGTAGTAAATGTATAAATCTGTTAGGTCATTACAAAAAAGTAAATGAAATAAGGAGTTGAAGGTAAAAGTAGCTAAAACTATTTTTTGGAATTTCAACAAAACTTAGAATGCAACAATTGATTTTAACTAAATAATGGAAAACGTTAGGGCTCAACTTCACCATGCCTTTTTTCATGCATTACAACTTATATTCATTTATTTTTAAGTTCATAAGTTATCATAAACCTATAAACTCACTCTAATCCTATTTCCTAATGAGAAAAAGTATAAGTTCCTCGAATAAGCTATCAATAAACCTTTTAATAAGTTTAGCCAAACAACTTGTCCGAAAAAATTATTTGGATACAAATTTAGAAGTATTTTTCTTTAGAGTTTTTCTACCAAAAAAACTCTTTATTTTTAGTAGAGAAACTTTATTCAATTTGAAAAGGTGCTCTTTATGTCCATTTGAAAAACTTTATGTTTTTGTGAGTAGCAAAGGATAATATGATCCTAATAGCTTCAAGACTAGCAATAAGAGGAAAGGTTTCAGTGAAATTAATACCTTTTTGCTGATTGTAGCCTTGAGCTACCAATCTAGCCTTATTCCTTACCACTTTACCTTGTTCATCTAGTTTATTTATGAATACCCATTTGGTTTCAATCACGCTTTGGTGTTCAGGCTTTGGTACTATGGTCCAAACGTCATTTCTTTCGAATTGATGAGACTCCTTTTCCATGGCAATGATCCAGTCATTATCTCTTAATGCTTTCTCTATGTTCTTTGGTTCTATTTTAGAAACCATAGCACATGAAACATTATCTCTAAGAGTAGATATGGTCTTGATGCCTTTAGCCTTATCTCCTAAGATTTGATCTTGAGGATGATAATTGACAAACTTCTAGTCTATCTAAGGTCTGGTAGATTCAACTAACTGATTCATCTATTCTTCAAGAGGGTCTATTATTTGGTTTGTAATGTCTGGTTCTTTTATCTGATCTTCTCCAATCTACAAATATGCAAAATCTTCTTCTAGATTTGATAGTTTCCTATTAGTCTTCAATGCATCATTAAATTTTACATGGATAGATTCTTCTACCACAAAGGTTATAGAGTTGTAAATTCTATAGGCCTTTGAGGTGTCTGAATATCCAAGGAAGATACCCCTATCCACTTTGGAATCAAACTTGCCTAGTTGAACCCCAATATTCAGGATACAACATTCACATCCAAAAGGATGAAAATATGATGTCGAATCTTCTTCCTCTCCATAATTTATAGGGAGTCTTGTTTAGTAATGATCTTATCAATATTCTATTTTGAATGTAAGACGTAGTGTTCATTGCTTTTACCCATAAGTGTTTTGGCAAATTATTTTCACAAAGGAGAGTTCTTGCCATTTCTTATAAAGTTCAATTCTTTATTTCAACTACTCTATTTCGTTGAGGTGTTCTTAGTGAGGAGAAGTTGTGAAAGATACCATGTTTTTCATAAAAGCTTTTGAAATCAAAATTTTCAAATTCAGTTCCATGATCACTTCTAATGGTAGTAATACAAAATTCTTTTTCAATTTGAACATGTTTATATAATATTTCAGAGACCTTAAATGACTTATGTTTGTGGCCTAGGAAATATACCTATGTATATCTAGAAAAATAATCTATAATGAAAAATCCATACGTTTAACCTCCTAAATTAAGTGTCCTAATTGGACCAAATAGATCCATATGTAACAACTCTAGTGGTTTAAAAGTGAAAACAATTTTCTTGACTTTGAAATATGTTTTAATTTGTTTCCCTTTCTAACATGCTTCACAGAGAAGATGATTTTTCCAAGAAATTTCGGGCAATACTACTAAACCCTTTTGGGTTATTTTTGAAATGTGTTTCATATTGACATACCCAAACTTTGTGTCAAATCCATTTTTCATCTTTTCTAGATACTAGACATGTTACATTTTGTTTGTTCAAGCTACTCATATTGATCTAATAGAGATTATTCTTTCTCTGAGTAGTAAAAAGTATAAATCTATCATCTTGTTTGACTATGCATGCATCTTTGTGAAAGACTACTATATATCCACTAACACAAAATTGGCTTATGTTAAGTAGTATCGCAACCCAAAATTTTTTTATCTTGCGACCTATGGTTTAGACATCCTTTTTAAGATCTCATTAATTAAGGAATGTCCGAATACCAAATAATCCCTAATTAATGATTTTGAAAATGGTTCATGGAGTCACCACCAATGTTTTAATCAAAACATTGGAAAAAGAAAAGGTTTTTAAAGATCCAATAATGGCCTTGATAACCAAAATTGGGTTCGGGGGTCGATTACGTGTAGCGAAGGTATTAAGCACCCCTACAACGCTCTTAATCGGTACCCTATGATGAAGATAACGTAATAAGAATTAATAGTTTAAATATTTAATCCCCTTTATACATAAAATTTAAATTACACGATAAACACTAAGATGTATACATGATTGCGTTTAATATAGCATATTTGAAATAAAAGAAGAGAAAGATGAAACAAGAGATTGATGAGTAATACCTCGTAACAAGCTTTATTAGATTTTCAACTATGGAGATTTTAGGTGCTTTATGGCAACCTTTCACAGTACACAAATATCCCACAAATCTCAAGAAATACAATAGGAGAGAGAGAGAGAGAGAGAAATTTCGAGCTCTAAGGAGTCTTGGACGAAATTTTGTGGCCTGAGAACTGTGCCCGAGCTGTCTATTTATAGACGTCAAAAAGTTTCCAGAACGGCCCATTCTGTATCCGACCATTTTGTGTTAATTTTGTAACTGGAACGGCCCATTCTGAAACTAGAACGGCTCATTTCAGAGATGAGATTAACACATAATTGTCTAGGCTGGAACGGCCGTTCCAAACAAGGGTTTTTAGGCCTTTTTAATAACTTGGAACGGCCTGTTCCAGTTATGGGAGCGACCCGTTCCAATTAAGGTTTGAGGCCTTTTTTAGGAGCTTGGAACGACCTATTCCAAATTAGGATTTTAGGCCCTTTTTGTAAATTAGAATGGCCTGTTCCGGCTTTGGAACAACCTGTTCTGGGCTACTAAAACCAGCTTATTTGGGCTTTAGGCTTTCCGATGTCATGTCTTGATGTTTCCATGCTTCAAGAGTTCTTTCCTTCAATAATGGAACTCCATTTCCTTGTTTGTATGCCCCCCGGACGAAATTGGGTGTCTACAAGTAGGTTATACTTTAAGCTTTAATATATAAAACATTATTTACAGTAAGTATAGAGTCTTACCTATCTTACCTATACCTCTGATTTTTCCTTTTCCACTTCCAAAGGAGATTGATCCTTCATGTGGTTGAAGGTCTAGGAACATAGACCTTTCTCCCTTCATATGTCGTGAGTAGCCACTAATCCTTTATTCTTCCCATTAAGGATATTTGCAACAAATATTATTTGAGATTTTGGTACCCATTTTTTCTTGGATCTTTTTCTATTAGTCCCCATGCCCTTAGTCTTACTCTTTCGTCTGCCTGGAGCTCTAACTCCATTTCCACTGGCTTTACAAATAGAGACCTTGGGTTTGGCTTGAGAAGTCCCTGAACTAGGGTCAAAGCCAATAGAACTTTTGTTAGACAGAAGTTTTCTATGCTTTAAAAGCATGTTCAACTTAGAAGGTCCATCAAAAAATTTGGTCAAGTCTTTCTTGAGTTGTAGGTTTTCAACTTCCAATGTTGTAACCTCAGTTGGGATGAAGCTAGTGATCTTGCCCTTGAGAGACTTTATATCTTCTACAACATCTGACATTTTCTCCTTGAGTTTAAGATTTTTTTTTTCTAAGATCTTTTTCTCTTCTTTAAGTTTCTTGTACTAAAGAGAAATCATGTGAGAGTTTTCTAGGAAAGGCTCAGAGGACATCTCATCATCATCAAATTCAAATAAATAAAAGTTAGAGTATGATTTTACCTCCATATCTATAGTGTCTGACCTAGTGTTTGCCATGAGACATATGTTGGCCTTCTCATCTTCTAAAATACTATTTTTGCTATTATCTAGATCCTCCCAGGTAACGAGTAGAATCTTTTTGGCCTTCTTCATGGAAGACCACCTCTTCTTTTGTAAAGGGCAATATGACTAGGTTTCTTGCACTTATAACAAACAACTTTTTTATTGTTAGTCTGAATGGGTTTTCTGAACCTGTCCTTCTTTCTATGGAAGTTTCTCAATATTCCTTTCTTCTTTAGCATGTCCTTGAACTTGCTAGACATGACAAATATCTCATTGTCTATGAATTCCTCGAAACTATTTTCTGAGCTGCTAGGCTCAAATTTTTCCTTCAACACTTTCCCTTTTTCTCTATACTTATTGGTCTCACCACCTTTTAAAGCAATACTGTCATTTTTTTAAGGAGATCTTTGCTATTCAAATGAACCTCATGAACTCATAGAGCTCTTAAAAGTTCATCAAGGGTGAGAACTTTAAAATCACAGGCTTTTGAGATAGTTGTGGCTTTGGATTCCCAGATCTTAGGAAGGTTGTCCAAGATCTTGAGATTATTCTGAGCACTAGAGAACTTAGTTCCCATGGATTTTAATCCATTTAAAATTATTTGGAATCTTCCAAACATTTCATCTATGGGTTCACTCTCCTTCATGGAGAACAACTTATAGTGTCTATGAAGTGTAATAACTTGTCTGAGCCTTACATCTTTAGTACCCTTATGAGTTATCCTAATGGCATCCCACATTTCTTTAGTCGTTGAGTAGCTACAAAGCTTGTTGTACTCTGTTCTGGATAAGGAGCAAGCAAACATGTATCTTGCTTTAGTATTGAGCTACAATGTATTGTAATCATCTTGAGTATATTCATTCATTCTCACACTTGGTAACAACAACATCGTCTTGAGTGATGATCCTCCAAAGGTGGTATTGGGTGGATTTGATAAACATATCCATTCGATCCTTCTAATACAGGTAGTCATCTCCATTAAAGGCAGGGGGCCTTGTGAGAGAGGCTTCTTCTGGTAGGTATTGTCCTTCATTGCTTCCCATAATGGATCTTTGTCCTTTAGCACAGTTAAATACTCAACCCTGTCAAAGGCTGAACTCTGATACCAAATTATGGAGAAAAGCTAAACACTAAAGGGGGTTGAATAGTATATATAAAAAATTTGCATGTTTTCTGTAGTGAAGTAGTAATGCTAGTCAAATAAAGCAAGAAGAGCAATCAAATGGAGCACTGAGTATTTTTATACTAGTTTGTCTTAACCACCAAGACTATGTATAATTCTCAATCCAACCATATTGAGTTCCATTATCTTTAAACAAAGATATACGTATTCTTTTACCAATTTACTTCTAAATCAACCCTAGGTATTCTTTGACTTGCTTCTTCAAACAACTACTCAAGTATTCTTTTAACAACAAACCTCTCTAAGCTTAACAACCAAGTATTCTTTTACAGTCAAACCTCTCTAGATTTAAAATAAGTATTCTTTTACAAACAAGCCTCTATAGGCTTAATCTTATAACAATGATTATAAAGGTTACTCAAATATTGTGTTCATCTCACGTAGACGTTATACAACTAATTACAAAGCAATGAATGTATACAAGAAAGAAAGAATAGATTTTCACAGAGTGTTTCTGTACAAATGTGTATGTATCAATTACAATTAATCTCTCTCTCTCTCTCTCTCTTTTATTCTTTGAATCTTCTTATATAGTAGTCCGAAGAAGATGATTGTTACAACACTTTGAGCCCAACTCGCAAGTTTTCTTCATCTGCCTTCATCCTCTTCCCATATGGCAAGTAACCATTTGGCACATTTAATACAAGCATTAAATGCATTTCACCAAATAGTACCTCTTATTTGATTAAGGAGGTTATTTATCAACTTTCCTTAGCAAATAGAGTATGTAAAAGAAATGTCATCACAAATTAGTTATAGCAATGACTTTATCTATTTTTCTCCTTGATTTTAGGGATTTGGTTTTGACGGAAAGTGTAGTTTTTTTCTTGAACAGATTTGTGAGTTTCAAGATGATCTTTTGATTCAATTTGTTAGAGAATGAAATATTCAAAGTGAACTTTATCTTAGTCTCAATAAATAATAAATATTTAATGTATATGAGACATACCATATACTTTGTTTTGATTAGCAATCATCTTATATACGATTTGTGTCATATACTTCATCTGATAAGTCTTTTAAAGATACGTTTCAAAGACACTTCCACACATGCATGTTTCTTCCATATAAAAATACTTTGTTAGTTAATGTTTAAATTATAAATTTAAGGGATCGTCTTTTGATTTAATATGTATGACTTGTAGTAAAATGCAATTTTCTTTCCATTAGTGTTTTTCTTATTTTCCTTGTTTAAAATTAGAGCTGACCATTTTTAAATCATTTTTTATAACTTTATAAAAGAGTTACTTTTCTTAAATATTATTTCTTATATTTAGGCAATTTAGATGACTATGAGAGTAGTTTTGAAGGAATCATGAAAACTACCATGCATTTCAAGGTTCTCGTTAGATCAAATACTTAAAAACATTATTATTTCCGTTGTGGTCTTGAACAAAAGGAAGGGAGTGCAATTAAAGTCATGGTGAGACTTGGGAGTATTTCTTGCTCGTGCTACCACTAATTCCACCCACAATGACGTCGTGCCTCCAGTTTTACTCTACCACATTAATCTTTCTTCTCCTTCGTTCTTCTTCTAAACCCAAGTCATACGATTAATTGACTGTTAGAGAAATTTGACTGAGGAATGAAGAGATAAATTATATTTAGTCCTAGATTTATTTTTAGATTACTTTTAATATCATTTGCTTAGTTTGATGGTCAAGTTAATATTTTATTCTGATATAATAATGTTTTTTTAAAGAAAAAAAAACATGTTAACCTCACGCAAACTATGAAGGTAAGCGTTCTGTAATATGTACGTTATTCAACGATTGGCTTAAGATATACGAAATCTACACCTCTATTAAATAAGAGTCTGTTGTAATGTGACCGCTGAAATGAAAATCACAAGCCAACGAGTCCACATAAAATTATTAATTTCGTTGATATCTATATAACAATTTTTTTATTCTTATTTTTAGTAATTTTAATCTTTATAATTTTTAAATTATTATTTAAATCAGTCATGCCACTAATATTATATTTAAAAATGATAAATGGAGATAATTGTGCATTAACAATTGATGAGTTTAATTTGATGTTTTCACAAAAACATTCATAAGTATATTTTGTATGATAATATTTGATAATTTTTTAACAAAATTTAGATATAAGAATTAAAACACAATATTTTAAAATTACAAAAAATTAATTTTAAAAGAATTAAAAACATGTTTAAGCCATTTGTTTTTCTCACCGGTACGAAAAGGATATGTTGATTCATTAATGAAAATGAAAAGGGAAGCAAGTTTCGAAATCAACAAAAGGTATCTGTACCCGAAACACTTTCAACAAATTTGCAATGATTGTTGTAATATGCTTAGTTATCTAGATATTATGTTATCTTGAACAAAGCCTCTTAAAGAATAGATGGATAAGGGATATTGATTAAAGGAGAAGTTTGCGTAATAAATTTTCTGAGATTTATCTCTCTGGTCGAACATGTTGAAATCAAATCTTTTGGACTTAGTCATTAATTTCATGGTTGTCGGCAGTGGAGAGCAATTTTTGTCTGTAAAGGTTCAAACAGTTGTATAGGATCAGCGGGTAGCATATTTGGAAAAAATGCTCAAAAGCTAGGTTAGTTAAAAAAATAACTTGTAGCTAAAGTTGTTATTTAACTTATTAAATTAAAAGTGTTATTTTATGAAATTAGTTATTAAATAATTTGATAAAATTTCAATGAGTTATTAGTTTGTGTGGTATTTATAAATTAAAAAAGGTTAAATTGTATTTTTAGTTCTTATATTTTAAAATAGAAATATTTACTCTTCTATTAATTTGATATTAGTTAATTATTAAATTTTTATTTTATCTAATAATTTGTAACGACTTAAATAATGTGATATTTAGTAATATAATATATATGAATAAAAATTAAAAATAACATAAAAAAAAATCTCCATTTATATCTATTTTTTAGTGATTAATATTTATTTTATCAATAAAAATCTTATTTGTGTGTTTTTTGTAATTTTTTTTTATTTTTAAATGTCATATTATTATATATCATATTACTTGAGTATAAGTATAGGTGAAAACTTAATGATTAGTATATGTTAATTTAATGAGAAGATAAAATTTTATGCTTTTAAAATTAGAAAAATCAAATGTCTCTGTTTTAAAATAGAGAGATAAAAAATATGGAATGATAAAAATAGAAAACTAAAATACAATTTAGTCATTAAAAAATATAATTAAAAAAAAGGTTTTATTAAAAATATCAGTAAGATTTTCAATGTAATTATATAAAAAATGATATAAAATCACTTTGGTGTACTTTAAGAATAAAAATAATAAATTTTTTAATTAAAATAGACGGATAATCTAAGAATTTTTATCCGACTATCTAATTATATATAGATGGTAGTTTACGGTGATATTATTGATTTTTACAATGATTTTTTAAAAGTAATTTTTAAGGTGATTTATAATTAGCATTAAAAAAAATCTTTACATCTACATTGTATCAAAATAAAAATTCTAAAATAAGAATTTGAATCTCAAAAATAAGAAATTTGCATTGTATGAAATAATAAATGCGATAATAATCATAAATAAAAAATGAATAATTGATAATATACTTAATTATTATATTTTATTCTGCAAGAATTTAATTTTATCATAATTTTTTTATTGTTAATTTTTTAATAAAAAAATTATGAGTACACTTTATTCTCTAAACTATATTTTTTCATTTTAGAAGAATTAAATACCTAAAAGTAAATATATTAATTGAAAATAAAAAATTAATAATTTTATACTTGTTCATTATGGGTTAAATTGACAGAAAGTAAATGACAAAATCTATTGCTTGGCCATTCCAAATTTTGCGGGGTCCCAGCCATTACCATTTCAAACTCAGTTTCATTCTTCATGTCTATTGTGAGTCTGTGACACTATCAGATTGAGAAATTTTGTGCAGTTCATCAGGCGTTTGATTGACTCGGTATTTTTGACCTAGTTGTAACAAGCTTTTCACAATTTTCTGCTACCAAACATTTTAAATTGGAATATATATTGTGACAGTGAGTTATCAGATTGAGAAATTTCACCTTCATGGCTAGTTCAAGCATTTGGTTTTGACTCAGTATTTTTGACCTAGTTGCAGCAAGCTTGTCACAACTATTTTTTTTTCATTTAGCTAGCACATTCAATCGGAATATATATTTATAACATTTAAAATAAAATAAAAATTAGAATTAGAAAATGAGAATTTCCAATAATACTCATTAGATTATAATTAAAAAACATTTGTAAGTAAGATTAAAATCTAATTATATAAATATATATTATATATGAAACTATTTATTATCATTATTTTCTTCTATCTTTTCACCACCATTACTATTAAGTACGATAATAATAGTATTAATAATATATATAATAACAATTAAAACGACGATAATAATGATAATTATAATGGAAATATCAATACTAACAATAATGTAAGATGTGCTTATAATTGAATTTTAATTTTTGTGACAAATATATTTTAAATTTGATTAAAGGATTATTATTAAAAATTATCATTTTCTTCTAAAAAAATTTATTTGAGATATATATATATATATATATATATATATATATATATATATATATCACATTTTAAAATAGAAAACATTTATAAAATAGTAATTTAATTTTTTAGCATTTTTTTCTTTGCATCATACACTTAACCTGTACTGACCATACCGCGAAGCCGAGCTCCAAGCTCGGCATCACAGTGCAAGATGATCTCGAGCACGCGTCATACGACGTCAGCTCGACATCCAGGTGAATCACAACTGATTCCCGAGGATTTCGCCCATACGAGATCCATTATCCAATCACTGATCACCGAAGATCTCGTCCCAGACGAGATCCACTATCATATCTTATCTCAGGCCCACAGCCCAAAGCAAACCTAATTCACTCCAAGGTACGTGCATTACATATACGTGACTATTACTCATACAAACCCTAACTTTAGCATCAGAGTCTCTTTTGCAGGTACCACCCCCATCTTGGAGCATCAGCGTACCAGTGAAGGAGGCTCACCAATCTTACTTGGAAGATCGTCCCTACGACAAATTCCGGTAAGAACATTTGGCGCCCACCGTGGGGCCGATCGAGACAGCTCTTATCGGCCACCCATATGGTATTCACCAGAAGCCACAACAGACGTGCAACAGAGGACGCTGAACACTCAGTCACCATGGACAGCGACGCTACAACCTTGAGAAGGCTGATCGACCAAGTCGAACAGATGCGCCAGCAGCATGACACTGACCTGCGCAACATGAGTGCCAAACACGAAGCTGACCTAGCGGCAATGCGGACAGCCAATGAAGCAGACCTCGCAGCCCTGCGTGAAGAAAATAAGCGCATTCGCGCCCAACTCCCTCGACGCCCCTCTGATCGCCCTCCTCACGGGAGCAACATCCATGAAGATGAGGCACACTCAACCTCTCAATCCCGGACTGCGACTAGGGCACCAACGTCGCAACCTGCCACGCACCGATCTCATGCATCGACGCACAAGCCGGGCCCAGACGCCAGCAGAGCACCCTCACATGCCACGGAAGGCCGCGAAACCTTCCGCCGACATCCTTTTGTGGACGACATCATGGAGACCCCACTCCCCCGAGGATAAAAGCCTCTCCATCTCGACCGCTATGACGGCACGACGGACCCCGATGAGCACATTGACCTATACACAACCCAGGTAAACCTCTACACTAACAATGATGCTATCCTATGTAGGGTTTTTCCGACCTCGCTCAAAGGGGCCGCACTCCACTGGTACACCCAGCTACCTGCCGAGTCCATCGACAACTTCAGTACCTTAATCCGCCGGTTCACGGCGCAATACGCCACCAGCCGACCTCTCCACGCAACCTCCACTGCGTTGGCCAACCTCAGGCAGAGTGATGAAAAACCTGCCTTCATGGAGCGCTTCTCCAGCATCTCGGTGAGGATCCGAAACTTAAACCCTGAGGTCGCCCTTCACTCCATGCTCATGGCCCTCAAAGCTGGCCCCTTTGTCGACAGCTTCTGCCGAGATCCCCCCCACAACATGGATGAACTTCGCGCCTGCGCGGCCGGATACATCCAGATGGAGGAGCACTCCACCTTCCGCGACCAGGTTCGCGGGAAAGCCCTTGCAAAGCCGGAACAAGGGAATAAGGATAAAATTAAAGTCAACAATGACAACCAATTCAAGAAGTCGACTAGGGCACAGAGGGGGGAGATACGACTTTTACACTCCCCTGAACGCACGTAGGGTACACATCCTGGAGGAAGCCAGCAATAATAACCTGCTCACCCTTCCACCACCGGGTCACACTCCCAGCAGCGCCGACAAGTCCAAGCACTGCCGGTACCACAGAAACCATGGTCACACCACAGAGGAATGTCGCACACTCCGGGGCCGCATTGAAGAGCTCATCTAAGTAGGTCACCTCGGCCAGTATGTCCAGCGCCAACAGAGTAATAGAGGTGGCTATGGAGGCCGAGGATGCGGTAGAGGTCGAGGTTCAGGAGCCCGCACTGACTCACACCCGGGTTCCCAACAAAATGCTAGCGGCGCAGTACAAGCCGAGATAAGCCAAGAAACAGAGTCGGCTCCCTTACAGGGAGTAATCAACACAATTACAGGTGGTTTTGCGGGAGGAGGCGCCAGCAACTCGGCCCGAAGAAGACACCTGCGGAGCATCAACTGCGCCCACTCTACCACCTCGGCCCCGCACAAAAGCTCACCGCCGATCTCCTTCTCCGACGAAGACGACGCCGGCGTCAACCCTAACCAGGACGACCCCATGGTCATCGTTGTGGAGATAGCCAACTGGAAAGTGCAGAAAACACTCATTGACCAGGGAAGCTTGGCTGACGTCCTATACTAGCCAACGTTCCTCAAACTAGACATCCCTCACTAAATATGGAGAGGTTGGGAACCTTATATCGAATTTATAATAAAATATGATTATATATTTAAATTTTTAAAAATGAATTTAGAAATTATTGAAATGATAATTTATATTGGATTTGAGTTATGATGGTGAAAGATATTTACCTGGATTTGAGTTATGATTGTTATAATCTTTTGATTTAATATTGAATTTTATTTATTATAAAACATAATAAATAAAATCTAAAATCTAGAGCAATTTCTTTTATAAAAATATGTAATTAATTTTAATATAGAATAAATTTAATATCAGAATATTTATGATAATATTAGTTATGATTTATATAATATTTTGATTTAATATTAAATTTCTTTTGATTATAATATTTTAATATATTTTATTTAAAATATCAGTTAACATATTTTATTATATTTTCATTTTAATTTATTATAAAATAATTAGAATATTTAATTTAACATCATTAAAAAAATAATCATTATAAAATTTATTATTTTTTAATTTAATTATTTATTATAATACTTTTTAGTTACCGTATTTATCAAAAAATTATTTTTAATTAAAATATATTTTAGAATTTTAGTTAATTCATTATCATTCACTCACTTGATTAAAAAGTGATAAAATATAATTAATTTTTAATTAATTTAATAAAATAAAAACTTTAAAATATATATATAAAATCTGTAACAATTTCTTAAATACAAATATTTAATTAATTAATTTTAATATATACTAAATTTAATATTAGAAAATTTATAAATATTTTAGTTATAATTTTTATTATCTTTTGATTATTTTTGTTTTTGATTATTTTTCATTTCCCACCTTTTTGTTTTTGATTATTTTTCATTTCCCACCTTTTTGTTTTTGATTATTTTTCATTTCCCACGCTTTTTTTATCAATTCAATCATTTTTTCCCTGACCCTCTTCGAAATCGCGTCCTAACCCTATTTTTCCCTCTCCTCCCCTTTCGTTCTCTTCTCCACTTTCTCTACTTTCGTTCTCTTCTCCCTGATAAACCTAACCTTTATTTTTCCCTCTCCTCCTTTCCCCCGACCCCGTCGCCCTCCTCGGCTTCAGCGTCGGCACCGCCGCCCGCCTCCTCCTTGATCTCCACCCCGCCGCCGTCCTCCACGCCTGGGAGGTCGACCTCATCGTCCTCCAGGTCGCCCGCTAGTATTTCAACCTCACCAGGCTGGAGTGGGACCATAAGGAGCGTTTCTTCATCTACGTCAGGAAAGCACTCGACGCCACTGTCCTTCAATAGGTTCTTTTATCAAGGGTTTTCGTTGTTGACGCAAGCCCATTGTTCTGGCTGCACGACGCTCTACTGTTCACGACAACTACTTGCCCAATCTTTTGCTGTTTGAACAACGTTCTACTATTTGTGTAAGATCCTCTCATTTTTTTATTCTTATAAGATTTTTATATATAGCAATTATCATCATGTATATTCCATCTTAGGAACATTTTATTTGCTTGTGCAACCGACAGATTTGTGCAGAAGGGAAAATAGGGGGTTTTGTGGGGTTAGGTAATGATTCCCCTATTCTTTGTTTGAACATTGAATTCTTGCTTTGTTACTGGATCACGAAAGATTCACTTTTCAAAGAAGTAATTTCCTTTACTTATACGAGTTATAATGGAGTAATGCCAAAGTTAATTATATATGCTTTAATAAAAAAATGGAGAGGATTGCATAACCCAACCATCAAACGTTCTAATTGGGCACATCCTAAACTAACTTAGCTGTCTTTTGCATTGCTCATATGTTTCCACGGCTCCACACATTTTTCATCAATAATGGGTAATAGAGTTACGTTACGTTACATATTTCACATTTCTTGCATATATAATATAGCCCTATAACTTGTAATTAACCTCAACTAGGGAAATGATCCTCTAGACCATTTAACAACCTCTGGGCCCTTTATGTTAGGAGAAAAATTTGTTAGAGTCAACAAGTAAGATATATAGACTGCTATATATATATGAACGGGTAAGGTTTTCCTTCCGATATGATATCCTAGAGTTGAGCTTGAAAGCACTAATAAAGTTCGGTATTTCACATGCCAAATGTCAATGCCTGAATCTTGTTTATGATTCCAAATTTTTCTCTAATTCTTTTTTTCAGAACTAGAATGGCTGGTGTTCCAGGTCCATCACCAAGTTCAGCACCATCAACACCCTCAACTCATACGCCTGGAGATGTGATATCAATGCCTTCTCTGCCTCATAGTGGTAGTTCTTCAAAGTGTATGTCTGAATTTCCCTCACTCCAATGTGAAAGTTTGTAGTCATCTCTTTGAATAGATTAATAGATAATTTGTTGTTCTTATGGTGATAATCTGCTGTGTGATACAGGGCTTGTGTTCGTTGAATAATTTGGTGCAATATTGATATTTAAAGACCCTTTATATTTTGAGAAGGCTTTGTATTTGATGAATAATTAGTCTAGCTTTTGTTTGGATGATTGATTTGAATGATGATTTTCAAAAAAGACAATTTTTATTAAATAAAAAGAGTTTAATACATTACCTAATTCTATTCAGTTTTTTGTTTCAGTGGAAACATTATTTAATCAGTTTTGTGATGGCTTGGATGAAGCTATTCCAGCTACTCTTAGGTCTCAAACATGTGAAGCTGGTGCTGGCATGTTGGAGCAGCCTTTTGCTGCAGGAGGAACCACAACTCAGCTGGAGCTGGATGCAACATGTGCAACTGATGCTAGAAAGTTGGAGCAACCTTGTGTTGTCGGTAAAGGATCAAATGTGCAGTTGGAGCTGGCAAAGGCAAACTTTAGTGTGCCTAAAGCAATAAATTCTGAGCAGCTTGGTCACGGGAAGACCAAACGTGTTCTAAGGCCCGGCACTTCGCTTCTCAACAACGCCACCCGAATATTTCTGTGAAGATTCGTGAACACGTTTCTCTCCTCAGTTGCGTTCCCTTACCCTCTCCCTCTGCGTTTGATTGTGCATTGATTAAAGATTCTGTCACCATTCTCTCTGAACTCGCTGAGAACGGTACTATTTCGTGTTGCTGTCTGATTTCTTTGATTTTTGTATTTTGTGTTGTTGCTGAATTTATGATTTGGCTTCTATCTCACAGAGCGTCTGGTGAAAATGATAGTGAATTGTGGTGCCGTTCCTGCTCTGGTCCGGCATCTTCAAGTGCCGGATGCATGGAAAGATGAAGGAGACAATGTGTGCTACCATTTTGAGGTGGCGAAACAATGTGCGCTCGTGCTCGAGCTTCTTGCAACTGAGGTAATTAAGTTTTGTATTGTTTTAATTATATGAAATTGTAGCTGTGTTGGTGGCTGTATATTTAATAATCAAATGTCACTAGGTGGTTGTGCATGTGCAGATTTTAAAATCTAAATGAATATTAGTAAATCATATTCATCAAATTGGCCTAAAATTTTCTGTGGTTATTTGGATTTAAACTGATTAATGAAGTATACTATATGCATGTGGTATGCTTTCTCAGAATATGTCCGATTGAATGTGTCATTTGATTTTTGGCTTTGCTAGTGGGGTGTGGCACGAGGGAGAGGGGTCACTTTGTTGAAAATGAACGGGTCTTTGATTATTTAACTTTGCTACCTCTATAGAAGTTGAGATTTTGGAATTATGTAGATCTGTGTTGTGTAAAAGGAACTGGATTTGGATAATAGAATTATAGAATACTTGTTTGTTAATATTTTTAATTACATGTCAGATGGAATATGGCTATATACTACTATATTGTCACAGTTATTGTTTGAAATTATCTATGAAACAGTACAGAAGGGTAAATTGGATTATGGATTTATAGACTAGATCTTCATTCAATGGGTGCTGTTATGATTGATTTAAGGATTATTTGTGGAATAGAATCTTCTCTTATTTTAGTTATTGAAATGTGACAGAAACTGTTACTTCCAGCATTTAGTTGTTATTAGTGTTTGTGCTAAAGAAAATGTTTTAGTGAGTACTAGAAGTTATTATTGGTTTTAAAATGTTTTAATTAGGATGGACTACACCTTTAGTGCTAATAATTTTCTAGAATGACTTATCAATTAATATCAATGCTTAATTTTTAACTGTTAGTCATTGAATAAGGGTGAATGCATTGGAATTACTCATTTATCATGTCCATTGTTCTGGTAATCGATTACAATGAATGGGTAATCGATTACCAGAGAACCCTTTAAATAAGTAAATTTCGAACATATGATTTTTCAATTGTCTGGTAATCGATTACATGTATAGGTAATCGATTACCAGAGAACCCTTTAAATAAGTAAATTTCGAACATATGATTTTTCAATTGTCTGGTAATCGATTACATGTATAGGTAATCGATTACCAGACTCTTAAAAACAATGGTTTCCTCAAATTTAGTCATAAACAGTTAGTGAGGGATTCATCCCAGTTAGTGACGGATAAAATCCGTCGCAAATAGTGACGAAATTCTGGCGTCGCAAATTGTGACGGATTCTACTTAATTAAAGTCATCACAGTTTGTGACGGATTTAATCCCTCACAATTTGCGAGGGATTTAATCCCTCACAAATTGCGACGGATTTTTATTAATTTCTAAACATTTATTATTAGAAATTAGTGATGGAAATTATACTGTTTGTGATGCCTTAATTCCGTCACTAATTGTGACGGAGAAAATAATCCGTCACTAAATATTTTGTGACGCCAAATTTTGTGACAGAATCATTTCCGTCACAAATTCCGTCACTAATTGATTTGTGACGGATTTTATCAAAATTAGTGAGGGATTTGTTCCCTCTCTAATTTTAATTTTTCTAGTAGTGAATGATGCTATCCTGTGTAGGGTTTTTCTGACCTCGCTCAAAGGGGCCTCACTCCACTAGTACACCCAGCTACCTGCCGAGTCCATCGACAGCTTCAGTACCTTAATCCGCCAGTTCACGGCGCAGTACGCCACCAGCTGACCTCACCACGCAACCTCCACTGCGTTGGCCAACCTCAGGCAGAGTGATGACAAACCTCTGCGGGCCTTCATGGAGCGCTTCTCCAGCATCTCGGTGAGGATCCGAAACTTAAACCCCGAGGTCGCCCTTCACTCCATGCTCATGGCCCTCAAAGCTGGCCCCTTTGTCGACAGCTTCTGCCGAGATCCCCCCCACGACATGGATGAACTTCGCGCCCGCGCGGCTGGATACATCCAGATGGAGGAGCACTCCACCTTCCGCGACCAGGTTCGCGGGAAAGCCCCAGCAAAGCCGGAACAAGGGCATAAGGATAAAATCAAAGTCAACAATGACAACCAATTCAAGAAGTCGACTAGGGCAAACAGAGGGGGGAGATACGACTTTTACACTCCCCTAAACGCACGTAGGGTACACATCCTGGAGGAAGCCAGCAATAATAACCTGCTCGCCCTTCCACCACCGGGTCACACTCCCAGCAGCGCCGACAAGCCCAAGCACTGCCGGTACCACAGGAACCTAGTCACACCACGGAGGAATGTCGCACACTCCGGGGCCGCATTGAAGAGCTCATCTAAGTAGGTCACCTCGGCCAGTATGTCCAGCGCCAACAGAGTAATAGAGGTGGCTGTGGAGGCCGAGGATGCGGTAGAGGTCGAGGTTTAGGAGCCCGCACTGACTCACACCCGGGTTCCCAACAAAATGCTAGCGGCGCAGTACAAGCCGAGATAAGCCAAGACAGAGTCGGCTCCCTTACAGGGAGTAATCAACACAATTGCAGGTGGTTTTGCGGGAGGAGGCGCCAGCAGCTCAGCCCGAAGAAGACACCTAGGGAGCATCAACTGCGCCCACTCTACCACCTCGGCCCCGCACAAAAGCTCACCGCCGATCTCCTTCTCCGATGAAGACTACGCCGGTGTCAACCCTAACCAGGACGACCCCATGGTCATCGTTGTGGAGATAGCCAACTGGAAAGTGCAGAAAACACTCATTGACCAGGGAAGCTCGGCTGACGTCCTATACTAGCCAACGTTCCTCAAACTAGACATCCTTCACTCTCTCATTCAACCTCACACGGAGCCCCTAGTCGGCTTCGCAGGAGAGCGAGTTCACACTCGGGGATACGTAGATTTGCTGACAACTTTCGGAACGCCACCGGATACAAGACGGGTCACGGTCTGGTACCTCCTCGTGGAAGCCAACACTTCCTACAACATCATCATCGGGAGGCCAACCTTGAACCAACTCGGAGCGGTAGTGTCAACCCCACACCTCACCATGAAGTTCCCGGGCAAGGACGATAAAGTCATCTCCGTCAAAGCTAATCAGAAAACAGCTCGGCAATGCTACGCCGAGAGCCTGAAGATTTCCTCGTCGAGCAAGCAAAGCAAGGGGAATCCCCCCACCATAGCTCCTTAAGTTTTTAAGTCTCTCTTCTTCTTTCAGTGTGAACAAAGTTGTGCACTCTTTTCCCACCTCAGCCTTTGACTGAGAGGGTTTTTAACGAGGCACACAAGCACCATAAATAAAACTACTCCTTTCGCTCATCTCATATTCTTATTTTCCTGATTATCTAAAGGACGAAAACGAACTCTAACTGTGCAAACGCTTAAATCCGAGGTCGAGTACGAACCTTGATGCTTCTGTTAAAGGTCGAGTACGAACCTTGATGCTTCTGTTAAAGGTCGAGTTCGAACCTTAATCAAATAGCAAATCCGAGGTCGAGTACGAACCTCGATGCTTCTGTTAAAGGTCGAGTTCGAACCTTAATTAAATAATCTATCTCAAACCTGAGGTCGAGTACGAACCTTGACGCTCTCGGTCGAGTTCAAACCTTAATTAAATAGCATATCTCAAATTTGAGGTCGAGCCCGAACCTCGACATTTCCGCTAAAGGTCGAGTTCGAACCTTAATTAAATAGAAAATTCGAGGTCGAGTACGAACCCCGACGCTTTCTTCAAAGGTCGATTCAGAACCTTAATCAAATCACTCTTCAAAGGTCGATTCAGAACCTTAATCAAATCACTTCACTCGAATTCGAGGTCGAATACGAAACTCGACGCTTCCGTTAAAGGTCGAGTCCGAACCTTAATCGAACCAACTCGCAAATTCCGAGGTCGAATACGAACCTCGACGCTCTTGTCAAGGGTCGAGTTCGAACCTTAATAACTTATTCTGAGGTCGAGTCCGAACCACATATCCGAGATCGAGTTCGAACCTCGATGAAACACGCACCACCCTAAATCTAAGGTCGAGTCCGAACCTCGACACTGTCGTTAAAAGCCGAGTATGAGCCGTATACCTAAGGTCGAGTTCGAACCGTGACAAAACATACATGACCCTAAACTTAAGGGCGGATACGAACCACCTATCCAATTCACTACACTCCGGTTTGAGGTCGGCTTAGAACCTTGGCGCTAATAAATCAAGGTCATCGAACCTTCACAGAAACGCTCACCCAAACAGAAGTCCGAGGTCAAGTCCGAACCTCCCTTAACATATGAGGTCGAGTACGAACCACAACATCCGGATCCGAGGTCGAATACGAACCTCGCCAAAAATTCATTTTATTCAAAACCGAGGTCGAGTATGAACCTCGATGTCCCCGCTTAAAAGTCGAGTTCGAACCTTAGCTAAATCATTTTGCTCAAACCTAAGACCAAACCCGAACCCCACCAAAGCCTAAGGTCAGATACGAACATCGACACTTTCAAGGTCAAACCCGAACCTTAATAAAATCGGTCAAATCCGAACAACAATAAAATCAGTTGCTCAAAATCGAAGCGTGTAAGGGCAAATACGAGCCTCGACACTCCCGATAAAGGTCGAGTCCGAACCTAACCAAATCGTCTAATTCAAATCCGAGGTCGAATACGAGCCTCAACACATTTACTTAAGGTCGAATTCTGACCTTGACTCCAGTCTAGGGTCATTTATGAACTTTCACAATAATTACTTAGTCAAAATTCGAGGTCGAATACGAATCTTAACACATTCATTTACAGCCGAGTTTGAACTCCCACGAAAAATCCTACTAAACAAAAAACTAAGGCCGACCTCGAACCTCGACTTCACCAACTCAAGTTAGAAGTATCACCATATACAAAAGCATATAACAGACACCAAACATGTGCCTCAAACAGCGCGAACAACCAAAATTGAACGCAAATATGGACAAGATAGAGAAAAATATATATATATGTATACAAACAAAGTTCTCAAAATTTAGTACATCAATTCAATCCAAAGAAAAATAAACCAAGCTATTACAAAGGCGGCCTAGGCTGAAGCATCCCCGCTAGAACTGTCGTCGGCATCGACCTTCTTGACTAGCCCCCCAAAGCGGACGATTTTCTCCACATGCATGGAAGAAAAGTCGAATCCGGGAGCAAGAAGCCGAGCCTGACGAGCAGCCTTTTGGAAGCCCCTCTTGTGCTCAACCACAACAGAGCGTTCGACCTCCGCGAGCCTCTTGTCCGTGGCCGCCTTCCCTGCCGCCAGCTCCGCGAGCTCTGCCTTCAAGGTGGCAATTTCGTCCTCACGGCCACCAAGAATGACCTCGTTACGGAGGCGCTCCTCAGCCGCCGCCGCCAACTCTCCCTTAAGAGAGGTCACAACGTCCTCCAGAGCCCGCACTTGGCCACGAGAAGAGGTCACCTCATCCTCTAAGGAGCGAGCGCGGCCTCGAGAGAAGGCGACGAGCTCCTGCAGCTCCCCCACCTGAGAGGCATAAGCCTCATTGGATCGCAATGCAATCTCAAGAGACTTCTGCACCCGTGCAAGGTCGCCACGCGCAGAGCGGAGCTCAGCCTCGTGCCGCTTCGCCTCCTCAAGGGCAGTGCTGAGAGCCTTGTTCTCCTCCCTCAGAATTTTATTCGCATCCTTCCAAGGTTGAAGCCGACCCCTCAGCTTGGCCAGCTCCTCTTGCTGCTTGGCCAGCTCCTCTCGCTGCTTGGCCAAGTCCTCCTGCTGCTTAGCCAACCTCGGTTTCCAGTGGCCTAGGATGCCCATAGTCCTCTACAGCAAGACCTGAGCAGCATCAAAACTATCCTCAGGACCAACCTCCTCTATCAGCCCCTGGTCCTCGGAGCTCAACGAACCCTGAGGGAAGAACTTCTCAGCGGTCACCCCCGAGCTCCACAGTGAGTCCATGTCGGCTGAGGCACTCACGTGGTCCAACCGCACTTTCAAAAGGCCCTTCTTGAAGCGATGGGCCAAATATCCGCTCCGGGAAGCCCCCTGTGGCGAGCCCGAAGGCGGTGCCGAGGCCGCAGCAGTGGACGGGGGAGCCTCACAACTCGGGCCCCCTCCGCGAGCCTCAACAAAGGCAGAAACCGACGTCCCCTGCTCGGTATCCAGGGAGTCCACAATGGGAACCTCCGACCTCGCCTGCGAAAACCAACCCCATGTCAGAAAATAAACAAGGTGGCATACGGGGAATCACAAAAACAAGTTAACACTATTTACCCCAGCAGCATGGGAGGCCCGCTCGGTGGCTGGGACCACTTCTTCGACGGCGAGAGCGACTGGCCCAGCGCCGGAGGTCGCCATCCCGGCAGCATTTCCTGCCTGCAAAAAATGACCCCAGGTCAAAAGACAAGAAAGCATAATAAAAGGCAACGAAAAGCCGAAGAAACAATACTCACCACCTCGGCAACTCGAGCAACTTGCTCAGCTGCCCGTACTCCTACCTCAGTGACGGCCACCCCGGCCTACAAGAAAACCTATATCACCACAATAAACCAAGGAAAGTCTAACACAGAAGAAACGTATAAGGAAGTACGACACTCACATCGGCGACCTGCGTGGTAGGCTCAGCAGCCTGGGCCGCCTCCCCAGCCCCCACTAGGGGAGCCTCTTTAGACGGTGGACTCTCAGTGAGATCCACCGCATCAGCATCAACGGCCTTGGAGGTCACCTCCTCGGCACCTGGAGGGACCGAGGTTCCCCCGACCTCTTTTCCCCCCCTCTTTCTCTTCCGGCTAACCTTCAAGGGGGCAACTTCCTCCTCCGGAGGCTCGGGAACCTCGAGCTCAGTAACGTTGTAGTGGTGCTTAAGCTCGCGCCACAAGTTCTTCCCCATAATGCCTGCAGACAAAAATGGAAACACATCAACAAAAGGAAATTACACGAGCCCTAGCAAACCACCAAAACACGAAATACTCACTCTCTAGGCCCCTCTCCCTGTAGGGCAAATTTGCAAGCGACAGAACGAGCTTGCAATCCAACGGGCGAGGGAGCGCAGCAAGGTTTTCAATGGCGGCTGCCTTTGAGGCAGTCACTTTCAGGTTACCCAAACCGTGAAACGTAGACGGTTTGGGACACCAGTAAAAAGGAAATTTCGGCAAGCTGCCGAAGTGGAACACCTCGTCCTCCAGGGGGTCAATACCCACAAGGGCAACCTGGAAGAACTCCTGTTTGGAGTTTTTATATGATTGGGAGTAGAGAGTAAACAAACCCCCATCCCTACTCCCATTCAAGGACAAAATACCATAAGGCGGAGCGCCCGCCTTCAGTTGATAAAAATGA
Source organism: Cajanus cajan (assembly GCF_000230855.2). NCBI lineage: Eukaryota > Viridiplantae > Streptophyta > Magnoliopsida > Fabales > Fabaceae > Cajanus > Cajanus cajan. Next base: position 13,144,685 of record NC_138525.1, read on the forward strand.
AGAAAGACGCGAAGGGACACCTCTATCCCCAGAACCGCACACAGGACCTGAAAAGCCCTAAAAAAACCCCAACTGTTGGGATGCAACTGGCAAGGAGCCGCGTTGATAAAATTCAAAAAATCACACTCGAACTGAGTGAAGGGAAGACAGACACCTAAATCCCTAAAAAAGCTTTGGTACATATAGAAATGGGGAGAGTCTGTAGGCTTCCCCATATACACGCCCTCATCGGCCTGACAAGGCTCAAACCCTACACGACCTGGAGATCCTATTGACCTCTAGAAAGGTCCGAAACACGCTTTGGACCCCCACCATCTCGCTCTTGACCCAGTCGTAGCCAGGAATGCCTGGCTCTGGGCCCCGGGGCGGATCCCCCTTTTCGGTAGTGGCCTTCCCGGTAGCCACCGCCTTGCCACGCGCCTTGCCCTGAGAAGGCGCAGAAGGGCCGACACCACTTCCCCCAGCCATTGAAAAGACAAGAAAAACCGGGAAGAAAAGAAAAGAAGATAGTAAAAAGGAAGTACCTGGTACTCCTTTTCAGAAAACAACCCTAACAACGAAGGGGTTACCAAAAACGGTGACTGAAACGGAGAAAACGGAGACGGAGGGTGGATGAAAACAAGAGAAGCGGCGTACGCAGGAAGTTGAAAGAAGAGTAAAATGAAGAAGGCAAAGAGGCTCGAGTGAGAGAAAAGAAAGTCTTCTCCCAACAATTCAAAACGGCCGCGCCACGTGTCAACTCAAGGGCACGCCTGACAGCACAATTAATTACAAATTCATCATTGCATAACCGTCATTTCCCGTGGCACGTCACTTGCGCGTTCCTGGGGAATGAACGACCGCGACACATGTGAAAAGCCACTTCCCCCAACGAGCTCGGTCTTCACTCCTCGACCTACGGTCTTTGGAGCTCGGGGGGCTAGTGTACTGACCATACCGTGAAGCCGAGCTCCAAGCTCGGCATCACAGTGTAAGATGATCTCGGGCACGCGTCATACGACGTCAGCTCGACATCCAGGTGAATCACAACTGATTCCCGAGGATCTCGCCCATACGAGATCCATTATCCAATCACTGATCACCGAAGATCTCGCCCCAGACGAGATCCGCTATCATATCTTATCTCAAGCATAGAGCCCAAAGCAAACCTAATTCACTCCAAGGTACGTGCATTACATATACGAGACTATTACTCATACAAACCCTAACTTTAGCATCGAAGTCTCTTTTGCAGGTACCACCCCCATCTTGGAGCATCAGCGTACCAGTGAAGGAGGCTCACCAATATTACTTGGAAGATCGTCCCTACGATAAATTCCGGTAAGAACACAACTTATTGAGTCATTTGTATTAACAACTTTTTGTATTTATGTTCCTAAATTAACTAATGACTGAAATTTGATTTAAACATAAAATTAAGATTGAAACTACCACTTTATTTATATAGAGACTGACTAGATAAGTAATAGTTATACCTTCTTATTAATTAAAATAAAATACTCAATGCCTAGTCAAGACTTAAAAGAAAATTTGATTATCTAATATTTAAACTAATAATCTATATATAAATATGATTTGTTTTAAATTATATAATTGGTCAAGTCAAAATCATTATTTAGTCTTTCATCTATCTTAGAGTGTCGTGACAAACGATAAAAATATTGTAGTGTATGCCACCATTACGTCATATTTAAAAAATTGTTTTCTTTAAGTCAAACAATTATACATTGACAAAAATAGTCAAATTAATTAGTTAATTATTTAAATTCAGACAAATGTTCTTTTAGCTTGTAATTCTTTTGTGGATATTTTTATGTATTTTAAATCATAATACTATAATTGTTTAATATCGTCATCGAGTCCTCAAACAAACCCTAATCTTACGAGTTTAACTTTAGAACCTACAAATTCTATAATTCAACGTTTAGTTAGGCTGACATGGCAACTACACCATCTTAGTACACCTTTGTTGGGCTGTTAGGGACCTAAATTGCTCCTAGTCGAATTTATATCATACTAATATAACCTTCGCATCAACACACATTATGACAACTAGTATGGAAAAAATATTCTGTGCCTATGAAAAATAGAGAAAAAGGATATTTTTGATGTCAATTTTTATTGTTTAATAATATTTATGGAAGTTTTTTTCAGTTTTTTTTTAACGGTTATTAAGGATAAAATATATATAAATGTGATGATTTTTATTTATTATTAGTACATATAATTCACTTACATTTAAGAGATACTATCTTTTTAAAAGGCTCTACGCACTCTGTATGGCTACTAACAACTATTAACTCATCGTACACATTTTTTTCTCGTTTTATAATATTGTTGATTAAAACTTGGCTATATTAAAACCTTTATAGGTATTAGAGAAGAACTAAAATACTCTATACCTTTAATAATTATACATAGAATATTAGAAGATTACATCTAATTACTTAGAAAGGATATAAAGAAAAAAAATTATTTATTTATTTTTATCCAAGAGATATAATGATTTACTATAAAGTAGAGACTAAAAGCAGTTATATACCTCATTATCCCCTTTATAATAAATATAAATTATTACAATTTTTCTGTTTTAGTGTACTCCACCATTATCGGAATAGAAATATTACCAAAAATCCAACCCAACGTAAGTATGACAAACCATTTTTCACTACAACAAAATAGATTTTTAGTGACATTTAATATGATTTTTAGTGGTAATAAAAATTGTTACAAAATCTTTTAGCGACATTTTCACAATAGTCATTGTATGCAGTGTCGCTAAAACATTTAGCGGCAATTATTTTGAATGTTGGTAAAAATCCTTATAATGATCGAAAAAAATGTATAACTTTTTGTGACATTTTTTACTTTCTACTTGATGTGGGACTTGTAAGATGAGGATTGTCTTTTACTTATATATTTTTTACTTGTCTTATCTCCTAATTAATTATTTATCAATATTTGATATGGGATTTGGATTTTTTCCAATACACCTCCTCAAGTTTAGGAACTATTGAGTTTGGTAATGGTGAGTAATCTGATACCAACTTAGAATAATAAGTTATAGGTCTAACTTAACCCTACAAAACAAACTTGTAAGGTGAGAGTTAACATCCATTTATATCCTCTTTAATTATCTTATTTCTAGTCGATGTGGGATTTAAGTTTTTCCAAATAAATAATTGTCTCTAATAGTAAATTTTGGTGTGATATAAATACATTTTTAGTTACCATTATATATTATACATTAATATTTTTATTAAATAATAAAATAAAGATAATTAATTTATTGTCACTAAATAATTGTTGGTAATAATCAATTTTATTGTAGTGTTTGGACCACCTTTGACAATAATAACGAATGGATGGCATAAATCAGTTTATTATATATATATATATATATATATATATATATATATATATATATATATATATATATCATCTTTATAGATATGGAAAACTTGGAAATTTTAATTAATTTTTATAAATCTATGGTGCTAAGTCCTACGGTGGAAAATGGATGGATTGGATAAATTTTAGGCGAATCACAATTTATCGCATAAAAATAATTTATTAATCAATTTAGATCTATTAAAAATTTATATAAAAATTCAATCTATTCAATCTATTTAAAGTAAAATATTTATCTAATTTATCCATTAATAATTTTTTCATAGATAGATATACAATCCATCCATAAAAGTAATGTTTTAAAAGTTAAATAATTTTTATTTTAAAAATATTTTATTTATCTTCTTTTTATAAGTTATTACATTATTAAATACTCTTTTAAAATTCATAGACTTTTTTAATGTCAAAATAATCTTTTAAAAACATAATCCAATAAACATCTCATATTGTAATTTAATGGATTTTGAAAAAGTAATGGATAAATCACTAATCATCATAAAATTAAATGGATGGGTTGGATCCGATCCATTATTTATTTTTATTGTAATAGATGAATTAAATGTATTTAAGTATGGATAAATCAAATGGATAATGGATAAATGGATTTATTTGTCACACTTACTAAGTCTAAATTAAAAGAAGGGGTTAAATCTATGGTGAGAAAGACCCAATCGATCTTATGACCTAACTTGACTCATCCTAATTTAACCTATAGGTTATTGAGTTCATTCGATTCTAGGGACGAGTTATAACCAAATTAAGGTTGTTAACATAAATGATTCAACATTCGTATTTGTTAGTTAAGGATCGAGGTTCAATCCTCATCTTAGGTATGAAGTTGAAAATAAAGCTATTACTTTATCTCTAATATGAGCTTATCCAACTGAAGGGGATTTTACCTAAAACATAAGTTAATCCAACCTGCCTTACAACAAATGTTGAACCATTTATGCTAGCAACAAATAGCTCAATCGAAATTTAGGAACTAGTTAGGGTCAAGCGTAACCTAGCCCAACTTGTAATGATTTAACTAGTTACTACACTTACTATAACTCAGCGATTAAGCAGTGAAAAACATAAACATAATCTAACCTAGGATTATCATGTGATAATTCTTAGATATATGTATAGGAATTTAAATAACTAAAAACATAAAAATTTCTAAGTGAAATATAACCAAATCCTCTACATACATACATACATACATATATATATATATACACACACACATCATATAGTGACGAATCCAAGAATTTTGAGTAATGAGGGTAATACCCAAACATAAACTTATAATAATAAACATTTCTTCGAACTTACCTATCTATACCCCTATGAAATGATTTAGTTTAGTTTTAATCTAATGGTTGAAAATACATCCAAATTAATTGTAGCTGTCTATTTCAAAAATATCAATTCCCTCTCATATATAACCGCATTATCAATCTACTCTGCCTTTGCTTTTTAGTCCATGAGAATTGTAATAAAACTTCATTCTAACACAATCAACCCAAAATAACTGAATTCAATTTAATTGGTTAACATATCAGAACATGAAACCTAACATAACACCCAATAGATTCAAACTCTCCCAACCCAAGTGGTTACACATGTCACAAGCAGATCTAAACAATTTATCATGTCAGGTATTCCGTGGAAAAGTCAAATACAACATACAACTTCTAACTAAGGAGCTCATTCACAACTCTATGGACATTATTACAGATAAAAGTTGAGGTTTCAAAATTAAACAGAGCAACGCCATTACATTACAACTTCTAAGCAAGGAAATCCTTGAATTGGAGACAATTTAAATTTATCCATGAAACATTATTTTAGCTAATATGTAAATATGAACAGAGGAAAACATATAAACCCCTAATAGAGATGATTTTAGCTAATATGTAAATATGAATAGAGGAAAACATATAAACCCTAATAAAGAGAAGAATTAGGCAAAGGAGAGACATAGGCAAAGAAAAGCTTGTCTTTTTCTTTGACCTATGCAGAACTTATATAGAGTATAATATAAGGAGAGCTCCTAAGAATTCGAAACAAAATAAATTATGTATTACAATGAAGAAGCAATGCACCAAAAGAGCAATGGGAGAGAAAAATACTAAGTGGTTGGGAGAAATAAATTACTTGTATAGTGCGGTGGATGTAGTGTGGTGGATTTAGTGTGATAGTTGCCTAGTGGTGAATGCAGTGCTAGGGTTGACATCAGTGGCGGAACTTGGATAAAATGTTTGAAGGTGCCAAATTATTTTTTTTAGATATTGTACTTACACGAATCAGGTCGTCTCCCTAACTCGGATAAGTCGTCTTCCCTGTTGGGCCTAACCGAGGTTGTGCGAGGTTGATCAATAGGTCGAGTTCCTTCTCTCCGGTCTTCTTGTTCGGGCGTCTCAGATGTACCTGCAAAAAGGACTCCGATGATCAAATTAGTTAGGGTTCTCCGTTTCACGTATTGGTTATATTATTACCTGCGGTGGTTGTCCGAGTAACCGTGTAACTGCTATGGTGGTTATTGTCTGAAGGTGGTTGAATTGTCCTTTACCTTGTCAACCTGCCGAGGTGTCTCAATGATATCTCCTGTGACACGTCAGCATTTCATGGCTTTATGTATGGTCTTGTCAACGTGCCGAGGTGTTTTGGTGATGTCTCCCATCCGATGTTCCATGTCAGCATTGCATGGTTTTATGTTAGCTTGTTTAAGAGATCACCTCGGTCAAGTCAATTCGTAAACTCGGATACTCGGCTCGAGTCAGGTTGGTACATAAGCCCCCCAAGCTCTGAGTGATGTAAGAATGAAAGAGCTGAGAAGAAGAAGGGCTTTAGCCAATATAGTGGAAAAGGGGCGTAGAGAGCCATAGTGTTACGAGCCGAAGAGGTACACGTGTAGGGTGTGAAAATTCATAAGTTTATGCGCGTAACAGCTCTATTATGGGGAAACGGGAGCAGGTACGGCGCTCAATCATTATGATTGAGGGTTTTGGTGTAGAGCATTCAATGCGAGAGACGTGGCGGAGCGCGAAACGTCGTTTTGAAGAGGCGCAATGCTCGAAAAGGAAATGAAGAGATTTGGGGCGCATATATATACAAGCGTAGAAGGCGTGAAGGTGGCTACGATTATAAGTGTAGCAGACGAGAGGTCCGTGTAATATCCGCCATAGTCAGAGGGGCAAGTGCTTTCATGAAGAAGAAGGGAGTACAGGGAGCATACGAAGTTTCAGGTATCAAGCGTTAACTCTTGATCTTTGTGTTGTATTTGGGATTGTCATGGGTAAAACGAAGGATAATAGCGTTGGGGGTAAAGGGAAAGAAGCAAGTGTGCAAAAGAGAGGGGGAAATAACAGGAAGGACTCCCACCCAAAAATCCTTGCCACTGGTTACGAGTGGGTGAGGGGAGATGTAGGAAAATATGAAAGTAGGATCAAGAGCGAAATGGAGGCTAGTGTATTACAGCATAAATTGAAGTTTTGTCTTCCTCCATATTTAGAACGTCTTTCTATTGAACCTTGTTCCGCGGGGGAACGGGTGTTTTTTAAAGTGTCGACTACTCTTCCGTTCATATATATGTATCAATGCCTGTGTAGGGATTTAGGTGTGATGATTCCGTTTACCCCATTCGAGTGTGAGTTGTTATAAAAGATAAATGTAGCACCTAGGCAACTGTATCCGAATAGCTGAGGTTTCGTACGGGCGTTCCAAATTTTATGTGTAGTAATGGGGATAGAGTCGAGCTTAGGAGTTTTTATGCATTTTTATCAAATAAAATTGGGGGTACCACCGTTTGGGTGGGTGTCGTTGAGCGGAAGTTCGAATGGGGGTTTATTTCAAATTTTTGCACAATCATACAAGAACTTTAAAGAATAGTTCTTTAAAGTGCAATCGGCTCATGAGAATCCGAGTTTGGATCCGATTTTCCATTGGAATGGCGAACCAAAATTTCCTTTATGTTGGCAACCACAACCTGTGAGGTTCTCAGGATCAGAGGGGTTGGTGTTGTCACCCCGCGAGAAAGAAGACATAAAAAAGTTGGAAAAGCTAGCTCGGCCATTAGAGAGCAAAGCGATTTTATCACTTGCGAGATCCCAAAATCCGAAAGATGATTTAGAGAGAAAGTAATAATAATAGCTACATGTAATTAAAATAGTGTAATTGAATATGTTATTGATTGCTGTGATGTGCAGAGATCATGGGGAGGAGCAAATGGCGCGAGTTAAAGGGGAAATTTAACATAAAAGAAATCCCAGATGCAACTGTTCCTAAGCAAAAAGTGAAGAAGGAAAAGATAGAGGTTGAAAAGGTTGCCGACCATGCAGGTAATTCTAGTATGCCGAGGGAAGAAGTTGTGAAAGGAACGACAAACCCGGAGGGTGTGATCGATCTGGAGAAAGAAGACACTCTCTAGAGGCAAAGTGATAAAAATCCCGCTAATGATGGGGCAAAAAAGAAGGTATATTTCTTGTCATTCCTAAGCAATATGATATAATTATGTTAATTGTTTCTAATCTCCAATTTATCCTGTGAAGTCGGCTAGTGTGCAGGTTCCTGAATCGTCAAAACATTTAGTGTCAAACTTGGAGGCAGCAATTGCTCAACTCGGCTTCAACTCGCCAATTTCACAAGGGAGGTCGTCCCAATCTGGGTCGAAAAGCCGTCCGAGGTCATTGCATCAAAGATATGACACGGAGCATCCGTTGGCTAGGTTGGATCATGTGAGCATGTCTCCTGACGTGATTTCCTTTTAGAATGCCGAGTTGACTGCGGAAGCGTTTTACAAGGAAGATCCAGCCTATATTGTTGATAAAGCTTTGATTGAGAAGGTTGGACCTGTTCAAGGTTTGGATTCTGAGCAAGTGTTTCTGCAAAGATCTATCGCCGTGGTAGATCATTGAAAGAAAAAGTGGGATAAAAACGTTGCGCTGACGTCGAAGTTGAGAACTGAGAATGCCCAGATTGGCTCGTTGAATGCTGAGGTGAGTAACTTAAAGAAGAAATTAGAGGAAAGCTCAAAGGCGTTTGAGATTTCTGTGAGATCAAACAAGACGTATGCTGCTAAGGTGGATGACCTTTTGAAGAATGTGAGTGTGTTAGAAAAAGAGAAGGAAGTTCAAGCAGAGACCGTGAAGGCATTGGAAAAGAAAACATAGGATCATGAGGGGAATATGCAGAGCTTGAAAGGTGAGATGGTGGAGCTTTATAAGAAAAATAAAGCTTGTCAAGAAGTGATTGCCACTAATGTGAGGAAAATCCAAGAAATAGAAAATGAGAACAAAAAATTGAAGAAAGAGATGGAGGCTACCGAGTATGAAGTAGTCATGGAACATAAGAAGGGGTTTGCTAAAGCCTTATGGCAGGTGAAGTGTGTTGCCCCAAACACCGATTTAACAAAAATTCATATCAGCAAAGATGTCTTCAAGGGGAAATTGGTGAATGAGGATGACATCCTGGATGACATGAGAAGTGAAGAAAACAATGAATAATTATATATAGATATATTTTATCTTACAGCATAATAGTATGGTTTGTACTTAGGGTCTAATTTACTGTGGCCTTCATAGGCTAAACTTTTGATAATCGTTATAATATTCTGAATATCTTCCTGCAGGTTTTGGTTAATTATGGTATTGTACCGAGAATCAGCATACATACGTTTGCATGAAACTAGCGTTTATTTTAACAAGATGAATAATAGGATGAAATCGGCTCAAACTTGGCTGTGTCGGCTCAAACTTGGCCGTGTTGCGTCGCAAATAATTAAATGGATAAAATTATTGCTCAAACTTGGCGAGATTATTACTTGAAATGGACTAGATATTTGCTCAAACTTGGCAAGATTTTTGCTCAGACTTGGCTAATTTTTGTGCTCAAACTTGGCTAAATGTTTTGCTCAAACTTGGCTAATCTTTGTGCTCAAACTTGGCTAAGTGTTTTGCTCAAACTTAGCTAATCTTTGTGCTCAAACTTGGCTAAATGTTTTGCTCAAACTTGGCTGGATGTTTTGCTCAAACTTGGCTAATGTATTATTCACAGATGGTGGTAGCAGCTCAGACTTGGCTTTGTACCTTACGTAAATGATGATATCGAGTTATCGTAGTTGATGTATAGTGATGTAAATTTTAAGATAATTGATTGAATCATAGGAAAGTAAATTAAAAGTAAGGGAATAGAATACGAGAAGAGAGTATGTATGATATAGACTTATAAACCAATTACATCTCTTCAGTTTACCTCAGGCATGCCTCGTTAAAACCTCTTCAGCCAAAACCCTTTTTTTATTTGGGAAAAAAGACTGAAGTAGGAAAAAGAGTACAATACCTGGGTTTACATGTGTTTAACTAAAATAAAACTTCAAATGAGTGGCATTCCAAGTTCTGGGAAGAACTTTACCACTTAGCTCTGTTAGCCTATATGCTCTATTTTGTAGGCATTCCGATATACGAAAGGGACCTTCCCAATTAGCTGCAAATTTTCCCGCTGATGTATCTTTCCTAGCATCACCTGTAGCTCGCCAGACAAGGTCTCCCTCGTGGAAACATCTAGGTTTGAGCTTGGAATTATACCGTCGCGCAGCTCGGAGCTTACATGCTTCTTCTTGCACCCTAGCACACTTTCTTGTCTCCTCAATTAAGTCGAGGTCTATGTTCAATTGCGCCTTATTCTGAGATTCATCAAACGTCAATCTTCTGTGAGGAGTTTCTTGAGTGGTGGTTTGCGGTGTGCAATGGTATGCCCACAAAACACTAGGTAATTCTTCAACCCATTCTCATTTTGACGATCCCAGCCTTTTCTTAAGTTCTCAGAGAATCACCTTATTCGCTGCTTCAGCTTGGCCATTTGTTTGTGGGTGTTCTACCGAGGTGACTTTGTGATTGATCCCAAGTTGCGTAAAAAATTGTTCATAATTTTTGTCTACAAATTGCTTGCCATTATCTGTGGTGATTGCTTGATGTAGGCCATATCTGCAGATGATTTTCTTCCATGTAAATCTTTGGACACTGGCTACAGTAATCTTGGCTAGGGCTTCAACTTCAATCCATTTTGTGAAGTAATCAATGGCAACTAATAGGAATTTTAGTTGACCTTTGGCTACTGGAAAAGGACCAAGAATATCCATCCCCCACCAAGCAAAGGGTCATGCTGACTGTATGGAGTGTAAAGTTGTCGGGGGTAACTGGTGTAGATTGTCGAACTCTTGACAGGCTTTACATTTCTGCACATATAACTTGCAGTTCGATCTCATAGTTGGCCAGTAATATCCAGCTCGGGTAACTCTGGCAGCCATTGACCGAGCTCTGGAGTGCATACCACTGATACCCCGATGGATCTCGTCCATCACATATTTGGCTTGATCTGCGTCTAAGAATTTAAGGAGAGGCATGGAGAAACCTCGTTTGAACAACTCGTCGGCTTCGATGGTGAAGTGACATGACTTGTTTTTAACTTTGGAAGCTTCCGCTTTGTTATCTGGTAAGATGCCATGCTTAAGGTATCTCCAAATATCGGCCATCCAACCTTGCTGATAAGAACTATTGGCAAAGACTGCTGTGGTTTGGCAACTAGGGGCCGTTATTGTTTCTTGGATGATCGTCCTATGTTGGCCTGGACGTTTAGTGTTGACAAGTTTTGATAACAGGTCGGCCCTTGCATTCTGTGCTCTTGGGATGTGCTCTATTTGAAAAACATTGAAAAAAGATGTTAGATGAGATATCATAAGATTATACCTTTGCAGTTGGGGTTCTTTGGTTTGATAAGCTCCTCCAACTTGTTATGTAATTAGCATGGAATCACTGCAACACTTGAGTCTCCTAACACCAAGGTCTTTTTCCAGTGTTAAACCTGCTAACAAAGCTTCATATTCAGTTTGGTTATTGGTGGCTTTGAAGTCAAATTTGATGGCAAGTTCAAGCATCACGTCGTTTGGACCTTCAAGAATAATGCCAGCACCACTGCCTTTCACATTAGAGGATCCATCTACATGCAACGTCCAGATTTGTTCATCCATAGGTGGAACAGGGGTGAGCTCAGCAATGAAATCAGCCAGACATTGGGCTTTTAGTTGTCCTCGGCTTTCATACTTGATACCGTACTCGGACAGCTCAACTGACCAAGCTACCATCCGTCCGGCCAAGTCGAGTTTTCTGAGTATTTGCTTGACCGGGTAATCCAACTTTACAATAATCTGATGACCTTGGAAATATGGGCGAAGTCGGCGAGATGCAACTACCAATGCCAAAACCAGCTTCTCTATTGTCTGATACCTTTTCTCGGTGTCTTGTAGTACTCGGCTGATAAAATAAATAGGAGTTTGCTTTTTGTCGTTTTCTTGTACAAGTGCGGCACTAAGAGCGTTATCAGCTACTGCAAGATATAATAAGAGTCAGCTTGGCCGTTTGGTTTTGACAAGATGGGTGGACTTGACAAGAATTGCTTGAAGTTGGTAAAAGCTTGTTCACATTGGTCACTCCAACAGAATTCTTTTGGCTTCTTGAGTAAATTGCAGATTGGCTTGGCCTTCTCCGCCAGCTTGGGAATGAACCGAGATAATGAAGCAAGTCGGCCTGCCAACCTCTGTACCTCTTTGTGGTTCTTGGGGCTTCTCATGTTTATTAGAGCTTGGCACTTGTCGGGGTTTGCTTCAATTCCTCGGCAAGTGATCATGAAACCTAAGAATTTGCCTCCTTGAACTCCAAAGACACATTTGTCTGGGTTTAACCTCATGTTATGTTTTCGTATTTGCCCAAAAATTTCTGCAAGGTCTTCGATATAATGCGCAACAGATGTCGTCTTGATAACCATATCGTCAACATACACTTCAAGGTTACGACCGATTTGAGTGGCGAAGACCTTGTCCATGAGCCTTTGATAAGTGGCTCCTACATTCTTGAGTCCAAAGGGCATGACATGGTAACAGTAATTGGCTTATTCTGTGATGAAAGCGGTGTGTTCTTCATCAGGAGGGTACATCAATATTTGGTTATAGCCTGAGTAGGCATCTAGGAAACTGAGCATGGCATATCCTGAAGCTCCATCAACCAATCTATCAATGCTAGGAAGTGGGTAAGCATCCTTTGGGCAAGCTTTATTTAAGTCCGTGTAGTCAACACACATGTGCCATTTGCCATTGGATTTTTTAACCATCACCACATTGGCTAGCCAAGTGGTGTAGTTAATTTCTCGAATAAACCCTACACTCAAAAGTTTCTGTGTCTCGACCCTGACGGCTTCTCGTCTTTCTCCTCCAATTTTTCTTTGTTTCTGAGATATAGGTTTTGCCTCCCTGTGAATGGCTAATTTGTGGCAAATGAAGTTGGGATCGATTCCTGGCATGTATGCACTACTCCATGCAAAAAGATCAGCATTTTCAATAAGTATTGACATGATTTTACCTTGAACTTCAGTGTCAATGTGCTTCCCAATCTTGGTGCACTGGTTTGGCTTTTTACCAATCTGGAATTTGATTAATTCATCCACAAGGTCAGGACGGCGGTCATGCATATCAGCTCGGGGATCAAGATCGGCCGCTTCTTCTATACCAAGGTGTGCCACGACAGAGGAAGTCAGGACCTCAGGTTGATTGCTTGGTGCAATCTTTGAGGGTGCAATCTTCAAGCTTTGAGCGTAACATTGCCTTGTTATCTGTTGATTAGCTTTTACAGCTATAATGCGTCCATCTGTGCCCGGGAACTTCATAGTTAGATGAGGTGTTGATACGACTGCTCCCAACTGATTCAATGTTGGTCTCCCGATAAGGATGTTGTAAGAGGTGGCAGCGTCAACCAACAAATACTTCACCAATACTCTTCTGGAAGTTTGGGCTGTACCAAAAGAGGTTAATAGCTCAATGAAACCACGAGTATGAACTCGCTCACCTGCGAACCCCACAAGAGGTTCAGAATATGGTTGGATCATGGTATGGGGGATGTCAAGCTTCAAGAAGGTGGGCCAATAGAGCACATCGGCAGAGCTTCCCTGGTCAATCAGGGTTTTCTGAACTTCCCAGTTAGCCACCTCGACCGAGATGACCATGGGGTCATCTTGGTTGAGGCTTATGCCTTCATAATTGTCATTGAAAACGATGGGAGGAGTTGATGGGTTCATTTTGGGATTCGAGTTGTGGGAATTATTGATGTTATGAACATTGCGTAAATGCCGCTTTCTGGCAGAGTTGGAACTTCCTCCTCCGACAAAACCCCCCGAAATGGTATTAATGATCCCACGCAAGTTGTTCTCGGTAGAGGGTTTATCTCCGTGTTGTGGATCGACACTGTTTGCACTGGGTTTATTTTCTTCACGCGCAGGTGCATGTTGGTAGTTGCCATGCTCTTGGTGACCTTGGTGACCTTGGTGTCGTCCTTGATATCGGTTTGAATACCGACCTCGTCCTCTACCACGTCCTCGGAAGCCTCCGCGAGAAGCTTGACTCCGTTGGATGTATTGCCCAAGGTGGCCAGCTTGAATCAATTCTTCGATTTTATCTTTAAGAGTCCAACATTCCTCCGTTGTGTGCCCATGATTTCTGTGATATCGGCAGTGTTTGCTCTTGTTGGCATTGGCCAAGTTGTAGGCCGGAGGGGGCAAGGAGATCAGATCTGCATGGTTAGCTTCCTCCAAAATATTGACTCGAGGAGCATTAAGAGGTGTATAAAAATCGTACCTGGGGCCTCGTGTTTGACGGGGTCTTTTTGATCTTTGATCGAAGTGATGCTTTTGCTTCTCCTTGTTACTAGTTTCTCCCTTTAGAGTGAGACCATCTCAGATAGTGTTACGGAATTCCGCATGTTCTTCCATTTGTATGTATCCGGCGGCGCGTGCTCTCAGTTCGTCCATACTTGCTAGCTGGTGTCGGTACAGGCTGTCGACAAAGGGTCCAGGTTTGAGCGCCATCAGCATGGAATGGAGAGCGACTTCTGGGTTTAGATTTTGGATTTTGATGGAGACGTTGGCAAAACATTCCATAAAATGCCTGAGAGATTCATCGTCTTGTTGCCGCAAGTTGGATAACGCTGCAGAGGTGATGTGATGAGGCCTGCTAGTGGCGTATTGGGCAGAGAATAGGCAGACCAGAGTATCAAAACTGTCTACCGATCTGGGTGGTAATTGCGTATACCAACTAAGAGCGGCTCCCTTGAGTGATGTTGGAAATACGCGACACATGATGGCGTCATCGTTTGTGTAAAGGTTGATATGAGTAACATATGCGTCAATGTGCTCATCGGGGTCAATGGCTCCATCGTATCTGTCGATATTTAACGGCTTCCAAGCGGGGGGAAGAGGAACTTCCATAATTCCATCGACGAAAGGATGTCGTCGAGTGGAATCGTGCTCATGACGGCTGATGTGAGTATGTACAGATCGGTGAGTTCGTGTGGGTTCTGGCGGGTACGTGGGATCAGGAGAAGACTCATGTTCGCCCGCGGTGGGAGGAACATGGCTAGCATGATGTGTGTGAGGTGGTTGTTGATGTTGTTGCCATTGGGCTCGGAATGCAGCCTGTTCGGCACGTAATTGTTGCAAGTCGACTTCGTGCTGTTTACGAAAATTTTCCATCTCCGCCGCATGTTGTCGTTGCATCAATTCGATCTGTTCAAATAACCTTCGCAAGGCCGGGTTGTCTTCCATATTCGGCGTGCTTGAATGTGGTTGTGGTATACTCGTTGCTCTGTTGGTCTGACTTCGGGTCGAAACCATAAGGGTGAAGGAGGAAAACTTTTACCAGGCCCTCCTTCTAGCGCCAAATGTACTTACACGAATCAGGTCGTCCCCCTAACTCGGATAAGTCATTTTCCCTGCTGGGCCTAACCGAGGTTGTGCGAGGTTGATCAATAGGTTGAGTTCCTTCTCTCCGGTCTTCTTGTTCGGGCGTCTCGGATGTACCTGCAAAAAGGACTCCGTCGATCAAGTTAGTTAGGGTTCTCCGTTTCACGTATTGGTTATATTATTACCTGCGGTGGTTGTCCGAGTAACTGTGTAACTGCTATGGTGGTTATTGTCTGAAGGTGGTTGAATTGTCCTTTACCTTGTCAACCTGCCGAGGTGTCTCAATGATATCTCCTGTGACACGTCAGCGTTTCATGGCTTTATGTATGGTCTTGTCAACGTGCCGAGGTGTCTTGGTGATGTCTCCCATCCGATGTTCCATGTCAGCATTGCATGGTTTTATGTCAGCTTGTTTAAGAGATCACCTCGGTCAAGTCAATTCGTGAACTCGGATACTCGGCTCAAGTCAGGTTGGTACAGATATAAAATTATAAATTAAATTTTTTATTAAATAAAAAATAATAAAATTTCTCTTTTTTTTATACTTATTTTTTTAAAATTTTATTACAATTAATAATATAATAATATACAAATATAATATTAATATATATAAAAAAGAAAATTTGGAAAAGTTTGGGGGAGCCACGGCTCCCCCTGTCACACTTAAGATCCGCCACTGGTTGACATAGTACCAACAACTTGAGAAACTTCAAACCATATAGTTAGGCCAGAATTTTGATCTCAAATTCAACACATTTTCTAATTAAAAATATATAGATTTACATTTTTATTTGATTACAATATTTATTTAATATAATTAATTAAGTATTAATCAGATGTAATGTTTGTTTTAATTACGTACAAAAAATTCGGAGGCATAAAATAAATTTATATAACAGTCAAAAAAATGAAATTCATATAAAGTTATTCAACAATTTTTCTTTGGACAATTTTATTTTAGAGCTTATTTACTAAATTAAAAATTAATTGTTATCATAAAATTATCATATTTATAAAATTTATATATTTAATTTATTTATTTTCTAAATTAGAGCTAGATATAATGAAATATTTATAAATAATTTAATATAGTAATATTTTTTAAGGAGAAATACTTTTATTTTTAAGTTAATAAAAAATTATAAATAAATCAATTTAATTTAATATTTCCTGCGGAATATAATATGCATGAAAATTTGTAGGAAATAAAATAAATTCCTGCAGCTTTTTCTAGAAATTTTTATTTGTACAAATATTCTTATAATTAATATTTTTGTAGTAAATTTTGCAAAAAAATTCTGTGAACTCAAAGTTGCAAAAATATTCATAGCAATTTCTTGGAGATTATTTCTCACAATAACTCACACAACAATGTCCTGCAAACATTTTTTAGTATAAAAATCTGTGAAAAAAATGACATATTGTTAGTAGTGTAAATATGAATTTATAACATGCAAAGTTCTATAATAAAGTGAAGCATTAAAAAATATTAATAGTAAAATATTAACACTTAAAGAATCTCAAATCTTTGTTTCTCACACGAGAATTTGTCTTCCCCTTTTGAAAGGATTGCAAAATATGTCATATGTGAGTCTCATATGTTTTATGATCTTTCCTTTCCATTTGTACCGCATCAAAACTGAGGAAGAAACATCCCTCCCAAATCATCTTTTCAAGCTCAGTCGTTATCTTCCTCCAAGTTTCCTACTTTAAACCTCCTCAACTCTTGCCATGCTCAACTTTGATTCCATCATAAATTATGACCACCCTTTTTAATTTTCAACCATGTTTTCTTTTTGCCCTTCTTGTTTTTGAACAATAAAAAATACTTCGTCAAACTAAAATGAACTAAGAAAAATAGTGAAATTCATAAATGTTCTTACCGGAATTTGTCGTAGGGATGATCTTCCAAGTAGGATTGGTGAGCCTCCTTCATGGGTACGCTGGTGCTCCAAGATGGGGGTGGTACCTGCAAAAGAGACTCCGATGCTAAAGTTAGGGTTTGTATGAGTGATAGTCTCGTATAAGTAATGCACGTACCTTGGAGTGAATTAGGTTTGCTTTGGGCTCTGGGCCTGAGATAAGATATGATAGCGGATCTCGTCTGGGGCGAGATCTTCGGTAATCAGTGATTAGATAGTGGACCTCGTCTGGGGCGAGATCTTCGGGGATTAGTTATGATTCATGTAAATACCGAGCTGACGTCACGTGGCGTGTGCCCGAGGTCATTCTGTGCTACGGTGCCGAGCTCGGAGCTCGGCTCCGCAGTGCGGATAGTATACTAGCCCCCCGAGCTCCGAAGATCATAGGTCGAGGAGTTAAGACCGAGCTCGCCGGGGGGAAGTGACCTTTCACGTATGCCGCCTGTAGAAGTGCCATGTGTCATGACTGTTTATTTCCCGGAAACGTGCGAGTGGCGCGCTAAGGGAAATGACGGTTACGCAATGATGGTTTTGTAATTAATGCGTCGTCAGGCGTGCCCCTGAGCCAACACATGGCGTGGTGGTGTTGAATTTGGGGGAAAAGCTTTCTTTTTCCTCACTCGCGCCTCTTCGCCTTTTTCACTTTGCTTTTTTTTCCACTTTGCTCTTTTTTCCACTTTTTCAACTTCTTGTTCACGCCTCTTCTCCCGATTACATCTGTCCTTTATCTCCATTTCCTTCGTTTCGTTAATGACTGGTGGTCGTGGCTCAAGTTCTTCTGCGCCTGCCAGGGGCAAGGCGCGCGGCAAAGCGGTGGCCACCAGGAGGGGTGTCGCAGAGAGGAGAGAGTCATCCCCACCTAAGGACTTGGAGCCGGGTATTCCTGGTTACGACTGGGTCAAGCGCGAGGTGGGGGCTGTCCAGAGTGTGTTCAAGTCGCGTCTGGAGGTTGATGCAGTTTGGAAGACGCACCGTATTTGCGACCCCACCATTTCCCGGATGATTCGGCTCGAGCCTTGCCCGGCTGGTGAGGGTGTGTTCATGGGGAAGTCGACCGATCCCCCCCACTTTTATGTTTATCAGAGTTTCTTCAGGGACCTGGGCGTTTGTCTTCCTTTCACTCAGTTTGAGTTTGACTTCCTAAACTACATTAACGCGGCCCCTTGTCAGCTGCACCCCAATAGCTGGGGCTTTTTGAGGGCATTTCAGGTCTTGTGCGCGGTTTTAGGACTGGAATTGTCCCTTCACGTTTTCCTTCATTTCTATCATCTGAAGCTGGGTGTTCCGTCGTATGGTATTCTGTCTTTAAACAGGAGTAAGGAAGGGGGTTTATTCACTCCTTACTCCCAATCCTATAAGAATTTCAAGTCTGAGTTTTTCCGGGTAGTCCTTGTAGATGTCGATCCTTTGGAGGATGGGGCTTTCTATTTTGGTGGACTGCCAAAGTTCCCCTTTTACTGGTGCCCTAAGCCGTCGAGGTTTCATGGGGTGAACCCTTTGGAGTTGACGGCTTCGGAGGTTGTCGTCATTAAGAGTCTCTCGGCTTTGCCCCGCCCGTTGGACTGCAGGTCGATATTGTCGCTGGCGAACTCGGCATATCGGGAGGGGGTCCTGGAGGGTAAGTGTTTTGTATCTTGGTACTTTATTGAGGTTTGTGTAAACTTTCTTTTGCTGACGTGTCTTATCTTCTGTTTGTAGGCCTTATAGGGAAAGACCTGTAGCTCGAGTTGAAGCCCTGTTTCAACGTGACCGAGCTCGGGGTTTCCGAGCCTCCAGAGGAGGAGGTTTCCCCCCTGAAGATCAACCGAAAACGGAAGAGAAGTGGGAGAGAGGTCGGGGGGACCTCTGCTTCGCATGAGATAGGGGAGGTGGCCTCCGAGGTTACTGGAACTGGGTAGGTGGATCTTGCTGTGCTTCCGCCACCGGAGGGGGTCGGTCGTGTGGCTGTCGAAGAGGTGGCATTGGCTGCTGAGCCAGTTGTCCAATCGGGTAAGGTGCCAGCTCAAGCTGTTGACCGGGTTGCTGTGGTGAGTGCTTTTCTTCTCAGTCTTGTTTCCCTTTGTTGGCACTTGGATTTAAGGTTGTTTTCTATAGGTAGGGAATGCTGCCGAGGAGGTGGTCCGGGGTGCCGTACCTGCTGCTCCGGTCGGCGAGGTGAGTCGTTGGCCCTTCTGTGGTATTTGGCGTTTTACCTTTGTGGTGACTTTTGTTCTTAGGAGAGTGTCCTTGCTTTTCGCAGGTGGGGGGTGGCAGTGGGATATCTATGCCTTCTTTTACCGAGGTTCGTAGGGAGGGATCGAGCTCCGGGCTCGCTACCCCTGGTCCGGTCCCCAGGCCGAAGCGGCCACACATTGCGTATCGCTATGCGCAAGAGGGCGCGCCCATGCGGCTGGAGCACTTGAGTGCGTCGGAGGAGGTCGACTCCCTGTGGAGTGCCGCGGTGACTCACTAGAAGTTCTTTCCGAGGGGGTCATTGAGCACAACCGATCAGGCGATGATCGAGTCGGCCGGGCCAGTGGGAAGTTTTGATGCTGCCCAGATCTTCCTTCAGCGAGGGACGGCCATTGTGGATTACTGGAAACACAAGTAGTCGAGGTAGCAGGAGGACATGGCGAAGCTGAAAAGCCTTGTTCAGTCTCTGAAGGATGAGAATAAAGTCCTGAAGGGGGAGAATGGGGTTCTGACTGCTACCCTCGGTGAAGCGAAGATGCAGGGAAACGAGCTGCAGAAGCTGGTTACCTCATCCCGAGACGAGATGATGTCTTCTCGAGAGAAGGTTCGCTCTCTGGAAGATGAGGTCGCATTTTTGAAGGGCGAGCTGGTGTCGGTAACCGAGGAGCGTCTCCGCGATGAGGTTATTATTGGCAGCAAAGAGCAGGAGATTGCTGCCCAGAGAGTAGACCTGTCGTCGCTGGAGGCCGCGAAGGCGGCATTGCAGAGGAGACTTGAGGAGGTCGAGCGCTCCATCGTGGTGGAGCATAAGAGGGGCTTCCTCAAGGCTGCTCGCCAGGCCAGGCTCCTTGCACCAGGATTCGACTTCTCTGGCATGCATGTGGAGAAGGTAGTTCGCTTCGGGAAGTTGGTCCAGGAGGACGACATTGAGGATAGTTCCAACGATAATGCCTTTGTGTAGTGATGGAGCTAAGTTGAAGAAGATTGGTGAACTTCAACTTCTCCATGCTTGGACCGAATGTTCTTGAGGTTATCCTTTGGAAGAAGCTTGAAATCTCCATGAAGAAGCCTTCAATGGAGGAGAAGCCTTGGAAGGAAGTTCGGTTACTCCTAGCTTGTTGTAGAAGCTTGAGGAACCAATGCAAAGTTTGAAGAAACTTTGGTGAGAAACCTTGAGAGAGAATTCTCTTCGGTTTTGGTAAGGGACTCTTGAGAGAGAAATCAGAATTTTATTTCTCAAATGTTCAAAAGTGTCTACAAAAGAAGTATTTACAAATATATAGAAAAGAGGTGGCTTCTAGGAGAAGCTAACCTTAACCATGGTTCACTAGGAACCATGGTAAGGTTTACTTAACTCCTATGGTTTTAGCAAGCTTGCAAGGGAAGCTAACCTTGACCATGGTTCACTTAGGAACCATGGTAAGGTAAGCTTACCTTACTTGAGTTTAGAAGCTTGCAAGGCAAGCTTCAAAAACTCAAGAAGGAACTACTAAGGAATTCGGCCATGAAGAGAGCTAGGCGGCTTTGCACTTATTTTGCTCCTTGATTTAATTTGCAAAATCTTGATTTGGTGTAGTTAGGTTCATCATATGATGATGAGACCTAGCTACATCAAATCTATGAAAAATTAGGAGCAAAATGAGTCCAATATCAAAAATTTAGCCTAGGCCCAATTCTGGCCCAATTACTAGTCATACCTCAAGCTTTGCTAAATGTACCCCCTTTTCCCTACTGAAAAAATACAAAATGAATGTGTCAACTGGGGAGGTTAAATGGAGCTAAACTCTCCAAGTAACCTACCTTAAAAACAATATACACACAATAGGAAAAAGCAAATAAAGTGCCTCTCAAATACAAAGGCAAAAATAACCTATACAATAGACTATGTATAAACTGTATAATATGAACAAATAGAACTAGGCCTTCTCTTCATGATAGAGCATTCCAAGTGAAGATTATCTTGGGCCTAACAAGCCCATTAGTCTTCTCAAGATCCAGCTCTTCCTGTATCCTCCTAGCCATAGCTCTGGTCACTGGGCCCTTGGCCCATGGTCTATCATGTAGGCTAATTTTGTAATCGTAATTTATTTCAGCTTTGAACTCAAGTGTTGAATCCTGGGAATTTGGCTTGTATATATATATATATATATTTGTTACGTAAAGGTTTACATTTTACTGTATTGAAGCCGAGGTTCGGACTCGACCTTAGATTTTTGTGAAGGTTCAAACTTGACCTTAATAAACCGAGGTTCGGACTCGACCTTAGATTTTCGTGAAGGTTCAAACTTGACCTTAATAAACCGAGGTTCGGACTCGACCTCAGATTTTCGTGAAGGTTCAAACTTAACCTTAATAAACCGAGGTTCGGACTCGACCTTAGAATTTCGTGAAAGTTCAAACTTGACCTTAATAAACCGAGGTTCGGACTCGACTTCAGATTTTCGTGAAGGTTCAAACTTAACCTTAATAAACTGAGGTTCGGACTCGACCTTAGATTTTCGTGAAGGTTCAAACTTGACCTTAATAAACCGAGGTTCAGACTCGACCTTAGATTTTCGTGAAGGTTCAAACTTGACCTTAATAAACCGAGGTTCAGACTCGACCTTCATTTGAGGTTAGGCGTAAAATGATGCGAAAAAGATGTAAGTTGAATGGAATGAGTCATTTTATTGATTATGTAAATGTGCCTCGTTAAAAACCCTCTCAGCCAAAACCCATCTTTCTATTTTTTGGGACAAAAGATTGAGGCGGGAAAAGAGTGCACATCTCATTCATACGGAGTTCAACTATAATAAAACTTGAGATGCGTAGCATTCCAAGTTCGCGGTATAGGTTTTCCACTGAGCTCCTCTAGTCGGTAGGCCTCATTCTCCAGGTCTTCTGTAACTCGGAACAGGCCACCCCAAGTGGGTGCGAGCTTCCCATCTGTCGTGTCTTTCCGTGCTTCGCCTAGCAACCACCACACCAAGTCGCCTGCTCGGAAAGATCGAGGTTTTACTCGGGTGTTACACCGTCGGGACGCGCGGAGCTTGCAGGCTTCCTCGTGGATTCGAGCTTCGTCTCTGAGCTCGTCCACTAGATCGAGGTCGGCCGCCAGTTCTTGGGCATTCTGTTCACCGTTGAAGACTTGGCGTTTGTGGGATGCTTCGCCGACTTCTATCGGGATCATTGCATCGGCTCCGTAGGTCAGCCGGTAGGGCGTCTCTTGCGTGGTTGACTGAGGGGTGCAATGATACGCCCAGAGGATGCTGGGGATTTCCTCGGGCCACTGCCCTTTGGCGTTTCCCAGTCGCTTTTTAAGCTCCCGGAGGATGATTTTGTTGGCAGCTTCAGCCTGACCGTTGGTCTGGGGGTGGTCCACCGAGGTCGCAAGGTGTTTGATCCCGAGTTTGCGGAGGAAGTCCTCGAAATCCTATGCAATGAACTGTCTGCCATTGTCAGTGACGAGGGCGTGGGGAATTCTGAACCTGCAAATGATATTTTTCCAGGTGAACTTTCGCACGTTCTCGGTGGTGATCTTGGTGAGTGGGCATGCCTCGATCCATTTGGTGAAGTAATCAATCGCTATCAGGAGGAACTTTAGTTGGCCCTTCACGGGGGGAATGGCCCGAGGATGTCCATTCCCCACTGGGAGAAAGGCCATGCCGACATCATGTGGTGGAGAGTTTCAGGCGGCTGTCGGTGAGCGTTGCCAAATTGCTGGCATTCCTTGCATTTTTGGACGTGGGCTTGGCAGTCCGACTTCAGGGTGGGCCAGTAGTACCCAACTCGGAGTACTCTGGTCGCCATTGAGCGCGCGCCGGAGTGCATGCCGCATATCCCCTAGTGAACTTCCCTGATGACATAGGCTGCCTGAGACGCCGTCAGGCATTTGAGTAGTGGAGAGGAAATGCCACGCTTGAATAACTCATCCCCAATAGTGATGAACTTGGCTGATCTCATCCTTATCTTCCGAGCTTCGTCTTTATCCTCGGGCATGACTCCTTCTTTCAAGTAACTCCATATGCCTGCCATCCATCCCAGGTCTTCATTGTCGCTGACGTCGACGATTTTGTCGTCCAGGCTGGGCGAGTGCAAGGTTTCCTGGATGATGGTCCGGTGCTGCCCGGGTCTTTTGGTGTTGGCGAGCTTCGATAGGAGGTCTGCGCGGGCGTTCTGCTCTTGCGACACGTGTTTTATGGTGAATTCGTCGAAGGATGAGATCTGGCGGGACGCAGTGCGAAAGTACCGCTGCAGCATAGTATCCTTTGCCTGGTACGTCCCACTAAGCTGCTCCACCATGAGTTTTGAGTCGCTGTTGCAACTCACTCTCCGAGCTCCGAGATCGCGAGCTAGCCTCAGGCCTGCAAGAAGTGCCTCGTACTCCGCCTGGTTATTAGTCACCTTGAAGCCGAACTTGAGGGATTGCTCCAAGGCGACTTGGTTCGGCCTTTCTAGGATGATACCTGCACCACCACCTTTAGAGTTGGAGGACCCGTCAACATGCAAAGTCCATGCCTGGGGTTCCTCGGCAGTAGTTGGCGTGAACTCGGCTATGAAGTCGGCTAAGCATTGGGCTTTCAGGGGTCCGCGACTTTCGTATTGGATGCCGAACTCGGATAGTTCTACTGACCAGGCGATCATGCATCCGGCGAGTTCGGGCTTTCGCAGGATTTGCTTGATGGGATAATCAGTTTTGACTACCACCTGGTGGCTCTGGAAGTAAAGTCGGAGCCGCCGGGCCGCGGTGACAAGCGCCAATGCCAGTTTTTCTATCATTTGGTATCTTCTTTCCGTGTCCTGGAGAACTCGGCTGATGAAGTAGATAGGTGTCTGTACCTTTTGGTGCTCTTGTACGATGACTGCGCTGATGGTGTTTTCGGCTACTGTCAGGTAGAGGAGGAGGTCGGCGTTGTGATCTGGCCTCTATAGGATCGGTGGGGATGTGAGAAAAGATTTGAAGCTTTGGAAAGCCTCTTCGCACTGATCTGTCCACAAGAAACCCTTTGGTTTTTTTAACAGGGTGAAGATTGGTCCTGCCTTCTCCGCGAGTTTGGGGATGAATCGGGACAGTGATACTAACCGTCCGGCTAGGCGTTGGACCTCTTTCACCGTTTGTGAGCTCTGCATCTGGATGATGGCTTTACATTTCTCGAGGTTGGCCTCGATCCCTCTGCTCGTAATCATGAAGCCGAGGAACTTACCTCCTTGGACACCGAAGACGCACTTCTCCAGATTGAGGCGCATGTTATGCTTCCTGACCTGGGCGAATACTTCGGTGAGGTCGGTAGCGTGGTCTATTGCCGAGGTGGTTTTGACTACCATGTCATCGACATAAACTTCCATATTTTTCCCGATCTGTTGATGGAAAACCTTATCCATCAGTCGCTGGTAGGTTGTCCCTGCGTTTTTTAGGCCGAAAGGCATCACCCGGTAGCAGTAGTTGGCGTGGTCGGTGATGAAGGATGTATGTACTTCATCGGGTGGGTACATCATTATCTGGTTGTAACCCAAGTAGGCATCGAGGAAACTGAGGAGGGCGTGCCCGGAGGCTCCGTCGACTAACCTGTCAATGCTCGACAAGGGGTATGAGTCCTTGGGGCATGCTTTATTTAGGTCGGTATAGTCGACACACATACGCCACTTCCCCGAGTTCTTCTTTACCAGGACCACGTTTTCCAGCCACGTGGTGTACCTGACTTCACGGATGAAGCTGGCGTTGAGTAGTTTCTGTGTTTCGGCGACGATGGCTTCCCGTCTTTCGCCGCCGACCTTCCTCTTCCTCTAGGCGACTGGTTTTGCCTCCTTGTGTATCGCTAGCTTGTGGCAGATGAAATCTGCATCTATGCCTGGCATGTCAGCGCTGGACCAGGCGAAGAGGTCGGCGTTTTGGAGGATTTCTGTTTCGAGCTGTTGCCGCAGCTCTGGGGTCAACTATTTGCTGATCTTCGTGGTTTGCCCAGGGAGTTTCCCGATCTGGAGGTCATCGAGCTCGTCAACAGGGCTGGGCCGTTCGTCGTGAGCATCGGATCTCGGATCAAGGTCGGAGACTTCTTCGTGGCTGGTGTGAGCCGTAGTGGTGGTGTTGCTCTTGCATTGTTCACCGAGTGGGGCAACTTTCAAGCTTTCAGTATAGCATTGTTGTGCCACCTTTTGGTTTGCTTTGACGGAGATAATCTTCCCATCATGTCCTGGGAACTTCATGGTGAGGTGCGGGGTAGACACCACCGCTCCGAGCTGATTCAAGGTTGGCCTGCCGATGATGATGTTGTAGGAGGTGTCAGCTTCCACCAGGAGGTACCGAACCATGACCCGCCTTGAATCCAGAGGTGCTCTGAAAGTGGTTAGTAAGTCCACGTATCCCCGGTGTGAATGCTCCTTCCTGCAAAACCGACTAGGGGTTCTGTGTGAGGTTGTATGAGAGAGTGGGGAAAATCTAACCTGAGGAACGTTGGCCAATATAGGATGTCGGCCGAGCTCCCTTGGTCGACCAGGGTCTTGTGAACCTCCCAATTAGCTAACGCCACGGCTATAACCATGGGGTCATCCTGGTTGGGGTTGACACCGGCATAGTCGTTGTTGGTGAAAGTGATCGTCGGTGAGCTGTAATGTGAAGCAGAGGAAGTGAAGTGTACGCGGTTGACATTGCGCAGGTGTTTTTTTCCAGGCCGAGCTGCTGGCGCCCCCTCCTGCGAAACCTCCTGCGATTGTACTGACTACTCCCCGCAGGGGAGTTGATTCTGCTTCCTGGTTTACCTCGCCTCGCATTGCTCTGTCGGGGTTGAGTTGAGAGCCGGAGGGGTGATCAGAGTGTTGCCGCTGGGGTTGAGCGCGAACCCTCTTGTTTTCCGCGCGCAGAGCCGCTAGGTCAACTTCGTTAGTGGTTCGTATTGCGGCCAGGTCAGCTTCATGCTTGGCACACATGTTGCACAGGTCAATGTCATGTTGCTGGCGCATCTGTTCGACTTGGTCGATCAGCCTTCTCAAGGTTGCAGCGTCCTCTGTTGCACGTCTGTTGTGGCTTCTGCTGAGTACCATACGGGTGACCGATAAGAGCTGTCTCGATCGGCCCCACGGTGGGTGCCAAATGTTCTTACCGGAATTTGTCGTAGGGATGATCTTCCAAGTAAGATTAGTGAGCCTCCTTCACGAGTACGCTGGTGCTCCAAGATAGGGGTGATACCTGCAAAAGAGACTCCGATGCTAAAGTTAGGGTTTGTATGAGTGATAGTCTCGTATAAGTAATGCACGTACCTTGGAGTGAATTAGGTTTGCTTTGGGCTCTGGGCCTGAGATAAGATATGATAGCGGATCTCGTCTAGGGCGAGATCTTCGGTAATCAGTGATTAGATAGTGGACCTCATCTGGGGCAAGATCTTCGGGGATCAGTTATGATTCATGTAAATACCGAGCTGACGTCACGTGGCGTGTGCCCGAGGTCATTCTGTGCTACGGTGCCGAGCTCGGAGCTCGGCTCCGCAGTGCGGATAGTACAATAAAACTGAATTATTAGAAATAACTTCTTATAAAGTTTGATTATCGTTGACTAATTGATTATAGTTTTGAGAGGGACATATAGCATAAAGCTCTCGTAGCTCAGTTGGTTAGAGCACCCGTTTAGTAAGCGGGAGGTCTTGAGTTCGACTCTCAACGAGAGCAGTCATCAATGCTAATTAATTTATTCCCCTATTTTTTATGCTTTATATTTTGGTTCATGGAAAAAGGGTTTATATAAACCTTAGTTGTTGGTGGTGTTTTCCGATTTCGCTTTCGTAAGGATTACAATTTAGTTACAACTCGGATCAAGATACACCATCACATCTTCCAACTACACCGGTCTCGTGCATTCACTTCACTTTAAGATCCTCTATTTTCTCTTTCTCTCTCTTATTATCCGCTTTACAATTATTTCTAATTTATTTTATGATAATTTTAATTGCGTCATATATCTGCAATTCAAGAGAAACGTAACTGTGTTGGGTCGCGTAAGTATTTAATTGTAGGAGAAAAAAAAATGAAATGTTGGAATGAATTGAATGCAGATGAGGACTTAGTTCTTTCTGCATCTTGTTTGAGAGAAGGTAGTAATTGCGAGTTGTTCACTTGTCACAATTTCAGGACCTGAACTCCACATTGGTGAAGAGTAGAGGACTTTCCTCTGGCTACGTGGCTGCGGAATTCAAGTGAAACAACAAAGCTGTTAATGTCAAAGTTTATACTGAATCAAAATGTAGTTATCTCTATATCTTCTATTTCATAAATTTGAAAATACAGAGAATATTTGGATAAACTTTTTTAAAAGTAATTTCAAATAAAAATAAAAATAATTTTTTTACAAGTTAAAATTAACTTATTTATAAATTAAAATTAACTTATTTATAAGTTAATAGTAAGATTTTGAAAAAAAATTAATAAAACAACTTATATATAAACTAATTTTAATTTATTGAGAAACTTATTTCATTTTTTTTCTAAGTGTTTTTATAGAAATTTATGCAAACAGCTCATAGGGTTCTCCGCTTTGGTTAGTAATGGAATTTTGTTCTTTAGGTGTTGGCGACATTCACCGTCTCTGATGATGTGCCATCTGATTACAGTTCTGGCAAGGTATGTGACACCCTTATTACCCCAACACATATATTGTAATAATATAGATAAACTAAGGAAATCAAATTTTCAAAATAGGTAAAAGGGTTCACATAAAACCTTTAAAAACATTCTTCAATATCCAAAATATTCTGAAAATGAAACTTGGAAAATAAAATATAAGAGGTTACAAAATGTTTTCAAAATAATAGGCTCAACTCCGTATACAAATACAATTCATGTCCTAGAAATTCTCTGCCCCGATGTCACAATATCAGAGCATACCCATAAATCAACTGTTGACACTCTACATGTCACTCATAGCTGGATCTTCCTCACCTAAAACATCCACAAATTGTACGGTGAGAAAAGAAAGTATCTATATATAAAGCACATAAGGAAAACGCAACATATCGTCTCATTATGACTCTATACTTAATAAAATATTCATAAACATTTCAACAGATCATAACTCGATCAATCATACATCATCATCACGTCATAATTCGCAATCACACCAATCATCACAAATCTTGCACTTCACACTATGCCAAGGTCACGTTACCCATTTAACAATCCAAGGCCATGCTCACCCCCGATATAACACTGTGCCAAGGTCACGATCCCCCTGTAGCATATCTAGCCCAGGGTCGTGTTCACCCTCGACATGTTATTCAAGGTCACGATACCCACGTAACAATCCAAGGTCGTGCTCACCCCTGATATAACACTGTGTCGAGGTCACGTTACCCCTAACCCAGGGTCGTGCTCACCCCCGACATGTTAACCAAGGTCACGATACCCATGTAACAATCCAAGGCCGTGCTCACCCCTGATATAACACTGTGCCGAGGTCACGTTACCCCTAACCCAGGGCCGTGCTCACCCCCGACATGTTAACCAAGGTTACAATACCCATGTAACAATCTCGGGCCGTGCTCACCCATGGTCATAGGTGTGAAGAACCACAATCACATCACAATCCACACAATTCTTACAATTAACACTATGTCAAGGCCACGCCACAACTGACATAAGTGATACGTGTTAATTGTCTCACTCATCCCACATCATGCCAAGGTCACGCCCTCCCTGTAGCATCACTTACCCAGGGGCCGTGCCATCCCTAGTCATTGATGTGAGGAACCTCAATCATAATCATATTTACATTCATCACATCTCATCTTATAGCTCAAGAACATATCACATACACACCACGGATAAGTCCAACAAAATAAGGTTTCATACACCTCAAGCAATTCACATATAAATCGTCAATTCTTATCAATTGATATAATAATATTCATAAATTAATATAATACTCAACAGAATTACCAATTTAATATAATTTCAACATAAACAGTAAAATTTCCAATTGTTCCAAAACCTAGCTCACAGACACTTTTCTACAATTTTGTTCTCTCTCCCAGATCATCATTCTTACAAATTATTAGCACATTTATAATCCTCAACACATACCGAATCTAATGAGATCATCAATTCCCCAAACAAAAATCATCCAAATTTTCACAACCTAATTTACAGGGACTTTTCTATAATTTTGTTCTCTCTCCTAGAGCATCATTTTTACCAATTAATCATATATCCATATTCCTAAATACATACAGAATCAAATATAAGACCAATAATCATTCAAACAAAAATAATTATAAAATTACTCATAATCCTAAGGATTCTTCCTCTACCCAATTCCCTCATGTAACTCTACATATAAATAATTCCCTTTTCCACCGTACCTGGATAAACAGTAGTTGAACTAAACAGGGATCTCTTGGTCTCCTCCTCTAAGTGCCCCTTGGTCTTCAGAGAGAAGAAGAGGGAAAGAAGAGAGAACAGAAGATAATAGAAAGAGAGAATGAGAGATGTGTGAAAATGACAGGTGAGGGGCGCTATTTATAGGATTTCAGGCTCACCTACCGGAACGGCCCGTTCCAAAAGTGGAACGCCCGTTCTGGACCCTTCAAACCTACGCAAATTTCTCAACTGGAACGGCCCGTTCTAAAACCGGAACGACCCGTTCTCAAACCCAGCAGAACGTCCCGTTCTCCCTCCAGAACGGCCCGTTCTCCCTCCAGAACAGCCCGTTCTCCAAACCAGAACGGCCCGTTCTCCAATTGGAACGGCCCGTTCTCCCACTTCATTTTCTAAGAATTTTCTTATTTCGGAACGACTCGTTTCACTTTTGAAATGGCCCGTTCCGGGCAACGGATTGGGCCCTTGGCCCAGCGAAAAATTAGGCTGTTACAATACTCCCCTCCTTTATGAAATTTCGTCCCCGAAATTTTTGCAATGGTAGACTCCTCGCTTCTTACTTTCTAATTCTTATGCAACCTCACTACTTTATTCATGTACAACTCTATCAATTTCACCAAGGAATGTCTAAGGGTAAGACAAGTAAACTTGGCGAGCCTATCCACTAAAACACAATTAGAATCAATCTCTTAAGCGTCTCAGATAAACCTATAATTAAGGTCCATCCACTCATCATCTTACTTCCAAAATGGGACGTCTAAGTGCTACAAAAATTTCTAAAGACTTCTAGCATACTAAACACGAGTATACAATTTCTTCACTCCTCTCTTCACCTTAGGTCACTTCACTTCCATTGTACCACTCTGATCCTCCTAAGGTCCCGATACATCTCATTAGCTCCTAAATATATGTTAAGAGTACTGTTATGTCCTTCCTCTAAAATCATCTTTCTTAATTCAAGGTTACTATGCACCCAAGTTTGTTCTTGCACCACAAAACAATGTCGATTTCTACTCAGAAATGGTTATCTATACTTCTACCAATCTTCTCCACTTGGTTCCCTAAGAAAGGATCTAACTCCTAAGCTTCTCTAATCTCATCCATTAATTCACTAGTCACTTTCAACATAATCAATTCAATGCTCCTAAGGATAATCTCACACACCAAGCATAAGTCTTTAAATTCTTCAATCAAATCCAACCCTTAAATCATCAAAAATGATATATCAGAGGTCATCATAATCAAGACATCTGGCATAATATTGGTTTTACTTTTATGATCATTTCTAAAGATCAAGCACCTAAGCGTAAGTACACTTAGTATTCATATCAGATCTCTAATTTCACCATTCCATCTATACCCAAGTCAAACTCTTATCCATCACCT
Organism: Cajanus cajan; assembly: GCF_000230855.2. NCBI lineage: Eukaryota > Viridiplantae > Streptophyta > Magnoliopsida > Fabales > Fabaceae > Cajanus > Cajanus cajan. Next base: position 13,175,680 of record NC_138525.1, read on the forward strand.
TATCCTATAACCTTATATCTTGTCACCAAAATGAATCAACTAATTATGCTTCTCCAATTTCCTTCAACAATCCATTCATTACTCAATTCATACTTAGTCTCACACTACTAAAGGTAACATTATAAGCCCAACTTAAGCCTCTAATTTGAGTCAAAAGGATTCATCTCTCTGATCATAAAGGAAGATAAATATAAAGGTTTCCTACACAAAACATCGGTCACCACAATGGCTTTACTCAATTAACAACTAAGTTTGAAATATTAGTCCTCTAGAAATTAAACTCTCTTTTGTCACATAATTAACTCCTTCAGTCAACAGATAATTAAGACTCTAACGATCAATAAATATCTCAAGCTTAGAATCATATAGGCAATGTCTCTAAGTGTCTCTAAATATTACAACTGCTAACTTAAAATCATAGGTAAGGTAATTCCTCTCATGAATTTTCAATTACCTAGACACATAAGCTACTACCCTTCCTTCTTGCATCCATACTCCAACCAACCCATCTTAGAAGCATCACTATATACCACATAATACTTACTAAAATACGGTAGTATTAACACTAGTCAATCTTTCCTTAAGAGTTTGAAAACTACCCTCACATTTGTTATCCCATACAAAGGCAACTCTTTCCTAGTCAATCCAGTCAAAGGTAATAGTAAGCGACCTAGAGAAGTAAGCGACGAAATGCTTTGGGGAGTTCCGAACTACTGCTGAATCCACGGGTAGGCAAGAGACAACCTGGTGAACTGAAACATCTTAATAACCAGAGGAAAAGAAAGCAACAACAATTCCTGTAGTAGCGACGAGAGAACGAGAGCAGCCTAAACCGTGAACCGCTATCTTAAAATTTATTCAATAAATTTCCTATAAATTATCCCAATAAAACTCCTAACCTCACTAATTGACTTTTGGTATCTCCCACTTAAGCACAACTTCTACCATAGGTAGATCTACGTTATATCCGCGCAAGAAATTACAGGGCCTAGAACACTCACCTCATACAATCAAAAATCATACTTAGATAATTTAGCCTAAATCTATCTTGGATACATCTTCAGAATTAACTCCAATATGATGATATCACATCTTAAGGTCAATCTCACTAAACACACAACCATTCACTAATTAATCCATAAGGTCATCTATCCTCATATCCACATACATGCATATCAAATCATATTAGAATACCTATTCAAACCTTCATATATATCCTTCCCAATCATATATATGAATCTATCACTATTTTACACCATATAGCATGTGCATGAACTTAACTTTACCACATAGCATCATACAACCTTGAACAACCTTACAATCCACATAACAATACCTCAGAATATCATAACAAAATCATTTTTATCCTTGCATTGCCTAGTAACTCAAAAACATCATGATAGCATACATCTCCCATCAATAACTGTTAAGGAAAATGATACCTAGAGAGTTACACTTGTCCAATGATCTTAATCCTATCTCAAAAGAAAGATAAAAGAATAAGCTATAACTCTTATGAAGACATGAGATTCTGAATAGATCCTCTTCGTAGCTAACAATTCAAAAATCACAACAGATAGATTTAACGCTTACAACTAGCCTCTGCTAACTATAACTGGAGTTCTAAACCTTCATTTTACCTGATTCCAGTGCCATTGAAAAGATCACTCCCAAGACTACAATGAAGACCACAAAATCTAAATCTATCAATACGGTACTCCTACTGGCATACCAAAACTACAGCGAAAACATCTCCTACACTAGACAACAATAGTGCACTAACATCCCACAAAATACCTCAACCTTCCCAAACTTACTTCTTTGTACCTTAAACTCATATCCAAGCTTCCAACTACAATCCCTAAACGAAAATAACTCACCTATTCCACGAAAGACTTAGAGCTGAAATAAAATCCTCATGCAACCTAACCCTTAACAAGATTAATATGCAAGCATCAAAACTTAAGGAAATCACAAACACTTTGACCTTTCATCAAGAACACTCAAAGCTCTAATGCTCGACAACTAACCTCTTGAATTCAATCACTACAACTATAGCTTTCAGAAATGCCACCAATCGTAAACTCTAAATACCTTCGATAAGTCAATTTCTCACCCACATCCAAGGTTTCACTAGTTCTAGTTGGTTAGCAAGATAACTTGTCTTCTACCACTACTTGCACCTATGCTCGCAACACGAGCGATGCCACCCAACCACTACTTCTTACATAAGCAAGAAGTACCAAAACAATTAAGCAATCATGAGAATAACAAAGAGCAATCAAAAATAGCATCATCAAGTTATATCATGTCTATCAGACAAATCCTGAGAACACAATGCACACAAATAAATAAACAACATAATCAACCATCACATTAGCACATCAATAAGTTCAACATTCAACTCATCACATTATTAATCTACCAAACAAGCATAGTAGACTCATAACTCACGGCCGATTGGATCGACCTGCTCTGATACCACTAAATGTGACACCCTTACTACCCCAACACATATATTGTAATAATATAGATAAACTAAGGAAATCAAATTTTCAAAATAGGTAAAAGGGTTCACATAAAACATTTAGAAACATTCTTCAATATCCAAAATATTCTGAAAATGAAACTTGGAAAATAAAACATAAGTGGTTACAAAATGTTTTCAAAATAATAGGCTCAACTCCGTATACAAATACAATTCATGTCCTAGAAATTCTCTGCCCCGATGTCACAATATTAGAACATACCCATAAATCAACTGTTGACACTCTAGATGCCACTCATAGCTGGATCTTCCTCACCTAAAACATCCACAAATTGTACGGTGAGAAAAGAAAGCATCTATATATAAAGCACATATGGAAAACGTAACATATCGTCTCATTATGACTCTATACTTAATAAAATATTCATAAACATTTCAACAGATCATAACTCGATCAATCATACATCATCATCACGTCATAATTCGCAATCACACCAATCATCACAAATCTTGCACTTCACACTATGTCATGGTCACGTTACCCATTTAACAATCCAAGGCCATGCTCACCCCCGATATAACACTGTGCCAAGGTCACGATCCCCCTGTAGCATATCTAGCCCAGGGTCGTGCTCACCCCCGACATGTTATTCAAGGTCACGATACCCACGTAACAATCCAAGGCCGTGCTTACCCCTGATATAACACTGTGCCGAGGTCACGTTACCCCTAACCCAGGGCCGTGCTCACCCCCGACATGTTAACCAAGGTCACGATACCCATGTAACAATCCAAGGCCGTGCTCACCCCTGATATAACACTGTGCCGAGGTCACGTTACCCCTAACCCAGGGCCATGCTCACCCCCGACATGTTAACCAAGGTCACGATACCCATGTAACAATCCCGGGTCGTGCTCACCCCTGGTCATAGGTGTGAAGAACCACAATCACATCACAATCCACACAATTCTTACAATTAACACTATGTCAAGGCCACGCCACAACTAAAAGAAGTGATACGTGTTAATTGTCTCACTCATCCCACATCATGCCAGGGTCACGCCCTCCCTGTAGCATCACTTACCCAGGGGTCGTGCCATCCCTAGTCATTGATGTGAGGAACCTCAATCATAATCATATTCACATTCATCACATCTCATCTTATAGCTCAAGAACATATCACATACACACCACGGATAAGTCCAACAAAATAAAGGTTTTATACACCTCAAGCAATTCTCATATAAATCGTCAATTCTTATCAATTGATATAATAATATTCATAAATTAATATAATACTCAACAGAATTACCAATTTAATATAATTTCAACATAAATAGTAAAATCTCCAATTGTTCCACAACCTAGCTCACAGACACTTTTCTACAATTTTGTTCTCTCTCCCAGATCATCATTCTTACAAATTATTAGTACATTTATAATCCTCAACACATACCGAATCTAATAAGATCATCAATTCCCCAAACAAAAATCATCCAAATTTTCACAACCTAATTTACAGGCACTTTTCTATAATTTTGTTCTCTCTCCTAGAGCATCATTTTTACCAATTAATCATATATCTATATTCCTAAATACATACAGAATCAAATATAAGACCAATAATCATTCAAACAAAAATAATTATAAAATTACTCATAATCCTAAGGATTCTTCCTCTACCCAATTCCCTCATGTAACTCTACATATAAATAATTCTCTTTTCCCCCGTACCTGGATAAACAACAGTTGAACTAAACAGGGATCTCTTGGTCTCCTCCTCTAAGTGCCCCTTGGTCTTCAGAGAGAAGAAGAGAGAAAGAAGAGAGAACAGAAGATAATAGAAAGAGAAAATGAGATATGTGTGAAAATGACAGGTGAGGGGCGCTATTTATAGGATTTCAGGCTCACCTACCAGAACGGTCCGTTCCAAAAGTGGAACACCTGTTCTGGACCCTTCAAACCTACGCAAATTTCTCAACTGGAACGGCCCGTTCTAAAACCAGAACGGTCCGTTCTCAAACCCAGCAGAACGACCCCGTTCTCCCTCCAGAACGGCCCGTTGTCCAAACCAGAACGACCCGTTCTCCAATTGGAACGGCCCGTTCTCCCACTTCATTTTCTAAGCATTTTCTTATTTCGAAACGGTCCGTTTCACTTTTGAAACGGCCCGTTCCGGGCAATGGATTGGGCCATTGGCCCAGCGAAAAATTGGGCTGTTACAAGGTACTAAGATTGTTATCTCTTGGGATAAAAGATTGGAGTGAAATTTATCGTGTTAGAACTATAATAGTTACTTGTTTTTTTTTTTTTTTATGTAGTTTGAGGTTCAGTATCTTCATGATCATGTGTCCTTTATTGTTGGCGTTGAGTTAAACCGCTACCCTTCTGTCGATTTTTCTGCGACTTTGGGTACTCCCAGCAGCATTGCCTTTGGAGCCGAAACCAGCTACTCCACAAGTGTTGGCAAGTTTACGAAATATAATGCTGGTGTGTGCTTGAATATGCCAAGTTCCCATGCTTCAGTAATTTGTAAGTAATTGAACTGTTTTTAATTGTCTGATGTTAAATTAGTACATGGAATGCATCTTTGTTAAGCCAAATATTTTCATATATGTAATGGTTATTTGTTTCTTGAATGCTACTTGGATATTCTTTCTATAAAGATAATTTAGATGTTTTTCTCGTCATAGAAGTGTTAGCGCGACACATTTTTTAAAATATTTTTATTATTAACTAAAATTTATTAGAAACTACAAAATCATGAGTAAGAAGATTCATTAAATAAGAGTAAAGTAAGATATAATTTTTGATGCATGTGTGTGATATATATGTGTTTATTCCAAAAAAGAAGTCTCACGTTGTTTGATGTTCGTAAGATTTAAGACTTTATATATTAAAGTGTTTCTTACACAAAAATATAAACAATAAATGTTGGTTTTGTGTCCATTAGATGTCTATTAGATGAGTCTTTAATGATAAAATAAGGAATTTATTTTGAATATTTATCATTTTTCTCGTATAACATAGATAAGTTCTTAAGGTTAATATTTTCGATTATCCATTTGTGTGACTTCCATATAAAAACAACAATTTTATGATTTCTAGTAAGTTTCGGTTAATAATAAAATATATATTTAAAGAAATTGTTCTTAGCATTTATCATTTTTAAAGTGTTTATTCCGAAAGGATTTTGACACAAGATAAAACTAAACTCTTAGTAAATAGTAATAGTTGGAAGTTGATTTTTCGTGAATTTTTTTTTCTTCCGCATAGACTTGAATATGTTATTTTTTGTGTAACATGTTTGGATCAATAAAATTTCTAACATACACACCCTACAAATTGAGGGCATCAATTAGTGTGATGCCAATGTTGGCAAATTAATGTTTTGGTATGTATTAGTGTACCGTGGTGGTGTCCTCTTGGCCGACCCGAGGCACATCAGCAAAATGACGAGCCCATAATAGGGACCCAAATATGGGAAGATTCACTTGCTCACTCAGACAATCAATAAGATCCCACAATCCGTGGGAACGGTAATAAATACCGGGAGTTACGAGTCCATAATGAGACGTGATTTATGGGATCATAAAGAGGAGTGTGCGATTCATGTCTGTAACGCTACACCATTATATATAGCAATGATTAGGTCTAAGAAGGCAGTTTTACTCTCATTGAATGTTCTAGGTCAAGACTGCTGTCAAGTTCTTTTAGCTCGGTATCGCTAAGGGTTCTTCGGCGGCGGTCTCCAATACCGGAACATTTTGGCGCCCACCGTGGGGCAGGTAAAACTGCATCCCACACCTTTGTTGTTTGACGTGAGCAGAAGGTCGCAATGACGAGGATTCTGAGAAGCAATGCGACAAGAGCTAGTAACGACGACGTCAATGGTGCCATAACTGGGAGCGCCAGCGGAATTGAAAATCCCATTCCCGCCGTCGGCGGCCACACTCTAGAAGAAATCTTGGCCGCAATAGAAACCTTGCAACGAGAGAACGAAGAAGAGCGAAGCAGAGAAGGAAGTGTCGTCGCCGGCGACGGAACAGATTTCCCGAATGTCTGATGGCGCCATTACCGGCCGAGCAAACCGGTGAATTAGCGCCCTCCGAGTCCCAGAGATCCATTCCCACGCCGTTTCTCACAAAGACGTACCAGCTCGTCGACGATCCCGCCGCGGATGACCTAATTTCCTGGAACGAAGATGGCACCAGCTTCATCGTTCGGCGACCCGCCGAATTCACACGGGATTTGCTTCCCAAGTACTTCAAACACAACAACTTTTCTAGTTTCGTCCGTCAGCTTAACACCTATGGATTTCGGAAGGTTGTCCCTGACCGTTGGGAATTCGCTAACGACTACTTCCGGCGAGGCAAGAGAGGTCTTCTCCGCGACATACAGCGCCAGAAAATATTGCCGGTACCAGCGGCGGCAACAGTAACCACAGCGAACGCGGTAACGGTGGCGGTGGCGGCACCGGCGGTGAGAACGGTGTCCCCGACGACTTCCAGCGACGAACAGGTACTATCGTCGAACTCATCTCCGATTGATGGGAGTGGGAATAATAATAATACAGTGCACCGCACCACGAGTTGCACCACTGCGGCCGAGCTGTTAGAAGAGAATGAAAGGCTTAGGAAGAAGCGCGGCAGCGAGAAGGTGAAGCCGAACAACTGTATCGACAGAATCACGCGGATATGTATGATCGAGGTCAACCAAAAGGCGTCAAGGAGATGCCATGAGGATAGCATGAGTAAAAAGAAAACATTGAAGGTCACCAAACCTCCATACCAGGTATAATTTCTAAACCTTGATCTGATAGAGGATACCCACAACAAAATTCTTAAATTATCCACACTGAATATCACAGAGTGGTTCAGAAATATACCAGCAGCAGCTAAGTGCTTTCACAGGGGCAGGGAAATTAAAAGCTAAAGAAAAATCAAAATTGTAATTTCGAATTCTAGATGCAATTATTATCTTATCTTTCATGACCAACTTCTTGGGCCCTATTAACAATCGCCAAATTAAAGTTGCTTCCAATGTTCTGCTTCCTTTTTTGAGTTATGTTCTTGTCATTGATGTGGTTCTCATCGACTTTCACTTAACATCATAGTGGTTCATTATTTCTGCTAAAATAACGTAACCCATATCTAGTGGTGTTCTTTAAGCAAACTCGAGCAAAATGATGCCACCAAGTGCCTCGTGTTTCCTGAGCCACACGTTTGAGGAGAAAAATGCCAAAGTACTGGATCTCAAATCCAAAACAATTGGTTACGGGGAATATGAACATTTATTTTGCAACACGTGACCGCTGATCCGATTGGTTATATGCTTCAATTGTCGTAGGTTGCTTCCTAGAGCAACTATTTTATGAAAACTTTTCATTCATGGCATTATACTTTATTCTTATTTTTAATTTAATATAATATAAATACTATGCTTGAATAATCATGTCAATTATAAAAATAAATAATTCAACTACTGAATAACTGAGGGTGTGAAACGATAACGATGATAATCGGGAATACAAGGTTCAATTGAGGCGTGAAGGTTCAATTAAGGTCGGAAATTAGACGATCAAAACCTTGGTGTGAAGAGAACTTTAAGGTCGGAATTTTTACGATCTATACCTTAGCGTGAAAAACGTTTTAAGGTCGGAATTTTCACGATCTATACCTTGGCGTGAAAATCGTTTTAAGATCGGAATTCTTTACAATCTATGCCTTGGCGTGAAGAGCGCTTTAAGGTCGGAATTTTTATGATCTATACCTTGGCGTCCAAAGCGCTTTAAGGTCGGAGTTTTTACAATCTATACCTTGGCGTGAAGAGCGCTTTAAGGTCGGAATTTTGACGATCAAAACCTTGGCGTGAAAAGCGTTTTAAGGTCGGAATTTTTACAATCTATACCTTGGCGTGAAGAGCGCTTTAAGGTCGCAATTTTTATGATCTATGCCTTGGCGTCCAAAGCGCTTTAAGGTCGGAGTTTTTACAATCTATACCTTGGCGTCAAAAGCGTTTTAAGCTCGGAATTTTTATGATCTCAACCTTGGTGCAAAGAGCGCCTTAAGGTTAGAATTTTTACGATCGAAACCTTGGTGTGAAGAGCGCCTTAAGGTTAGAATTTAGAAGACCCGAACCTCGGTGTGAAGAGAACTTTAAGGTCGGAATTTAGACGATCAAGACCTTGGTGTGAAGAGTGCCTTAAGGTTAGAATTTAGAAGACCCGAACCTTGGTGTGAAGAGCACTTTAAGGTTGAAATTTAGACGATCAAGACCTTGGTGCAAAGAGCACTTTAAGGTCGGAATTTTGACGATCAAAACCTTGGTGTGAAGAGCGCCTTAAGGTTAGAATTTAGAAGACCCGAACCTCGGTGTGAAGAGCACTTTAAGGTCGAAATTTTGACGATCAAAACCTTAGTGTGAAGAACACTTTAAGGTCGGTGCAAAGAGCACTTTAAGGTCGGAAATTAAACGATCAACATAAATCAAGTCAAACGGTGCGCCCCAAGTTGCGACCCAAAGTAGGTCAACAAAATGCCTATCTAACATGCTCTTCACACCTTAGTGCTCGAGCATGGAGGGCTATGTACCATGAAGGTCTTCCATAGACTGACCAAAGCAGGTCGGCAAAATGTTGATCCAACATGCTCTTCGCACCTTAGTGCTCGAGCATGGAGGGCTATGTACCGTGGCGGTCTCCCATGAGCCGACCCGAGGTAGTGATAGACTATGGCCAAGGCCAAGGAATCCAAGAGGAGATACATTAAAAGAACCAAGAGGAATGGGATGATTTTGAAGACCTTTTTCATATGTTGTAAATATCTTGTACATAGTTTCTTTTGTATAGGTTATTTTTGCCTTTGTATTTGTAAGGCACTTTATTTCCCTTTTTAGTAGCTATTGTATATTGATTCTAGGGTAGGTTACTTGGACACTTTGACTCCATTTAACCTAACCTAGAAATACATTCTTTTCTTAGTTTTCTAGTAGGAGTGGCATTAGCAAATTACAGAGTGTCCTTAGTAAGCTAGAGAGTGCTCCTAGCAATTTAGCCAAAGGTGGTCCTAGGCTAAATTTTTCATATTGGACTCATTTTACTCCTAATTTTTCATAGATTTGATTTAGCTAGGTTCCATTCCCATTGAATGAACCTAACTAAACCAAATTAACCATTTTCAAATCAAAAGGAGTAAATTAATTCCAAGAAGCCGCCCACCTTAGAAGTGTGTTCACACTTGTGTTCACACTTGTGTGAACACTTGTGTTCACACTTGGACGAAATTCATGGAGTTTCTTAAGCTTGGAAGCTTGAAGCACAAGCTTCTCCTTGGCTAGCTTACCAAGCAAGCCAAGTGAGAAGCTTGCTCTCCAAGCCTCTTGACCTTGGACGGTTTATCTAGACTCAACCATGGTTCCTAGTGAACCATGGTCAAGACTAGCTTGCTCTCTAAGTTTCCTACTCCTATAAACTTGTAATTCTTTGATTGTAAAACACTTTTGAGCAAATTGAGAAATAATAATCAGATTTCTCTCATCAAGAGTCCATTCTAAAACCGTGGAGAACTCTCTCTAAGGTTTCACCAAGGTTCTTCAACCTTAACCATTGGTTCCTCAAGCTTCTACACTAAGCAAGGAGTAACCGAACCACCTTGAGGCTTCTCCTCCATTGAAGACCTCTTCATGGAGCTTCAAGCTTCTTCCAAAGGTCTACCTCAAGAGTTCACGGTCCTAAGCATGGAGCAAAGTGAAGGAACATCAATCTCCTCACCTAGTTCCATCAGGTAGGTTTACAAAATATTGATCCAACATACTCTTCGCACCTTAGTGCTCGAGCATGGAGGGCTATGTACCGTGGTGGTCTCCCATAGACCGACCAAAGCAGGTCGGCAAAATGTTGATCCAACATGCTCTTCGCACCTTAGTGCTCGAGCATGGAGGGCTATGTACCGTGGTGGTCTCCCATGAGCCGACCCGAGGTAGTTTGACAAAATATTGATCTAACATGCTCTTCGCACCTTAGTGCTTGAGCATGGAGGGCTATGTACCGTGGTGGTCTCCCCTTGGCTGACCCGAGGCACATCAGCAAAATGACGAGCCCATAATAGGGACCCAAATATGGGAAGATTCACTTGCTCACTCAGACAATCAATAAGATCCCACAATCCGTGGGAACGGTAATAAATACTGGGAGTTACGAGTCCATAATGAGGCGTGATTTATGGGATCATAAAGAGGAGTGTGCGATTCATGTCTGTAACACTACACCATTATATATAGCAATGATTAGGTCTAAGAAGGCAATTTTACTCTCATTGAATGTTCTAGGTCAAGACTGCTGTCAAGTTCTTTTAGCTCGGTATCGCTAAGGGTTCTTCGGCGGCGGTCTCCAATACCGGAACAATTAGTATACTTTTCTTTTTTGGTGAGGTGTTAAGGAAGACTCCATGAAAGGTGTCATATTTACACCAGCTAGATAGATTGAATGGGGGAGCTGTTGTGGGAGAGATTAGCAGAAGGTTCTCTTCAAATGAAAACACATTGACAATTGGATTGAATGTTCTTATGTGGTTGATCCTCATACAGTTGTGAAGGCAATAAGCTGAACAACCATGGCAACCTTGGGGCTTTATTGCAGCATCAGCTTACGTGTGAGTCATTCTTCACAATCTCGGGCGCTTTTGAAACAAAGGATTTGGACAAGAGCCCCAAGTTTGGTTTCTCACTCTTGCTCAAAGCCTTCAACCCTTCATGGATTCATGAACTGAGGTAATATATTAAGTATATTTTCAAAGTAATTAATAAGTAATTTATTATATTTTAATTTTGGACACAATATTTTAATGTACTAATTGAATAAATATTATATATGATCATATGCTTATAGAATTAATAATAAATACAAAAAGAATGTAATGAGTCTAGACTTTGAATATAATAATATTTTGGCCAAAAAAATTGATTGAAAGAAGAAACAAGTTTCTTAAGTCATTCATGATAGGTTTATTTGATAGAGTTTGACAATAATATCATACTAGAGTTAACCAAGAGCTATAACGATGGAAGAAAATGTTATATGTTCTTTTAATAGTTTTTGAAAATAAAATATTATTTCATACTATCTAAATGTTAAAAGGTGTTGTTAGACGCTTACCTTGATTAATATATTAATTTGATTAACATTAATTTTACGAAGTCACGTATAAATGAATGTTCCAATCTTTATTAAAGAAATTATTTTAATATTTGATAATTAAATAAAAGTATTTAATTTGATCAAATTAAATAAATAATTTTAAAGTAAAATATTGTTATATTCTTTACTGACACTTAGAGTATAGATAATATAAAATATAAATTATTTGAAATGTTTTTTTTTTAATTTCATGTCGAAGAAATTAGTTGATAAAGAATATACTATATTAGACTTGGTCAAAGTTGTTTCTAATGCTAAAATTAATTAGCAATAGAAAAGAAACAAATATTCAAATTGTTTTCATTGTATTTGTGATAAGAAAAACAAGATGCAAATTTTAAAGGTATTTACTTTCATATTTTTTATTTTTATTTGAAAAGCAAGATTTTATTTTTGACAAATAAGATGAAGTATGTTAATGGTTTCCTAATTTTTAGGAAAAATGGTTCTTAATTATGCTATAAGTTTAGCTTTGTGATACATAGAAAAATAAACTCCACTACTATCTTTTCTATCTCTTTTCAAATAGTTTGCAAGCATTAAAACATTTTAAGGTTTGTATTTAATTCGGTTTCACTAGTCAAAGAATTTGAAAACAAATATTGGTCTTGATGTAGATACACATAAAATCTTCACATCATTGAAATATAGTTGATAGTCTCATAAAGGATTATTCTATAATTTTATCTATTTTAATACCTATTTTAAATATAAAAGATTTATTTAATTCAAATATATTATTCTATAATGTTATCTATTTTAATACCTATTTTAAATATAAAAGATTTGGTTAATTCGAATATGTGTGTGTTTCCTTCTTATTATGTTCAAATGATTGACTGTGTGTGTACATGTATATTTGTATGTTTTAACATGTGTGTTTCCTTCTTATTATGTTCAAATGATTGATTGTGTAGAATGTACACGTATATTTGTGTGTTTTAACACTGTTTTTATCCTTCATATTGTTACACGTTCCTTCGATTAAGTTGAATTGAATGATAGGAAGAAAGATGAGGAAATTTATATAAATTGTTGATATATGTTTTTTTCCTTCTTATTATGTTCAAATGATTGATTGGAGAGCTTGAGATTAGAAAGGAATTGTTACTCGGAATGAATCTAAATTTTTTATGCCATCTGGTTCAAAACTAGTTTTTTGAAGTAAAAAAAATCATGTAATTGTTTATCCTGAACTTCTCATTATTTTCTGGAGTTTATGAATTTGGTCTTCAGCATGTTGACATTTTCGTTCTCTATTACATAATTCATACACACTTGGCTGTAAATATTTGAAGAGTATCCCTTGTTAGTCCAAGACCAATGACATCCCAAGAACATATAACGTGCTTAAATTCTTTTGAAGAGGATTCTATTAGTCACTAGTCAGTAATTTGAATTTACAACAAATCAAGCATGCAATCATCTTTGACGGTTTTATTGGGAAATCCACTCTCTTGTAGTCCAGATACAACTACACATTTAGCATGCATCTTGATTCTTGAAGCAGTTTGTGCATATTGAAGTTCTGTGAGCATGTTGCCCTTATTAATTGCAACGAACATTAGGCTATTGATAATACCTTGTCACTTGCTTCACAAGTGTTGGGTGCCTAACAATAGTTATTATTATCATTAGGGTATTGATATTAGCTTCTCATGTATATATTATTGAAGAATAAAATAACATCAGTTGTTAGTTAAGTTTTATTAGTTTCTGTTAATTCTGTTTTGGGGTTTATTTTGACTGACCCTCATTGTATATAAGTGTGTAGAGGCTTGTAGAATAATATACATTCAAGACTAATAGAAATGAATTATTCAGTCATTCTCTTTTCCTCTCTACTCTCTTTTCGCTTTATGGTATCAAGAGCAATCTCAAGGAGAGCTCCGTCGTGCCATACTCTGACCCAACATGGATGAAGAAGAAGGTTCATTAAAACAAGGCAACATCAAGAAAGGAGATGAGTCACCGAATCCCAGCAGCCCCTACTATCTTCATCTGGGTGAAAATATCAACACCCTCACTGTCCCCCCCGTTCTTGATGGCCTAAACTATCATTCTTGGAGCAAGTTAATGAAGAGAGGACTTCAATCAAGAAACAAATACAAATTTGTAGATGGAACGATCAATGAACCAGCAGCTAATGACTTCTTGCATGATGCTTGGTTAAGGTAATACTATGGTCATTTCTTGGATAACTCAATCTGTTTCTTTGCAGATTGCACAAAGCATTGTATATATTGACAATGCAAAGAATTTATGGAAAGATTTGAGAGACAGATTTTCGAAAGGAGACCATTTCAGGATGTCTGATCTCCTACAAGAAATTCACTCTATCAAACAAGGAGAAAGAACCATTTCCACTTACCATACAGATTTAAAGATTCTGTGGGAGGAGTTAGAAATCCTGAGGCCTATCCCAGCTTGCTCCTGCACTGTAAAATGCACTTATGAGCTGGTGAAAACTGTGAGAAATTACAAGGAAATTGAATATGTCATCTGCTTCCTCAAAGGTTTAAATGACTCCTACAACACTGTCAGATCCCAGGTATTAATGATGGACCTTTTACCTAACATTAACAAAGTTTTCTCTCTTGTTTTGCAACAAGAAAGACAGGTCTTAGGGACCTTGCTTCAAGAGGCCAATCTGGTGGCAAGCATAACAAACAATAAGCCATCTTTTGGATGAAGAAATGGATCCTTATCCGGAAGAGGTAGAGGAAGGTCTAGTCAAAGAAATTTTAGCAACCAACCACAAAAAATCTGCACCTTTTGTGGAAAAGAAAGAGACACAGTGGAGACTTGTTATTTCAAACATGGATTTCCTCCGAATTTCAAGTTCAAAAATAAAGGACAAACATCAATTGTGAACTCCTACACCTCATATTCCTCTACCTCATCTAACACTATTGAAGGCAGTGATCACAAAAATATTGGAAAAGAACACACTGAGGTAAGCAGTACCATTACAACTGAACAATATAATCAACTTATGGAGATACTCAAGGGATCAAATGTAAATGGAGAAACTCATGTTGTAGACAATCTCCAACAACATCCAGGTAATATCTTATCTACTCAAAAGGAAGAAAAATTACCTGATAATGTTTTGATACTGGACAGTGGCGCCATTGACCATGTATCCAACTCACTTTCTTGTTATGACTCTTATAACACTATTGAGCCTATAAGAATTAAACTACCAAATGGATTCATTACTCAAACACAAATTTCTAGAACTATTATCTTTTCTGACAAATTTTTTTTACAAGATGTTTTATACATCCCTGAATTCAACTACAATATTATATCTGTTAGTAAAATTGTTAAAACTTTCAATTGTAAAATTGTCTTTGACAAGCTATGTTGTTATATCCAGGATCACAACAACAAACTGATGATTGGTCCTGCTAATCTTCAATGCAATCTGTATTATCCTTTAAAGGCAAAAAATTTCAGAGACTAAGACCGTTAATTTTGCTAGAACCTCCACTAACAACAATGTGAATAATTGTAATTTTGATTTGTGACATTATAGACTAGGTCATCCATCTGATTCTGTTTTACAGCAAATAAAAGGACAATTTCCATATGTTAAGCATGATCACAAACTTGTCTGTGACTATTTCCATTTAGCAAAGCAATGCAAGTTATCTTTTCCTATTAGTATTAACTCTACTGCTTCTTGTTTTGATCTGATACATATGGATATTTGGGGTCCCCTTTCTATTTGTTCCATCCATGGTCACAAATATTTTTTAACTATAGTGGATGATTTCAGTAGAAACACTTGGGTTTCCCTTATGAAAGCTAAATTTGAAACCAGGACCCTTATCCAGAACTTTATCTCTCTAATATCTACTCAATACAAAAAGAAAGTTAAAACTATAAGGTATGATAATGGCATAGAATTTCACATGCCAGATTTTTACAACAGTCAAGGTATTATACATCAAACATCTTGTGTTGAAACACCACAACAAAATGTTGTGGCTAAAAGAAAACATAGACACATTCTGAATGTGGCCAGGTCTTTATTATTTCACTCCAATCTGCCTAATGTTTACTGGTCATATGCAGTTCTTCATGCTATACATCTAATAAACAAATTACCCACTATTGTGCTGAAAGGCAAATCACCATTTGAAATTCTTAATGAAAAACCCCCGACTTATCTTGATCTAAAAGTCTTTGGAAGCCTGTGTTTTGTTTCTACACTTACTCAACATAGAAATAAATTAGATCCCAGAGCTAAGAAATGTGTCTATCTAGGAATTAAAGTTGGTACAAAAGGTTACATTGCTCTAGACTTAACCACTAGAGAAATTCTTCTTTCTAGGAATGTGATTTTTTTATGAAAATATATTTTCTTTTCACAAGGTTCCTGACATTAATAAACAGGTTGATCCTTAGTAAGTGAGAATTTTGATTTCCTATCAATTGATATTAATCTACCCAACAATTATCCTATGGAGGATGAAGTTTATGACAGCGTGAATACTCAGCTTGGTTCTGTTATGCCTCAAGTCACTCAAGGTGAGCTTGGTTCCCCTACACCTCCAAACGTTGACCTTCGAAGATCAACCAGGCATAAGCAAGCACCAACTTACCTGATTGATTATCACTGCAATCTTTTACAAAACATTGAAATTCATGATTCTAAAAATATAAGGTACTCCTTGTCCTCTGTTTTATCTTATCATTCTCTAAATCCGGAATTTTTAAAATTCAGCCTTTCCATTACTACTGAAATTGAGCCCAAAAACTATCAACAAGCTGCTCAATCTCCTCATTGGATTAAGGCAATGCAAGAAGAACTTGGTGCACTAAAAATGAATAAAACTTGGTGTTTAACCCCTTTACCCATAGGAAAGTTTGTTATTGGATCCAAATGGGTTTACAAAATCAAATATAATTCGGATGGGACCTTGCAGAGATATAAGGCCAGATTAGTGGCCAAAGGGTACAATCAAACTGAAGGATTGGATTACTTCGACACTTTTGCTCCGGTAGCCAAATTGACTATTGTGAGGCTACTCCTTGCCCTTGCCTCTACTAAGAATTGGTTTCTTCACCAACTTGACATCAATAATGCCTTTTTACATGGTGATTTAACTGAGGAAGTTTACATGAAAGTTCCACAAGGACTCTCTGTTTCAGATTCTACAATGGTTTGTAAATTACAGAAATCTATCTATGGCTTGAAACAAGCCAGTAGACAATGGTTTGCTAAACTCTCTACTTTTCTTTTTAATCTTGGATATAAACAATCTTGTTATGATCATTCCCTTTTTATTAAGAAATTCAATTCTAAGTGTATCATCATTTTAGTTTATGTTAATGATTTAATATTGGCAGGAGATGATGCAAAAGAAATTGCTTTTTTCAAACAAAGTCTTGACAACACTTTTAAGATTAAGGATCTTGGGAAGTCTCAAATACTTCCTTGGTCTTGAAGTGGCAAGATCAAATTCTGGTCTTACCATATCTCAAAGAAAATACACTTTAGATCTAATTTCTGACTTTGGTTTGTGTAAAACACTAATTTTATCCCACTAATTTTTCTAAATTAATAATTTACAAACTAGATTTAAACTAAAAAAATACACACAATAACCATAAATAATAAATAAAAAATAATAAAAAATCAGAAAAAAGACAAAATAGGGAAGCCAAATCTTCCTCCGTATCAAAAAATGTGTTTTGTAGTTAGTATAACTTTTTTCCTTGTCCTGTAAGGTTTCTATGTTAGTGTAAAAGTCTGGTTTTGGTGCCATGCGTAAAAATAATTCTCGGAACTGCAAACTATGCAAGCTGGCATTTTTTTGGCAGCATGCTTTGGCTTGTATACGTTTTTTCTATAAAGGGAAGAATATAAGAATAAGATGGGGGAAGACAGAAAAGAAAAAAAATGGAGAACAAAGGACAACAACAAAATTTCAAGCAGGGAGAGCTCAAACAGAAGGCCAAAGAAGAGGCTAAAGTTGTGCGGGTATCAATTACTCTCCCAATTTTTTTTTATTTCTATCATTAAAACAATTTTTTTATGAATCTTTTATCATGGAATCGAAACCCTTCTTCTCAAACTTCAGTAAACCCTAAAGCATTTAACGAATAAAACCTAGTCATAATCGAAAACAGAATAAATAAAAAATGGGTTAATGAATACTACTAGAGAAATATAAATGAATAAGCCGCCGCAAGAATCGCCGCGTGCCGTCACCGGAGGCGATTTCTGGTGACGGCGGTACCGGAGGTGATTTCTGGCGACAACGGTATGCACGTCCATTTTCTTCCTTATGCACTTGTCGTGCGCAGCCGCGGCAAGCCAAAGCGGGTCGAGCTGCTGTGAACCTCCTCCTTGTTTGCAACCCGCTCCGTTACCGCCATCTTCTTTCCCCATCCGCAACGTCAATGGCCGACACCATTACAAAGCCAAAGAAGCCATATATGGCTTGTGTAACCCTAATGCGAGGGTTTTAGTCTCACTCACCTTTTTCTCCTTTTTGCTCTACTGCTACATGAAATGTGGCTTAATGCCACTTATTTCCGTTTTTTCCCTTTCTGTTTCTTTTGTCTATTTTTTTCTTTTCTTTTTTATTTCCAATGTGGGCTCAAGTGGTTCAATACCATTGTGTCCTTTCTTTTCCTTTTTCCATTTTTGGGACTACGTGGGCTAAGTCCATTTAGAAACAAACATCCCTGAAATTGTTCAATCATTTTTTTTCTTTTTTGTTCTTTTCCTTTTTCCAAAATGCGTAACAATGAATATACCACTCAATCAAATTTTTCTTTTCCTTGTTCCAAGATGCGTAACAATTAATATGACTAGCAGAGTTTATTTTATTTTACAAAAAAATTAATTACTTTATTTGCATCCATATATTGAGTTCTCATGTTACTTTAAAGATATGGATAATAGTAATTATTATTACTATTATTATATCAATATTAATAACATTTATTTTTTTTAAGAAGAAATTAACAAAACAAATTATTTAAATTTGACATTCCCTTAATCTTAGATGATGGTATTTGTTTCTTGTTTAACAAAATTGGTTTAGTTGATTTTATCTGATTAAGTTGTTTATTTATATAAATGTGTTAGACGTTTACATAATTTTTAATCCATTTAGACTACAATAATAATAATAATAATAATAATAATTATTATTATTATTATTATTGTTGTTGTTATTATTATTATTACCGTGATATTCTTTTATCAGCATGTATATTCATAATAACTATCATGTTAAAAGGAATTATTTGAATGTAACATTCTCTTGATTCTAGAATATAAAGGTGCAAGTTGTGACAATTTGTTATCTTAAAGTTTTTATTTAAAATATAATTAAATAGCAAAATATTACCACAATATTCAACATAAATATTTGAAGTTATTATATCAAAGATTTTATTTGAGGAATGGTTAATTAGATGTGACATCTTTTTAACCTTTGAATTTAAGGTACAAGTTGTGACAACTTGATATTTTTAGATTTTCTTCCAAAATAAAATATCCAACCAAAAAAATCTTTTAAGATAATAATATCTATAGCAATAATTATAATTAAAATTTTATTGAATTGACTTTGGTGTACACCTTAGTCAATTTTATATGTTTACGGTGAATGAGCTGAGACAATTCAAGAATCCTATATTTCACAAAATAAAATTTAATTAAAAAAATATCAACGCACAAATATTTTTTACCAAAGAACTATGTGACTCTGATTCTACATTACACATGGAGATACGTAGGAGCAAGAAATAAACCTTGTCGAGCCAAAAAATAAAAAATATATTATCTCCCTTTTTATATAACAATAATAAATTTAACCTTTTTTAATGCATTAGTTAAATTAGTTAAATAAAATATATTTGATCATTTTAGTGAGATAAATATTTTATAAATTATAAATAATTTGTTTAATTAATTAAAGGTAATCGTCTTAGGACGAACATTGTGAGGTATTAATACCTTCCTCACACGTAATCGACTCCCGAACTCAAAAATCTGGTTTTCGTAGACTATTTTCTATTTTACGGTTTTTCCAATGTTTTTTCGTAAAAAATAACATTGGTGGCGACTCCCTATTTTTAATTTATTTTCGTCGTCTCATCGCTATCTCGGTTGCGATAGTTTGCTTGCAGCTAAACCAACCCTTACACCTATGGTCAAGACTACTATACTAGCTCATGATGACAGCCCATCTTATGCAGATGCTATTGGATACAGAAAGCTAGTCGGGAGATTACTCTACCTTACCAATACCAGACCAGATATCAGCTTTGCTGTCCAACAACTCAGTCAATTCATGAGCAATCCAACTGAGCTGCACTACAAGGCTTGTATTCGTGTCCTCAGATACTTAAAGGGTTCTCCAGGACAAGGCATATTTTATCCCAACAATTCTACTTTACAACTAAAGGGATTTAGTGACTCAGATTGGGCCACATGCCCAAATTCTTGAAAATCTATCACAGGTTACTGCATCTACCTAGGGAATTCTTTAGTTTCATGGAAATCCAAGAAGCAACCTATAATTTCAAGATCCTCTTTCGAGGCTGAATATCGGACTTTAGGTGCTACTGTATGTGAATTACAATGGCTGACTTACCTATTAGATGATATTGGAGTTTCCCACATTCAACCAACACTTCTCTATTGTGATAGTGCATCAGCCAGACATATTGCAGCTAACACAGTATTTCATGAAAGAACCAAACATTTGGACATTGACTGCCATTTGGTTAGGGAGAAACTTCTTGCCAAACTTTTCCACCTTCTTCCTATTAATAGCAAAGAGCAACATGCTGACCTATTTACCAAGCCTCTTGATCCTACTCCTTTTTCTTTTCTTCTTTCCAAGCTAGGAGTTTTGAATATCTACTCTCCAGCTTGTTGAGGGAGGGGGGGTAATGGAGAATAAAATAACATCAGTTGTTAGTTAAGTTTTATTAGTTTCTGTTAGTTCTGTTTTGGGGTTTATTTTGACTGACCCTCATTGTATATAAGTGTGTAGAGGCTTGTAGAATAATATACATTCGAGACTAATAGAAGTGAATTATTCAGTAATTCTCTTTTCCTCTCTACTTTCTTCACTTTATATATGGCTCACATTAACAAGCACTTATTATCTGTTCCGGAATCATACTACCCATGTCTAGGAGAATGATGAAAAACTGTTTACACAATCATGATATTGTAAATGTGATAGAAGAAGAAAATGAGAGAAAAAAATATTAAAGAATATTTGTACACAAAAATTCATCTTAAGGTGGGCAAAAGAATTAAGTTTAAAAAAAAAAAGTCACCATGCTTCAGAACCATAATTTGTACAATTGAGAAATGAGACCTTCTCGAGTCAAGGTAGTCGAGGCTTACAAGGACTCGGCTAGAGCCCAGAAGTTTTGGCAAGCTACATGATCATGTAAAGGATTAAAAATCAAAGATTATAATTTTCATTCATTAATCTATATGCAAAATCGTGATAATTCTAATTATACAAATATGGTAAAAAAATTATTAAAAAAAAAGTGCATGGTAAGAACTCCGTTTTTAAGGCTTCAATTTCATTTTCTTTCTACATTATTTTTTTAGTCCTTAATGTTTTTATAACTTGCAAAATTAGTCCGCCACTTTTTCTTTTTATTGATATCAATTGTATATTTATGTGATGTTCACCTAGGTAACATTCCTTATAAGCTAATTTTGTTAATATTTTGAATCGTTTCAATGGTTAGAACAGATATATAAAAAAAATGGACTAGAAAAATATATCAGTAGAATAAAATACAACATATAACATCTAATGAAAAAATTAAAGGATAAGAATTACTTCTAAATATTGTCAGATAAGAGATTATTAATAAAAGACCTGATAGAGTATCGACTTATTTTTTAAGAATACTTTAATAAATTTTAGGTTTAATTTTATTATAATTTACTCAAAGTCAAAGATAAATGTTAACATAATCTTTCTAAAATTGAAGCTGATTCATGCTAGTAATCTCTTCTAATATAAATTACTTTAAATGTCTTAATCTAATTGTATAGACTATAGAAGTACATATAATGGGCCAGTCCGATCAAACATGCAATACACCTCTTTTTTTTTTTGGTAAGTACACTTCTTTTATATATTTTTTTAAAAATTATAAAATATTGTAGTTTTTTTTTTTAAATCTTCTATTTTTACATTTTTAATTTTCAATTTACTACTTTCTTCTTCTTTTTCACACACTTTTTTTTTTCTCTTTTAGTTTTTACATGTTACCAAAATAAGTAGGGTGAAGGAAAAATAAAGGAGTGCATGTAAAAATTGAAAAAAAGAGGAGAGATGTGTGAAAAAAAAATACTAAATTAAATATTTTAGATGTAAAATCAAAAAATTAAAAATTAAAAATTAAAAAATTAAAAATTAAAAAATTAAAAATTAAAAAATTAAAAAAATTTAAAATTTTAACTTTTTTTTCTAAAAAAGGAGGTGTAGTTATAAAAAAAAAAGGAAGTGTATATGTCATGAAGCAACATGCAATTCACATAAGACCAAACCGAGTCAATAAACCGGTAGTGGAAACTGTATGACATATGAATTGGGCTAGCTTACGTTTGCCCCACTGAGATATTTATATAGTCACCGTAACTTTGAGAGAGTTTTCTTTAAGTTATCAACTTTTATTTCTCAAAATAACATTCTTAAAAGTTTAATGATTGAATTGACATGAGGTACTAAAAAAAAGGTTAAATATTTAATTTGATCTCTCATAATAATTAAAAAATTTAATTTGGTCTCATTTTATTTTTTGATTTCAATTTAATTCTCAATAATTTAAAAATACATCAATGTGAGACTTCTATCCAAATTTCACGAACAGTGTTAAATGTGGACGACGTGGATGTCACGTAAATGTATAGGTGACAAAGTTTTCTTCTTCTTCTGTAATGGTCTCATACGTCATGTGTTAATTTTACATCTAGAATAATCCGTTCTCAAACAGAACGACCCAACCAGAACGACCCGTTCTGCTTGCACTCATTGTGTGTTAATTGTGCATATAGAACGGCCCGTTCTAGATGGTTTAAGAACAGGGCGTTTCAGATGTAAAATTAACACACAACGAGTGCAAGCAGAACGGGCCGTTCTGGTTTCAGAATGGACCGTTTCAGATGCATCTGTTTATGGAATTTGGACAAAAGTCTCACATTAATGTATTTTTAAATTATTGAGGACTAAATTAAAACAAAAAATAAAGTAGGACCAAATTAAAATTTTTAATTATGATGAAAAACTAAATTAGGCATTTAGCAAAAAAAAAAAATGTTAGGTTGTTAATGGTGAGAATCTTATGTTGAAAGTGGGGTGTAGGAAAGTTAGAAAAATAATTACATATATAATGTTATTCATACCAATTAAAACATACAAAAGTTATTTTTTTCTTAGAAATATCCAATACTTGGAATAAAATTCTTAGTCTTATAACAAATATTAGAAAATACATTTATATATATATATATATATATATATATTCATAAGAATATGATAAGATAACTTGAAAAAATAAATAATAACAATGACTTTGAAACAAACAAGTCCTGTTGAATCATGAAAAGGAACATAATCCAAGGATTGGAGACATTTTAGATAAGAACAAAAGGAAAAGTTTTAATTATATGCTGGCGGATACCTCTGAATCCGTTTTTAAAGTTGAGGTTGTTCTAGAAGTACAAGATAAATTTCCGCAACAAAAAAGAACATGACGTGGTTGATTGGTTTTAGTTGTAGAATATAAAAGATAAAAGATATACCCGGTCAACAGGTCAACTCCTTCTCTGCGATCCTGCAAGCCAAGGATCCATGTTTCATGTAATATTTTTCAAAATACATTTTTAGTTCTATCACTTCCTTTACATTTTTAATCCTTATAATTTAATATATTTTTTATTTTACTTTTTATAGTTTAAAATAATTTTTTTATTTATACCTATTTTTAATCTACTTTTTAATATTATTTTCTTTTTATATTGATGTTATAAATATATTAATTTAACTTTATATATTTAATATCAAATTTATTATATTAGAGCTGTTATAAATTAAGTCTCTCGACCTTATTCTTCTTATTCCTTGTATTTTCAACTATGATACTTATTATTGGGATATTTTTTTTATTTTCACAATATTGAAAACTTCTTTTACACAACATTAAAAACAAATTAACGACAAAAATTAAAAAACCTAAAATAACTATAGTATAATTATATAAGAATTAAAAATATTATCTTAAATTATAAGAGTTAAAATAATTAAAAAATAAATATAGACTAAAAATATTTATTTTAAAATAAAAATTAATAGATAAAGTAAGTAAAATTTTAGTAACTAAAAAAAACTATTTTAACAATGTTTTTTATCATTCCAAAATTAATTTAACTGCAACTTGCAGAGTAAAAGTTTAGATATCTAGCAAATTACTAGTATATAAATTTTAAAATGTCTTGGCCGGCTGATTACTTCCACAATAAGTTAATTTTGCTGCAAAAGAATGTTTTAAAACAAAAGTGAAGGATAATCATTACTAGAAGCGCCTCCATTGAAAAATAAAATAAGTTGAACAATAACAAATATTAGAATATACCGTTAACTTGTTGTGTACACATTTTTCTTATTCTATCTTTAAAAAAATACATAAAATGATAAAATATTCAAATATGATTGAAAGTACAAATGTTTGACAAAATATGCACACTAAAAACACTAAAAAGTAAACATTCATCTTAGATTTTGTTATAAATTATAAATATTATTTACAATTATATTACTAATTTGCACAAGTAATTCATATATTAGAGTTCAAATTAAAAGGAGATATTTATTTATTTAATACCTAGCAAATTCTTGCGACAAATTGTCTCAAGGCAAAATATTCATCGATAATAAAAAAATAGCAGAAACGACAGACGCAAAAGAAACAGAAGAATTGGCATGATTTTCACAAAATTTGGTGGAGTTGTTAATCCAAATTATAGTAGGAAATTGTTAATCCAAAATGAAGAGATGGAATTTTCAACCAAGTTGGCATTACGGTAGTAGGTACAAATTTTTTCATGATTCACTTCTAGTCTGCCTAAACAGTTCACATGAATAACATCAGAAAATCACTCTAAACCCCTAAGAAACAGTACACAATACAAGTCACAAACCCCTCAGAAAATGCCAAATAGACTAGATTCTGTAGGACAAGATTTATGAGCCATCACATACACAAAACAAAACAACAGAACTGGATGAATTGGTACTACAATCCGAATCCGAATCCGAATCCGAAGCAACAAGAGTTGCAGAGAGAAAATCAGACTGATGCATAGAGATTGGGAACAAAAGAAAACCACTTGAAACCACAGCTACATTTGAGAGGCAAAGAGGGGCACCTAGGAAGCCAATGCCAAGTCCTCCGAGAGACCAAATAATACAAAATCTCAGGCCACGTGTAGCAGCAAATGCAGATCATCCCTTCATGCCAAAAGCAATAAACATGCTCATAGTTATGATAACACACCGACACAAACTTTCTACACATAAGATCAGGCAAACTCTGCATCTCCACCCAATTCTCATTCCCACTCCCATACTCCCACACCTTAATGCTCCTCGAGATGCCATTGCTCCCAACCCCACCCACCAAATACAATTTCCCCTCCCCCTCCCCCTCCCCGTCACTCACCAATTTTACAAAAGTGAGTTGACTCGGCAACCCCGCGTCAAGCCTCTCCCACTCGCCACTCTCCAAACCGAACACCACCACCGAGAAGGGTTCCGGCGTGGCGAAATACAAACCCCCACGGAACAAAACCCCTTGCTGGGGATCCAGAAGCGGTCCGAAAGCGCGGAACCGGTTCCAAGCCGGCGCATTGGAGCGGTAGAGGAAGACGGAGTTGGAAGCGGGGTCGGAGGAGAAGAGGAATATGATGTAGCGAGATGGGGTTGCGACGAAGGTTAGATGGTTGAATTGAAGGGGGTAAGTGGGGTAGGGGATGTTTCTAGAAGCTTTGGCGAAGAGGTTGCAGACGTGGAAGGAGCAGGAGGCGGTGTCGGCGAGGCAGAAGAGGGCGCGGGAGGAGGCGAGGGTGGTGAAGGAGGGGAAGGAGTGGGAGGGGAGGGAGACGTTGCGCCAGGTGGCGAGCGTGCAGTCGTAGAGAGGGAAGTGGCGGTGGAATTGAGGGTGGGAGAGTAGGAGGAAGGAGGAGAAGGAGGAGGAGGAGGAGGAGTGTTTGGAGATGAATTTTGGGGAGAAGAGGAGGGAGCAGAAGCCCTTGCAAGTGGATCTCAGACTCAAGAAGGTTTTCAGAGGGAGGAACGACAGGATGTACTCCAGGATTTCTGGGGGCAGTTTGCTCCAGATTCTCGGATCCATTGGAGGGGAATCAGAATACCAACTCCTCGTCTTCGTCTTTACCAGGTTCATCTTCACTGTCATCTTCTTCTTCATCGGGGAATTGGAATTGCAAGTGTTTGCACCGTTTGTTTCTTTGTTTGCCCACAGAAAGTCACTACGGAACTAATGTGGGAAAGAGAAAACCATTGACTTACTGCCTGCCTTTGCTAAAATGGAATACTACCTAACTCTATCAAACAAACAAATCGCACACGCTTATCACTTGCTCCTCATTTTTGGATAACAAAACCACTATCTGATTCACTAAAACCCTTCATAAATATAGATTTTCAGCCTTTCATTTACTATGGCCTCGTAGATGAAACAAATATCACAAGATAAATGTTCTTTTTATTTAATAAATTATGAAAGAATTTTTTTTAGTTTATACAAAAATATTAATTATTATGGTGTTCTCCTGATATTATCTCAACATTTACCATTATCTTGTTCTTATTATTTTGGTTGTCGTCTTAGTCTTCATCACTATTCTCATTATTATTAATATTTTTGTTGACATTTTAATTATCATTACCATTAATTTTAATAAAATAATAATAAATTATTAATATATTTAATATTCTTAAAAGTATAGATTAAAGTGCTCTCTGAAAATTGTGAATATAATGTGATAATGTGATAATGTAAATATGATGATGAGATGTGATGATAATAATGTGATATGAGAATGCATAAAGTCTTGATTCACATGTATCATGTGCATAAATATTTTTAAGGGTACGATATGGAATACACCACTAGAGAAGGCCCCCTAGTGTAAAAGTTTTAAATTAGTCCTTGAGGATAGCTCAGTTTGGAAGTCCTTGTGACACCCTTACTACCCCAACATATATATAAATATAATCATATAAATAAACTAGAGAATAAAATTTTTAAGTAAAAGGGTTCACATAAGCCTTCATATTCATTTATCAATAACCAACATAATAATTGAAAATAAAACTTGAAAGTTTACAAATTGTTTCCAAAATCATATTTACAATTCCAAATCCATATAAAATCTATGTCCTAAAAATCCTCTGCCCCGATGTCACAATATCAGAGCATACTCACAATTCAACTGTTGGCATTCTAGATGTCACTCGTAACCGGATCTTCCTCGCCTAAAACATCCACAATTTATACGGTGAGAAAAGAAAATATCTACATGCAAAGTACATACAACCACATCATAATGAAATCATAATTCATATATATACAAGCATGTATCATAATTTATCAATCCATCACAATCCACACAATTTTACGATTAACAATATCATTTCCACGTCCATAATTCAAGCCAATCTTACAATTAACACTATGCCAAGACCTCGCCACATCTAACACAAGTGATACGGGTTAATTGTCTCACTCAACCCACACCATACTAAGGTTCGTATCATCTTTGATCATCCAGGAGTACGCTCGTCCCTGAAGCATCACCTACCCAGGATTCATATCATCCCTGATCATTCAGGAGTACGCTCGTCCCTGAAGCATGAGTGTGAGGAACCACAATCACATTACAATCCATACAGTCTCTTGCAATTAACCCTATGTCAGGGCTGCCATAATCGACATAAGTGGTGTGTGTTAACTGTCTTACTCATCTCACACCATGCTAGGATCACGCCCTCCTTGTAGCACCACTTACCCAAGGGTCGTGCCATCCCTAGTCATTAGTGTGAGGAAACACATCACAATCACATTCTTAATCATGTCCATACAACATCTCATCTCATATCACGATTTCATATCACATACACAATTCCATATCACATACTCAACAAAATAAGGGTTTACACATCCCTCCAGCAATTCACATCTAGATCATCAATTCTTATTAAATAATATAATAATAACATTCGTAAATTAATATAATAAACAATAGAATTATCAATTTAATATAATTTTAACATAAATAGTAAAATCCCCAATTGTCCCAAAACCTAGCTCATAAGCACTTTTCTACAATTTCGTTCTCTTTCCCAGATCATCATTTTTACAAATTATTAACATATTTATAATCCTCAACACATACAGAATCTAATGAGATCCTCAATTCCTCAAACAGAAATCATCCAATTTTCACAACTTAACTTACAGACACTTTTCTATAATTTCGTTCTCTCTCCCAGAACATCATTTTTACAAATTAAACATATATTCGTAGTCCTAAATATATATAGAATCACATAAGACAATTAATTCTCCAAACATAAATAATTATAAAATTATTCATAACCCTAAGGGCTCTTCCTCTACCCAATTCCCTCATGTAACCCTACATATAAATAATCATCTTTTCTCTCGTACATGGATAAATAGGAACTAGGGCATAACCTCTTCCTTTCTTTCCTTAAACAAGGACCGGGACTAAAATTGGGACAGAACCTCATCCTCTAAGTTCCTCTTGGTCTTCAGAGAGAAGAAGAGGAAAGAACAGCATAAGAGAGAAGGAAGAGAAGGTGTGTGAAAATGAGAGAAATGAGGGTCTATTTATAGGAATTCTGGCTCACCTACCGGAACGACCTGTACTGAAAGCGAAACGGCCCGTTCCGGAACCTTCAAGTATACACAAAATTTTCCACTGGAACGGCCCGTTCCAACTAAAATATTTTAAGCATTTTTTTTTATTCTGGAACGGCCCGTTTCACTTTGGGAACGGCCCGTTCTAGAACAACCCAAATAGGCAAATTTTCTACTTTGGAACGGCCCGTTCTGCTACTTAAAAAATGGGTTCATTTTCATCATTTGGAACGACCCGTTCCACTTTTGGAACGACCCGTTCTGGGCAATCAAACATAGGTATATTTAGTCATTTGGAACGGCCCGTTCCAATTTTGGAACGGCCTGTTCCGGGCTACTGATCCACCCTAATTGGGCCCTTGGCCCAGTGAAAATTGGGCTGTTACAATACTCCCCTCCTTTAAGAAATTTCGTCCCCGAAATTTTTGTAATGGTAGACTCCTCGCTTCTTACTTTCTAATTCTTATGCAACCTTTCTACCTTATTGATGTACAACTCTATCAATTTCACCAAAGAATATCTAAGGGTAAGACAGGTAAACTTGGCGAGTCTATCCACTAAAACCCAAATAGAATCGATCTCTTAAGCGTCTCAGACAAACCTACAATTAAGGTCTATCCCCTCACCATCTCACTTCCAGAATAGGACGTCTAAATGCTACAAAAATTCCTAAAGACTTCTAGCATACTAATCACGAGTATACAATTCCTCTACTCCTCTCTTCACCTTAGGCCATCATGCCTTCGCTGCACCACTCTGATACATCCTCTTAAGGTCCCGATACACCTCAGTAGCTCCTAAATGAATGTCCTTCCTCTAAAATCATCTTTCTTAATTGAAGGTTACTAAGTACCCAAATTTGTTCTTGCACATCAAACAACATCGATTCTACTCAGAAAAGTTGTCTATACTCCTACCAATCTTTTCCACTTGGTTCTCTAAGAAAGGCTCTAACTCCTAGGCTTCTCTAATCTCATCCATTAATTCACTAATCACTTTCAACATAATCAATTCAATGCTCCTAAGGATAATTTTACACACAAAGCATTAGTCTCTAAATTCTTCAATCAAATCCAACCCTTAAATCATCAAAAATAATATACCAGAGGTCATCATAATCAAGGCATCTGCCACAATATTGGTTTTACTTCTATGATCATCTCTAAAGATTAAGCACCTAAGCGTAAGTACACTCGGTATTCATATCAGTCCTTTAATTTCACCACTCCATCTACACCCAAGTCATACTCTTATCCATCACCTTATCCTATAGCCTTATATCTTGTCACCAAAATGAGTCAACTAATTATGCTTCTCCAATTTTCTTCAACAATCCATTCGTTACTCAAGTCATACTTAGTCTTACACTACTAAGGGTAACCTTATAAGCCAAACTTAATTCTCTAATTTGAGCCAAAAGGATTCATCTCTCTAATCATAAGGGAAGATAAATATAAAGGTTTCCTACACAAAACATCGGTCACCACAATAGCTTTACTCAATTAACAACTAAGTTTGAAATATTAGTCCTCTAGAAATTAAACTATCTCTTTAGTCACATAATTAACTCCTTCAGTCAACAGATAATTAAGGCTCTAACGATCAATAAATACTTCAAGCTTAGAATCATATACATAGTATCTCCAAATCTTAGTATAAATATTAAAGCTGCTAACTCAAGGTCATAGATAAGAAAATTCCTCTCATGAATTTTCAATTGCCTAAAATCATAACCTACTACCTTTCCTTCTTGCCACAATACTCCTCCCAAACATATCTTTAGAAGCATAACTATATATCACAAAAGTCTTACTAAAATCTAGTAGTATTAACACTAGTCAATCTTTCCTTAAGAGTTTGAAAACTACCTCCTCATTTGTTATCCCATACAAAGGCAACTCTTTTCCTAGTCAATCCAGTCAAAGGTAATAGTAAGCGACCCAGAGAAGTAAGCGACGAAATGTTTTGGGTAGTTAAAAAATAAACATAGGTCCAAGAATTCCTGATATAGATTAATCTTTCGAACTACTGCTGATTCCAAGGGTAGGCAAGAGACAACCTAGTGAACTGAAACATCTTAATAACCAGAGGAAAGAAGGCAAAAGCGATTCCTGTAGTAACGACGAGAAAAGTGAGAGCAGTTTAAACCGTGAACAGCTATCTTAAAAATTTACTCAATAAATTTCCTATAAACTATCCCAATAAAACTCCTAATTTTACTAATTGACTTAGGTATCTCTCACTTAAGCACAACTTTTACCTTAGGTAGATCTACATTATACCTCCGCAAGAAATTACATGGCCTAAGACACTCACCTCAAACAATCAAAATTCATACTTAGATAATCTAGTCTAAATCTATATTGGATATATCTTCACACGTAACTCTAATATGATGATATCATATCCTAAGGTCAATCTCATTAACACACAAACATCCACTAATTGATCCATAAGGCCACATATTTGCATATCAAATCATATTAGAATACCTCCTTCACATATACCATCCCTAAGCATGTATGAATTAATCATCGTTTACACCATATAACATGTACATGAACCAATTTTACTACATAGCATCATATCATTTTAATCAACCTTTCAATGACCAAACCTCAAAACATCACTAAATCTATTTTTATCCTTGTTATGCCTAAAATCTCAAAAACATCATGACAGCATATATCTACCTGACACACAGAGTTATACTCATCCAAATGATTTTAAACCTATCTCAAACGAAAGCTAAGTGGATAAGCTACAACTCTTATGAAGGCATAAGATTCCAAAAAGATCTCCTTCTTAGCTAAAAATTCAAAAAGCACTTCAAGTATATTCAGCGCTTACAACTAAACTTCTGATCACCAAAGCAGTCATAACTAAAGTTCTAGACCTCCGTTTTATCTTTTTCCAGTTCCATTGGAAAGATAATATCCAAAGCCACATTCTTCATGAAGACCGCAAAAATTTAATTTTGTCAATACGATACTCATACTGTCACAACAAAACTGTAGTGAAAATATTTTCTACACCAAACAGCAATAGTGTATCAATATATCTAATGCCACAAAAATACCTCAACTCTTTCAAACTCACACCTCAACTTCCCATTCAAGCCTCCCACCAAAACAACTCACATATTTAGCACAACAGACTTTAGAAAATAAAACTTACGTGCTACCTAAACCATAAATGGTTAACATGCCAGTACTAACACTCAAGGAAATTACCGTCATTTCAATCTCTCACCAAGGAGACAACCACCTTAGATTCAACCGCTACAACTATAGATGTCAGAAATTCCATCAATCGTAAACTCTTAGTACACTCGACAAATCAATGTATCACTCACACCCAAGGTTCTAATAGTTCTAGTTGGTTAGCACAAGGCTTCGTCCACTATTACTGGCACATGTGCTCGCAACACGAGCGATACTATTCAACCACTACTTCTTACATAAGTAAGAGGTATCAAAACCAATGAGTAATCATTAACTAAGCTATATCATGTCTTTCAGTCGAATTCTGAGAAAATAATATATAGGTACGACACTAACAACATAAGAGAAACATCATCATCATATCATTATCCTCATCCTAAAGCAAAACATTTATAGTACATAATAACAACAAACATAATCAATCATCATACCAGCATATCAATAAGTTTCACAATTCATTTCACTACATAATTCTTCTATCAAACAAGCATAACAGACTCATAACTAATGGCCGATTGAATCAACCAGCTCTGATACCACTAAATGTGACACCCTTACTACCCCAACACATATATAAATATAATCATATAAATAAACTAGAGAATAAAATTTTTAACGTTAGTAAAAGGGTTCACATAAACCTTCATATTCATTTATCAATAACCAACATAATAATTGAAAATAAAACTTGAAAGTTTACAAATTGTTTTCAAAATCATATTTACAATTCCAAATCCATATAAAATCTATGTCCTAAAAATCCTCTGCCCCGATGTCACAATATCAGAGCATACCCACAATTCAACTGTTGGCATTCTAGATGTCACTCGTAACCGGATCTTCCTCACCTAAAACATCCACAATTTATACGGTGAGAAAAGAAAATATCTACATGCAAAGTACATACAACCACATCATAATGAAATCATAATTCATATATATACAAGCATGTATCATAATTTATCAATCCATCACAATCCACACAATTTTACGATTAACAATATCATTTTCACATCCATAATTCAAGTCAATCTTACAATTAACACTATGCCAAGACCTCGCCACATCTGACACAAGTGATACGGGTTAATTGACTCACTCAACCCACACCATACTAGGATTCGTATCATCCCTGATCATCCAGGAGTATGCTCGTCCCTGAAGCATCACCTACCCAGGGTTCGTATCATGCCTGATCATTCAGGAGTATGCTCGTCCTTGAAGCATGAGTGTGAGGAACCACAATCACATTACAATCCATACAGTCTCTTGCAATTAACCCTATGTTAGGGCTGTCATAATCGACATAAGTGGTGTGTGTTAACTGTCTTACTCATCCCACACCATGCTAGGGTCACGCCCTCCCTGTAGCACCACTTACCCAGGGGCCGTGCCATCCCTAGTCATTAGTGTGAGGAAACACATCGCAATCACATTCTTAATCATGTCCATACAACATCTCATCTCATATCACGATTTCATATCACATACACAATTCCATATCACATACTCAACAAAATAAGGGTTTACACATCCCTCCAGCAATTCACATCTAGATCATCAATTCTTATTAAATAATATAATAATAACATTCGTAAATTAATATAATAAACAATAGAATTATCAATTTAATAGAATTTTAACATAAATAGTAAAATCCCCAATTGTCCCAAAACCTAGCTCACAAGCACTTTTCTACAATTTCGTTCTCTTTTCCAGATCATCATTCTTACAAATTATTAAGATATTTATAATCCTCAACACATACAGAATCTAATGAGATCCTCAATTCCTCAAACAGAAATCATCCAATTTTCACAACCTAACTTACAGGCACTTTTCTATAATTTCGTTCTCTCTCCCAGAGCATCATTTTTACAAATTAAACATATATTCGTAGTCCTAAATATATATAGAATCACATAAGACAATTAATTCTCCAAACAGAAATAATTATAAAATTATTTATAACCCTAAGGGCTCTTCCTCTACCCAATTCCCTCATGTAACCCTACATATAAATAATCCTCTTTTCTCCCGTACCTGGATAAATAGGAACTAGGGCATAACCTCCTCCTTTCTTTCCTTAAACAAGGACCGGGACTAAAACTGGGGCAGAACCTCATCCTCTGAGTTCCTCTTGGTCTTCAGAGAGAAGAAGAGGAAAGAAGAGCATAAGAGAGAAGGAAGAGAAGGTGTGTGAAAATGAGAGAAATGAGGGTCTATTTATAGGAATTCTGGCTCACCTACTGGAACGGCCTGTACTGAAAGCGAAACGGCCCGTTCCGTAACCTTCAAGTATACACAAAATTTTCCACTGGAACGGCCCGTTCCAACTAAAATATTTTAAGCATTTTTCTTATTCCGGAACGGCCTGTTTCACTTTGGGAACGACCCGTTCTGGAACAACCCAAATAGGCAAATTTTCTACTTTGGAACGGCCCGTTCTTCTACTTAAAAAATGGGTTCATTTTCATCATTTGGAACGACCCGTTCCACTTTTGGAACGGCCCGTTCCGGGCTACTTATCCACCCTAATTGGGCCCTTGGCCCAGTGAAAATTGGGCTGTTACAGTCCTAGTCTCACCCATTGTGTGCATGGGATGTATCTTGCACGACTTAGCTATCCCGACAAGACTCTGGTAATATGTCCTTCTAGTGAGAGTGCGTAGAGGGTGTGACCCGGCATGTACTCCTAGACTACTCTTCGTGTTTTGCTAGCGGCAATATGCCATGTGATGTTTTACTAGCGCCACATGCATGATAAAATGTAGTCTGTGTCCATACATGTGCATTTTAATGTTATATGAAAAATTGATATGTCTTGGATAAGTGAGATGTGATGTTATTATTAATTTATCTATGTTATACCTGTCTTGTTTGTGTTTGGCTATCCGGCGTATATTTCTACGCTGTGAGCCAGAGTAAGATGTTTCTCACTCCTTTTTTTCTTGTGTTGTTTTCTTTGACTGTCATACAGGTGATCATTAGTGTGAGGCTGATGATGTTGGTGATGAAGTTTAGGCTTCTATGTTGGGCTTTGCTTTGATAGGACATGTGATATCGGGGCATAGATAAGATTAGTTTAAGATGTTCTTATTAAATTATTTTGGAAAACTCAGTTTTATTTCTTTGTAATTTTACCGGCATGTTATTTGGATTAAGTTTATGAATGTGAGCTCTTTACCCATACGTGGTTGAAAATTTGGTTTTTATTGATGAAAAATTTTATTTTATTTTTATAATTACTGTATATGTATGTTGGGGTAGAAGGTGTCACAACCATTGTAAAACCTTGAGCATCTCCCAAAGGCTTGTTTCATTTGTCTTCATCTTTGCTCCTTGTAGAGGAAAGTGTCTGTTGGTATATTAAATGATTGAATTAAATGTGTTTCACCAAATTATCACTTTTTATCTGGTTAAGGAAACTACTTATCACTTTCTAGGTACCAAAAGTGAAGAACCATGCATGTATCAGTTTGAAACGACTTTTCTTGGAATTTTTCATTCTTTATAAGATATTCTAGTCCCTTTTTGAAAAAAAAAACAATTTTGTAGTTCCTTTAGTGAATTGTGAGTACCAAATAAGCTTTATTAATTTGACTTGTTAAGGAATCCTGTGAACAAAAATGATTCTCTTATCAAACATCATAAATAATGTAAGTTAAGAGCATATGTCTTACAGATGAAGTGCTTCGTCTGTGAAACTTAATGTCAAGATAACTAAACGTCTTAATCAAACCATCTTACAAAAATTCATCTTAAAAAAACTTTTCTCTCCAAAAATATCTATGTTTGTTATCATTAAAACTTGAAATCTTGGAGAGTCTAAGATTATCTTCTGACTTAACACTTAGATTCAAACAAAATTGTATTGCAAGTTTCATAAATGTCTGGATTTCTTTCCATTTCTTGAGGTTGTTGTATTGGTACAAAAATGTTACTTTTAGAAACTTTTTCTTCTTCCCAATTCTAAGCAACATTTTCATCAACCTCAACATCTCAACTAACGATGAGCTTCTTTGTTTGCAAGTTGTAAACTTGATAGCCTTTTGACTGCATGTTATACCGTAAGAAGATTCCTCATATAGTCTTGTCTTCTAGTTTGTACCTCTTTTCATCAAGAATATATATATGTAGCATATAGATCCAAATGCTCACAGGTGTTTAACTAATGGCTTTCTTTCACTCCAAGCTTCAATAGGAGTTTTATCTTGGATTGCCTTGGTTGGACATCTATTAAGTATATAAACTACAAAGTAAATTACTTCAGCCCAAAAATTATTAGGCAAACCTTTTTCCTTTAGCATTAATTTAACCATCTATAAGATTATGTGACTCATTCTCTCAGAGACAACATGTTGCAGAGAATATGCAATTATAGGTTGTCATTTAATGTCTTCATCCTCACAATACTTGTTGAACTTGTATGAGTTGTATTCTTTGTTGCAATCACTCTTAAGTACTTTTATATGTTTTTCACTTTTCTTTTCCATAAAAGCTTTAAACTTCTTGAAGATTTAAAAAAAAATTGGTTTTTCTTTAAGAAAGTAAACCCATATCATTCTATAAAAGTCATCGATGAAAATGATGAAGTACCTGTTGTTGTAAAGTGATGATGTCCTCATCGATCCACAAATGTCAATGTGAATCAAATCCATGAAATCTTTTGGTTACAAACTTAAAGTTAGGGTTAGCCACTCCTATTACCCCCTTAATGGCTTGACCCTCTAACTCATAATATCTATTTCATTTTTTGAAAAAGACAAAGATCCAATCACGCAAGCGCTTGTGTTCACAAAGTGACGATAATGAATCATCGTTATCACTTAGACCACGAAATTACAGGATACCACTTCACTCTATAAGAAACATTTTTTCTCTTTATGATATGATGTTTATCTACTAAACTATTGAAATATATTTAACTAGTTAATGAGTCTCTTTGTTTTTGTTATAATATTTTTCCTATCTCATTTCAATTATCATTTATTTCTTTATTACTTGTTGGTATTGTTGTTCTTGGATCCAACTCTTACCAAATATCAAGTATGTTATTTTATTTTTGTAAGGATTGTGTTATGTGAACTGAGAATTATGAACTGAATTTGGCTTGTTATAAAATTATGATCCTTTGTAGGAATTGTATACTAAATGAGTAAACTTGTTTAATTTTGAATATTGTAGTCATGAATGTTGATGATATTTTTGAAATATGGAGGATGATTTAGATATAATTGAGACTCTACCTAACACGAGGAAAAAGCTTACCATTGTTATTAATCCTTTTGTTACTACTATTGGCAATAAAAGCAAGAGAAGGGTTATCAATGATCAAGACCAAGATACTGAAAAAGGCTAAGAAAAGTAAACCTAATACCTCTAAGGTATGAAATTATTATGAAAAGATTGGTCTAGTTGATTGGGTGGATAAATGTAATGATTGTGAAAAATTGTATACATGTAAACCTATTTCAGGTACTAATCATTTAAGACATTATATTATTAAATGTATTAGATCTTCTAAGTACCAAGATGTTGGGGTTACATTAGATAACAAAGTTAGTTTATTGAAGTAGTGGAAATTTGATCCTAAGGCTTATAAAGATGCACTTGCTAGGTGTTTTATCATGCATGATCTTCCATATAATTATGGTGAATTTGAAGGCGTTTGAACAATAAATAAAGTGTTAAATCCTAATTTTAAACCTATTTGTAGAAACACTTCAATAATTGATTGCAATAAAGTGTTTTTAACTAATCAAGAAAAGCTAAATAATATTTAATTCTCATTCTACATAGAATATGTATAACTTTTGATGTATGGATATATCTAACTGTTGGTAATGATATCTTAATCCTTTTTTGACTTGGGTGCTATGCACTCTTTTATCTGTATTATATGTGTACAAAATTTAAAGTTACTTGTTAGCTCTCTGAGTTTTGATATGTTGATATCTACTTTTACTTTTGTGTTTGTTATGACTTCTAATGTATGTATGCATTATTTGGTTGAAGTGTGTGGGTGTTGTTATAAGGTGAACTTGATTTGTTTGCCTTTGGTTGAGTTAGTTGCGATCTTAGGGATGAATTGATTATTTGGTAATCACACCCTGATAGATTGTGTTAAGAAGGCGTTGATCTTTTTTGAAGTTGAGAAGCATAAGTTGGTTTCTACTAAGCAAGTAGATGATATGTTAAAGAAAGAAGCCCAATGTTATGTTGTTTTCTCCTCTCTAAGTGTGAAGTGTGAGTAGTTGATTGATGCAATTGAGGTAGTCAGAAATTACTGTAAGGTATTTTTACATGAAGTTCTAGAGTTACTTGCTAAGAGAAAAGTGGAGTTTTATATTAACTTAATGTAGTTGATTGATGCAATTGAGGTAGTCAGAAATTACTGTAAGGTATTTTTACATGAAGTTCTAGAGTTACTTGCTAAGAGAAAAGTGGAGTTTTATATTAACTTAATTTCATGTATGTGGGTAGCATCAATAACTTCTTATAGAATGACTCCAACTAAGTTGTTTAATATGAAAAAGCAAATTGAGAATCTCTTGAAAAAATAGATACTTAGATCAAGTGTGTCTTCATTAAAAAAAGAAAAAAAAGAATGATAGTGCTAGTACTTCAAACATTTAAAAAGTTAATCATCAACATCAAATACAATCTTAATTTGGTATTAAATAGAATCTATCACTTATTTTGGTGCTCCAATTTTTTTTGAAAAAAACTATAAACATTATATTCTGATGCGTATTATGTAAATTTGGACGTGTATTTATGAGTGAGAATTTGAATGTGTTTCATCCAGTAACACAGTCTCTTTCGTCTTGTTAACTGACCCTATGAATGTCTGTCAAACAGTATCAGGATTTTATATCATACTTAAAGCAGAGGGATTGTGCTGGGGTTACTAAAAGCCCAGCTTCAAAATCCACATGGCAAAGAAAATAGTTAATAAAGTAATGATAGGGAAAACAGCAACAAGCTCTCGTAGCTCAGTTGGTTAGAGCACCCGTTTAGTAAGCGGGAGGTCTTGAGTTCGACTCTCAACGAGAGCAATTCTATTTGTGAAATAATTTTTGGCCCTATTTTTTATGGTTTATATTTTGGTTCATGGAAAAAGGGTTTACATAAACCCTTAGTTGTTGGTGGTGTTTGTTTTTGCAGCGAAAATGTCTGGCAAAGGACCTGGTTTCTTCTCTGATATCGGCAAGAGAGGCAGAGGTAAAACAAATCTCTCTCCCATTTTCACTTCTTACGCGCTTTCGTCGCAAACTAAATTCCGATTTCGCTTCCGCAGAGATTCTCACGAAGGATTACAACTCCGATCAAAGATTCACCATCTCTTCCTCCACCAATACCGGTCTCGTGCGTTCACTTCGCTTCTCGATCCTCTATTCTCTCTCTCAGTATTCGCTTTACATTCATTTCGAATTTATTTTCTGATTATTTGAATTGCGTAATTCATTTCCAATTCAAGAGAAACGATAACTGTGTTACGTCGCGTAAGTATTGACGCTAGAATAAAAATTAGGACAAAATTTAGTTACATTACCTACTTGGAACTTTTTTCTAATCAATATTAGAGTTTTATTTCAATAACATGGATTTATATTTAATGCAGAAATCTATAATATATATTTTTGCATATTATTAAGATGAAACTTTAATTCTGATTAAAGCAGTAGCAATAGTACTAAGTTTTATCTTTTTTAACAAGGTAAAATGAATTAATGCAGACGAGGACTTGGTTCTTCTGCATCTTCTTTGAGAGAAAGTAGTAATTGCTTGTTGTTGTTGTTGTTACTTGTCACAATTTCAGGACCTGAACTCAACATTGGTGAAGAGTAGAGGACTTTCCTCTGGTGACGTGGCTGCGGAATTCAAGTATAACAACAAAGCTGTTAATGTCAAAGTTGATACTGAATCAAATGTATTTATTTACCTCTTATCTTCTATTTCATAAATTTGAAAGTATAATATTTTCCGCTTTCGTTAGTAATTGAATATTGTTCTTTAGGTGTTGACGACATTCACTGTCTCTGATGTTGTGCCATCTGCAAAAACCATTGCTTCGATACGTCTACCTGATTACAGTTCTGGCAAGGTACTAAGAATGTTGTCTCTTCTGATATAAGATTGGAGTGAAATTTGTTATGTTAGACTTGTAATAGTTACATGTTTTTGATGTAGTTTGAGGTTCAGTATCTTCATGATCATGTGGCTTTTACTGTTGGTGTTGGTTTAAACTGTTCCCCTGCTGTTGATTTTTCTGGGACTATGGGTACACCCAGCATTGCCTTTGGAGCAGAAACCAGCTACTCCACAAGTGTTGGCAAGTTTACGAAATACAATGCTGGTGTGTGCTTGAAAATGCCAAGTTCCAATGCTTCAGTAATATTGTAAGTAATTGAAGTGTTTTTAATTGTCAGATGTTTAATTAGTACATGGAATGCATCTTTGCAATGGCAAATACTTGTAGATGTAATGGTTATTTGAATGCAACTAGGATGTTCTTTCTATAACAATTTTTAGATTTTTTTTTCTCATGATAGAAGTATTGGTGACACATTCTTTAAGACATTTTCTATTATTGGTTAAAATTTATTGGGAACGACAAAATTAGAAGAATGTGGAGACTCATTAAATAAGAGTAAGACACAATTTTGTGATTTCTAGTATATTTCAGTTGGTCGTAAGAAGTAGTATGTATAAGGAGTGTGTTCCTGGCATTTATGTTTTGGAAGAGTTATTGAATAACTGCTACCCGTGTTAGTGGTGTTGAGATACACACCCTACAATTTGAGAGCATAAATTTGTATGCGATGCCAACTTTGGCAGATTAATGTTTAGTTATATAATAGTGTACTTTTCATTTTTGCAGAGGTGATAAGGGAGACTCCATGAAGGTGTCATATTTGCACCAGTTAGATAGATTGAATGGGGGAGCTGTTGTGGGAGAGATTAGCAGAAGGTTCTCTTCAAATGAGAACACATTGACAGTTGGATGTTCTTATGTGGTTGATCCGCAGACAGTTGTGAAAGCAAAACTGAACAACCATGGCAACCTTGGGGCTTTATTGCAGCATGAGCTAACACGTAAATCATTCTTGACAATCTCGGGTGCTTTTGAAACAAAGGATTTGGACAAGAATCCCAAGTTTGGTTTCTCACTCTTGCTCAAGCCTTAATAGATTCATGAATAGAGGTAATCTATTAAGTATATTGTCATACCTTCCTTCAATTAAGTTGAATTGAATGATAGGATGAAAGTTGAGGAAATTGATATAGATTGTTGATGTATGTTTTTTTCCTTCTTATTATGTTCAAATGCTTGATTGGAGAGCTTGAGATTAGAAAGGAATTGTTACTAGGAATGAATCTAAATTTTTTATGGCATCTGATTCAAAACTATATTTTTTGAAAAAAATTATGCAATATTTTATTGTCAGGATTTTATGAATTTGTTCGTAAGCATGTTGACATTTCCGTGGTATGTTACATAATTCATACACACTTGACTGTGTATATTTGAAGAGTATCCCTTGTTAGTCAAGACCAATGACATGCCCGGAACAGATAACATGTTTAAATTCTTTTGATGAGGATTCTATTAGTCACTAGTCAGTAATTTGAATTTACAAAACAAATCAAGCATGCAAGCTGCATCACCATCTCCCATCACTGTCTGGACAGTTTTATTGGGAAATGCACTCTCTTGTAGTCCAGAGACAATTATAAACATTTAGCATACATCTTGATTCTTGTAGCAGTTTGTGCATATTGAATTTCTGTGAGCATATTGCCCCTATTAAATTGCTACGTACATTTGTAATATTGTAACTGAGCGTGCAAGTTATATACAAGCTTCCCTTTAATATTGAATTAAAATTTGATAGCAGTAATATAACCTTTTTATACTATCATGTAATATTGTATTGATGCATCGCTTAGTTATAGTAGGTAAGGATCATGATAATTAATCCTTAATTTATATTTACTTTTAGTGTAAAATGAAATCCTTCTTTATTTGCATTGTGACAACCCGATTAGGTATAGACATTATGCAGTCGATAATAGTGGTTTATAAATGTTTATTCTTCTCGTTCTGTGATTTTTGTTACTTTACAACTTCACAAAAAATTTAAGAAATGAATATTTTCTTAAAATTTTGAAAAAAAAATCAGTGGACTGAATTTTTATTTATTTTTTCTATAAAGATAGTTACTTTTCATACTTGTCGTTTAAAAAGAAGAAAACCTAATTTTATGAATACCGATCTTATATCCTTATAAGAAAGTGTAGGGAAAAAACATCGTAGATTCAAATAAAATTGGACATCGATCCTTTAAACAAAGTTCCAGGCATTGTGGATAAAAAGAACATGTGATTTAAAAACAAGACTAAATTAAAAGTGAAAAGCACTCTGCACACTTTGCACTAACAACATAGGATTTTAAAATAAATAAAAGTAATAAAGATTATATTAATATTATAAAGTGATAAGTGATTAAAAAAATTGAATTTTACTAAAATGATCATTATTTCATCTTATTATTAAGTTTTTATCTCTATTTTTAAATATTTTACATATGTATTGTAAATGATAGATAAATAATAGTAAACATCGTATTAGGCAGTTAAAAATAGTTTTAATCTTAGTAAGAATATTATTTAATATTCTTAATATGTGTATTATTTTTAAAGTTAGTAAAAAAAAGTGTTCTAAATCAGGTGTTGATCTGTGCGAAGGGATACAGTAAAAATAATTTAAAAATGATTTCAATTTTTATCATAATTTTTAGTATACCATAATAGTTAGTATTCTTATATAATATAAAAATATTTAATAATTTGTGTATTCACGTTTTACATGTAATAGTTTTAAATTGCGATAAATTTGATTGGTATTATTATAAATGATGTTTAGTTATACTAACATGGTTAACAAGAATCTCTTTATAATTTATACAATTATATAAAGGATATTTAAGCAACTGTTTTAGTCTCTATTTTTATATAAATTATTTTATCCTCTTTTATTTTACTCATAATTCTGAATCATCTTTTTTCTTTAATGTCTTTTTTGTCTCATTTTTTTTTAATTTTTAAATAACCGTTAAAGTAACTATCTACAACATATTTATTTTTTATTTATTTTAATTTA
Organism: Cajanus cajan; assembly: GCF_000230855.2. NCBI lineage: Eukaryota > Viridiplantae > Streptophyta > Magnoliopsida > Fabales > Fabaceae > Cajanus > Cajanus cajan. The sequence goes on from NC_138525.1 coordinate 13,218,736, forward strand.
TTTAAAAAATAGAGAGACTCAAAGTGTCTCTTTTCCTCTAACAACAACAACAACAACAACAATAATAATAATAATAATAATAATAATAATAATAATAATAATTATTATTATTATTATTATTATTATGTTATATGTTTGATGTAATAAAAATATTAACAGAGGAAAATATTAAAATTAATAGGAATGTGTTAATCTTATTATATTTAAACATCTATTTATCAATTTATCTTTTTAGTAAAATATTTGGGACTTGAACAAATATAGTCATGTCTTTCACTATTATTCGGTCTTTATTACTTTAATTTTTTTCATTTCAAATTAATTAGAATTAAATGTCTTTAACTTTAAATTTTTGTCAATTTTTACTTTCAATTTTTGACAAAATTGATTTGATTTTAATTCTTAAATTTTCTTTGATGAATAAAAAATCTTGACGTTAGGGATCAAAAATGTTAATGAAAGGAAAAATTTAGGGACTAAAATTAAAAATTAATAAGAATTTAGGACTTAAACTATTAAAAAAACTTGTTTGGAAACAAATATTAAAAGTTAATAAAAGTTTAAGGAATAAAAATATGTTTAATCCAATTAATATTAGGCATGAAGTCATGACATTTGAAAAAAAAAGGGTGACCAATAAATACATCATAGACAAACAATATCAATCAATTATAAATATTCAACAATCATAGAATAGTCAAAGTGTCATACCTAAGATCAAAATATGACACGATTGTCATGATATAAATAATACAATTAAATATAATTATCAACATAATTGCCATGATATAATCAACATGATTATCAATACAATTATCATGATTTAAATGACACAATTTGATACAATTATTATGATATAAATGACATGATTTGACATTGTTGAGAATGAAAATAAACTCTTTCTTTTACAATTAAGAATGAGAGAACACAAACAAAATAACATCATAAAGAACAAGAAAAACATTCACAAAATAATTAACGTGATCCGATATCTCATGCCTACATCTATAATAATGCTCAAAATGTATTACATGTCTTTTTACTAATTGAAACTTGAATGCTCTCTTCACAAGTTTTATGACGAACAAAACTTGAAAACTCTTAACATAAGTTTTATGACAAAACCTTGTAAACTCTCATTCACAAGCATTTTTGAAGAAACTTGATAAACATTTTATAGCAAGCTTTTTTTTTTCTTGACGAAACTTGGTAAATCTTATTTCATATGACCTTTTTCATTTAAGGTTATAACCTTCTCTATTGGTTAAGTGATTCTTCTTATCTCAAAAGTTTTTATTATTGACTTAACATCCTAACCTTAAAAAGAGGAAATAAATTCTTAAAATAAATTTAATATATCTTAATTTTGAACAATATCCTAAAAGAAGAATATTTTCTTTGAAAATCTAAACAATATCTTAGATATTTAAAATTGAAAATTTGAATTGTTTTCTTAACAAACACCACTATCAACACGATTTGCCATGATTATCAACACGATTTGCCATGACTATCAATATGAATTCCACAATTTAGATATGATTCAACACAACTTATTCACTTGACCATCATGATCAAATGACACAATTCAACATGACTAATCAACATGTTCATCGTGATTCAAAAAATGCTTAATTATAGGCTCGATAAAAAAGGATTAAAAATGAAAATTCTTAAGTTTGGATTTGATATGACTATTGTCTGGCTGAAATAACTTAATAATTATACCTTCATCCTCATGTATAGCTAGCAATATGGGTTACCCAAACCATTAAGTGTGGATACTTCCTTGGTGTAGCCTGATCTAAAAGCATCAAAGGACTTTGTATCTACTATGCCCCCTAGTGAAGAATGTGATATTGTTAGCATTGACTCTAAGGAGGTTGCAAAGTTGGATCTTCTAGAGGAGGAGCAGACAACTGATAAGAAGTCACGGGAGCCCCTTATGACTCCACAAGACGATCTCACTACTGCAATCTAACTAACTTCAAGATGTTTTTTCATTCAAGGGTTGTTCTAGAGCTAAGTTATAAGGGAAGCCCTCATAAAATGCCTAAATGATTAGTGGATTGCATAGGCCATGTCAGATTCAGTCATGGACTCAATTTTTCGTTGCTACTACCTATCCAAAGGCTGCTCTAAACTCTTTTTGCAAAGGCATGGAAAAGAAATGCCAATACATAGAGGATGTGAGGCATATGAAATATGCTCACAATCATCATTATGGAGCCTCTCAGACAAAGAGTACCCTCTTTACTTTATTGGGAGTCACTCTTAAGTCTCCCTTACCCCTACTTAAACCATGCCATTTGATACCAATGTCGTTTATCTTCTACAACGCGTTTATTACTACCCCTTTCCTTTATTCTTTACTTTTCATGTTATGTTGCCTAGTAATATCATGTTCACTTATTTCAATCATGCACAAACTTAGCCAAATCATTTAGTACTGCTCCTAGATTAGACCCTCATCCTTCTCAACAAGCATAGGACAATGTTATGGCATTCTTGTTCAAGTTTTTAACTCTAGCTCTTCTCATTGCACTTAGAAGGCAAGCATGCTATGTGCGAAAGCTTCAGATGTTGCTCACATGCCTCAACATTGAGCTTAGTTTAGATGAGAAAGACTGATTTTGGACTAACATTTGTTGGTGCCGAAAGGGCTAGTAATACAAATGCTTTTGTTGAAGCTTTTGCACAATTTTAATTTTTTTATTTTCATTCAAATTTCTTTGATGTTGAAACAATTTTAACTTGATTGATTTCATCTTACTCATTCAGTTCATACATGTTTTCAGGGCAAGTCCCTTATGTATCTCATTATCTTAGTAGTTTCTTTGATATATGATATGCATGTTACAAACTATTTGAATGGTTGCATGCTTTGAGATAAAACTGATCTGCTCTAATATACTTCAATCCATTAATCTCTATTAACGACTTTGTGCCAAAAATATCAATTTTTAGTTAAGACTTTTTACACCCTTACAGATACTTTTTCACAAAGTCTTAATCTATTTCAACAAAAGTATTAGTAAAAAAAGGAAAAATATAATTGTTAAGTCAAAAAACATTTTCATCTTACTCTCACGAAAACTATTTTCTACTAAAACAGCCTTTTTCATCTTACATAGATATAACTATATGTTACTGAGTTGACCCTAAAGAGGTTTGGCTGTAAAAAAAACTTGGTTGTTTAAGCTTAGAGAGTCTTGGTGTACAAAGAATATTTGTATAGTTACTTGAAAAGGTAAATCAAAGGACTCTCAGGGTTGAGCTAAAAGTGGCTTGGAAAAAGAATACTTGTATATTTGTTAAAGATAGTTGATCTAAATCAAGTTAGATTGAGAACTAAATATTGTCTTAGTGGTTGAGAAGAACCAATATAAAATTTTGTATGTTCAACCTCTTGACTCTTCTTAAGACACTCTTGTGATTTGTGTTACTACTTCACTGTTTGAAAAGATAAGTTTTTTTATAGACACTATTTAACCTCCCCTCTTTCTAATGACTATCTTTCTCTCCACATATAATAATAAAATAATAATAATTTTAATTGATTCAATTATAAGATCTTCAAATTTTTAAAATACAAATCTATTATCCGAATCAATTAAGGTTAAATTTATTTAGTTTATTATTGATTTGATCTTATAAAAAAAATTGAACTAATTTAATTTATTTTGTTTGAACTACCAAATTTATTGAATTATTTAAATCGATGAACACCCCTATGTTAGACTATAGTACTAAGGAAATTTATGTGAAAGTGTAATAAAAAAAAACTATCATAATAAAAAATTGAAAACATCAAAATAAAATAACTTAAATATGTTTTAATTTATCGATGGAGGTTAGATCTAGAAAAATGATTAATTTCTCATGATGAATAAAGGTTCAAATTATTTGTGATTGATTTTTATAGAAGAAAAAAAAAACAGTGTGCGATAATATCTTAATATAGTTGGTTTTACTGATTTTAAAATCTCAAAAGCAGATTTTACTTTTAAAAACAAATTTCAAAAATTATTTTTGATAAGCATTTTTTCTTATTTTCTGCTTTTAAAATACAGAAAACAGTTTTTCCATTACTACCGTTTTTGGAATCTTTCTTATTTAAAAAAACAAAACAAAACAAAAGGCGAACAAACCTTGCTTTTGAAAAATTTACGTTGTATTAGGTAATCAACAGCTCGTACTAAAGGCATCCTTATATTTGTTTGCAATATAAATAGAATAACTAACGTTGAATCTTTGTGCTTTCGGTAGATTCCATTCCATACATGAAACATATTAATTCCATTGGCAAATTTTATTCTAGCTCCATTATCAATCAATGGATTGGTATATATTTTTTTTATTAGTAAAATTGAACTTAATATAAGAGATTACAAGTTTTCAAATGCGTTGTTGAATAAATTGAACTAAACTCTTATGCCGTTAATATATTTATTTAACAACGTTTACAAACTTTTAAACAATGAAAAAAATATCAAAAGGTGTATAAAGAATAATTCCTCTATCTCATGATAAATGGTGTAAGAATTTTTTTTTTTCAAAATTAGGTGTTAATTTATTTTTTTTAATGTACCACTAATTATTATTTTTATTTGTATTCCTTATGATATTTTTTAAATGTTGATGTTGTACTGTTTCATTTATTATAAAAATATTAATATTAAAATTTATTTTGTAAAATTATTATTTTTTATCTATTTACTTAGAAGACATTTTGTCATGAGATGAAGAGACTAATTAAAAGAATATGGAAAGTGTCAATAGTCAATACTCTTTATTACGAAGAATTGTACTTGTATTAGGTAATCAAACTGGCCTCCCTAGACATTTTGCAATATGAATAGAATAACTAAACCGATAGTTAAAGTTTTGTTTGAGCTTTCGGTAGATTCCATACATGAAATTCTTGCTGCCCATATCAGTTAACATGATCTAGCTTTTTCAAGAACAAAAGCTTATTGATTATTAACTATCCAGCACGTAGACATCTACAAAATGTTCTGTCTTTGAGTTTGACACACTTCAAATACATCTTCACACACATCTAACACCTCTTGACAATGTTACACTTAAAAATTATCATTCTTTTTAGACATCTCTCTAATACAATTTCAAATCCTTTTGTATATCACTTAGATTGATATCAAAAACGTAAATTAATTCTTTGTCTAATATAAACATTTATCCAATATTTTTATTATATAAAAAATTTAAAAATTAACTTATTTATAAATATTACAAGACCCTTAATATTTTATTTTAATCTTTTAAAAAACTCATATTCATAAGAATTATTAGTAATAATTTTTAAGAGATATGATTCATCTTTTAAGAGTCATTCTTGCATAAAAATTAGATAGTGTCTATGTGTGATATCATACATCTTATATTTTGGACATTAGTTGTGTCTTGGTATTTGTGTTTGCGTCGTGTTCCTAATTTTAAACAAAAAATTGGGATAGATACATCTTTAAAAAGAAATAAAAAAAAAGTATTTATTTTTGTTTATATCACATATAGCTTCCACAAAAGATGATGTTGTTTGAGTTAGAAAAGACTAATATGAATGATAAATCTCTCATTTTAAATATTTAACATACATGTATACTCAAGACTCAAAATTAAGATTAATGGTTAAATTAAAGATAATTGATCCACATATTTGTCGGAGAAATAAAAAGTTTTAAACATTATATAAAATTATTAATAAAAAAATATAACAATGACAACAAATTTAAAATTTAAAATCTTTTGTGTACTACTCCAACCTCACTACTAAATCTTAGAAGGAGAACTTTTTTAGCACAAAAAATAGTTAAACCGGAAAGTTAAAGACTCTACTTATGGTTCTGGAAAAGAAAAAGGTTGCTAGACATCTATTGCCAATACTATATAGTCCACTGAATTTGAATGCTATTGGACCTAAAAGCCAACCACATGGTAAGAAGATACTTATTCTTTGTCTTTGATTACTGACTTTTCTTAATAACTGAACTTATTTATATGTGAGGCACCAGGAACAACAAAGAGAACTCTCATTGATCATAGAGAGGGTGCAGGGACTTAGGGGGTATGATGAAAAGATGGTGTTTCTTCAAGAGGCTGAGAAAAGAATCATGGAGAACAATGAAGCTTTTGAGGTCTGCATTCAAGTGGAAGAAGCTTTATTGCCCAATTTTCTTCATGGACTACGTGATTTTTAAGATCGTGTCCGCGTTTGAGACCATTATATTGGTCTTCATGCTCTCTTTTTTCTACATTTGTTGCGGTTGCACCTTCTAATTTTTCGAAACTTGTTACGTGTAATCACCATAGCAATTAGATTGAATGCAATGTCATAGATCAAATTGTACAAGTTTGACTTATATACTATACATAATGCAGACATAGTTGTCCAACTAACTCATTAATGATATTAATTTTCCGTTATAAGTGCTGTACAATAATTTGTTTAATTTCACATGTAATCATATATAGGTTGTTTATTTTGAATGTGATTTTCTACGGATATGATTTTCAGAAGTTAGTGGTTATAATAATTTTTACGACCAAATGTAATTCCTCTTTTCTCAACAATTTTCCAAACACGTAAATAGACCGATTTCGATCTTGACTTAAATGTCAGCAAAGAATGTAGACAAGTTGATCGTCAGTTGCAATATGCTGAACTTGAAAGAGCATTGGATGCAACCTTCTTACAATCAGAATCAATTGTCCAATTCTGTGTGTACGCAATATGCTTAGTACGAGATAACACCGCTTAATTTTTATTTTTTTTTATAATTATATTATTAGTATGAAACATCGATTTTATTAATAAATATTTTTGTAAAAAACATGATAGACTATTTTTATTGAAATATTCAATTTCAATTATGTTTTTTTATTTAAAATACTTGTTAATAAGACCTTAAGAGGATCAATTCGAGTATCACTCGAAATTAGAGATGGCAACGGGGCGGGTCGGGTACGGGTTTCATGATACCCGTCTTCGTACCCGCGAGTTAAACTCATTCTCGTCCCCGTACCCGTACCCGTCGGGTATGTGATTTTCATCCTCATCCCTGTCCCCGTCGGGTATCGAGTATACCCGTACCTGTACCCGTACCCGTTAATTTTTTTATTTTTTATTTTTTATAAAAAAATATGATATTTTTAATTTATTTTTTTATTATATTATAATTATAATTAAGTTATTTCTCTATCTCATATTATAATAAATAATTACACATAAAAAAATATTAAATTTTTTTAATATAATTAAATTGAAAGTGAGTATTAAATTAAAAATGAAAACGGGTACGGGTACGGGGCGAGTAAGTACATACACGTACCCGTACCTGTACTCGATTTAATGTATCGGGTTTTACTCGTACCCGTACCCGTACCCGGTCAAACCGAATATTCCCCATCAAAGTCGAGACGAGTTCGGGCATTACCCGCGGGTACAGGTATATTTGTCATCCTTACTCGAAACCATTAAAGTTAAACTTTTAAATTAATATTTTTACCTACGATTTTAAAAGAATAATATATATAGAATTAATAGAAAATTTAAAAAATAAATATAATATAGAATAGTCATTTTCATTATGTTAAAGTATGGGATATAAACTTTACAATACATAAACTATACCATCTATTTAATAATTTTTTTTATTGATAGATTTGTGATGTGTATCAGTTAACAGATCACAAACCCGTCAATCTCGTATACCAAAGTAGATAAAATGACTTATGTATTATAAAATGAGTATTGCTACAGCCTCCTAAAATGGAGGCCGAAAAACGCTCTAAATATTAAAAAATTATTATTTTTAATAAATTTATTATAAAATAATTATTTTATAAAAAATTTATTAAAAAATAATAATTTTTTAATTATTCAAATAATTTTTCGACTTCTATTTTCGGAGGATACAGCATTTTCCTTATAAAATATATAACATACACTTTAGCATGAAAAAACAAAATATATAACATACACTTTAGCATGAAAAAACAAAATATATAACATACACTTTAGCATGAAAAAACAAAAAAAGTGACTAATCTATATTATATTCTTCATTCAAATTTTATATTACCTCTATATACTTTATAGTTATGAAAAATTCTCATAGGAAGTTTTTCTATGTGCATTTATAAAATGTGAAATTGAATCGTACTGGATTCTACCAGAGTTATTATTCATTTTTTGTAATTATTATTTTATTTTCAAATTATTTCTTCAATTCATAGAAAAAATTGAAATAGTAAATAAACAATAGGTTAAATACCTATTTTGGTCTCTTCTAATCTTTTTTTGTTTCAATGTAGTCTCACTTTTATTTTTGGTCTCAATTTGGTTCCAAACTAATTAATTGGTTTCAATTTAGTCCCAAATTAATTAATTGATTTCAATGTGAGACTTCCATCTAAATTATTTAAACTAATTAATTAATTGATTTCAATGCGGGACTTCCATCACAAATTCACGTGCCCAAAAGTTAACTCCGTTTAAATAATTTGGACGGAAGTCCCACATTGAAACCAATTAATTAATTTGCAACTAAATTGAAACCAATTAATTAGTTTGGGACCAAATTGAGACCAAAAATAAAAGTGGAATTACATTAAAACAAAAAAAGATTATAAAAGACCAAAATAGAATTTTAGCCTAAACAATATCTATGACTACTTGATTAAATATAAAAAAAAAGTGGGATAAATAATAGATACTATTAGAAAGATCCTTTAGATAACAGGTAGTTTAATTGGTATTTCTGTGATCGGTTAAATTAATAATTTCGTTCATATTTTGGATTAGGTTCATCCATGTAATAATAGTATTAATTAAATTCTCAAAATAAAAGCATAAGAACTCAATACAGATACATTCTAATTTGTCAAGGAAAGAACGGATTGTTTCTCAGGTCTTAATAATTAGATTTTTTTTTGTTCATATTTTTATTATATTTTTAAAAAAAACTATTCATTTTTTTTAAAGATAGTTGAAGAAATTCAATTTGTTTAACTAAATTACCCCATTCCCTCTCATCTTTAATTGTATACTTTTAATTTACAATTTATATTTAATAGTATAAATTTATATAACTCCATCAATGACTCACTAGTTTAACCACTAATCTAATGTCTTGACTAAGTCAATCATATGTCAAAGTTTTAAAACATTACTTGTACCAACAAAATACTTTTAAAAGAATTATTTATTTTAGTTCTTTCTACTTTATTTTTCTACTGTCGTTTTGCATTAAAAAATATTGAAGTGCATAATGACATTCTACAAAATTTAGAACTAACGTAGAACTTTTTTAAAATTTCAAGAATTAAAATATCTAGCTACGTTAGTTTATTCAACTTAAGAAAGAATTCGGAGAAAAAAAATCTTAGATCTACATCAAGAGCAAAAAGTTTCACCTGTTAGATCTACAACAAACAACAGATATACACCCCAATTTCCCACTAATGCTACTACTCCCCTGAAAGGAAACACTACAACTAAAGCAAATAACATAATTTCTTTTTTACATATATCGGCGTTGGTCGTACAAAATATGCCTTCAGCTTCACTACTGGCTTAGCTCTATTATTATACCTATGATATCATACCCACTCAAAGTTTGTTTCTTTGGGAAGAACCAAAGCAATGAGGCAATCTGACGGATCAGGTGCAATAGAAAGCAAAGAGCACGTTTCAAGTGAGTGGGGGAGAATGAATAGAAGCCTTGCCCATATGGATTTTGAAGCTGGGATTTTAATAACCCCAGCACAATCCCTCTGCTTTAAGTATGATATGAAATCCTGAAACTGATTGACAGACATACATAGGGTCAGTCAACAAGACGAAAGAGTGTGTGTTACTGTTAGTGGACAAAACACATTCCAATTCTCACTCATAGTACACGTCCAAATTTACATAATACGCATCAGAATGATCAATATGTCAATGGTTAAAAAAAAATAGAGCATCAAATTAAGTTATAGATTCTATTTAATACCAAATTAAGATTATGTAAAGTACATCTCAGCAGGGGGTAAAAGTTGGTCCCTAATTCCTTTCCCAGTAGTCTTCATCAGAAACTTACGCTAACATTTGTTAAAGGAATCGAAACATAATACACTAGAACTTGCGAGATAATTTAGTTACTCCATCATGGAAGTCTTGGTAACAACATAGAGGCAAACTAAATCCACCATAAGATTCAGTGACCAGTTCTGAGAGGGACAAATTGAAATCAAAAATAAATGAGGATAAGGAAACATACCCTTCTGTGGTCACTTGTGGATGATGGGATTAAACGGCACACTTCCCTCTACAACAGAAATCAATACCATAAAATCAGATTCAGGGGAAACGGACAATGCAGACATCTTCGATATTTTAAATTATATTGAATATTGATATGCATATAATACAACAGTCTATCATAATTCAGAACTATGTTGCCTTGCCTACAAACCTATTATTTATGTTTTTCTTTAAGTAATAAATGAATCATTACCATAACATGAAATAACAAGTTTATTTAATTTCGGCAATGATTTTCAATAAATTTTGCAAGAGGTAAAAATCCAGCAATAATACCATGACGGAAAATCAATATAAATATAAACTATAATAAAAAAAATAAAGAAATAGAAAAAATTAAATACAAACATATATAATGTATCTGTATAATGATTTTTAAAAAAAATGTCATATTTAAGTATCAACTATAATAAGAAATATAATGAAGTAAAACAAAATAAATATAAATATATGAATATAATTATATTTGTATCATGATTTAAAAAAATGTCATATTTAAGTATCATCATATTGTACCCAATACTAGTTTCCCTACCGATGAAACATAGTAGACAACTCTTACATTTCATGGCCAGTCAAGAGTAAAAAGAAAGACAATCATTTGGGTTGTTACACCGATCCAGGGTATAAAAACCCCACTTTGCCCTCTTGATGTTGTCCCTTCAACTACAGGGCTAAATAAACCTCCTAACTTCCAGCAGCACACTGTTTTCAGGGTGATTATGTACCCCGGTGATTTTCTGACAAGTCCACTTGTACAAACATTTGCTAAATTTTTTCCAGACAAACCCAGCGTCTCCTAGCAAACCACTGGTCACCATTCGCCCTCTGGCAACTAATGTATGTTCCCTGTTGATTTGGTTCCAACAGAACTCTTAACCCCTTCCTTTGTCACAGGTCTGATTCATGCAAGTCTCTGTTCATGTTTTTTTACTGTGTTGTGTACGTCATAACTCACAGATTCTAATCTCATGAGTTCATTCATTCTTTCTTAGTGTTCTGTTTTTCTACTATTAATTCCATCTTTTTCTTTACTTCATCCTCTCTGACTCCCTCCCCCATTTATGTTCCATGACTTTTGTCATTGAATTTGCAGTCTCTCTAGGCACGTGACTTTCCTTCTACGTCATATATATATATATAAGGATGATTATAATAACACCGATGTAACTTTTATTAAGTATTACACCACTCAATAACTTTATATTAAATGTAAATTTTGTAAATCCAACCGTTAGATTAAAAATTCATATCACTTTATATGTTTATATCAAATTTTGTTAAAATTAAACAACTTAAAAGTAATCAAAGTGTTCATATTTTAGTATATTTTGAAATATATATATTACGTAAATTTTATTTTATAAGAATAAAGTATCAAATCATCTTGGATTAATATAAAATTTTGTATATATGATCTAAAAGTAAAAAGTTTTCAATCTAACGGTTGGATTTACAAAATTCACATTTAATATAAAGTTATCAAGCAGTGTAATACTTAGTAAAAGTTACACCAATATTATTATAACATTCCTCTATATATATATATATGTCCTACAATCTCCATGCTCTAGATGTCTAATGCTAGACGTGATGAGCTCTGATCCATATCATCTATAGATATGGAAAAAATAAAGCTTAAAGGTTTGGACAATTCTCATTTCATGAGGTAACTATTTGGATTGAATAGGCCCAACTAAAATTCAAAAATAACATTTATATGTCGTTTTGTCTTGTGCATAACCTATGAAATACATTAGACAACTCAAAGATCTAACTTTCCCTGATGAGAATTATAAATATGGATAAAGACATAACATTCAAAGACAAGACTCTAGAAACTACTCATAATGGAAAATTGTAAAATAAAGGAAAGAGTCACCATGATTCGTATGGGACTAAGCCCCCCTCATAATACTGTTGAGAGAAATGGTAAATGGAGAGAACATATTCCTTGTGTATTGCAAAGCAAAAAATTGTGTTTATATACAAAGTAGTGGGCTTAGGCCCATAAGATAAAACTATATCTAACACTCCCCCTCAAGTTGGTGTATATAGATCATATGCACCAAGCTTGTTACAAATATATATCAATCCTAGGACCCCGTAATGATTTGGTGAAGACATCTGCCAACTGATTAGTAGAGTTAACAAACTGAGTAATAATGTCCCCAGATAAAATCTTTTCACGAATGAAGTGAAAATCTATTTCAATGTGTTTGGTCCTCTCGTGAAATACTATATTTGAGGCAATATGAAGGGAAACTTGGTTATCACATATGAGAGTCATCTATGTAACTTCGCCAAATCTCAGTTCTTTAAGCAAATGTTTGAGCCAAATAAGCTCACACGTAGCAGAGGCCATAGCACGATATTCTGCTTCTGCACTAGACCTTGCCACTACATTCTACTTCTTACTTTTCCAGGAAATCAAGTTATCACCGATAAAGACACAATAACCTGAGGTGGATCTCCTGTCAGAGGGAGAGCCTGCCCAATCTACATCTGAGTACCCCACAACTTGGGTATGATTGTTGTAGCATATAATAAACCTTTTTCCTGGAGCACCTTTGATATACTTCAGAATGCGGATGACTGCATTCCAATGTCCTGCACGTGGAAAATTGAGAAATTGACTCACCACACTAACCGCAAAAGAGATGTCAGGACGAGTTACCGTGAGATAATTCAATTTCCCAACCAATCTCCTGTACCTCTCAGGATCTGAGAAAGGCTTCCCCTGACTTGGTAGATGTTTAGCATTGGGATCCATAGGTGTATCAACAGGCTTGGAACTCATTAGCCCAGTTTCCTCTAAGTTTACCAAGGTCTTTTATCTGAAAGTGATGGCAAAGATGTTTTATCTGAGAAATGCCATGATGATCACTGCCAGTAAGAACAATATCATCAACATACACTATCAAGTAGATGTACCCAGCAGTGGAATGTCGATAAAAGACCGAATGATCAGTTTCACTTCGAGTCATACCAAATTGTTGGACTACGGTACTAAATCTACCAAAGCATGCCCTTGGAGACTGCTTAAGACCATAAAGTGATTTGCGGAGACGACATACCAAACCAAAAGACTCCCCCTAAGCAACAAACCCAGGAGGTTGCTCCATATAAATTTCCTCAAGCAAATCCCCATGAAGAAAGGCATTTTTAACATCCAGTTGATAGAGAGGCCAACGAAGAAGAACAGCCAAGGCTAAGAATAATCTGACAGAGGTCATCTTGGCAACGGGGGAGAAAGTGTCGTCATAGTCTAATCCAAAAATTTGAGTATAACCTTTGGCGACCAAACGAGCTTTGAGTCGATCAATGGTTCCATCAAGACCAACCTTGACTGTAAAGATCCATCGACATCCAACCACAGACTTGAAACAAGATCCCAAGTACCATTGTTCTGAAGAGCACACAGTTCATCAATCATGGCTTGTCTCCAACCAGGGTGGGCCAAGGTATCACCTACATTTTTAGGAACAGACACAGAGGAAAGAGAAGAGAGACAAGTATATTGGGAAGGGGATAACCAGTGATAACTCAAAGTAATATAATGAGGGAAAGGATTATGAGTAGAATGATTACCTTTCCGGAGGGCAATATGGAGGTCAGACTCAAGTGGTTGGGCCAGAAGGGATGAAGGTGGTGGCACCGAAGTAGAGTCGGTTGGGGGTCCAATGGAAAGGCTGGAGCGTTGCCAACAATGATAAACTTGAAGTGGAGGCGGAGGTGGTGGGTCGGGTGACACAGTAGACACAGGAGGAGTATCAAAAACAAGAGGGATGGTTGAAGGGGCAAGGCGTTGGGTTCGCCGGAACAAGGCGACCGCGGTGGTGGGTTGCTTGCCAGAAAACAGACAGAGGTGGACGGCAGCAGCAGCAGAAAAAAAAAATTGAAAATAGGGAAAAAAAATTGTCGGAAAGAGACACGACAAGGTGGGTAGCCGGAAAACGGAATGAGACACGTTTTCGAGCACCGATGAACAATGAGTCCACCGGAAAGTCAAGGATAGGCTCTGATACCATGTTGAGAGAAATGGTAAATGAAGAGAACATATTCCTTGTGTATTGCAAAGCAAAAAGATGTGTTTATATAAAAAGTAGTGGGCCTAGGCCCATAAGATAAAACTATATCTAACAAATACAAAAGGGTAGCCTATTTATCATATTAAGAGGTAGTTAATACAACTTCTCCCATAAGACTCGGGAACAAGCATTTGTAAGTGTAGGGTTTTGGAAACTTCAAGGGGATGGCATTGTTTTGTTTTTGCAACCCCATTGTGTTGAGGGGTATCTACACAATTTGACTCATGAACAATACCATTATCTTTGAGGAATTTGGAAAACGTTTTGATGCACTCTTTTCCATTATCTAAACACCTGAGTGCAATCATCAATAAAGGAAACAAACTACTTTGCTCTAGAAATATTTCAAATAGATATAAGTCCATACACATCTAAATAATAACGGTGTCACAAATTTGGGCATAGCATTTACGGTTTAATAAAGCCACTAACAGAACAGTGGGTGCAGTTAAGGCAACCCAAGGCTTGCCGCAACAAAGGCAACAGGGGTTTAGAAGCAGATGCAAAGACACCCCAGGATTGAGAGCTTTGTTGCCAACTTGAAAAAGGTGACTGAATTTTATTTCTAATTCAATTATTTACATAAGGTGATTACAAATCATATATATAGACTACATCTAACCTCATTAAGCAATTACAAGAGAATCAAGTCTAATCAAATCTGTCCTGGATGGTCATGAAAATAATACTACACAACAAGATTGTAGACAAGCAGCCAGACATGTAACAAAGGAGAGAAGATTGACAAGCAAATCAGAAATTACATGGGAGCATATATAGGAAACAAAGCACGCTGATCATGTTTGTGCATGCTATAGTATCCTTGAGCCATGTCAACCCATGCATATTACCAAAGAATGTTTATCTAATATAATAGCCTAGGATAAAGCGTCAATTAACAAATTACACACATCTATTGACAAAATGAGCGTGAGATGGTTGGAGAGGGAGAGCAGCCAAAGGATGTACGGAAACTCACTCTATGAGATGGAGTAGCAGCAAATGTTGATTTCACATGTCGAAGATCAGTGCGTTTTGTCATGTCTAATTTTGTGGGCCACCTGCACCAGAGAAAACCAATCTAAATAGGCCTTAATTTGAAGAAAATATTAGTCTGACCAATAAGGAAGCAACAATTGATGTCTTACTCAGTAGGCTCAGGTATGGCATTTGAATATCGACAGATATTTGAATCTGCTTTGCATGCATAAATTGTACAGTAATTAACCCCACTTTTACAGAGATTCCCCTGCCATTGATACTGCACAGACTGTCCTGAACATTCAACATTGACTGATTCTTGGACAGGCAGTGGTGGAGGAGGAGGAGGAGGAGGCGAACTAGGCAGTGGAGGAACCAAGGGTGGCTGAACCTGGGGTAAAGGTGGTGGAGAAGGAGGAACTGGAGGTGGTATCTCTGGCTGAGGCGGCAAGGATGATAAAGGTGGTGGTATAATTGATGGAGGCACCTGCTGGTTATAGGGCTGCATTGGAGTTCCTTGTATCTGAGCAAGTGGAGTTACTGAAGCAGGAATAAAAGGAGTTACAACAGCATTACTATGAAAATTATTTGGCATTACTCCCGTCTTGAATTGGCTGACAGGTAAATGATTATTTATTCCCCGACAATCCCATGGACCATTTGGAGGAACATAAACAGGGCGAACAAAAGGAGATGACTGAATTTGTTGTGGTGGTGGAATGGAAGGTCCATGTGCTGCAGAGTGCATATGTGGAACATTACCTGGCATAAGATTAAAGTCAGTTTCAGAAACAGTCACAATTGTTCACCAGAAAGCACCATATGCATCTAACATAGCTATTCAATTATAGTAATTCCATAACCATGAAAAAGTTTTACTCACAGACATGCATAAACAAAGAGGAATTCATAGAACACTACCTCCTTGGTGAGGATCCTGTGACGAATTATCATAACCATCAGGTTTCCTAGCTCCAACCTCTGGCATTTCCCTTGAACTAGGAAAGTGCCAGTTTGATTGAGGCAGAGGTGCACATTGCATTCCACTAGTATGATTTTCAGCATTTATCCTGGGGGATACAAGCTCCATAGAATTGTTCTCTGGTTTAATTGACAATGGTACAGCATTCTGATGTCCAGGTTTGCTGCATAAAGGAAGAACAATAACCTTGCAGGTCAGTAAACACTAATAAATTATTCTGAGGACTTGCCTATGAAACAATCTAAAGCTGTTGAACTTGGAAGAAACAACAATCCTTAGCCACCCACACTTCAACAGAATTCAAGATCAATAGACAATGGGGTAAAATAAAATGAACTTACATCATTGGAGAACTGATGTAGATTAAATTAGTTTCAATGATTCATTTAGAGTTTTAAATTTCATAATTAGGAATTTTTATTTGGGATTATCTTTCGTCATTTTTTGTTTAGGGAATTTATTTTATTTTTTATGGTCTTATTTTAGCTTAAAATATGAATGATTTTATAGGGTATTTGGTTATGTTAGGTCTATAAAAAAAATATGTTTGGTTTAATTTAAACTTGAGAGTTGAGACTCTTTTGGTTATTATATGATAACCAGATTTGTATTTTAGAGATATATTTTGGTAGGAGAATCTCACCCTAGAAGAGTACACACTTTGTTTACTATGATGGTTCAGTTTTAGAGCCTGATTTTGATAATGTTTTCACACTCCATCAATGTCTCAGCTTTTGTATTCTCCCAAACTCATGCATTTTGAGATTACCTTCAGATTCCATATTTTGATTGATCTGTCCCAGTGTCCCAAACAATACTGCTATGTGAGAGACTGACTGCCACAATCAGAAAAGGTTGGACTGCATCTGCCAACACCAGTTTCCTACTTTTGGTATGATTTTCAGGAAGAAAAAAGAAAAAAACACACCACTGTTGTGTCCCCATCCCCGACCTATGAGGAAACAATCACCACTAACAAGCTGCACACCCACTTGCCTCAGCAATTGTTGGCTTGACATGCACCAAACAGCATCCTGTGCTCCCACGCACTCATTTGTGATTTTTACAAACCAGGAACTAGATATGGGAAATAAAAGAGATTTTATTGTATAGGATGAAAAGAATAAGAGAACAATCTCTCCTTCAAGGGTTTCCTCTTCACAAAGGATTTCTCCTTTCACAGAGCAAAACTCAATTCTCAAATAATATTCAATCAATCCTTTCCCTTTACATCCTCCTATTTATTTAACTCGTTAACTCCCTAACTTACTAATCAATATCCTAACTGTCTTAACTAACTTTCCCTTTCCCATAGTCCTAATAGGTTGTCCCATAATAACACTTTTGGACTGCATATAGTTGACTCTCAAGTATTTTGGTGGGAAAGCTCGAGTGTCTTAAGCACCCAGCATATCATATATATTTATTATATATACAACACAATAGTTTGATACAATTTACATCAAGAGAGAAAGACAAAAAGTACAAACTACTTTCTACATTGACCTTAGAAGTACAAGACAGTAGGTAAACAAAAAACAGCTTTTAATCAGGTTTTCTGACTGATACAGCTATAGAGCAACTTTTTGGGGAAACAAAATATCCCCTACTCATGTGTATTAAATGAAATAAGGCTATATAAGTATATCTTTGTGGTGCCATTTAAACATATGATTTCAGGATCTTGTATGTCTTTGTTTTCTCTCTCCTAACACTAAGTCACTAACATATATTAGATAATTTACAGTTGAATAGTAAGTTGTGCTTGTCAAGTACCAACTCACCCATTAGCTTATACTGTTAAGCAAAGGCTCATGATAGTTTTTATAACTCCAAAACACAAATTCCCATGAGTCCTTTGGGCTTGTTTCAATATAACATGTATAGACACTGCCGAGGATCAAACCGAAGGCACTAAGGATCAAACCCATAACCAATTAATCACAAAGTCTGTGATATCATCTCAAGGACCACCTTTAACCTCTCCTAAAAGCTTAAGGTTTTAGATAAGGGCTCAAGATAACAGTGTGGATCGTTTCACCAAATTTTATATCAATGAAAAAATTATTCATGTAAAATAAATACTTTTTAGTATTATCATTTGGCAACTGTTAAGATATTGCATAAAATTAAGTTGTAACAAGAAATAAATCTTTATCTATACTCTATGAAATTTCACATGTAAAATTCACATAATAGATTAAGGACAGTAAAACAATCTAAATATGCTACTATTAGAATTTATTTTTTTTCTTATAGAAGAATGAGATTTTAAGTAATTGCTAATTAGCAACAGCACTGTATCATATTTAGTATATTTTACACTTATGTTGAATGACACAAACAAATAATCAATTCACTAGTTTCAGAGTATATATACATTACGTATCATCTAGCAAACATGTCAAACTGAAAATACATTTAAAAAAAAAATTAAAAGAAAAAGAGGACCTCCGATCTCGTGTTCACATGCCGATTGTTTTTAGTGCCTTCTGTTTGGACTTAGGAGAGAGTCGAAACTGAGAAGATATTGGAGTTTGAGGCATATGCTTCCAAATGGGGAAAAAAAGCCATGCAATTCAACATGTAGATTGTTTTTAGTGCTTTCTGTTTGGACTTAGGGGAGAGTGAAAACTGAGAAGATATTGGAGTTTGAGGCATATGCTTCCAAATGGGGAAGAAAAAAAAGCCATGCAATTCAACATGTAGATTGTTGTTAGTGCCTTCTGTTTGGACATAGGAGAGAGTGGAAACTGAGAAGATATTGGAGTTTGAGGCATAAGCTTCCAAATGGGGAAAAAACGCCATGCAATTCAACATGTAGATTGTTTTTAGTGCCTTATGTTGGACTTAGGAGAGCGGAAACTGAGAAGTTATTGGAGTTTGAGGCATATGCTTCCAAATGGGGAAAAAAAGCCATGCAATTCAACATTGAATATACTTTTTTGTGTGTATACTGTATACATTATAAAAATTAATCTTCTATACCTGAATTCTATCTGGAAGAACAATCCTGGACAACCACGTAGATTCTTTAGAACAAAAGCGGCACCATCAATATTACTACATTCAACAAACCAACTACATCCCATCTGCATGCTTGCTTGTGTCAACTGAACAATGGATCCAGCATTTCCAATGGCAAGATTGCAAACGGCCATTAACTCATCATCTGTGAGGAAGAAAGAGCTACTATGCGGAATAGTTATGCAGAGAGTGCTGGATGGCACAATATCTTCTTCACGCATGGAAGGACAATTATTTCCAGTTATATAATTATCATTGAGACCTAGGTTCTGATTAATATTATACTTTGCGCGCAATGAAGCAAGTAAGGAGGACAAGTGAGACATCCTTGTTCGACTGCTGTCAGCAGGGCTCCCTGGTAGTGTTCGAGCATGAGGTGATCCAGCAGGGTTGTTGACTTTAAGGTCAATATGTGGAGGAGCAGGTAAAGGCCTTGCACAATCCATATAAGCATGCCCAATTCCAACATTAACTGTTCCTGGACCAAAATGCTGGTTATAGTTGCTTCTTTCTCTTCGGAGATGTCTCAGATGCAACATGACAGTGGTAGCTTCTTCAGGAGTTTCAAATTCAACAAGTAATGTAAACTCACAGCTAAGATATATATATCCAAGAGGACCTTTGTGGATCACTTTACTTGATTCATGGAGGATATCTTCCTTGGCTGATTGACTGGGAACATTTCCAACACAAATATGAGAACTAGAACCAATTGCAACACCATTCATTGCACCCCTTGTTCCAAGTCCTATATCCATGAACTTTACACGACAAGGAAAACATCCGTGTAAATAGTGTCGAGATTTTATCGCATCAACAATCCTTCTGTACTCAACCAAGGCAAACCCTTTTACAGGAAAGAAAATAAATTGCTCAATAGGACCAAATCTTTCTAACTGAAACCTAATATGACTTTCGGGCACATCAGGACTTATATAGCCTATCCATAGCAGCTTAGCAGCAGAGACAATATCCATGGCTGCAGGATCTCCATCACAGCACCAGACAATTTGACTTATTGCTGAAGCAGTTGGCGACATAAAATGATTATTAGGAGATGCCAAAGAATTACTAACAGATCCACTAGAGGATCTCAGTGGAGGTGAATTGAAATTCATATTAAAGACTTGATTTTTCTCTGAATTCAGAAAATCATTTCTACCCTCAAATGAATTACTCCTAAAATCTACTGGTGTTCTAACTGCAGGTGAGTATATTTGATGGCTTGCTGAGTCCCTAGGTGTTGAACATCTAACGTTGGGCATATTCCCTTCCTCCCCCATCCCAATGATCATGGGCTTTGAGACTCCATTATCATAATGCGAGCCCACTTTTAACACAGGAACATTTTCAAGAGAAACTGCAGAGCTATGAGCCATCACATATTTGTCAGAAACCTTGTCAGTAAAACCACCATTAGAAGAACCAACATGAACTCTCAAACTGTTGCCTTTTCCAGATGATTCACCAACGCTTTCATGTTCCACACAGATCCTAGGAACCATGTAGTTCCTATTCATGTAAATCGAAGAATCAGCTTTATCTTCATCACTATCTGCTTGACAGTCTTCTAAATCAGCTTGTTGAGCAAACATTCCAAGAATTCCTTGTAGTAATGACGTAATGTCTGGTGATGCATTGGAGTGCAAGTCAAGTAATTTCTTGCATCTACACAACATCCATTTCCGCAGTGGGGGGTCCTTGTGAAGAACCTGTATAGAGAATGGCCATGAAAAAGTTTCTTAGTAAGAACTAAGAAGCTATTAAAATATAAACTCTTAAAACTAAGCAAAAAGAACCATATTTTTAACAAACATTCTTCAGTGTCAACAGCAATCAATATGCTATTAATTTCTAACAAAATATAAAACCTACAAGCAAAAAGTTCAATCATGCCTTCACAAAGTAAAATACAAATAAGAAAATTGCATCACATCATATCTTTACAATCAAATGCAATGTATAAAGACATTTTCCTTTGATGAAACAAAGGAATTAAAGAGCAATACTGACAAGCTGTACACTGCTACAACACCTTAAATTTCAACCAAACTGCCAAGAATTTGATACAAATCAGGAAGTTTTTAATGATATATGCATGGTAGTCAGAACTGCAATTCAACTCGTAGAATTACAATTTTATGCTTCTGCATGCTTGGATGAGTTCATACATGAACAGAATCTCATGAAAGCAAAAATTGTAAAATCACAGTGCAAGATTGTAGAAGCGGTATAAGCATTTTTTTGAGTTTGCAGTGTCAGTTTTTTTTCGAGGATTTTTATTCATTTTTCACATTTTAGGCCAGGTTTCAGTTTTTTTTTTTTATTGTATTGGCCTTCTACAAACCTAAGTCCATCAGTTCCTAGACCTAAATGGCTAAACTCAACACCATCCAGCCTCCCCCAAAATTGCCCCAACATTCTTCTTCCACCATTCATCCCAGCCTTCTTCAACCTAGCTTTTGCAACCAAACTGCTGTTTGATCACCAGAGCTCTCCTTTGTCTTCCCCTGCATCTGGAGATCCTCTCCACCACGTCGGTGATCCTCTCTGCACAAATTGTTAAGTGAAACTCTTTTCCACTACATCGGAGCCTCGGAGTGTCAGAGGTAATATACTAGTCTGCCACAGTCCCACTCTTTCTCTGTTTTTCCTTCCTCTGCCTCTGCAAAACTGTTTTGCTCCCACTGTACCCACTACAGTTTCCCTTTCTTTGTTTCTCTTTCCCACAGTCCAACCTCAGCTGGTGCCGTCATCGATTCTTTTTGTGGCTCATCTTGCTAATATGGTTAATGAAGGACAAGGGGATACAGAAGATGGAAGCAATAAGAATCTCTTGAGTCATTATGATTTTAATTTGGATGAACTGATTGAGTCTTAGATTTAGCGTTCCAAACTAGGTGTTTTAAGTTGTTTTGCTATGGCAGTGCAGTATTTTAAGATGTTTTGTTAGTCATTTCTGATTTGTATGGATTAAGTTATTGACTTTAATATGCTTATGAATCTATAATTATGAATTTAAGCTTAATAATGTATTTCATGTGTTATAATGGTTTTCTTTCCTCTTATTTATACTATGTGAGATGCATGTATTTGGATTTTATAAATCTTGAAGAAACTTGCACTTCGTGTTACGCTTCCATGATTTACGATTTTATGACTTTTTCCTAATTCTAACTAGAATCTTGATTTTGACTACCTTGTATATAAGGTTCACTTCTTCATATGGATGTCATTATAGTAAATAAATGAAACAAGGAAGGGGGGAGAGAGAGAACCAACAAAACCACAATAAAAATAAGGGGAAATTGCCCTTACCTACCATGAGGTCTTCTTAAGTGACACACACTCCTTAGGAGTTTTTAAAAAAACTCACCTTCCCTAGATAGCATCAAAGAAGGGGTGTGTATGTCATTTTATTAAATAATATAATGTGTGACTTTATTAAATACATTAGGGACGTGAGTGTTTTTTAAAATCTAGAGCAAGTGTGATTATCATTTAAGACCTTAGGGGAGATGAGTGAAATTCCAACCCCCCCCCCCATATAAATAATAGTGTTTGGATGAAGAAATTTAAAATTCAAGGAAATTGAATTACTTTGATTTCAATTTCCATCATTCTTTAAATGTTTTGTTTGGATAAGTCAATTCAAATTTCTTAAATTTTAAATTCTTAGTTTGGATATGGTAATTTGATTTCCACAAGTAAAATTGATTTTTTATATATATATATATATATATATATATATATATTGAGATCTTATGATTAAATTTTATAAATTCAAATATTAGCAAAATTTCAAATGTTTAACAGCTTTAAAATGAAAATCAAATAATGTTTAATAATTTAAAAATATTTTTGAATATTAAATAATTAAAAAAATTATTGATATTTTTTATGTCGATTTTGAAAGAGAGGTAAGGGAGGTATGAGGAAAAAAAAAAAAAAAGGAGAGAAGAGAGAAGAGAGACTACTAGAAAGAGGGAGAGATGAAGAGAAAAGAGAAATAGGCGAGAGAGAGTATGAGAGATGGAAGAGAGAGAGCCAAAAGAAAACATAATCATCCTACACCAAGCAATATTGTTCATTTTAGTCCCTATATGATAAAACTTAGTTGTTTGCCAACTTTATAGCAGTATCAGTTTTGGTCCCTATAATTGACATCTTTTGTTTTGCACCCTATTACACTTCATTTTGGTTCCTACATGAAGGGAGGAGGGGGTATGGAGGGACTCTAGCACCATTATGACTTTATTAAACAATAGGGACAAATTTGTTAAAAAATATATCTATGCATGGACTAGAATGAAAATATGACAGCAACATTCAGGGTTTGTAGCTGCCAATAGAGCTCTGGTGTGCAGCTGCACAAAACTCTTTATGGCCTCAAACAGACCCCCCAAATGTGACCCGTCACTATTTGTTTACAATCATTGCTCTCACATTATCTACCTTCTTGTGTATATAGATTATATAATCCTGACAGGAAATTCTTAACAGCTATTTCAATAACTTACTCTACAACTCAATGATGTGTTTGCCCTAAAACAACTTGGTGATCTTGAATATTTCTTGGGCAATGAAGTCCGAAAATGGTGCTTTGTTACTTACTCAAAAAAAGTACATTCAAGACCTACTTTAGAAAGCTAAAATGGCTAAAGCAAAGAGCATCTCGTCTTCTATGGTTAGAATCTCATTGGGTTGCTGTCAAAAGAATTCTAAGGTATCTCAAGGGTGAGCCAATCTTGGCCTTCTTCCAAAACTAGCAACAATCTCTGAATCACCTTCAACTTAATACCTTCTCTGATGCTACTTGGGCCTTGGATCCTGATGATAGGAGGTCTACATCTAGCTCGTGTAGCTTTCTAGGACCAAACCTGATATCTTGGTGGTCCAAGAAAAAAAAGAGATTGTAGCTCATTCAACCGCAGAAGCAGAGTACAAAAGTTTAGCAGCCACAGCTACTGAAACTTTATGGATAGTCTATTTTACATAAATACATATGAAACTATTTCCCCTACTATATATTGTGATAACTTAAGCACAGTGGTTCTGTCTCACAATCCTATTCTCCATGCAAGAACAAGCACATGGAACTTGACATTTTCTTTCTCAAAGAGAAAGTCATCAATAGTCTCAGTCTTACAGATTCCTTAGGATGAACAATGTGCAGATATCCTCACAAAATCCTTATCTCCTACTTGGTTTCAGTATCTTTGAGATAAGCAGAAGGTCAACGATGAAAGTATCTCTAATTAATTCTTATCAACAAACTAAAATGTAGAGCTCTCTAGTTACCTTATTTTGCTTATATACAACAGACAAATTGCCTATAAATAATAACTTCTTTTACTTGAAGATTTGTTCATTTAAGAATAACATTAGACATGTATAATCATGCCAAACAAGCTCAAGCTTTAAACTTGGATCAGTCATCTACAGAAAACAAGCCCTCAAGTCAATTGCACTTCAATAATACATGCACAACTACTTTAAGACTAGTCTACTCTATTAACCATTTTATCCATATAGATAACAGTATAGATGCAACTCTTACAAGACAGTACAAGAAAAAAACTACATCCTGCCTAGAAAAATAATTTTCACAATAGAGTAATAATAAAGTTCAAAATAGATGCAGACTATGCATGCAATTTGTTAGAACAGATATACTACAGGAGAAAAATATAAAATATATACTGCTTATAGATGATATTCACACAAGTTAACAATTATGAAGTATTTTACCCGTATAAGCAAGCAGCTCTTGCCAACAGATAAATCACCACCAGAGACATGGTTGTCTTCATTCATAATTTCATCACCAGCCTCCTTGTCTCTGATGCCTGACCCAGTAGAATCTGTACATGATTTAGGTCCACCAATTGCTCTATCCAAAAGGTGAACTGCTTCATCATCATCAAATGTGCTAGTTACAAGGCTCAGAAAACGCTGTCCTTCATTAGCTCTCTCTTTTGTGCCAGAGCCTAAGAGCTCCAAACAAGCTGCAAGCAAATCTTTTGGACAAGAGAAGAATATCCAAAGTAGACATAATGCACGCAACTTGGACAGTTTAGTCAATGAAGACTCATCTTCATCTAAAACATTTTGTTTCAACTCAGAAAAAACCTCAGGGGTATCTTGCATATTCAGGAAATTCTTGTCTAGCATCTGAAAGACATCCTTTCCTTCAAATAAGTTTATAAAAAAAGTGAGCATATTCTGAAAAACTGCTGAGCAAATTCCTCTAATTACAGCTGATGTTGGCACAACAGATGAAGCAATGCAGCAAATATCAGCTAGGCCACAAATACAGGCTCTAGCAGTTTCAAATGCAATACCATTGGAATCCTCTCCTTTACTGATTAACGCCAAACTCGAGTTGTGCATATTAATAACAACTTTAGCTGCAGCTTCCAAAGCTGTTGGACAGTGACATGCGTATCGAGGGATAAGATCGGCCACAATTCTCTGTACACTAATACAACCTGTCACATTATATAAGTTTCACTTAGGGCAAAACAGAATTCCAATCAAGGTAATATTTTTCTATCAATTCCTTCAATATCAGAAATAGAGGATAGCTCACTTTCAAATTAAGCACTTGATAAAGTGATAAAATCACATCATGAGGTAGAGACATGGCTATTTTAGGTGATATTGAAACCTAAATCTCTTGTGCTTTCTGCAACTAGCTTGGACTTATTGAGGCAGACACTAAAATACTAGATCTTTACAAGTGTAAAAGAAACACATTACTGCAGACATCAAAGTAGCTAAATGAGGTTAATAAAGCAGCAGTGGGGCATTAAGCATTTTTTCTCCATTTAATGGTTCCAAGTATGACATTGACCAAAGCAGAAAAGTTGCAGTAACAATTTTTTTTTTATTTGTCAAAAATGGAAATCTCAAAGAAGAGCACAAACATGGATGAAGCAAGGCTTCTTGGGGTCTAGTTTTACTAATAAGTGATCAAAGGCATTCATACTTGACATATGGAAACATGATTATTATTGCCAATACATTTGCACTTCAGAAGTCCAAACGGAAGCAAAGTTACTACTATAATATCTTTATTTTTAATTTGGGCAAGGCCAGTAACTTGGCATGAAAATCCTGTGATGCAGTAAAACAAGAATTTGCAGAGGGATTATAAAATGGAAAGGGATATATCTGGATGATGTTGAGCAAAACTGGTAGTGGGCTGAAGAGTATGCTAAATCCCAGCCACAGTTGTTAGGAAATTCTAGATTAAGTGGTGTCAGGACACTTGAAGCCAGTCAGCCAGCTGAGCTAGCAGCAGCCGTAGTTCGGCTAGAACTGCTAGATGTTAGCCAAACTTATTCTTCTGAATGTTTAACTTGTGCCTCAAGATACATACCTGTATAAATACTGATCTGTAAATCAGAGATTAATGAGAACCATATTTCATCTTCTATCTCCAGTTAATCGCATATCTCAGTTTTCTCTCTAACAAGAATAGCTCCCTACATTTTTTCCACTGCTGTTCTCATCACCAACACTCATCTTAATATTCTCATTTTGTTACTCCCACATTTCCCTCATGTCCCTTAAGAGCCCAGTATTTACTACCATATAGTATAGCCACACGTCAGCAGTACGATAAAAGTAAAACTTGCCTTTGAGTTTGGCAGATACTTTGTTACAACAAATAGCCCCTGTTGTTTTTCCCCATTTTAGCCATTCCACTTGTATCTAGTGTGTGACATCCTTATTAATTTCTCCCTCATTTTGCATCATTAATCCCAGATATTTAAAGTAGAAACCTGTGGTATTACATTTTGATATAAACCCGGTATATTATTAGAAAGAATAAGAGATTTCTCGCTTAGTACAGTGCTTGACTTGCAGAACTTCTACGGTTTGCACCTCACAAGACAAGATGAAATCCTTCTTGTTGGAAATAGGAGTATTTAGTGATTATTACTCTTCCTAGTTTCTTTGTTCAATGTATCTTAGGAAGTTGTGGTATTTTTAATTGTTGTCTTGGAAATAGTTGATGTCATTTATTATCTTTGTAACCACTATCATTATAAATAAGACCATTGTGCTGAGTGAAAAAATACACTCAAGCATAATCAGAAAATGTGTTCCCTATTTCTCTCTTTTAACATGGTATCAGAGCCATTTAGATCCACTTTAAAAATGGGTCACCCACCATTGATGCATGCCTCATAGGCATGAGAGGGTGTATTGGGAAAAACCCAAGTCCCACCAGTCCTAGATCATTAAAAAGGGCCACCCACCATTTATCCACGTACCAAGCCCAATAGTACTGGACGTGAGGGGGTGTATTGGGAAAAACCCAAGTCCCACATCGACTAGAGATTAGGCAATTGAATAATATATAAGTGGAAAGCAACCCTCACCTTACAAGTCGGTTTTGTAGGGTTCAGTTAGGCTTAAATCCACTATTCTAACATGGTATCAGAGCGTACATCCATAGAGCTCCTAATCTAAGGGGCTCTGCTTCCGCAACGCATATTTTTTAAGCAAGCTTGGCTGGGCTCTTGAAGCTGTCAAGCGTTCCGACGACTTTCCGGCAACCTTTCTGTTTTTCTGACATTTTTTCTGCTATTTTTCTGATGACCACCAGATTTCTGTCATGGAAGGGGAAGTTGTTCATCCACCCCCAAATAATCAATTTGGAGATTTGCAGAGCATTCATTCTTCCTAT
The DNA here is from genome assembly GCF_000230855.2 of Cajanus cajan. Taxonomy (NCBI): domain Eukaryota; kingdom Viridiplantae; phylum Streptophyta; class Magnoliopsida; order Fabales; family Fabaceae; genus Cajanus; species Cajanus cajan. The sequence goes on from NC_138525.1 coordinate 13,246,848, forward strand.
AGGTTGAATGGAAAAAATTATTTAAAGTGGTCACAACTTATTCGCACAATATTGAAAGGAAAAGGGAAAATCAGCCACCTGACCGGTGCTGGTCCAAAGGAAGGAGAACCAAATTTTAAAGCATGGGATGAGGAAGATGCATTGATCATTGCTTGGCTATGGAATTCTATGAATACAGAAATTAGTGATACCATTATGTTTCTCAGCACAGCAAAAGAAATTTGGGATGCAATAGAGCAAACTTATTCCAAGGCTAAAGATGCTGCCCAGGTATATGATGTAAAGGTGAAAACTCTAGCTGCAAAACAGGGAAATAAATCTGTTACTGAATATGCTAACCAACTGAAGTCCCTTTGGATGGAATTAGATCATTATAGAGCTATCAAGACTAAGTGTGCAGGTGATGCTGCTGTATTGAAGGAATTTATTGAGCAAGACAGGGTGTATGATTTTCTTGTAGGGTTAAACCCTGAGTTTGATCAAGTTAGGGTCCAAATCCTTGGAAAATCTGAACTCCCAAGTTTTAATGAGGTGGTTGCAATTGTACGAAGTGAGGAAAGTAGGAGGAATTTGATGCTAGATTCTCCAATTGTAGAAAGCTCAGCCATGGTGGCTAAAAAAGAAAAAAATGGGCAGTCAAAGAAATCAGATTTATGGTGCACTTATTGTAATAGGCCAAGACATACCCAAGAGAAGTGTTGGAAACTACATGGTAAACCTCCTAATCTAGAACTAGAAGGAGGAACATCTCGAAAAGGTGGGCAGGTCTATGTGGCTGAAAAAAATGAAGAAAAAACAAATTCTTCTAGCATACTGGAACCTGCTAGCTTGAGTCAAGAAGAAATAGAAAGGATGAGCATGGTTGTCAAACTCGCGAGTCAACTCGTAGAATCGGACGAGTTTACGAGTCTAGGGGAGCAAAACGGGTTAACTCGCTTGTAGAATCGTTTTTGGGTAGACTCGGGTAGACTCGGTCAGAATCGCGAGTCTGAGCCCGAGTCCACGAGTCTGGTGACGTTTTTTTTTTTACCCCTAAATGGCCCAAAAACGACGCCGTTTTGCCTAGGTCAGTAAGTGAGAAAATGTTTTTGCCCTGCGCGCTAGCTGCTCCACCATTTGCACGTTTTTGAGTCTCCCTCCGTAGCTAAACCCTAAACAGCCATCTCCGCCGCAGCTACGAACTCTAATCGCCCCTCTACGAAACGCGCGTCTCCGCCACTACGAGGGCGCCTCTCCGCCGCTACGAACGGCGCCGCATCTTGCTGGGACGGACGCGAGTCTCCCTCCGCCGCATCTCCGCCGCATCTCTGCCACCGCCAAAATCGCTTTCCGTCATTGCAGCTTCCACTCTTCCAGCGTCGTGACTCGTGAGTGTTACTTCTCAGTTCTCACTCTAACATTTTTTGATTTTTTGGTTTGTTGGTGTTATTCACAATTTACATATACTTAGTCTCTTACTCGGTTACTCCTATAATTGCAAGATGTCTGAAACCGGTGGTGGCTCAAAGTCTTCAAGCAATGCAGTTTCTTCTTCCAGAGGAAGGAAAAATGCCCCTGGAAATAGGACTGACATGGGTTGGAAGCATGGGACAGATGTTCTAGGCAATGGAAAAAAGGTGAAGTGCAACTATTGCACAAAAACTGTCAGTGGGGGGATTTTCAGATTTAAGCGTCACCTTGCTGGTACTAGAGAAGATTCTGAACCATGTGCAATGGTACCGGAAGAAGTTAAAATTCTAATGATGAAAATTGTTGCGGAGGCTAAAGAGACATCAATGAGGAAAAAGAGATTGGTTGATATTGATGAGGAAGATGACATAGAGAAAGAGATGGAGATGAGGGCTTTGACAAAAGGAAAAGGAGTTGGTGGTGCTGGAGTTCAAATAACATTAAACCAAATGATGAAAAAAGACTATAAGGACCAAGTTGATCAACAAGTTGCAAGGTATTTTTACACAAGTGTCATTCCCTTCAATTCCATTAAAAATGTAGTTTATAAAGATGTGTGAGATGATAGGGAGATATGGAATTGGTTATAAACCCCCTTCTTATCATGATGTGAGGGAGAAGCTTTTGAAACAAGCTGTGATTGAAACTGATTCAATGCTTGAAGAGTTTAAGAAGGAATAGAAGAGGACTGGTTGTTCAATCATGTCTGATGGATGGACAGATAAGAAGAGGCGATCAATTTGTAACTTTTTGATCAATAGTCCTAAGGGGACAGTCTTCCTATATTCATTAGACACATCTGACATCTCTAAAACAGCTGATAAAGTTTTTAAAATGTTGGATGATGTTGTCAATTATGTAGGAGAAGAGAATGTGGTCCAAGTTGTCACAGACAATGCTGCAAATTACAAGGCAGCAGGTGAAATGTTAATGCAGACACGGAAGAATTTGTATTGGACTCCATGTGCTGCTCACTGTATTGATTTGATTTTTGAGGATTTTGAGAAGAAGCTAAAGGTTCATGAAGTGACTATCAAGAAAGGAAGAAAGATTACCACCTACATATACTCTAGAACAATGCTCATTAGCATGTTGAAGAAGTTCACTAAGGGGAGGGACTTGGTTAGGCCCGGTATAACTAGATTTGCTACTACTTATTTAACTCTATCTTGTCTCAATGATAATAAAGCATCATTGATGTGTATGTTTAGTTCAAATGAGTGGAAATCAAGTAAGTTTTCCTCTACACCGGAGGGAAGAAAGGTGGAAGGCATGGCTTTAGATAGTCGTCAATGGAAGAACATAATCATATGTCTCAAAGCCGTTGTTCCTCTTATGACTGTCCTTCGCTTGGTGGATTCTGATGAAAAACCTGCCATGGGTTTTATATATGATGGGATGGATTGTGCCAAGGAAAAGATAAAAATCAACTTCGGCAATGTTAAGAAAAGGTAAACTTTTCTTAGTTCTAAACTATATTTCTATTGAAATTTAATGATCTTATTTAGTAAATTAGTATAGTTATGTACTCATGTTTCTAGTATATGATAATGGCAATATTCCTAACTTGCATTTATTTCATATTTATAGTTATGAACCTGTATGGAATATTATTTATGAAAGGTGGGATAAACAACTCCATAGACCCTTACATGCAGCTGCATATTACCTCAATCCCCATTTCCATTATGACCCTAATTTTAGAGATGATGATGTTGAGGTTAAACAAGGGTTATACAATTGTATGACAAGGTTGGTGAGTGACTTGAATGAGAGGAGCAAGATTGGTACGCAACTTGCTGAATTTCATTATGCTAGAGGGTTGTTTGGTCTTGATACTGCAGTGGCTAGTAGGAAGATTATGCTTCCTGCAGAATGGTGGGACTTCTATGGGGATGGATGTCCAGAGTTAAAGAAGTTTGCAATCTGTGTACTAAGCTTAACTTGTAGCTCTTCTGGATGTGAGCGTAACTGGAGTTCATTTGAAATGGTAATTGAATTAATGTCTTTGTTTTTAGTTGTTAATTTTTAATGTTTAGAAATTAGAGTTTTAGCCTTATAGGTAATCTTGAAATTTTGGTTTTTGTATTCTATTTTCTAGGTTCATACAAAGAGAAGAAATCGCTTGCATCAAAGGAAGATGAATGATTTGGTTTATGTGATGTATAACTTGAAGCTAAAGAGTAAACAAGTGAAAAGAAATCTTGTTATTCCTTTTGATGAACTTCATTCTGATGATGAGTGGATAACTGAGGAAGGAGATGCTATTTTTAATGGAGAGAATGTCCAACCACCACTTGGGGATGAAAATGAAAATGTGGATGATGGTGGAAATGTTGAACTAGTTGGAGATTCAACCAATCCAACTTTAAATGACCTTGAGGATTTGGTCTTTGATGATGTGAATATTGAAGAACCCTTATCATCAAATGAAGAGGATGATGAGCTTGAAGAAAATGAAGATGATGATGATGCACATGCATTTGTTGGAGGATTGGACTTTGATTGATTAATTTAGATCTTGTTTTATGTTTTTGATTTGTGGACTTATGTGTTTTCGACTTTTGGTTGTTTATGTATGGTTAAGATTTGTATTATGACATTTTATTGTTGTTATTTGACTTATTTCAGACTTAGAATGTTGAAATAGTAATATCATATTGTGTGTATTCATGTTTTTTAATATATTTTAATATTAGGTAGACTCTTACGAGTCTACGAGTCGAGTCTACCAGAGCTCCACGAGTTTGTGTAGACTCTCGAGTTTGACAACCTTGAGGATGAGAGCTTTTTTCAGCAGCCTTGAAAAACCATCAGGTACTTGTTCTTTGGCGTATTCAGGTATGCTTCCCATTTCATTCGGATTTAATGTCTCAAAAATTATTCCATCTCTTTGGGTTCTTGATTCCGGAGCCACAGATCATATGACTCCATCATCTAAATTCTTCTCTACCTATTTTCCATGTCCCAGCAATAAGAAAATAGCAACTGCAGATGGGACTCTTATAACTGTAGCTGGTATAGGAAACATCCATATAAATCCCTTCATAACCCTAAAAAATGTCCTTCATGTTCCCAAATTGTTCACAAATCTTATCTCAGTGAAAAAACTTACGAATGACATTTCTTGTAATGTTGTGTTTAATAATAATTGTTGTGTATTCCAGGACAAGGAATCGGGGAGGACGATTGGACGTGCTAGAGAAAGGAATGGCCTTTATCTTCTTGAGGAGCCAAGTTTGTCCGTTTTAGAAAAAAACCAGTCTCATTCTCTCATGTCAAAATATTTATTGTCAAAAAAAGAAAAAATTTTACTCTTTCATTATCGGCTTGGACATCCATCATTTGAAACCATCAAAGTTATGTTTCCGTCTTTGTTTTCTGGAATAAAAATTGATTGTCTTCAATGTGATGTGTGTGAAATTGCAAAACACAAGCGTGTTCCTTATCCATCAAGTACAAACAAAAGCACATTTCCTTTTTACCTTGTTCATACTGATGTTTGGGGACCGTCTCCTATACCAAATGTGTCAGGGGCTCGTTGGTTTGTGACGTTTATTGATGATTGCACTCGAGTTACTTGGGTTTTCCTACTTAAACACAAATCTGAAGTAAGCAATGTCTTTCAAAATTTCTTCTCAATGATTAAAAATCAATTTGGTGTGTCCATAAAGAAACTTAGGTCAGACAATGGCAAAGAGTATTTCAATCAAATTATTACTCCGTTTTGTCAAAAAGAGGGAATAATTCATGAGTCTTCATGTGTCCAAACACCTCAGCAAAATGGAATTGTTGAACGCAAAAATAGACACCTCTTAGATCAAACAAGAGCATTATTGTTTCAAAAAAATGTTCCAAAAACTTTTTGGGGGGAGGCTGTTCTCACAGCAACATATCTTATCAATCGTCTTCCCTCTAGAATCTTGGGATTTAGGAGCCCTATGGATGTACTTTCTTGTTTCTATCCTAACATGTCCACCTCTAGCAATCTTGTACCAAAGGTCTTTGGGTGTGTCACATTTGTCCATGTTCATGGTCCAGATCGAGGCAAACTTGATCCTCGGGCCCTAAAATGTGTCTTTGTTGGATACTCCTATACTCAAAAAGGGTATAAGTGTTATTATCCTCCTTCAAAAAAATTCTTTATATCTCGGGATGTCACCTTTCATGAGGAACAAAATTATTTTTCACAACCTTATCTTCAGGGGGAGAGTCTTTGGGAAGATAAGGAGATTCAGTTTGAAGCTTCACCCCTTCCAACTCTTGAGTTAAATTCTTATGATCTAGCCCAAGAACCGGAGCCTGAAAATGCACCAAATCCAATTGAACATGAACCTGAAAAAGCACCAGAACCTCAAGAAAAAAATGCACCAGTTGAATTTGAAAATGATAAAAGGTTTGGGAAGAATCTGGTTTACACAAGAAGATCAAAGGTCATTCCTGAATTGACACTCGTCCAAGAGGCCAATCCAATTCCTTCAGATCAGGTAACAAACTCTGATTTTTTAGCTTCAAATGATAATCTTTCAACTTCCCAAAATGAAATAGAAATTCCAGAACTTGACAATGATCTTTATCTTCCAATTGCTTTTAGAAAAGAAACCAGAAAATGCACAAAAAAACCTCTTTATCCTCTCTCAAACTATCTTTCATTTCACAAATTTTCTCCAACTCATAAAATTTTTCTTGCAAATCTAAACTCTATTTCAATTCCCACCAATGTTTTTGAGGCATTATCTGATAAAAATTGGAAGCAAGCCATGGATACAGAAATGGAGGCATTGGAGAAGAACAAAACATGGGAGTTGGTTTCTTTGCCAAAAGGAAAGAAACCAGTTGGTTGTAAATGGGTATATACAGTGAAGTATAAGGCAGATGGATCATTTGAGAGGTACAAGGCAGATTGGTTGCTAAAGGTTTCACACAAACCTATGGGATAGATTACTCAGAAACCTTTGCTCCAGTTGCAAAGATGAATACAGTTCGAGTACTATTATCTCTTGCTGCAAATTGTGGTTGGGAATTACAGCAATTTGATGTGAAAAACGCTTTCTTACATGGGGAACTTGAGGAGGAAATCTATATGGAGGTCCCACCAGGATATGAAGTTGCTGTCAATTCTGTTTGCAGGTTAAAGAAAGCTCTATATGGATTGAAACAATCCCCTCGAGCATGGTTTGGAAGGTTTACCAAGGTCATGACTGCCTTAGGATACAAGCAAAGCCAAGGGGACCACACTTTATTCATCAAACACTCCTTCTTAGGAGAAGTAACTGTATTGTTAGTATATGTGGATGATATAATTGTCACTAGTAATGATCGAAAAGAACAACTTCTCTTAAGCCAACAACTAGCAAGAGAGTTTGAGATAAAAACACTTGGGAAATTGAAATATTTTTTGGGAATTGAAGTGTCTCACTCTAAGAAAGGCATTTTCATATCTCAACAGAAATATGTCACAGATTTACTGAAAGAGACAGGCATGGCAGCTTGTAAACCTATGAGTACTCCCATGGACACAAATCTCAAATTAGGAAACTCAGACGATAGTGCAACAGTGGATAAGGAGATGTATCAACGTTTGGTTGGAAAATTAATTTACTTGTCTCACACAAGGCCAGATATTGCATTTGCTGTAAGTTTGGTCAGCCAATTTATGCATTGTCCGAGAGAAGTTCATTTGCATGCCATATACAGAATTCTGCAATACCTCAAGGGGACTCCAGGAAGAGGAATTTTATATAAAAGAAATGGAAATACAAGTCTTGAAGCCTACACTGATGCTGACTATGCAGCATAGTAGTCAATCCCGGATAGCGGAGCGGAGCGGTCGACCCTAAAACTGGGATAGCAGGATGGCGCGGAGCGGGATAACCGCTATTTAAATATTAATTTATATATATTAAATAATTAATAATATATATATATATAAAAGCTAAAAAAACAAAAAATAACTTTAAATTCATGTATTAAACATTTTTAATAATTAAAAGTTCATAGTGAAGTAAACAAAATAAAAAAATTAAGAAAACAAAATATTTAAAGTCTTATATTAAATTTTTTATTACTTAAAATATTATCTGAATTAATAATAAAGAGAAGTTACTTTCTAAAAAAAATAGTGAAGTAAAAGGCCCTTAATCAAATCAAAAGATAAAATAAAACTTGGCCCATTTGGCCCATTTGGCCTAACCCTAATTATTTTTCCACCTTCCTTCTAATTGTGAGACTCAAGCAGCCGTCACCAGTTACCACTCCTCTTAGAAGAAGACAAGACTGTAGATGTTGGAGAAGACAGAGCCACCATCGGAGAAGACAGCACCGCTGTCGGAGAAGACAGAGCCGCTGTCGGAGAAGACAGCACCGCTGTCGGAGAAGACAGAGCCGCTGTCGGAGAAGACAGTGCCGCTGTCGGAGAAGACAGAGCCGCTGTCGGAGAAGACAGATCGACGAAGATCCGCCGGAAAAAGAAGAAAAGTTCCGTCGCCCACCCGCGATCGCGCCGCCACGCTCCGCCACTTTCGCAGCCGCTCCGACCGCTCCTTCAAAACGCTCCGCAACAAACTTTTTGAAGCGGCACGGAGCCGCTCCGCTCCGACGCGCCGCGATTGCGGCCGCGACAACCGCTATTGACTACTATGCTATGCAGGATCAATTATTGATAGGAGATCTACTACGGGATATTGCACATTTCTTGGGGGAAACTTAGTAACATGGAGAAGTAAAAAGCAAAATGTTGTTGCTAGATCTAGTGCTGAAGCTGAATTTCGGGCTATCGCACAAGGTATTTGTGAACTACTATGGTTGAAAATTATCCTAGAAGACTTGAAGATTACATGGGATGGACCAATGAAACTCTATTGTGATAATAAGTCAGCAATCAACATAGCTCATAATCTTGTTCAACATGATCGAACCAAACACATTGAAGTGGATAGACATTTTATCAAAGAAAAGCTTGATAGTGGTTTGATTTGTACTCCATATGTACCTTCACAAAGACAACTTGCAGATATTCTTACTAAAGGCTTGCGCTGTCCAGATTTTGAGAGAATAATATGCAAGCTGGGAATGGAAAATATTTATTCTCCAGCTTGAGGGGGAGTGTTGGAAATAGGAGTATTTAGTGATTATTACTCTTCCTAGTTTCTTTGTTCAATGTATCTTAGGAAGTTGTGGTATTTTTAATTGTTGTCTTGGAAATAGTTGATGTCATTTATTATCTTTGTAACCACTATCATTATAAATAAGATCATTGTGCTGAGTGGAAAAATACACTCAAGCATAATCAGAAAATGTGTTCCCTATTTCTCTCTTTTAACACTTCTCAACCTCCTAAGAAAGTGGATTGGAGCCTAACTCATCCCTACAAAACCGGCTTGTCAAGTGAGGATTGTTCCCCACTTATATATTCTTTAATTGTCGTATCTCTAATCTATGTAGGACTCGGATTTTCCACAATACATCCCCTCATGTCCAGCACTATTGGATTTGGTACGTGAATAAATAATAGATAACCTTTTTTAATGATCTAGGATAGGCAGGATTTAGGTTTTTCCCAATACATCCCCTTACGTCCAGCACTATTGGACTAGGTATGTGGATAAATGGTGGTTGGCCTTTTTAGAGTGGATCTAGATCGCTTTGGTACCATCTTAAGAAAGTGAATTGGAGCCTAACTCAACCCTACAAAATTAACTTGTAAGTAGAGGATTGCTCTTCAATTATATAATTTTTAATTGCCTTAACTCTAGTTGATGTAGGACTTGAATTTTTCCCAATATAATCCTTCTTCCTATTTATATACAGCTACTAATTTACTAACATAAACCCACACTTAATGGGCCTAGTCAATTGGAGGATCACTCCCCTTCTTTCTAAAATAACTGCTAAAAGACCCTAACATATTTCTACTTCTCTTGCTAAAATTGCAATAAATATACTCTATCTTACCCCTACTTCGGCGAAAACCTTTTGTTTCTTTAGTCTGTCTCCAAATTTCAAGTTTAAAGTTAATTGCTTCCTTTGATTCTTCAATAAAAATTATATCATCCGCAATAAGCATGCAATTAGGGATAATCTACTGTATGTCCCTAGTAGGTATGTCCAAGACTGGATTGAACAAGTAAGGACTTAAAGCTTAGCCTTGATGTAATTCTATACCTATGAGAAAGTCCTTAGTTTCCCCTCATAGCAAGAATAAGATTTCTAAATTGTGAGATATCATCGTGTACAAAACTATTTTGAAATGATGGATACCTTATTACCACCACATCCCATGTTCACTATTATATATGTGTGTGCATAAATAAATATATACATGCATTACACATGCATAAATATAATATATATATATATATAATTATATATATATATAATTATATATATATATACATATATACATATAATATAATGATAAATTTAAAAAAATTATGAAAACTTAATAAACATTTATCCTTTTTTTCATTTCTATCACTCAAGCCCTAGATCTTTGTGACTACATGTTATTAAGTTGTGACTGAACTAATATAATGAGCTCACAATCTGCCATATTGGAAATGCACCACCACATCAAACTTACAAGTTTATAAAATTTTTATTGTGGAGTTCATTGTAATGTTTTGTAATTATGTTTATGATGTTTAATAAAAAAAAATCTTGAATAGTATTTTAATTAAATTATGTATGTAATTTTTTTTCAATAATTTTTCATAGTTAACTGAAGTGCAGCCAATAAGTAAGGGTATGGGAACTTAAGTACTCAATGGGTACTTAAATATTCAATGGGTAAGGGTACAGGTATTAAAGTTATTACTTGGGCGGGTATGAATACAAGTCCAGGTATTTTTTGTTTTAATGTGGATATGTGCATGGATACTATAATACCCTACCTAGACTCTATCCATTGTTATCCTTATCTATGTACACAACCTTAAGACTCTGGTTCAATGGAGGAAAGGGGAGATGAGCAATTTTCATGGAAGGGAGGGACTTCAATCACATATTTTGTTTGGTTATAGAAGGAGAGGGAAAAATAATTTATGTTTGTTTAGTTCACGAGGGGAGAGGTTTAACATCAAAATAACCTTATCCTTCTCTCCTCCTCCAAATCCTCAGAATATTGGAGGGGGGCCAAAATAGGATGAAAAGGGATTTTGCTCTCCTGTCCTCTTTTCATAGAAATTAACCAAACATGAAAGGTTTAAAAAAAAAAAAAAATTCCCCTTTGCTCCTGTCCCTCACCTCTATTTTCCTCCAACCAAACACTATGTAATAGAGAATGCAATTATTGTCAATCATGTGATTGATATTGTTGATTCTTTTTCTATTTTGCAGTTTCCTCATTTAAAAAATTAAAGGATCATAGGAAAAGTTGTTGAACCATAGAAAATTATTACTATATCTCTTAAATTTAGGGATTTCTTTCTTTTTTTTCTTTTGTATATTTCCTCATTTGGGAGAGTACAGTATCATAGGAAACGTTGTTGTATCATAGAAAATTATTCTTCCTTTTTGTTCTTCTGTATCTTGTATCTATAAATTTGTACCTCAGCATTTCTCAATCAATCAACTCGGTACAAAATATTCAATATTTTTCAGTTTTTGGTTTCAAGTACTTTTTTAAGCAAAACCACATCAGAGATTGGCATTCTTCACCACATGTCCATATCATATGTCAGGAACATTTCTTGTTTCAAAAGAACATTCGAAAAAATATGATTTACAAACCCTAATAAGCAACACTAGCAAGAATAAGATTGAAATGTCATCATGTATAAAACAATTTCAGAATGAATTGAAGTCTCGAGCAATTCCCAAACAAAAATGAAATCATTTCTTTCATTCCCAACACTCCAAACATTACGCAAACATAAATAACACCATACAGGGTGGTGACCTTTATGCACAGGGTTTTAATAGAAAGATTCCTCAATGGTTTTCTACAGAAACGTTCCTCTCCAGCACAATCGCATTCCGATTGCAATCAAACTATTGAAAAGAGAATAGCGAGAGTGAGAAAAGGCGATTACCTCTAGAAGAAGTGATGAGAGCGAGATAACTCTGTTCAAGGTCTGACATGTTGGGAGCGTCTTTCTGAAGCAAGCAAAGCTTAATCCGCTTGTAGCCTTCGTACACGCTTCGAATTTCATCCTTGTTCCGCCGCTTCGCGAGAATCTCCTCCTGAGACAGCGGGGGAGTTGACGGCGAGGGTAGGGCTTGCGGGGAGGGAGGGGTGGCGTCGGACGCCTCCGCCGGTGCTGGCGGCGGCGGAGGCACAGACGGTGGCGATTCGGGTAAAGGCTCGTACAGCTTTCGCTTCTTCGGAGGCTGCTCCACTGAGGCCATGGCTAGTGAGGACTGGACTGGTCTCCAACGCAGTGCACGAGCCTACTGCGCTTTCCACGCATTTAATTTAAGAGTTAATCCTGTACGCTTCCAGTTTAAAATTTTTTTACACTGCAGTCAATCAAAATCATTAATAATACCTTCTCATCTGCTCATTTAATTAAATTAAAATAAAAAAATATTATTAATAACTCTGATTAATTACGAGTATAAAAATTTTACACTCGTAATATATAGATGATTAACTTTTAATTTAATTTACTCTATGTATATCATAAGTGTTTGATTTTACATTAAATTTTTTATATTAATTACTTTTAAAATGTTAGTTAATTTAATTTTAGGTTTTCTTCTTGTACATTGAGGATTTGATTCTAGGTTTAAAATTAATTATGAATTGGTATTTCAACTTGTACATATATACCAAATATTTATTGTATATAAAAAAATATGATAAATTATACTTATAAAGTTATCATATTTATACTTATAAAAATATATAATTTATCATTATTTTTATATACAGTAAATATTTGGTATGTACAATATTAAAATTATAAAAATATGATAAATTATAATAATTTATTAAAATAAATATTTTTCAACATATAAATTATATTTTATATTTATAAAAATAATTTATACTATAATATAAGATTAATTTTAATTATTAATAATTTATTTTAAAATTATTAAATTTAATTTATATATGTGTGTGTTTGTGTGTGTTAAATACAAATTGAAATAGATAAGAAGTTAAAAAAAAAATCTCTCATTGAAAATGAAAATGCCTAAAAATGTTTTACTTAACGAGGAAATCTCTAAAATTGGTATTGTATAAAACAACTAGTTCTATTTGATAAAAAGAGGTGAATTATATTAAAAGATTATAGGACCTAATTAGGATAATTATGAACTTGTAATTTTTATTTTAAATATAATTTTAAAAACAAAATTAGTTCTACTAAAATGGTTTATAACTCACTTTTAAAATATTTTTACATTTATTTTCAAAAAAATAGATTTGTGAATTTAGGTTTTAGTTTTAAAAAAAATACATTTGACAATGGTTATTTTTGTCGTAATTATCACTATCATTTGTACTACTACAATAACCATTGTCACTAACAATATCACTATTATTTTTATCAGTGTTGTCCCATTATTGACACCTCCATCATCACTATCACACTACCACCTACATCATGAATATCACCATCATCGTTACCATAAGTACCGTTATTGACAATTCCACCAATACCATTATCACTAGCACTATCATTACCACCTACACACTAGCATTGTTATTACCACCCAAACATACTCTTGAATTAAGTTTAACATGGTAGAGAACTTTCATAAAGAGAAATTGAAGACAAAAAAAAACAAAATTTAAAATAAAAAATTGGTTGTAGTTTATTTTATTTAAATAAAAAAAAAAGGTTATTTGTGGGAGAGCACACGAGAGGTGTAGAAAACGTGAAGAACATGGAAGACATGGTGTTGACAGTGGGGGACAATGTTTGTTGGCCCTTAGGGTTACAACCGTCACCTAAACCTCTTGATGATGGGGGAGGAAGGCATGCTACCTTACCAATTTCGTTTTTAGATAAGATGATGGGGATAAAGGGTGGACATCATATGGAGAAAACAAATTTGATAGCCAAAAAACTTTTCTGCATTGAACTGGAGGGGGTGATCGTTTGTGACCTAAGTGTTTCAATGATGATAAGGTGTTACAAGAGTAACATCAACCTTGAAAGGATGTTGTGATTGTCAAGCTATTGAGGAAGTTTTTAAGCTTCTTTGTGATGAGGGATTAGTTGCGAATGGCTTAAAAGCTAGCCAACAGGTTTGAGATGGTGGATATTAGTTTCGGATTCTATATGGTTAAGTTTGATTTACCACAGAATCGGGAAAAGGTTCTTACTGGTGGGCCTTCGATGTTGTTTAACCATTATCTTGTTGTCCATCCTATGGGTACCAAACTTTGTCACCTTGGAGGTTAAGGTTGAGACTACTTTGGTGTGGATCTGATTTCCATGTTTAGGCATGGAATATTATGATGAAAATATCTTCTTGGCTCTTGCGACGACGGTTGGACGACCCATCAAGGTGGATATAGGGACGATGGATGCATCATGGGGTAGGTTTGCAAGAGTCTATGTTGAGATAGATTTGAAATAGCCAGTGGTGGGTCGTATTTGGGTTCATGAGCATTGGTTCCATGTTGAGTATGAAGGGTTACACTTGGTGTGTAAATGTTGTGGCCTTTATGGTCATACTGTAGAGAAGTGTCCTACGCGACCATTGGAAATTTCAGGTCATGATGAAGCTAGTTTGCCGATGGCGGTTGCAGGCTCGAAGGATGCATTTGTTAGGAGGGAGGAAGTGAACCCTAGCCCTAGAGTGACAACTACAAACCCTAATGCTGAGAATCTAGGTGCAAAAATTCCAAGTGACAATCTTGGAGGAAAGATGCTATATGGTGATTGGATTGTGATGAAAAAGTAACCACAAAGCTTAGGCAAAATTTAAAGGATGTTTAGATGTTGCAAGATGTGGTGGTTTGGAGGGAAGCACAACAACTTTAAAAATAATAACAAATTCAATGTGTTGCATGAATTAGGTAAGGAACCAAATCAAGAGGTGGTTATGAGGAAGTCAAGTTTTAGTCAACCTAGAAAGGAGTTAAGTGGCAATGTGAGGGGTTTATCACCTACAACATATGAGGACATAAAAGAAGTAAGTGGGTTCTTCCAAACACACATGGATGAGGTGAAGTCGATGGAGGTGTATGTATTAGGGACAAAACATGGAAAATCAAGCAAACTTGAGGGTACAAGTTTACTGGTTGGTATACGTAATTTTCATGTTTTGCATGGTAACCAATTGGTGAAGGGGAAGATTGTAATTACTATGACAAAGCATGAACCCATTACTACTACCTTTGGTAGTAAGGCAATTATGCAAATGGAGTTCCTAACACCAACCCGATTATAGTCTAGGGAATCACCAGATCCTCTGGACTAGTTAGGGGTGATGGTGGTTGTAGGGATTAAGAATGTCCCGAGTGAGTATGAGGAAGATATTGAGGATGATATGGTTTTGGAGGATAATATGGAGGAAGAGTTGACTCATAATCTAGAAAGGGAGGTCATGTGTGTTGATTCCTTTTTATTCCTCTTATATTTATGATAAGTTTTGACGATTATACTTTTCTTGCATGAAAGGTGCAGGGGTTTTGCGAATAAGAGGAGTTTTGCACACACAAGGGAACTAATATCTCTTTATAAACCTGAGCTAATAATTTTTTTGGAAAAACATGTTCACTCCTTTATTGGTTCAAATTTTTGACATATGGAGGGTTATTCTTTGGTGGTTGTGGAATAGTTAGTTGGCCATAAATGTGGTATTTGGGTTGTGGCATGGATTGGTAGCCCATTTTCAGTTTTTATACTGGGAAAAATGTCGTGATGTATTTCGATTTGTATTAGGTGGGGAAATTATAGTTGGTTTTGCTCAATTATTTATCTTAAGGATTTGCGCGATTGCATCTCCAAGCCATGGATGTTGATGGGTGATTTTAATGACATTGTATTGCCCTTGGAACAAAAAGGAGGGGTGTTTTCTTGTCTTCATCTTGAAGCTTTTGCGAGGTGTCTTAGTAACTATTCATTGATGGATATGGAGTTCTTTGGTGGGAAGTTTACGTGGCAGGGTCGATGTGTGGGAAGTGTCCTAGTGTCTAAGCGTCTAGATAGTGGAGTTTGTAATCAGGCTTGGAGGATGGCTTTTCCAGAAGCTACAGTTGAGCATTTGATTCACCGTCACTCATATCATATTTCTATTCTAGTTCGGTGTAAACATGTTGTAGGGAATAGGAAGAATAAGCCCTACTATTTCCAGGCGGAGTGGTGTACTCTCGGAGTGTATCCGGCATTAGTTAATAAAGTCTGGTAGAAGGAGGTTGTGGATATTAGTGTGGCTTTGCAGAAAATTGGAAATAAGTTTGTCCAATTTAACTCCTATGTTTTGGGTAATATTTTTGGACGGAAGAAGAAGTTACAAGCCTGACTGAGGGGAGTTTAACAAGCACTAGAAAACATTGATTCGGTGTAGTTATTACTACTTCAAGGTTCCTTTTGTTGAAAGAATATGAAGACATTTTGTTTTAGGAAAAAACATTATGGTACCAAAAGTCTTGTGAGGCTTGGATCCGATTGGGTACCAAGAATACTGCATTTTTCTATATTCAAACAATGGTTCATCGTAAACGAAACAAGGTCCATGGTTTATTTATTCCCTCTAGGGAGTGGTGTACTACTGATTGAAGGCTCCAAGAGGAGAACTTGAGGTACTTTAAAGATCTATTTTCCATGTAGGAGAGGTTGGGGCATTCGAAGCTTGAGGATCATGGTTTTATGCTTTTTGCAATTGGGTAACAATGATTGGTAGTACTAGCCATGAAGAAGGAGGTATTTCAGGACTTGATGTCTATGAAATCTTATAAGGCACTTGGGCCAAATGGGTTCCAACCAATCATTTTAAAGATCTTTTGGACTAAGGTAGACATTACAGTTTAGAATTTTGTAACCATAGTTTTGCTACTAGTCGAGTTGATCCCAAGATGACAAAAACTCTAATGGTGTTAATTCCAAAGGGAGATTCTCCTTTTAGTTTTAAAATTTTTTGTCTTATCAGTTTGTGTAATGTTTATAAGATTTTATCAAAGGTTCTTGTTAATAGGTTAAAACCTTTTTCTGAATGATTTGATCAGTCTACTTCAAAGTAGTTTCATTCCAGGGTGAGGTATGAAGGATAATGTTATTGTATCACAAGAGGTAATATATCATTTGTGATGCAACAAGAAGAAACGTAGGAATTTAATCCTCAAATTGGATTTGGAAAAGGCCTATGATAAGGTTGACTAGGTCTTTTTAGAGCACACGTTGAGATTGTTTAAGTTTCCTGAAGTTATTATTTCTTTAATTATGAGTGGGATCTCATCCATAAACATTTCCATGTTATGGAATGGTAGTAAACTGGAGAGTTTTAGGTCGGTTAGGGATTTATGATAAGACGATCCTTTTTCACCCTATATGTTTGTATTATGCATGGAGTGATTGGGTACTCTGGTACACTAGGAGGTGGAGGGGGATAGGTGGAAGCCAAGCTCTCATTGTTCAAAGGGTGTTATCCTACTTTTGTTCCATGTCTAGGTTGAAGTTGAGCCTCGATAAGTTGCGAATTATGGCTTTAGGGGATGTCTCGTGGGGGCAGAAAAAGATGATTCAATAGTTGACGAGAATTAGGTTCATAGAGCACATAGATAAGTATTTGGGTTTTCGTATGTTTTATGGTCGAGTATCTCATTGTGATTTTAACGCTTTAATTGAGCATGTGGAAGGGAAATTAACCACATGGAAGGGTCATATTCTTAACAAGTCAAGGAGAGTCACTTTAGCTAATGTTTTCATCACTTCATTGCCAACATATGATGTGCAAATGCATTAGTTCTTGAGTTATATATGATTATGTGGATCAGACAGTTAAATCTTTAATTTGGAAGCGAGTTATGGGGAAGGGTCTTCATATGGTGGGTTGGCAAAAGATCACTCAACCCAGAAGGTTTCGCAAGCTAGGTATTTGTCAAGCTAGGCTTCATAATATGCCACTTCTTAGAAAGCTTGTTTGGGAGTTGTTACACCCATCAAGTCAATTTAGAGCCAATTGTTGGGAAGCTTATATCTATAGAGAGGTCATTTATTTGGTAGCAAAGTTAAATATGACTCAATAGTGTGGTAGCTATCCAAAAAACTTTGGATCAGCTATGAGTTTCAAGATCAAGTTAGGGGATGGAAGCTTATCTTTTTGGGAGCAAATGTGGATGCTAAAGTTACCTCTAGCTAGGGTGATCCCATATGTTGATATCCATGATATAGATGTTGGTGTTAAAGATGTGTGGAGTGGGTCTGGTTGGAGTTGGATAGCCTTTTAACAAGTTACCAAGTAATATGGAGCATGCTCACTAGTAGAAAAAAGGCTTTTAAAATCGGTTATTTTCAACTTTTAAAATTCGTTCCGTAACCGATTTTAAAAGAGCCGATTTTGAAAGTTAGACTTTTAAAATTGGTTAAATAACCGATTTTAAAAGTTAACTTTTAAGATCGGTTATTTTATAACCGATCTTAAAAGTCCGGGCTGCAAAAAAAAATTAATCTGGAACGGGCCGTTCCAAAACCAGAACGGGCCGTTCCAGGTTTTTTAAAATGAGTACGGGCCGTTTTCCTAGCAGAACAAGCCATTCTACAAGGAGAACGACTCGTTCTCCTTGCAGAACGGGTCGTTCTCCTTGCAGCACGGCCCTTTCCAGTTTCATAATTTGCCCAAAATGAACCTACAACGAAAATAGAGACAAGAGAAGAGCATGAGAAAACGAAAAGAGACACAAGAAAAGCATGAGAAGACGAAAACGAAAACGAGAACGAAATTTACCTTATTAGAGACTTTAGAAAATGAGAGCGCGAGAGAGTAAAAAAATGAATGGAGGGAAAGATTAAAGAGAATGAAAATGGAGGGAAATATAAAAGGTTTCTAGCGATACTTTTAAAATCGGTTATTTATGAATTGATTTTGTATACTACATACAAAATCGGTTCTGAAATAACCGATTTTAAAAGTAGCACTTTTAAAATCGATTCTTAAATAACTGATTTTAAAAGTAGAACTTTTAAGATCGGTTAAAATTTAACCGATCTTAAAAGTTATGTCAGACATACCTTTTAAGATCAGTTATTTTATAAAGTTGTCACTGCGTCACTTTTAAGATCGGTTACCTTATAACCGATCTTAAAACTCCAATTTTAAATCCAATTTTTGCATTAGTGGCTATTAGGGAGATTCACCTTATGTTGGCGCAAAATGTCCTTGATCTTTAGGTTTGGCAACTTGCCATTAATGGAATATTTTCTTCTAAAAAAACTAGTGGCTTCATGATAGAGATGGGGTAGCAGGGTCTGGTAATTGGATGTGGATTTGGCGGCTTCAACTCCCTACAAACATTTAATTTTTCTTTTGGCAAGTGTTCCATTGTGCTCTTCTAGTTTGTATTGTTGTCATGCATAGAGTGGGGTTGGTTCTCGATGATTGTCCACGTTTATGTAGGAATCGATGTCTCACTACTTATTTACGTGCCCTCATGTGATGATATTTTGGTCTCACTATGGTTTTTCTTAGTTGTAGGTCCCGTTAGATACAGATGATGCTTGGCTTAATCGATTGTGGGAGTTTATCAAGGGGAACGATTGGTTGATTCCAATGGTCATGTGGTATGTTTGGTGTGCTCGAAACAATCTTTGAGTAGTTGGAATGGTTGAGCATGAAAGTCTATCTCAAGGTTGCTTCATTACAAATTCATACAAATAGTGTGTTTTGTGGTTGTCCCCCCAAGCATGCTCATAATGTTCTGGTTATATGGACTCCTCCTCTAAGATATGTGATTGCATTAAATGTCGAGGTAGTTGGTAGGGTGACCCTATGAGGGTTGGTTTTGGAGGTCTTGATTGTGAATGGGATAACAACTTCATCTATGGATATTATGGGAAGGTGGATAAAATGGATATTCTTTATGCTAAGGTTATGGCCTTGTTACATGGGTTACAATTAAGTTGAGACATAGGATTTAGAAAGGTTCAGTGTTTCTCTAATTCTCAATATTTAGTTAACATGGTTTAGGAGGAGGTTGGCTTATATCATCAATATGCGAATGAGATCATATGTATTAAAGAGTTGTTGGCTAAGGAGTGGAAGTGTATAATGCGACATGTGTTTCGAGAAGGGAATTGGTGCATGGATATTTTGGCAAAAAAAGGATTCTTATTCTAGTGATTAGCTATAGGTGTTTCATGAGATTCCAAAGTTTCTCAAGGATAGTTTGGAAATGGATGCTAAGGGAAGTGCATTCCTTATTACAAATAGAAACCTAAAGAGATTTAGGAATCACTTCACTACTCATATTCCTCATATATGATCATACAAAGAGACTCTCTCTATTACCTCAGATGAAGATCTTTGGATAAAAGGCATGATCTCAATAGTTTGAAGTTACTTCACATGTTTCTCAGGGTTTTCCTCTACAAGTTTTAAATACAAAAATTAAAAAAAAAAATCTTTTTTTTTTTTAAACTGAAAACAAAGAAATTGTTTAGTGGACAAGCATGTTTATATATATATATATATATATATATATATATAACAGGTTTGTATTTTCTTACATAGGCATAGGCAAGTTTATGTATTGGTTTACCATTTTATGTAAACAACATGTATCATTCAACTTTAGAAAATTTAAGTTTGATTTCTATGTGTCATTCAACTCGAAAGAAAGATCAACCGTTAAATTGATATACAAGTATCATTTCATATCGAAAAAACAAGTTGGAATGGCAACTAGAACAAACAATTTTATCTTTTCTTACACATGCAAGTTGTGTTTTCTTACACAAGCAATTTGTATTACAAATGCAGGTAAATATATCCATGATAAAGTTGGACTAAATAATCAACAAAAAAATATTGATACCAACAGTTACAATACATACTACTTGAGTTTATAACTGGTCTACCACTTTATGTAAACATATACATTTACATGTGTTTATTTAAACAATCATCATCAGATTTATAATTATTGTGATATCTTATTTTCAAAATTTTCTTATAAGAAATTTTAAGTTTGATATCTACCCACATGTATCATTCAATTTCTTTTTTAAATGATAGAAAAAAAAAAGGCTTAAGCAAATCAAAAAAGAAGTTTTCCTTTATTCATTTATATACAATAATAGATAAAGATACAACTGCTGAATTGATATAATTATTGGTGGGAACACTAAATTTAGATAGGTAACAACCGTCAAGTCCCAAATCACAATAAGAATATCAATAAGTACATATAGGCTAATCAACGATAATTAATACAAATATTAACTAACAAATTAATGCTATTTGAGCAAACTCCAATCAATAGAAAAGATTAAAACTTAAAAATTAATATTGAAAATCAAGCAACAACTAGAATGAGCTTTTTATATATATATATTTATTAATAACTATAAATTATTATTTATTTAATTTTTATCAAACTATCTGAAATCTATCACCAACTAAGGTTATTTAACCTGATAGGTGATATAGACTAAGTTAAAATTACCTATTTTATTTAAGTCACTTATTTTATTTAAGTCACTTTTTCTTAACATCAAGTCAAAGCTTATTTAATGATTGGTCGGAATAAAATATACAAATGTAAAATTTATATTAAAGACCACAATTATCTCATTTTTACATGTCAACTTAGCAAAAAATATAAACATCACATGAGTTCGTGTATATATTAAACAATATGTTATTTATTTTATAGTGTCACATCATCTTGTTAAATTCTTAATAAAAGGTTATAAAAAAATTAAATTATAAACACTATTTTAAAGTTTTAAAAACATAATTAAAAACTCAATAAAGCTATAGATTAATTTAACCTTATTGAAGATAAAATTATTCAAACTTTTTCATATATTGTTTATTAAAGGAAACGCGTTTGGTTTGGACTTCCATAATATGGACCTTCTACCATCCACGTACATTATGCAACCTGGCGAAATTAAATAATTATATATATATATATATATATATATATATATATATATATATATATATATATATAGTCTTCGGCTGCCCAAAAAGTGGCAAAAAAGTCTCATTTTGTTCTATATTTGTTTCACGAAGTCTGCATAAAATTAATTAGTTTATTATGCCCATAATTATACACAATAATTAATTAATTTAATATTCCATAATTATACTTAATTAGTTGTTTAAAAGACGTTCTAGAAATACAACATAAGTATCATACCACCCCCGCAACAATTATTTTATGTGAGCCTTTGAATTAGAAATTAATATATATATATATATATATATATATATATATATATATATTTTTTTTTTTTATGTATGCGCTCAGAAGATAGGACATTTTTTTGTACAGAACATATTAATTGTTTATTTGGTCTCCTTCGTTATGTTAATAGAGTTTACGCTTTATATTGTTTTTTTAAACTTCCCATTCTAAGGGAGATAATTTATAAAATTGTCATTACAAAAAATACGTCTTCTCGACAATTATTAAAGTAAACTCAGATGTTCAAAAAAGAAACATTATTTGGTTTAGATATGAAATAAAATATTAATTAATTTTCAATTAGACTCCGTGTTCTTTGCTCATACGTGCCCCTCATGACTTTTAATTTAAGACATCACGTTTGTAATATTTTTTAGAAACTTTCACCGTTTTTTATTAGTAGTATTGTGAGTTAATAACATGTACTATGTATGAGTTGTACGTACGAATAGAATTAGGCCTCTCTCACTACTACACTTGAATATGCAATCGAAGCTGTCACTTGAAAGCGAGCCACCCTATATACAAAATGTTGATATTAAAGCAACGACATAGTTATATATATATATATATATATGTGGAACAAGTACAATATGTGAACGACCATAAAAGTGTGTTGATATTGAAAGGTACGTAAAAGAGGGATTAGAAAATGTATATAAACAAAAGTAAGCTAATTGCAGACATACTCAAGACAAACCAACCTATGAATCGGTTGAAAACTAATAAACGAGTCACGCACACACAACTAGCAAGTTAGTGCACACACGTAAATTAATGAACAGAGAAAGACCAGTGTAAGTTTATTCCCCGAGTGTATATGTCTTTTTCTTACATTTATCATATGTTTTAGACCTAATCTAGAAGAAGTAAATTCTATTAGAGTATGTTTGGATGAAAAATTAAATGTAGTAATTCATTTTTAAAAAAAATTTCAAATGTTTTGGGATGGAATGCTTTGTTTGGATGGAAAACATTAGAATTCAAGTGTGAAGTGAGTTCCATATCAATTAAAGTTAGACATATGTGTGAGTAGTAGATAAGTGAGAAAGACTCATCTACTTAATGCCTTAAGGTTTTGGAGTTATGATATGGTGTCAAACTCATTTGTATAGTATACTTATTATCTATTATGCTGAGTGCTCCCTACTATTAAAACTTCTCGATCCAACAATGGTATCAGAGTCGATGATCCAATGGTTTGACCAAGTGACTAGTGATCGACTTAGTCAAGTATTGGCTATGTTTGATGGTTTTGACCAAGTGACTGATGATCGACTCAAACGAGTATTGACCAATAGAAAATAGTAGTGGATGGGTCCAAGAGTGAGATCTTGAATAATGGAATTGGTTGGAGATCTAAGAGTGGGATTATCTCTTGTACTAAAAGTCTCCCTAAAGGTGTGAATGATGTGTGTCATTAATGTGCAACAATGCAAGTAAGACTACCATTAAATACTCTTGGGTAACCATGTGTAAGGAATTCACACTTGAGGGGGAGTGTTGGAATTCAAGTGTGAATTGAGTCCCACATCGGTTAGAAACACTAGTACAAAAATCACTTTTAAAATCGGGGTTTTAAAATCGGTTCTTAAGCAGCCGATGTTAAAATTGACACGGTGAAAATTTTGTCAATAATGACATTACTTTTTAAATCGGCTACCTTTTAACCGATTTTAAAAGGTCTCTGATGCAACTTTTAAAATCGGTTCCTAAGGAGCCAATGTTAAAAGTAGCTTTTAAAATCGATTCTTAAGTGGTCGATTTTAAAAGTAGCATTTTTAAAATCGGCTCTTAAGTAGTCGATTTTAAAAATGCTACTTTTAAAATCGGTTACATAAGAACCGATTTTAAAAGTGCTACTTTTAAAATCGGCTACTTAAGAACCGATTTTAAAAGTCACTTTTAACATCGGCTCCTTAAGAACCGATTTTAAAAGTGTTACTTTTAAAATCGGCTCATTAAGAACCGATTTTAAAAGTGCTACTTTTAAAATCGGTTCTTAAATAACCGATTTTAAAAATGTCAATGCCTATATTTATTCTCTTTCCCTCCATTCTCTTTGATCTTTCCCTCCATTCTCTTTAATCTTTTTCTCCATTTTTTTCTTTACTCTCTCGCACTCATATCTAAAGTCCCTAACTTCTCATTTTCTTTGCAAGACTACTATATCAAGGTAATATTCTAATTTTTTTCTCATGCCCTGCATTTTGGTAAATTTTGAATCTGGAACGGTCCGTTCTGCAATCAGAACGACCCGTTCTGGTTGCAGTACGGGTCGTATTGCAATTAGGAAGGACCGTTCTGGTTGTAGTACGACCCGTTCTGCAATCAGAACGCGCCATTCTGATTGGAGAACGGGTCGTGCTGTAATCAGAACGTCCCGTTCTGACTGTAGTACGGGCCGTTCTAGACTACAGTTTTAGGCCTTTTGAGGAAACTGGAACGACCTGTGCCAATTTAAAAATCTAACTTTTAAAATCGGTTTTGCATGACCAATGTTAAAAGTCTTACTTTTAAAATCAGTTGATGCATGACCGATGTTAAAAGTGCCACTTTTTAAAATCGGCTCTTTTAAAATCGGTCAAAGAACCGAATTTAAAAGTAAAAAATGACCAATTTTAAAAGTGTTTTTTCCACTAATGAAAGAACTACCTACCTAATGCCTTAAGGTTTTGAGTTATGATTTGGTGTCAAATTCACTTGTATGATTGACTTACTACCTATTGTGTTGAGTGCTCCCTACTAACAAAAAAATTGAAATTCAAGTATTTGTAAAATTCTTCATATTTTTTCTTTCTTATCTCACCTATATATATTTTTTTATCTCTCTCCTATCTCTTAATTATTAACTATTTAAAAATATTTTTAAAATTATTAGATGTTATCTAACATTAATTTTTAAAACTATTAGATATTTTAAAAAAACTGGATAATATTTATTCTTATAAAATTTAGTCTTAATCAATCAATCAATCTATCTATTTATTTATCTATCTATCTATATCTATATATATACATATATATATATATATATATATATATATAATCAATTTTACCCATAATGAAAATCAAATTATCATATTTAAAGTAAGAATTTAAAATTTGACTTATCAAATAAAACATTTAAAGCATAATAAAAATTAAAATCAAAATAATTCAAATTTTTAAAATTTCAAAATTCTTTAAATTTCTAAAATCCATCATCCAAATACATCATTAAAAAAATCTAATACATAGATTTAATATAATTGAGTCCAATTGCGCCTATGCAGATTAAACACACCAGAGATTGATAATATTTTGATTCTATATTAAGTCCATGTAATTGCAACGCTGAGAGAAATATGAAATCATAGTGATACTCATTCTAACACTTTAGTCTTAATACTTATTTTATTAAGGATTCAAATTTTGGTAAGTTTTACCTCTAAATTAAGAGTGACTCTTTAAATAAGATGCGAGAATCGCAAAATTTATAATTTTCAATAAATTTCAATCAATAATAAACAAAATATTGGTAATAGTGTTAATGTATAGAAATTTAATTACAATTAGTATTTTAACATATACAATACATAGACTAAATATTTATTATATATAAAAAATTATAATAAATAATATATCTATATAAATAATTTTTAAAATTTATATAAATTATATAATTTTCGAAAACAACACATAAATTATATTTTATATATTTAGCAAATAATTTAGATTGTAGCATAATATTATTTTTATTTATTGATAATTTATTTAAAAAATATTAAAATTTATTTCATAAATGATCATGATAAATAAAATTGAACTAGATAAAAAATTTTAAAAATTTCTAAAATCCCTTTTATCCAAAACAAAATGTCCCTAAAACACTAGCATGCAAAATAAAGGTTTGTATTTAATATATAAAGACTAATTTTTAAATTACAATAACTTTTTTAAAGTGTTTAATTATAGGGACTTAATTAAAAGCTCTATTAAAACTATAATTATCTATAGATTAATTTAACCTTATTTTTATACGAACATTTTTGTTTATAATAAAATGTATACATATAGATAAAAAAGATAAGCATGTTTATTAAAAGATAAAATGTATATCCAACAAATAAAATATAATATGTATATTTCTCTTCATATATAGAAGATAAAATGTATATCTCATATATAAAAGACAAGATGTGCGTCTATCTCAAAAGGTAAAATATAAAATGTACCTCTATCTTTATAAGTAAAAGATATTATATGTAAAAAAAAAAAAATTTAAATCAAGCCAAAAATATTAGCCGTTGAATAGCTACAACAATAGTTGAATTTCCATACCATTGCCTATGATTTTCTTCGATGTTAAGAAATCTAGTTTCTATGCTTAGTAATTAAGTCTTACTATTTTATTATATTTCTTTAATCTATATAAGAGAACATGTTGTACAATGGAATCAATCAATTTGTGTCACTGGGTTTTGTTTATTATTATTCCACTAATAACAATTAGCAACAGAGTTTGAGAGCCTAGCGATAGTATGAGTGAAAAAAAAAATATTTTGAGTGTGTGAGGAATAAGATGATTCTCATTTTGTAAAAAAAAAACGGAGAATTGTTATATTTTTTTAGAGAGATATGACCACCGGTTACAATATTATTTGGTGTGGTCCCAAATTAGATGAGAAGTTAGATTTTAGTTATTGGGCAACTTTGATGATTACACATTTGAAAGCTCATAATATTTGGAGCTTTGTTGAATCGAGATTAGAAAAATGAGTTGATGATACCGCTAAGAGGAGAGACCAATTGGTATTGTCACATATTCATCAAGGAGTAGATTATTCTATTTCTTTACAAAATTGTAAATTCCAAAACTACTAAGAAAACGTGGAATATTTTGAAACTATATCATATAAAGGAGTGGAGAAGGCTCAGAAATTCAAGTTGTAATCTCTATGAAGGAAATACAAAAGATATGAAATGTTCAATTCTGAATTTGTGAAACAATATTTTTCACGTGTCACAAATCTCGTCAATAAGATGAGTGTG
The DNA here is from genome assembly GCF_000230855.2 of Cajanus cajan. Lineage (NCBI taxonomy): Eukaryota > Viridiplantae > Streptophyta > Magnoliopsida > Fabales > Fabaceae > Cajanus > Cajanus cajan. The sequence continues at coordinate 13,273,642 of NC_138525.1, forward strand.
TATGGAAAAGATATTTCTGATATTAAAGTGGTGGAGAAAATTCTTCAGACAATGTCGATGAAGTTTGATCATGTAGTGACTAGAATAATTGATTCCCACAACATAGAGACCATGACTGTAGCAGAGTTGCAAGAAAGCATCGAAAGTCACGTGAATAGAATCTTGGAGAAGACAAAAAAAAGTAAATGAAGAAGCGTTAAAAAGTCAAGTGAATCTCAACAATGTAACTAAAACTAGTCAAAACATAGAAAGTAGAGGTCGTGCTAATTACAACAATGGAGGAAGAGGAAATTTCAAAGGAAAAGGATGAGGAAACTTTAAAGGTAGAAGATACGGAAATTTCAATCAAGGACGATATAATAATTTTGGATCATTCAACCACAAGAAGAGGAGGAAATAATTTTGGTGAACCGTGGAAGAGGATTATCAATAAATAACATATTTTAATTGCTTCAACTGTAGAAATTTTGGGCACACAACTACAAATTGTAGATTTAAACAATAGGAAAACATAACAGAGTCATCAAAATGTTGATGAGAATTCTTATTACCTACAAAGTTTATTTTTGGCAAGCAATATGTTTTTCGGGAATGAAAATATTTGGTATCTAGATGTTGGATGTAGCAATCATATGTGTAGGAAAAAAGAGTTATTTTCATCTCTAGATGAAACATTAGGACTTACCGTGAAATTTGGAAACAACACTAATATTCATATTTTGGGGAAAAGGCCAAATTACTATTAGAGATTAAAAGATGCTTTACAAAATTTTATCTTTGATGTTTTCTATATTCCTGGTCTTCATCACAATTTGTTCAGTATGGGACAACGATTATAGAAAGGTTACAACATGTAGATTCATCATGAATTTTACACATAGATTGACAAAATGGAAGATTTATAGCTAAGGTAAAGATGACTCATAATCGCCTATTCCATTTGAAAATTTGTCATGAAAAGTTTTCTTGCTTGAGTTTGATTATTCCCAATGATGATTGGTTATGGTATATGCGCATTGAACACTTTCACTTTTCTGGATTGAATTATTTGTTAAGAAAAGAATATGTTTCTAACTTGCCTATTGTGAATATTCCTAATGATATATGTGAGACATGTGAGATTGGAAAGAAACACAGAGGATCATTAACATCTGGGGTGTCTTGGAAGGCAAATAAGTTATTGGAGATAGTTCATTAAGATTTGTGCATAACTAAGATACCAACTCATGGTGGTAGCAGAAATTTCATTACTTTCATTGGTAAATTTACAGAAAGACATGGATATTGTATTGAAAATTAGAAGCATGTGATATCTTTAAGGCATTTGTAGGGAATCAAAGTGGTTCTTGAATTAAAACATTGAGAATTGATAAAGGTCAAGAATACCTTCTTTGAGCTGCATGGAATTCAACACTAGCTGAGAACTAGATACACACCTCAACAAAACGGAGTTGCTAAAAGGAAAAACAAAACAATATTGGATATGGTGAGATGCATGTTGAAGGCCAAACAAATGCCTAGAGAATTTTGGGCAAAAGCAGTTGCTACTACTGTCTATATCTTGAACATGAGTCCGACAAGAAATGTTCGTGACAAGATACCAAGAAAAGCTTGGAGTGGAAAGAGACCATCAATCATACATCTTAGAGTTTTTGGATGCATAACATATGTACGTGTTTCATATCAGCTTAGAAAGAAATTAGATGACAAAGGAGAAAGGTGTGCTTTCATTAGCTACAATTCAAATTAAAAGGTGTATAAAGTTTACAATTTGGAGACAAAAAAGGTAATTATTAGAAAAGATATGACATTTGATTAGAAAGGCATGTGGGATTGGTCTCTAAACTCCCAAAGGAGAAGATGGTGATTCCCGACAATTATGAAGAGATCGAAAGGCAACCAGATCCAATTGTTGATGAACCAAAATCTTCTAACAAACTAAGGAGGCGTCGCCAACTATCAGCTAGATTGGAAGTTATGTTGTGGGTAATGATAATGATCCATTTGATGAGGATATTATCAATTTTGCTTTATTTGTAGACTATGAGCCCGAAGAAGCCTCAAGTGATGAGAAGTGGAAAAAAAAATGGATGATGAAATTCATGCCACACTAAGAAGAATGAAACTTGAGAGTTAGCAAATTTTCTAAGAATAGAAAGTCTATTGGAGTGAATTAGGTGTACAAGACCAAGTACAATCCTAATGGAGAAGTTGATTGCTTTAAAACAAGATTGGTAGCAAAAGGGTATAAACAAAAACTAGGTATTAATTACTTTGAAGCATTTGCACTTGTTGCAAGGTTGGATACAATACGTATAATTATGGTCTTAAAAGAAATACATTGTTGCACTTTCTACTACTCAAGTTGAATACATTGCAACAACCAGTTGTGCTTCACGAGCACTATGACTTAGAAAAATTTTAGAAGTGATGCACTAGAACCAGAATACTCCCACAAAAATACTTTGTAACAACAAGTTTGCAATTGCATTGAGTAAAAATCTAATTTTTCACAGGTGGTCCAAATACATTGATATTTGATTTCACAAAATATGAGAATTAATAGTTGATAAATAAGTGAAGATTAATTATTGTCCAAGAAAAGAACAAGTTGTAGACATTTTTACAAAATCTTTGAAAATTGAGTTATTTTACAACTTGAAGAAAATGCTCGAAATGATACAAGCTTGATTTAAGGAAAAATATGTATAAAAAAAAAGTTAAATCAAGTCAATATTGATTGTTGAATAGCTACAACAGTAGTTGAATTTTCTACCACCACTTATGACTTGCTTTGATGTTAAGATATCTAGTTTTTATGCTTAGTAATTAAGTCTTAATATTTTATTATTTTCTTTAGACTATGTAATTAAGAGAACATGTTGTACAATGGAATCAATCAAAGGTATGTTTGGTTCAAAGAATAAGGGAAGGAAAGGAGCAAAAATTTTAATAGAGGAAGAGAGAGAAGAAAAAATTAAAAGCTTTGTTTGGTTGAGAGGAGAGAATGGGAGGAGTAATAACTTTTTTCTTATTTAATTCACAAAGAAAGAAGAGAGATTTTAAAAACCAATTTACCTTTAAATCCCTTTAACTTCAATTAAAAAAAACATGAGATATGTTATTTTGAACATTATATTGAAAATATTTTAAAATTTCTCCTCTCCGTTCTAAATCTCTCAATATTGAAGGGAAGTTAAAATTAAATGTCTACTCCTCTCCTAAAAATTAAACCAAACAAGAAAAATTTATAAAAATGTCTTCCCTCTCCTCTTCCAATTCTCTCCAACCAAACATTATCTAAAAGATAAAAATTAATATTTAATCACTTTTTTATCAATAAAAAATACAATAAAAGTAACATGTTTAAATTTAGTACTTTATATATACTACTCCAACTCTGAATTACTAGCTCAACTCTAGTGATTCAACATTAAATCACATTAAATATTTAGCATGTTCAACAACCTATATTAATTAGTTATAATAATTGAAAAACATATAATATGTAATTAAAAATTTATAAAATAATTATTTCAAATAAATTATAAAATATTAATATAAAAGACATGCAATCAATTTTTTTTTTTTTAATCTAGACTATAGGTATCTTCTATTGAAGGTAAATCATGTTCAACCTGTCAAGAATCATATATTATGAATTGTACCTGTCTCATGGGCACACTAAGTCTTCTAGTAGTTCAAAGGCCGAACGAGAGCTCCGATCCAATGCGCTGGTGAAGGGGTTGGTACCTGCAAAAGGCACTCCAACGCTCAAGTCAGGACAAGCTCGAATATCTAGGATAATTAATGAACAGTGACGTTACCTTTTGACCTGAGTTATTTATACTGACATTTATGGGCCCTGGACCCCATGGGCCCTGCAACATATTTACCGTATTAGGTAATACACTTTAATCGGCTAATTAACCCCTAATCTCTGATTAAGAATACCAAGTGATGATAGGCCGATCCAGGTGGCCCATTGACGTTCGGCTACCTGGTCCTGCCATTCGGCGGCTGATAAGGTGGTGGCCGAACCCTCCTACCTGTACACTGCCCCCCAGCCTTGAAGGAAGGTGAAGCTTTCTTTAAGGGTAAAACGGAGACAGTTACTAGGGTAAGGTGAACGATTGCGTACTTGTAACCGTTGGATCTCGGGAATCGAACGGTTACGTATTTTCAAAACTTGAATTTTCCCGCCCGTTTTTTGAGCCTATAAATAGTTGCGTGGTAGGGCCATTCACACGTATTGCTCTCAACCGAATTGTGGTAGCCGAAGGTCTCTGAAGCCGATCCAACTAACGATTGCGATCCTTTGAAAGAATTGGTAAGTTGTTATCGCCATGGTTAATACTTCTACAAGCTCATCGGTCGGCAGCTCCCGGTCGTCGTCGTCCGAGGGGTCCTTGTCTAGTGCTTCAAGTCGTCCAAGTGCGGTTCGATCTCCAGTTGACATCGAAAGGCCGGATGATGATGTTTCTTCTTTAGGGGAAACTTCTACCAGCGGGAGTGAAGAGATTCAAGAGACGACGAAACGCGTATCGAATCGGCAGCGGTACGGTCCATCCGATGTGCTACGAGTGGGTAAATGGGGAGGTAACCTCCTACTACTCGCGTTATCGAGACACGGGCATGATCACCAACCTGTTGGATTACACCAAATGCTTAAACTTTGACGCCACTGAGGCTCCTTATTCGATTGGAGTTCGGTCATGCTGGAATAACGCCTTTCCGAATCCTGACATGGTCTGTCTTGATCAAAGTGGAGCGAAGATGGAGTCGTTCTATATGTACGATTGCCTCCTTCGGGATCTCAAGGTCAAGCTGCCGTTTGACGAATTTACTATGGGGGTGTTGAGAGTGCTGAACGTTGCCCCTAACCAATTGCACCCGAATAGCTGGGCGCAATTGCAAGGTTTCAAACACCTGTGTAAGTGTATTGACATTAAGCCCTCTCCACTCCTCTTTCTGTATTTCTACTCGTCTCGGCCTTCTGTCTTGATGAAGTGGCACTCCTTAAGCCGAGTGGGGGATCGACTACTACTGGATAGTTTCACTTCATCATATAAAAACTTCAAGGCCAGATTTTTCCGAGTGACTATCAGGCCTAATGGACGACGCTTTTTCTTTGATAAGGACGAGAAGCCTCTGTTTCCACTATATTGGACTTGTACCCCTCGGCCTTACGACGTAGTGCCGAAAAAGATGCTGACGACCGAAGAGCGGGAGGACCTGAAGTTATTACTTCGTCTTCCTCGGCGCTTGCCGACTAGGTCTTTAATTAACTTGGTTGAATCTTCACGTTGGTGGAATGACCTGATAGGTATGTTATCTGTCCTATTTCGACTGTCAATTAAATTCCTATTGATGTTTACCTAACCCTTTTTGCAGGAATCATGGTTACCAGTGGCGCCGACGAGCTGAACATTCGCAACTTGCTTGCTGCTCGGGCGAAGCAAGACAGAAAAGCCGGGGGTGTAGGCACTTCGGAAGTTGCACGCACCCCCCGACCAGATAATGATGACCGAACGCCTCCTTCTCCCGAACGTAAAAAAAAGAAGGGAAAAAGGGGAAAGGAGACCAGTCGGGAACGTCCTAAAAGGAAAAGCGCTGAGGAAAATCCAGAACGTGCTAAGAAGGCCAAGTCAGTGCCCGAGGCATCACCCAATCAGACTGTGATTGTGGTGCCGCCTCAGTTAATGTCTCGTGCCTTTCTTGGTGACGATGTGTCGGCCGAGACGATGATTCGGCCTGATATTGTGTCTCCTTTCGGGCAGGAGTTCTTGGCTAGCCTGGATGCAAGAGCCAAGTGGAGACTTTACTGCCGCCGAAGCTATCGCGGTTAATGAAGAAGTGGCGGCCAAAAATCGGGATCTGGCGGCCGAGTTGGATGCTGTTCGGCGAGACAATGATACTCTTCGCCTGAACCTTCAAAAGGCAACTAATGAAGAGCGACGCCGACTGGAGGAAGCTCAGGCCGAGTACAACAGCCTAAAGGAGCAGGCAAAAGAGAAAATTGGTTTTCAACATGAAGCCGGCTTTAAACACGCGGTTCGGCAAGCCAAGCATTTCGGCCAATTCGAAGAAGGCTTCGAGTTTGATATGACCCGCGATTTTTATTAAGGGTCGTTGATGTCGTTTGCTGATATGCCTCAGGGGGCCGACCCTGATGATGCTGAACCGGGTGCTGCCCCCCAACCAGAAGATGATGCTAAAACCTCTTCTGAGGAAATCGCCGTTGAAGGGGATAATCCAGTGCCCGAGACCAAGACCGAGGGAAATCTCGACACTATCATGCAAGACGATCCTGTTCGAACCCCCGAGGAGTAGTTTAGCTTTTGATAAGTTTTATGTAAAGGCTTTAACTTTTTGCTTAATTAGTTGTAGATCGGGGGCCGATAGAGCCTCCCTCTTTGGAATGAAATGATATTGTCCCTTTTTGACTCTTGCTGTCTTTAATAAGTCTTCATTTAAAATACTTACCAAATTTGCACGTAAAACTCAAGTAATAAATAACCGAATCAACGTTTAGGCTTATAAAAATGAAAGCCACTTGCCTTCTGAAAAAAGACCGAGTGGATTCACTCTGGATTGCGTTGATTCTTTGGCAAGACCGAGTGGATTCACTCGGATTTATGTTGTTTTCTGAGCAAAACCGAGTGTATTCACTCGGAATGGCGTTTCTTTATGAGCAAGACCGAGTGGAGGTCACTCGAAAATGCTGTGCCTTCTGAGCAAATCCGAGTGGATTCACTTGGAATTGCTTTGCTTTTTGAGCAAGACCAAGGGAGTCATTCGGAATTGCGCTACTTACGAGCAAGACCGAGGGAGTCATTCGGAATTGTGCTACTTCTTGAGCAAGACCGAGTGGATTCACTCGGAATTGCGTTGCTTCTTGAGTAAGACCGAGTGGATGTCACTCGGAATTGCGTTTCTTTTTGAACAAGACCGAGTGGATGTCACTCGGAATTGCGCGGCTTTCCGAGCAAGACCGAGTGGATTCACTCGGAATTGCGTTGCTTCTTGAGTAAGACCGAGTGGATGTCACTCGGAATTGCGTTGCTTCATGAGCAAGACCGAGTGGAGGTCACTCGGAAATGCTGTGCTTTCTGAGCAAATCCGAGTGGATTCACTTGGAATTGCTTTGCTTTTTGAGCAAGACCGAGGGAGTCATTCGGAATTGCGCTACTTATGACCAAGACCGAGGGAGTCATTCGAAATTACGCTACTTCTTGAGCAAGACCGAGTGGTTTCACTCGGAATTGTGTTGCTTCTTGAGTAAGACCGAGTGGATGTCACTTAGAATTGCGTTACTTTTTGAACAAGACCGAGTGGATGTCACTCGGAATTGCGCGGCTTTCCGAGCAAGACCGAGTGGATTCACTCGGAATTGCGTTGCTTCTTGAGTAAGACTGAGTGGATGTCACTCGGAATTGCGTTGCTTCATGAGCAAGACCGAGTGGATGTCACTCGGAATTGCGCTGCTTTATGAGCAATACCGAGGGAGTCATTCGGAATTGCGCTACTTATGAGCAAGACCGAGGGAGTCATTCGGAATTGCGCTACTTCTTGAGCAAGACCGAGTGGATTCACTCGGAATTGCATTGCTTCTTGAGCAAGACCGAGTGGATTCACTCGGAATTGCGTGATTTTCCGAGGCACATCCTTGGCCGAGTTGATCAACTCGGGAGGGAAGCCTTTTGTGCGATTTTAACGAGGCACATCCTTGGCCGAGTTGATCAACTCGGGAGGGAAGCCTTTTGTGCGATTTTCCGAGGCACATCCTTGGCCGAGTTGATCAACTCAGGAGGGAAGCCTTTTCCGTGATTTTCCGAGGCACATCCTTGGCCGAGTTGATCAACTCGGGAGGGAAGCCTTTTGTGCGATTTTCCGAGGCACATCCTTGGCCGAGTTGATCAACTTGGGAGGGAAGCCTTTTGTGCGATTTTAACGAGGCACATCCTTGGCCGAGTTGATCAACTCGGGAGGGAAGCCTTTGCTTTATTTATTTCTTTAGCCGATGAAGAAGAAAGAAAGAATAAGGAAACAGAATGGTATAATTGAACTGATTTTATTTATGGGTGCCTCGTTAAAAACCTTGTCGGCCAAAACCCCTTTTCACTTTTTTACAAGGGGAGAAAAGACCGACCGAGGAAAAGAGTGCACCATGACTGTACATCGATTTACACAAATCAACTATAATAATTCTTTAAATGAGTTGCATTCCATGTTCTGGGGATGACCTTTCCTGAAAGCTCTTCTAATTTGTATGCTCCGTTATGGAGGTTGTGGCGAATTCTGAAAGGGCCGTCCCAATTGGCAGCCAACTTGCCTTCCTTAGGATTGCATCGTGCTGGTCCTTGCACCCTCCAGACAAGATCTCCCTCGTGAAATTCTCTTTTGGAGAGTGTGGAGTTGAATCGCCTGGCCATTCGCTGCTTACAAGCTTCGGCTATGATCTGGGCCTTGGTGCGGACTTCATCAATCATATCGACTTCGGTTCGGAGTGATGCTTCATTAGCATCTCATCAAAATGCTGTCGCCGAAAGGATGGTTCCCCAACTTCGACAGGAATCATGTCGTCGGTGCCATATGTTAGCCGAAAAGGTGTCTCTTTAGTTGTGGACTGAGGTGTGCACCGATAAGCCCAAAGGACTTCTAACAATTCCTCGGCCCAAGCTCCCTTGGCAGCTCCCAATCGCTTTTTTAATTCAGTGAGGATCACCTTATTAGCCGCTTCGGCTTGCCCGTTGGATTGCGGATGCTCTACGAACGTAAATCTGTGTTTAATGCCAAGATCTTGAATAAACCGATTGAGTTTTTGATCAGTGAATTGCATACCGTTGTCAGTTATGAGGGCATGTGGAATGCCGAAGCGAGTAATGATATTCTTCCATAAGAACTTTTGGACATTGGCAGCTGTAATATTGGCGAGTGGCTCGGCCTCGACCCATTTTGTGAAGTAATCTACAACAACCAATAGAAATTTACATTGGCCCTTAGCGATTGGGAATGGACCGAGGATATCCATTCCCCACATTGCGAAAGGCCATGGCGAGCTGATACCATGTAATTCTTCAGCTGAAGCATGAACGAGATTGCCATGTCGTTGGCATGAGACACAATGCTTTACAAATGTTGCACAATCATCTTTGAGGGTTGGCCAGTAATATCCTTCCCGAAGCAGTTTTGCCGCCAGAGTTCGTCCTCCCGAATGGAAACCGCAGATGCCTTCGTGAACCTCCCTTAAAACATAGTCTGCTTGTATCGAATCGAGGCACTTCAACAATGGGACTGAAAAACCTCTGCGATATAGGTCTCCTCTAACAATGGAATACCGAGCTGCTTGCGTTCGGAGTTTTTTAGCAGCTAAAGGGTCAGACGACTCTTTGCCTTGTTCAAGGTAGTCCATTAGTTCAGTGATCCATGTTTTGGTTGGCTCCTCAACCGTCATGCATTCGGTAGATGTTACACTTGGAGTTGCGAGGTCAAGGTGGAGTGTGGTCCGTAGCTGTCCCGGCCTCCGAGTACTGGTTGCCAACCGAGCTAACTGATCGGCCCGCTCGTTATGCTCTCTTGGTGTGTGCTTTACTTGGACTTCATCGAAGGCGTTGCGCATTCTTTGGAACAAATGATAGTATTTCAACAAGCTGGTATCTTTCACCTGAAAGTTATCATTTACTTGCTCTGCTACAACCTTCGAATCGGTCTAACATATCACTCGTCTGGCCCCGATCTCTTGTGCAAGTCTTAACCCGGCCAATAGTGCCTCGTATTCGGCCTGGTTGTTTGATGCTTTAAATGCAAATCGCAAAGATTGCTCAAGATTTACTCCCGCTGGTCCCTCAAGGATTATACCTGCTCCACTTCCTTGATTGTTTGAAGAGCCATCCACGTGCATCGTCCACAAGTCACTCACGAATTGCCCTTTCGGTTGCAATTCGTTGACGAAATCCACCAAGTATTGAGACTTGATCGACCCTCGTGGCTCAAAACTAATGTCAAATTCTGATAGCTCAATAGACCAAGCCATCATCCTTCCTGCTAATTCTGGTTTACGCAACACCTTGGCTATTGGGCAGTCAGTTCGGATAACGACACGGTGACTCTGAAAATATTGCCTGAGGCGCCGAGCGGTGTGGACAAGTCCAAGTGCCACTTTTTCTAGAAGCTGATATCTTGTCTCAGCCTCCTGTAACATGCGACTGATAAAATAGATTGGTTGTTGTCCCTCTTTCTCTTGAATTAGAATGGCGCTGATTGCGTCATTTGATACGCACAAATAGACCACCATTGGTACCTCGGGATCGGGTTTGGAAAGAATAGGTGGTGAGCCGAGGCGCTCCTTTAAAGTCTGGAAAGCCTCCTCGCACTCGATAGACCATTCGAACTTATTTACCTTTCTCAACAAACCAACAATGGGTTTGGCTAATTCGGCTAGACAGGGAAGGAACCTTGATAAAGCTGTAAGGCGTCCTGCTAATTTCTGAACTTCCTTGAGGTTTTGGGGACTTACCATGTTGACAATTGCCATGCATTTATCAGGATTGGCCTCGATACCCCTTGCCGACAACATAAAGCCGAGAAATTTTCCTCCTGATACACCGAACACACACTTTTCCAGGTTCAAGCGCATGTCGTATCGGCGCAATTGCTGGAATACCTCCGAAAGATCGGCCACGTGGTTGGAAATGTCGTGGGATTTAACGACCATGTCGTCGACATATACCTCCATGCTTCTACCAAGTTGGTGTCGGAAAACTTTATTCATCAACCGCTGATAGGTTGCACCTGCATTTTTTAATCCGAAAGGAATTACCTGATAGCAATAGTTGGCCGAATCAGTTATAAAGGCCGTTTTTTCCTCATCTCGGGGATGCATGCGAATTTGATTGTATCCCGAATAAGCATCAAGAAAAGTGAGGATCCTGTGTCCGGAGGCTCCGTCAACTAGCCGATCGATATTTGGGAGTGGATAAGCATCTTTTGGGCATGCTTTATTGAGGTTGGTGTAGTCAGTACATATTCTCCATTTTCCGTTTGGTTTTTTTACCATTACCACATTCGTCAACCAAGTGGTGTAGTGAACTTCTTGGATAAATTTGGCTTCGAGCAACTTTGCGACTTCGGTCTCAACTGCAAATTTTTGGTCTGTTCCCATTTTCCTTTTACGCTGGGCGATTGGCCTTGCTTCGGGGCAGATTGACAACTTGTGACACATGACACTTGGGTCTATGCCGGGCATGTCAGACGGTGTCCATGCAAAGAGATCCTTGTTTTTCATTACTATACGGCCCAGGGTGACGCGATCTTCTTCGGATATGTCAGCTCCAATATACGTAACCTGAGTTGACTGAGACCCGAGCTGTAACGGAACTTTCAATTCAATTGGCTCTACACGTTCCTCATCATTCATTCTTGGGTCAAGATCACAAACTGGTTCCTCAACCGGTGCCGAAGGGTTAACAACGTGAACCCTATTGGATTTTGAATTTCTTTCTTCCATGGGAGCTACTCGCAAACTAGCGAAATAACATTCCCGAGCGGCCTTCTGGTCGGCGTGAATTGTGATGATTTTCCCCTTGTCGGATGGAAATTTCATTGCTAGGTGCGGAGTTGATACGATTGCGCCTAGCATGTTCAATGATGGTCGATCGAGGAGAATGTTATAAGATGTGTTAGCATCTACCACAATATATTTTACTTGAATTTCCCTGCTTTCCTGTTCGTCAAAACAAAAACGAGTGAAAAGTTTAATATATCCTTTGGTGCTTACCCTCTCTTCTGCAAAACCGACCAAAGGATTGTCATAAGGGATTAACTCTCTCTCGGAGATACCCAACTGCTTAAAGGTATTCCAATACAAAATATCTGCCGAACTGCCTTGGTCGACCAGCGTTTTCTTGACTATACAATTGTGAATTTCCACACTGATCACCATTGGATCGTCTTGTACCGGATCAATGCCTTGAAAATCGGTGTCAGTGAAAGTTATTGTTGGCAATCGCCGGGAAGGTTGCCTATCAACAACATTGACCGATAGAATGGCTCTTAGGTGTCTTTTTTGGGCTGAAGATGTTGAACCTCCACCTGCAAATCCACCCGCAATTGTATTAATGACCTTCCTACGGGAAGGTGTCGAATCATCTTTCCTTTCTTGCGACCTGCTTCTCTCGCGCCGAGGTCTATCAGAACGATCCTACCTATGCCGGTCATGGTGTCGAGGCTGGTATGACGAGCGGGGATGAGATGACCCTGGCCGATCCACAAAATTATGCAACTTGCCTTGTTTAATCAAATCTTCAATTTTATCTTTCAAGGCAGCACATTCTTCGGTGGAGTGTCCGCGATTGCGGTGATACCTACATGCTTTGCTGGTATCAGCGCGTGGTGGGGTGGAAGCTCTCTTTAGGACCGCCAACACTTCTGCTGCCAAAGCTTGTTCAAGTACTGTGGCCCAGCTTACAATAAGAGGAGTATAATGGGAGTACTTGGGACCTCGCACAGGCGGTCCCGAAGAGCTATTTCTTTGCCTCGCCCCCTGTATGTCTGTTCTGGCTTCTCGGGCTTAATTGACTGTTCAGCTCAGGCTTGATTTCGAAATTCTGCCAACTCTTCCATCTGCATGTATTTATCGGCCCGCCTTCGTAGGTCGTTCATGTCCGAAGGAGGCTTCTTGCAAATGTTGTTGACAAATGGTCCGGGCTTCAATGTCGTTGTAAGGTGATGGAGCGCTACAGCTGGGTTGAGGTCTCGGATCTCCAAGGTTGCCTTGTTGAACCGATCCATGAAGGCCCGAAGAGATTCCTTTTTGTCTTGTCGAAGGCCGACAAGAGATAGAGACGTCAGACTGTGAGGGCGGCTCGTTGCGAATTGAATGGTGAACTGGGATGACAAAGTGTTGAAGGAATCGATGGAATTGGGAGGGAGCCGCGTAAACCAACTCAATGCCCTACCTTTGAGTGATATGGAAAAATCCGACACAAGGCAGCATCGTTCGTTGTGCTCAGCGTTACCTGTGTCAAGAAAACATCAAGATGTTCATCAGGATCAGTGGTACCATCATATTTATCAATAGGCAAAGATTTCCAGTTATCCATCAGCGGAAGTTGCATGATAGTAGGGGTGAAGGGGTGACGATGCGTTCCAATGGTTGCCAAATCTGTTGGCCGACCGACGATTGGTTGGGCTGAGGGTAGCTTTTCGGGTGCTACGGAGGCATGTGGGGCCGAGGTGTGCACTTCGTGGGATTGATAGGACCCCTGAGTTTGCATGTTGGTTGCCTGAGTAGGCTTCCACGACGGATCTTGATGTTTGAGTGCCTCATTCTCGGCTCTTAATGCCGAAAGCTCCTTCGCGTCCTTCTCCCGTTGTTGTTTCATCGCGGCCATCTCCTGTTTCAACAGACGGACGGTTTCAGAAAGATCGGTCTCGTCTACAACCTCGATGTGTTCCTCCTCGTGCTGATGATCTGTCGTGTTCGTTCTCCTTGTTATCGCCATTGTTTCGCTCAGTTAATCTTCACAAACGTCTCAGTTTGGCCCCACGGTGGGCGCCAAATGTACCTGTCTGATGGGCACACTAAGTCTTCTAGTAGTCCAAAGGCCGAACGAGAGCTCCGATCCAATAAGCTGGTGAAGGGGTTGGTACCTGCAAAAGGCACTCCAACGCTCAAGTCAGGACAAGCTCGAATATCTAGGATAATTAATGAACAGTGACGTTACCTTTTGACCTGAGCTATTTATACTGACATTTATGGGCCCTGGACCCCATGGGCCTTGCAACATATTTACCGTATTAGGTAATACACTTTAATCGGCTAATTAACCCCTAATCTCTGATTAAGAATACCAAGTGATGATAGGCCGATCCAGGTGACCGATTGACGTTCGGCTACCTGGTCCTGCCATTCGGCGGCCGATAAGGTGGTGGCCGAACCCTCCTACCTGTACATGAATAAAGTTCACCCTTCGAACATTTTGATACACTTGTATGTGTAAAACTTGAACTCGAGATCACCGGATAAAATATAACAACCGTTTCACCATCCTTCCATTATGTTTATCCAAAAAAAAAAAAACCCACTAATTTACATGCAATACAGGGTTCGAAGAGCATTGGCACAATTTTTTTAAAAAAAGTATTGTTGTGGCACCGCATTTTCAAGGATACAATTTTAAAAAATACTGAAAAATGACATTTTTGTGTTTTTAAATTTGAGTTTTTTTTAAATATATATTTAAAGGCAAATTTTCCAAAAACCTTCGGAATTGAATCTGAAACGTTGATGGAATATAACATAATATGAGATCATTAATGAATAAATAAATCGTGGTGGTTATTATAACTTTAATTTCTGATATAGCTCTGCAAAAATTATTTGTAGCAGTATTCATTATGTTTCATTATATACGTGAGTAACCAAAATGAAAAGACTTGGCAATATAAGAATGTAGAGAAAACAGCATAGGATCACGTGTCATGCGCTGCGTGGACGAAGCCATATAATATATAGTTAGTTTGGTTGGTAAGGTAGTTTAATAAGACATAACAAGTTGTCAATGTTCTAATTCACAGTTCACAAAGCGATGGCGTTTCAGCATTTGGGAGACGAGACGAACCCTAATTTTGAAGATCAATGGAAACCAGAACTTGAGGCCACGGCATGATAATAGACAGAGTTTGGAAAGGGAATAAAATCAGATTTTTAGGGTCTCCAATAATGTGATATATAATTAATATATATATTCATGTGTTATCTTAAGCTTCTAGATTTTATTCTTTGGCCTTTTCAACCCCACAAAAAGCATGGTGCTGTGGATTTAGGTTTCTTTAAGGCATCACCAAAGGTCGTGCAATGGCCGGTGCAATTTCCAAACTTTCTTCCGAGACAAATGCTATAAAAAATGAGGGCATGAACATTCTATATGCGACGTGTCGAACGAATGGGAGCGTTACGATTGGCGGAATCTATGGCTAAGATAAAGTGAGTGTTGTTAATGTGTTTAATCGGCTTTGTTCAGGTAATCTGTTGGATTAATCTCGTGTACGATCCTTCGATTAATTTTATGTACGATATCACAGCTAGGGTCTTAGCTTTTTCGTCGATATTATTGTCCCCGTCATGCAAATGCATATGTGGTAACCATTATCTCACACATTCTTTAACTTATTTATATATATATATTAGTAGGGAAAGAGATATTTCGTGCATCTTAATTATCTTTAAAAAATAAAAATAATAAAGTGAGTAGTGAGTAGTTATGAAGAATTTGGATTCTCTCCTTGTTTACGGTAGAATTTGTTTTAAGGATTCTTTTTACTCGGACTAGCACAATCAATGTTTCAATTTAGATATGTTAACGTTCTTATGTATTTGGAACACAGTGCAAAGAACAGAGACAAAGTGGAAACTTTCAAGAATTGCTTGTCTCTAAATATTCTTTAAGTATTATCAAGCAATAGTGTTCATGTATGTAAATACTTAAATGCACCGAATGAACAACACGTATATTAGCAATGCAAATCATAGTTCATTTCGTACAATGGTCAAATTACATTACACATGAAAACATATTGATCAAAGTATATGAATACACTACGTGATTAAACGAAGAACAAGAAGACTATTCTACTTCTACTCCTAAAAAGAGAAAATAAAAGTGGTCGAGAGTCAGTCATACCCAAAAACGATCTTGTGCACGAGAGCCATATGTGTGTGTAGGCAGAGAATGCTTCAGAAGCTAATTCAAGTATGAGTTTTTCCGACCTTTGTTAAGGTGCGTAGTACTTGTATTTATAGAATTAATTAGGGGCAGTTAATTTCGTGCACGTACATCATTAGGGGATAACCGCTGCCCACTATGCTCACCACGTGGTTTTAACTTGTAACTTCTCATAACCGCTTATCTCACGTAAATTAACTTCTCGACCCAGTCGTTAACTCTCCTTGTATGACCGTAAGTACTTTGCACTATGTTACTACTTTTCGAGCACATCGAATGTCCCATTTCAAACAATTACCCATTCGTTCATTGGTAGACGCGTGCCTTTATAATCTCTTTCGAGGAATCTTGCAAATATTTCGACTCGTTCGTCTTCGAGTTGCCCCAACACTCCTGCAATTTTTTCTCTCTAGCCTCTCTCCTGCAATATTAATAGTCATTAGATATATCTAATGGTTCAAATTTAATCATTTAAGAAGTTACATTAATTATAAGATTAAATTTGAGTCATTAGATATATTTTATGGCTATTAATGTTGCAGGAGAGAGGCTGGAGAGAGAAAATTGCAGGAGAGGATCTAAATTCAGTTATGAAAAAATGCGAGAAAATTATTAATTTGTTGAAATTTGAAAGAAAAAAAAATAAGAGAAGAAATGATGGAATGGGTAGTTATAAGATTATGAAGAGGTTACTTATAGTGTAAAAAAGACATTAAAAACTCTTAATTTTTGAATTTTTCCTAAGCAATTGAAGGGATTTAATTATTCAATTGAAAGTGAAAACTAAAAACGGTTGCAAAAAGGAGTATCCTTTTTATATATTGTTATAGATTATAACATGAAGTCTATTAGATTGTGTCGCCATGAAGTATAATTTTTTTTGACACTCGTTATATCATTATGTTTCTCTCTCTCTTTTTAATTTTAAAAACCATTTTGGTGAGTAATGGAAGAAAACTATTTATAAATGACTTTTGGTCTTAACTCTTAGGTTAGGTAAAATATGTTGATATACTAGAAAAAATCCTTAGTTAAAGCTAAGGGACTTATGTGTCCTAGCTCCTCTTTTAGGTGTTAATTTTTCAACCTAATTTATTAGCATTATTAAGAGTCTAGGTCAAAGGTCTTATAAACACTCCTCTCTTAACTACTAATTATGTCTTATCAAACATCAAAACAGATAACTCATGTGGAACAACGTATATAATGTCAATAGACTTGAATTTAGAACATTAGCTTTACAAGTAAAACCTATATCACTCTTGTCTCAAAGTTTTGATTACCAACATATTTTGATATATCAAAAAATTTCATATTATTTAGAAATTAAGACTAACGATAATTTATAAATACTTTTTTAAAATAAAATTATAATAATTAAATAAAAATCATAATAAATAATATATCGAATAACCTTAATAAATATATTAAGTTTGATGTCAAAACAATATATTACGTGTGATATATTTAAGTTATAACCTACCATAAATAGTCAAACACTTAATGCGGGAATTGATTCTTCATTCTCTTTGATTACATTAATACAAAAAGTATGTACATAGATGATAACGTTAGGGATTTAATATTAGTATTATTGACTTATTGTACCTTTGTCTTTTATTCAATAGGTTAGAGAAGGAGAGTTTCACTCACAGCTGGAGAAAAGGGCAAAGATATTTTTGCCACACATTAACAAGTTTTTTTTTTTTTTTTTGGAGTGCGATATATAGAAATTCATGGCAATGTCAATTCCGTATGAAGTTGTACTTCGTCGCTGTCAATGAGTTGGAAGATAATATGCATCTCATAAAAATAACTTTCATTTAGTTATTTTGATTAATTATAAAATAGCTTTTAATTGATTAATTATATGGAGGATTTTACTTGACCGTACCTAAAATTTAAGCTCTGATTATGTTGTTAAGATAATATATTCTTGTGCGTTTTAATACGTTTATATAGTATCAAAGCACTAGATAAAAGGAAGACAGAAAAGAGACTGATAAAAACAAATGAATCCTTTTGCAGAATAAAGTAATTAAAAGGTAAGATGGTGTTCGAAAGAGAAAAATAAAATTGACATGTCCTTTAACCAATCATGACATATGTTTGTATGATAAAAAAACAATCTCTTTCAAGCATGACTATATTACTATACAACATCGAGAAATTCCAAAAAAAAAAAAAAAACATTATAAAAGTATCATAAAAAGTATATCCAAAGCTCATGTACCAAAGATCGTTAGTTTTACTAGTATTCCGTTTTAAGATTTTAATTTCAAGTTTTAAATTTAATAAAGAATATGATCTTGCATTAGGTAACTTTAATACAATTAAGATTTTGAAAAAATTAGTCTTTAACAAAGTTGAAAAATATGTGAGTAAATTTTATGATCACATGTAATTTCATAGAATTCATCATTCAAGAGAATTACATTTAAAAGATCTTAGATAAATATTTATCATTATTTTCTATAATGTAAAGTTTTTTTTTTACACCGACAACTAAACATATATTTTAATAGTATTATGTCATTTGCTTATTTAATGAACTAAAAATAAAATAAATAAAATAATTTAAAAGATATGATTGGTTGTTAGTGTAAAAATTTTTACATTGATAATGTAATGTATGAATGATTAACTCATATAAAATTTCTAATAAGTTATTATTTCTTCTCTTCTTTCATTTAATTGGTCTCTCTATGATAATATGGAAACCTCTTTTAAGTTCTCATAATTTCCTCCTTAAAAATAGATTTTGTGAAGAAGTGTAAAAGAAACTCTTGAAAGAGAGAGGAAGAAAGAAATTGTACTAATTAGTAAAAAAAACTTAACTTTCATAACCTCCTTTAAATTCCATTTTTTAAATTATTTTCCTTTAATACCAAAATCACCCTTTAATGAAGTAAAAAAGATAAAATTAATTTTAATAATTTAAAAATAATCTTCAATAATTTTTAATATATTTTAAGTTTAATAATCATTACATTAAACATTTTTTCATTAAAAACCATTCTTTAAATACATTAGTCAACATTAGATTAAATAATCTAACAAAATATACTCCCAATAATACTATGTGTCAAAAAAAAAATTTCAAAGCTAATGTTAAAAAAGATTATGACCGATAATGCAACGATACGAAAGAAGTCGTCCTTTAAGAACTCTTAGTTAAATAAGTTATTTTGCAATTGGTTAGATCATATGGTCCACAACCATACAATAATCCCCTTCCCCACCGAGCCCCTGCTTAAACTTGGGTCCAAATGTTACCAACATGAATGCTTAATTTGATTATAATTTGAAATCATGATTTTCTTCAAAGAAAAAGTAATTGTTTTTTTAGGTTGTTTAAAATACATTTTTAAAATTAACTAGTAATTACATACATATATAAGAATGATCCACTTACTCCAAAAATAAATATCGATAGATTTACTTAACTTAATAACTCATGTTTTATAAAATTTTAATAATTCAACAACTAAATTAAAAATTCTTAATGTATAGATTAAGTTTATATATAAAGGTAAAAAACAATTAAAAATCATATGATATTTCGTTATATAGATTTAAATCAACGTATAAAATAATTTTATGATTATATATTAATTTAAATTAATAAAATAAAGTGTCAAATAATTTTTTATATTTTTTTAATTTGTAAATTTGATCTATGCATTCAAAACTTTTCATTTAACGGTTGAATTGTTAAAATTTGATGTAAAACATGAATTATTGAATGAAATAAATCTATCGAAACTTATTCTTGAAGTAAGCAAATCCTTCTTTATATACATACATATATATATATATATATATAAGAGTGTATTTGGGAAGTTGTGAAAATTAGATTATTTTAATAATTAATTATATGAATTATTGACTTTTTCTTATAATCAATTATAATCAAAATGAAATTTTGTTTGGGTAAGTGGGATGAAAATCAATTTTAAAATATTTAATTTTATTTGGATATAACTACAAAAATTAGTTTTTATAATAAATCAACTTAAAAGGAAAAAAAGTTGAAAAATAATCATAAGTTTCGAATTTTTAGCTTCACAAAACCAGCTTATTTTTCAAGAGAAATATTGTTTACAAATTTAAACTATTATCCCAAACACAATTTTTCTTTCTAAACACCTTTTCTTTTCAACAAAACAATTGAAATTGGAGATTTAATTTCTCCTACCCCTAGTGTTTGGAAAAAGTTATAAAATATTACTTGTGTCCCTAATTATAAGATTTTTTAAACTAAATTAGGTTCTTTAAGAAAATTAGTTAATTTAGTTAATTAAGAACATTAAAATTGTCAATAATTTAAACGAAAATTTTAAAATTAAACTTCACTCTTCCCACCTAATTAATTAATGTTTGAAAGAAACATATATTTATATGTCTATT
The DNA here is from genome assembly GCF_000230855.2 of Cajanus cajan. Lineage (NCBI taxonomy): Eukaryota > Viridiplantae > Streptophyta > Magnoliopsida > Fabales > Fabaceae > Cajanus > Cajanus cajan. The sequence goes on from NC_138525.1 coordinate 13,293,780, forward strand.
TATCTTCTCAAATTCTAATAAGAGAGAAATAGTTTTTATCCAATTAATTTTATGCATTTATTATCTTTTGTCTCAACAAATTTTAATTAAATAAGGGTGTACTTGTTGAGAAATATTTTTCCAAAGTCTTCAATTCAAAGTTTTTGGTCCTCGATCCTCGATTTTCAAGATTGCAAACGATGATTATACATGTAAAAAGGACTTTGATGTCAAATTTAGAGAGTGTTTAGAGTATTAAAGTGTATTTTTAAGAGTAAAACCATACCTTTTGAAGGTAAAATGACATATATAGATGATAAAACATTACTGATAAATATTTGGTCATTTAAGTGGATTCAAGACCTTTCATTATTATGTACACTTGGACCTTTTTTTCTTCAAAGCTTTATTACAGAGAAATGTGTCTGCAAGATTGAGAATTCCTTGGCCTACTGAATGCTATATTCGATCTAGATAAGTTCTATAGAATATAATGCAAGGTCAAGAACTAGTGAGTTCTCAACATGGGAATCTAGGACCTATCCGATACATAAGCCCCACAAGTCTTTAACTCCTGGGAAAAAAGTTTAATGTGTTATTATCTAAAATAATTTGTCTCCTGCCTTTAAATTTTAAAGTAGTCACCTTCTAAATACGACACCATTTTAGTGGTCGCATCAAGCATAATGATGGTATGCTAAAGGCCTTATGATCTCATAGGTGTGGAATATTTCGAAAACATGGAGTATTACATTTATCTCTTCGATTGATCTTGAAGGGATCTAACAATTCAGAAAGATGCAATGCTTCATCTCTTGGAGCCCTCCTCATCTATGAATATGGTCTCTTAGCCCTCAGAAGGATTCACCTACAATCTCCAACTTAATTATGAATACTCTAAGCACTAGTCCTTCCTTTCGCATGACTAAAGAGTCCAAGAGTTGAGTACTGATCAAGTATGCCTTCCTTTCCTTCTTTTTATGAATTATAGTAATAGCGTAGAGTCTCCCTTCTTAGGCAAGATAGAAGTGAACATTATTTTCAGCTCTTCTTCTTCCTCCTTATTTTCCCATGAAAACTCCACATCCCAAAAATCCAATTCCTCCCTATCTACTAGCACTCCTAGTGCTATGACAGCCCCCTTAAGGTAGAGCCTCCCCAACCAACTATCAAGATACCTCGAATAGTTGAGGGTGCTTTGGTCGAGAATAGAGCGATAAGTCCTAGTAGAATGGCCCCTTTGGTAGACAATTTTGACTTGATGTTGATCCTCAACCCCAAAGTTAGGTTTGTTATGGCAGTCGGGGAGTACTCAGGTTGGGTCTATGACAAAGTCTTTGAGTACTCCTCTAAATTTATTGACAAAACTTTGTTAATTCACTTCCTTAATAACACCAACATCATCCATTTTGGGTGTGACAATCTTGTCAAAGCTTAGAGGCTCTTAGAAGAGGAAAGGGTATGCCAAAAAGTCGATGATGATGAAGCATGCTTCTTCTTCATGTACAAATGCCACTTCAAGCCATTAAATGTTTGGCTGCTCTTTGATGCCTCCACCACTAGGGTGCTATCAATCCTTAATGTAGCCCTGATACAACTTCCCCTAATAGTTAGGCCCTCTTGCAAGCATTCTGGTTCATTTGCGAGAACTTGGATATAACACCAACTCCCGCCATCTTCCTACATTTTTACGAGCCCAAGCTTGGAATCATTTTTAGCTACTTGTCCTTAATTAGCAAGGCCTATAGGGTGTTGTTTGAGCCTTATATCACCTCCTTCATTTGCATATACTTTGCAGTCATTCTAAGACGTTCCTTCATAGAAAAGGTTGACTTATTATGCAAACTATCCAGAAAAAGACTCGACCTTAAAGCTGTCAACATCTGGTGTAGGCAACTTTCTCGATCAAATTAGGAATTTTGAAAGTCACCGTCTCAAACCTATCCATGAAGGCCTTGAGAAACTCATCCTTACTTTCCTTAACACTGACAATGGCAGTTGAGGTCATAGCATGAGATCGACTAGTACCAAACTATGTAGTAAACTCAGAGACTAGTACTCGGAAGAAGTTGACCAAATGGGATGGAAGATGAGTGAGTCACTTTAGAGCAACTCCTTTCAAAGAGGTACAAAATAGTCCGCTCATGATTGTGCCAATACTTGTGAGCATGCTAACTTGAAAGACATATAGGTTAACATAATCATTAGGATCAGAGGTCCTATCATACTTATTCAATCCCAAATTCTTCCATCCCCTTGGAAGAGGGATCTCCATGATCTCATCAATAAAAGGGGTGCTTGTGGAACTCTTCTTGTATAGCAGCAAAGTGAGGTATTGAAGTGTTCAGCTAATACGGATGTTTGTGACAATGTCCTAATTGATTGAAGTACCTCAATTACCAATATTTCGAAAGGGAAAATGGAATTACCTAAAAAGTCAAATGAGCTTGGTTGCCAAGTGGGGTTGATGCTAGGAGTAATAATTTTGGTGATTGTCTATGATTGCTCGATCAACTATTGTAGTTCAGAATCCTACTACTTGAGGAGGCCTATCTCCTCCTCATATCGCTTATGTTGTTGCTTACTCTGTTTGCACCATTGGTGCAACTCCCTCTACAAGTTGGTCAATATATGGATATTATCTACTACTTCGAGATTCTTAATGGGTGATCCTCCTACTCCAACCATCTGTGTTCTAATTAGTAGAGTCCATAGGAATAAGTTTTCTATGGCCCCATGGTGGATGCCAAATGCACTTGCTGAGAAGTATCCATCCAAAGTCTTCAATTCAAAGTCCTTAGTCCTTGGTCCCCAGTCTTCAAGATTGCAAACAATGGTTGTACATGCAAAAAGTACTTTGATGTCTAAGTTAGCGAGTGTTCAAAGTATTTAGGTGTATTTTTTTAAGAGTAAAAGTGTACCTTCTTAAGGTGAAATGCAAGCGCGCACACACACACACACGTACGCACGCACGTACACACACACACACACGCACACACACACGCGCACGCACGCACGCACACACACACACACACATATGTGTGCGTGTGTGTGTGAGAGAAAATGTTACCATTAAAGGTTCAGTCATTTAAGTGCATTCAATAAAATATTACCATTAAAGATCAAGTCATTTAAGTGCATTCAAGGTCTTTTATTGTTATGTAACACTCGGATGTTACTTTCTTCAAAGCTTTATCACACAGAAACGTGTCCTTTAAGGCTGAGAACTCCTTAGCCTATCGAATTTTTATTTTGCTTAGATGAGTGTTATAAAATTTGATGTAAGGCTGAGAAGAGTGAGTTCCCATCATGATAACCTAGGACCTATTTGATACAAAAGGCATTTTAGAAAAAATATAATTAATACAACTAACCATTAGAATAAGGTCTCATAAAAAGAAACAAGTAAAAACATGAAAATAGTCTAATATATAGAGACAATGGTAATAACTTATGTTATTCAAAGGATAGTAACTTATTTCCATATATATACATATGTAAGTGTTCCTTACTAGCCAAAGAATTAAGGATAATCATGTTCTCTTCATGAGTTCCACGTCTAGGCCTTTGAAATGAAATCTAAGTTAGCTACGAGATTATATGTATAATCAATTATAATTTGAATGGATTTTTGTTTGGATAAATTTGCCGAAAAATGATTTTGATATGCTTAATTTTGTCTAAATGCAACAAAAAGTCAACTTGTATATAGTAAATCAGTTGTATAGGAGAAAACAAAGTTGTTGAAAAATGATCATAAACTTCAAATTTTCATATAAAAAAAAAACTTATTTTTATATTAAAAAAACTGCTTACAAATTTAAGTTATTTTCCCAAATAATCAGTTTTTTTTTTTCTTTTGAAACATCCCTTTCTTTCAAGAGAAAAAAGTTTTCCCAAACATGTCGTTACAGTCATTTGGATGCTTTAAGTTGGTGAGAGCATAAGTCAATAGGTGAAAGACGGGGAAGAAAGGATGAAGTCATTCATATTCTCTCCTGCTAGATGCATTTATAGGTCCTTTGGATGATTTTGATAGGAAAAGATGAAGATGATGTTATTCATATATAGGGGGAATTACCTTTGTAAATCGTAAAGGAAAAATACGTGTTGTTTTTTTTTTAAAAGCATACTTCAAGTTAATTTAAAACTAATACCAATATCTAATCATAATCTAGTCAAACTATTATTTGTGGATGAAAATGAGTTGCATATGAGGTGCACAAATTATAATCATGCTTCCTAGAATAAAACTTAAGCATTATGCGAAATGTAGATACGCAAGTGCCCTACAGCCTGTACGACATGATCCGTGAGATATTACAGCATAAAGTCTCCAACAAGGTTAAACAAAATTGATTTGCAAGCCATTATATAATAAATAAGATACGGGAAAGGGAAATCATTGAAAGGATTGTACATTAATCCTATCATCGTGATATTCCTAGACAAAACTTAGATATTGTATTATTATATAATAGAATTATAATTTTAGTTTGATAATTTGTATTAAATATCGACACAAGTTATTACGGTGAACTCCACAATCTAATTAGAGATTAATAAATAAAAAAAACTTAAAAATTACATTGAAGTTTATTTTTTCTTTTAACAGGAGTAATATTGTTTGAGACAATTAAACACCAATGATTTATTTAGATTAGGAGTGAAACACATAGGAAAGAAAAAATAATAATAGACATAAAGGGACCTAGAATGAGAAATATATGTTATTTGGATAGATAGGATAAAAGAAAGTAGGAAAATTTATTTTTGCTTGTTTGGATGTGTGAAAAAGAATAAAAAAGAAATAACTAAATTATGTAAAAAAATATATTTTTATAATAGTTAAAAATATAAATTTTCAATATAATTATTTTTCTTGACAAAATTATCTATTATTTTAATTTTGTTAAAAATTTAAACCTAAAAATATGAAGAAAAAAAAAGGGAGGAAGATATTTTTCTTCCTATTTATTACAATTTTGGGGAATGCTTTCAAATGGATCCCACGTACATAACTTTTTTTTTGTCTTCTTATTTCTTCTTTTCAAACAAACAATATAGAAATTTAATAAATCTATTTTGAGTATGGTTTAGATATAGGTTTAGAAGTGCTTTTAAAAAAATTTCTACCAAAAAATATTATTTATTTTTAGTGAAAAATCTCTCAAATCTTCTTTTAGATTGTATCCAAATAAACTCTTAATCTTTATTCTTCTTATTTCCTTCTTTTCCATTTTATCTCCAAACAAAAGAATAATGTGATCATTTTAATTTGGATTTAAAATTTAGTCCATAACATTATTAGAGATTAATCTCTACGTAAGACTTTTCATTTGATTTATCTAAGAGTCTATTTTGATAAAATTCTCAAACATGTACTTATAAAAAGAAACTACTTTAGTGCATAGCACATGCAATTTTGAGTTACTTAAAATTAAATAGAGTTGTTTATATAAACAACCATTCTTTGTGAGTTATTTAATTAATATTTGTGCATATGCATGCAAAAGAGAGAATGAGATATTAAGGAGAAAAAAATGATATTCGTGAGTTAAATAACTTTGTGGCAAGAATTTTTACTAAAATAAGAATTAAAGTGAATTCCTTAAAATTGAAGTGACGTATATAGAATCAGATAAAATGAGTTGTTTATTTGAAAACTATCAAAGATGTTCTAAGAACTTATGGAAAAACTTATACAAACACATTAGTATTGAGTTTGTTCCTTTTTTATTTTTTGTATAGATCATAGATATTTTTTACCCGAAACAATCTTATTTAAGTTGATTAAAACTGTTATAGACATCTTCTCTCTCAGAATATTTAATACGGTTAAATACTCAAGATCACTTGAACATGTAATCATTGATTAAACCGAAACAACCCTTTTAACAGTTGATCTACATGTGTGTGTGTGTGGTAGGTGATGAGTTTGTTGATGAGAGAATACAATGCATTATGCATACATAAGTTGAAGCAATGGTGAGCTTGGAACACCAAGGAGACACAAAGCGTTCTCCACGGTTGCTCTGTCTGTCCATAAAGTAGTTTAAAAGAATGTGAGATTCATCCCACGATGTGGCCGCTGACCTTCATTTTTTTAATTCCCTCACACAATTCCTTTTCCTTTATTATATTCACATTGAAGACTCCCACGTTCGTTCTTCAACCTCACCAACGCGCATGCTAAGCTCCCAAGTTCTAACTCCTAACTATACATCACTATCACCATTAATTAACACTCATTAATCCCCTCTCAATCATTACACTTAGACCCTTTAGAGCACAATTTTATCGAGTCTAACTTGTTTAAAACCCATTGAAAAATCAACATTATTCTAAATTATCACTCATGAACTTGGTCCCATATGAGTTGTCCTTTGCCCTCAGTGGACTCCTGAGTTCAGTTACAGAGAACTCGGACCTATCCATGACACAATCATTACCATTTTAAAATGCTATTTACAAACCAAGTCAATGCTTACACCAACACTTTTCTTGGGATTGAGTATAAATATGTCCATAGCTTTTGCTTATGCCAAGCAAGCATTTAATTAGCTTCTCTTTGTTTTAATAACCCTTTTTGGCTTTTGGCCTTTTCTTTTTTCCTAAACGCACACACAATAGAATGGAACCTGTTGGAGCCTTCCCTGATGGAGAATGGGATTGCTTCCGCAGAATGTTTGGCAGTGAGGAGCATGATTTCACACCCCAGATTCCACTTCTGCTTCATGGTGATGATGAATTGAACATTTTGACACAACCAACATTTTGTGCTGGTGCTGAAAATATTGAGCGTATGTTTTATTCTTTAGATGCTCACAATCACAACTCAAATTCCCAGTATATTTCACAAGAAAGTAGCTATAGTAGTAATTGTAGTGGTGACACTGTCTTCATTGCCAATCCGGGTAGTGCAAACTATTATTTTAGTTACCCTGATCATGTGCTAGCAAATAATGCATGTGAATATTCCATGGATGAGAAAATTTTTGCCTCTTTTGTGCCATCACTTGCTGACATTGTAACCGAAGAGAGTGTCAAAGATATTGGGAGTGACATATTGGAGAATTCTGAATGCAATCATATGGAACCTATTGTTTTTCCCACCAAGCAGCTGCAGCTCAAAAGGAAGCTTGATCTGCCTGATGAAGATAAAATCAACAACAGATCCGAGAATCACAAGAAAAAGGCTCGTGTCTCAAAAGATGTAAGTTTTGTCTATAATTTCTCTAAGTAATTGGCTTCTAAAAGTTAAAAGCACTTGTAAATACTTGTCGTCTGACCAAGTAATTCAACACTTGTATTCGTTTTTTCTCAATGATTATTGATTATATTCCATTTTTGTCTAGGACATAAAGTCGCAATCTCATAATTAATTGATTATACATAAAAATTAAAGTCATTTTTTTATTGATATTGAAATCTCTTTTAGACCTAAAATTGCAACAACATAATATGAAGGATTAAAATGATATTTATATAATCAGTAAGTTATTGCTGCAACCAAAGTTGAATCTGTTAAATAAAATTGAGTTGACAAGTGAGTGAAAAAGGAACTCGTTAATAGTGATCAACTAGTCAGATTTCTTAACAAATATTTATTATTGAAAATGATAAAATCGGTGTATACTAGTAACATGATTAAAAAAATGGTATTTATATAATTTTAGTTACTGTACATTGAAGTCTGAAATTTGTTAACAGTTTTATTGTGTTCCATGATCAGGGGCAAGGATGCATGAAAAATACATGGTCCAAGAAGAATCAGAAACAAGGAAGCAATGATGATGCAGAAGAGACTAATGCAGGATCAGATGGACATAGCTCAAGTAGTAACATGTCAGAAGATGATAATAAGGAGAATAGTGGAGGAGCCACTTCAGGCTCTAAATCTCTTCTCAACTCAAATGGGAAGACAAGAGCAAGTAGGGGGTCAGCAACAGATCCACAGAGTCTCTATGCAAGGGTACATAATATAATTAATCACTTCAAATACAAAACCTTTTTTTTTCTTCTTTTTTTCCTTATGTGATTTGTGTGTGGTACTTATGTGTTACACTCTTCTTGAATATTGCAGAAAAGAAGAGAGAGAATAAATGAGCGACTAAGAATCCTACAAAATCTTGTCCCAAACGGAACCAAGGTAGGCAAAATTAATGTTGTAATTCTTGTTTCTAACATTGAGATCAGTGGTGGGGCATAACATAAGCCAAATTCAATGGAGTTATGTATTAATTTTATTTATGGTCGAATATAATGTAGGTTGATATAAGTACAATGCTTGAAGAGGCAGTCAATTACGTGAAATTTTTACAGCTCCAGATCAAGGTATGCATACGGATTGTGTATAATTGAAAAAAATTGTAGGAACGCTCTCTCTTACACTTCCTTGCTGATATATATTTTTTTTATAGTATATTAATCGAAAATCATAAATTTTAGTAAACTTAATCATCAAATAAGGAGACCGGTTAAACAAAATAGAGATTTATGAAATTTGATATTTTTAATAAATTTTAGTTGATATTAAAAAAAATGTTAAAGAGTGTATTACTTGTTTGAAAATAATTGTTTTCTTAAGTTTAGAGACATTAGCATATATGCAATCAAATTGTAACATTTTTATTTTTATTTTATTTTGTGTAGCTTTTGAGCTCTGATGACCTATGGATGTATGCTCCGCTGGCTTATAATGGGCTTGACATTGGACTCAATCTCAACATGAAGAACTCCGTACCACTCTGAGATTAAAGAAACTAGAGGGACACGTTTTCCGTTTAAACAACAAAAGGGAAAACACCTAAGTAGAAAAAATATATATGAAATAAAAATTGAGCAATATATGTGTATTCTAACATGTTATTATTGGGTAATGTGAATAAAATAGCAGCTTCGTTTTTAAAGAGAATCGTCACTTTCTTCATTAACCACGTGGCGTCTCTTTCTGACTTTTGTGACCATCATTAATGTTGTGTTTTATAGAGCTGTTATGGTGAAAAGTTGAGATTAATAGAAAGATATAGTGTAGAATTCAAAATGTATTGTGATTGGTAAAAGATAAAATAAGTGGGGCCCACTAATTTTTTTTTCTTCCTTTCACATATGAGAGATGAAATAGCATTGTTTTCGAAAATGTTTTAGATGATATTGCTAGAATTGTCCAGGTAACAGGTCTGGTAATTAATTAATAAAAATTGAAGCATTTTAGAATGGTTAAGAATCGGTTAGATCAATTTAAAATTGAATAAAAATTTGTATAAAAATTTGGTTAGAACTGATACAATACAAAATAAAAATATCATTTCAATTTTTATAAATTAATTTAAAATATCATTAAGAAAAATGAAAACATATATTTAATAAGGATTATAAATTAGAATAAATTATTGAATAAGTTACTTTTAATATATTTTTATAAAATATAATTTAATTATTTATATTAATTTATAATTTTTATATCTTATTTTTTTATAATTCTATATATTTATTAAAAATTATTCTAGATATAAACTTGTTATTATTGATAAACATTGTTATATTTTACTAAAATTTAAAATCTAGTATTATGTTATATTTAGTTTGAAATTTTATGGGTACTTTGAATGTTAAAAACTCATAAAATAAAATGATGTTTTGTTTTAATTTTTAGTGTGTTTAAATTATGATATTATATTTATTTAATATTATTTTATGTATTATTTAAAATAGTATTATTAATTTATTAATTCCAATTTAACCATTATTTAGTAATGATTAAATTATCGAACCTTGGTTTGTGCCTAAGTCAATTTAAATGTACTTTTTATCAAAAGTACTCATTCTCTACAAAGTCTTCGATCTTTGGTCTTCAATCCTTGAATTGGTTGTTGTACCTTCAACAGGAACTTTAATGCTAAAGTTAGCGAGTAATAAGAGTGTATGAATATAATCTCAAGAATAAGTCTACTTTCTGAAGGTGAAACGTAGCTATGTGTATATATATAGGAGAAGAAATGTTATTGTTAATTGATAAAATATTTAAATACATTCAAAACTTTTTATTGTCATGTAATGGTCAGACTTTACCATTGGTTAAACTTAATCATGAAGTTATAGTCCTTGGTCAATCGAGGACTATTTGGATTAGGAGTGATCTCTATCGATTAGTTTGACTAATATTTGAACTTATATTTAACCAATATATCAGCCTTGTGTAGCTGAATTTATAGTCAACATATATTCAGCGAGAGGATCTAAGACCTATCTAGTACAAATGACAAATTCGATTTTAAAAACACTCTCAAATGGAAAAGGAAAAACTTGTTACAAAGTGAGTTCCAAAAATAATCATTTATTTCACCTATTTAATATCACATCCTTAGTTGTATTTTTTATTTTATTTCCTAATCAACTTTTGTTATACGATTGTGTTGAGCAAAATTCAATCGATTTAAGTTTGAGAACTCTCATTTTATTCATTCTTAATCGATTAGATTTCTTTAATAGCTCATCAAGCTTAAATTTTTAGCAAAAATAATCAATTAAATGGGAGACATAATCAAATATGTCTTCCTTTTATTTATTTAAAAAAAAAATTATTCATTCGTTATCGATTAAATACATGACATAAACATCATGTAGGTCTTTTATTAATTTTTTTTTTACTAACATGTTTGTCTTTTATATGAGAGTATAATAGGAATTTAACTTATATTATAATTTATTTTCTTTCCTTTCATTGAACTAAACAATTTTATTATATTGATTCTCTTAAGTTTCTCTCCTTTCATTAACACGTTTTGCTGCATTTAGGATTCATCCTATGAATGATTGGTTTGGCTAGATTGGTGAATGGCCTCTACTATATGTATTCACAAAATGATCAAATTCTAACTTCAAATACTGTGAGGCATAAGATTTGTAATTCATCTTTTGTTTTGTTGTTCATGGATGTTGAATGCATGAACGGATTTGAACTCTTGAGGTGTGCAATGTACTGTCCTAAATGACTTATTTGTAGACTCTCATGCAAGTTACCCATGTAGAACTAACAAATTTACTCTTACTGATTCTCAATATTTATAGAAGATGATATTGAGTATTGTGGTTATAATTAATTACGATGATTAAAACTAATTAATTTTAAAATATTTGATCATTAAAATTAATTAAAACTATAACAGTTAGGTTATTATATCTCATTAAAATCGATATTAGTTAAGCTTTAATATTAGTAATTAATAAAGTAATTATTTTGAATTTAAATTTAAATTCAAAATAATTTTATGAATAAATTAACTTTTTGAAAAATCTTAAAATATATAACAATCTCCCACATATTTCAAAATGTTTAGAAAAATATTACTAGTTCTCATATAGGATTTGATGCATCAGATCTAATGTAGCAAGCTATTGAACCAAACCTAAATTGATAAAACTTAACACATAATGTAGTAAATATAGCAAGCTATTAAACTCAAAACACTTGGCGTGTATCAGAGATTAACCAATCACAATACACCCCCACAAATCCTTGTTGTTATCATTGTGTTGCTCTTTTAGGCCATGCACAGATATTCATGAGTTTTTTAAAGATCTTGCCAAGATCCCATGCAAGCGGGTCCACTTAATACTCATGTAGATATAGGTGATTTCATCAAGTGTATGCTACAAATCATACACCACCTATAAGAGATATGAAAATCATTAAAATCTTTATAAGAGGTTAAGTTTTCTCATAATCATATAAAACTCAATTATAAAAATTATCCTCTCATTAATGCAGCTTTAGCACTTTCTCACACCATAGTAAGAGATAAAAAAATTAAAATTGATTAATACCAATTTAGTGCTAAAAGAACTAACAAATAACTTATTTTTCCCATTGAACCTTCTTAATGAGATCTCCAATCACAAAAATTAGGTTACCATCACTGTTTATTTCAAATGACTTTAATAAAATCTCATTCCCCTCAATGTTTATAAATAGCTCACAATGTTTTGTAAATAATATGTATTCCGTAGGGGTTTAAAGTCAAAGGATCGGACAAATCCATTATTGACTACATATAATAATCTTTTTAAGCAAATGTTATATAACATAATTTCTTAATTTTATATCCTTGACAAAATATTTGTTAAGAGGTTATATTAAGCCCCATAATCAACCATCTCTAGAGTAAAAACCTCTAATTCAATAATTATTATTGTTTAATCTCAAATTAATTTCACTACAACAAAGTGTAATGACACAACATTAGTGAATTTTGTCTCTTATGGATCCAAGACTCAATTAATCATCATTGTATTTTTAATTCAATGGAAGATCCACAATGTTAAATACCATAATTTATAACTTTTTTTTTATAACATCTCATATTATGTAAAATATTGTGATATGGATGGTATCATATTACTCATAATTGACAATTTACATTATCTTCACTAACTCGTGTCGTAAATGACTATAACTTTTAAGAATTAAACTCAAAACATTCACACTATCAATACAAAAGGTATTAACATTTATTATATGATAATGCATTTAATTAGGATACTTAAATGACACTCAATTATCACTAGTTATATCTCTCATATAATGTCATATAGATCAACATATTATCTCAAAAACAAATAAAATATATAATCTCCAAAAACATAAAGCAAAAATGCTTATCACCACATAAATTGATGCACACTAATTTATATTTGTTATTGGATAAATCTCATCTCATTCATGAGAATTAATATTGATAATTAATTCTTCCCACTATGAAGAGAATCTCAAAAATAGTTTCCTACATCATATTTCAATGATGTCTCACACATATTTATTCACTTCCACATATGAATAGAATCTCGATAATTAATTACCTAAATTATTTTTCAAATGATGTCTCACAATTTATTCTTATAAAAGCATTTTAATGTAGGTCATGTGTCTCATGTTTCAATAATATATGTAACATAAAATTATAAATAAAAAATGTACTTGAAGTCATTTAAATTATGACGCTCAATTAATTGGATTTTTTTACTCAAATAATACTATTTTTAAAAAAAATTATCTAAATAGCAACTGTGCAAATTTATTTCCGCAACTAGCATCATTTACTATTCATGTTCAGAACGGGCCGTTCTAGTTTAAAAAATAACACATGACAAATGGATCAGAATGGGTCGTTCCGGATTCAACATTAGTACATAAAAAGTAGAACCAGAATGGGCCGTTCTGGCCTATAAATAATTTTTTTTTCGATTTTCACTTATCAAATATCAAAACTCAGAAACTAACATCAAATAATTAAATTTATTGAATATTAACATTATAAATATAACTAAATAAATTTATTAAAATTTAATACAACAATAAAGATCAATAGTGGCGAAAACTGATTATGTTGTTCTCTAATGTTCATCTCTATTTTAATCCTGTTGGACTAAAATTATTATAAATATGGTGAATAAAGTAAGTTTATGAGATATCAACAAAAATAAGTTCATAAAATTTAAATAAATAAATAAATAACTACTTTCATCTGTAATAGTTCCAAAGTCGTTGTAACAGTGAATTATTTGGAAAAAATTAAAACGAACCAAATCAAATTACTCTAATTTAAATTATTTCTTGTAAAAGATACATGTGTTATTTACCATAAAAAATAGCAAATTTCTTTTTAGGACTGAAGTGGCGTTTGTATAATTCACACAATTTTCATGTGATGAAATTATAATTAGAAGTAACAAATACGATACCAGATTTCGAAACAAGAAAGCCACCTCAGTGTGATAGAAATTCACACAGCCCACAGTAGCATTTGGGCTAGGCTGACAATGACCTTACGTCACACTCATGTGGGCTTTTTCCCCACTCACTCAACTTCAAAGCCCGCTCAGTGTGTACCCAAAACCAACCCCTTTTGTCACCCCTTTCCCACGTTCCAATTTGCAATTGCTTATTCTCATTAAATAACAAAAAACAATTTGTAACATATATGTAAGTAAATTTATATGATCACATTTTTTGTTTCTCTTTTCAGGTAAGTACTATTACTAGCAATATATTATAACTTTTATACAAATCCAACAAATTGTTTAAACCCACTTTTGTTGAATAAAATAGTTTATAAATATATTTTGTAAACCCAAAATATATTTTTTGAGATATTAAAATTTATTTAAGAGAATAATCTCTTAAAAAGTATATTTTCATACACATAAGTATTGAGAATTAAAGCATTCACTTGTCACATGGTTAAAGACGCGATTTTCTGCCATGTTCCAATTGCATTAATCCATGATCGTAATATATATATATATATAAGAAAAAGATACCCATTATTTCATGTGTTTAACATTTTTTTTATTCTACGGGTTGATAGGTACGTAGGCGAAGCTCCCCCAACAAATTAATGGTCTAGTTGCATTTCAAACTTGTTATTTGCCAATCACGATCATTTACTTACCACTAAATTTTAATATAAAAAAGTGCAAAAATGTTAATATGAATATAGAAGTAATATTAATAATTTGATTTGAATAATATTGAACGTAATTATTATAAGTAAGATCTCAAATTAATAAAAGAAAAATATTTGAGAAAAACTTATTAAAAGTGGATAGTTAGATAAATATTAATTATAGCAAAATTAATAAATATTTCATATTAATAATATAATTATAAAAAAATATAAAAATACAGCATATTCAACTTGTATTTGCTGATGGAACACTCCATCATGGATGAACTCATTTTTCTACGCTCTAACTTAATAATAATAATTATTATTAACATCAACATAGCATCTTACTCTTGCATCTCAAGCGAATTGTCTTGCCTTGACCTTTCAATTTTCTTTTTGCATTTTTCTTTGTTTAAGTGATAAAAGAAAGCATGAGAATGGTTTATACTTTATATGTTTGAAATGAAAATGACAGGTAGAGAGGTTTTCTCATCTATTTCTAATTCAAACTTCATCATATTTTCAAACGTGTTTTGGGATTCTTTTTTTTTAGGGTCCGTGTGTTGTCATGTTTAAACTAAATATTGTACCGTCTATTGTGAAAATCTATAAAAAAATAGAATCACGTTTTTCACTAACTATAGATGATTAAATGGGCATTTAATTTTAAATTTTACGTAATCCGTTGATTAGGTTTGGCTTGGGGTCCCTGAACATAAATTGACTAGCAACATAGGTAAGCAGTGACTTAAGCCTTTTCATTTTTTTATTATCATGATTAATGAAAATGTGAGTGTTTCTATAAGTATTGTTGTGGTTTGATTGCATATTTCTGACCTACATCCATTTGTTTATTTGTTTGTTTTTTAATTAAAAATATTTTAGCAAGTTATATTATACGATTAAAATTTTAACTTTTTTGTACTAGGAGGGACCTTTTCGGCCAAACAATAGGCCGATAGGGGTGCTCGAACCGATGAAGACGCTGTCCACAGGTAGGTACCCCTTCGGTCAAATAGTAGGCCGAAAGGGAGACCCCGAACCGATGTAACACACTACTACACCCCCTCGGCCTTAGGATAGGTCGAACACCCCCTCGGCCTTAGGATAGGCCAATCATCCCCTCGGCCTTAAGGCAGGCCGAACACCCTCTCGGCCTTGTACCTGGCCGAGGACTTCAACAAAGACCAACTCACGAAGAGCATGGGGCAAAACCCTCGGCATTGACTTAAACCGAACACCTCCTCGGCCTTAGGGTGGGTCGAACACCCTTTCGGCCTTGTACCTGGCCGAGGACTTCAACAAAGACCAACTCACGAAGAGCATGGGGCAAAACCCTCGGCATTGACTTAAACCGAACACCTCCTCGGCCTTAGGGTGGGCCGAACACCCTTTCGGCCTTGTACCTGGCCGAGGACTTCAACAAGGACCAGCTCGAGCAACACGTGACAAAATTAGACACTTATTATACAGTAATTACCATGCCTGATTAAGAAGAGATTAAGGTTAATTCAAGTGTTACCCATCTTCCAACACTGAAGGCCCACCAGGCCCAATTGTGTCTCTATAAATACACAGGTGATGTGACATAAATGAGGTACGTTACTATTCAACATAAAGGCATTTATTGCTCCATACCGAATACTTACTTGATCGTTGGAGTGCCTTTGCAGGTACCCTCCACACCCTTTGAAGACAGTGTTCGGTCGGGACTAAAGACTTAGGAGATCAAGAAGGAAGAACGACGAGAGGAGTGTTCCCACGCAGGAACATTTTGGCGCCCACCGTGGGGCCGAAACCAAAACGGTTCTCGACCCTGAAGCAAGATGGTAACTACTAGAAGTCAACAGGAGAACGTAACCGAATACCTTTTCGGGATGCCCCGGGACACCATCGGACGGCAAACTAATCAGAACGAGGATGGGATGGAAGAATCTTACGTAGACCGGTCTCAGCAACCAAATCCGTCTTCGGCCATCGAGCAACTAAAGGCCGAAATGATGGAACTCAGAAGGCTTCGAGAAAAGGATGCTCACGAATTATCGGCCCTGAGAAGAGAAAATGCCGAGCTCAGGAGCGATAATCGGACATGGCACCCGTCACATGATACTCGCAATCAGTCGACCCGGGACCAAGGTGAATCATCCGGATGGTACAAGGAAGTCAACGTTCCTCGGCCATCAGGTGGGCCAGCGACAACGACACAAGACCAGCAACGACGACAGGGAAGGACGCCGTTCACACCAGATATCGTCGGGGCTCGTTTACCCGACAACTGGAAAAACTTGACCCTGGAAAAGTATGACGGAACGTCCGACCCTGAAGAACACCTCGACGCATTCGTCACACAGGTCGGTCTGTACACGGATGACGATGCAATCATGTGCAAAGTCTTTCCTACTTCGTTGAAAGGACCAGCACTCAATTGGTTCACGCGGCTCCCTCCCGGATCGGTTGATTCGTTCACGACTTTGTCATCCCGTTTCGTAATACAATTCGCCACAAGCCGCCCTCACCAACTAACCTCGATCGCGTTAGTTAACATCCATCAAGAAAAGAAGGAACCCCTCAGAACATTCATGGAGAGGTTCGGGAAAATGACCTTGGCCATTAGAAATCTAGATCCCACGGTGGCAATGCACCATCTCACCATGGCGCTGAGGCCAGGTCCTTTTGTCAATAGTTTATGCAAGAAACCACCCCATGACCTGGACGACCTGCGGCAGAGGGCTACAAAATACATGCAGATGGAGGAGCTGGCCGAGTTCCGCAACCAAAACCGACCTGACCTATCCCTCGCTAAGAGAGAAAATGACAAGGAACATCCACGATCTCGTCCTCGAGAAACAACCGATCGTGAGAAGAGCAATAACAGAGGTCCAAGGTATGTGCAATATACGCCGCTCAACACCAGCAGGGCCAGGGTGTTGGAGCAAGCTCTAGCCAAGGAAGTTTTGGCTGTTCCTCGAAGAGCTATGACCCCTCCTCACGCTGACAAGACCAAAGCGTGTCAATTCCATCGGAACAGAGGACACACTACGGAGGAATGCTCCGCCCTTCGGGATCGCATCGAAGATCTCATTAAGGCCGGCCACCTCCAAAACTTCGTCCGGATGACAGACAACCCAAGAAACGACCACCGCCCCGGAAGAGGGGAGCATACAAGGGATAACCGAGATCGAGTACCCCCCCGGAACCGATCCCGCGAGCGTAGTAGGTCTCAAGAAAGAAACGATCAATGAGACTGCAATCAGCCCAGGCGAGTCATAAACACCATTGCCGGAGGCTTCGCAGGAGGCGGAGGCTCGTCTTCAGCACGGAAAAGACACTTAAGGGCTATCAAGTCGGTCAACGCCATAGGGCGAGCATCTCCCATTTGTATGCCCCCTATTACGTTCACTGACCTAGACTTTCACGGCATTGATCCGGTGCAGGACGACCCAATGGTCATTAGCGTGGAGATCAACAACTGCATCGTGAAAAAAACGCTGGTCGATCAGGGAAGTTCGGCCGACATCTTATACTGGAAGACCTTTGAACAGTTAGGCATCCCGGAACAAGAGTTGACACCCTATGACGAGCCTTTGGTTGGGTTCTCGGGCGAACGGGTGGACACCCGCGGAACCATAGACTTGTACACCTACTTCGGGGATGACCAGCGCAGGCGGATCAAGGTTCGTTACGTGGTGGTACATGCCAACACCTCGTACAATATTCTGTTGGGAAGACCCTCCTTGAACAAGCTCCGAGCCATCGTCTCCACCCCACACTTGGCTATGAAGTTCCCAAGTGAAGAAGGGGTCGTCATCACTGTGCATGTTGACCATAAAACAGCGCGCGAGAGCTACTTCGCCAGCTTAAAAGTAGACCAACTCCGAAGCCCAGACGGGACGTGAACGTCATCGGCGACACTGGCAAGCAGAAATCAATGGAAAGCCTTGAGTTTGATCTGAGGCTGGAAGATGAAGATAGGGTCGAACCTATTGAGACAACAGTCCCTTTCCAACTCGGAAAGAATGAAGAGCAGGTTACCTTTTTGAGTTCTCAACTATCCGAAACAGAGGCTAGAGACATCAAGCAAGTCCTACGGGAATATTTGGATTTATTTGCTTGGACGGCAGCGGATATGCCGGGCATCGATCCGAATTTTCACTGTCATCGACTCTCGGTGTGTCGCGACGCCAAACCAGTTGCCCAGAAGAAAAGGAAAATGGGTGGAGAGAGAGCCCGGGCCGTGAAGGAAGAAACGACGAAGCTACTTCAGGCAGGATTCATAAGAGAGGTGAAATATTCCACGTGGCTGGCCAACATGGTTATGGTCAAAAAATCGAACGGCAAGTGGAGGATGTGCACCGATTACACAGATTTGAACAAGGCATGCCCGAAGGACGCTTACCCGCTACCTCACATCGACGCACTGGTGGACGGAGCGGCGGGTCATCAAAGACTAAGCTTCCTTGACGCGTACTCGGGGTATAATCAAATACCCATGTACCCGCCGGACGAAGAAAAGACTGCGTTCATCACTGACTCAGCCAATTTCTGTTACAAGGTCATGCCTTTTGGCTTGAGAAATGCTGGCGCCACTTACCAAAGACTCATGGACAAGATTTTCCGGCATCAAATAGGGAACTGTCTGGAGGTCTATGTGGACGATATGGTGATTAAGTCCAACTCCGCCGCCAACCATTTGGAAGACCTCCACTCGATTTTTGACGAGGTGAGGCGACACAGCATGCGATTGAACCCGGCTAAATGCACCTTCAGAGTAGCCGGTGGGAAATTTCTGGGCTTCATGTTGTCGAAGAGAGGCACAGAGGCCAACCCCGATAAGTGTCAAGCAATTATCAACATGCAAAGTCCTCGCAATGTAAAGGAAGTACAGCGCCTGGCCGGACGCATAGCCTCTCTGGCCCGTTTTCTCCCTTGCATGGCCGAGAAGTCAAGACCTATAATGTCGCTATTGAAAAAAGCCACCAAATTTCAATGGAACGAGGAATGCGAGACAGCTTTTCAGAGTTTCAAGACGACGCTCATAACTCCACCGCTGTTAAGCAAGCCAGACCCTTGTTTAGACATGATAGTCTACATATCGGTGTCGGACAAGGCTATCAGTGCTGTACTGGTCCAAGAAACGACGGAGCAAATGCCGGTGTATTTCATCAGCCGAGTCCTACAAGACGCCGAGATGAGATACCAGCATCTGGAAAAGACAGTCCTAGCCCTTGTACACACTGCCAGGCGCCTTCAACACTATTTTCAGAGCCATCGGGTGCTCGTCTGAACGGATAGTCCAATAACTAAGGTCCTGCGAAAGCCGGAGTTGGCGGGACGAATGGTTGCTTGGTCCGTAGAATTGTCCTAGTTTGATATTCGCTTTGAGCCCAGAGGACCCATCAAGGCACAAAGCTTGGCCGACTTCTTGAATGAATTCACACCTCAAGCGCTCCCCGTTTCCCATCTTTGGACCCTGCATGTAGACGGGTCGTCAAACCAACAAGGCAGTGGTGCCGACATTATTTTAGAAGGTCCCGATAAGGTAGTAATGGAACAGTCACTCCGTTTCGGTTTCAAGGCATCCAATAATCAAGCCGAATATGAGGCCCTTCTGGCAGGCCTAAGGTTGGCCAAAGACTTAGGCATCCCCAGAGTACAATGCTGGAGACACTCGTAGGTGGTAACAGGGCAGGTCAACGGCACCTTCCAAATTAAAGAACCAATGTTGTTACTATACTTTCATGCGTTTAATAAACTGAAAGCAGGTTTCGAAGATATACAAGTCAAACACACGCCTCGAGAACTCAATATGAGAGCCGATCAGTTGGCCAGGCTAGCTAGTAGCAAGAAGGTTAGCCATTTGCGCAACATGATACAACAAGAATTGCCAAAACCAAGTATCACACAGACCGAATGCTTGCAAGTTCAGCAAGAAACACCCAATTGGATGACCGGAATAATAGAGTACTTAGTAACCGGATCGTTGCCTATTGATCCATTGGAGGCGAAAAAGATGAGAACCATGGCGGCTCGATACACACTGATCGCGGGAGAATTATACAAAAGGGGGTTCTCATCACCTTTGTTGAAATGTTTGGCGCCGGATCAAGCACAATATGTAATCCGGGAAATACATGAAGGCATATGCGGAACCCACTCAGGAGGCCGAACTCTCGCAACCAAAGTTGTCCGGGCAGGATATTATTGGCCAACTCTTGTGGCAGATTGCTCAAAGTTCGTTCAACAATGCAAGCCCTGTCAGCAACACGGACCGTTGATGCACTAACCCCCCGAGGGGCTACACTCCATTGTCGCCCCCTGACCATTCTCTATCTGGGGTATGGACATTTTGGGACCTTTCCCGCCAGCAAAAGCCCAAGTCAAGTTTCTCCTTGTGGCCGTTGACCATTTCACCAAATGGATCGAGGCAGAGGCATTGGCTACAATCACGGCTAATCACGTTCAGAAATTCTTTTGGAAGAATGTTATTACCCGTTTCGGAATCCCGTATGCTTTGATCACGGATAATGGTTTGCAATTCACTGACCGCCGTTTCAACGAGTTTTTGGCCGGGTTAGGGATTAAACACAAAATGACCTCGGTAGAGCACCCCCAAACCAATGGGCAAGCCGAAGCGGCAAACAAGGTTATCCTTAAAGAGCTGAAGCGACGCCTCGGGCAAGCTAAAGGGACATGGCCCGAGCACTTGCCAGAAATCTTATGGGCTTACCGTTGCACTCCGCAAAGTTCAACCAAAGAGACCCCTTTTCGGCTAACTTATGGCACAGATGCCATGATTCCGGTGGAGGTAGGAGAGCCTTCCTTAAGGCGAACACTATTCAATGAACAAACCAATGATGAAGCACTGAGCGTCGAATCGGATTTGATTCAGGAGGCGCGTGACCAAGCCCTTATCAACATGGAGGCTTGCCGAACCCGATTAATTCGAAAGCATCAATCGAAGGTCAAGCCGCGAGATTTCCAACCCGGTGACCTGGTCTGGCGGGTCACGGGAGAAGCACGAAGGGACAAGGTTCAAGGGAAGTTGGCACCCAACTGGGATGGCCCCTACCGTATAATGCACAACTTGCAGAACGGAGCGTACAAGCTGGAAGAACTCACAGGAAAAGCCATCCCTCGGACATGGAACGCGACACATTTAAAGCACTATTTTAGTTAACGAACGCAATGTAATTGTTTCGGTGCACTCTTTTCCTCTCCTTGGGTTTTCTCCTCTTAAAAAGAAAATGTGAAGAGGTTTTCCCGAGAGGAGGTTTTTAACGAGGCACCATGTTAATGAAACAAATTTGTGAATCTTTCATCTGCTCATTAAAAACTAAATTCCCTCCCGAGCACACTCGCTCGGCCAAGGTTGACAACCATTCCCTCCCGAGTTTAATTACTCAGCCAAGGACGAGTATTTTCCCTCCCGAGTACCCTCGCTCGGTCAAGGATGAATAAGTGAATCCCTCCCGAGCACACTCACTCGGCCAAGGTTGACAACCATTCCCTCCCGAGTTTAACTACTCGGCCAAGGACGAGTATTTTCCCTCCAGAGTACCCTCGCTCGGTCAAGGATGAATAAGTGAATCCCTCCCGAGCACACTCGCTCGGCCAAGGTTGACAACCATTCCCTCCCGAGTTTAATTACTCGGCCAAGGACGAGTATTTTCCCTCCCGAGTACCCTCGCTCGGTCAAGGATGAATAAGTGAATCCCTCCGGAGCACACTCGCTCGGCCAAGGTTGACAACCATTCCCTCCCGAGTTTAATTACTCGGCCAAGGACGAGTATTTTCCCTCCCGAGTACCCTCGCTCGGTCAAGGATGAATAAGTGAATCCCTCCCGAGCACACTCGCTCGGCCAAGGTTGACAACCATTCCCTCCCGAGTTTAATTACTCGGCCAAGGACGAGTATGATAGACTATGGCCCAGGCCAAGGAATCCAAGAGGTGATACCTTAAAAGAACCAAGAGGAATGGGATGATCTTAAAGACCTTTTTCATATATTTTGTACATAGTCTTTTGTATAGGTTATTTTTGCCTTTGTATTTGTGAGACACTTTACTTGCTTTTTCTAGTGTTTGTATATTGATTTTAAGGTGGGCTACTTGGAGAGTTTAACTCCATTTAACCTCCCTAGTTGATACTTTCATTTTGTATTTTTTTAGTAGGGAAAAGGGGGTGACATTTAGCAATGCTTGAGGGTGTGCTTAGAAATTGGGCCTGAGTTGGGCCTAGGCAAAATTTTGCATATTGGACTCATTTTGCTCCTAATTTTTCATAGATTTGATTTAGCTAGGTTTCATCATCATATGATGAACCTAACTAAACCAAATCAAAGATTTTCAAATTAATTCATGGAGCATTTTGAACCATGGGCCGCCTAGCTCATTCTTTCTCTTTGGCCGAATTTTTTAAGTAAACCTTCTTGAGTTTTGAAGCTTGTCTTGCAAGCTTCTAAACTCAAGTAAGGTTAGCTTACCTTACCATGGTTCTTAAGTGAACCATGGTCAAGGATTAGCTTCTCCTACAAGCTAGCTAAACCGTGGGAGTTTAACTAACCCTACCATGGTTCCTAGTGAACCATGGTTAAGGTTATCTTCTCCTACAAGCTACCTTCCCCTATATATTTGATTTTCCTACACTTGTACTCACTTTTGACAAATTTGAGAAATATAATCTGAATTTCTCTCCCACTCAAGAGTCATAAAAACCGAAGAGAACCCTCACTCTAAGGATTCTCTCAAAGTGCTTCTACTTTTGGCTTGGTTCCTAAAGCTTCCTTCACAAGCTTAAGGAGTGGCCGAACCTCCTTCATAGACTTCACCTCCATTGAAGCTTCTTCAAAGGAGATTTCAGAGATCTTAAGGAGTAAACCTCAAGGCATTTCGGTCCTAAGCATGGAGCAAGTGAAGGAATCATCAATCTCCTCACCTAGTTCCATCAGAGTATTTTCCCTCCCGAGCACCCTCGCTCGGTCAAGGATGAGTAAGTGAATCCTTCCCGAGCACAATCGCTCGGCTAAGGTTGATAATTCCCTCCCGAGTTTAACTACTCGGCCAAGGACGAACACTTTACCTCTCGAGCACCCTCGTTCGGCCAAGGTCGAAACCGAAATTCCCTCCCGACCAAACAACCATTACCACACCAACATTAAACAGTTATTTATGCCCACCAATAACGAAGTACCAACCCTATCGGCCAAAGAAAAACTTGGAAAAAACTTAGGACTCTGTCAGAATCGGTATTTAAAGTCGAATCGGTCACAAATTCATACGAATGAAAGTGAAAAACAAATTCATTAGAACTGTCAAAACGGCACTATCGGTCGAAGGGTACAACCAAATGTGGCTCAAACGGCCCAAAAAGAATCAAAAAGCAAAGACCGTTATACCTATATACATCATTAACAAAACAGATGTATAATCAAAAACGAAACACCAACACCCTTCAATCCGCGTGGGTGGTCTCCTCGGTCTCTTCATCTTCATTCACGGTCGTCCCCGGATCCTCCGCGGGGGCTGACCGAGGCGGCGCCATGTCATCCAGCTCCATATCATCCGGCGCAGCAGCGAAATCCATAAAATCCCCCTGAAAGAAGTCCTTACTCAGCTCAAAAGCGAAGTCCGGGGGGAAAGTGCCGAAATGATTGGCTTGCCGAACGGCGTGCCAAAACCCTTCCTCGTGCTCCTTCACAATTTTGCCTTCGCATTCAGCCCGGAAGGTCGCCATCGCCGCATCGCCTTAGGCCTTCGCCCTTTCCACTTCAGCCTGGAGTTCCTTCACCTCCTCAACCCGCATCCGCTCGACATCTTCCGCCGCCTGCACTCGACCTTCCATCCCTTCATAGGCCTCCTTCCAGTGGGCCACCTCAGCCTCCAACGCCGCTTTCTCACCAGTTAAAGCCTCTTGCACCGAGAGGGATTGTTGCAGAGCCGACTTAGTATCTTCCAGGCTCTTTTGGAGATTATGCAAGTCTCCCATCGGTTCTAAGGCCATCTTCCGAAATATGGCAGTGGCCCTCATGTGCAACTCGCATGCCATCGCCCACCGAGCCGAAGGAGTGGCTGCATCAAGCATAATATGCCTTTGGGCCGATAGCAGATCAGAAGACATCATTCGGGCCGGCCTGATCTCCTTCGATAAGAAGTCCTTAGCGAAGATGGTCGAAGGTACGGCCAAATCTGTGGAAGGACCCTCAACCCTTCGTTGCTTAGGCCGAGAGGCTTCCGTCCCCGCGGCATCGGTCTTCTTTTCCCCCTTGTCTTTCCTCTTTCTGCCCCTAGAATCGGGAAGGGCAATAACAGGAGGCGTGGGCCGAGGAGCATCCGTGGCTTGAGGTTGCCGATCAATGGCAACGCTTCGATGATCTTCGGCGGAGGTCCCGGCCGGGGCTTTGCTCCTCATCAATTGCCGATACGACAGTCCCAATCCTTGTTGCGCCATCCAACCTGCAAAAATCAAACAAGTCACACATCAACTCAACAAGCACAATCAATACGAAGTAACAAAACATACCCTCTAAATCAAAACGAGGCCGAGACGACTTCGGCAGCAGCACCAGAAACCGAGAAGGGATGCATTTCGGCAATCCTTTGAGAACGTCTAAAGCCGACAACTCGGCGTCGGTCATCATGTCCTCGGGAAAGTCATCATACTTCCGAGGCTGCCGGGTCCAATAAAAAGGAAAAAGGGGTTTCTGCTCGGCATCATAAAAATAATTCCGTCCGGCAACAGGGTCTATGATTACTTTCACAAACCCCGATTTAAAACCCTTGAAGGACGACGTGAAGGGCGTCAATAGCGGTCGGTCGACGTTCCGAATCAACGAGAGCCACTTCACAGTCTTATTAGACGGACGAGTACAGAAAAAATGTAAAAATAATCGTACGGTCGGCTCTATATAATGGTATTTACAAAGTACCCTAAAAGCTTGCATATAAGCCCACGCGTTTGGGTGCAACTGCGTCGGCGCCACGTTCAACACACGCAGAACCCCCATCTGAAAATCGTCAAACAGGAGCGACATGCCGAGTTCTCGAAAGAAACACTCGTACATGTAGAAGAAGTCTCCCTGACCCTCCTGCTTTGCAAGAAAGACCAGGTCTAGCCCCCCAGGGCCTTCGGCCCGGCACCGACGCAACATGATAGGATACGGCTCCCAACCATCCCATCAGCCCAACGTGCATAGACTAAGGAGCCGTATCACGGCAGCCCTCTCATAAAAACGAGAGAAATATGCCGCCACCTCCCCATCAACCCACTCGTACCCCGGAATTTCACAGGGGGGTACTTTTTCCTGTAATCCCCAGGGCTCATCTCAGCATCGGGTAAATCCGAACCGGACGAATCACCACCAGACTCTCCATTACCGTCAGATGATGATTCCCTAAGACCCTCGACTACTTCCACCTCGGTATTGAAGACCAACATCTCGGCCTCGGCATCTTGTGCCAAAACCCTAGCACTGGCCGAAGACCCTGATGACAATGTCACACCTTCGGCTGCCATCGCATCAACAAAAACTCAATGCAAAGCTTAAAGTAGCCTACCTTAGCAACTATTCAGCTCAGAGAGATACGGGTTTCGGGGCAGTGTTCGCTATCAACAAGGCACGAGTCGAGTTATCATCTACATACCTTATTTATAGGAATTGGACACGGCAACCCAAAAGCCCCTCATAAATGCTTCTGAAACAAAAGGACACAACCCCAGAGCACACATCCCAAAGCCGGCTATAGCATGCAACGGTCATTATCAAGTCACACCTCCCGAAAACCACGTCACTCCTACGCCCTGAACCCTAAAATCACTAAATCGTTTCAGCACCCAAAACCCCTTCGTCTTTCATTCCTTGGGCTTGGGGGGGTAGTGTACTAGGAGGCACCTTTTCGGCCAAACAATAGGCCGATAGGGGCGCTTGAACCGATGAAGACGCTGTCCACAGGTAGGTACCCCTTCGGTCAAATAGTAGGCCGAAAGGGGGACCCCGAACCGATGTAACACACTACTACACCCCCTCGGCCTTAGGATAGGCCGAACACCCCCTCGGCCTTAGGGTAGGCCGAACACCCTCTCGGCCTTGTACCTGGCCGAGGACTTCAACAAAGACCAACTCACGAAGAGCATGGGGCAAAACCCTCGGCATTGACTTAAACCGAACACCTCCTCGGCCTTAGGGTGGGCCGAACACCCTTTCGGCCTTGTACCTGGCCGAGAACTTCAACAAAGACCAACTCACGAAGAGCATGGGGCAAAACCCTCGGCATTGACTTAAACCGAACACCTCCTCGGCCTTAGGGTGGGCCGAACACCCTTTCGGCCTTGTACCTGGCCGAGGACTTCAACAAGGACCAGCTCGAGCAACACGTGACAAAATTAGACACTTATTATACAGTAATTACCATGCCTGATTAAGAAGAGATTAAGGTTAATACAAGTGTTACCCATCTCCCAAGACTGAAGGCCCATCAGGCCCAATTGTGTCTCTATAAATACACAGGTGATGTGACATAAATGAGGTACGTTACTATTCAACATAAAGGCATTTATTGCTCCATACCGAATACTTACTTGATCGTTGGAGTGCCTTTGTAGGTACCCTCCACACCCTTTGAAGACAGTGTTCGGTCGGGACTAAAGACTTAGGAGATCAAGAAGGAAGAACGACGAGAGGAGTGTTTCCACGCAGGAACACTTTTCAATTCATGTTATTTTATAATTAGTATGTTCTGTGTTTTTTCCTTAGTAGTATTAAGCCACTTATTCTACTTTTACCCACATTTTTGTCAAGGGAAAATGAATGATATATAGAGTTGTAATTAAAAGTTTCGTTTTTTCGAGTGGGGAGTGGGAAAATGGGTGATGGGGATGTAACTACTCTCTTAATCAATAAGTTATAAAAGAGAGAAGAAAGTATTAATGATTAAGTAATAGTACAAAAAGCTTTTAATTTTAGTTAATTTTATTTTACATTTAGGATTGATTTTATAAACGAGTGTAAAACTATTTGGTATAGAGAAAATCAATTTTTTTTTTTATCAAAGTTTTATAGTATAAATGATTTGACATTTATACTTTTTAATCAAATATCAAAACTATTGATCTTTGATTTGAGAATAAAATTGCAAACGAAAAAAATATCACTTTATTCCTATAAGGATTATTTGAATGAAAATAAATGATATTTTCTTATTAAATAAAAAATATATATTTATTTTTATATAGAAAATCAGTTTGGCAAGAATTGATGTACAAAGTACGTTTTTTTTTTCTTTTAAAATTGCAATACAACTATATTATCTTCTTGATATACAATATTCCAATTCTAACATAAATAAATACAAAAAAAGAATATTTTTTTATTATATATACAATATTGGGTTAGGATTTGTTGACACCATGATGTTAAATTAGTGTAATAATATTTTTAATAGAATGTAAATTTAATTGATCTAATTATTATATTTCAAGATATAATATTCATGATCATCTATATTAAATTTTAAATAATTTAAAATTTTTTAAATATGTTATCTAATAATATATATATATATATATATATATATATATATATATATTTTAAATATCGTCAATTTATATGTTAAAAGAAATATGATGAACTACTAAATAATATTACAATATAATACAATTTTATGTATTTGATTTAATTAATAATATGATAAATACAACAATTGAATATGCATTCAATAAAACATTATTGAAGATACCATTTGATTGATTTCACACTATGATTTCAACATATCCTAACTATATATATTACAATCAATTAAATAAATCATATATATTACAATCAATTAAATTAATAAATTGATATTTAAAATAATATTAAAAGTAAGATATTAAAAAGGAATTATAAGCGGTCTAAGTAAACTGCAATATTTTTTTTTTCAAAAGAGTACAATATTAAAAAAATATATAACAAACTGAAATGTAAGAATATTTTTTTAGAAAATAATAAATAATTAAATGTGATAAAAATTAAGTATAATAAAAATTATTGTTCATGATATAGCTAAAGATGAAAATAATTTATAAATATATATATATATATATATGTATATAATTACCTTATTTATATAAAATAAAAAATAAATTATTTAACTAAATTATATACATAAAATAACTTAATTATCTTAATCTAATATATTTTTTATTACCTTAATTAATATTTTATATTTTGTTATCTATTTTAACACTAAAGTAATTAGAGTTAATAATAAAGATAAAAAAGAATATTAAGAAAATATTAGACCTAAAACTGAAAAAAAAAATTACTTGTAAAAATTAGAATAAAATAGAGTCATATTTCAAAGACTTAAAACATATTTAAGTCTTCAATAAATCCTACTAAATATATAAGAATTAGTACAAATATATAATGAATTGTGAGAAATAATTATGAATTAAATGATATTATTAATTGATTGAAAAAAGTCACCTCTCTCGTTGCAAGGAAGTTGGAGGTGTAACAGAAACTAGAAAAGAGTAAAAATTCGTATATTATTTGTCCTTAAAAAGGAAAGAGTTGTATTTCCATGGTTAGACAGTTAATAAATTTTCTTGTATCAAAAGAAAAATTTTGTAATCCTTTTTTCAATAATAAAGGTTTTATTTTTCTTTGCTCACGTAGATAAAAATTCTAAATTCTCAAGCTTATTTTTTTTAAGTCAATTCTCACGTTATTCTTTTATTTTAATTTTATGCCATGCCCATTTAAAATTAATAGTGATAGAATTTAAGATATTAATTCTCAAGAGCATGCAAATGAATTTGAAATGGTAGGTAGTAAAGTAGTTATTGTTCCTGTGTTAGGATACACACTTCACTTATCCTTGTTGTAGCGGGTCTGATCCTAGGTCTCAGTCTTCTCGTTCCTATCCAGGTAGTCCGATGTGAGGGGGGGTGTGCCTGCAAAGACACTTCAACGCTCAAGTAAGTGCTCGGCGTAATAAATGTGGTAGTTGAAAGTTAGTTACGTACCTCGTTGGGGTCCTATTTATAGTGATTCTTATTGGGCCGCGATTAAGGACTGGGCCCCGGGAAATTAGGGGGCTAATCCGGTGCATTACATAAATTAACCTCTCCATAATTATCCTGGCGTAAATCCGTGACTTGGCCGAGCACACCGACACGTTCCGTTCAGATTGTGAGTGGTTGGTGGGCTCGGGTATTCGACCTGGTCGTCCACGAACTCGGGTATTCGGCCTAGTCGGCCACGAACTCAGGTATTCGGCCTAGTCGGCCATGAACTCGGGTATTTGGCCTAGTCGGCCATGAACTTGGGTATTCGGCCTAGTCGGCCACGAACTCAGGTATTCGGCCTAGTCAACCACCATACGGTATAGTTATTTCAATGAACAGTATGTATGTATGTTTTGAACATTCCTGAGCTTATAAAACTATCATCAGACGAAATAATCTCCTATCCCATACTCTACTATCATATATATGTAAAATAATGAAATAAAATATTAAATAATTTTAAATTTTTT
The DNA here is from genome assembly GCF_000230855.2 of Cajanus cajan. Lineage (NCBI taxonomy): Eukaryota > Viridiplantae > Streptophyta > Magnoliopsida > Fabales > Fabaceae > Cajanus > Cajanus cajan. The sequence continues at coordinate 13,323,723 of NC_138525.1, forward strand.
AAAAATTTATAAATTTATTTTATGTATTAAAAATTTTAAATTCAGCCATTAAATAAAATATAAGTTATTAGATAGAATAAATTTAAGTAAACTTACTCATAGAATAAACAAATCACACACACAATTTTTTATAAAAAAAAAAATAATTTTTGAAATAATTGTGTTATTAACTATAGTAAAAAAAAATGGAGGTCTTGTAATGAGATATAAAATAAGAGATATATAAAGAGAGATAAAAAAAATAAAATAAACAATTATATAAGTAATGGGAGTATTATTTGTAATAAAAAAAAATATAATGTGCAATTACTTAATAAAATTTTTCATTTAAAAAATAAAATGTTCCTATTAAAATAAAGATAAAAAAACAATTAAAAATAAATATATACCATTTATGGTTATAAATTATGACCGTCAAATGTTCCCAATCAAATCAACTCAAATAAGTCCGCAATAAAATGGATTGCCATTTTTCTATGCGTTAATATGGTTGGTCCACAAGCTAAACAAACCGTTTGCGGGGCAAAGTCCATGTACCTATTTATTTATAAATAAAATAATTATTAAAATTATTTTAATCATAAACAAGTTTCGATGTGAATTTGAATTTATTTTTTTAATAAAAATATCCTGTAATTGATAGTCGTGAATTAATCAATTCATATATATTAAATATGAATAACTATTTTAAGAGTTATTTTTTAATAATGTTTATAAATATTATTTTAATTTATTATCTAATTTAATTTTTAATTATTAAATTTATTTATAAATAAAATTTTAATATTTTAAAACAAATTATTAATAATTAAAATAATATTAGGTCATAATATAAATTATTTATTTTATATTTAAAATAAAATTTATATGTTTAAAAATATTTATTTATAATTTTTTTTAATATTATTTATATAAATATAATATTTATTTGTGTATATAATTTATTATAAATTTTATTTATGTATATACTTATATCTATACAATATATAAAGAGAATATATTTTCATGTAATCATTTTTTGTCTCCACAATTTTTTTTTTTATTACAGCCTCAATTATAAAGATTTTTTTTAGAATATTCATTTTAGTAATTATTTTTTAATTTCTGAGTTTTATATGGATCATTTTGCCCGACACACACACACACACACACACACACACACATATATATATATATATATATATATATATATATATATATATATATATATATATATATATATAAATAGATAGATAGGAGGATTCACTTATTTCATGAGTAAGTCTACTCAATAACTTATGTTATATATCAAGTTTCAATTATTCAAACATTGAATTATTTGATATCTTATTTCATTAATTCAAATTAACGGATAATCATAAAAACATTTTATACATTGATTTGAATTAATAAAACGAAATATCAAATAATTTTTAAATTTTTAAAACTTTACAGACTTGATATATGTATTAAGGATTTTTAATTTAATAGTTATATTGTTAAAATTTGATATAAAACATGAATAATTGAGTAAAATAAGTTTATATAGGTTTATTTTTGGAGTAAGTGAAACCCCCTTTCTCTCTCTATCTCTCTCTCTCTCTCTCTCTCTCTATATATATATATATATATATAGCATTTTACTCTAAAACTGAAAATTAGCTACTCACAAAATAATTATTTTATTTTTTGATGTAAGAAAAATAAATAAGATAAGATAATAACTATTTATTTATTTTAAAAAAATCAATAAAGGCACGAAGTATTTCTTTTCTTACCGGTATATAATAAATATTTAATTTGTAAAATACACAGACTAAAATTCAGTTTCTCTTAAAACATAAAAATCACTTAATTGTATTTTACTTTTTACAATAATTTTTTTACATATGCATGACTATTAGAATGTTTAAGAAATTCAATTATTTAGAACGTGAGGCATGCAATACGGAGCTGGTTCTTGCGGCACTTAAAAACTTTTCGGATAATGGAAATATCCCCTTCACCAAGGTCGTGGACGCGATGCGCTCTACACAATTATATGATGAACATACAAATGTCGTTGCTAGTTTATTACGTCGACACTTCATTGAGGAAGGGAAACAAACGTTACATTATGTTGATGGAAGACAGGCTAGTTTGAGTTGTCAAGATGATCCTGGGGTGTCAAACCTGAATTTTAAATACTTGATATGATGAATATAGTTAGATGGAATTGTAGAGGGGTTGGGAGTAAAAGTTTTATACCACTCATTAACGACTTAATTAAGATAATATTGGTGTGCTATGTCTTATGGAAACTCATATCAATGGTTCAGCAAAAAATGTGATTAATCGAATCAAACTTGATAGTGCATTTCAGGTAGATGCGCATGGATTTGCAGGTGGGATTTGGATTCTTTGGAATTCTTCTACGTGGAAAATTGAAATTTTAAGGAACTCAAACCAATACATTAATTCATGTGATGGCTGGGCAAGCAACTTGTTCATGGAATCTCACAATAGTCTATGGCAGCCCTCATTCCCAGTTTCGGGTGGAACTTTGGAGGGATATTAGAAGAATTGCGATGGAGATTAAAGGTGCATGGTGTTTGTTAGGTGATTTTAATGCAGTTCTTCAAGACGGCGAAAGACATGGTGGTAAGCAAAGGGCCATCAATAAAGGCGATGCTGCGTTTAGGAAGTTAGTGAAAGAATGTGACTTGATTGACATGGGGTTTCAAGGCTCTCCTTTCACATGGAAACGAGGCAACTTATATGAACGTCTGGATCGAGTGCTAATCAATTTAGATTGGCAAGTGATTTTTCCTCACGCGAATGTCCTACATTTACACCCTCTGAAGTCTAACCATTGTCCAATCATGTTGAAGCTAGGTGGCATGATGAACTCAAGAAATCATCGTCGGCCTTTTAGATTTGAAGCTGCCTGGCTTACTCATCCGGAACTTCCAAAGGTTGTCTATAACGGTTGGAATGAACAATCAGAATGGGCTAACAAGATGAGTTCTCTTCAAAAATGTCTTGCCAACTGGAATCGGACCACCTTTGGCAACATTTTCTTCAAGAAACAGAGGCTTTTAAGAAGATTAAATGGTATTTCTACAAAGTTATCTCATGAACGAAATGACTTTCTTGAAGAGCTGTCTAAGAAACTATGGAGTGAATATGAACATGTTCTGATACAAGAAGAGCTACTTTGGTTTCAGAAATCCCGCTACAAATGGCTTGAATTGGGAGATCGTAATACAAAATACTTCCATGGATCCACACTAATTAGAAGAAGGAAAAATTGAGTAGTAAAACTACAAAATGATTCAGGTGATTGGATAGAAGATAGAGTAGAATTGGAAAACTTGGCAACAAATTACTATAAGTCCCTATTTGCTGAACCTGGTAATAGTGAGCCCTTCTGTTTATCGAATGGATTTCTTAACCTATCGCAGGAAATAAAAGACATGTTAGCCTCTCCATTTACTCAACAAGAAATATTTTCTGTTCTTCGTCAAATGGGAGGTTTGAAAGCCCCGGGCCCTGACGGCTTTCATGCTATATTCTTCCAATCACAATGGAACATAGTGGGACCTTCGCTTTGTAAGCTACTCTTCTCAATCTATGATGATCCAAAGTTGGTGGCCGATATAAATAAGACATCCATTACTCTCATCCCTAAGGTAGACAATGTTATGTCTTTGAAACAAATGAGACCTATTAGTTTATGCAATGTGTCTTACAAAGTTCTCACGAAGATGATAGCCACTCGATTAAGACGAATTATGGAGGATTTGGTGGGCCCTAATCAATGCAGTTTTGTTCCTTATAGGCAAACAACAGATAATATCATTATAACTCAAGAGGTTATTCATTCTATGAAGCATAAATCGGGTAACAAAGGATGGATGGCCATTAAGATTGATCTTGAAAAAGCTTATGACAGATTAAATTGGAACTTTGTTAGAGATACGTTAGCTGATATCGGCCTACCTCAGAAATTGATTAAGCTAATCTGGCATTGTATCTCGTCGCCCTCGATGCAGGTTCTTTGGAATGGGGAAGATTTATGTATGGAAAGGCTTTTTCACCTCATTAAAATTGCTAAAGATCATCATTTGTGGAAGCCAATCAAATTATCAAAGAAAGGCCCACCTTTATCCCATCTAGCTTTTGCTGATGACCTGATTCTATTTTCTGAAGCGTCTTTGGACCAGGCTGAAATTATCAAAGCTTGTCTGGATAATTTTTGTCACAGCTCGGGCATGAAGGTGAGCACGAAAAAAACTAGGATTTTCTTTTCCAAGAATATAGGATGGAGTGTCAAAAACGAAATAAGCTCATCACTTGGCTTCCAACGCACAGATGATTTGGGTAAATATCTTGAATCAAATTACACCATGAGCAAGTGAGTAAAAGGAGCCTTCAATTATATCATGGATCACATTAACAGAAGATTAAGCTCATGGAAAACAAAAACTCTTTCCTTTGCGGGGCGCCTCACCTTAACAAAATCGGTTCTTGCCGCAATTCCATCATATACTATGAAAACTGTCCTTCTCTCTAAACAACTCTGTGATGATATTGACAAATCCTGTCGATCTTTCATTTGGGGACAGGATAGTGGCAAACGTCGTATACATGCTCTAGCGTGGGAGGGTCTTTGCAAACCCTAAGGATGACGGAGGGTTAGGTTTGAGGGAATCACGCAAAGTTAATATTGCTTTCATGATGAAGAATTGCTGGGCTTTATGTTCTCAACTAGAAAAGCTTTGGGTCCGAGTGGTGCGTTCCAAATATGCCTGTGGTGATGGGTCTATTCCGGTTGTTAATAAAAGATCAGTGGCATCTAACCTTTGGAGGGGAATCTGCAACGCTTGGGTGGAAGTTCAACCTCAAATAGCTTGGAATGTAGGGGATGGATTACTTATCAAGTTTTGGATAGATAGGTGGCTTCCGTCGAAGACTGTTCTCTACAAGGTGGTTGTTCAAGACTTGCCAATAGATTTCCAAAATAAAACAGTGGCAGAATATGTTGGAGAGGATGGAAGTTGGAAGCTTGATACATTCCGGTCGTTGCTACCTACTCCTATTTGGTATGAGATCATGGGTATTGCGTCTCCTTCCCTTGAAAACGACAAGGATTGTATTGTTTGGGGTGGTTCATGTGATGGCAGGTTTTCTATTAAAAGTGCTTATGCTTCCCTGACTCCCTCACCTAGAATGGAGTCAACAGACCTTTTTAAAAAGATTTGGAAATGGCCTGGTCCTGAAAGGATTCGTTGTTTGTTATGGAGGATTTCACAAGATAGTTTATGCACAAATGCTTGGAGGCTGTCTCGCTTTTTAACATCAGATGCTAGATGTCCCCGTTGCCACATGGATCGGGAAACTGCTTTACATGTTCTACGTTACTGTACATTTGCACGTGAGGTATGGAGGGGAATCTTGGGTCAAGATGTGGACCAAAATTTTTTTAATTTCCCATTGACTATTTGGCTGGAATCAAACCTTGATACGTCAGTGCCTAATTGGATACATGAGTTTGCACACTGGACTCATTATGGAAGAATTGTAACAATTTCACCTTTTGTCAAATTGTAACAAACCCTTTACAGGTTGTTTGTGAAATCAAAGGCCGCATGCATGTCTTATCAAGCACGACATTTTGTAAGCCTCATATTTTTTACCAGAAAGATAACCCAAAGTCACATATTCGATGGACCCCTCCTCCCTCTAATATTCTGAAACTTAATTGCGATGGGGTGGTTGCGGATAATGCTTGTGCTTCGTGTGGAGGGATCTTGCGAGATAACAATGGAGACTTTATATTGGCTTTCTCAGGTTTGATTGGAAACTGTTCAGTGCTACAAGCTGAATTATGGGCCATTTTTCATGGTTTGAGACTGATAAAGGATAAATTTCTCTCGTATCATATAATCATAGAGTCTGACTCAGTAATAGCTACTGAATTCTTGAACAAAGGTTGTCCCAGAATTCATCCGTGTTACTCTCTTATTAACCAAATTGTCAGGATGGCAGGAGAGTTTTACGAAGTAGAGTGTGTTCATATCCTTCAGAAGCCAATCAAGTAGTAGACATATTTGCTAAATTAGGACTCTCTTTCATAGAGAGACTTCAATGTTTTAACACGCCACCAAATTGGGCACATTTTTTGTTATTAGCAGATAAGTCTGTTGTTTGTTTTCCCGTGGCTTTTAGTGTTTTTTTGGGCTTTTAAGCCCCTTTGTCAATAAAAAAAAATTGTGTCAATGTATTAAATTAATATATATATATATATATATATATATATATATATATATATATTATACTTTAATTTAAACATTTACTTTCATAATTTCCTCCTTAATTTGTTTAAAACTAATAAATAACCAATTATTTATTGTTTTGCTTATATATTTTTTTTTATTCCTGGAATATCGAAGGCCGATAGCATAGCGTGGGTCAATCGCTACCATTTAACCACACGTTTGGGATTGTTTTGCTTATATTCTCAGACACAGTTACGCGAATTCTGCATGGGTTTATCAGTAAACAACCATGACGCTCTCCACTTTGATGAATGGTGAAAGTATAATTAGAATTAGTGGCAATAGCCGCTACAACTCTACTCCACTAATTGTTGCTGTGGTGACACAAATTCTACCCCACACAATAAGAAAACTGTGGCATCACATGTGATCTGGATGGTTCGTTCCTCCTTTTCCAATTCCTCTCTGTCTACCCTATCTTGTCTTGGAACAAACCAAAGCATAACATATATAGCCTCATGGCGGTGCCTGTTTTTTAATGCCTGATGTAATTGGCAGCAACCCCCCGTAGAGTCTTAGCCACCCATGACAGTCCACAGATGTCAAAGTTCAAAATTCCACTTTCCACTTCCCTTTAATATACTTGGAAAAATTATTGTAAAAGAAAGGTTTAGTGTGTGTGTAACACTGGATGTGGAATTCCCATAAATAACTATTGATTACTTTTTTTTTCTTCTTTTTTTTCTGGACTTAGGTTTTGAAGGTGTAATCGAATATGTACTTAATATATTATTTCATCACGTTTTTAATTTTTTAATTTTTAATAACATCTTTCTTCTTTTTATATTTTTGTAATTTAATCTTTAAAGTTAAGAATTTATTTATAATTCATCAAATTTCGCAAAATATTCCTTAAATCATCATATCTAAAAAAATCATATTATATTTCCTACAAATTTTTATTTCATGTCGTCGATTTCTGTAAGACCCACTTTCTCTCTTTCTCCTCTTTTTCTTTTTCCCCCCAAACCCTCACACTCTCTTTTTCCCATTTGCGCTTCTCCTCCATTTGCTGTCTCTAGGTGGTGGTGCGGAGTAGCTTCTTGGGAGGTGCTGATCATAGAGAGCAAGAGGTAGGAGAGCTGATTTCTTATCCGAGAGCTGAGTCCCCAAGCTTGTTCTTCCTCTTTGTTCAAGCTCCCTTTCGTTCTTCTCCTTCATTCAGGTTTCCGAAGCTCGGATTTCTTCAAAGCGAGGTAAGGGAAGCTAGTCCTTAGGGTTTTGTGTGGTTGAAAATGAGTTATATGAACTCTTGTGGCTGATGATGAGTGATTATAATTGCTGTGTTGCTGGAAATTTGGGGTTCTTGGAGTGTTGAGGGTTTAAGTCAAAAACTTGGATTTTTGCTTGATTTGTTGTTGCATGCACATAAAGTTGGTATCTTTGAACTCCTTGATGAAAATGTGGCACTTTGAACCGTTTGCATGTGAGTTTTCTGTGAAATTTTGCAGGTTTTGGAAATTTTTCGAACTTGGGAGAGTTACTGATGAGTTCGCGCTGAGCGCTGTTCGTCGCGCCGGGCGCGTGACCACCAGGAGACTCTGTTTAGGCAAGCCCGCCGGGCGCAAGGCTGTGTGCGCTAGGCGAGCTTGCAAATGGGGGTCTCTGGTTGGCCCGCGCCGGGCATGACTCGAGCTGCGCTGGGCGCGATATCAAGAGTAACATGTTTTTGGGATACTTGGACTGCGCTAGGCGCACTTTTGGACTCGCTGGGCGCGGAGGCTCCTTGGGAGTCTCTGCCAAGGGCACGCCGGGCGCAATTGTGAATTGCGCTGGGCGCGAGACCCTGGTGGGTCTCTGCCTTCCCCACGCTGGGCGCGGGTTAGGCTCCGCTGGGCGCACGAGACTCCTTGAGTCTCTGCCAGACAGGCGCTAGGCGCAATTTGGAATTGCGCCAGGCGCGGGAGAGCCTTGGTGCTCTCGGGTTGAGTCGCGCTGGGCGCAACCTCGAGTGCGCCGGGCGCGCAAGGAAAATGATGATCTATAGGACATTGACTGTTGAGTTGTGCCGAAATTGTTAATCAATGATGTGATATGCTGAACCAAGCGAATTTGATGAATATGTTGTGATGATTAGGGGATTAAGCTGAGATAAATATGTTAGTTGTATTAGAGGTGTATTGTTGAGCTGGAATCAATGGATTAATAAGAGAAATTATATAGTATAGCGGCATTATAGACCGTTGGGCTGAATTGTAGAAAGTAATAATTTTGTTGAATTGTTGTGCTGTGCTGTGCTGTACTGGGCTGAGATATGCTGGGTTGGGTGATATTATAGCCGCTAAGTCGGTGCTGTTGTTAGCCACACATGTGGTGCTGATTCTAACCGCTAAGGTGGTGCTGTTGTTGCCGCTAAGTCGGTGCCGTTATAGCCACTAGAGTGGTGCTGTTGTTGCCGCTAAGTCGGTGCCGTTATAGCCACTAGAGTGGTGCTGTTGTTGCCGCTAAGTCGGTGCCGTTATAGCCACTAGAGTGGTGCTGTTGTTGCCGCTAAGTCGGTGCCGTTATAGCCACTAGAGTGGTGTTGTTGTTGCCGCTTTGCGGTGCCGTTATAGCCACTAGAGTGGTGCTGTTATTGCTGCTAAGCAGTGCTGATATTGCCGCATTGCGGTGCTGATATTGTTGAGTGGTATAAGCTGTACAAGTGTGCTGATAACTGTATCTGTTGTTAATTATATTGCCAATTATATAATTGTATGATGAATTTTAATTTCACTAGCTTACCCTTCTGTTGTTTTCCATGTTTTTGGACTGCGATGATCATACTATGTATGGGAGCAGAGCAGGAATAGAGGTGCGTCTTGTGGTGAGGTTGGTGGACCTTGCAGCTGTTTTGCTTGGCGATGTGTTGTTTTGCTTGTGGCTACGTGGGATAGTAGCATTTGGTTGTATTTTTCTTTAGTACACTTTAACTCTAGTCAGATTGGAACCTTGTATATCTATATATATTCTAGATCCTATATTCATATACTTGTTCTATCTGTCTGGTGTTTCGAGTGTGCTATGCCGGGCGTAGTGACCAGTCGGGTCGTTACACTTTAGTGGTATCAGAGCAGTTCGAGTCTAGTGGACACTCTTTGGGGGTGGTCCCTTTAGGCTTTTTGCTGTGTTAGCTCTGTGCTGTGTTGTTTTGCTGTGATGTCTGTTGTGCTGAAAATTGCTGTGCTGAAATTGTTGTGGTGATTCGTTGTGCTGTTGATTTTGTGTGGTTTAGTATTGTTTACTAAAGATGTTGTTACCTTTGTAGAAGATGACTAGGACAAATGAGCAGATAGCCCGTGCCCTAGAGATGTTGGCCATGGCTATGCAACAGCAAAATGCCTATTTTGCTAGGATGGAGGCTGAGAGAGCTGCAGCTGGTGCAGCAAGACCTGCAGGGTCACAGGAGAGCCGGGACCTTGCTGAGTTCCGGAAGTGTAATCCTCCACAGTTTGCAGGAGATGCGGATCCAGAAGTGGCTGACCGCTGGATCCGTGAATTAGAGAAGATCTTTACCGTACTGGGATGTCCTCCAGAGAGGAAGTTAGCATACGCTGTATACATGCTTGTTGGGGAGGCTGAACATTGGTGGAGAGGCACCTATCAGATGCTTGTTGCTAGGGGAGTTACAGTTGATTGGGAGTGCTTCCGGACAGTGTTTATGGAGAAGTTCTTCCCGGAAAGCGTGAGGCATGCCAAGGAGGCAGAGTTTATGCGATTGCATCAGGGTGGGATGACAGTATCAGAGTATGCGATAAAATTCGAGCACCTAGCCCGTTTTTATTCGCAGGGTATGCCTGAGGCTTGGAAATGCAGGAAATTTGCAGATGGATTGAAATATGAGCTGAAGAGGATGGTGGTGCCTATGGCCATCACGGAGTTCCCAGCCTTAGTGGAGAAGGCGAAGGTAGTTGAGCAGTTGGAAGGTGGAAACCGTGCGGTGAGGACTATTGGGGGACCATCTGGGTCCAAGAAGGGTGAGAGTCTGAGGAAACCATATGACAGGCCCCAACCACAGCAAGGGGGTTCTGTTTCTAGGCGATCTTCCAGTGCTGCTAGTGGAGGTAGACAGAGTGGAGGTGCTACTCTGAGATGTTTTAGGTGTGCTGGGCCCCACTTTATCAGGGACTGTCCGCACACGGAGAGCCGTTGCTTCAGATGTCATCAGATGGGCCACGAATCGGCAAATTGTCCTACGAGGGATAGACCAGAGAGGAGCACTCAGAGGAGTAATGTACAGAGGGTTGATACTCAGAGGAGTAGTGCACAGAGAGCTGATACACAGAGGGGTGACAGACCTACTACTGCTGGTAGGGTATTTGCTTTGACGGGTGCTGAGGCTTCGACTTCTTCTGATCTTGTGAAGGGGAAGGGCAAGGCCGCTGGTAAGGATGTGATGATTCTATTTGACTCTGGTGCTACGCATTCATTTATATCATATGCATGTGCTGCTTTGTTGGGTGTGCCTGTGTGTGAGTTGGGGTTGAGACTACTCGTGTCGACGCCCGCTTCTACTTCTGTGATTGCTTCTGAATTGTGCGTGGGTTGTCCAGTTGTGGTGAATGAGAAGAAGTACAAGGTGAACTTGATTTGTTTACCTTTGGTGGATATTGACATAATCTTAGGGATGGATTGGTTGTCTGCCAATCGCATCCTTATAGACTGTGCCAATAGGCGGTTAATCTTCCCTCAAGAGGAGGATGAGCTGTTGATCTCAGCTGTTCAAGCTGAGTCCTTGCTGAGGGATGGGGCAGAGTGCTGTCTTCTGCTTGCTACCACGAGTGTGGAGACCGAGAGAATCTTAGCTGGTATCGATGTGGTGAGGGAGTATGCCGAGGTGTTCCCTGACGAGGTGCCTGGGTTGCCTCCTGTTAGGGAGATGGAGTTCAGCATTGACCTGGTTCCAAGTGCGGGACCAGTGTCAGTAGCTCCCTATAGGATGGCTCCTGCTGAGCTGGCTGAGCTGAAAGATCAGTTGGAGGACTTATTGGAAAAGCAGTTGGTGCGACCGAGTGTTTCGCCGTGGGGTGCCCCTGTGTTGTTGGTAAAGAAGAAGGATGGGGGTAGTCGACTGTGTGTTGATTACCGGCAGTTGAACAAATTGACCATTAAGAACAAATATCCACTTCCCCGGATAGATGACTTAATGGATCAACTGAGGGGCGCGTCGGTGTTTTCTAAGATTGACTTGAGGTCAGGATATCACCAGATTAGGGTGAAGGAGGGTGACATACCGAAGACTGCTTTCAGGACTAGGTATGGTCACTATGAATATGTTGTGATGCCGTTCGGTGTGACCAACGCCCCCGCAGTGTTCATGGACTACATGAACAGGATCTTCCGGCCGTTCTTGGATAAATTCGTGGTAGTGTTTATTGATGATATCTTAATCTATTCAAGGACCCCGGAGGAACATGGAGAGCACTTGAGGACAGTGTTGGAGATTTTGAAAGCGAAGCAATTGTATGCTAAGCTTTCAAAATGTGAGTTCTGGTTGGATGAGGTGAAGTTCTTGGGCCACGTGATTTCAACTGAGGGGATTGCTGTTGATCCGGCTAAGGTGGAGTCGGTATTGCAGTGGGAGCGCCCGAGGACTGTCACGGATATACGGAGCTTTGTGGGCTTAGCGGGTTACTATCGGAGGTTCATTGAAGGGTTCTCTAGGATAGTAGCGCCTCTGACCCAGTTGACGAGGAAGGAGCAGCCGTTTATTTGGACAGATGCCTGTGAGCGGAGCTTTGAGGAGTTGAAGAGAAGGTTGACTACTTCTCCTGTGTTGGTGTTACCGGATTCTGGTGAGCCTTTTGACGTGTATTGTGATGCTTCTCATCAGGGTCTGGGGTGTGTGCTGATGCAAAACGGGAGAGTGGTGGCATATGCTTCAAGGCAACTGAAGATTCATGAGAGGAACTACCCCACTCATGACTTAGAGTTAGCAGCTGTGGTGTTTGCCTTGAAAATTTGGAGGCATTATTTATATGGTGCTCGGTTCAACGTTTTTAGTGATCACAAGAGTCTGAAGTACTTATTTGATCAGAAAGAGCTGAACATGAGGCAGAGGCGATGGATGGAGTTTCTGAAGGATTATGATTTTCAGTTGATGTATCATCCGGGCAAGGCCAATGTGGTGGCAGATGCACTAAGTAGGAAATCCATCCACATGTCGAACATGATGGTGAGAGAGCTGGAGCTGGTTGAGAAGTTCAGAGATTTGAATCTCTGTGTGACGTTAGCTCAGGATCACATTAGTTGTGGGGCAGTTACCATAACTAATGAGTTCTTGAGGCAGGTTGGACTCAAGCAGTTGCAGGATGAGGAATTGGTGAGACTTCTTGGTTTATTGGGCACCGAGAAAGCTGCTGGTTTTGAGCTGGGAGAAGATGGGATCTTGAGGTTTAGGGGCAGGATTTGCCTACCTCAGGATGCTGAGCTGAAGAGAGCTGTGCTGGAGGAGGGCCACAAAAGTAGACTTAGCATACACCCAGGTATGACTAAGATGTACCAAGACCTCAAGAAGACTTTCTGGTGGTCTGGTATGAAGAGGGAGATAGCTGAGTATGTGGCGGTCTGTTTGACCTGTCAGAAGGCAAAGGTTGAGCATCAGAAGCCGAGTGGGTTATTGCAGCTGATGGAAATTCCGGAATGGAAGTGGGATAGCATTACTATGGATTTCATTGTGGGGTTGCCTAGGTCCGTTAGGAATAGTGATGCTATCTGGGTAATTGTTGATCGGTTGACCAAGTGTGCGCATTTCTTGCCTGTCAACATGAAGTGGTCCTTAGAGAAGCTGACACAGTTGTATGTGAGGGAGATAGTACGGTTGCACGGGGTGCCTTCCAGTATTATTTCCGACCGAGATCCGAGGTTCACTTCCAGATTCTGGCAGAGTCTACACCAAGCTTTAGGCACAAAGCTGAAGCTGAGTTCTGCTTATCATCCGCAGACGGATGGTCAGTCGGAGAGGACAATCCAGTCCTTGGAGGATCTGCTGAGGGCTTGTATGTTAGATCACTTGGGTAGTTGGGAGGAAGTATTACCGCTTGTGGAGTTTACTTACAACAACAGTTTCCATGCTAGTATTGGGATGGCGCCGTTTAAAGCCTTATATGGCAGGAGATGTAGGACTCCTCTGTGCTGGTATCAGGATGGTGAGTCAGTGGTTGTGGGACCGGAGTTGATCCTACAGACTACTGAGAAGCTGAAGATGATTCAGGAGAAAATGAGGACTGCCCAGAGTAGGCAGAAATCATATGCTGACAAAAGGCGTAAGCCTTTGGAGTTTGCTGAGGGGGAACATGTGTTTCTGAAGGTGACTCCGACTTCTGGTGTGGGTAGAGCGCTGAAGGCTCGGAAGTTAACACCAAGATTCGTGGGTCCCTATCAGATAATACAGCGTGTGGGTCCGGTTGCTTATCGGTTGGCTTTGCCACCGTCTCTTTCAAACCTACACGATGTATTTCATGTGTCCCAGCTGAGGAAGTATGTGCATGATCCGAGTCATGTGGTGGAGCTGGATGATGTACAAGTGAAGCCGAACCTGACTTTTGAGAAGTTGCCAGTAGCTGTGGTGGATCATAAGCTGAAGGAGCTGAGGGGCAAGTCCATTGCTCTGGTGAAAGTATTGTGGGATGCAGCTACTGGTGAGGCTACTTGGGAGGTTGAGCAGCAGTGCAGGGAGCGATATCCGTTTCTTTTCCCAAGTAAGTCTGTTTTCGGGGACGAAAACTCTTGTTGTTGGGGAGGTTGTAAGACCCACTTTCTCTCTTTCTCCTCTTTTTCTTTTTCCCCCCAAACCCTCACGCTCTCTTTTTCCCATTTGCGCTTCTCCTCCATTTGCTGTCTCTAGGTGGTGGTGCGGAGTAGCTTCTTGGGAGGTGCTGATCATAGAGAGCAAGAGGTAGGAGAGCTGATTTCTTATCCGAGAGCTGAGTCCCCAAGCTTGTTCTTCCTCTTTGTTCAAGCTCCCTTTCGTTCTTCTCCTTCATTCAGGTTTCCGAAGCTCGGATTTCTTCAAAGCGAGGTAAGGGAAGCTAGTCCTTAGGGTTTTGTGTGGTTGAAAATGATTTATATGAACTCTTGTGGCTGATGATGAGTGATTATAATTGCTGTGTTGCTGGAAATTTGGGGTTCTTGGAGTGTTGAGGGTTTAAGTCAAAAACTTGGATTTTTGCTTGATTTGTTGTTGCATGCACATAAAGTTGGTATCTTTGAACTCCTTGATGAAAATGTGGCACTTTGAACCGTTTGCATGTGAGTTTTCTGTGAAATTTTGCAGGTTTTGGAAATTTTTCGAACTTGGGAGAGTTACTGATGAGTTCGCGCTGAGCGCTGTTCGTCGCGCCGGGCGCGTGACCACCAGGAGACTCTGTTTAGGCAAGCCCGCCGGGCGCAAGGCTGTGTGCGCTAGGCGAGCTTGCAAATGGGGGTCTCTGGTTGGCCCGCGCCGGGCATGACTCGAGCTGCGCTGGGCGCGATATCAAGAGTAACATGTTTTTGGGATACTTGGACTGCGCTAGGCGCACTTTTGGACTCGCTGGGCGCGGAGGCTCCTTGGGAGTCTCTGCCAAGGGCACGCCGGGCGCAATTGTGAATTGCGCTGGGCGCGAGACCCTGGTGGGTCTCTGCCTTCCCCACGCTGGGCGCGGGTTAGGCTCTGCTGGGCGCACGAGACTCCTTGAGTCTCTGCCAGACAGGCGCTAGGCGCAATTTGGAATTGCGCCAGGCGCGGGAGAGCCTTGGTGCTCTCGGGTTGAGTCGCGCTGGGCGCAACCTCGAGTGCGCCGGGCGCGCAAGGAAACTGATGATCTATAGGACATTGACTGTTGAGTTGTGCCGAAATTGTTAATCAATGATGTGATATGCTGAACCAAGCGAATTTGATGAATATGTTGTGATGATTAGGGGATTAAGCTGAGATAAATATGTTAGTTGTATTAGAGGTGTATTGTTGAGCTGGAATCAATGGATTAATAAGAGAAATTATATAGTATAGCGGCATTATAGACCGTTGGGCTGAATTGTAGAAAGTAATAATTTTGTTGAATTGTTGTGTTGTGCTGTGCTGTACTGGGCTGAGATATGCTGGGTTGGGTGATATTATAGCCGCTAAGTCGGTGCTGTTGTTAGCCACACATGTGGTGCTGATTCTAACCGCTAAGGTGGTGCTGTTGTTGCCGCTAAGTCGGTGCCGTTATAGCCACTAGAGTGGTGCTGTTGTTGCCGCTAAGTCGGTGCCGTTATAGCCACTAGAGTGGTGCTGTTGTTGCCGCTTTGCGGTGCCGTTATAGCCACTAGAGTGGTGCTGTTGTTGCTGCTAAGCAGTGCTGATATTGCCGCATTGCGGTGCTGATATTGTTGAGTGGTATAAGCTGTACAAGTGTGCTGATAACTGTATCTGTTGTTAATTATATTGCCAATTATATAATTGTATGATGAATTTTAATTTCACTAGCTTACCCTTCTGTTGTTTTCCATGTTTTTGGACTGCGATGATCATACTATGTATGGGAGCAGAGCAGGAATAGAGGTGCGTCTTGTGGTGAGGTTGGTGGACCTTGCAGCTGTTTTGCTTGGCGATGTGTTGTTTTGCTTGTGGCTACGTGGGATAGTAGCATTTGGTTGTATTTTTCTTTAATACACTTTAACTCTAGTCAGATTGGAACCTTGTATATCTATATATATTCTAGATCCTATATTCATATACTTGTTCTATCTGTCTGGTGTTTCGAGTGTGCTATGCCGGGCGTAGTGACCAGTCGGGTCGTTACACTTTCTACATGTAAAAATTTTGTATTATTTTAAAAATTTTATGATTAAGAAGATTACAAGAGAATTTTAATTAATAAAGGTTAAAGTTTGATACTAGAAAATGATAATAGGGAATAATAATCTAACATATCTATCCAAAGATTTAAAATATATTTTGTGAATTTCATGAAAGGTAAACGAATTTTTAATTATAATGACTAAATTACACAAATATAAAAAGATGGAAAGTTTAATTACAATTTTTTTTAGTTTAAATATTTAAGGGAATGTTTGATATGTAAAATAATTTTATTTTTATGGAGATCTTAAATCCGGAATTTTGATTTTTCATGTTTGATTGTTATTTAAAAATAAAAAGATTCTCAAGAATATAATTTCTTGAAAATTATTTTTAACCTGCTTTTTCACAAAAATATTTCATAAGAGAGTAAGAATTTAACTTTTCCGAATTAGAAGAAAAATTATATATATGTAAAAAGATCTACTTTTAAAATAGAAAATTTATCTCTTTCTATTTTTCTTTCGTTCTTTGTCTCTCTCACTCTCACTCCCCCTTTCTTCCTCTTCCTCTCCCTCTTCTTCTCTCTCCCTCCTTCTATTTCTATTCCTCCCTCTCTCTTCATGTTTCTCACTCTCTCTCTCCCTCTTTCCCTCTCTCTCTCTCCTTCTATTTTTCTTTCTCCCTCTCCCATATTTCCACTTCTCTCTCTCTTTTTTGTATCTCATTACTTTTGACCTTGTCAATTTTATTAATATTATTAAAATATGTTTTATTTTATAATTTATTGGTATTTGTTAGTACTTTTTATTTATTTATTTTTTATTGGAATAAAATGAAATAATATATTTTTATCCTTCTTATTTATTATGAAATATTTATTTTGTTTATTTATTTTGTTGAATTTTGCATTTAAATAATTTTAACTGTAAGTTTTTCAACTTTTTAAAAATAGTTTAATGTCGTATTTGTAATAAGATTTGAGTAAATAAATATATCTAATGAGATTATTTTAATGAAGGATATTTTTGTAAAAAAATATTTGTATACCCAAAAATATATAATAAAAAAATTAATTTTCAAAAATCTTGTATAAATATTCCTAAGAACCTTTATGAGTAATCAAACAAATTTTAGCTATTATCAAGAATCATGATTCCCGAGACTTGTAATTCCCAAGAATCATGATTCTTGGGTGGGAGAAAATTTTTCTTCTACCAAACGCCTCCTAAGTTAAAATTCTTAATAAAATTTAGGGATCAAAAGATGTATTTAAGAAAAATGAAATACATCTTCATACATTTATACTAGGAGCCATTTTTAAAGCTAGTAAAAAAATTGTAAGAATAAAGACAATCCATGTATCTCTTGTCATGAGGTAATAATTTTTTTATGTCTAGAATTTGAAATGAGCTTGACACCACATCATAATTCAAAATTTTAAGGCACTAGGTAGGTGGTCTTTCTCACTTATATATCACTCAATATGTCTAATTCTAACTAATGTCTAATTCTAACTAATGTCGAATTGTCTTCATACTTAAACTTTAATATCCTTCCTCAATTATAAATTTCTTTCACATTGTCACACTCACTCCTCATGCAGAAGTGTTTTTCATCTAGGTATTCAATGGTGACCTACTTGTATTGTCATTGCACATCAATAAAACATGTCCTTCACATGCACCTCTAGAAAGACTTTCAACAAGGGATGACCCCACTCTTATATCTCTTACCAATTTCATTGTCTGATAAAGGATCACACTTTTAGATTCATTGTTAATTCTATTAGTCAATATTCATTTGAGTTGATCATTAGTCACCAAGATCATGTCTAACAAATTTTAGACCTAAGACAATTTTTTTTATTTGATTTTTACTCTCATTTAATTAAATAATTTTTTTTAATTTTTTTTAATAAAATTGTTAATTAAATTTAATAACTAAAAAGTTTCAACATTTTACTCGATACTCATTCAATCACTATTTTTATTAATAATATTTATGTGTGTATATATAAATTTTAAATAATTGTATGATTTTATATATTAATAAATTAATTATAATAAAATATATCGCTTTATTATTTTAATTAAAAATAATATATATATATATATATATATATATATATATATATATATATTTGTGTGTGTGTGTGTGAATTTGGAGTAGGGGCTTAAAACAAGGTCAATGTGCCTCATTGACCTTACCTTAATGATAGTTCTACTAGTCGTTTGGTCAAATCATCGACTTTAATATCATTATTGGGTTGAGAAACTAAAATATCATAGAGAGCTCCATTAATAATTAATAAAAAAATATATAAATAAATTTAATATTATATTATAATCCAAAATTTTAAGATATTAAATAAATAATTTTTTTTCATTTATATATTATTCAACGTACTCTATTTTAATGGATGATAGATGTGACATTTTCTTCATACTTAATCTCCAATGATTCCTCCTATAAATAGGAACTTGGTTGGTGGCCCGCTGCCCTAAATCCAACAAATTATATAGACAAGAGTCCAAAAAAGGAGTTATGTAGATATGAGAGTTGCTAAGATGATTAAATAGGTTACACTTGGTACTCTTGAATGTTGTTGAGTAAGGTAATTGTTAGATTTGCTATAGTAAGGCCTTGGTATTGGAAACATTATCCATGATGACTTACTTTCCAAGTTGCAAAAGAATAGTGATGCTTAAAAGGTCGGCCCCCAAAAGATGTTGACAAAGAAAAGTGATTGGTTGAGTTATGCCGGCTGCTGTAGACTATCCCCAATTTGGACCGCGTTCACTCCCCACCCAACAACACAAGAACTTTTATTATTGTGGATGTGGATTTTGACCCCAAACCCAAACTTGGAATTTGGAACAAGTCTCCTTCGAGACTTCACTCGGTTTACGTTGCTTCTCAGTCGCTTCTCCACTTCTCTCACACTCTCTCCCACACTCTGCACTTGTTTGACCCACACAACACAAGCTCACTCTTGCCCACCAAGAAATTCCCAAAAAAACGTGCTCCACTATAATCCACCTCTTCTTTTTAAATAAATAAATAATTTATTTATGCTAGCTTGCGCACCGCGCTTACTTGCACTTGCACACCACTTGGCACGCAACTTCCCTCACGTCCTTATATACCCCTTTCCAACTCTCACTCTTACACAAGACAGCGTTGATTTTGAGATAGATAGACATGGCTCTGGAAGCTCTCAACTCACCCACAACAACCGCCCCATCTTTCCCCTTCGACGACCCAAGCGTGCCATGGGCAAAACGCAAGCGTTCCAAGCGTTCGCGTGACCACCCTTCCGAAGAAGAGTACCTCGCTCTCTGCCTCATCATGCTCGCTCGCGGCACCACCAACCGCCACCTCACCACCCATCATTCTTCCAACCTCTCTTACAAATGCTCCGTTTGCCACAAAGCCTTCCCCTCCTACCAAGCGCTCGGCGGTCACAAGGCTAGCCACCGCAAACTCATTGCCGCCGAAGACCAACCCACCTCCTCCACCGCCACCGCCACCAGCTCCGCCGGAGCTCCTAGGACCCACCAGTGCTCCATCTGCCACAAAACCTTCCCCACCGGACAGGCCCTCGGCGGACACAAACGTTGTCACTACGAAGGTAACGCTAACGCTAACGCTAACGGCAACAGTAACACCGCCTCCGAAGGCGTGGGGTCCACTCACACCGTTAGTCACAGCCACCACCGTGACTTCGATCTCAATATCCCGGCTTTTCCCGAATTTCCGACCAAGCCCGGAGAGGACGAGGTTGAGAGCCCTCACCCAGTGATGAAGAAGCCTCGTCTCTTCGTGATTCCCAAGATCGAAATCCCCCAATTCCAATAAACCGTTCAATTTTTAATTTTGGCCCTCACCCAGTTTTTCTTTTTCGATTATTTTTGAGAGTTGTTTCGTTTCATATTTGATTTTGTACATATAGTACTTGGGGTTTTGTTGGACCGTACCGGACCCAGTTCAGTGGTTTGGGTTGTACTTTGATAGTGGCTGATTATTCGGAATTCAATTCAATTTATTTGTTAATTTATTGATTGATAATAATTTAACTTGTGAAGTTAATTGGATCTAGTTTGGTTTTGTGGAATAGTTTATGATGAATATTGCGTGGAACCGCCATGATGAAACCGCAGAGTCGCGTGGTGGGAGTGCCTGTTTCTGTGTTGAATGAAACCACTTGCGCATCTTTCAGACTCTCTTGTTTATTACTGAAAAGTGGAACTCAACATCTTGGTCCACTTTTTTTTTTTTTTTTAAGAGTTCTCGTTTATGGTGACTACATAATTTATTCTATGCGCAGTTCTTTTCGGTTTTTAGTTTTTACATTTCACCGCCTGACAATATCTACCTTGCACGTGAGACACTTCACTAGTTCACCATTAAGCAGTGTTGAGTGTCGAGTAATGTCACATTTACAACAACAATTTAAATAATAATTTCGACAATATTATTGTCAAATTTTTTACGTAAATAATGTTTTTTTAACGTAAATAATATTTTTTTTAAAAAATTTTACCAAAATAACACCTGTGCAACTTTATTTACATAACTAGAACTATTTACTGTTCACACTCAGAATTCGATTCTCCGGGAACCGAATTCTAAGCTTCAATTTTTTTTTTCTTTTTTTTGTGAGTTATTTTTAATTTTTTTTTTAGCGTTTTCTGCTAGTTTGCGCAAGTCTGGGAAACAGAACAGCCCGTTCAGGAAGCAGAACGGCCCGTTGGCCGTTCTGCTTAAACACATGGAGTGTTATGTGTTTAAGCAGAACGGGCCGTTCCAACACTCGCGGAAAATCAGCCATAAACCAAAAAAAAATAAATTAAAAATAACTTAGAATTCAGTTCTCCGGGAACCGAATTCTGAGCACAAAAAAAAGAAAAAAAAATTTGAAGCTTAGAATTCGGTTCCCGGGGAATCGAATTCTGAGTGTGAACAGTAAATAGTTCTAGTTGTGTAAATAAAGTTGCACAAGTGTTATTTTGGTAAATTTTTTTTAAAAAAATATTATTTACGTTAAAAATTCTATTATTGTCTCTGTATCACTTTTTTTTATTACATAAAGATATTCATTAATAATAATGGAGAGATAATCACAGAATTCATGAGTTGTTATGCAATCTTTTGTTGTTGGAACATTACTCATCGTTGTTTAAGTTATACTTTGGTTCAGTTTTTCAGTAGTTCTTGTCGCAAGTCATAAGTCGCAACTTAACTTTTAGGTGTACTTAGGAAGAGGAAAAATTTGAAAGGAATATAAGTGTTTGCGGTGGAATTGGTTTATGGATTCTTTTTATTCAAACTAGTACGAGACCCGTTTCAATTTAGGTATTTGACGTTTTTAAACTTTATGAAGAATAAGAAACGGAATAGAAAGACTAATAATTACTTGTTTCCAATTATTCATTAATGATTACCAAGCAATAATGTTCATGCATATAAATACTCAAATGAATGGAATGAACAATAAATATATTAGCAATACAAATCATAGTCCACTTTGCATAATGATCAAGTTACAATATTACGATTAAAGACCTACAATTACAGAATTAAAAGAAAGAACACTAAACCTAGAAAAAGAAAAGAAATGTGGTCAAGAAATTAGTACCTAGCAATCGTGTGCACGGAAGCCATATGCGCAGGCAGAGAATGCTTACAAAGTGCAAGTATAGAATTTCTGACTTTTGTAAATCACTACACTTTTCCTATTTATAGAGCCAATCGAGGGCAGTTAATTCTGTGCGTGTGCGTTGTTGGAGGATAACCGCTATCCACTATGCTCATTACGTGACTTAAGATGTAACTTATCGTAACCATTCATCCCACGTTTTTATTTTCTCGATTCTACCTTGGTGTACTGTCCGTACCGCGAAGCCGAGCTCCGAGCTCGGCATCACAACACAAAATGAGGTCGGGCACGCGCTACGCGACGTCAGCTCGGCATTTAAGCAGATCATAACCGATCTCGAGGGATCTCGCTTCAGATGGGATCCATCATTTAATCCTATCATATCTTATCTCAGGCCCAAGGCCCAAAGAAACCCTAATTCACACTAAGGTACGTGCATTACATATACGAGATTCATACTCCCACAAACACTAACTTTAGCATCGGAGTCTCTTTTGCAGGTACCACCCCTATCTTGGAGCACCAACGTACCCGTGAAGGAGGCTCACCGATCTTACCTGGTGGATCAACTCTACAGCAGATTTCTGGTAAGAACATTTGGCGCCCACCGTGGGGCCGATCAAGACAGCTCTTATCGGCCACGCTTATGGTTTTCACCAGAAGCCATAGTAGACGCATAACAGACGACGCAAACCACTCAACTACCATGGATAACGAAGCAGCGTTGAGGAGACTAATTGACCAGGTCGAACAGATGCGGAAGCAACACGCCGCCGACCTACAAAACATGCGTGCCAAGCACGACACTGACCTGGCGGCAATGCGTACCGCTAATGAAGCCGACCTGGCGGCGCTACGCATTGAGAACGA
Source organism: Cajanus cajan (assembly GCF_000230855.2). NCBI lineage: Eukaryota > Viridiplantae > Streptophyta > Magnoliopsida > Fabales > Fabaceae > Cajanus > Cajanus cajan. The sequence goes on from NC_138525.1 coordinate 13,346,299, forward strand.
GCGAATCCGCGCTCAACTACCTCGACACCACTCCGATCATCCTCCTCATACGAGAAACCACAATGAGGAGCAGGAGCACTCAGTCTCCCAATCCCGGACTGGAACTAGGGTTCCAACCCCCAGACCTGCTTCACATCGGTCCCATGCACCGACGCACAAGCCGACCCATGAAGTCAGTAAGGCTCCTACTCATGCCGCGGGGGATCAGGCAACCTTCCGCCGCCACCCTTTTGTGGATGGCATTATGGAGACACCACTCCCTCATGGGTGGAAGCCTCTCCACCTCGACCGCTACGATGGTACGACGGACCCGGACGAGCACATCGACCTGTACACAACACAGGTAAATCTCTACACCAACAATGATGCTATTTTGTGTAGGGTGTTTCCGACCTCACTCAAGGGGGCCGCGCTCAACTGGTACACCCAACTGCCCCCCGAGTCCATCGACAGCTTCGGCACCCTAGTCAGGAGATTCACCGCGCAATATGCGACGAGCCGACCTCATCATGTCACTTCAGCCACCTTGGCCAGTCTCAAGCAAAACAACGACGAACCACTCCGGGCATTCATGGAACGGTTCGCCGCCACCTCGATCAAGATTAGAAACCTGAATCCCGAGGTCGCCCTACATGCCATGCTCATGGCACTCAAACCCGGGCCATTCGTCGACAACCTGTGTCGTGAGTCCCCCCGCGACATGGACGAGCTCCGCGCCCGCGTTGCATGTTACATCCAGATGGAGGAACACTCTGCCTTCCGTGACCAGGTTCACGGAAAAGGACCAGCAAAGCCAGAGCAGGGGCACAATGACAAGGTCAAAGTCAACAATGACAGCTAGTTCAAGAGGTCAGCTAAGGCAAACAGAGGGGGGAGATACGACTTCTACACTCCTTTGAATGCACCCAGAGTCCACATCCTGGAAGAAGCCAGCAACAACAACTTACTCGCCCTTCCACCACCAGGTCACACTCCCAACAGCGCCGACAAGTCCAAGCACTGTCGGTACCACAGGAACCACGGTCACACCACGGAGGAGTGTCGCACGCTCCGGGACCGCATCGAAGAGCTCATACAGGCAGGCCACCTCGGCCAGTACATCCAGCGACAGTAGGGTCACCGAGGAGGCTATGGTGGTCGGCGGCGTGGCAGAGGGCGAGGCTCGGGAACTCGCACGGACCAACCCTCTGGCTCCCAACAAAATGTCGGCGGCGCAGTGCAGGCCGAAGTAAGCTAGGGGACAGGGACAGCCCCCTTGTGGGGAGTGATTAACACAATTGCAGGTGGTTTCGCCGGCGGAGGCGCCAACAGCTCGGCCCGAAAAAGGCACCTGTGGAATGTCAATTGCATCCACTCTACCACCTCGGCCTCGCACCAAAACTCACCGCCGATCTCCTTCTCTGACGAGGATTACGCGGGTGTCAGCCCTAACCAAGATGATCCCATGGTTATCATGGTGGAGGTCACCAACTGGGAGGTACAGAAGACACTCATTGACCAAGGAAGTTCGGCCGACGTCCTGTACTGGCCAACGTTCCTTAGGCTAGACGTCCCCCATTCTCTCATCCAGCCGCACACGGAGCCCTTAGTCGGCTTCGTAGGAGAGCGAGTTCACACTCGCGGGTACATAGACCTACTGACAACCTTAGGGGTACCCCCGAATACAAGGAGAATCATGGTTCGATACCTTCTCGTGGAGGCCAACACCTCCTATAACATTATCATCGGGAGGCCAACCTTGAATCAGCTCGGAGCGGTGGTGTCCACCCCACACCTCACCATGAAGTTCCCAGGGAATGACGGCAAGATCATCTCCGTCAAGGCAAATCAGAAGACAGCTCGGCAGTGTTACGCTGAGAGTCTGAAGATCTCCTCATCCGGAGCAAGGGGGGTCCCCCACCATAGCTCATTAGGTTCTATTTCTCCTTTCTGTATGAACAAAATTGTGCACTCTTTTCCCGCCTCAGTCCTTGACTGAAAGGATTTTTAACGAGGCACACAAAAACGATCAATAAAATTACTTATTTCGCTGAATCCATTTTCTTACTTATTGTTTCTATAAAAAACAAAATCGAACCAATCTCTTTCACCCTCACTAAGGTCGAGTACGAACCTTAATACTCCAAACCGAGGTCGAGTTTGAACCCCGTTAAAATTATGAGGTCGAATACGAACCTCAACACTCCAAATTGAGGTCGAGTACGAACCTCAGAACGTTTATCCGAGGTCGAGTACAAACCTCGGCAAAATTCGTTTTACTCCAAATCGAGGTCGAGTACGAACCTCAGCACGTTCATCCGAGGTCGAGTACGAACCTCGGCAAAATTCGTTTTACTCCAAATCGAGGTCGAGTACGAACCTCAATACGTTCATTCGAGGTCGAGTACGAACCTCGGCAAAATTCGTTTCACTCCAAATCGAGGTCGAGTACGAACCTCAGTAGTTACTCCGAGGTCGAGTACGAACCTCGGCAAAATTCGTTCTACTCCAAATCGAGGTCGAGTACGAACCTCAGTACGTTTATCCGAGGTCGAGTACGAACCTCGGCAAAATTCGTTTCACTCCAAAACGAGGTCGAGTACGAACCTCAATACGTTCATCCGAGGTCGAGTACGAACCCCGGCAAAATTCATTTTACTCTAAAACGAGGTCGAGTACGAACCTCAATACATTCATCCGAGGTCGAGTACGAACCCCGGCAAAATTCATTTTACTCCAAATCGAGGTCGAGTACGAACCTCAATACGTTCATCCGAGGTCGAGTACGAACCTCGGCAAAATTCGTTTCACTCCAAATCGAGGTCGAGTACGAACCTCAATACGTTCATCCGAGGTCGAGTACGAACCTCGGCAAAATTCGTTTCACTCCAAATCGAGGTCGAGTACGAACCTCAATACGTTCATCCGAGGTCGAGTATGAACCTCGGCAAAATTTGTTTTATTGCAAATCGAGGTTGAGTACGAACCTCAATACGCTTATCCAAGATCGAGTACGAACCTCGGCAAAACTTGTTTTACTCCAAATCGAGGTCAAGTACGAACCTCAATACGTTCATCCGAGGTCGAGTACGAACCTTAGGACCACCGTTTGAGGTCGAATTCGAACCCTTAATACAGTCTATCCTACTCTAAAAACAAGATTGAGCCCGATAAGGCAGAAAAGCAATCAAAGACAAGACAAAAAACAATCAAAACAAGGAAAAGCAAATCTCGAAGAGCAATATACATACAAAAAACTTGCGGAGTTTAACACTTGAGTCCAAAGGAATATACTAAACAAGGAAATAGAAAATCGAAAAATAAACTAAGCTATTACAAAGGCGGCCTAGGCTGAGGCGTTCTCACTAGAACTGTCATCGACATCGTCCTCCTTAACCAGCCTCCCAAAGCGGACAACCTTCTCCACATGCATGGAGGAAAAGTCAAACCCGGGAGCAAGGAGCCGTGCCTGGCAAGCAGCCTTGTGGAAGCCCCTCTTGTGCTCCGTCACAACGGAGCGTCCAACCTCCACAAGCCTCCTTTCCACGGCCGCCTTCCCCGCCGCCAGCTCCGCAAGCTCCGCCCTCAAGGTGGCAATCTCTTCCTCCCGGCCACCAAGAATGACCTCGCTGCGAAGGCGCTCCTCAGCCGCCGCTGCCAACTCTCCTTTAAGAGAGGTCACAACATCCTCCAGAGCCCGCACTTGGCTGCGGGAAGACGTCACCTCATCCTCAAAAGAGCGGGTGCGACTCCGAGAGAAGGCGACGAGCTCCTGTAGCTCCCCCACCTGGGAAGCATAAGCCTCGATGGATCGCAAGGCGATCTCAAGAGACTTCTGCACCCTTGCAAGGTCGCCCCGCGCAGATCGAAGCTCAGCCTCCTACCGCTTCGCCTCACCAAGGGCAGCACTAAGAGCCTTGTTCTCCTCCCTCAGGATCTTATTCGCATCCTTCCAGGGTTGGAGTCGGCCCCTCAGCTTGGCCAGGTCCTCTTGCTGCTTGGCCAGGTCCTCTTTCTGCTTGGCCCACCTAGGCTTCCAGTGGCCCAAGATGCCCATAGCCCTCTGCAGAAGGACCTGGGCAGCGTCGAAACTATCCTCGAGGCCGGCCTCGCCTATCAACCCCTAGTCCTCGAAGCTCAGCGATCCCTGAGGGAAGAACTTCTCGGCGGTCACCCCCGCGCTCCACAGCGAGTCCATGTCGGCTGAGGCGCTCACGTGGTCCAGCCGCACCTTTGAAAGACCCTTCCCGAAGCGATGGGTTAGGTATCGGCTCCGGGAACCCCCTGTGACGAGCCAGACGGCGGCCGAAGCTGCTGCGGTGGACGGGGGAACCTCACGACTCGGACCCCCTTCACGAGCCTTAGCAGAGGCGGAAGCCGGCGTCCCCTGCTCAGTATCTGGAAGGTCCGCAATAGGAACCTCTGACCTCGCCTGCGAAAACCAGCCCCATGTCAAAAAATAAAATAAGGTGGCATACAGGAAACCACGAAAGTCAGGGAACACTACTTACCTCAGCAGCAGGAACAACCTGCTCGGTGGCCAGAATCGCCACCTCGGCAGCCTGGGCGACCCGCCCAGCAGCCTGTGTCGCCGCCTCGGCAGCATCTCTTGCTTGCGGAAGACGGCCCTAGGTCAGAACACAAAAGAGCATAATAGAAAACACCAAAAAGCCGAAGAGACAAGGTACTCACCACCTCGGCAGATTGAGCAACCTGCTCGGCAGTCTGAGCCATCTCCTCAGAGGCCACCTAAGGAGCCCCCTTGAGCGGTGGACTGTCGGTAAGGTCCACCGCACCAGCATCAGCAGCCTTGGAGGTCACCTCCTCGGCACCTGGAGGGGCAGAGGTTCCCCCGACCTCCTTTGCTCCCCTCTTTCTCTTCCGATTAACCTTCAGAGGGGAGGCATCTTCCTCCCGAGACTTAGGGACCTCGAGCTCGGTAACATTGTAGCGGTGCTTCAGCTCACGCCACAAGTTTTTTCCCATGATGCCTGCATTCACGAGATAAAACACATCAGCAAGTGAAATTTACACAAACCCCCAAACCACCAAAAAACCAAATACTCACTCTCCAAACTCCTCCCTCTGAACGCCGAGTTCGCAAGCGACAGAACGAGCTTGCAATCCAGCGGACGGGGAAGCGCGGCGAGATTCTCGATGGCAGCCGCCTCCGAAGCAGTCAGCTTCAATTGGCCCACCCCGTGAAACCTAGAAGGTCGGGGGCACCAATAGAAGGGAAATCTTGGCAGCCCCCCGAAATAAAACGCCCCATCTTCCAAGGGGTCAACGTTCACAAGAGCAACTCGGAAAAACTCTTGTTTAAAATTTTTGTACGACTGGGAGTAGAGAGTAAACAGACCCCCATCCCTACTCCCACTTAGAGATAGTATGCCGTATGGCGGAACGCCAACCTTCAACTGATAAAAATGAAGGAAGACGGGAAGAGACACCTCTATCCCCAAAACTGTGCACAGGACTTGAAAATCCCTCAAAAAACCCCAACTATTGGGGTGCAACTGGCAAAGAGCCGAGTTGACAAAGTTCAAAAAATCACACTCAAACTGAGTGAAGGGAAGACAGACACCTAAATCTCTAAAAAAACAACGATACATATAGAAATGGGGAGGGTCGGTAGACTTCCCCATGTACACACCCTCACCAGCCTGACAAGGTTCAAGCCGGATCATCCAGGAAATAGAAGGGTCACAAACCCTGCACGACCGCGTGATCCCGTTAACCTCAAGAAAGGACCAAAAAATGCTCTGGACCCCTGCCATCTCACGCTTGACCCAGTCGTACCCAGGGACGCCTGGCTCCGGGCCCCGAGGCGGAGGCAGATCCCTCTTCTCGGCGGCGGCTCTCCCGGTAGCCACCGCCTTACCACGCGCCTTGCCCCGAGAAGGCGCAGAAGAACCGGCACTACTCCCCCCAGCCATGGAAAAAACAAGAAAGACTTGAAGAAGATTGGGGAAGAAGGAAAAAGAAGACTGTAGAAAGGAAGTACTTGGTACTCTCCCTCAGAAAACAACCCTAACAATGACTGGGTTATCGGAAACGACGGCGGAAACGGAGAAAGTGGAGACGGAAGACGAGCAGAAAAGCGAGATGATGGAAATCTAATCTCCAAGGATCCCTTTGGAAGAGGTAAGACCAAGCAGGGTGAAGGTTGATCTAAGGAGTCTCCATTGTACATACTTGTATAGTTGATTTCTTGTACTTTGTATATAGTAGATACTTGTATAGGTATATTTTTGTCTTTGTATTTGTGAGACACTTTATTTCCTTTTAGTAGCTATTGTATATTGTTTCTAGGGTAGGTTACTTGAGCACTATGACTCCATTTAACCTAACCTAGAAGTACACTCTTTTCTTAGTTTTCTAGTAGTAGGATTGGGAGTGGCATTAGCAAGCTAGAGAGTGTCACTAGCAAGCTAGAGAGTGGTACTAACAATTTAGCCAAAAGGTGGTCTTAGGCTAAAATTTTCATATTGGACTCATTTTACTCCTAATTTTTCATAGATTTGATTTAGCTAGGTTCCATTCACATTGGATGAACCTAACTAAACCAAATTAACAATTTCAAAACCGGATGGAGTAAAATAAATCCAAAGAGCCGCCCACCTAGATGTGTTCACACTTGGCCGAATAGCTTGGTTCTTCTCAAGCTTGGAAGCTTGAAGCACAAGCTTCTCCTTAGCAAGCTTACCAAGCAAGCTAAGTGAGAAGCTTGCTCTCCAAGCCTCTTGACCTTGGACGGATTAGCTAGACCCTACCATGGTTCCTAGCGAACCATGGTTAAGGCTAGCTTGCTCACTAAGCTTCCTACTCCTATATACTTGTAATCCTTTCATTGTAAGACACTTTTGGATGTATAGAGAATTGATTTCTGAAAATATTGTTTAGATTACTCTCTTCTAAAAGTCCCTAAACCTCTTTGATATTCATCCAATTCTCTTATCCCTTCATAGAAGAGTGTGGTGAGAATTGAAGTGACTTATCTCTTCATCAAGGAGTGGCACCTCTTGGGAGTGTTCTCCACCAAACCGTGGTGGTTCTAAGGTCTCCTCCTCCCTTGGAGACCTTAGCCAAGCCTAGGAAAAATCAAGGAGCCAAAGATCTAGGGAGGAACTTGAAGAGGATTCACATCAATCCGGATTCTCCAAGCAAGTTTCCATCACGAGAGAAACAGCGTGCGCAAGAAGATGAAAGAGCGAAAAGTGAGTAAAGTGAGAGGTGAAGAGGCACGAGTGAGAGGAAAGAAAGTTTTCCCTCAAAATTCAAAACGGCCATGCCACGTGTCAACCTAAGGGAACGCCTGACAACACACTAATTGCAAAACTATCATTGCATAACCGTCATTTCCCTTAACGCGCCACTTGCACGTTTTCGGAAAATGAACAGTTGCGACACATGGCATCTCAACAGGCAGAAGTACGCGAAAGGTCACTTCCCCCCAGCGAGCTCGGTCTTAACTCCTCAACCTACGGACTTCGGAGCTCGGGGGGCTGGTGTACTGTCCGTACCGCGAAGCCGAGCTCCGAGCTCGGCATCACAGCACAAAATGAGGTCGGGCACGCGCTACGCGACGTCAGCTCGGCATTTAAGCAGATCATAACCGATCTCGAGGGATCTCGCTTCAGACGGGATCCATCATTTAATCCTATCATATCTTATCTCAGGCCCAAGGCCCAAAGCAACCCTAATTCACACTAAGGTATGTGTGTTACATATACGAGATTCATACTCCCACAAACTCTAACTTTAGCATCGGAGTCTCTTTTACAGGTACCACCCCCATCTTGGAGCACCAACGTACCCGTGAAGGAGGCTCACCGATCTTACCTGGCGGATCAGCTCTACAGCAGATTTCCGGTAAGAACACTTGGTGTGTCTTAACTGTCACAAACTTAACTTCTAGTAACTTCCTTTTGCCTTTTCGAGTAATCTTCAAGTATGCGCATTTATAGTTTCTGATGTTCCTTCTTGTTAGGTGCTTCATCAATCAACTTTTTCTAGTGACCAATTATATTTTTTTTTTCGAGTGATCCTAACAATAAGAAAATAAATTACTTCACTTTAAAATTCATTTTAATATAAAAATTAATTCTGCGAATAAGTATCGGGACACACACTTAGCGTCCCTTGATTGAAACTGTATTGCGCTTCACGCATGTAATGTGACGTCTATTTTTTTCATCCCACTTTTCTTTCTTTAAAACAAGAAACTGTGTATTGAATCTTAGGTCTCATAGTATGTTCTGAACTCTAAGTATCTTCATTCTAATTATGATGAAAAAATAAATAAAATTTTATTCTATTAAAAAAAGCTTTCAGAAAAGGTATATTTTTTTCCTCAAAATAAAAAAAAAAGTTCAAACTGATATTCTATCCATTTTTTTGTCAATGTTTAAAAATAGGATAAACTAAATTGACCTATCACGTGGTTTAATCCAATGGCTCTCGATATATACTCTTCTTAAGTAAAAAAAAGTATTCCTACCTACCTCTTTTGAGATTTAATTACCATTAATTTTATCTCTTGTAAATAAGAGGTAGCTAAAATTACTTTAATAAAGAAAGTGAGCATATCTATCTTTTGAAACAATCCATACACATTTCAGAAAGAAAAGAAAAAGTTACTGTAATTTTCCCTTAAAAGTATATATGTTACTAAATGGTACATAATGATTTAATTTTAAATAAGGTAATAGACGACACTGAGGAGTGTAGAAGCAGAGGGTGAGGATGTTTCGTGTATATAAACTATTAAACTATGGTTTAGATATTGGAATTACTTATAATACTTTTTACACATTTTATTTGATGCAATAGTAATAAAGAAGAACGTTGACCCTGTTAATTTTCTCGAATTTCCAATGCCCGAATATTCTTGTGCCGCGTGATTGAATGCAAATGGTCCTAACTCCTAAACGCCAAAGTGTCATAAACAGTGCGTGCTTTGATTCGTTTTACATGTGTGCGTATTAGGTAAGAAATGGAACTGAAATTTCGTTTAACATGTGTACTCCTAAGATGCATAGAACTAAAGAGAATATGAATTTCTTGCCGTGTTACTTTCTACGTGTCAATTACTCACCAAATAACTGTTACGTTCTTCAATTTTACTTCTCCACTCTCAAATTCACTTTGCTAGGTGAATTCACATGCTGCATCCAATTTTAGGCCAAACCCACTTTGCGTGTAAGAGAGCAAAGTAAATGAAGAGGATCCTTTAGTGTGTTCATACTATGATTTTTATGTTTTGTTCCACATGGTACCACCGGTGAATCGGTGATTGTTTTTGTACGTATTTACTAAACCGTGCCGAACGCGTGGACCTTCATGCACCTCAGATGCACACGTTTTCTAATTATAGTTTACACGCCAAAAACTTTCCACTTCATGAATATGATTAGGAATAAATCACATGGTAGCATAATCCTTTTTATTTTATTTTATTTTATTTAATCCACACTTAAGGAAGCGTTTATACTTCCATTTCCATGAGGATAAATAATTTCCAGAAAATACTTAAGGTTAAACTTGTGAACATACTGTAACATGTGTAATTGTTCTAGATTAGGACTCGACCTAAACTAGGCTGTGGATGGTATTTAAGAGACCGACCCAAAAGTCATGTATAGTTAAGAACGTTTCCAAGAGTTTGAGTTGAATATATGGAGATCAAAATAATTGTTGCTAACCACCTAACTGCTCCCATTGGGTTCCACAACATTCTAGTAGCAGTTAAGTTGTTGGAATTACAGTTTTCGACGAATGATACATTGGTTTGACATAATTTTCAACCCTTTAAAAAAAATCGTTTTTTATAACTTAAAAAGTGTAATTGATTGGGTTTTCTTTTTTCATAAGAACCGATTTAAAATATTTTTATATTTGTACTGTCCCGGTCAGAATCCGATCCAACCCATCTACATGGGTGCACTCGGTTAGAATCCGACCTGTCTGCTCTGCAGGAGTAACTCGGCCAAAATCCGATCTAACTCTCCCACATAGATACTGTTCCGATATCAGGGATAAAATCCCATCTTTAATGACAAGATATTCTCCAAATATTAATGGTTAAGGAAATCCCTTGATCCTCGGGGCCCAAGTAGCCCATGAACGACGTACCATAAAACCCAAAACCCTAGAGTTGAGAGGGCAGATTACACTTTTCGAATGTTCTGGCTTTGCGGCTTGATCTAGGAAAAACCCTAGCGCATCCCGTGACCGGAACATTTTGGCGCCCACCTTGGGGCTACGGTAAAACTCTTCCTACGCCCCAAGTCACAAGAAAAAACATACACTCTACTATGGCGAGAGGCGGCACATCCAACCACGACCCACAACACCCTACCATGGAGGAGATGATGGCGTTGATCAATGGCTTGAGAGAGGAGAGCGACTCTGAGAGAGAGAAGGAGAGGAAGTTTCCCGCACAAAAACAGAGTGGGTACTGTGTTTTAATCGGTGTGAAGTCGTTCACCGTTGGATCGCGCTGATTTTTGGACTGTAGGTTCCAGAAGTGTGGTTCTTCATTCTGACCGTTCGGATTATTAACTGGAGGCCTGGTTTGGGAGAAAACAGCTTCGTATCGGTAGGTGAAAGTGTTCTAGCGCAAAACAGGACTGGTACTGTGTTTTAATCGGTGTGAAATCGTTCACCGTTGGATCGCGCTGATTTTTGGACTGTAGGTTCCAGAAGTGTGGTTCTTCATTCTGACCGTTCGGATTATTAACCGGAGGCCTGGTTTGGGAGAAAACAGTTTCGTATCGGTAGGTGAAAGTGTTCTAGCGCAAAACAGGACTGGTACTGTGTTTTAATCGGTGTGAAATCGTTCACCGTTGGATCGCGCTGATTTTTGGACTGTAGGTTCCAGAAGTGTGGTTCTTCATTCTGACCGTTCGGATTATTAACCGGAGGCCTGGTTTGGGAGAAAAAAAAACTTCGTATCAGTAGGTGAAAGTGTTCTAGCGCAAAACAGGACTGGTACTGTGTTTTAATCGGTGTGAAGTCGTTCACCGTTGGATCGGGCTGATTTTTGGACTATAGGTTCGGGAAGTGAGGTTCTTCATTCTGACCGTTCGGATCGTCAATCTAAGGTCCGGTTTGTCAAAGAACAGCTTCGTATCAGCAGTTGGAACCGTTTGATGGGAAACAGGATCCTAGTCAACATCTAATGGACTTTCGTGCCCAGATGTTAATTCGTGGAGGAAGCATGGGAGTCTGCTGCGAGGGTTTTGTGCTACAAAGGTTTTTTAACGAGGTAACATCAAATAATAAAAATCATTATTTTCAAATTATTTTCAAATTGATTCTGACTTGTAGGCAAACTCGTGATTGTCGGCAAAAGTCCGGCTGGGCGAGTATAAATAACTCGAAGAAGTCGTGATTGTCGGCAACAGTCCGGCTGGGCGAGTATAAATAACTCGTTTTGTGAAAAAACTCGACCTTGATCGGTTAGATTCCGACTTGGCGAGTACTCGTGATTGTCGGCAACAGTCCGGCTGGGTGAGTATAAATAACTCGTTTTGTGAAAAAACTCGACCTTGATCGGTTAGATTCCGACTTGGCGAGTACTCGTGATTGTCGGCAACAGTCCGGCTGGGCGAGTATAAATAACTCGTTTTGTGAAAAAACTCGACCTTGATCGGTTAGATTCCGACGTGGCGAGTACTCGTGATTGTCGGCAACAGTCCGGCTGGGCGAGTATAAATAACTCGTTTTGTGAAAAAACTCGACCTTGATCGGTTAGATTCCGACTTGGCGAGTACTCGTGATTGTCGGCAACAGTCCGGCTGGGCGAGTATAAATAACTCGTTTTGTGAAAAAACTCGACCTTGATCGGTTAGATTCCGACTTGGCGAGTACTCGTAATTGTCGGCAACAGTCCGGCTGGGCGAGTATAAATAACTCGTTTTGTGAAAAAACTCGACCTTGATCGGTTAGATTCCGACTTGGCGAGTACTCGTGATTGTCGGCAACAGTCCGGCTGGGCGAGTATAAATAACTCGTTTTGTGAAAAAACTCGACCTTGATTGGTTAGATTCCGACTTGGCGAGTACTCGTGATTGTCGGCAACAGTCCGGCTGGGCGAGTATAAATAACTCGTTTTGTGAAAAAACTCGACCTTGATTGGTTAGATTCCGACTTGGCGAGTACTCGTGATTGTCGGCAACAGTCCGGCTGGGCGAGTATAAATAACTCGTTTTGTGAAAAAACTCGACCTTGATCGGTTAGATTCTGACGTGGCGAGTACTCGTGATTGTCGGCAAAAGTCCGGCTGGGCGAGTATAAATAACTCGTTTTGTGAAAAAACTCGACCTTGATCGGTTAGATTCCGACTTGGCGAGTACTCGTGATTGTCGGCAACAGTCCGGCTGGGCGAGTATAAATAACTCGTTTTGTGAAAAAACTCGACCTTGATCGGTTAGATTCCGACTTGGCGAGTACTCGTGATTGTCGGCAACAGTCCGGCTGGGCGAGTATAAATAACTCGTTTTGTGAAAAAACTCGACCTTGATCGGTTAGATTCTGACTTGGCGAGTACTCGTGATTGTCGGCAACAATCCGGCTGGGCGAGTATAAATAACTCGTTTTGTGAAAAAACTCGACCTTGATCGGTTAGATTCCGACTTGGCGAGTATAAATAACCCAGAACGGGTAGTTCAAATGAATCAGTGACAACAACGAATCAGGGCTTAATTGTAGGTTCAAATTACCACGACTACGGCTCAAAGTTTCTATAACACGAACTGCTTTAGAAGTACTCCTAATTTGAAAATACTGATCGACCACCGATTGCAAATCATCTCAATCCACAGGCGGAGACTCGCAATTCGCTTCAGTTTCCACAAGATCAAGCCAAACATCAATCTTGGCCCCCTCACATGATTAGGGTGGTATATCGGAACTGGTAGTTCACACACACACACACACACACACACACACACACACACACACACACACACACACACACACACACACACACACACACACACACACACACACACACACACACACACACACACACACACACACACACACACACACACACACACACACACACACACACACACACACACACACACACACACACACACACACACACACACACACACACACACACACACACACACACACACACACACACACACACACACACACACACACACACACACACACACACACACACACACACACACACACACACACACACACACACACACACACACACACACACACACACACACACACACACACACACACACACACACACACACACACACACACACACACACACACACACACACACACACACACACACACACACACACACACACACACACACACACACACACACACACACACACACACACACACACACACACACACACACATATATATATATATATATTCTTACATTTTCTAGGATTTTTCTTACCTCAGTTTTGTTTTTGTTATTCTTCGAGCTCACCATTTCTTTTACCACAATATTATATTTGTTCCCTTTAATGAAATTTTTGTTTTCGGTTTCATATATTTTTCTTCATCTTGTACTCATGTCAATAAATATTTCAAGAAAACTAGTGAAAAATCATTTTCTATGGAAGATCGATCGATTAAATTATAAGATTCAATCAATTAGAATGTATCAGCCGAATTATGAAATGTTTTTCTATTTGCATGGTGGCGCAGTTTAATTGAAGTAAGGTATTAGTATAGGAACTAAGACATAAAACAAAAATTGATTGCAATATTAAGATTTTTTTTCTTCTAATTTTAATATTTGGCTAAAAGGATAGATCCTATTCTTAGATGAAGCATCTTAGGCGGAATGAGAAACATGCATGTAGAGCATGAAAAATTCTTCTAATTGTAGGAAATCATTCGTGATTTGCATATACATTGATAAGGAATATATACAAATTATAAGCTATAATTTAAGTTGTCATTATAATTGATAAGCTATAATTTAGACTAAACTTTAGGCTACTAATGCTACAAGATATACTCAAAATAATAACATATTATTTTACATAATAATATCTATCACATCCCTACAGTCGAAGCAGGAGGTTGACAAACGCTTAGACTGTCCTGAAAATCATCAAAGAGTATGCATGGAAGGCCTTTGGCGAAGATATCAGCAATTTGATAGCGAGACGGAACATGAAGGACACGAACTTCGTCACGGGCAACTTTTTCACGTACAAAGTGAATGTCCATCTCAATGTGTTTTGTGCGTTGATGTTGTACAAGATTATTCGATAGATAAATGGCACTCATATTGTCACAGTACACCAATGTAGCGTTGTGAATTGGGTAATGAAGCTCAAGAAGGAGGTTATGAATCCAACAAGATTTAGAAACAACATTAGCTACTCCTCTGTATTCGGCCTCGGCACTGGAGTAAGATAATGTAGGTTGTCGTTTGGACGACCATGAAATCAAGTTATCATCAAGGAAAACACAATATCTGGAGGTAGATCATCTAGTATCTGGACATCCACCCTAATATGCATTTGTGTAAGAGAGGAGCTTGCCAATAGGTGATTTATACAAATGAAGGCCAAAATCAATAGTACCTTAAATGTAACGTAAAATACGCTTGAGAGCATTCATGTGTTCTTTCTTAGGGGGTCACGCATATGAAGGCATACTTGTTGCACCGCATAAGAAATGTCAAGCCTCGTAAAAGTAAGATATTGCAATGCGCCTGCAAGACGTCTATATTTAGTAGGATCCTCATAGGGAATGTCATTACAAGTGCCAAGTTTGGGCTTCGTATCAACCGGTGTGGGACATGTGTTGTAATTAGTCATCCCTGCTTTTTCAAGAGTTTCTTCTGCATATTTTTTTTCTGTGGAGAGAAACATACCGACTGCATTACGGGTAACTACAATCCCCAAAAAATAACTAAGTGGACCAATTCATAGTGAACTCTATACGCAAGAATGACATAATTGACTTTCTAAGAGAATTAGAGGAGGCCATCAGAATAATATCATCAACAAACAACAAAATATATGCAATATCAGACTTTTTATGATACATGAATAATGAGTGATCAAATTTACTATGATTGTAATTGGTCGTGGCCACATAATCTACAAAACGTTGGTACTAGGCACAAGGGGCTTTCTTTAGGCCATAGAGTGATTTCTTTAACAAGCAAACATAATCAACATGAAATGAGTCTTTAAAATCCGTGGGTTGATGCATATAAACTGTTTCATTGAGATTACCATGTAAAAAAGCATTCTTGACGTCCAACTGATGAATGGGCCATGATTTTGATAAAGCAATGCTCAAAACCATTCAAATGGTCGTCGACTTTACTACCGAGCTGAATTTTCATCAGAATCTACTCCTTTCTTTTGTGACCTGCCATAACATACAAGATGGCCTTTATGCCTCTCAAAAGAATCACTAGTACAGAATATACATTTTACGTCGGTCATTTTAGGGGGTTTTATGTCGGAAAAAGTTGCGACGTTGAAGCGGGAGACATAAATTTACGTCGGGGCACGAAAACCGACGTAAATTTATGTCGGACATTACAAGGTCCGACGTAAAAAGTTGTAAAAAATTTAAAAAAAAAGAAAAAATGACTACAAGAAGAACGGGCCGTTCTGGTTGGAGAACGGCCCGTTCTCCAAGCAGAACGCCCCGTTCTCCATGGAGAACGGCCCGTTCTCCAACCTGGACTTGGCCACTTCCTTCCCCAGCTTCAAAAACTCAGAATGCAACGCAAAACGAAGAACGGGTTACCTCAGCAGAAGATGCCATGTAGATGAACAAGTATTTGGGCGAAAAAACCTACTGCCCCAAGACATGAAAAAATTCATTTTTTTCAGTGAGAAAACATTGTCAATGAAGAAAACGAAGAAAAGGGAAAATGAAGAACCTACCTTGATTGCACAAAACGAAGAAAACGAAGAAAGCAAGATGTAGACATAAGTGAGGAGGAGGCGGACGGATTGCACAACGCGCGGGAGAGTTTGGGTTTAAATTTTTGAGTTCGCGATTGGATTATTTACGTCGGCCCTATTAGGGTCCGACGTAAATTTTAACATCTACGTCGGACACAATGCATAGCCGACGTAGATGTTAAAATTTACGTTGGACCCTAATAGGCCCGACGTAAATAATTTCACTAAAATTACGAACCATGCCACCGCATTTTTATTACGTCGGATGTGTGTATGTGCGACGTAAAATGGGTGACGTAGTATCCTATTTTTCTACTAGTGAATTGTCAGAGTTGTGTTTATGTCAAAAAATACACATAGACCGAATGATATTCCCATCAAGGGGGCGGGTACTAACTCCCATGTCTTGTTGGTAATTAGAGCATTGTATTCATCAGTCATGGTAGTTTTCCAATTTGAGTCATGAAGAGCACTCACCGAATTTTTAGCCAATATCACTAGAAAATTCCCTTCCATTATCACATTGGAAATGCTTGATGTCTCTTTCAATTGTATTTTAATTAGAGTTTTGAACGATTGAAAGAGTGAATAAATGTGATTTTTTAGAAATGGGAAAAGTCCATAAGAATTTGCTAAAGTTGTCAAGAAACAATACATAATATTGGCCAGAAGAGCTAGATATAGGTGATGTCTAAATATCACTGTGAATAATATCAAATGGAAATTTAGTAAACGAATAAGAAGTATTAAATGACAATTTCACGTGTTTACCAAGAGGATAAGAAGTGGGAAAACGTTACGGCCTTTATTATAATTAATAAAATTTTGACGACAAAGAGAGTTGAGGATAGTAGCTCCCAGATGGCCTAAATGATTGTGCCACAAACTAGGAGACAAAGCAGTAAAGGCGAAAGTAAATTTTGGTGGAGATATGGCCTGATTTTTTAGAAGGATGGGGTAGAGATCCCTGTAGTTGTTACACCTCATTAAATGGTTCCCCGCTCGCAAATCCTTCACCGAAAGCCCAAATGAATCAAACTCAACAGAAACCAAATTGTCAATTGTAAATTTACGAACAAATATTAGGTTTTTAATGAGTTTTGGTGCATGCAACACATTATTTAGGTTTAAAAGAGGGTTGGGTGGGGATAATGTAGTGTTTCCATGACCATGAATAGGAATCAAATGACCATTACCAACGACAATATTATGATCTTTGCTCGAATAAGAATAAGATGAGAGTATAACTTGATCAGACGTCGTATGAGAGGTAGCACCAATGTTCATATACCAGTTCTCATTTGATTGAGAAAATGCAAGGGTATGCATGGCCGCATTAATGTCTATAGGTGTGTGCCCAACATTAGATGGTGCTACTGATGCATTGTATGCTTGTTGTGGTGGTCTCGGTCCAAGTACACCAGCTTGGCATGGAGGTCTAGGCTACCATGAAGCTACAGATAAGGACAAGGAGGCTAGGCCCACCTGGCCTAAGGATTAAGGAAGGGATGTTGGTAAGATGGGTAGGCTTAGTACTACTAGTACTACAACTGCTGATACAGTGCACCACTTCTTCCAATGCCTGCACCCCCGCCACCTCCGTGTTTGCCTCTACCATCATGGTTGTTGTTGCCTCTTCCTCGTTTTTTTTTCTTGCCTCGATTGGTATTATGACGACCCTGTGAAGTATTGTTGTTGCAACTGTGAATATGAGCCTTCATCCATAGTTAAAAGGGCGGTGGAACTAGATTCACGGGCTACGCGCTCCTTAATCGTGGCCTCTTCTAACTTCAATCGAGAACATGTTGTGGCAAAATTGGAAAGTTATCATTCTTTTGCATAACTGTGACAAACTAGCATACCCTTCGGTTAAGCCAGCAAGTAGGCGGAGCACTAGACGTTGATCTGAAACAGGAGCCCCAACATTGGATAATTGGTCACAGGGGCAGACCTTCTTAGTAATTGGGGGGAGCAAATTTTTCTAAAAAGAAATTATTTATTTATTTTTCTAAAAAATATAACCCTTAAATTAATTTCCTCTCACTTGATTAAATCCCAAATTTTTTCTCACTTGATTAATCTAAGGGTTATATTTTAACCCTCTCATCTCTCATAATAAATTCCTTCTCACTTGATATGTTCCCTATATATATATATATATATATATATATATATATATATATATAGAGAGAGAGAGAGGAGGTTATAATTACATCGGTGTAACTTTTATTAAGTATTACACCGCTCAATAACTTTATATTAATTGTGAATTTTGTAAATTCAACCGTTAGATTGAAAGTTCACATCACTTTATACGTGTATATCAAATTTTGTTAAAATTGAACAACAATTTGAAGGTAATCACAGTGTTCATATTTTAGTGTATTTTAAAATGAATATATTACGTTAATTTTGTTTTATAAAAATGAAGTATCAAATCATCTTGGATTAATATAAATATTTGTATATATGATCTAAGACATAAGAACTTTCAATCTAACGATTAGATTTACAAAATTTACATTTAATATAAAATTATTGAACAGTGTAATACTCAGTAAAAGTTACATCAGTGTTATTATAATTCCCCTCATATATATATATATATATATATATATATATATATAATATTATATTTACATGATTATTTTATGAAATGACTAGTGAATAATAATATTTTTTTTAAAATTTCATTATCATGTGTTTATTTTGAATAGAAAAAACGAAAAATTTTATTATTTTTTTAATTAGTAAAATATTTAATTTATATATAAAAATTAATTTGGCGCCCCCAAATCTTTTATCCAAGTTCCGCCACTGATTGGTCAGCAAGAGATTTATGTTGATTGCAATAGGTGGAGGTTATGGAGAAATCTGCCAAGCTCGTGTTTGCGAACTAAGTTTCAAGATATACTGCCCTAGAGTTTTTGTTATCTTGAAATAAGTCAGCTACATGCTGCCAAGCTTTTTTGGCCGAATCATTAGCCACAAGGATCGATGTGAGAATATCAGGGGATATAGTTACATAAATCCATTGGAGTACAAAAATATCAAGGCGGTTCCATAGTGGGAGATCAGTAGCCTTGGTTGTTTGGTACACCGTTATGGCTACGACATCTGTATGTGGGATGATATGTTCAAGCACCGAATGAGCTTTAGCTTGAACCTTGAATAAGGTTGCCCGTGAGTGATATTGGCTGGTTTCCATGTCCAAGGTGATTGGAATAAGATGCTTCACGTTGGTGACGGCTCGGGCGGAGTGATATTTGGAATTTTTAGCTATTGATGGGTAGCGATGGGAAGAGAAAAAAAATAATGCTTGGAAGAAGAAGAACAGTGACGACTAGGTTTTTCAGGATTTGAAGAAAGTAACCTAATCTGATATCATGTAGGAAATCATTCGTGATTTGCATATACATTGATAAGGAATATATACAAATTACAAGCTATAATTTAGGTTGTCATTATAATTGATAAACTATTATTTAGACTAATCCTTAGACAACTAATGCTACAAGATATACTCAAAATAATAATATATTATTTTACATAATAATATCTATCACTAGTTGCTAGTTTGTTAAGGTTTGTTTTTCCTACTGTACATCACACAAAATCATTTGTGGCATGTTAATGTGCCATTCCATTTGGCAATTTCCATGCCACATGGGATTGGCCATTCATTTTTCCACATTCAATGTCATGTGACATTTCATCCTACATGGCACTAAAGTCAATACTTTGGCCTGTGATTTTATCATTGATCTAGTAAAAACAAACCCTGCGTCACTAACCAATTTGGAAGATGAGATGAAGACCTTGAAAATGAATCACTAACCAATGCTATATGAGAAGGGTTACAGTCTAAAAAGTGACAAGGCTATGAAGCTATCAAAAATCGACCTTCTTTTACATGTACGAGAAATACACATCTCCAACAATCTTGAGGTATTGTATCTAGTGAGGTTATTGGCCTTCTATTGGAAGACACAAGGAGAATCTAATAAAGGTCACATTGTATGCTATGTTGGAAGGAGGATTGTATTGTGGAGGGCACACATCACCCTTCCTTAAATGTCTATTCTCTCTGAATTTGGATCGACCAAGTAATCATCTAAATTTTAGTCATGTGATTCAAAGGGAAGATCTTTCTCAAAAATGAATTAAGTTATCTATTTATTTGGTGAAAATATTGATAGAAAATATAAAACTTTAAAATAGGTACTCGAGCTACAGTTGGAGATGCATATCCTTACATTTATGAACAATATTAAAATTGAAAGAAAAAAAACTAAGCAATTGAAAGAAAAAAAACTAAGCAAGCAAGATTTCCATTAAGACATCGTTCAACAATACATAATAATTAACAATAAAAAATACTATAAATTCTCTTATATATATGGATTTAGATATTTTAAGGTGGAAAAGTTAAGGTAACTTAATGCATTTAAGTTATTAGATTCTTAAATGTATACATGTTGCAATCTGATTTATTTTTAAGAATCTAATAACTTAAATGTATTAGATTGTCATAACTTTCTCACTTTAAAGTTAAAGAATTCAAATTAATCAAATGTCATGAACAAAGGAATTGTATTAAGAAATTCGAAAAAGAAAATATGAGTGTCAAGATAAATATAATAATTAAATTAATTTTTTAAGCTGTCAAAAAGTAAAATACAAATAAAAATTTATAAAAATTTGAGCTACTAATAAGATTTTATTATTTGAACAAAATTTGTAAAATATAATGAGTTACTTAAAAAAAATATTATATAATTAATCACGATGAACTCATATTTAAAGTGAAATAAAAATCTTGCTTAGTTGTAAGTAAGAGCCACCATTATATATGTTCTTATGCAAGTATTACACGAATTTTCCAACAAAAGTTAGTGGTATTAATAATACATAGATCCCTAAAAATTTTACGTTACCATATATAGAATCATTGAATACATAAAACTTTTGTAATTGTGTTAGTTTACTTTCCTGCAAAGTGTCATAGTGAACTGAATAATTGAATGGTCGGTTGCCAAACTCTGAGAATGTGAATAAAAAACGCAATTGCATACACACAAATATTCCACCCAAATTTAGTACTGAACTATGGTGCCCTATATAAATAATTCACACGGAAAACAGAGTCTAAAATTGATAGATTCGACTAATTTAAAATGGAGAAATTGTACTTTAAATAATAAAGTATTTTAATAATTATCAATTAGACTTAATGGTTAAAATTACAATTAATTTCAAAATTTATTATTATTATTATATATGTACTTTATAATTACTAGCGAAATTCATGTATTTTTTAAGAATTAAAAAATAAAACTAAACAGTTAATAATAAGTTTTAAGAAATTGTACTTTAAATAATAAAGTATTTTAATAATTATTAACTATAAGTAATGATGAAAATTATAATTAATTTCAAATTTTATTATATATATATACTTTATAATTACTAGCACAATTCATGTATTTTTTAAGAATAAAAAATATAAAACTAAATGGTTAATAATAAGTTTTTTTTTGTCTAAATGTAGTTGTAAGATTAGTTTTTAAAAGATGATTGAAAGATAAAGAATAATTTGAGAGGTAGTTATAATGAGAAAGTTATTCAAAAAAATGTGTAAATTAAATGAGGTTATCTCCTTAATTTATATTATAGATTATTATTTTCAATTTTTTTAGGGGTATAAAGTGAGCTGGTGGGAGAGATCAGGGTTGACCCAACATAATATTAGACAAACAAATTTTAGGATGAAACTTTTTTAAAATTAATAATAATATATTTTGATTATATATATATATATAGAATAATCTTGAAAAATTAACAATATTCTGTATATATTTTAGAGATAGACCTTCTAAAGTAAATTTTTTAAAATGTAAAGAGTGACTTTTAAGTTATATAAATATTAGTATAAAATATTTTTTTTAAAAGAGACCTAAAGTAAGAACTTTGTTGGCCTCATGCTTGATACGATGCTAAAAATGACATAGTACTGGAGTAATAAGAAGGATTTGAATATGAATTCCTCCAATTAATATAATAATACACTAATTATAAACATTTGTCAATGTACTACAAAAAATATTACATAAAATAATATATAAAAAATGTTATTATAAATATAATATATAGGTATAAATTTAATTGATATATAACCATATATTTTTAGTGTTAATTTTAGATAAAATTTAACAACGTATTTTATTTGTCATTATAATTTACATCTACACTTTTTAACAATATATTAATATATATTACATTTATAGTATATGTAAAAATAGTTTTTAGTGATAATCAGTGTGTCATTTTAAAGTATGTGTTATTGTATGATAATTTTCTTTAATAATGAAAAAAGAATTATTAATTATTAATTAATAAAGTAGATATACTTTATTTTCTCAAATTGTATTTCTTCCTTTTTAAGGGAACTAGACCTTTAAAAAAGAAACATTATTTTGTAGTAGCCACTAGAATTTTTTTAGTAGGAGAGGAATGAAGTTTTGGGATATAATTTTGTTGTTATTATATAAATAAATAATATATTTTAGCAGCCAGAGCTGAAGGTTACAACCAGACACCTATCTTCCAACTGCCAGCAACGTCGTTGGCGGAATCTTGGTGGTGTCCAGGTTCATAGAATCTTTCTCATCTTAGTTGCTTATGGCGGCGTTGGTCGGAAATAAAATATTTGGAGAATAATATCCATTCCCGTGGATTTATTATGCCCTAAGATGTGATTAGTAAATAAATTACATATTAAAAGGAAGCTCACAATATTAAAACACATTTTGGGACATTGCTTTTCACAACTTCTCCATTAAAAGTAAAAAGTATTTCTCAATTAAAAATTAAAAAAAAATTAATAAAAGAATTTTCAAAATCACTTTCAAATTTGTAATTAAATAGACTAAAAATAAGTGAAATTTATACGAGTGGAATATTTTTTTTTTAAAACATTGTTTTAGTTTGATAAATAAAAAAAATATAAGTTGAATACGAAATTTTTGATAAAAATTATCGGATACACTTTTTAACAAAGAAAATCTTATTTTACACTCACATGATTATAAAAAATAAAATAAATGAAAAATAACACATATATATATATATATAAATATAAGGATAAGGATAATCAATTATCCTAAACTTTATTCTTTTTATAAATAGGTATCATAAATTTTTATTTTATCTTAAATAATTCTTACATTTTATCTATTTTATAAATAGACATCATAAATTTTAATTTGTTTTAATTAATTCTTAAATTTTACTTCTTTTACAAATAAATATCCTCAACTTTAATTTTATTCAAATTGATATAGACATTTGATAATTTATTATTTTTACAAACAATTTTTATATTATCAATTTATAGTTAAATTAGTTATGTTAAATATCAATCATTCACTATTCTTTTTCTATTTATGTAACAATTATTTTTTCAAAATAATAAAAATACAAGTTTAGAAAAAATAAAAAACACAGAATGATAAAAATAATAAAAAGAAGTTTTTACTTAATTTTTTTCTTATTCTAAAATAATTTTTTTCTTCTGATATTTAATGTGTGTCTAAATTAATAAATAAGTGTCATTAAAATAAATAAATGATTAATATTTTTCTATATTAGTAATTTAATTTCAATATAATATAAAAGACTTACAAAAAAAATTAATTAAGATAAAATTGTAATTAATGTGTTTATTTATAAAAATGATCAAATTTAATGATAAATTATAATAAAATTAAGTTTTATGATGTCTATTTGTTAATATGACAAAATTTAAGGATCAATTAAAATAAACTTAAAATTTGTAATATCTATTTAAAAAGAAGATAAAATTTAAGGGAATTAAATACTTTTTTCCCTAAATATAATAAACGAAGTATGAAAAGGGGAGAGAAGATAAAATAAAGTGTATTTTTAGGAAAATATATTTATTAATTTTTTTAAGAGAGTATAAATTTTTATTTTTGCAATTGTTGAAAAATTGTATATAATAATATTGACTTAAATATAATTTTAGTATTTAAAAGTTATGGTAAATTTATTTTTGTCCCTCAAATTTAAAATTATATTTGTTTAGTTCTATAACTTTTAAAAATTTTATTTTAATTTCTCAAATCATCAATAACATGATAAATTGAGATAATTATATAGCATTAATTATGTTTAATATTATATTTTAATTAAAAAAACACTACTAGTAAGTTTTGTACGATAATATTTGACAAATTTTTTTTTTTAAAATAGAATATAAAGATTAAAATAAAAAAATTAATTATAGAACTAAAAATATTAATTTTAAATTTAAAAAATTAAAAATAAATTTATCTTAAATTTGATGGATTAAAAATATATTTAAATTAATAGTACGTTAAGACTGATGCAGAATTAAAATTTTATTCCATTTAACTCAATTAAATGCGTTAAATTCCTTTTTCGTTAAATTTATCTCTATTCCATTGTTAAGATATTTAAAGGAAAGATTTCTTTTGAAGAAATATTATTTATATTTTTAATTTAAGAAAATATTTTTTTGTTTTTATTATAAAACATCAAATTGGTTTTGTTACTTTAAAAATGAATTAAAATGAGAATAATTTTATTATTTTCATTGTTTTTATATAATCTTTTATAATAAAAGCAAGATGATATTTTTATAATTAAGAAAACTGCAATCAAATACTAACATTTCCAAGAATCACTTGATAAACCTTGGAACAATGACAATGGTGAGAATCTTATACATTTTTAACTCATGTTTTGTTTTTGTTTTTCTCACGTCAGATACAACAACAACGCAGAAGCTACGTACTCTCAGCTACTTCTAATTCTAACCAGAAGCAGATTCCTTAGCTAAAAACGCAAGTCCAAACATACAAAAATATCCACCGTGTGTTTGGTTCAAATTTTTAACGTAATTTATTATATTAGAAATGAAAATTATTAAAATTTTTGGTTCGATTCACATTTTAAATGTGTTACCAAACATGCACTAAATCAAAGGATATATATAATATAGATATTACACTGCTAATTACCGGTGCATTGAATCAAAACCTGCTAATTGTATAAGAAAAATTGCTAAACTGGTTTCAGTTAATTAGGACGGGAGCATAAAATATAACATAAAATTAGAATTTAAAATCAATTTTTTTTAACTAAATTGATCGATTTTTAGATAACTGATTTTACAAAAGTTGATCGTTAAAGTAATATCTTCAATTGTAACTTCATATTTAAAATAAAAATTGAACTCTATTCATCAGTTAAAAAAGACATGTCGAATCATTTGTGCTTGTAATTTTTAGTTTAATGATCAATTCTCTAATCTGATTTTGTATCATATTTTTGTCTAATGCTTTCATGATTTCATCCTAATTATCTAAAACCAATTTAGCAAAAAAAAAAAAATTTACAATTAGTAATCTTTGATTCAATACACGGGTAATTAGTAATATAATATCTATATTATGCTCCTTGCATTATACTTTTTTATTATTAAATATATTATCAAAGTTTTTACATTTTGAAGTAGTTAAAATATGCTTAATAATTCACTTGAGACAACTTTGTTGATATGATATGCTTATGTATGTTTGAATGTTATTTAGTGACCACCTTCACCATTGAATTCATGTTAAATTGTTATAATTGATGAAAAACTACATATTTTAGCTTCTGAAAATTGAAGTTACTTTATGTAAAAAAAGAACTTCATACATGTTTTTAATGACACCTTATTAAACACGTAAATTAATTAATACAAAATTATCCCAACTTAATTAGTGATATTAAATTTAAATTATGACTATGTTAAATATTTGGAGAAAAAAAAATTATCATTCATTATAATCTTACCCAATTAGAACAAACTTATTATTATTTTTTAATGAAGAATACACTTTGTCTATACTAAATAACACAATAAAAAAAGAAATAAAATTTTACTGCCTTAGAATTCCCTGTCTATCCCATATGCATAGTGGTAGCTCCTTTTTAAATAATAAAAAAAAATCTACAATAGTTTATTTAGATTTAGCAAGTAAAATCCATCATTAATTAATCACGCAAGCTGCACAAAACGCACTTCTTCTCCAAATGGCGATGCCATCCATGATCCATGCTATAATTTGCATTTCTCTTGTCCTCACATCCATACACACCAAATAAAGAATCATGCCCTTTCCTTTTCCTTCTTTCAATGATTTCTTATTTTATGTCCTTCAAAATGTGAAATCGAAGGGGAAAATGACAAGAATAAATAAATAAATAAATTACTCACCATTCTTTCTCTAGGCCAAGTCTTATTTTTGTGGTATGTAGTCTTTTTTTTTTTTTTAATTATTTGTCCATTACTCATGAGTCATGAATGATTTGAAGGCTGAAGATGAGAGCCATGGAAGAGATCATTGTTGAGGGCATATAAGAAAATCGAAATGGGCCTACTTCTTGGACTAGTAGGGCAACCACAAGACCCGATAGTGACTCCAGTCTACCTGGGTTGCTATTTGCAAACCCGCTTTTTACTCTTTTAACACTTTACAACCCTTTTAGAATTTTATATAATGTCTTTGCTCTATATTTAAGATATAAATACTTAATCCATCAAGTTCAATGATAATTGTGAAATTAGTTAGACTTAATTAATAATATTTTAATTTAAAGTTTTATTCATGAAATAAATAGTATAAATAATGGTTATATTTAATGATTTTATTTATAAATTAGGGGATAATTTTCTTAATAAATGAGTGACTTATAATGTTTCCAGTCTAATAAATACATTCATTTTCATAAAAATCAGAGCATGACTTGCTAACAAGCTCATAATAAATTAAAGGCATAAAATAAATTACTAACTAATGCATTTAAAAGTAGATTCTAATTCTTATAATTAGGACCAAAATAATATTTTCATGTGTTTCTCATATTTAAGAACAAAAAGGTAACTTAAATTAATTTTTTCTTTTTAAAACTTTTTTCCTTTCCCGACCCCGCCATTCCTCACTCCCTCCTCCTTTCAACATTTTTACTTTCGTTTCTTCCTCCTTGTTTCAACTTCTCCATGTGAGTCTTGGAATATCCTCATTTTTTAAATAATAAAATAAAATTATTTAAATAATATTTTTAAGATAGAATTAATTAGTTAATTAATTAATTTGATTTTATAATACAAATAATGGGTATTTTTCTTAATTAAAATAAAATAAAGATAAACAATGAGTAACTGGGTTAGTCTTTGAGTTTGGACTATAGAAGCTCAACCTAGAGTCTAGCTTATCAATAAGAGAGATGAAGAAGGGCTTATGTTATATAGCATTTTAGGTTTTTGAAGCTTTGAGAGAACCTCCAAAGAAAACCCTAAAGGAGAACCCTGAGGAGCATATGGAGTAGCTTCAGGCTATAAAGATCATGCATTTTACTTTAGATATCGTCATCTGAAGTAAGAAATGTTGAATTTTGCCACAAAAATGTTTTAATAAGGACAAACCCTTAGTTCCAAGTAACAATTACGGAAAAGTAATCATAAAGTTACTAAAAAATCGTTTAAGTGTTTTAGATTTAAAATATTATACAACATAAGTGTTTTAGCTTAGAAGAATACTCAAAAGCAAAGACAAGAGTCTTTGTGAAATTTATGTCCTTGGGCAAGTCGTTCTTATAAGTGCACAAGACTAAAGTATTGAGGAGTTTCAAGTTGGACAATTTCTCTTAGAGAACATACCTTGAAGATCCTGATTCTTAGTCTCTCTGGTAAAGCCTCTAAAGTAGCAAGTCTTAGTTCAAGCTCAACTTCTTAGAAAATTAGCACTAAAGAACTTATTAAGAAGGTTACTTAGAAGTACCATCAGAAGCACTCTCAAAAGGAAGCTTCAGAAGCAAATTGCTCCTAAAGGATATGCAGATAGCACCAAAATAAAAATACAAGATGATGTCAACATTGCTTAAAAGTTAAGCCAACTCTAATGGACCTATTTTGGAGTCTATAAAAGGAAGACCAAGGGATTTATTTGGAGTAAGTAAGATTATTGAAAGCCATCAACATACAAGCTAGCTTAGCTATTATACTTGATTCATACTCTATTTTTTTTAGATCTCATCTTCTACACTTGCAAACATACTTGTGATAGGAAAAAAAAGTAAGAATACTTCGTTAGTGGAAGCTCCTAATCAAGGAAAGTGTAGTGAAAATCTTAGTAGTTGCTAGGATTCAAAACCTAAGTATGTATTTACCTATCCTATCCAAATCTGGTGTTCAGAGGGTTAGGAAGGTGGGAAAAGTTATCAACAAGTTGCTTGAGGTTACTCATAGCAAGAGGCTGTGAGGGTGAGATTCTTAATAGGTGTTGAGGGTATTACTGTGTGAGGACTAGACATAACCCAAGGTTGGGTGAACTAGGATAAATCTCTATTTGCAATTTCTCTTATCTTATCTCCATTATTTACTTTAACTACTTATTATTGTTTACAACCTTGGTACATATTTATTCGTTGTCGATATCATAAGTTGATAGACTCATCAAAGAAAGAATCTATTTTTATAACCTCAAGCATGCAAAGTCATTTATGTTGTGTTAGATTTTTGTTTAATTGGACAAGATAACCTTGTGTTCTTTCCTTTCAAGACGAATCTATTTCCTCATTTTAGATAGTCTTTTCTCCATTGATTAAAATGAGCCAAGATCAACAACTACAGGTTTGGTTTCAGGCTAGAATTTCAAAAAAAATCCTCATCAAATGTAGGTGTTGATAAGGGCAGCAACAATCTCTAGTAGCGATATTAGTCTTGGCTTGAGAACGGACAAAGGATGGACCTCATTCCTTAGAGGTAGTGGGATGTAGAGAAGGAAAAGGCAAAGATAGTAGAGATGAATTCTCTATTGGTGTAGGAAGAAATATAGGTCTTGCTAAGGTATCAAAAATGGGTGATTGAAGAAACAAATTTAAATTCTCAATGTTAAAGACTAAATCCTTACCAAAATTAGGAGTGGTAGGTTTGATAGGGAGTGAACTAGTGGATAAGAACAAGGGACATCCTTAGATTTCTTAGTATGGACATCAACAATAACATCTTTTTCAGAAAAATCCATTAAAGATGGATCTTCAAAATTGATACCACATGACTTGAGCTAAGTCAGAACATCAACAATCAATGTATTAGAAGCACGTTGAATAGTGGTCTAAACATCACCAGATGGTCTAGTGGAGCATGAGATGACTTCTTTTAAGGGAGAGTCACTGTCATCCTCTTGGTTGACCTTGTAATGGGTCTCTTCAACCATTGACTCTACAATGGGATCATTACATTTAGAAATGAAAGCAAGAACTTGGAGGACCATCACATCAAAAAAAGTTGCTTTTGAAGAGGATTTTTTTCCTTTTGAAGTAGGGGTAGGTGTATCGGAAGCAACCTTTGAAGGTGCAACAAAAGGTAAATTAGCAACAACAACAATTGGGACACTAGTTGAGACATCAGGCTCAACATTTATAGAGACAACATAATGGGTAATGCTTCCATGATCAACAGGCTCATCTTTAGTGGCAACTTTTCTTATTCAGAAGGTGAACCTTTGAAAGCAGACACAAATCTTTTAAAGGGAACAAAGTTGGCACTAGCCTTAGTTTTGAATCTTTTTCCTAATCTTAGTCAATTAGCTATCCTTCCAGATAACTTTGGTGAAGAGGAAGCAGGTGCAACAATGGTGGAGGCATCATTCTTCTGCTTTCTTTTCTTGTCTTTCTTTTTTGTCTTTTCCTCATCATCAAAACATTTACACTTTCTAGCCATCTCTAGATGAGGCTTCAACCTCATTTTAAGCAAGTTGTGTGCATTACAATCTGGAATCATAGAATCCATATTTTCATAATTGAGAGGCACTTTGAAGTGCTTAAACACTTTTGTTAGAAGCATGCCATAAGGGACAAAAGTGGTCACCTTAGATGGCTTTGTTGCCTTAAGCATATGCTGCAAAATCATGTATGGAAGACAGACTCTGATTTGTTTCCACATGCAATAAATGATTAGAAGGTCTTGACTAGTGGCCTCTTGAAAAGTTCCTACTCTAGGGAGGAGAATGTGTAAACACATGTTGTGTATAATCCTACCAAAGGATTTCAGGTTTAAGGACTTCAAATTAGTTTCTCCTTCCTCCAACATTTTCTTGATAACCTTCCTCTGGAAGACATGTAAGGTCTATTACCAATCAAACCATAATTCTAAACTATCAGTAGGTAGATTAAGAATTTATCCCAAAGTCTCAACTGTGAGGAGAATGTCACATCCCTTCAAATTTATTGAGAGAATACATGCTTTATTATCCATTTTTGCTCCCAGATAGAAGCCTTTCACAAGCCTAAGGTATACAAAACCCTGAATATCAAGGAGATGTCAATTGATAATGATTAGACTCCTCCCATCTGTGAATCTAACACACTATAATAAATGAGCTAAATAGTGGAGGTTATTTTTACGTTTAGTGGAGGTTTTTACCCTCCGCAAAATAAATCGCAGAGGTTTCCAAAAACCTCCGCAGTTACATTCGCCGCAAGCAATTAGCGGCGTTTTTTAGAAACCTCTGGTATTGTGAGTATTTAGCGGAGGTTTTGTTAAGGAGGTTTTAAACCTACACTAACAGTGGAGGTTTTTTAAAGGAGGTTTCAAAGCTATGCTAACTGCAGAGATTTTTTAGTGGACGTTTTAAAACTATGCTAACTGCAGAGGTTTTTTTACTGGAGGCTTTAAAGTGGAATAACAGTAAAGATTATTTAGTGGAGGTTTTAAAGTAAATTAACTACAATAATCATTAATCAATATATTTTTGTAGAGTTTCTAATCCTCCCTATTTTCCTGTGTATAATAGTTTTTATACTCATTTTAATTGCATAATCTACATGTATTACAATTTCTCATTTTCACTCGTGATATTTATAAGAAACTTAATAAAAAAAATACACATAAAATGGATGAAGAAATTCCATTGCTAATAACCAAAATACCAACATATAGTTCAAAGATTTACAATTCAAACTTCTATTATAAATTCAAGTACAACATAAAATCCATAACATTGTCAAATTAGCCTTATACTAAACTTTAAATCCGAAATACATTATAAGCAATCTAAGGGTTGCTAGCACCAGATGATCCTCTTGCATCCAAAGGTGTATTAGGAACACTTGAAGCATCGTTTGGCTGAAATAATAAAAGCAAAATAACTTAGTTAAGAAAATTATATATCACATATATTATATCATAATGACAATTCTAAACACCCAATAAAAAATTACCTCTAAATGCAACAATATAAGTCTATCAATGGAACAGAGCTGCCAAAAAACAAAGATATAATTAGAACCAAATGATTTAAAATAAATATTTGATATCAAAACAGAGCAAGTTTAATATCCTGTCTAGAAAATGCAACAATATAAGTCAATGAGGATGATAAATTAAGATAATTGATCTTTACTATGTATCCAAAAGCTGAGAAATCAAAAATCAAATTAACATTATAACAATGAATCTATCTTTTTATCTGAGAACCTCATGATATATTGCCACGTTGTACTAATTGCCTAAATAATAAGAGGAATCAAATCTTATTATGCAGATTCTAATGTGCAAAAGCTTTCATAATTTATTGGAATATAGCATAATTATTGAAAAGACTATTTTCACATCATATTATTATAACATAGTTATTGATGACATCTATATATGGGATAGAGCAATAACATTATATAATTACCAACAGCACATGCGCATAAACTTTCTTTTTATACTAACTTAAAAGGGAATCATTTGAAATCAGAGTTTATAGAATTAAGTTAATTGTTATTAATTAGCTAACTAATATACACATCTTCTCATATGTATAATCATGATTTATACGCATCATGCATCTTTGGCAGAATGGTTGCACGCGGACACATATATAACATCAATGTAAAATTTTGACGCTATAGTTAAGGAAAATAATTCCACATGAACAAAATTTGAAGCAAATTTTTAAAGTTAGAAAAATGAATAAACCAAAGCAACTGTATTATATATGTATTATATATGTATTCAACAAATAAATTAAAAAATTAATAAGGACCAAAGATTGAGGTGATGAAATTTTAGAACTAACACCCCTTACAAAGAGGGCTAGAGTTTGTGTGAAAGCTAGATGTGATACTCCCACGGTTAGTGTTCATGAAAAATCTATTACCACTACTCAGGGCACTTCTAATTAGGTGTCCAATTAAAAAATTAATTTTTATTGGCTTGGACATTAGAGCTGACACACCTACACATACATACACGTGCAATTTACAATTTAATATGGTGGCGGGAGCAACAGACAATAGAATCATCCAGTCACACCACAAATGCAGAAGCATGTTAAAACAATGTGGCTATTACCTATTGTTGTACTGTTCCAGTACATTAAATATAGAAGTGCAGACATCATTCTTCTCCAAAAACTAATGATAATTTTAGAGCAAAATGAAACAGAATAATAACCAGCTAGTAATAGTTACAGTGGCAAAATACTGAACCACTTACCATTTAGCCAATACGTCCACTAGCATCTCATACCCATATGTAAAGCGAAACTCAGCTGCTTCATTTCTTGCTTGTTGAACCAGCGTCCTAGCATCAGCTGGAAAGAGGTATTCCAAGAGGATAAAGCAAAGGTTGAATTTGTAAACTGAGGATATTTTAGTTCTACATATATATGTAAATAAATATTCATTTTCTCTGGATGAAATCTAAACATGTGCTCATATTTCAAAGTTCATTTTACAGAAAAACAATATTACCATTGCCTCTATCTACTGAGCCTGATCATAAGTCAATTTAGCCCTAGCCACAACTTTGACAGTAACATTCAGGTCTAATAGAACTATTTTCTCATCATAAATATTAATGATATTTCATGATATGGTTGCACGGATTTATAGAACAATATCACACCAAAAAATAAATAAGTGATTCTGAACCAGAGGTTTGGCTTGAAAACAGATCTCTTAAGCAATTTTCAACAAGTCACAATCTAGGAGAATGATAATCATTCTCATATAATCACAGTCTCCTCCTTAATTTTCTCCTCACTAACCAATTGGTTAGGTTGATAATGATATCATATTTTTCAAACCTGTAATTTATATTTTAATGAGATACAATAAAATGAAGAAATCATCAGTGAAATTCCACATGATTTAACTTTAACAAAAAAACATACGTATATTTTAATTAAAAAAATGCAAATAAATTCACAAAAATCTACAGCAAAGAAATTGTGAAGAGGTGCAATGAGAAATATACCAGTCATGCCAGTTGCCAATAAACCAAGGTACTTTGTGATGGGAAAGAGGTGTGAAACACTTGTCTGGTCCAAAAGCTTATCCTGCATCAAAAATCCAAACTTAAGAAGCCAGCACAAGTATTAATACAACCAAAAGAATGATCAGAGAACCAATTTTCAGACTCACCGGAACCTTCTTCTGAGTAACGACACATAGATCAGAGTACCAACAAATGAAGAAACTGGTTAAGAGCAAGAAAACTATTACGTAAACAAGTAAACAAATAAAAAATAAAAAAATAAAAAAGTTCCATGAGACAGTCACATAGATAAATATTATATCCCACAACATCTTTTCCTAGTGCTACTTCTGGTCTGAGTACCATCATATCACATATATAATAGAATAAAAGCAATTAAGGAAATTTGAATTGTGAAACATTAAGAAATCATCTTGAATTTATTCACAAATTATAAAATGCAATGGATCCTCAGAATAATCTAATATGTTTTCCGTCAACTATCAGTTATCCAAACCAATAGGCATTTTAAACGAAACATTTAGGACATAGTCAAAGATTTTTCAGGCAGGAAACATGATCAATGGATAAAACTAACCTTGGAATTCTTGCACCCGTTTCAGAAGCACAAGCTATAGCATTCAGTTTTCCACACCAGGAAACAACACTAGGAAAAAAAATCAAGTTGGGCAAGAGACAACTCACAAGCATACACGAGCATTAAGGTTCCGGAGAACGACTCTCACCCGTCATCGCCGTTGGAGGAAGTCACGGTGCTTAAGGGGTTTCGAAGGGTTTCTTTGGAGAGGGAAGCCGTGGATTTCTTGATTTACAGCGGAAGTCACGATGCTTAAGGGGTTTCGAAGGGTTTCTTTGGAGAGGGAAGCCATGGGTTTCTTGATTTACGGCGGAAGTCACAGTGCTTAAGGGGTTTCGAAGGGTTTCTTTGGAGGGGGAAGTCGCGGGTTTCTTGATTCACGGCGGAAGTCATGGTGCTTAAAGGGTTTCGAAGGGTTTCTTTGTAGAGAGAAGTCGTGGGTTTCTTGATTTTTTAGGGAGGGGAGTTGTGGGGTTTGTGATTTTTTAGGGAGGGAAATCAATTTTTTTTTTTTTTGGAGAGGTAGGCTGTAAAGTTGAAGAGAGAAATTCTAGATTTTGGGATTTTTTTAGAGGAAAATTTTTTTAGAGGCAGAAACTGGAAAAATAATATTTAATTAATAGAGGTTATAAACCTCTGCAAATTAAATATAAAAAAAATATAGTTTTTAATAAATTAAGGAGGTTTTTGAAACCTCCACAAAATAACCTCCACTATTTAACATTTTTTTTGTAGTGACAGATGCTCCTTTTTCTTTGAATTTTATGAGAATGAGGGGATGTGTCTCAACAATGAACCTAACATTGTAATTCACCCCATTACTAAGATGTAGCCTATTCCGAGGAGATCAACTTGGGCTACCCTCCCTGGCTAGATGGTTAGACTATACAGATTGTCAAGCAGCAACAAAGCGAAATGCAAAATTTACTCAACTTCATGGTTGCAATTGAATTGAGCACATAAGACACTTTTCACAACCTTTCCTTCATGCTTGGTGAGCCATATAGACCATGGATGATTCAGCCTTAAATGAAGTTTTACACGCAAGATTCTATCTCCAAGCCTACAATTCACTGTGTCTATAAGGGCAAACAAAAAATGCCTCGGTACAAGCTTGACAAATGACATGAATGCTATGCACATCACCATACCTCCCAGCCTCTTTATCCTATTGGTGAAAAGCCTAAACGACCTCCCCCGTCCAAGGGTCATTTCTTCATTGGCTACTTTCTCCCTTCTAAGGTCAAGCCTACTTCATTCAACACTCTCTTTATCAGAAAAAAATTATACAAATATTACTCCCCATATGACATTACTTTTCATATATATTTTTATCTAGGAATATAATCTTTTTGTATAGGAGAATGTTCAGGTTGCCAGACCAATTGGGACCTTCTGCTTGACTTGTTTCTTCACCACCAACAACTCCACCCCTCCCTCTACTCGCTACTGAAGAGGACCACGATAAGATGATCGTTAGCCTCTACCAAACTCTACACTACACTTTAAGGAGGCAAGCACATATTGAAAGGAAATTCAACAAGTTTTTATCTCCCCTCAATATCAATTTGAGCTTTGACAAGGAGAATGTCTTGGACTAGTTTTTGTTGATGCCAAAAGGGGGAGAATGACTAAGTTTTTGATTATTTTGCTTTGATTTTCTTTATTTTCTAAATGCTTGTATTAAAATTTTCAACATTCTAAACAATATGCTTTGATTAGTATACATTATGTTTCCTCTTATTTATGCAAGTTATATTTGTCAGATCATGCACGTTTTCAAGAGGAGTCCCCTATTCATTGCATATAACACCTAAGGTAGACATATATGGTCTGATTATATATGCTCTGACACTTAGGATAGAAAAGTATGTTCTGATATGCTCCAATATGTTCTAATATGCATGATAAAAAAAAAGATAAAACAAGCATTTATGCTATATATAAATATTTCTCTTGTATGCTCTAATCTAGCTCTAAAATGCCAAGACTAGAACTCATAAGATCTGTATGCACACTTAGTTTGGCATGCTCTAAGGATTAATTAAATACTACCTCATTTCAAAAAAAAAGTGTGCAAGTTTTTATACATACTATTCAACCCCTTCTAGTGTTTATCTTTTCTCCATATCTTCATTGATGGGAAATGATTGGAGACAGAAAATTGAGACAAGTGATTTACTTGTTATGTCTACTAAACAAAACAATAGTTATTTTTTATGTAGAGAATTGTCAATATCATATGATCCCAAATCATGTACTTATTCCTCTCTAAGTTGACCTAGTTTTTCTATCTGGATCATGTCTTGACTTGGGCATCGCACACCTTATTATCTCAAGCTTAATGCAACTAGTTACATTCAAGGCATATTTAGATTAAAAAAAATTCACAAGTACTATTAGGAAAGAAAAAAGAAAAGAAAAATAAATAAATAAACATCTTCATAAATTAAAACTAACTCATGTATAAGTTAAAAAAAAATACAATAGAATAAATAATAGAAGATAACTTCTAAATTAGCTTATAGGTACAACAATTTTAGCTTATGAGAAGTTTATTTCATTTTTTTTCTTCTTATTTTTTTCATAGTTAAGTCTCCGAGATGCATGAACCAACATGACTTCATTTAACTTTTGACGTAGTTTTGAGAGTGACTTTGGCAATGGGAAAAAAGGAGGGTGTTGATGATAACAAGGAAGATTGTAAAGGTTTCAAAATATTGGATAAGAAATTTTTTTAAGTAGGTATAAACTTAAAAAACAAGTTAATTTTCAAGGACCCAAATATTTGACTTGATGAGATAAACAATTATTTCAATATTTTTTAGTCTATCATAATTTTAAGGGTCTATTTGATAATCATAATAAAATAAAAGTAAAATATAAGAAAAAATAAGATAAAAACAATATAATCTTTAATTTATTCAATGTTTTATTGCACACCAAATGACAAATTAGATAATAATATTGTTCTCTAAATATGTATTTTTCATAAACTAAACAATGTGGATATGATATAAATTAGGCTTAATATCAATTTGATCCTCAAGTATTGTAGCTGTACAATTTTGTCCTCAAAATTTTAATTAAGTAATCTTAGTCCCTTAAGTATTGTAGTTGTGTAATTTTGGTCCTCCAAATTTTAGTTGAGCAATTCTAGTCCTCGAGTTTCACAATTATACGATTTTAGTCTCTTTCTTAAAAATCTAATAATTTAAAATTATATAATATATTAATATAAAATATTTTAAAATTATACAATTATTGACTTATTTATCTTAAATATTATAATTTCCATTCATGCATCAAATTATGTATATATTATTACTAAATAAATAAAATTTATATATACTATTAGTATATTTGATAAAATAGATATATTAAAGAAATTTACATAGAAGTACAATACATCATGATACACATTAGTGTCACATCAACACAAATTATTATATTTTTAATAAAAATCACTAAAATCACACATTGCGGTATTAGAAAGACTAAAATTACTTAACTAAAAATTGAGGTAATAAAATCGCACAATTACAATATTTAAGATAATTTAAATTTGAAAGACTAAAATTGCAGAACTTCAATACTCGAAAGACCAAAAATGCATTTAAGGTTATAAATTATGCTTACATGAAAAAGTTACATCTACTTTTCTAAAAATTAACTTTTAATTTTACAAATATGAAAATTAAAAAAATTATAATTTTATTAAATTATACAAAATAATTTTTTATTCATGTAATTACTTATCTTAAAATATTATATTTATACCTATTACAATAGGGACATCATTTTCTAACTACCTTTTCGGTTTGTACTTTTTTATTAGACACCTCTACTCCTAAATTTATATTAACCGCTTTATAAATTTTAAAATTAATCACTCTATAATAATAATAAAAGATATCCTATAAGATTCTCTACCTTTTCGGTTTGTACTTTTTTATTAGACACTTCTACTCCTAAATTTATATTAACCGCTTTATAAATTTTAAAATTAATCACTCTATAATAATAATAAAAGATATCCTATAAGATTCTCTATTTTTAAATCTTAATATATATTTTTCTACAACCATTTTCTCTCAAAACCTCCTCAAAAATAAATATGCAGAGGCATGAAAATTAGTAAGATCAATAGGAACTTGAAGATGATACATCACTTGAAAGGACCCATAACAAGGACAAGAAGCTAAAAACTAGAGAAACATATTTCAAAAAGGCTCAATGTATTTCAAGAATCCCTAGAAGGGATAGAAGGGAGGCTCCTAACTTAGAGTCATCAATTATAATATATTTTGACACTATGGTTCTTGTAAATAATTTTGAATTGGTAGGAATAATTTTGTTAGGAGAATATAAGCAAAATTAGAGACAAAAAATTTCATTACTAGTTCTTTTAGGAAAGTAGAGACGAATTTATGCTGGAAAATTAGTCTCTAAAACTCATTGGTCGACCAAACTAACCACTAGGCAAGTTTTGTGTCGAGAACAACTCTTCTTACAATTGTTGGGTGACCAAATTGACCACTAGCCAACCAAACATGACTATTGAGCAATTCTGACATAAAGTTAGTTACGTTTTTGAATTATTTTACAAAATAAATGTTTTTGGGGCCTTTTTAGAGTGCTTAGTACATTATTTCATGAGCCAATATATAAATAGGCTAATATGAATTGTTGTAGACACTTTTGAAATTCAAAAATATAAAATTGGTATCTCTTAAGAGATTCTTCTCTTAGCTCTTATCAAAGAACTTGGTACTTATTCAATGATAAGCCTTTGTGACGAATCTTCATTGACTTATTGATACGCTCGAATTGTGGCATTCAATAATTTGTTCTCTATTCTATATTCTTCCATTATTGTTGCACATTATGAATTTTCAACCATACGGAATGATAATGCATTTGTCAAAATCGATCATAATTCTTCTTTCCATGAACATATCCTATCACATTGGTTCCTAACCTAACCCCTCCCTAAGGATAAAAAATGAATTAGACCAATGCGATAAAATAAGAGATTGGTTAAAATTATCATATCCTATTAACTCAATAAACAACAAATTATAATCAGATAAGATAATTATTATAACATATTTTACCTTTTTCTAACCATTACTTTATACAACTGATTTTAAAATTTAGGAAAAAGATAGGAAAAAAAAACAATGTTATGGAAAATGATATAATATTATTATAAAGAAAAAAAAGTTTTAGAAAGAAAGTTTGTCAAAAATTGTTGTAAATACATCACTATTTTTAACATTAAACTACCAATTTCATTCTTGGTAGTTCTAAAGTAAAAAATACAAATACAGATAAATTTGTTTAAGTAGATATAAAAATATTGGAAATCATGTTAAGAAATCCTCAAATATGAATAAACCCTTTAAATTGTTCTCTAAACTTTACTAAATTAAATCAACTTGGAGACTGAAGTGATAGTAGATGTTCAACACTTTGAAAATTATTTTAATAATTTTATTATTTTAAGCACTACTTATATAATATATAATAGGGAGGGGCCGTCAAAAGTAAGAATTTAAAAAAAATGTGTATTCAAATTAATTTTTTTGAAAATATTTTAATTATCAATTATAGCTAAATTTAATTATAATAAGCAAGACTTATATTTTGATGTGATAGGTAAGAAGTATTTTTAAGAATTTCTTTTATTTAAATCATTTAAAATAATAAATTTGGTTATAATTACGAAAATGATATAAAACCATTAATAATAGATAATTTTATTTGTAAGAAAACTATAAGGAATGAAACGCGAAAACAAAATTTAACTAAAAACAATAATTAATGGCCTAAACAACATTTTACTTAAGTCTTACTCATTTGGGGAAATAGAAAAACAACTATAATCTAGTTAGGAAAACAAGAACTAAGATTAAAAATTATTTATATTGAAACAAATTATAATCTCTAAAAATAACTAAATCTTCTCTCCAAAAGAAATAATTCAATTAATAACACATTAAATATATGGTTCAAATAAGACACAATATTTCTAGAGACCAAAAAAATGAGTAATTTAGAAAATACAAACATAATTAAGCTTTTTAAAAATGATTTCAACTTCGTTTTTTCATAACTTCATCGAAAAAAAAAAAACAAATATAATTCTAATGGTCCAAATACGTACGCATGTTGACTAAAATAGTAACCAAGGGAAAAGACCGAAAACAACCCTAACGGATACAACAATAAATCAGCTATAAATAAATAACATTAACGAAGGGCCAGAAATAGCCACAGGATGACAGATCAATCCAAGAACCCACGAACTTACGTGAAACAAGTCCAGGTTCATTTAAAATTTTAGGCAACCTTGTTCACCTCATTATGAACAAGCAGTTTTGGACCACATCAGTATTAATCAGGTTGTCGGGTATGTCTCTACTTAAATTTGTTCAACAACTGATTAATCACTAAATTTAATGCGTGCAAATAAAAAAAATGAAAATTCAAGTGTTAATCTTTACCAAATTAATGAAATATACAACAATAAGTCGATAAACAAGTTGATCAAGGCTTAGAAAAATACAAGTCTAACAATAAAACTTTGTTTAGTAAAATGATTGCTAAATTTGTTGCCTAATTTTAAATGACGAGGATGTCAGAACACAAAGCAAGCGTAATTTCAATCATTTTAAAGGGGGAGGGGAATACAACAAATCGTATCCACGTTTTGACTACATCTTTTTTCCATAAGCTATTACAAACATACCAATACAACAAAAGAAAATCAACTAAAATATGAAATGCTACACAGTTTATATACATCCCTTGACACAAGATAAAAAGACAAATGGGCAAGGATTTTTTCTTAGAAAAATTTGTATACAAACTAACTCCCGAACGACAAATTCCAATCCTCACTCTTAAGATGTAATTAATAAGAGTGCAACTACTTGTTACGAATTTCTTTGTACAATAAGACCAAACACGCTAGTTGGTGAAAGTAAAAACCAATACCCAACAAAATTTCTCCACGTAATATTCGTGCTATTTGTAGTTTGTTTTGTTTTTCATACTAACTAGTTTTTCTCAATCATTAATGACGGTTTCGTGTATTGAATTCAGGGCGAAAATAACCACTATTTTGTTATGATGTTAGTAGCACTGAAAGTAGGCAGGTCAGACAATTATTTGCTTATTATTTTCACTGTTGTACTTCTGGGTAAGCATTTCAGTTGAGCAATATGCGCTCTCAGGCTATACTCTCTAACCTGCTCAAGAAAAAGTTTTATTAGCAGGTTTGTAGCCATAACAGCAACTTCATTTAACAATCATCAAGGAAAATTAATAGTACTTTAAGCTTCAACACATCTGTCCCGGATAGAAAATTTACCTGAAAGGTTGTAATCACTGACAAAAGGTCTCTGCACTCTTCAAGCAAGACGCGCTCCTTCGCACTTAAGTTGGCATTTTCAACAACCAGAGAATTTAATTGTCCAACCTATCAATTGGAAATGATTAGAGACATTGACACGCCAAATGCTACATAATTCTGGCCAAAAACAACTACTTTTGCTCGATATCAAAATATACATTTATGTGTCATGTACAGGTGAATTACACTGCCGCAATTATATTATTCTGTTAATCACCTTCATATAAATTAACAAAATAAAGTGGACATATGTGGTGTGAAGCAAATAAAGTTAGATGACAAAGGAAAAAAAATACATGTGGGCAGAAAGTTTTTAAATGCATGCGAGTAAAAATGATTTCAATGAGGTAGCCGAAAGAAATCAATTATCTGTCCTTTTTCACACCAAAGCATCATCAGCGAATATAATATAAACCTACAAATGAAGTGATTAAAGAATATCAGCCACACTCGTTTAAAATTTAATTTAAAGGCAAATGGTCTTCTGGTTTCCTGACCTAATTTTGAAATATTGAACTTAAATAGGATCCCATGTTCCCCATTTCCGTCCCCTTATTTTACTTTCACAAGCTTTTAGTGATACAAATAATTGAAATAAAAAATATGCTCTACTAGTATTTTAAATGGTCCAAATATTAATTATCACTGAATTCCTCCATGCTTTTTCACTA
This sequence comes from Cajanus cajan, assembly GCF_000230855.2. NCBI lineage: Eukaryota > Viridiplantae > Streptophyta > Magnoliopsida > Fabales > Fabaceae > Cajanus > Cajanus cajan. The sequence continues at coordinate 13,388,246 of NC_138525.1, forward strand.
ACATGGATTGACGAGGGAGGGCACACAACAAGAGAAGAAAAACTAGGCACAATAAAATCTGTCTCTGTATCAAGCCAATATTTCAAATCATTAGATTACTGTATTTAAGTTGTTTTCCTCCAAAATAGAGCCCTATATACTCAACATTTCAATCATACCACTCAATTCACTCTTGGCATCCGAAACCTAGTAACCTACCATGATAGATATATCTCTTCGTACAATTGAGGAATAAAATGAGAAAAAATGAATGCCAATAATTTACTAATCAAATTGCTAGATGTAATAATGTTTTGCACCCAAATTAATACCTTATTATTATTCAGTAAATTCTGCATTTTTAAACTACAATTTTAAATATATTGGTCCCTTTGCCAAATTGAAGAATAACATGTGGAAAGACTCGAGAAGATGGAAGCCGTAAAGGGGAATTGTTTAATAGCTCAATGAAGAGGATAGGAAACAATTTCATTCATCTTTATTTTTTTTTCCACAAAATATCCCCAAAACTTACCTACTTCAAATGTTTGTACATACACAAAACATGGGATTTAAAAGATTTGTTACTCACATCATTTATTGCATCTCACACCTCTCTATTTTCTCTTTTTCTCTCTTCATTGTAAAATTTGTTGTGGATATGGCATTTCTCATTTCGTATTTACATTCACTTCACCACTGTGATATTCACTACTTTTCTCATTTTTCTCCATCGCATCTATTACCACTTTGTTCTTGGCAGCATGACATAGCCACTCTCTCAATATAAAAGTAGATAAATAAATAGATAGGCTAAAAGCAAAGACAGAACAACGGTGAACAGCATAACAAAACAGTGGTTTCTTATAGTGTATTGGACTGAAACTTGTAAAATACAGTTGTTCACTCTGCATCACATCAAATATCTAACTTGACTTCACTAGGAATTTATTCAAAAGCACTTATAAATTAAGAATTAAGAAGTTTGTAACATTATCATCTAATTACATTTACCGAATTTAACACTAATAAAAATTAATAAAATAGAAACAGAACCGTCTCCTCTGCATACTATCCCCAGTTTTGTTGCTGCAATTTATGCAATCCATTGGATCATAGTCACCCCGTGAACGCAATGTAGGTCAATGAAAGGATCTTAAAGACCCACCAAGTATAAAAAAGTTAGGATCTTTCAGAAAATGGATTCTTATTCAAATGGTTCATAACTGCATGGATTCACTCACATTAACCAGTCAATTTGAGGGTTGATACTCTTAGTACAGGTTTTGAAATGGCAATTGCCTACATTTTAGGTTCCATGAAACCTGAGCCGGTTTTGTATTTGCAATTGCTCAAATTTAAGGCATTGTCAATCTTGGTATAACCATGTGGCGTATGGTAAAACATTAACGAGATAACTTTCCACAATGTATTATAGGCCGTTGGCAGTTAAAATTCATTGGTCCGACAGAACAACTAAAGATTTTCAGTATGGATTATGCAATCATAAGCACTATAGATAGCTGGGAAATTTTAAGATGCAAGACATGCATGCAATGATTACTATGCTCTTATATACAAACGTCAAACCTTCTAAACTTTTCTCTTCAGATCACTTGGCTAGACTAGACTTGCAGTATATAACTCGGTTGATTTTTTTTTTTTATCATAATCGTACTAATATAGCCCAAAGGATATAAAGCCACTAAAAAAAGTATTAAGAAAAACAAAATAATACGTGTATACCATTAGTTCATCACAAATATAATTGAGTTCAACATCCGTGACATCAGGTTGGGCAAAAGAAACATGTACCTTTGGCGACAATAAGCATATGGAGGATGCCATTGCCTGCATCACATCCATCGCTGAACAAATTGCATCCTTCAAATTTAGCAAATCTGTCTGTAGCAAGAAACAGAGCTCTTCATATTAGTCCCAAATAAGGAGTACCTAAATTGCTGTCACTCGCTATCAATTATTAGATAATTAATAAAAGAATAAACAAAAAGCTAAAAGGAAAATACCTTGGCCCCACCAACAACAGGAAGACGAAGAGTGCTAGCCCTCAGGGCTTCAATAGCTCCTGAAAGTGAACTGGAGTACACCCGATCCAAAGTAGCCCAATCTTCCAAATACACCATCTGTATAAATAGTTTCCATTAAGAACTTACTGTGAAAGCTGAACACAGTCAATATTTCTAAATCCAAAAATAATAAAAATAAGTTACAATGGGTTGTTTTATAATTTTAACTTATAATTTAAATTCGGGTAACGGAATGACATGACAATCAAATTACTAGAAAAATGGCAAATCTTCAAAATCTAAAGTCTAAACATACACCAGTAGGTAAATTTAGAAGGAGAAGCTGTATATCTTACTTGGCCCTTCAAGATGGATATTAGCTTAAACTGTTGTTTCAGCAACTGAACCTCTGTTCTTTTGGCTCTAACAGATTCTCGTAGTTTTGATGTAGCTACCCATGCATCATAGAGGCTTTTCTGATACAATGAAATAATATTTAGGAAAAAAATACAACAAATAAGAAAATGCTTTCTATCTTTCCTTGTAGGAACGCTGACTTCAGTGCAATACGACACACTTGCTTCATGGTATGCAGATTTTTATCATTGTAATTCAATTTCAAGACAAAATAGTAATAATAATAATAATAATAATATAAAAAAAAAATAATACCTCCGCGTTCAATTTCTGCGCAGAGAGGGCGGCATTGGCTCTAGCGTTAACAAAACGCCACTGAAGGAGCCTGTTATGGAAGAGTCTCAACAAATGCGCATGGACAATCCGATTCTCCCCTACCTTCCCCCTCGGAACATCAACAGCAAAACTCAAAACAGAAGGTTCACTACTGAACCTACTACTCACGCCGTATTGCGCTCGTGAGGGACTCAATCCTCTCGAAGGAGACCACACCGAAGCCGACGTCGCTAGCTTACTCGGAGAAGCAGGACGCACTGCGGAGCGAATCGGAGAACCTTGAATACGGCCATTCACAACTCCTCGCGGAGACGAAACAGGACAATCCAACGGTAACTTCTTCGGCACCAGAAGCCTTGGACTAGGACTAGGAGTAGAAACCGCTGCTTTATTTCCAATTCTAGAAGACGGAGTATCCGATTGGCGTCGTAACCGATTATTATGCTCCTGCCAGAACCTTGCCGGCACCACGATTCCTCGAGAACCGCGTAGCACATGTCCTTCTCCAGAGGAACTTCCAGAAGTCACGCTTTCGTTATCCGAAGGAACAGGCTCGGGCTCGTAAAACTCAGATCCGTTAATTTTGCAGCTCTCTGATCTCAGCGTCGCGTCGTGAGAACCGCGAACACACGCCATCGGATTCTGCAACGACCTATCAACGCTCGCCGGCGCGTCCGTTTGCTTCGTAACGGTGGAATCAGCGCACTCCAAGCTTCGGTTCACGCAATTCGCTTGTTGCTGCAATTTCCCCGGCCACCGGTGCCGATCCAGCGACCTCACATTCTCGGCGTGAAACGAATTACCGTTTCCCGAGACTCTCGCCGGCGTCGGCGTCGGCGTCGGCGTCGTCGCGACCTTCCTCCTCTCCGGCGTGCTCTTCCGGAAGCTCTGCGACGGCGGCGGTTTCGTGGCTCTGACCTGGATCGGGAACGACTCGCCCTGGAAGGAAACGGACAAGCTCCTGGTGGAAGTGAAGAGAACCTTCTGAGCAGCCGGAGCATCCGCTCCGGTCGGCCGTGGAGTGCCTTGTCGGCGGCGCTCCGCCGACTGAGCTCGCTTGGCCGAAGGCGTCGGCGTCGGCGTCGGCGTCTGCTTCGTTCTCGTGGAATTCAGCGTCCTGGTTACCAACGGCGAGTGGCATCTTCTCGGAGGAGACGAAACGGAGGAAGACGAAGACGAAGAAGAAGACATGTAACGAGAAGTAACCTCTCGTGCTTTGGGCCTGCGTGGAGGCCCAAGCGCATTGTCCGATTCAGAAGGTAACAGAGGAGTCCTCCTGGGAGTTGGCGTCTGAGCTCGCTTGGGGTTTATCGCCATTGAAATTTCAGCTACCATTGCTAATATTATTATTATTCTCAAATTCCAATTGCAATATTACTCTTTCATAGTAATCAACAATAATCAATTCGAAACTCGAGAATCGAAATCGGAAGCGAGGATGCAGAGAATAAACGAGAGGGGAGTGCGTGTTGGAAGGTTGAAAATGGGAACGGAAATGTGACCGTTACGATTTGCCGGGGCTTGACCGAGTAAGGAGTGTAACTGTCGAAGCAGTGGAATCACACGCTGCGCGATTGTGCATCAGTTGGGGAAATTAACGCCAAAATTAGAAGGAGCGAGCACAGCCACCACTAGAGTGATGGTGACACTGTGGCACACGTACGCGCGGTGTTGGGGAGAATAAATGCACTCGCCGTGACTCCAGGGTAGTTTCGTAAATGCACTACGGTTTACGTCACGTTGCGGTGCTTTCGTGGAGCTAGAGGTTTATTTTTAATTTTTCTTAATTTTGATAAAATAAATATATAGTAAACGGATGAAAACGACATGGGGGAGAGTGAGCGAGGAGGAGTATGACTGTGTAAACTGTAAAGTACGAAGTTGGAATTGGATATTTGCGTTTCGCCCAGGGAATGAATCTTCGGAGAGACGTTACGCAAACGACACTGCTCAATTTTTATAATGGGAAAAATTATATTAGTAGCCGTTTCCTTTTCAGCGTATGGTAATGGACCAAGGTACAAAAGTTCGGATGAACTTAGTAGCCACTTATCAATCACTATATAATTAATTCAGTTTTGGAGGTACCAAGGTTGCTTTAACTTTTCAGTTTTTTTAACCCTTTATGTACTTTCACCTTGGATGGACACATGAAGGCCAAAATCCAACTACTGTATTCCAACTTTTTTAATGATATTTTAATTTTATACATGATGAAAAAAATTAGTACAATGATGTAGTATTTCAGAAAAGTAATTCCTTCGTGTAAATAGGATAATTTTTATCCATGAAAATTATCACGATGGCAACAAATTTTTCACCTAAAACACTATTTTAATACCTTACAACTAAGATAATTCAAATGGTTCATGTTAATAGGATATGAAAAAGTATATAATTTAACATATAGTATGAACATATGTTACCATTTAATAGTCGATGTTTATTATCTTTTAATGTCAATGATGAATAGTAGGAGTGGTTACATAGTTTTCTTCGTTGTTATTGAATAATTTTTTAAAATAAAACTTGATCGCATATTTAGATATTAGATTTATAAATTGATATTTTAATATTATTAAATATATATTACTTATGCAATATATAAATATGACATAATATGTCAATAATAAAAAATAAAATATTGTTGATAAAGAAAAGATAATATTTAATTGTGTAACATTTCATATATAACAAAGATTGAAGTAATAATAATAATAAATAAATAAACTCTATTCTAAGATGGAACTTAAAATATATTGATATCGAAATATTTGAAGTAAGACCCGAAGAGATTATTTATATAAATATTGAGGAACTAAAGTAATCTAGTTCAAACTTTCAATATTAGAATGAGTGTAAGATGAAAATTTTCACTTAATTATAAGTTAAATATTTTTTTCATCTTTATGATAAATCACTTCATCTCCTAATTTATCTTTGTATTTATATAGAACAAATCAAAATTTCAATATAAAAGTGTCCAACTATCCATTTTCTTTCATATCATAAAATTCTCATATATTGTCACATTCGTTAACTAAAAAAAATTCTTCTTTATGAAAATTTCAAATACATTTCTTACAAGATTATCCAATTTTACTTTTTTTCTCAATTTCATGGAAGAATATAACAAAAAAGGAAATTAATTTTCCCTTGCATACAAAAACCAATCAAGATAAAGAAATGAAAATCCACCTAATAATAAAAGCATGGATAACAAAAAAGTACAAATTTAAATTTTAACTTCACTCGTACACATAAAAAAAATTATAATAATAATTTATTATTTTGATGTCAGTGATAGTGTCTATCTTCATGAGTGCCATAAGCACAATCATCTTCTATCTAACATCTAAGACATAAGATGTAAAACTATTAACAAAGTATGTTAATATATAATTGAACATCGTTCAAATAAAATTAAACATCAAAGAATAATGAACGTGTCTCAAAGACACATATTAATACACAAATGACCTCAAACATTTAAAAAAAAAAAAAAAAGTTAGGAAAGTTGTGTATAATTCAAATTTGCAAATACTCTAAATGAATAACATATAATTCAAATTTATTTGGTCTCAAAATAAATAAATAATGAAGAGAAGGAAGAAGCAAATATAAAGACTTGTTTTACTAAGATCTTGAATGAAATTAGTTTATAATATTAATTATATATAAAATGAATATAAGATGAAGAGGCAAAATTTGTACCAGTGGAATTTTCCATATTTCTAAATTATGAAATTATGACAGCTAATGTCTTACTGTTCGTCTAATAAAAAATATTTTTTCTTTAAAAAACTTTTATTTGTTATCATTAAAACATGAAAACTTGAAAAATTTAAAATTATTTTTTGACTTAACATTTATAGAAGCGTTTATGTTCTTCATTTCTTCTAAATTCTTAAATGCACATTTCATAAAATAAAATAACTTAAACAAATATTAGTCTCTCAAAAATCATTTTATTATCATTAAAACTGGAGCAACATAATCTCTATTAGTTTAGGTGAAAAAGTATAGTTAAAGGACTTCTTCACATGTTAATAGAATATGAAAAGGTATATAATTAATGATTGAGCAAAAAAACTTAATATATAGTAAGAGGATATGTTACCATTCAGTCATTTATTCATTGATGTTTATTGTCTTTTAATGACAATAATGAGTAGCAATAATGGTTACATAGTTCTCTTTGTCGTTGCTTAATAATTTTTAGTATAAAACTTAACCTGATATTTAGATATTATTTGCCTGGTGTAGGAAATTAAAATACAATGTTTGAGTCCTATTTGGTGCAAATTAAAATTAAAATTTTATTTTGACAATTTTTTATAGCTATTTAATAATATTGATTTTATTACATGAATTATTAAAATAAAATCATGATTGTAATTATAAAATAATATTTTTGTTTCAATATTATGTTTAACTTTTCTTCTTTCAAATTTTTTTTTAAAAACTACTCCATTAAAAGCTAATTATTAACCAGCTAAGAGATAAAACAATTAACAAGCTAAGAGATAAAACAAAGTAGAAGATGAATTGATAACCATATATTTTGTTAATGATTATATATGAGAATACAGTGGCTTCTATATATTAATTACCGAAGTGGATGTAAAACTTTCCCTCATTCCTGTTTGTTTCTTTGTCCATTAGTTGCTATGGTGAGCACAATTTAAAGATTAATTTTTTTTAATTACTGCCTTAAAAACTTTACAGCAGCAATTATTTTGTCTTATTGACTTTAACTAAAATAAATAACTTATATATACTATTTATAAAAGTTTAGTATTAAGTATTTCGTTTTATTTTGTCTTATTGAGCAGGGAGCCTTATGTAAGACAAAATAATTACATATTTCTATCAAAATTTTAAAAACTGTCGAATATATTTGTCTTATATTTTAATTTTATAGCTTCATATTGCATTAATAAAACTTTAAATCACTAGTGGTTAAAATATTACAAAATTGATTGTTTTAAGTTTACAAAATTGATTGTATAATCAATTTATTTTTGTCGATATTATAGTAAGATACTTTTAAAATTGATTTTTTTACTAATTTTAAAATCCACACCCCAACCTCACCGTATAATCAACATATGAGCATGAATTCATAAAATAGCTTGAATATTATTATAGTTTTTATAGAATACTTCTAATCGTAAATCATAAATTCAAAAGTCTAATTCTATCATGAAAGTCAGGACACATCTTGAAGAGGGTAAGAATCAATCACATAATATAAGATTGTCAATACAAAACTTAATATTAAAACCATTAAAAGATGAAAAGATACATCTTACAAAAATTAAGTCAAACATACATACTACTTCAAACTTCAAAGTGCCCGTTGCACAATAGACATAAAACATGATTTCATCTAAAATTAGCAGGCACATTCTCACATCATTTTAACAATGAAAAGAAACAAACAATCACAACTTACCTAATTATAGATTTATAGTTTCACACAACTAGCAACAAAAAATCCAAAATAACAAATTATAAGAACCTAACCTAGATTCTTCAATAGAAACCCTAGTCTAGTATCTTGGGTCATCAACTCCAATAGTAGACATCACCATGGACTAAATCGAAATTTCGGTAATCCTATCTAGCTACACTTCTTGCAAAACTTCCATCGACGGATCTTGCAATACCAATCATGAAACTCAAAAGACAAAAATCAATGTTCCTAGTTTCTTGTTGTTATCAAATGGCAGCATGCAAGATAACAACACAAAGATGTCCCTTCTCGGAGAGATTGTTTGTGCGAGTGCGAAGAGAAAAATGGATGTGGGTCATGCTAATAAAGACGTTTTTAAAACCGGTTAACTTTTACATAATTCTTTTTATATCATATACAAAACCGGGTATGTGCACAACCAATTAATGTTGTATATCAATGCAATATAACATCGGTTAAAATATAACTAATTCCTTATACTATATATAACATCGGGTTAAATGCAGCGATCCTAAAAAATTGTAACATTATTTAAAAGAAATATATCATCCTCTTTCTTATTAGATCAGTTCCATTATAATCAATGTTAAAGGTTGACATCGTATCTTATTTTTTTTACTAGTGAACAATTAAATCATTTAATTTCACATATTTTGGTGTAAAAATTTAATTAGTTATATTTATATTGCAATTTTTGTTATGTTATTAGATAATCATAAATTGTCATATGATAAGATTATAATTTATGACAATTTATACTGTGTGGCTAGCTACAATGTGGACCTTATGGAGGTACAGGAATAAGTGTATCTTTGACGGCGGAACATTTGAGCAAGGTAGTATAGTTAGAGACATTCTTATTTTTTGTTGGAGGTGGCTATCCACCCTCAAACCATCCTTTGCCTATTCTTTCTCTCAATGGAGTAGCAATCCTGGGCCATGTATTTGTTTCAACGGGTGTGGATAGGGTAGCAGGTTCTGATTATGAGGAGATAGAAATGTACTAAGTATTTCTCTATAATCCTGGAAAACTCTATACTTTGTATATGGGTTCAGGTACCCCTTGTACCTGTTATATATTAATTTTGCTGTTTAAAAAAAAAAAGATTATAATTTTTTATAATAATTATTTTAAAATAATTCTTAATTATATAATAATAAATTTAAAAAACTTAAACTCGTATAAAAATAAGACTCTTCAGTAGATTTATTCTTATACTCGTGATAAATTATTCTTTTTACATGTGAATAAATTACCCCAAAACGTACAAGAATATGAATACAAATTATTATCAATAAATATTTTTCTATACATATATAATACGTGCAAGTATTGCTTTACTTATTTCCAGAGTCATTAATTGAATACGGCCAAGTATCCTTCATAAATGTTACTTTTTCTTTATTCTTCTTTTAGTTAAAAAATAGGAAGTATCAGAAGGGCAAGATAAACCGTAATTAATTAGTGAAAGCCTACACTATGATAGAACAGAAGGTATATATGTATATTATCTCTGTTTGTTTGTTTTTTTTAAAATAAAAAACTAGAAACAGAAATAATATACATGTATAGCTTCTATTCTATCACACTAGTAATGATTGAATGTCAAAAAAAATTAACAGCATAATATTAATTACTTTTTAAGTTTACATCTTATACGCAGTTAATATAGATTTTTTTATTACTAATTAATTAACTATTCTAAATATAACTTTTAAATATTATAACAGAGTAAGTATTTCCCTGCAGTAAAAAATAAAAAGGTATTTCCCATGGTCACTTAATCATGTGCATCGTCCAATACGCTACGCTACGTGTTGTAGCATTTTTTTTTTTTAATGATATTGTAGCTTATGTGTTAATGTGATAGGATTTATATGGTTTTAAGTTTGAAGTTTAATAACGTTATTGTAATTTTGACGAATAAAAAAATATGATAATATTATTTAGTGATTATAAGCACAAAAAATTAATAACTTTATCTTATATAATAATTTATAATTAAATAATAATACAAAAGGCTTTTGTGTTATATATATATATATATATATATATATATATATATATATATATATATATATATATATTAATCGGTTATTAATATTTTAGTCTGTGAATTATATGGAATAATTTTTATTTTATGTAATTAAAATTGATAAATTTTGTGGGAATTAAAATTTATGATAAATCATTTTTAATAAGTAAATCGTATCACACTTAAAATTTAAAATAATTTTTTTTTTATATTATGAAATAGAGTTATTTAATTATTTATATTTTTGAAAAAATGATAATTAAGAAAAATTTCTAAAAATATACTCGTTGAAAAGAAACTAAAAATGTCATTTGTTGAATAATGATATCTAAAAACGTTCTTGTTTCATATAATTATTTTGTTCTATATAAAAGGAATAAATTTATTATTTTTTAGCTTTTACTTATTTTTTGTTTTGTGCATTATAAAAATAAACCCTAAAAGAAAACAAGTTTTGTTTTCCCATTTGATATTAAAAAAATCCTTTTAAACATTAGCAGCGCAAGATCTATAACATATTATGTTTTATCATGACTTTTTCGATAAGAGTAGAATATACTAACACTTTTTTTTTAAGTTAATCATTTATATATTGTCAGTGTAAAATTTTTTTTACACCAACAATTAATTATGTCTTTTAATTATGTTATGTTACTATAAACACATTTATTTTTAATAATAATTTAATAAATTAAAAAATATAATTAGTTGTTAATGTAAAATTTTTTTACACTTTTAGCAGGTGATTAATTCTTCTTTTTATCAGTTAGTTACACATTTACAATCTGACATGATTTGATGGTATTTGACAATTATTTTTGATCAACAATTGATAGCTATATTTAGAAAGAGAGAGGATCTACCGGTTCTAAAACACATTTTTTAAATTATATTATTGATATAAATTATAAAGTATTGATTAATTTTATTTTATTATAATTAATTTTTATCAAAAAATCTGATTAGATATTTTTAGTAATTTATTATTATTATTAATTAAGTTTTTTTTAATCTATAAAATTTGAATCCAATATTTTATTAAAAAATTGAGTTTAGATCCACTTCAACTAACTATTTATCAATGATTCTAAAATATTTTTTCAAATGAATAATATATACCAATTTATAATCTTATAATCGGAGAATTGCATGAATTTGGCCTTTCAACCCACGTGGGGTGATACAAAAATTCACAACCTCATCTAATTTGCAAAATCCATGGATGACATGAAAAGTTCCTAGTCATTAGATTTTGAATCTGAATCCTGCATACCTTCCTCGGATATATATACATGCTAGGCTATGTATGAAATAATTGTCATGTTGCTGCTACACATGTTTTTCATATATATCCTGAGTGCACCTGATGTTGTTGGGGTCGGAAAATATACTTTGTACAATATATAGTACCAACTACCAAGTACCAACTGTGAAACATCAACAGTTTTACCTCAATTTGTTTCTTTCTTGCTACTAAAGTCGCGGTGGTAATTAATACTGCATTGTTTGGAGGTTGCAACATAAAAACTTTTTGCTCTTTAATAGCTTCTGTTCTGTGTCATGTCTTAACTAAACTTTACTTCCACCTAAACGCGTGACCATCATTTCTCTCAATTGCTCAGAGCATTTCATTCGCATTTAAGAAACACGATGTGTACATATCTCTCTGGTATTAATATTATCAGCGTTGGATGCCCGTTCAATCAGGCTAACGCACATAATTTTTTTTCAAAAAAACGTGATTCCTCACTTTCAATAGATGTTTGATTTTTTTTTTTTTACACAATTTCAAGGGTGAAAATCAATTTTGCTTGAAGCTAAAAATAGCTTCTACGTTTAGAAAATTGATTTTGATAATTCAATTCTTAAAAAGCAACACCAAAGACAGCTATGTTACCGGTAGCTTTCGGAGTCATAAGTTAATGCTTTGCAGCAGGTAAATTGAAGACCCATATGGATCTGGGAGTGGGAGCATGAAGGCACTATTCACAAGTTTATTCGAAAACTAGAATTTAATAGATAAATAAAAATAGTATATGGACACCTGGACAGGAACACATGCATGCATTCACTTTTAACGCGTTAGGACCACTAAAAGCTACTTCCTTCTCGAGCACTCTATTTCATTATGGTTCTTTTCTTTCCCTTGTATCGATCAGCAAATTAAAGATATATAGGTTTTACCATCCATATATATATAAAAACTCCTCAACATGACCTTCATCAAGGTTTCATTTTACTAGCCATTTTTTGTTCCTTGTGGTTATAAGTTAATAATAGTAATAACTGTTCCCGAGGCTCAATCCATGTAACGAGAGTCACCCTAAGTAGGCCAAATCTCACATATAATATTAACCGAAGTCAACTTCCTATAAACACAAGACTTTAGTACTCATGAATAATGAATCATTTCTTGATTTAGAGTAAAATTACAATGTCACCATACCAAAATAGGTAATATTTTGATAGGTTGTAAACTCATAGGCCATGTCATTTCATCTCTCATCATACTGCCACAATTTTGTTCTTGATAGAATGTTTCCGTAAGTTTAATAAGGAGTGTTTATAATTTATAAATTATCTTTACTCTAAATTTTTAAGTGGTGGAAGACTTTTTTTTTTTTTTATATATCAATACAAATTTTCAAAACTAAAAAGAAAAGTATCTAAAAGCACTCTTTCTAATACTAATTTTGAATCTCAAATTCGTTGTTATTATTAGTATTATTATATATAAATTATTATCTGTTTTGAAATTCGTTAAATCATTATTATTTTATTTATAAAAATGTGTTTCAATGAGTTAAAGAAAAATAACGTTGATAAATTATTTTTGATCTTGACTTATAGTAATATATAAATCATAAATGGCATCATTATAGTAAAATAATTACTAGTAATAAAAATGTTGGCAAACTTAATTAATTAGCTATCCCTCACACTCATAGGCCCATATCACCTCCACGAGACGAGTATTAATGGAGATGATGATAGCTTTCTAGAATATTATGTGAGGAACAATGATTTTGTCTAGAGTGAGAAAATTAAACTTGGGCAAGGAAACAAAGTGAAGAAAATATATATATCCTCGCGCGGCTCATGACGGAAAAAGAATGGCGAACTTGTCCTTCAAAACTCTAATTGCGTACGAAATGCTGGCTATTTGTCTAATGAGAACGCTAATGATGTTGGTTGTTATGACTGTTTTATTGCAAAAGCAAGTAGTGTGATCATTGTTTACCTTTAATTTCAATAGTCATTAGATGAATAAGCACCCTTTTAAGATCAGAAAGAAGGGACAAGGGTGTTTGATATGATTTTGCAAGCTATGTAAAAGGCATCACTTTTCATGATGCTCCTGTCTGTACTGTCTTTGTTCATTCTCTTCTCTTTATATCTTTCCCTTTGCTTTAGTAGTGCTTGTCTGCTTCAGGTCCCTTAGGTCCTATCCTATCTAGCTATTTCCTTAACCAAATCTATTCACAAGTCCTCACCAAGAAACTACACACGCTAAAATACCACTTGTACGTACACATGTCACACATTTCATCTATATACTTCTAATTTTATTTTAAGCTTTTCTTTATCTTTTGAACTTTTATGTGATTAAGATACCAATTAATCATAACCACTTTAAAGTTATCGGCGGTTATCTTTGTTTAATTTTTGTTTCGGTACAGAGGATTCCTCAAGAAAATTCTAACAGTTGTCCATATTCAAAGAGTAACCAATCACCTCTTAATCCTAGGAAAAATTTACATACTTTTGTTTAAGTGTATTATAATATCGGATTATCCGAAGATATATATATTTTTCAAAAATCCTAGTATTATTAGATCTCACCCTAATTGTTATAAATGTTTATAATTATCAATGTTAAATCATTGAGCATTTGTCTAAGCTAAGTCAATAAGTAACTAATACAATGATCTAGATATGTTCGATCAAAATTGTTTACTCTATTCAACTATAAATTCGAAGAGTACACATTCTCCTAGCTTCGAAAATATGAATATAAAAAAGTTCATTGACTGACTTATCTTGTCTCATTGACTTTGAGCTTGAAGGATACAATTTCAAATATGTTTTTATTTATTTATTTTATATTATAATATAAGCTTGTAGTAGATTTTTTAAAAAAAATCCTATCATTTTGTATCCCTATTTTCTTAGAAAAATTATAAGTATATATATCCACTCATGGCTTATTAATCATTTCATTTTCATCTTTATAACTCTCTTCTTTTTGCTATCATATTACTTATTATATTTCTTACTTTTTTTTTATTCTTTCTTTTTTTCCTGTATCTCTTGTTTTCTCCCTTGATTCATCTCATTTTGGAGTTTACGAATATCATGACCCGCTTTCTAATACCTCTGAAAGATTTTTGCTTAAGCAAATGGTAGCTCCGGACTAAAGGTTGTGGGTTTTTGAATTTTGATGGAAGAACACAATTATTATGGGCAAAAAACTCAAAATTTGATTATAACTTCTTGCCATTTAATTAATTTGGTTGTTAGAATAATAAATTCGACCGGCTCAGCTTACGTTTCCTAGTCCCTAGAGAATGTTGCATGTGTAGGACCAAAAGGATAAGGAAATATCTCAACAGCCAACTTATGCCGCCATGATTTTCTAACTAACACAAACTCTTCTATAATGAGGATAAATTAGTGATATAGCAGGTGTTATAGAATATGAACCCAAAGTTTGCAGAGAACTATATTCTAATCAACTCGGATTGACTAATTTCTTAAAGCTTGTAACATATACATAACAAAAAAGATGGATACACTTTTGTCAAGTTGTAATTAATATAATTCTCCCCAAAATTCTCATCGATTTAGGTATGTATTATTATTTAAGCATAATATGATTAAAATTTACCCAAGAGAAACCCAACAATTTGACTAAAAGGTTGAGAACGTACATTGTAAGGAAAGGAGTATGAAATCACATTGGCAAGAAAAGTCATATATGCGGAATTGTTGGTTAAGAGGTCCACTAAAAAGCATATTAATTTTATGATTAGTTAAAATTAACCAAACCCATACCACGCGAAATTTCACAAGTTAGGGGTCCCGAAAGAATCATCACTTGAGAAACACTTCAAACAATAATCATGGGTTTCTAAAAGCCACTTTCCATTAACCTTCCCAAATAATGTTTGGGCAGTTTAAACATCTTGGTACCTCGCATTAAAAGGGTTCATGTGGCTTCAAGAAATGATGCATGTGTGCATTGGTTGGTCCCATTAATATATGAATAAGTTGGATAATTGAGAAGGCACGGTTGGGTTTGAGAGAACGAGTTCCAACGCTTGCTACGTACAGCTGTTACATCTTTGGAAGACCAAGTCACCATGACATGCTAGGTATTATTAGAGAGTCAAGAAAAGTGAAAGAGAAAAGAAAAGGCACACTTGATGGGACGTGAAACATTGAAGAACCTCTTTACTTCTAATAGTAGTAATCCTAGTGGCAGCAGCCGATGAAATTTATGGGTGATCAAGCTACATGAGCTACAATAATTTTATCTTAAGCAATAATAAGTGCCTCAACAAAGTCTAACCCAAGTATGGTATTATTCTTAATCAATCTTTGCTTTCACTGTTGGTGGCAGTTATCGATCTTCAACAACAACAAGCATTTAATAAGTCCTATATATCGAATTAGACCTTATTATCTTTATAATTACACTCGAGATTGGTTTATTTGGGAATTACGGCTACTTGAAGTGTACCATATGTTTGCAATTCCCCCTTTATCAAGAATTTAGATATTTTGACTAATTTAACAAATTTGACTTAAAAGACAAAAATTAACTCATTTGTATATCTTATTTTGGTCTTTTATAAGATTTCTAACAATTCCTTTAACCCCAAATACTGAATATCTCATACTTAGAAATTTGTACAGGACTGAATTAGTAAGTAGCCTAATAAAATCGATAATAATATATCGTTATTCACTAGTATAAAAAGGGTAATTTACATCAATTATTTTAAAATTTTTTACATCAGAAAAACGTTCAATGTAAATACGGGAGACGTAAATTTACGTCGGCTGTGATAGCCGACATAAATTTACATCAGACATTCACAAGAGCCAACGTAAAAAAGTTGGAAACAAAAAAAAAACATAACGCGTGCAAGCAGAACGAGCCGTTCTCCAAGCAGAATGGGCGTTCTGATTGGAGAACGTCGCGTTCTGCTTTAAGAACGGGCCGTTCTGCTTGCAGATCCACCCAAAAGAGAAGCATTTTCTACCTGGTATTAACTAATATATTAACAGACGATGATCCACTCAAACGCGAAGAAAATGATAATATTAACTAATATATTAATAGATCAATACATATATTTATTTTCAACATATTAGCTAATATATTAAGAAAGGATTTTCCAAACTAACCTCAAATACGAGCCCAATGCAATCGGTCAAAAACTCAAGAACCACCCAAACGCGCAAATATACACTCAGATGCAATACACTCAAACGAAATCTTAACTCAGAAAACTCGAATGGCACATATACACTCAAAGCTCTCTTGTTTAAATATTGACGTGCAACGCAAATACAATTTAAAATTTGTAGATATTTTACGTCGGACCTCGTAGGGGTCGACGTAAAAAAGCAAATCTACGTCGAATATAACTTATATCCGACATAGATTTGCTTTTTTACGTCGGCCCCTATGAGATCCGACGTAAAAAAGTTGGACTTAATTACAAAAATGTCACCACATTTTTTTAACGTCAGATTTTTCTTTGTCTGAAGAGAATACAGTGACGTAAATTACCCCTTTTCCCTCTAGTGTTCCTCACTATTTTTTGATTTAATCATTAATTAACGTGTAATTTTCAACACCCTTAGACTACCCTTTCCATGTTGCTAATTGTAACAATTAAGTCTCCTAAAATTAAACTTCATAAAAATGTTACTAACATACTATTTTGAATGCCTCTCATCTGTTGAATGAAATATTTACTAAAAAGTAACAAAAACTTGGTGAGCCTCTTCTTGTTTAATGTCTCTCACTGAAAGCCTTGTTGCCTACATGATATTCTGGTGCAACTAAGTATATAATACAAAGCAATCAAAGCAACTAGCTGACCCACGTTAACAGAATTTCAGATAAAAGTAGTCATCAAAAGTGTCAAGGCTGGCTAGCTATACCAGATTCGCCATGTTTAAAAGTATGCTTCTATTACTTTTGGGACCATCTACCTCTATTTCAATGAGAAGCAATCCAATTTGAGAATATATGACTACAGTGTAGTAATAACAATATAATGATCAAGAATTAAAATAAATTCATACCTCATAAGAAAGAAGGATCAAGAGAAAAGAAAAAAATAAACATTGCTGAAGTAGCACAAACTTGCTAAAACAAACATAGGGATCTGCATGATCCTTCTAAGTACGTCCACATTGGCCACTACATAGGATTCCAAAAGGCATAAAAAAATTCACAACTAGCACATGAGAAAACTAGGATTACAAAGCCTAGCAAACAGAATTCGAGTTAAACAAGGTACAAAAAAAGCTGACTAAACAACCTGTGAAAACTAAAGTACACAATCATCATTCTCAGCATGAGAAATGCTACCAAAAAGAAGCTACACCAACACATTTTTGAACAATCTGTTATTTCCCGGTAATAGGAAATATGTCAAAAAGATTGTTCAAAAGGGTGTGTGAATAACATTCCTTTATTGAGCATAGTACCAGCATGCTTCAAGTTGATTAGAATCTCAAAACTTCGGAGGAGGTGAAGGTTTTGGGATAATATATGGATTGAGAGGGGTTCCATGCTCAATAGGTCCTGCATGTACAGAAGCCTGAAATGTACTTGGCACTGGATCAACGGAACCGTAATCATTCAGATTCACTTGACCTATATCACCCTCAATGCTGCTTTTAATATTACACCCATTTTCCTGAAATTTCATAGAAGAGAACACTTTTAAGACAATTTATTAACCCACAAGTACAAATACCATCATGATTGTCAACTTTGAAATAATACATAAATCATATCCATGGACTAAAAAATTAAGATGCAATTGAACTAAAATAAATTTTCATGCAGTGTAAAGATTTTACACCAAGTACTAATTAGAAATCATTCTAGATATTACTTTAAGTCAACAAACGTTTTATACATGTCAATATATGACTATATATGTGTGTGTGTGTTTGAATGATATTATAAAAAGTGCACTCAAATTAAATTCGTATTTATAAATTGGTTTTGATTGTGTTAACCAGCATGATTAAGGGCCAGGGCTAAAGTCCAAGGATTATAAATAAAGGATATCCATACCTTCAGTTTCCTGCTTACTGTGATCGGTGTAGCTTTATCACCATAGTTGGTAGCAATCAAATCTGGGGATTATAGATGAAGGTATCACATTGTTAACAAATAACAATCTAAACAATAAATAGAGCCAACGAAATCTACTCTCGTTAGTCAAAGACATCAAGAATCATATAGAAGAACGTGAAAAAATGCACTAGGCGGTTAGGCCAGCAATTTAATTCATGCATGCAATATTTTGGTTGAATAATATTAATACCAAAGACATTATCAAATGCGGAAGAATTTGAGAGTAACTTAATCATCATATAGACTGTGAAATATAAGCTTCTATTTATCCATAAATCGAACTTAATTTTCAGTAAATCTACTACTTTACTATCCAAGAGGCTAACACTGATGCATGATATGTGTGTTTAAAACTTAATATAATAGCATATAGCCTTTTTCTCGTAAGCAATAATTTTAAAATAGGTGCAAACTTGAAAACCAGAAAAAATGCATTTCACTGTGCTATATATGTCAAATCATAAATTACTCGTACAAGTTCAAGGACACTCGATGTGAGTAGTTGAACATTTTGCGGTTGAAAACTACCAAGTTGTTTCGAGTTTCAACTTAGTAGTGCTTGCTAAATCATACACAAAAGGAGAAAACAAACAATTTGTTCTTCTTTCAAGAGGCTGTGTGGATTAGAAACTGTACTAATTCACGAGGCTAACATTGATGCATGATGCACTTGGAAGATATAAAATACCAACTGTATCGATCATGTTTGTTTGTTCAAAACATCAAAGCATTTTTTCTCCTAACCAAAAATTTTAAAATAGCCCGCAAACTTGACAACTAGAAAAATGGATCTCACTATGTTATGTCAAATCATAAATTGCTCGTACAATTTCAAGGACACTCGATGTTTGCGGTTGAACACTACCAAGTTGTCTCTCAACTTCAAGTAGTGTTAGCTAAATCATACACAAGGAAAAAAACAAAAACTGCTATTTTTTCCCAAGAGGCTGTGGATTGGAAATTGGCATCACTAGTGCATGCATGCACCCTTATCTCTTCAAAGATGTGTAAAGTAAAAAACAAAAACAAAAATAAAATTTGATCAGGGGGAAACACGGCATTCAAAACACCCCATGTGTCTTTTAAACCGATGAGCTTGTCTTTCAAGGTGATAATAACAAAGAATTTGAGCTATATTTCCATTATAGCAAGAGATCTAATTTTCTCAATCGAAATAAAGAGTTTGGAACAAATAATAATAATAATGGAAGAAGATATGTACCGGGAAATAATGAGGCACAAGTGGGACTCAAGAAGTTAAAGAACGTCACAGTTGCCCCAACAACCAAGATCAAACCACAAACTCCAGAAACCTTCATGTTGTCAATTACAAGAAAACCTCAAGTGGACAATGTCCTTAGCTGGATTAACTACTATCACACACAACACTATACTACAAACTATAATAACCCTTGTTGAAAACACAAGACCCTTGTTCATGAAACCAAAGTCTACCTCAAAACGCGTAAAGAGGATAATAGAGTTTAAAGGGTAGATAAAAAAGTTGAGGTTCGCAAACCAAACCCACCCTTTCATAAGTGTGTTTGCATTATTTTATTATTAAACCAGTTTTGTTTAGTTGCTTTTGGTGTCAGCACAACGTGCTTGGGACTCGTGTTCCGCTACAGTCTTTAGTGCATACATTAAATACTCATCAGGCATCAGCCTCTTCATTCCCCACTGCTCTGCAACCCCCACAAAAGCAATTACATCTCAACAGTCACCGCAATGAAGGGCAATGAAACTTCCATGCTGCCCTTATCGTTTGTACTTACCACATTATTACTTGTTGAGGGATGCAATTAGAGATGTAAAAAAAAAAAATGTAATCACATATAGTTGCATATTTAATTAGTTATGGATTGAAAATTGATATCGTAAGTGAGTATTTGTATATCATATATATATATATATATATATATATATATATATATATATATATATATAGAGAGAGAGAGAGAGAGAGAGAGATATAGGTATTTTTATATTTGCATGTTATTGGAGCGGATAAAGATATTATAATATTTGTGTTTATATGTATTTATTAATATTTAATTATATAATTATATATTAAATTTATTTAAATTAGGAATTAAGTACTTTAATAATTAAAATTATTTTTAAATTAAAAAATTTTGATTAATAAAATCTGTAATATATTTGAATAATTTAAATTTTAATCTTGAGACTATTATTTTTAAAAGAAATTATTATAATAAATTGAAAATATTATTAAAATATAAAAAAAAAAAATATATATATATATACACAGATATCTCTGAACATCTACACATATCCAAAAAAATATATGAATATCTATTTAATGGATATCCACACAAATATGAGAACAAGTATAAGATGGATATTTATCCAACAAGACGGGTAGCGAAAGACTACTATCTATACATGTCTGGTTCTGTCCTATTTACATCTCTAATTGTAATACATTCTTTAATACATGTTTCCTCTTACTTAATGATGTGTTTGGTAAAGAGAAAAGAAATAGGTAAAAAATAGAGGGAAGAGAGAAGTAAGTTAGTTAAAATAGGTAAAAAGAAAAAAAAATGTAAGAAATAAAGTATATATTAAAAATAAAAGATACAAATAAATGAATAAAAATAAATAAAATAGAGTAAAAAAGAAAAAAAAAAAAAGAAAATAAATATTTTTAAAGAAAACAGTTTTTATTAATTTTTTATTTTAATCAATTAAATAAAAATAATATAACTAAATAAATAATCTTTTTAAATAAAATAGATAATCAATTAAAGTGAGTAGATATCTAAAGTAATTATTTAGATTAAAAACCAATGAAAATAATAATTTTAAATTAATTAAATAACTTTAAAGTATATAAACATATTCAAATATAATATAAAAAGTTTTACAATCAAATAAAAAAAAATTGTATTTGAATAGAAGTTTCTTATTTGAATATGTAATATTATGGGTCTTAGAGTGTTGTTGATTTTAATTAATCATATGTTGTTGTGTAGATTGATTTGTGTTGAAAGACCAAGAATTTGAAGATTTCTTTTAAGTTCAGGTAGTATTGAGAGTCTCTTTTGACAGAGGTCTAGTTTAACCCCGTGAAAGAAGGTATATAACGTTTTTATTTTTAATTAAGTTTCATAAGTTTTGTTCATCAAAAATCTAGAGAGAATAAGTTTTTAGAGATAAGTGCTTTAGTCCATGAGTCTCCTTCTTTGCAAAATCTTCTCTAATGAGGTAATTTTCTTCTCAAAATCTCATCTAAGTTGTTTTGTTTGTAATTTAGGTCATTAGGAACCTTGAATCAAGTTGTTAATTTGTTTGAAGTTGTGTTGTGGATTGTTCAGAGTTCTTTTCTTCTCCTCCCTCTTATTTAATTTCACTTCACTTTCGAGGTAAGGAAAGTTAGATTCTTGAGTTGCTTGTGTTGAGTAAGAACAATATCTTATCTTACACATGTGATTTTGGCTGAGTTTTAGGTGGATTAAGCAAAATTTGTGATTTGCATAAGTGCATAACTTACGTTGTGTCATACATGGTTTCAACATGAGGCTCTCTATCTTGCCACACTAGACGTAGGATTGGTGATGTCAGGTGTGAGAAGAGAGACTTGTCTCAGGTCGAATGGTGCCAAGTGTGTTAAGAATGGTGTCGGGCAAGAGAGCATTTGGAGGTCATTAACTTGGTGGTGTTGAGCCCCGGGTGGTGCTCAGTGTGGCCAAGCTAAAACTCTCTACCTAGATAAGGTTGAGCGCTAGTATGATGACACTGGACATGAGTTAGGCAAAAACTCTCTGAAATGAGGTTGGACATGAAACTTTGCCATGTCAGGTGTGAGGTTCCAAAGGCCTCTATCTTATCCATGCTAGGCACGAGTCGTGTAGCGTTGGACGTGGGTGAGATAAGGAGTTCCTTGCTTGGATGGTGTCGAGCACTGGGTATACAACATCAAGCATTGATTGCTAAATGAAAACTTCTTTAGATGATGAATTTTTTAATATAAGTAGAGTAGATTACTCTATTGTGTGTTTAAAGTTGCTTAATGTTGGTTTTTACATATATGTTGATACATGATGATAATTAGAGATGATTATTGGTTGAGAATTGAGTTATATGTTGTATTGGTAGTGTAGTTGTGTTGAATATGCTTTAAGCATGATGTTGTTATGTTTCTAAGTTGATGAATGCTGAGAGTGTTTTAGGCATGCAGGCATGGTATCAAAAATTGTGTTGATCAACTTGGGACTAGGAGAGAAGTTGTTTTAAAAGTTGCATATCTTATTGTGAGGATATTATGTTGTAATGCTTTGAGAGCTCAATTTGTTTGAAAACCCTTATTAAGAACTTGACCTTGAAGAGGGTAAGTGAGACTCCCTATAGGACCTTAGTTGGTATCGCAAGCAATGTTGAAGGACACATGTATAAAGTGACCAATTGAGTGAAATAGGAAGTTAAGAACTTAATTCCTAACCGAGTATCAGAATGGCACAATATTTGGATGGTAGTCAATGGGTTAATCACATAAGAAACTTAGTCAAGTTAGCTAATGTCGTGATAGGCCCATACCCAAACTATTTTACTTTAATAATAGTATTATACTTTTGATTATGTGATGACATCCAAGAAACCAAATTGTTTTGTTGTCGATTAATATTTAATTTGCTATTGATTTAGCAAGCCCAAAAAATCACTTTGCGTTGTTGGTTCGGTAAGATTAAGTCACTTAAATCATTCATCCAGTATTGTAGGAATCTCTTAGTTAAAATTATGATTATGTATGTAATTATTATGTTGTTGTGATGAAAATTTTGAATTATTGATGTAGTGATGTTTTGGTTAATATTGTGCTATAGTAGATTGAGTTGTTCATATTGATATATATATATATATGTATATATGTGTGTGTTATTTTTTTTAACTCTAACTTACCCTTGTGTGTTTCCATGTGGTTGGACAATGATAATCATACTTGATATAACAATAGAATAGGGATGAGATGCTGTTTTGAAGACCATATAATGAATGGTGGGATGATGTCTTTTTTGTGTTATTACTGTGTACAATACTATATATAAGAATTGTTTGACCAATAATCTAGATTATATAGTTTTCTTTTGCTAGATTACTGAATATAGATTGCATATATTTATATAATCTCTTTGCCTTTATATGCATATTATATAATAAATATTTACGTACCTGTATGTATACAAATCTAATTTATTATTTACTTTTTCATTGTTAATTGTTTGTCATTAAATGTAAGAATTATAATGGATTTTTATGGAATAAAAACTTCGTAATTGAATAAAAATTGAATTGATAAACATTAAAATGTACTAACATTTTTATTTATTCGAATAACATTCTTTTTGCGGTTTTAAACCTTTAATATTTGTTTTAAATTTTTTAAATTTTCTTTTAGTAATTTATGACCATCAAAATTACAAAAAAGAAAAATAATTAATATTTTTTTTATAATTTTAAAAATTGTCGATAAATACTATCAGCATGGCTCTCACGACATTTGCATCCATATCAGTGTGGAAATAAAAAGATGTGGGACTCACATATTTTTATTTTTTACCTAACACAATTTTTCTATTACAAACTAACAAAATTATTTTTTCGCATCTATTTTTTCCCTCTCTCCATTATTTCTTTGCTATTTATTTTTTAACAAACACACCATAAGTAAAAAAGAAATATTTTAAATAAAGAGAAGGAAGGTAGAAAAAAATGTATAAATTACTATGAGTTATCATAGAAAAAAAATCATAGATTTAATCCATTAAATATTAATTTTTTCTAGTCCTTAAAGTAATGAAATTGTATAAATAATTTATAAAATATTAAAAATTTATTAATTTAGTCTTTTATTTTACTTTGAGGAACTAATTTGAAAGATTTTTAAATACTTTAAGAAATATATAACATATTTTATAATACTTTCAAAATTAGTTATATAATTTTATTACTTTTAAGAATTACATAGGAGAGACACTAATACTTCTTTAGAATGTTGATTTGGAATCAGTTTGTAGTTAAATTACTCTTTAAACTCACATATTAAAATAATTTTTTTTTTATGAGTAAATGGAAAAACTTTCATCGAAAATTCACGGGGATAAATAATTTACATGAAATCATATTAAAATGTGAATTATTATAGTGTTGTTTTTAATTCTGTATTACAATATTTTTAATATTAATATGAAAATATAAATAAAACATAATAAAAAAGAATGATTATTATTAACGAAAGTAAACATAAAAATTTAGAGTGAATAAGTAAGAATGAACTCTTTTTTTTAATGAAAGAAAATTGGAAAATTTATACTTGAATTTCTCGGGACAAATAATTTAGTTGAAATTACATTAAATGTAAATTATTATGGTGATTTTTTAATTCTGTATTATAATAATTTTAATATAAATGTATTTTTTTTGGTAAAAAACAAACGTGTTTGTGTTCTGCTTCTTTTTCTATACTTATTTCATTTATTGGAAGTTTTATTTTATTTAAGACAAAAGTATGAGAGTTAATCATCCATACACTGCTAGGTTAAAGTTTTTTACACTGGTAACTAATCAAATCTTTTAAATTATTTTATTTTATTTTTATTTCATTAAATAAACAACTGACATAATACTATTAAAAAATATGATTAGTTGTCCGTGTAAAAGAACTTTGCATTGACAGTGTATAAGTAATTAACTCAAAGTACGAACTAAACATAACAAATGATGATGAATATTTTTATGAAACTAAACAGAAAATTTTAGATTTAACTCATTCACAAAAATTGGTGAACTTTTTTTATAAGTAAATAGGAAAATTTACTCTAAAGACACACGGGATGAACAATTTACATGAAATCATATTAAATTATAAATTATTATGGCGATTTTTTAAATTCTCTATTATAATATTTTTAATATAAATAACTTTTTTATGTTTCATTTTTTTACCTGTTTAATTTATTGAATGATTTATTTTATCTAACACAAAAATATAAATTAAATATAATAAAGAAGGATAAATATTATTCATGAAAATAAACATACAAATTAAGACCCAATTTATAAATCGGAAAGAGTTTTTTTTTTTTATATATAAATAAGTAGAGAAATTTACACTTAAAATTCACAGGATAAACATTTACTTAAAAATACATAAAATTTAAATATTATGGTATTTTTTAATTCTCTATTATAATCATTTTAATATAAAATATATTTTTCTACTTTTTTTTAATGAATTTTTAATTTTTTGAGCATTTTATTTTATCTAACACAAAAGTATGAATAAAATTTAAGAAACCACGGAGAATATTGTTTTTATTAAAAAAAACGACGGAAATATTTTTATTGTAATGAACATAAAAATTTGGATTTAACTCATAAATGTTAAATATATTTTACAAAAGTAAATAGGAAAATTTGCACTTAAAATTCAAGGAGATGAATAATTTACAAAAAAAAAATCATATTATAATGTAAATTGTTGTGTTATTTTTTTTTATTTTCTATTATATTTTTATTATAAATGTTTTTTTCCCTTTTTTATTACTTATTTAATTTATCAAGTATTTAATCGAACACAACAAATTTGAATAAATTATAACAAATGATAGGAGATATCTTTTACAATGTGACACTCTTTACTCTGTATACTATAACTTATAAATAATATAAAATATAATAATTTTGATATAATAAATGAACTCAAAAATCCATATAGGTAGCGATGATTATATTGTTAACATAAACTAAACTTAACAGAATTAACAAGATTACAAAGGAATTAAAATCAAGTTCTCAAATTAGATAACATGAAGCAAATCCTAATTAGTCTTAACTAAATTTTGATGTTACATATCCTATCAGAGCAACCTAACACAAAGCCTAAGTCTTACCATCAATATCTTCAACGTCGTGTTAATGACTACTTGCATAATAACCAAAGGAAAACTACCAAAATAACTCACGATGCAGAAATGCAAACTAAATAACCAAATGTAACATTCCAAATTTTCTACTAGTATAATGGTTAATTATTATTTATTTTTATATTTATGGAGATTATTTTCTTATAGTTATTTTAATGGGTTTTATAGGATGTTTCAAAGGTTCTTAATAATTATTAGTATTTTAATAATAAATATTTATGAAAATTATTTTTGGATAATATTTTGATTTTTAGTAGTCTAGAATGGGCCGTTCTCAAACAGGAACGGGCCATTCCGATTTGGGAACAAGTCGTTTCAGATATGGCCATTGTAGGTAAAATGTGATTTCAGAATGGGTTGTTATTGTTTTGGAACAGACCGTTCTGAATGTGAAATTTACGCATGACGAACGAGTCCAGAACGAGCCATTCCGGATTCGAAACGGGTCGTTCTGGCCACTCTTGACGTCTATAAATAGCACGCTCTAGCATTCCCAAAAGTACATTTTTCACTTCTGAATTCTTTTCTTATACATTCTCTAAAGACCAAGGAGAACCTAGAGGAGGAGACCAGGAAGATCCTGCTTCAGTTTTAGCTCCTGCTTCAGTTTCAGCTCCTGTTTATCGAGGTAAGAGGGGAGTGAGAAACCTTGCTTTAGGTGTGAGAATATATGTTGGGTAGTGGGATTGACTCTCAATCCTATGTTTGTTGTATGCTCATGTATGAGGAGTTTTTTCCCAATTATATATGTTTTCTTCAATTGCTCTTCTCATATGTAAATAACTAACTATATGATTTGAGATCTCTATGGGTTCCTATGGAAAACCCTAAGGGAAATGCATTGATAATTGTAAGAGCAGATTGTTTGAAGAGGTAATTGTACGAGTTAATTGTACTATTTTAAATATTTATTGTATGAATTAGAGTACTCTGTGGGTTTTTGTGGAAACCCTATGAAAAATAGACAAATTTCTAATATTTTCTGTTTTGCTTTCTGATTGTTCTCTTGTATTCCTTGTTGAATGAGGTGTACGAATATGTGTTTACTTTCGCAAATAGATAAGTTTTTATATTGTAACAGCCCATTTTTTGTGGGCCAAAGGCCCAATTCGTGGCCCATAATGGGCCGTTTCAATTTTGAAACGGGCCGTTCTAGAATAGTGAGTATGGCCAAAATTGTAAAAGCAGAACGGGCCGTTCTGATGGGAGAACGGGCCATTCTGGTTTGGAGAACGGGCCGTTCTGGTTTGGGAATATTCCGTTCCAGTTGAAAATTTTTCGTAGGTTTGAAGGGACTAGAACGGGCCGTTCCGATTTTGGAACGGGCCGTTGTGACACCCTCTACCCCAACATCATTAATAAACATAAACTATATTTATAAAAGATTTTCATAGAATGATATAAAACAATAAGTATCATAAGGTAGAAGATGCACATTCATAATTCATACACATAAATATTAAACTCAAGAAGTTATTATAAAACAAAGATTATAAATTAATCCCAGTAAAGGTGGCAGAGCCTCCTAGTTAGGAATTAACTTATAATCTTTTAGTAAAATTATAATATGACAAAAATACACACTTTCAACATAAATAACATAAAAATTATAAAAGAAAAATAATAATAATTTAACAATAAGTCTAGCTAATCCCGATGTCACATCCTATCAGAGCGAAACCCAAACAGAAGCCTAAGCTTCACCACCAACATCCTCAGCCTCATGCTAATTATCTGCATCATAATTTAAATATACACAAAAATGACAAGGGAGTGAGAAACTTCTCACTCAGTTGCAGATATAGAAATAAAAGTTAAATAGCACACACACACGCAGTATAATTCACATATATAATCAATCTCACATATATGCTTATGTATAATGATTTTCTTGACTTGACTCACTATTGTATGCATGTGGCGCCATACGGAAGTTTCAGAATTTATCACTGGTGACCCAAAGGTACACCTATCACTGGTGTTCATACACCTCGTTAGCATGTTACATCACTGGTGTCCCGAAGGCACACCTATCACTGGTGTTCATACACCTTGTTAGCATATCGTGGGTGACTCAAAGGTACACCTTGTTAGTCGTGGGTATGCGGCCTCAGCGGCACACCTGGAGTAATATGTGCATATGATGCATGTCATACATTCACAAACTCAACCTTTAGCATGTTACACATATCATATTCATATTTCATAATTAAGAATTATTTCAATAATCCAATTTAATAGTCCAATAGTTCAATAGTCCAAACAGTCCAACAGTCCAAACAGTCCAACAGTCCAACAGTCCAACAATCCAACAGTCCAGAGGTTGCTTAGGTATCATATTTTTCAATAATAATATATTAAGATCTTTTAAGTAAAGTAGGAAGCTTAAAAGGTAATATAAGATAATAAGGAGGCTCAGCCTTCCATTTAAATAACAGATTACAAATTTATAAATACTTAGGAGGCTTAGCCTTCCATTCAAATAACAGATTCTAATATGTAAATAAGATATAAAACAAAACACATCAATAATACATATTCAAAGAAATAAACAACAGGTAAGGGATCGGGAGCCAATCCAACAAACAAACTATTTAACAATTATTCCCACACCCCCAAGCGAGGTTTCCCACTCCCCCCTTACCTGGGTTTACAGAAATTTGGGCAGAATCTCCTCCTCTCTATCTTTCCTTAAAAGGAATCGGAATTAGGGCAGAATCTCTTCCTCTTTCTCCTTAAACAAGGCACTAGAGCAGAACCTCCTTTTCTTTCTCCTTCTCTCTCTCTTACTTTCTCTCTTTATTTCTCCAGAATTTCCTTCTCTCTAGAATTCTAAATTTTCAAAACCTTAGGCCCCTATTTATAGAATTTTTGAAGTTACTATGCACTATGCACTATTCATTAAAATAATATTATAAATTACTATGCACTATGCACTATTCATTATTATATTCAAATTAATTAAAATTTTGAAACGGAAAGAATCCGCAGCCCACGTTTCAGCCGCCCCTTTACTGTGCAATTGCATAGTAAAATACTATTCATACATACGTATTCGTAAATAGTAAAATACGTATACATAAATAGTAAAAATATGTATACATAAATAGTAAAATACGTATACGTAAATAGTAAAATACATAAATAAAATACTTATTCACATAAAAAAATATTTCTTTTCATTGAATAAAATTTGGGATGTTACAATTCTCCCCTCCTTTTAGAAATTTCGTCCCCGAAATTTTTGCAATGGTAAACTCTTCGCATTCTTACTTCTAATTCTTATGCAACATCACTACCTTGTTGATGTACAACTTTTATCAATTTCCTCAAAGGATTTGCTTAGGGAAAGATCTTGACGAATTTATCCACTTAAACACAAACAAAATCAATTTCTTAAGCGTCTTAGACAAATCTTCCACTAGGGTCTATCTATTCACCATCTTACTTCCAAAATGGAGCATCTAAGTGCTACAAGATTCTTAAAAACTTTTAGTATGCTAACCATAAATATACAATTGCTTTACTCCTCTCTTCATCTTAGGTCACAAAATATCTTCTTAAGATTTTGGTACATCTTAGTAGTTTCTGAATGGATACTAAAGATACTCTTATGACCTTCTTCTAGGATTGCTTTATTAAATTCTAGCACACTAGGAATGCCCAACTTATCCTTAAATCTCAAAACTCCATCCACTCTAAATTTAAACTCACTCTCCATACCTTGATTCAAGTTCTCTACTTCTCTTTCCATATTAGACCATCACGCTTCCCCTGCGCCACTCTGATACATTTTAGTAACTCCTAAATAAATGTTAAGAGTACTCTTATGTCCTTTCAAGTTTTATAACTAAACATTCAACTGTGTCCTTTCTGATCTCTTGCTTATTTGGGTCACTAATAAAGGATCTAACTCCTAGTTCCTCTAATCTCATCTATTAATCTGATAGTTACTTCCAACATAAATAATTCAATGCTACTAGGGTAATCTTACACATCAAGCATAAGTTTCTAAATTCTGCAATCAAATTCAATCCTTAAATCATCAAAATAATAATTTGGTTATCATTGTAATCCAGATATTTGCCACAACATCAACACCTAAGCATTAGATACACATATCAGATCACTAATTTTACTACTCTATCTACAACCAATTCAAACTCTTCTATGATCAATTCTAAAGATCAGGTACCTAAGCATAATGTACACTCGGTATCCATATCAGTTCTCTAGTTTCACCATTTCATCTTCACCCAAGTCATAATCATATCCATCACCTTAACCTATAGCCTTATAACTTGTTACCAAAATAAATCAACTAATTATGCTCCTATAATTTTCTTCAACAATCCATTCGTTATTCATACTTAATCTCACAATACTAGAAGTAACCTTATAATCCAAACTTAAATTTCTAATTTGAGCCAAAAAGATTCATCTCTCTAATCATAATGAAAGATAAAGATTTCCTCAAAACATCAATCACTACAATGGCTTTAGCCAAATAATAAGATCAAAATTTTACTCCTTAAGAAATTTCAACTATTTCTTTTATCTCGTATTCAACCCCTTTGGTCAAAAGATATTTAAGGTTCTTATGATCATTAAATACCTCAACCATAGAATCATATAGTTAGTGTCTCCAAATCTTAGTATAAATGACAAAGTCGCTAACAAGGTTATGGGTAAGGTAATTTCTCTCATGAATTTTCAATTTCTTAGAAACATAAGCTACTATCTTTTCTTCTTGCCACAATATTCTTCCTAAACCTATTTTCAGAGACATAT
Organism: Cajanus cajan; assembly: GCF_000230855.2. Lineage (NCBI taxonomy): Eukaryota > Viridiplantae > Streptophyta > Magnoliopsida > Fabales > Fabaceae > Cajanus > Cajanus cajan. The sequence continues at coordinate 13,419,586 of NC_138525.1, forward strand.
TTATATATCACAATAATCTTACTAAAATCTAGTAATATTAACATTAGTCAATCTTTCCTTAAGAGTTTGAAAACTACTTCCTCAATTGTTATCCCATACTAATGTAACTCCTTTCTAGTCAATTCAGTCAAAGGTAATAGTAAGTAATTCAAAGAAGTAAGCAACGAAATGATTTGGGTAGTTAAAAATATACAAAGGTTCAAGAACTCCTGATATAGATTATCCTTACGGTTGATTCCAAGGGTAGGCAAGAAACAACCTAGTGAACTGAACATCTTAATGACCAAAGAAACGAAGGCAAAAGCAATTTTTATAGTGAGAGCAGTTTAAACCATGAACAGTTGTTAAAAAAAAATTACTCACTGAATTTTCATATAAACTATCAAACAAGACTCCTGATTTTACTAATTGACTCAAGTATCTCTCACTTAAGCATAACTTAAGTAGATCTTCCTCCGCAAGAAATTTCATGGTCTAAAATACTCACCTCATACAATCCAAATTCATACTTAGATAATCTAGTTTAAATCTATTTTTATGCCTAACAACTCAAAATATCATGATAGCATATATCTACCTGACACACAGAGTTGTATTCGTCCAAATGATTTCAAACCTATCTCAAACGAAAGTTAAGTGAATAAGCTACAACTCTTTATGAAGACATAAGATTTCCAAGAGATCATCTCTTTAGCTAAAGATTCAAATATCACCACTAATAAATTCAGTGCTTACTAAATTTCTAATCACCAAGGCAGTCATAACTTGAAGTTCTAGATTTTTGTTTCATCTTATCCTAGTTCTATTGAAAAGATAATATCTAAAACCATATTCTTCATAAAGACCTCAAAATATAATTTTTGTCGATATAATACTCATACTATCATAACAAACTATAATGAGAATATTTTCGACACCAAATAGCAATAATGTATCAATATATCTAATGCCACAAAATACCTCAACTTTTTCCAAATTCACTACTTAATTTCTCATTCAAGTCTCTCCTTACTTTTCTCAATCAAAACAACTCACATGCTACCTAAACCATAAATAATTAACATACCAATAATAACACTTAAGGGAATTAACATCATTTCGATCTCTCACCATAGAGACAACCACCTTTAGATTCAACCTGCTACAACTATAGATGTCAGAAACTTCACCAATCATAAACTCTTAGTACACTCAATATATCACCTCCCATCCAAGGTTCTAATAATTCGAGTTGGCTAACACTATCATGATTATCATTCCTCTGATTACAAACTAACTTAACAATCTCAAACTCAACAATATCAACACAGGACGAACATCATCATCATAGTACACAACAAACAAGACATAGTCAGAGTACACAACAGAGTCATGATAAGCACATAACACACACGGTTGATAAAATCGACTTGCTCTGATACCACTAAATGTGACACCCTCTACCCCAACATCATTAATAAACATAAACTATATTTATAAAAGATTTTCATAGAATGATATAAAACAATAAGTATCATAAGGTAGAAGATGCACATTCATAATTCATACACATAAATATTAAACTCAAGAAGTTATTATAAAACAAAGATTATAAATTAATCCCAGTAAAGGTGGCAGAGCCTCCTAGTTAGGAATTAACTTATAATCTTTTAGTAAAATTATAATATGACAAAAATACACACTTTCAACATAAATAACATAAAAATTATAAAAGAAAAATAATAATAATTTAACAATAAGTCTAGCTAATCCCGATGTCACATCCTATCAGAGCGAAACCCAAACAGAAGCCTAAGCTTCACCACCAACATCCTCAGCCTCATGCTAATTATCTGCATCATAATTTAAATATACACAAAAATGACAAGGGAGTGAGAAACTTCTCACTCAGTTGCAGATATAGAAATAAAAGTTAAATAGCACACACACACGCAGTATAATTCACATATATAATCAATCTCACATATATGCTTATGTATAATGATTTTCTTGACTTGACTCACTATTGTATGCATGTGGCGCCATACGGAAGTTTCAGAATTTATCACTGGTGACCCAAAGGTACACCTATCACTGGTGTTCATACACCTCGTTAGCATGTTACATCACTGGTGTCCCGAAGGCACACCTATCACTGGTGTTCATACACCTTGTTAGCATATCGTGGGTGACTCAAAGGTACACCTTGTTAGTCGTGGGTATGCGGCCTCAGCGGCACACCTGGAGTAATATGTGCATATGATGCATGTCATACATTCACAAACTCAACCTTTAGCATGTTACACATATCATATTCATATTTCATAATTAAGAATTATTTCAATAATCCAATTTAATAGTCCAATAGTTCAATAGTCCAAACAGTCCAACAGTCCAAACAGTCCAACAGTCCAACAGTCCAACAATCCAACAGTCCAGAGGTTGCTTAGGTATCATATTTTTCAATAATAATATATTAAGATCTTTTAAGTAAAGTAGGAAGCTTAAAAGGTAATATAAGATAATAAGGAGGCTCAGCCTTCCATTTAAATAACAGATTACAAATTTATAAATACTTAGGAGGCTTAGCCTTCCATTCAAATAACAGATTCTAATATGTAAATAAGATATAAAACAAAACACATCAATAATACATATTCAAAGAAATAAACAACAGGTAAGGGATCGGGAGCCAATCCAACAAACAAACTATTTAACAATTATTCCCACACCCCCAAGCGAGGTTTCCCACTCCCCCCTTACCTGGGTTTACAGAAATTTGGGCAGAATCTCCTCCTCTCTATCTTTCCTTAAAAGGAATCGGAATTAGGGCAGAATCTCTTCCTCTTTCTCCTTAAACAAGGCACTAGAGCAGAACCTCCTTTTCTTTCTCCTTCTCTCTCTCTTACTTTCTCTCTCTATTTCTCCAGAATTTCCTTCTCTCTAGAATTCTAAATTTTCAAAACCTTAGGCCCCTATTTATAGAATTTTTGAAGTTACTATGCACTATGCACTATTCATTAAAATAATATTATAAATTACTATGCACTATGCACTATTCATTATTATATTCAAATTAATTAAAATTTTGAAACGGAAAGAATCCGCAGCCCACGTTTCAGCCGCCCCTTTACTGTGCAATTGCATAGTAAAATACTATTCATACATACGTATTCGTAAATAGTAAAATACGTATACATAAATAGTAAAAATATGTATACATAAATAGTAAAATACGTATACGTAAATAGTAAAATACATAAATAAAATACTTATTCACATAAAAAAATATTTCTTTTCATTGAATAAAATTTGGGATGTTACAATTCTCCCCTCCTTTTAGAAATTTCGTCCCCGAAATTTTTGCAATGGTAAACTCTTCGCATTCTTACTTCTAATTCTTATGCAACATCACTACCTTGTTGATGTACAACTTTTATCAATTTCCTCAAAGGATTTGCTTAGGGAAAGATCTTGACGAATTTATCCACTTAAACACAAACAAAATCAATTTCTTAAGCGTCTTAGACAAATCTTCCACTAGGGTCTATCTATTCACCATCTTACTTCCAAAATGGAGCATCTAAGTGCTACAAGATTCTTAAAAACTTTTAGTATGCTAACCATAAATATACAATTGCTTTACTCCTCTCTTCATCTTAGGTCACAAAATATCTTCTTAAGATTTTGGTACATCTTAGTAGTTTCTGAATGGATACTAAAGATACTCTTATGACCTTCTTCTAGGATTGCTTTATTAAATTCTAGCACACTAGGAATGCCCAACTTATCCTTAAATCTCAAAACTCCATCCACTCTAAATTTAAACTCACTCTCCATACCTTGATTCAAGTTCTCTACTTCTCTTTCCATATTAGACCATCACGCTTCCCCTGCGCCACTCTGATACATTTTAGTAACTCCTAAATAAATGTTAAGAGTACTCTTATGTCCTTTCAAGTTTTATAACTAAACATTCAACTGTGTCCTTTCTGATCTCTTGCTTATTTGGGTCACTAATAAAGGATCTAACTCCTAGTTCCTCTAATCTCATCTATTAATCTGATAGTTACTTCCAACATAAATAATTCAATGCTACTAGGGTAATCTTACACATCAAGCATAAGTTTCTAAATTCTGCAATCAAATTCAATCCTTAAATCATCAAAATAATAATTTGGTTATCATTGTAATCCAGATATTTGCCACAACATCAACACCTAAGCATTAGATACACATATCAGATCACTAATTTTACTACTCTATCTACAACCAATTCAAACTCTTCTATGATCAATTCTAAAGATCAGGTACCTAAGCATAATGTACACTCGGTATCCATATCAGTTCTCTAGTTTCACCATTTCATCTTCACCCAAGTCATAATCATATCCATCACCTTAACCTATAGCCTTATAACTTGTTACCAAAATAAATCAACTAATTATGCTCCTATAATTTTCTTCAACAATCCATTCGTTATTCATACTTAATCTCACAATACTAGAAGTAACCTTATAATCCAAACTTAAATTTCTAATTTGAGCCAAAAAGATTCATCTCTCTAATCATAATGAAAGATAAAGATTTCCTCAAAACATCAATCACTACAATGGCTTTAGCCAAATAATAAGATCAAAATTTTACTCCTTAAGAAATTTCAACTATTTCTTTTATCTCGTATTCAACCCCTTTGGTCAAAAGATATTTAAGGTTCTTATGATCATTAAATACCTCAACCATAGAATCATATAGTTAGTGTCTCCAAATCTTAGTATAAATGACAAAGTCGCTAACAAGGTTATGGGTAAGGTAATTTCTCTCATGAATTTTCAATTTCTTAGAAACATAAGCTACTATCTTTTCTTCTTGCCACAATATTCTTCCTAAACCTATTTTCAGAGACATATTTATATATCACAATAATCTTACTAAAATCTAGTAATATTAACATTAGTCAATCTTTCCTTAAGAGTTTGAAAACTACTTCCTCAATTGTTATCCCATACTAATGTAACTCCTTTCTAGTCAATTCAGTCAAAGGTAATAGTAAGTAATTCAAAGAAGTAAGCAACGAAATGATTTGGGTAGTTAAAAATATACAAAGGTTCAAGAACTCCTGATATAGATTATCCTTACGGTTGATTCCAAGGGTAGGCAAGAAACAACCTAGTGAACTGAACATCTTAATGACCAAAGAAACGAAGGCAAAAGCAATTTTTATAGTGAGAGCAGTTTAAACCATGAACAGTTGTTAAAAAAAAATTACTCACTGAATTTTCATATAAACTATCAAACAAGACTCCTGATTTTACTAATTGACTCAAGTATCTCTCACTTAAGCATAACTTAAGTAGATCTTCCTCCGCAAGAAATTTCATGGTCTAAAATACTCACCTCATACAATCCAAATTCATACTTAGATAATCTAGTTTAAATCTATTTTTATGCCTAACAACTCAAAATATCATGATAGCATATATCTACCTGACACACAGAGTTGTATTCGTCCAAATGATTTCAAACCTATCTCAAACGAAAGTTAAGTGAATAAGCTACAACTCTTTATGAAGACATAAGATTTCCAAGAGATCATCTCTTTAGCTAAAGATTCAAATATCACCACTAATAAATTCAGTGCTTACTAAATTTCTAATCACCAAGGCAGTCATAACTTGAAGTTCTAGATTTTTGTTTCATCTTATCCTAGTTCTATTGAAAAGATAATATCTAAAACCATATTCTTCATAAAGACCTCAAAATATAATTTTTGTCGATATAATACTCATACTATCATAACAAACTATAATGAGAATATTTTCGACACCAAATAGCAATAATGTATCAATATATCTAATGCCACAAAATACCTCAACTTTTTCCAAATTCACTACTTAATTTCTCATTCAAGTCTCTCCTTACTTTTCTCAATCAAAACAACTCACATGCTACCTAAACCATAAATAATTAACATACCAATAATAACACTTAAGGGAATTAACATCATTTCGATCTCTCACCATAGAGACAACCACCTTTAGATTCAACCTGCTACAACTATAGATGTCAGAAACTTCACCAATCATAAACTCTTAGTACACTCAATATATCACCTCCCATCCAAGGTTCTAATAATTCGAGTTGGCTAACACTATCATGATTATCATTCCTCTGATTACAAACTAACTTAACAATCTCAAACTCAACAATATCAACACAGGACGAACATCATCATCATAGTACACAACAAACAAGACATAGTCAGAGTACACAACAGAGTCATGATAAGCACATAACACACACGGTTGATAAAATCGACTTGCTCTGATACCACTAAATGTGACACCCTCTACCCCAACATCATTAATAAACATAAACTATATTTATAAAAGATTTTCATAGAATGATATAAAACAATAAGTATCATAAGGTAGAAGATGCACATTCATAATTCATACACATAAATATTAAACTCAAGAAGTTATTATAAAACAAAGATTATAAATTAATCCCAGTAAAGGTGGCAGAGCCTCCTAGTTAGGAATTAACTTATAATCTTTTAGTAAAATTATAATATGACAAAAATACACACTTTCAACATAAATAACATAAAAATTATAAAAGAAAAATAATAATAATTTAACAATAAGTCTAGCTAATCCCGATGTCACATCCTATCAGAGCGAAACCCAAACAGAAGCCTAAGCTTCACCACCAACATCCTCAGCCTCATGCTAATTATCTGCATCATAATTTAAATATACACAAAAATGACAAGGGAGTGAGAAACTTCTCACTCAGTTGCAGATATAGAAATAAAAGTTAAATAGCACACACACACGCAGTATAATTCACATATATAATCAATCTCACATATATGCTTATGTATAATGATTTTCTTGACTTGACTCACTATTGTATGCATGTGGCGCCATACGGAAGTTTCAGAATTTATCACTGGTGACCCAAAGGTACACCTATCACTGGTGTTCATACACCTCGTTAGCATGTTACATCACTGGTGTCCCGAAGGCACACCTATCACTGGTGTTCATACACCTTGTTAGCATATCGTGGGTGACTCAAAGGTACACCTTGTTAGTCGTGGGTATGCGGCCTCAGCGGCACACCTGGAGTAATATGTGCATATGATGCATGTCATACATTCACAAACTCAACCTTTAGCATGTTACACATATCATATTCATATTTCATAATTAAGAATTATTTCAATAATCCAATTTAATAGTCCAATAGTTCAATAGTCCAAACAGTCCAACAGTCCAAACAGTCCAACAGTCCAACAGTCCAACAATCCAACAGTCCAGAGGTTGCTTAGGTATCATATTTTTCAATAATAATATATTAAGATCTTTTAAGTAAAGTAGGAAGCTTAAAAGGTAATATAAGATAATAAGGAGGCTCAGCCTTCCATTTAAATAACAGATTACAAATTTATAAATACTTAGGAGGCTTAGCCTTCCATTCAAATAACAGATTCTAATATGTAAATAAGATATAAAACAAAACACATCAATAATACATATTCAAAGAAATAAACAACAGGTAAGGGATCGGGAGCCAATCCAACAAACAAACTATTTAACAATTATTCCCACACCCCCAAGCGAGGTTTCCCACTCCCCCCTTACCTGGGTTTACAGAAATTTGGGCAGAATCTCCTCCTCTCTATCTTTCCTTAAAAGGAATCGGAATTAGGGCAGAATCTCTTCCTCTTTCTCCTTAAACAAGGCACTAGAGCAGAACCTCCTTTTCTTTCTCCTTCTCTCTCTCTTACTTTCTCTCTCTATTTCTCCAGAATTTCCTTCTCTCTAGAATTCTAAATTTTCAAAACCTTAGGCCCCTATTTATAGAATTTTTGAAGTTACTATGCACTATGCACTATTCATTAAAATAATATTATAAATTACTATGCACTATGCACTATTCATTATTATATTCAAATTAATTAAAATTTTGAAACGGAAAGAATCCGCAGCCCACGTTTCAGCCGCCCCTTTACTGTGCAATTGCATAGTAAAATACTATTCATACATACGTATTCGTAAATAGTAAAATACGTATACATAAATAGTAAAAATATGTATACATAAATAGTAAAATACGTATACGTAAATAGTAAAATACATAAATAAAATACTTATTCACATAAAAAAATATTTCTTTTCATTGAATAAAATTTGGGATGTTACAGCCGTTGTGGTAGGTGGGCGAAAAATCCTATAAATAGGCCTCAAATCCTCTCATTTCTACACACCTCTCATTCTCACTCTCTCTTCTCTTCTGTTCTCTCTTTCGTTCCTCTTCTTCTCTCTGAAGACCAAGAGGAACTCAGAGGATGAGGTTCTGCTCCAGTTTTAGTTCCGATCCTTGTTTAAAAAAAGAGGAGGAGGTTCTGCCTGAGTTCCTATTTATCCAGGTACGGGAGAAAAAGGGGTTTTTTATATGTGGAGTTACATGAGGGAATTGGGTAGAAGAAGATCTGAGAGGGAGAACGAAACTGTAGAAAAGTGCCTGTAAGTTAGGTTTTGAAAGAATTGGGAGTTTTATGGTTTATGTTAAAGTTATATGAAATTGATAATTCCATTGTTTATAATATTAATTTATGAATGTTATATTGTATTGATTGATAAGAATGAATGATCTTGATGTGAATTACTTGAGGCGTGTGTAAACCCTTATTTTGTTGGGCTTATATGTTGTGTATGTGAGGTGAAATTGTGTACGTGATGTGAATTTGAATTATGAGATGAGATGTTGTATGAATGTGATTATGATTGTGATTGTGGTGCCTCACATCAGTGACTAGGGATGGCACGGCCCCTGGGTAAGTGGTGCTACAGGGAGGGCGTGACCCTAGCATGGTGTGGGATGAGTAAGACAGTTAACACACACCACTTATGTCGATTATGGCAGCCCTGGCATAGGGTTAATTGCAAGAGACTGTATGGATTGTAATTTGATTGTGGTTCCTCACACTAAAGGATCAAGGATGATACGAACCCTGATAGTTGATGTTTCAGGGACGAACGTACTCCCGGATGATCAGGGATGATACGAACCCTATGTATGTGATACTTCAAGGACGAGCGTACTCCTTAAATGACTAGGGATGGCACGGCCCCTGGGTAAGTGATGCTACAGGGAGGGCGTGACCCTGGTTTGGTGTGGGAGGTAATTAACCTGTATCACTTGTGTCTGATGTGGCGAGGTCTTGACATAGTGTTAATTGTAAGATTGATGTGAATTATGGATTTGGAAATGATATTGTTAATTGTAAGATTGATGTGAATTATGGATTTGGAAATGATATTGTTAATTGTAAGATTGATGTGAATTATGGATTTGGAAATGATATTGTTAATTGTAAGATTGACATGAATTATGAATATGGAAATGATGTTGTAAATTGTATAATTGGTGTGGATTATGATGGATTGAGATATATATGTGAAATGAAATATGTTAAATGTGAATTGAGATGTGAAGATGATGAATGATTGATATGTATATATATATATATATATATATATATATATATATATATATATATATATTTTTTATTAAATAATGAATTATGATGAGATTATATTGTGATTGTTTGTATGTACTTTGCATATAAATATTTTCTTTTCTCACCGTATAAACTGTGGATATTTTAGGTGAAGAAGATCCGGCTACGAGTGGCATCTAGAATGCCAATAGTTAAATTATGGGAATGCTCTGATAATGTGACATCGGGGCAGAGGATTTCTAGGACAAAATATTTATATGGATTGGGTATTGTAATAAATGATTTTAAAATTGTAAACTCCTAAATTTTACCTTTCAAGTTTTATTTTTCAGTCATTTTCTTATATTGAAGAAAGAACAGTTTCGAAGTTTTATGTGAACCCTTTTACGAACCCTTTGAAAGTTTATTCTTCTTAATTAAATTATATTATATATGTGTTGGGGTAGTAAGGGTGTCACATATATGAATTAATGTGCTCTGTGAAAACTATGTAAATATGATATGATATGATGATGTGATATGATGATGAGACATGATGATGAGACATGATAATGTGACATGAGAATGCATAAAGTCTTGATTAACATGCATCATTTGCATAAATGTTTTTAAGGGTACGATATGAAATACACCGCTAGGTAAGACCCCTTGTATAAAAGCTTGGGGATTAGTCCTTGAGGATAACTCGATTTGTAAGTCCCAGTCTCGCCCATTGTGTGAATGGGATGTATCTTGCGCGGCTTAGCTATCCCGACGAGACCCTGGTAGTATGTCCTTCAGTGAGAGTGCGTAGAGGGTGTGACCTGACATGTACTCCTCGACTACTATTCGTGTATTGCTAGCGGCAATATGCCATGTGATATGTTACTGGCGCCACATGCATGATAATATGTAATCCGTATCCATACATATGTATTCTTAATGTTATAGGATAAATTGATGTTTTTATGTCTTGGATGAGTGAGACGTGATATTATTATTAATCTATGTATGCTATACATATCTTGTTTGGTGTATATTCCTACACTATGAGCCAGAGTGAGATGTTTCTCACTCCCTTTTCTTTTGTGTTGCTTTCCTTTGACTATTATACATGTGATCATCAACGTGAGGCTGAGAATGTTGGTGATGAAGCTTAGGCTTCTATATTGGGCTTTGCTCTGATATGACATGTGATATCAGGGTGTAGATAAGATTAGATTAAAATATTTTTTTATTAAATTGTTTTGGAAACCTTAGCATCATTTCTTTGTTATTTCCGTTGATTGAGTTATTTGTTTAAGTTATTGATGTGGTACTCTTTATCTAAACATGTTTGGTATTTCAATTATGAAAAATTATGTTATTTGAATTTTGTTACCTATGTATTATGATATGCGGGGTAGAGGGTGTCACACCAAACACAAATAAAACATACAACATAAGATAGCATACACAAATCTTATTAGAGCAACCCAACACAAAGTCTATTAGAGCAACCCAACACAAAGCCTAAGTCTCACCACCAATATATTCAACATCATGTTAATGACTACTTGCATAATAACCAAAGGAAAACTACCAAGATGACTGTAGACACCCAATTTCGTTCGGGGGGCACACAAACAAGAAAATGGACCTACATCATGAAGGAAAGGAGCTCCCGAAGCAGGCAAACAACAAGAAAGGATGTCAGAAGGCCTAAAGATCAAATAAGGTTGTTTTAGTAGCCCGGAACGGGCTGTTCCAGAATCGGAACGGGCTGTTCCGAACCTCGGAACGGACCGTTCCAACGTGACTAAAACACCTAAAATCTAATACCGGAACGGGCTGTTCCAATACCAGAACGGGCCGTTCCAAACAAGTCAAATTTGGAACGGGCCGTTCTGGAAAGGAAAAATATGTGTTAATTTCTACTCTGGAATGGGCCGATCCGTTTTTAGAACGGGCCGTTCCAGTGTGCGTAATTTGAACATAACGTTCGGATCCGGAACGGGCCGTTCCGAATCCAAAACGGACCGTTCTGGCCCACATCTGATGCCTATAAATTGAAGCCTCGGGCACAGTTCTCCAGGAGGCCAGAGAAATTTCGAATAAGACTCCTTTGAGCACGAAAATTCTCGATCTCTCTCCCTTTTATTATATTTCTTGAGATTTGTGTCGCATCTCTATATTCTCTCTCTCTCCTATTGTATTTTTTGAGTGTTGTGAGGCAATTGTAGTGCGAAAGGTTGCCAGAAAGCACCTCAAATCTCCCTATTTTGAAGATCCAATAGAGCTCATTCAAGAGGTATTTCAGTTAATTTCTTTCTCTCTTTTTTATTTCTTATCTATAATAATTATTGTTATAATAAAAATAATCATGTAGACATTTTAGGGTTAGTTATATTATTTAAATTTCAAGTATGTAAATAGTTATTAATAAAGGGGATTTAATATTTAATTTATTATTTCTTATCACATTAACTTCATCATAGGGTACCGATTGAGGGCGTTGTAGGGGTGCTTAAAACCTTCCTTACACGTAACCGACTCCCGAACCCAATTCTGGTTATCAAGGCCATTATTGAATTTTTAAAAAAACCTTTTCTTTTTCCAATGTTTTGAGTAAAACATTGGTGGCGACTCCATGAACTCATTTTCAAAAACCATTGATTAAGGATTAGTCTGGTGTCCGGACATTCCTTAATTGATGAGATTTTCAAAACGATGTCTAAACCATTAGTCGCGAGATCGAAAATTTTCGGGTTGCGACAATGACTCACGATGCAGGAATGTGAACTAAATAACCAAACACAAACAAGACATACAACATAAGGTAGCATACACAACATATAATATCATTATCACATTTGGTTCATTCATAGCATAATAAATAATAACAACTAACATTATAATGCCTTATGCAATGGAAATGCACTACATATTACTATACATATGATGTCTGTAAAAATATTATATATCACACTTGTGCATTACCATTAACAATACACATAGAATAGTCTAGGAGTACATGCCAAATCACACTCTTGTGCACTATCATTAAGAGAACATACTATTAGGATTTGGTTGAAAATAGCTAAGCCTAAATAATATTAAAATATGTATAATATGGAAGATTTTTTTTTAAAGAAAATCACATAGGAATAAAAAAAAAACAACTCTATATTTATTTTATAAAAAAATCATTCTTTTATTTTGTCAAAAAATATTGTTATAAAAATTTTCTTAACTTTTTTCTCCTTCGAAGAAACATGGGTGTGAGTTCAAATGACCTAATTTCACCTTTCTTGTTTGATAGACAATCTTCTTTAAGAAAATTCCGTGATGAAGTTAGTTGAGTAATTATAATTGGATAAAATTGTCTTTGATTTATATCTCTTCAGTAATCCTAAAGTGGATCTCTAATGAGAGTCCTAATACACCATTGATACCTAGAATAAAAAAAAAAAAAATTCAACGAGTTTGGACATTGCACAAAAATAAAAATTTAGAAAAATATTTGCTCTTTACTCCGCTTTATTTGTTGTTTTCTTATATTACTTTAAGAAGTTTAATTCTAAAAAAAATATTTTCTTTTTGAATTTCAATTAATTCCAATATATTTAAAAACACTTCCAAAATTTTACTTTTATAATGTAAAAATTAGTCTTTAATTATCATCTTACAAGTATTACGTGAACTATGTTTATGAAAAAAAATAAATTCTAAAAATGGTTTGTCAATATTTTTCAATGTGTTATATCACAAATTATTAATAAAATACAAATATATAACACATACATACAAGGGGTCCAATTTAGAAAAATGCCTAAAACAGTGTCTGGGAACGGCCCTGGAACGGCCTGTACTGCTTGCAGAATGGCCCGTACTGCTTGCAGAACAGCCCGTATCGCAAGCAGTATAGGCCGTTCTACTTGCAGAACGGGCCGTCATAGGGCCGTTCCAGGGCCGTTCCAGACTCAAAGTTCGCCCAAAACCAACGAAATAAGACGCATGAAACGAAAATGTTACCTCAATGTTGTATTCGTCCTAGAAAATGAGAAGCTCCACACTTCAGATGAGAGTCCCAGAGAGTAAAGAGGAAGAATATATGATAGTGAAGCAAAATAGTAGAGAATGGAGCACTAGGAGCAGAGATAGTGTAATTAATTCTCTGATACTACTTTTAAAATCGGCTGTTCAATAACCGATTTTAAAAGTGATATTTTTAAAACTGATTCTAAAAGTAGACTTTTAAAATCGGCTGTTCATGAGCCGATTTTAAAAGTCTCACTTTTAAAATCGGCTGTTCAAGAGCTGATTTTAAAAGTAGCGTCAGAGACTTTTAAAATCGGTCATAATGTAGCCGATTTTAAAAGTAATGCCATTATTTACAAAATTATCACCGCATTACTTTTAAAATCGGCTACCAGATGACCGATTTTAAAACTCCGATTTTAAAAGCCATTTTTGTACTAGTGTATTGTGAAATTAAATTTTAGCATTTAATATATTAGAAAATTAAAGATTAAATTGTAAGTTTTTATTCAATCAATGATTTTGGTCTTATATCCTCCAATTTTATAAAAATTATAATTTTAGTTTAACTATTAATCATTAATATCATAATATTGACTAAATATAATATCAAATAAATTATTTAATAATTAATATTTGATGATATTTAGATTAATTACACTAGTATATATTTTTATTCTTGTAAAAGTAATAAAAAAATAAACCGAAAATTTAATAATAAATAGAAACTTCGAATTACATTAACATTACAATTATAATAATTAATAAATAACTATTTAAAAGAATTTTCTCTGTCCAAACGCGAAACTACAAAAACCCTCTTGAATCTTAACCATCTTACCTTGTGCTCTGTTCTCGAATCGTGTTCTAAAAGAAATCGAGATTGCACTATTGTTTTGGTTCCTACATGCTCGCTCTTGGAACCTCAACAACACCTTTTGCTTTCTCTTCGTTGGGTCAGTTGCAATTACTCTTGGAACCTCATTCTTAATTTTCCGAAACACGCTCAGGAACCAATCAAACTGTATAGCGTCGATGTTTCTTCATTAATGTTTAACCTGAAACAATTATCATTGCGCTTTTTGCTCAGTAATGTACCAATAATTTCTAGGTCTCGTACTCGCACCCCGTGTGTTTGATGAATTAACGTGTTTTTATTTTAGATGTTTAGCATGCTTACAAGCTCGTGAATAGCCCTAAACCCTAACATGACATCATGGAACCCCTCGTTGAAATTAACTGAATTCTATTACGTGATTGTAAGTGTTTAGGTAGAAGTTGAACATGTGGTCAAGATGCTTATTGCCTAATACATATGGTGATGACGCTATTTCAGTTTGTCTGCTTCAATTTATGAGCTTAAATATGGTGCAAAGAAAAATTCTGATCTCATTTTTTGTTAAATAGATCACCAAAGATAACAAGTGTTGTGGAATTGCTATGGACCCGTCTATTGTGAAGCTTCCAGAAGATGACGAGGTTTACTCGGCTCTTCTTTCATCATTTTCTTTCAAGGAAAAAAATCGGCCGTAACTTACTGACTTGGGGTTTGGCTAATCCTACCACTGTGTGTAAATGTTCACAGGATGAAACAATGCATTCAGGGGTGGATTTGGAAGCCTTCCAGGCTGCCCTAAATAGAGATATAGGAGATGTGTCTACTTCTTAGTTTTCTGGTTCAGATTCAGGTATCCATGAATTTTATTCACTATTTTTGTTCAATACTGACCTCTCCCTTATTCTGATAATATTTGATTTCTATGCTGTTACTATCTCTTATTCTATTGCTTCTGAAGCCCATGTTTGAGTTTGTTGGTTATACATTAAAAAATGAAAAAATAAAAAAAAACTTTATTTGTGGTCGTGATATTGGAACTCTCAACTCTGAAGTATTTGTTTGTTGATGAAAAATTAATTAACTATGCCCCAAGTTGATATCTCCTTTTATCCTTTGTGTTTCTTTGATTGGAATTTGACCTGTAGTAGTTACAAAGGTCCAAGAAATATTTTACTATTCAATATATGCACTAAATGAATTTTTATTTCAATATCAAATTATCATGATGTACTACAACAAAGTATCTGTGTGGTTACATTTCTGTTGCTTTTGTGGACTGTTAATTTTTCTTGCCAATTGATTGATTATATTCAGAAACGAAATTCACTCTCTGTTACTGAAACTAAAGGACTTCACAAACACAAGGTGAATCTGAAACATAGTTCTCAATCAGGAAAAGGAAAATGGAGCTAGAGTTTAGACTATAAATGACTTCATAGAGGGAATATAGTGTATAGATTTTTCCCAAACTTGAAAAGAAAAATAGAGCTGTAGGCTAGTTGAGGTGCTTACTTGGCTACCCCCTTTGGCCTCCCTACCAATGCATTGCTCAATTTCTTAATATACCTCTTCTCCCCATTCTCTCCCTTGCTTTTTATCACTTTACCACATAAGCTTATCAAATATGCATTCTGTCCTTTTCTCTTATTCTCCTCATTGTCAGAGCTTAAATTCCTTATTACCAGTTACCACTGCTTCTCCAGATCTGAAGCTCTAATACCAATTGATAGGAGACCAAGTGCTGGATTACAGAGAACAGGAATAATTCCCCAATTACACTGGTAGAATCTTAAAGGAGGATATCACTGGTCATACGAGAGACCTGAAACCTCCTCCAAATTCTCACTGAATAATAGCTCACCTCTCTCATTCCTCCCTGTTCCCTTTTATCCCACACATCCTCTAAGTTCACCTCATTGCCCCATGCGTGCTTCCTTATAAGCATGTCATGTGTTTGTAGTAGCCTAAATAAATCCCTATTCTGTCCTTTCTCATGATTCTCTTGTGGTCAAATTAAAACTACCTAGTTTTATATGCATATCATACATGCACGTGACTTTTAAGACAAGCATATCATCATCACTGCTAACATATGCAATGAACATAATCATAAGACATATAGCATCTATATGAACGTCGATAAAGCCACATTAAGAATATCAGCATCTAAGTCTGCTTTGAAATCTATATATATCTAGCTATGTATCCAGAAAATTTGTATCTAGCATGTATGCTATGCATATAAAACTAGGTAGTTTATTGATGATAAACCAGGTTGCTTGAAGCTAGGTGGGATGAAGGAAAAATAAGGGGGTGCATGTAAAAATTGAAAAAAAAAAGGAAAAATGATTGGAAAAAAGTACTAAATTAAATATTATGGATGTAAAATTAAAAAATTTAAAACAAAAAATTAAAAATATTTTAAAATTTTAATTATTTTTTTTTTGAAAGAGGAGGTGTATATATCATGAACCAACTTGCAATTGAACTAAAATAAATTCCCGCTATTTGAGAGGGACGCAGAAGAATAAGCATATTTGTGAATGGAAAACCAAAGGCAGTGATAGACTTCAACCGAAACCTCCTATTACTAAGGTATATAGGAGGCGCCACAAAAGGGAAAATAATGATAATAGTTAGCCGAACAGAATTGAGTTATCTGTTTTATCATTATTGGTTGTCTATTTTAAATAATTTATCTATTTTTTAGGTTTATCTTTTAATAGTTTGTTTTGATTAGTTATCTATTTTCAGTTATGAGATTTATTTTAAATAGAGGATATTGTACCTCTATTGGAGGAGGGAATTGGGAAGAATTAGGTTTTGGGGTAGCTGGCTATTGGTGTCCAGTTGTAATTCGTCTCAAGAAGCAATATTACGATTAATAAAGTTCCGGCATTCTATTTTTATTAAATCTGAATTTCATATTCGGTTGGTACCAGTTCTATCACTGGTATCAGAGCACCGATCTGGTGCCCTGAAAAACCCACGATTCTAAAAGCTGCGCATGGTAACCACACGAGGGATGGAGCGAAGCATGGAAGAATGGGCTCAAGAGAGGGAAGAGATGAGGACTAGAATGGAACTGAATGAAGCCAGGACCAAGAAAAACGAGGAACTCCTCATGGCAATTGCTGCCAAATTAGGAGTGCAGCCAGGCGAAACAGACAACCACATAACCAGTGGGGATCACAACAACTCCAGAGATAGGGGCAACGAACTATGGCGCAAATTGGAAATTCCAATTTTTGCGGGCGAAGATGCTTTTGGCTGGACCCAGAAATTGGAGCGCTACTTTAACCTAAAAGGTGTCACAGACGAGGAAAGAATGCAAGCAACCATGGTTGCATTGGAGGGAAGAGCCTTGAGTTGGTTCCAGTGGTGGGAAAGATGCAACCCAACACCTACTTGGGAAGGATTCAAATTGGCAGTTATCAGGCGCTTCCAACCATCCATGATTCAAAATCCTTTTGAATTGTTGTTGTCTCTCAAGCAAACAGGGACGGTGGAGGAGTTTGTAGAGGAGTTTGAGAAATACGTGGGGGCCTTGAGGGAAATTAACCAAGATTTTGCGAAGGGAATTTTTTTGAATGGATTAAAAGAAGAAATTCAAGTGGAAGTGAGATTATATGAACTCACTACCCTTTCAGCAGTTATCCAGAAAGCCATCATGGTAGAACAAAAAAATTTAGTGTTGAGCAAGAAGTCAATTAATAATTACACCAGATCGAATGGATTTTTTCGGAGTAACCCTTCAAGTAAGGTTGTTACGATTGATTCCAAAGCCTTAATTGGAAAGAAAATAGAGGATTCTTCAACAGGGAATACCATGGGCAGTATTGGAGGCAAGACGACAGGAGAAGGGTCTCGTAACAGGGGAAGAGAATTTAAATACTTAACAGGAGCAGAAATGAGAGAGAAACACGAGAAAGGGTTATGTTTCCGTTGCGACGAACCATACCATCGTGAGCATCGCTGCAAGAATAAACAGTTTCGTATGATCGTGATGTGTGAGGATGAGGAAAACGAGGAGGAGGAAGAAGACTTAACTATGCCTGAAAGTTTTAAGTCACTACAATTATCCCTTTTCTCCATGACTGGATTCACGACAGCTAAATCATGGAAAGTAGGGGGAGATTTGCAAACTCAGTCAATCATTATTCTTATCGATTGTGGAGCTTCTCACAATTTTATTTCCACAGAATTGGTGGAGAGGTTACAGTTATCAGTAGAAGACACTCCTTCTTACGTGGTGGAAGTGGGGGATGGACACAAGGTTAGATGTCGAGGAAAGTGCAAGGGCCTGCTGATTCATATGCAGAATTTAGACATTATTCAAGATTTTTATTTGTTCAACCTAAAAGGAGTGGATGTTGTTTTGGGACTAGATTGGTTAGCCAGTCTAGGGGAGATAAAGGCTGACTTTGGGAGGCTGGAACTCACATTGAAGAGGGGGAACATTATGCACAAGATTACTGGAGATCCTGCTCTAATCAAGGAAGAGATGAACTTCAGTGCTATTATGCGAGTTTTGAAGGATGAAGGAGAGGGTCTACTTATTCATTATGGAAAGGAACTAGAAATTCCAACAACCGAGCTTAATACCCCTGCTGCAGTTTCAAGATTGTTAGAAGACTTTGGGGAGTTATTTGAAGACCCTACCCACCTTCCTCCTAATCGTAGACATGATCACGCAATACATCTTAAGGAGGGGGCTGAAATTCCCAATCTCAGGCCATACAAATATCCTCATTATCAAAAATCTGAGATTGAAAAGTTAGTTTCAGAGATGTTAGAGGCGGGATTAATAAGGCCAAGTATCAGCCCTTATTCCAGTCCCATCATTTTAGTTAGGAAGAAAGATGGAGGGTGGAGATTTTGTGTGGATTATCGAGCCTTGAACAAAATTACCATACCCAATAAATTTCCTATCCCTATCATTGAGGAGTTACTGGATGAATTAGGTGGAGCTACTATTTTTACTAAGTTGGATCTCAAATCTGGATATCATCAAATTCGAATGAAAAAGGAGGACGTTGAGAAAACAGCCTTTAGAACTCATGAAGGGCACTATGAATTTTTAGTGATGCCTTTTGGTCTCACAAATGCTCCGTCAACCTTTCAAGCCCTCATGAATGAGATGCTTAAACCCTTCCTCAGAAAATTTGCTCTAGTATTCTTTGATGATATATTAGTATACAGTGAGACTTTATCACAACATCTTTCACATTTACACCAAGTTCTTGAGGTGTTGCAGGCTAACCTTTTGAAAGTTAACAAGAAGAAATGCACTTTTGGGCAGACTAAACTGGAATATTTGGGGCATATTGTGTCGGGAGGAGGTGTAGCAGCTGACCAAAAAAAGGTGGAAGCTATGTGTACTTGGCCTAAACCTAAGGATATTAAAAGCCTTAGGGGATTCCTTGGGTTAACGGGGTATTATAGAAGATTTGTCAAGGACTACGGGAAATTGGCAAAACCCTTAACTAACCTTCTTAAAAAGGATAAATTTCATTGGAATGAAGAGGCCGAATTAGCTTTTCAAGACCTTAAGAAAGCCATGACCGAACTGCCTTCTTTGGTTGTACTTGATTTTTCCAAGGAATTTGTAGTAGAAACGGATGCTTCAAGTAAGGGTTTAGGAGCTGTACTGATGCAAGGAGGAAAACCAATAGCCTTTTGGAGCCAAGGGTTATCCGAAAGAGCACAACTAAAGTCAGTTTATGAGAGGGAGTTAATGGCACTAGTGCAAGCAGTACAGAAATGGCGCCATTATTTGTTGGGCAGACATTTTATTATTAGAACTGATCAAAGAAGCCTGAAATTCCTTACTAATCAAAGATTATTTAGTGAAGAACAATTCAAGTGGGCTGTCAAGTTGATCGGAATGGACTTTGAAATTCAATATAAACCAGGAAGGGAAAATTCGGTGGCTGATGCATTATCCAGGAAAGCAATGTACGCTGCTTTATCCCTCCTAGCATCACGAGAAGTGGATAAATGGGACAATGAGGTACAACAAGATCCTAAACTACAACTCATTATTCAAGATTTAATGGTTGATCCTCGTTCACATGCAGATTATACCTTAATCAGGGGCAGATTACATTATCGTGGGAAATTAGTTTTACCCAAAACTAACCCCAGAATTCCCACTATTATAGCAGAGTGCCATGACACCCCTTCAGGCGGCCATTCCGGTTTCTTTCGCACATATAAACGAGTGGCTAGCTTCTTATTTTGGGAAGGTATGAGAGGAGACATTAAGAAGTATGTGCAACAATGTGATATTTGTCAACGGAATAAATATGACACTCTAGCTCCAGGGGGACTGTTACAGCCCTTGCCTATTCCTGCTCAAGTCTGGAGTGATATTTCCATGGATTTTATTGGAGGACTGCCAAGGACAAAAGGGAAAGATACTATCTTTGTTGTGGTAGATCGTTTAACTAAATATGTTCATTTTTGCTCTTTGGGCCATCCTTTCTCTGCTCAAGAAGTAGCTGCTGTTTTTGTTAAGGAGGTAGTCCGTTTACATGGTTTTCCTTCTTCAATTGTATCAGATAGAGACCAGCTCTTTCTGAGTCACTTTTGGAAGGAAATTTTCCGATTGGCAGGAACTAAGCTTAAATTTAGTACCGCTTATCATCCTCAAACAGATGGCCAAACAGAGGTTGTTAACCGCTGCCTTGAAACTTACCTACGTTGCTTCTCTAGTACGAAACCGAAACAATGGCCAGATTGGTTGCCCTGGGCTGAATTTTGGTTCAATACCAATTATCATATTTCTGCCAAGATGACTCCTTTTCAGGCACTATATGGTATAGAACCTCCTTTGTTGATTAAGGCTGGAACCATCCCCTCTAAAGTTGAAGCAGTGAATCAACTTAATGAGCAACGCGATCAAATGTTACAGGAACTGAAGCAGAATTTACTTAAAGCTCAAGATCAAATGCGTTCTTATGTTAACAAACATCGGCGATTGGTGGAGTTTGAGGTTGGGGATTGGGTTTATTTGAAACTGCAACCTTACCGTCTTCGTTCATTGGCTAAGAGGCCCAATGAGAAATTAGCTTCTCGTTTTTATGGTCCTTTCCAAATTATTAGTAAAGTGGGTGCGGTTGCTTACAAATTAGAGTTACCAGCTCATTCTAAAATTCATCCAGTTTTTCATGTGTCTTTGCTGAAGAAGGCACTCCAACCGCAGCAACAACCTCAATCATTGCCTCCTATGCTAAATGAAGATCATGAGTTGGAAGTGCAACCTGAGGAAATTGTCGAGTGTCGTGAATCACACACCGGGCAGGTGGAGGTATTAGTGAAATGGCAACAACTTCCTTCGTGCAACAATACTTGGGAATTAGCTGCAGATATTCAAGATACTTTTCCTCACTTTCCCCTTGAGGACAAGGTGGTTCTTTTAGGGGGGGGTATTGATAGACTTCAACCGAAACCTCCTATTACTAAGGTATATAGGAGGCGCCACAAAAGGGAAAATAATGATAATAGTTAGCCGAACAGAATTGAGTTATCTGTTTTATCATTATTGGTTGTCTATTTTAAATAATTTATCTATTTTTTAGGTTTATCTTTTAATAGTTTGTTTTGATTAGTTATCTATTTTCAGTTATGAGATTTATTTTAAATAGAGGATATTGTACCTCTATTGGAGGAGGGAATTGGGAAGAATTAGGTTTTGGGGTAGCTGGCTATTGGTGTCCAGTTGTAATTCGTCTCAAGAAGCAATATTACGATTAATAAAGTTCCGGCATTCTATTTTTATTAAATCTGAATTTCATATTCGGTTGGTACCAGTTCTATCAGGCAGCAGTAGTAATGGAAGCTAACCAAAGACGCAGAAAGCCTCTTTCCGATTGCACCAACACTTCTTCTTCCCTCAAACCTCACAAAACCAACCCTACTTCTTCTTCTTCTTCCGCACTCAATAAACCTAAAACCATCTCTTCTACCACCACCAATCTCGATACTGTCACAAATCCTACCTCTCCTTCACCGCCTACTCCTTCCACAACACCTCTCCACGGTAATTTAATCACTCATCCGTAGATAATGTCTCTAATTATGTTTGAACTTTCTCTATTGTGCTTAAACATTGCGATTCCTGTTTTTTTTTTTGTTTGGGTTTAGGGACTGTTGATGTTGAAGCTTCTGGGCCTATTTCAGTAGTCTACAGCCGAAGGACTTGTTCCAGAAAACGAAGGAGGGATAAAGGGAAGGCAGTGGCTGTTCCTGAAAGTAGGACACCCGATTTCAAGCTCTCCGATACTCGGTAATTGGTTACTACCACTCTTCGGGTGAAAGGACCTCTCTAAAGTATTCTAACAAACTTACTCTAAAACTTATTTTCTATTTCTTATTTTAATAAAAGACTCAAAATATTTTTCATTGACCTTCCAATAGATGTAGAATTGTAACAAGCTTTCCTGAATAGATTCCTGATTCAGAGTTACCCTTTTTTGTTCACCTATGTAATCTGTCCTGATTTGTCATTGCATTGCTTGAAATTTTCCGGTTGTTTTTTTTTTTCTTTGTTGGTATCTTTGCTACAGTTGGATAGATTCATTATATCTCTATTCTTGAATTGATAAAGGGAACTGGGTTTGATATTTTTCTTTTTATTGTCTCTTTCTAGGATGTTTTATCATGTACTTATTGTTGTGTATGATTTTGTAATGAAAAAACAGTGAAAAAAATGATGAGTTTGAAGGTGTGAACCTACCCAAAGCCAAGGCATTGACAGTTCCTCGTACAAAGGTATGTTAATTTACTATTGAATTTCCAAGTTTCTGTGATTTTATTAGGAAACTCAAACCCCTTTGGCTCTAGTTATATTGAATCAATTATTCAACAAAACTTGATTTATTAGGAAACTCAAACCCCTCTGGCTCTAGTTATATTGCAATGAGCATTTTCCAAGGATTATTTATTTACTGTTTAAGATGAGTATTCCTGCTTTTTTGGTGAGTATGTCAATCTCCATGGCATGATTGATCTCAAGTCTTTTGTCTAATCATCATCAAACAGTTTTATGCCAACCTCTCTTGATGTCTTATCTTATGAAACTACACAGTCAATTGTAGAAAAAGGAAGAACTGTAAAATTTACTCACATGAGTCACATCTAAAATATAATGGGTGTTTTCACTATTTGTAGGATTTGAATTTGTGTGAAGGGTGAGCTTTATGCAATGGTAAGATTGCCACCTGGTCACATGTTGTATAGGATAAAATCTATCCATTCATTAAGATATAGTGGGAGTCTTGTTCTCTGGACCACCTTTTTTTATTGCATTTGGAATAGTTTAAAAGTGTGTACAATGGAAGTTGATCAAAATTCAATCTCAGATAGTTATTGTGATTCCTAACTATTTAGATTTCCTTTGTCATTACAAATTACTCACTGTCCTATTAAAATCATTGAAATAGTTGTCGGGTTGATGATAGGATGAGCCTTACAAGACCCAAAAGAAGGGAATTAAATCAAGTGGGCTAATAGGATGATATTCTAATATTGTATATAGTTTATATTTTTATACTAAATGATGACACTTGTTGGGTCATCCTTATAGTTATTGAGTAATAAATAATGTAACTTTGGAGGAGGAATGAAAATATTTCAGTTTATCTTTATCTTCTCTATAGTTTTTTAGCTCTTTAATGGTAGAAATATAAGAATAGTGATAGAGTAGTATTTTGTTACCTATCATTTGTGCTTTCAGTGAGAGATTTCTACCATTAAAGAGCCAAAAAACTATAGAGAAGATTAAAATAAGGATGTCCTTACAAATGGCATTATCTAGTATTTAGGGAATTAAAAATATAAACTATATATAATATTAGAATATCATCCTATTAACCTACTTGATTTTCCAGTACTTTCTATCTTCATGCACTTCTGTTTTCCCCCTACACGACATTTTCTTTTGGCAGGAGAAATGTGCTAATCTTTCTTATAGACCATAGATTGTGCATATTTCTTTTTTTTCAGTTACATATCCAATCATGTTAAAATAGTTATTTTGCCAGTGTCTGATGCATATCTGCTACATTTTCAGAAACAGTGTGCTTTGTCATCTGAAAAAGATATGTTCAAGGATCCTCAGGTGCAAGATTTTATTGAAAAACAGAAAGCATACTTTAAAGAGATTGACGAATTTGAACTGCTAGTGGAGGCTAAATCTGATGATGACTCTGATGAGTTGGATTAAGCGTAGAGAAGTAAAAAAAACTATATATAGCAGTTTGAAACATTTTTGTCTTGGAAGGTTGTATAGTTGTGATATAGTATTTTCACGTTGAAGTAACTACCTCGGTGTCATCTCTTTTGACCAAATGTATGTATGTAAGTTCTTAATAATCTTTTGTAATAGTCTAGTGGGAACAATCAAAGTTTAAACCGTTTAGTCTAACACATTAATTGTCCTTGGAAATTCTTTCTTATTTCTCTTGTAAATTTCTTTTAGTAGTGTGGTAGTATTCTTATATTTAATGAATATTTGGTTTTAATGTCTTGCTTCGTTTTAATTTGATGATTCTTTAAAAACCTTACCGGGCAAATGCAAAGAGATACAATTTTTCTGGATACATAGCTAGATATATATAGATTTCAAAGCAGACTTAGATGCTGATATTCTTAATGTGGCTTTATCGACGTTCATATAGATGCTATATGTCTTATGATTATGTTCATTGCATATGTTAGCAGTGATGATGATATGCTTGTCTTAAAAGTCACGTGCATGTATGTTATGTTACCAATTATACTCTTGCATCTCACCTAGATTTTAATTAATTTACTCGTGATAACAATTATGCATTTATTATGAAGTAAACATGAAAGAGGGTATAATAGAAAACATAAAAATCATTTTATACAAAATAAAAAAAAATATTATAATAAATAGAAAATATTATTAAAATATAAAAAAAAATTAAATAAATATACATAGATATCTCTAAACATCTGCACATATCTAAAAAAATATATGAATATCTATTTAATGGATATCCACACAAATATGAGAACAAGTATAAGATGGATATTTATCCACAAGACGGGTAGCGAAAGACTACTATCTATACATGTCTCGTTTTGTCCTATTTACATCTCTAATTGCAATACATTCTTTAATACATGTTTCCTCTTACTTAATGATGATGTGTTTGGTAAAGAGAAAAGAAATAGGTAAAAAATAGAGGGAAGAGAAATAAAGAAGAGAGAAGTAAGTTAGTTAAAATAGGTAAAAAGAAAAAAAAGTGAAAATATGTAAGAAATAAAGTATTTATTAAAAAGAGAAGATAGAAATAAATGAATAAAAATAAATAAAATAGAGTAAAAAAGAAAAAAATAGAAAACAAATATTTAAAAAAATGAGTTTTTATTAATTTTTTATTTTAATCAATTAAATAAAAATAATATAACTAAATAAATAATCTTTTTAAATAAAATAAATAATCAATTAAAAGTGAGTAGATATCTAAAGTAATTATTTAGATTAAAAACTAATGAAAATAATAATTTTAAATTAATTAAATAAATTTAAAGTATATAAACATATTCAAATATAATATAAAAAGTTTTACAATCAAATAAAAAGAATTTGTATTTGAATAGAAGTTTCTTATTTGAATATGTAATATTATGGGTCTTAGAGTGTTGTTGATTTTAATTAATCATATGTTGTTGTGTAGATTAATTTGTGTTGAAAGATCAAGAATTTGAGGATTTCTTTTGAGTTCAGGTAGTATTGAGAGTCTCTTTTGATAGAGGTCTAGTTTGACCCCGTGAAAGGAGGAATATAACGTTTCTATTTTTAATTGAGTTTCATAAGTTTTGTTCATAAAAAATCTAGAGAGAAAAAGTTTTTAGAGATAAGTGCTTTAGTCCATGAGTCTCCTTCTTTGCAAAACCTTCTCTAATGAGGTAATTTTCTTCTCGAAATCTCATCTAAGTTGTTTTGTTTGTAATTTAGGTCATTAGGAACCTTGAATCAAGTTGTTAATTTGTTTGAAGTTTTGTTGTGGATTGTTCAGAGTTCTTTTATTCTCCCCCCTCTTATTTAATTTCACTTCACTTTCGAGGTAAGGAAAATTAGATTCTTGAGTTGCTTGTGTTGAGTAAGAACAATATCTTATCTTACACGTGATTTTGGCTGAGTTTTAGGTGGATTAAGCAAAATTTGTGATTTGCATAAGTGCATAACTTACGTTTGTCATACATGGTTTCAACATGAGGTTCTCTATCTTGCCACACTAAACGTAGGATTGGTGGTGTCAGGTGTGAGAAGAAAGACTTGTCTCAGGTTGAATGGCGCCAAGTGTGGTAAGAATGTGTTGGATTTTTTTATAGGCAAGCGCACCCAAGTCTCTGTAGTATAATTTAAAGGTTGTCGAACCTCAGGGACTTGTGTAATAGGCTATGATTTCTATTATACTAATTGATGCTTATGAATGTAAAATTTGGATAATTACACATATTCAATTTTGATATGGATGATTGATCAACTTAAGTAACCAAACGATAATTTAATTTGTGGAAAAACAAATATGAGAAACAGTTGGGATTTGACTTCATCAATCTCCCTCCTATGTATTCCTATTGATTCTTTCTAAAGATTCCATTACTCATTGCCATTGAGTTCTCTATTTTCATTCAAACCCAATCCCTTGGCATAAGAAATTCTGAGATATTTAACTCAATGAATGATTCCTCACTTCATTCAGTTCAATATCCCGCATTAAGAATCAGAACTTGTTGCAACTATTAATTTCAAGACCATCCCTGGCTCTCAAAACTAATAGGTGATTCGTTCCAAGTCTAGAGTTAGAAAACGTTTCCCAACCAAATTCTAAACTCAAAATCAGAGATAAGTGATCAGTTTATCAAGCATTAAGAACAGAAACAAATCACTGACATAGAGTAATAGATGATATATATATATGAATCAAAGAGGAATACAAAGGAGTTTGACGATTACATCAATCCCAACCCTAGAGCTTAGCTCTCCATAATACAAGAAATCACCCAATAACAAGATGAAAGGTGGAAGAAGAAAGAAATCCTTTGAAGAATTGCGTCCCCACGAGCTCCAAAAGTGTTCTGTTTCTTCCCTCCTCTGTTTTCTCCTTGTACAGCTCAAGAAAATCCTTTTTCTATCTCTTCTGCCCTTATATATGTGATAAAATTAAAACAGAGTGAACAGGAGAGAGACGAATCCGCTCAGCGCCTTGAAACGGCTGAGCGGTTTGAAGACTCCTTCACCATGAAGTAACCCAAAGGGCTGAGCCCCTTGGATCCGTTGAGCGCCTTGGAGATCCTTCACTGCTAAGCATTCAAAAGGGCTGAGCGCCTCAGATCTGCTGAGCGCTTTAGAGGCAGAAAGCACCCCTTTTTCCTGGGTCAAATCCGCTGAGCGGATGGGAGTGGCTGAGCGCCTTGGAGGCAGAGAGCACTCCTTCTCTTCCAGGGGCCAATCCGCTGGGCGCTTTGAAGTGGCTGAGCACCTTCAGTTTGGGAAGCTCTCTGGCCTGATTCCGCTGAGCGCTTTAGAATGGCTGAGCCATTCTTCTCCAGGTTTCAAAACCTACAAAATAAGCACCAAAATGGATCAAAGGCTTCCTATTCCCTGTACTAACATTAATCAAAAGTACCTCTTTGATTCTAAGCATATATAGATCAAAATAATATCAATATGTACACAATTTGTGCTAGATAAGTGTCTCAAGTGAGTATTTAATCAAACAAATTAAACACTTATCAGAATGGTGTCGGGCAAGAGAGCATTTGGAGGTCTTTAACTTGGTGGTGTTGAGCCCCGGGTGGCGCTCAGTGTGGCCAAGCTAAAACTCTTTAACTAGATAAGGTTAAGCGCTAATATGATGACACCGGACATGAGTTAGGCAAAAACTCTCTAAAATGAGGTTGGACATGAAACTTTGCCATGTCAGGTGTGAGGTTCCAAGGGCCTCTATCTTATCCATGCTAGGCACGAGTTGTGTAGCATTGGACGTGGGTGAGACAAGGAGTTCCTTGCTTGGATGGTGTCGAGCACTGGGTATACAGCATCAAGCATTGATTGCTAAATGAAAACTTCTTTAGATGATGAATTTTTTAATATAAATAGAGTAGATTAATCTATTGTGTGTTTTAAGTTGCTTAATGTTGGTTTTTACATATATGTTGATATGATGATAATTAGAGATGATTGATGGTTGAGAATTGAGTTATATGTTGTATTGGTAGTGTAGTTGTGTTGAATATGCTTTAAGCATAATGTTGTTATGTTGCTAAGTTGATGAATGCTGAGAGTGTTTTAGGCATGCAGGCATGGTATCAAAAATTGCGTTGATCAACTTGGGACTAGGAGAGAAGTTGTTTTAAAATTTGTATATCTTATTGTGAGGATATTATGTTGTAATGCTTCGAGAGCTCAATTTGTTTGAAAACCCTTATTAAGAACTTGACCTTGAAGAGGGTAAGTGAGACTCTCTATAGGACCTTAGTTGGTATCGTTTGCGGGCAATGTTGAAGGACACGTGTATAAAGTGACCAATTGAGTGAAATAGGAAGTTAAGAACTTAATTCCTAACCGAGTATCAGAATGACACAGTATTTGGATGGTAGTCAATGGGTTAATCACATAGGAAACTTAGTCAAACTAGCTAATGTCGTGGTAGGCTCATACCCAAACTATTTTACTCTAACAATAGTATTATACTTTTTGATTATGTGATGACATTCAAGAAACCAAATTGTTGTAGCGTCAATTAATATTTAATTTGCTATTGATCTAGCAAGCCCAAAAAATCACTTTGCGTTGTTGGTTCGGTAAGATTAAGTCACTTAAATTGTTTATCCAGTATTGTAAGAAATCTCTTAGTTAAAATTATGATTATGTATGTAACTATTATGTTGTTGTGATGAAAAATTTGAGTTATTGATATAGTGATGTTTTGGTTAATATTGTGCTATAGTAGATTGAGTTGTTCATATTGAGATATATATATATATATATATATATATATATATATATGTATATATATACATATATATATATGTATATATATACATATGTATATATGTATATATATACATATGTATATATGTGTGTGTTGTTTTTTTTTTTTAACTCTAACTTACCCTTGTGTGTTTTCATGTGGTTAGACAATGATAATCATACTTGGTATGACAATAGAATAGAGATGAGATGCTGTTTTGGAGACCATATAATAAATGGTGGGATGATGTCTTTTTTGTGTTATTGTTGTGTACAATACTATATATAAGAATTGTTTGACCCATAATCTAGATCATATAGTTTTCTTTTGCTAGATTACTGAATATAGATTGCATATATTTATATAATCTCTTTGCCTTTATATGCATATTATATAATAAATATTTACGTACCTGTATGTATACAAATCTAATTTATTATTTACTTTTTCATTGTTAATTGTTTTTCATTAAATGTAAGAATTATAATGGATTTTTATGGAATAAAAATTTCGTAATTGAATAAAAATTGAATTGATAAACATTAAAATGTACTAACATTTTTATTTATTCGAATAACATTCTTTTTGCGGTTTTAAACCTTTAATATTTGTTTTAAATTTTTTAAATTTTCTTTTAGTAATTTCTGACCATCAAAATTACAAAAAAGAAAAATAATTAATATTTTTTTTTATAATTTTAAAAATTGTCGATAAATACTATCAGCATGGCTCTCACGACATTTGCATCCATATCAGTGTGGAAATAAAAAGATGTGGGACTCACATATTTTTATTTTTTACCTAACACAATTTTTCTATTACAAACTAACAAAATTATTTTTTCGCATCTATTTTTTCCCTCTCTCCATTATTACTTTGCTATTTATTTCTTAACAAACACACCATAAGTAAAAAAGAAATATTTTAAATAAAGAGAAGGAAGGTAGAAAAAAATGTATAAATTACTATGAATTATCATAGAAAAAAAATCATAGATTTAATCCATTAAATATTAATTTTTTCTAGTCCTTAAAGTAATGAAATTGTATAAATAATTTATAAAATATTAAAAGTTTATTAATTTAGTCTTTTATTTTACTTTGAGGAACTAATTTGAAAGATTTTTAAATACTTTAAGAAATATATAACATATTTTATAATACTTTCAAAATTAGTTATATAATTTTATTACTTTTAAGAATTACATAGGAGAGACACTAATACTTCTTTAGAATGTTGATTTGGAATCAGTTTGTAGTTAAATTACTCTTTAAACTCACATATTAAAATAATTTTTTTTATGAGTAAATGGAAAAACATTCATCGAAAATTCACGGGGGATAAATAATTTACATGAAATCATATTAAAATGTGAATTATTATAGTATTGTTTTTAATTCTGTATTACAATATATTTAATATTAATATGAAAATATAAATAAAACATAATAAAAAAGAATGATTATTATTAACGAAAGTAAACATAAAAATTTAGAGTGAATAAGTAAGAATGAACTCTTTTTTTTAATGAAAGAAAATTGGAAAATATATACTTGAATTTCTCGGGACAAATAATTTAGTTGAAATTACATTAAATGTAAATTATTATGGTGATTTTTTAATTCTGTATTATAATAATTTTAATATAAATGTATTTTTTTTTTGGTAAAAAACAAACGTGTTTGTGTTCTGTTTCTTTTTCTATACTTATTTCATTTATTGGAAGTTTTGTTTTATTTAAGACAAAAGTACGAGAGTTAATCATCCATACACTGCTAGTTTAAAGTTTTTTACACTGGTAACTAATCAAATCTTTTAAATTATTTTATTTTATTTTTATTTCATTAAATAAGCAACTGACATAATATTATTAAAAAATATGATTAGTTGTTTTAACTTTACATTAGCAGTGTATAAGTAATTAACTCAAAGTACGAACTAAACATAACAAATGATGATGAATATCTTTATGAAACTAAACAGAAAATTTTAGATTTAACTCATACACAAAAAAATTGGTGAACTTTTTTTATAAGTAAATAGGAAAATTTACTCTAAAGACACACGGGATGAACAATTTACATGAAATCATATTAAATTATAAATTATTATGGTGATTTTTTAAATTCTCTATTATAATATTTTTAATATAAATAACTTTTTTATGTTTCATTTTTTTTACCTGTTTAATTTATTGAATGATTTATTTTATCTAACACAAAAATATAAATTAAATATAATAAAGAAGGATAAATATTATTCACGAAAATAAACATACAAATTAAGACCCAATTTATAAATCGGAAAGATTTTTTTTATATATATATAAATAAGTAGAGAAATTTACACTTAAAATTCACAGGATAATCATTTACTTAAAAATACATAAAATTTAAATATTATGGTATTTTTTTAATTCTCTATTATAATCATTTTAATATAAAATATATTTTTCTACTTTTTTTAATGAATTTTTAATTTTTTGAGTATTTTATTTTATCTAACACAAAAGTATGAATAAAATTTAAGAAACCACGGAGAATATTGTTTTTATTAAAAAAAAAACGACGGAAATATTTTTATTGTAATGAACATAAAAATTTGGATTTAACTCATAAATGTGAAATATATTTTACAAAAGTAAATAGGAAAATTTGCACTTAAAATTCAAGGAGATGAATAATTTACAAAAAAAAAAATCATATTATAATGTAAATTATTGTGTTGATTTTTTTTTTATTTTCTATTATATTTTTATTATAAATGTTTTTTTCCCTTTTTTATTACTTATTTAATTTATCAAGTATTTAATCGAACACAAAAAATTTGAATAAATTATAACAAATGATAGGGGATATCTTTTACAATGTGACACTCTTTACTCTGTATACTATAACTTATAAATAATATAAAATATAATAATTTTGATATAATAAATGAACTCAAAAATCCATATAGGAAGCGACGATTATATTGCTAACATAAAACTAAACTTAACAGAATTAACAAGATTACAAAGGAATTAAAATCAAGTTCTCAAATTAGATAACATGAAGCAAATCCTAATTAGTCTTAACTAAATTTTGATGTTACATATCCTATCAGAGCAACCTAACACAAAGCCTAAGTCTTACCATCAATATCTTCAACGTCGTGTTAATGACTACTTGCATAATAACCAAAGGAAAACTACCAAAATAACTCACGATGCAGAAATGCAAACTAAATAACCAAATGTAACATTCCAAATTTTCTACTAGTATAATGGTTAATTATTATTTATTTTTATATTTATGGAGATTATTTTCTTATAGTTATTTTAATGGGTTTTATAGAATGTTTCAAAGGTTCTTAATAATTATTAGTATTTTAATAATAAATATTTATGAAAATTATTTTTGGATAATATTTTGATTTTTAGTAGTCTAGAATGGGCCGTTCTCAAATAGGAACAGGCCATTCCGATTTGGGAACAAGTCGTTTCAGATATGGCCGTTGTAGGTAAAATGTGATTTCAGAATGGGTTGTTCTTGTTTTGGAACAGACCATTCTGAATGTGAAATTTACGCATGACGAACGAGTCCAGAACGAGTCATTCCGAATTCGAAACAGGTCGTTCTGGCCACTCCTGACGTCTATAAATAGCACGCTTTAGCATTCCCAAAAGTACATTTTTCACTTCTGAATTCTTTTCTTATACATTCTCTAAAGACTAAGGAGAACCTAGAGGAGGAGACCAGGAAGATCCTGCTTCAGTTTCAGCTCCTGTTTATCAAGGTAAGAGGGGAGTGAGAAACCTCGCTTTAGGTGTGAGAATATATGTTGGGTAGTGGGATTGACTCTCAATCCTATGTTTTTTGTATGCTCATGTATGAGGAGTTTTTCCCAATTATATATGTTTTCTTCAATTTCTCTTCTCATATGTAAATAACTAACTATATGATTTGAGATCTCTATGGGTTCCTATGGAAAACCCTAAGGGAAATACATTGATAATTGTAAGAGGAGATTGTTTGAAGAGGTAATTGTACGAGTTAATTGTACTATTTTAAATGTTTATTGTATGAATTAGAGTACTCTGTGGGTTCTTGTGGAAACCCTATGAAAAATAGACAAATTTCTAATATTTTCTGTTTTGCTTTCTGATTATTCTCTTGTATTCCTTGTTGAATGAGGTGTACGAATATGTGTTTACTTTCGCAAATAGATAAGTTTTTATATGAATTAATGTGCTATGTGAAAACTATGTAAATATGATATGATATGATGATGTGACATGATGATGAGACATGATGATGAGACATGATAATGTGACATGAGAATGCATAAAGTCTTGATTAACATGCATCATTTGCATAAATGTTTTTAAGGGTACGATATGAAATACACCGCTAGGTAAGACCCCCTTGTATAAAAGCTTGGGGATTAGTCCTTGAGGATAACTCGATTTGTAAGTCCAAGTCTCGCCCATTGTGTGGATGGGATGTATCTTGCGCGGCTTAGCTATCCCGACGAGACCCTGGTAGTATGTCCTTTAGTGAGAGTGCGTAGAGGGTGTGACCCGACATTAGGGGTGTTCATGGATCGGTTTTTTCAAAAAACCGATCCAAACCGAACCGAACCATTTTATAAAAGTGGATCGGTTAACTGATCCATTTTTTATAAAGTGGATCGGTTTGGTTTTTTTAAAATATGGATCGGTTTTTTTGAAATTGGATCGGTTCGGTGCGGTGCAGTTATCCACTTTTTTACTCATATATGGATCGGTTTTTTTAGAAAACCAAATCGAACCGAACCGATCCACTTTGTAAAATTGGATCGGATAACTGAACCGGTTTTATAAAGTGGTTCGGTTCGGATTTTTTTTCAAAATGGATCAGATTTTTCAATATGGATCGGATCAGTTATGGATCGGTTCGGATCAATTTGGATTTTTTGCACACCCCTACCCGACATGTACTCCTAGACTACTATTCGTGTATTGCTAGCGGCAATATGCCATGTGATATGTTACTGGCGCCACATGCATGATAATATGTAATTCGTGTCCATACATATGTATTCTTAATGTTATAGGATAAATTGATGTTTTTATGTCTTGGATGAGTGAGACGTGATATTATTATTAATCTATCTATGCTATACATATCTTGTTTGGTGTATATTCCTATACTATGAGCCAGAGTGAGATGTTTCTCACTCCCTTTTCTTTTGTGTTGCTTTCCTTTGACTATTATACATGTGATCATCAACGTGAGGCTGAGAATGTTGGTGATGAAGCTTAGGCTTCTATGTTGGGCTTTACTCTGATATGACATGTGATATCAGGGTGTAGATAGGATTAGATTAAAATGTTTTTTTTATTAAATTGTTTTGGAAACCTTAGCATCATTTCTTTGTTATTTCCGTTGATTGAGTTATTTGTTTAAGTTATTGATGTGGTACTCTTTATCTAAACATGTTTGGTATTTTAATTATGAAAAATTATGTTATTTGAATTTTGTTACCTATGTATTATGATATGCGGGGTAGAGGGTGTCACACTAAACACAAATAAGACATACAACATAAGATAGCATACACAAATCTTATTAGAGCAACCCAACACAAAGTCTATTAGAGCAACCCAACACAAAGCCTAAGTCTCACCACCAATATCTTCAACATCATGTTAATGACTATTTGCATAATAACCAAAGGAAAACTACCAAGATGACTGTAGACACCCAATTTCGTTCGGGGGGCACACAAACAAGAAAATGGACCTACATCATGAAGGAAAGGAGCTCCCGAAGCAGGCAAACAATAAGAAAGGATGTCAGAAGGCCTAAAGATCAAATAAGGTTGTTTTAGTAGCCCGGAACGGGCTGTTCCAGAATCGGAACGGGCCGTTCCGAACCTCGGAACGGACCGTTCCAACGTGACTAAAACACCTAAAATCCAATACCGGAACGGGCTGTTCCAATACCAGAACGGGCCGTTCCAAACAAGTCAAATTTGGAACGGGCCGTTCTGGAAAGGAAAAATATGTGTTAATTTCTACTCTGGAACGGGCCGTTCCGTTTTCAGAACGGGCCGTTCCAGTGTGCGTAATTTGAACATAACGTTCGGATCCGGAACGGGCCGTTTCGAATCCAAAACGGACCGTTCCGGCCCACATCTTATGCCTATAAATTGAAGCCTCGGGCACAGTTCTCCAGGCGGCTAGAGAAATTTCGAATAAGACTCCTTTGAGCATGAAAATTCTCGATCTCTCTCCCTTTTATTATATTTCTTGAGATTTGTGTCGCATCTTTATATTCTCTCTCTCTCCTATTGTATTTTTTGAGTGTTGTGAGGCAATTGTAGTGCGAAAGATTGCCAGAAAGCACCTCAAATCTCCCTATTTTGAAGATCCAATAGAGCTCATTCAAGAGGTATTTCAGTTAATTTCTTTCTCTCTTTTTTATTTCTTATCTATAATAATTATTGTTATAATAAAAATAATCATGTAGACATTTTAGGGTTAGTTATATTATTTAAATTTCAAGTATGTAAATAGTTATTAATAACGGGGATTTAATATTTAATTTATTATTTCTTATCACATTAACTTCATCATAAGGTACCGATTGAGGGTGTTGTAGGGGTGCTTAAAACCTTCCTTACACGTAACCGACTCCCGAACCCAATTCTGGTTATCAAGGCCATTATTGAATTTTTAAAAAAAACCTTTTCTTTTTCCAATGTTTTGAGTAAAACATTGGTGGCGACTCCATGAACTCATTTTCAAAAACCATTGATTAAGGATTAGTCTGGTGTTCGGACATTCCTTAATTGATGAGATTTTCAAAAGGATGTCTAAACCATTAGTCGCGAGATCGGAAATTTTCGGGTTGCGACAGATGGCGACTCCACTGGGGACGTTTTAAGAGGGTCAGACCCAAATAAATGATGAAGTTAATAAAATAAGAATAAATAATTTAAATATTTTTCCCCTTCACTTTGTTTGCTTTATTTGTTTGGCTTTATTATCTATGTGCTTGTTTAAATTCTGCACATGTTTGAATTAACAAATTGCACACAAACCATAGCACACAACAGTCCCCCTAAACCCGGGGGCATGAGAGTATTAAACATAGGAAGTGGTTGACGTACGACCGACCCAAGTTTGGCCTTGGAGCCTGCGAGCCTTTTCGAAAATCACACTCAAGGTGATAACCGGTTACTCTAGCCCGAAATACTGCGACAGACCTTAGAGTTTGCCAGGTGACGGCGACAGAGATACTGGGTCCCTATAATGGGGGCACCTTGGGGGCCTTAAGACCAAAGTGAGGATAATTAGAACCGTCCTATACAATGCACTTTTCTTAACAGGGACCACAGACCATGGATGTATACGCGACTGTTTGTGGATTGTATGAGCATATAGTTGTTGCATTTTGTCTATTCAAATCATTCATTTATTTTTTATAATTCCCCTAAGGTAAAGGAAAAACACAAAAATTAAAAATGCATTATCATGTGAGAGAAAACCTAGTGTGAAAATAAGATTTGTGAGAAGCATACAGGGGCATCATGCATTTTCTACAAAATAAAAAATATAATAAATAAAAGGATAATAAAAAAAAGAGGAACATGCATATCATTTATTTAGGATCACAAGGGGATTTGTATCAAAGACGAGAAATCAGTATGACCTCTGTCACATCATAAAATATTATGAAGAGGAACACCGATAACTCACCTCTCGACAAGGATGAGCCATCAAATCTTTGATAGAAACTCCCTTCATGCATTACCATTTAAATAAGCTTGATAAGAAATTATCTTGTCCCTTAAAGGTGGCTTTTCAACATTCCGTACTCACACGAGCTCAAAAGATAAAAACTATGGAAGACCTAGAGGAAAGAAATCGTGTCCTCAATGAGGAGCTCGGACAGCTCAAGGAACAAATGGCTAGAATGCTTGAGGCCATGAACAAATTACAGCACGACAATAGTACTAGGAACGTTGGTGACATTTCCAAAGGTCATCTGAATGCCTTGGAAGAAAGACTGAGAGTTGTGAAAGGCCACAGTTTTGACATTCGAGAGGCTGCAGATATGTGCCTAGTGCAGGACATCCAATTCCCCGCCAAGTTTAAAATCCCTGACTTTCAAAAGTACACCGGGGCTAGTTGTCCAAAAGGACATCTGACAATGTACTGTAGGAAGATGGCAGCCTACGTGGGCAATGAAAAGCTCTTGATACACTATTTTCAGGAAAACCTTTCAGATGTTGCTCTCAATCGGTACATGCAGCTGGATGGAGGGAAGATCCAGACATGGAAACAGCTAGCTGATGCTTTTCTCCGTCGATACAAGTATAACATCGACCTAATTCCTGATAGGTCTGATTTACAAAGCTTAAGCAAGAGGGGCGATGAGTCCTTCAAAACCTGTGCACAAAGATGGAGAGAATTGGCTGCGCAAATAGAGCCTTCATTATCTGACAAAGAGATGGTGACAATGTTCATTGACTCTCTAAGTGGACCCTATTATGACAAGATGATAGGGAACACGTCAACCCTTTTTGCCGACATAGTCACCATAGGTGAAAGGGTTGAGCAAGGCTTAAAAAGCGGGAAGATAGGGAAGGCTCCGACAAGTTATGACCCTAGGAAAGTCTATGAAAAGGAGAGGGAAGAAGGGGTCCACGCCGTCATCTCTACTCCAAAAGGTCAAGCCACACCACAAGCAAAGCCTAGAGACGACAAAGTAGTAGACAAAATCCCCATCACATACACAAAGCTACTACCTCAACTCCTAGAGGCTTCGATGTTAGTCCAACTTCCTCCAACAAAGAAGATGAACCCTCCTTACCCGCCGTGGTACAAACCTGAGGAAAGGTGTGACTATCACTCTAACTCTCCGGGGCACTCCGTGGAACGATGCAAGACCCTACAATTCCGTGTGCAAGGACTTATAGACGCTGGATGGTTGAAATTTGACACCGACACACCTAGCATTGACAAGCACCCACTGCACAAGCATGACGAGGAATGACCTTGGAGTATAAAATTGAGAAATTACTATACTAGGGGGCTTTCTTTCTTTTTCAAAAAAAAATTGCTTTAAATTCATGCTCAACTCATGACATTCACCCACGATCATGAGTTTAAACAAAATAAGGGTTTGTATAAGTTTTACATTCATCAATAATATGCGTCATTTTCATAAATCTCTTGTGTTTATTCTTTTCCCCCTCTTCCCACATATTAAATTCTAAAATCAATTACAATAAAAAAAAACAAACAAACATGAACGAAGATAATAAAATTAATCAAAGCTTCGAACATCTACAACGCATTATATGAGTCTAAGGTAGATAGGAAGATCACCTCCTCGAAACACGCAAAAATAAGACAGTGATCAGAAGAGTCTTACACAAGATTCTCATTGCACAAGAAGAGTCTTGAAAAATAACTTTTGCTCAATTTGGCCGACAAAGGAAGCACAAATCTCGGCTCATGAAAGAACTCTCTCAACACTCGTAGGTTGGGGCAACATCTTTCTCCTTGGTATACGGGAATGGGGGGGCAGTGTTAATCATCAAAGATGCTGGTCCTCCCAAACGCGGATGGCATGAGATTTTGCCAAAGAAAAGAATTGTTATTCCAAAAAAATAATATCACTTGCAAAATACTGCTAGGATGAAAACCCGCAAAAGGCATCTTAGGCAAAAAAAAAAAAAGAACAAAAAAAAAAAAAAAAAGTTCCCGCTAGGACGTCCTAGGCAAAAAATAGGGATCTAAAAAGAATAAAAATAGCAAGTGATGATTCTCATAGTTGAAAGCTAAAAGGCGGCTTGAACACTTCTACAAGGGACCAAATTCTGCGAAGACTCTGCCTGAGACTCGGATATGTAGTTCAAGATAATTAGGAGAATGATTATAATAATTATCTAAGGAAATATTTGTTTAGAAAAAAAAACTTAAACACTCATCCACCTCAACTACCCATTCATTCTAAATCATCCTACCTCCATTAACCATTCATTCTAAATCATCTTTTTCTTTCCTTTCTATCTTGTCCAATCTTAATGACGTATATTGTTGATGGTTGTCAAAATTTGAACATGTCCAAAAAAATAAAAATGACCCGCTAGGATGAAAACCGGCAAAGGGCATCTTAGGCAAAAATTAGGGCAAAAGAAAAGAGCAAAGAAGAGAGAGCAAAAATACCCGCTAGGATGCATCCTAGACAAAAGTTAGGGTTTCTAAGCAAAAAAAAAAAAAAAAGAGAGAAGAAAAGAGAAAGCCCCAAGACAGTTCAATACATCAAACGGCCAATACAACTAAATGTCGTGCATCAAACAAAGTAATTTATTCGTGAGAAGGAGAAAAGGGAAGCCACCTTCTAAAAAAAAAAAGAAGCTAAAATCAACATGCATTGCATGCATCCAAAAGCATTTCACACACTTAGAAAACTTTCTTTATCCAAGGGGGATTATTCAAAAATAAATAAATAAAAATCTTGCATGAATAAGCATCCAGCATTTTTGTATCCTGACAAAAGAGCAAAACAACGACATGAGAAAAAGGCAAGCTTCGTAAATGTTGAAAAAGCTGAAGTATTTTAAAAAAAATAACAGAAAAAGGTAAGCTTCAAACATGAAAGAGCCGAAGCTAAACAAAAATAAAATTCAGTAAGACCTACCACAAGCAGGCGCCTGTAGAGGCATCACAATACTCACATGGCAGGGGCAACACCAGAATCTCTATCAACCATCTACTCCTTTGCCCGCCAGCACAAGGGCATCACCTACTAGCAATCCTCGTCAAGGGACAATCACATCATCATCACCAGCAGAGGCCTGAAGAGGCTATGAAAATACTACGGCCTGTAGAGGCTATGAAAATACTACGGCCTGTAGAGGCTATGAAAATACTACGGCCTGTAGAGGTTATGAAAATACTACGGCCTGTAGAGGCTATGAAAATACTACGACCTGGAGAGGCTATGAAAATACCCCCTCTTAAACAAACTACAAATAAAGGGACACACCATCACAAGAAAAATAATGGAGCATCTACTCGAAGAGTAAAGATCAGGTGTATAGTTTGTCACACTTGTTACCCCATAGAGTATGCAACCCAACACTCAGCTGCTCTAAAAGGTAATGATACAAGCAACTACACCTATCCAAGGGAAGCAACGTAGAAGCACCAAAGAAACGAAGAGAAGACCCGAACGAAATGTCTACGTCTTTTCTTGCCTTTGAAAAAACAACACATTACTATTCCAAAGGACAAGTAAAAAGGGGTAGCTGTAGACACCCAATTTCGTCCGGGGGGCACACAAACAAGAAAATGGACCTACATCATGAAGGAAAGGAGCTCCCGAAGCAGGCAAACAAGACAGGATGTCAGAAGGCCTAAAGATCAAATAAGGTTGTTTTAGTAGCCCGGAACGAGCTGTTCCAGAATCAGAACGGGCCGTTCCGAACCTCGGAACGGACCGTTCCAACATGACTAAAACACCTAAAAATCCAATACCGGAACGGGCCGTTCCAATACCAGAACGGGCCGTTCCAAACAAGTCAAATTTGGAACGGGCCGTTCTGGAAAGGAAAAATATGTGTTAATTTCTACTCTGGAACGGGCCGTTCCATTTTCAGAACGGGCCGTTCCATTTTCAGAACGGGCCGTTCCAGTGTGCGTAATTTGAACATAACGTTCGGATCCGGAACGGGCCGTTCCGAATTCAGAACGGACCGTTCTGGCCCACATCTGATGCCTATAAATTGAAGCCTCGGGCACAGTTCTCCAGGCGGCCAGAGAATTTTCGAATAAGACTCCTTTGAGCACGAAAATTCTTGATCTCTCTCCCTTTTATTATATTTCTTGAGATTTGTGTCGCATCTCTATATTCTCTCTCTCCTATTGTATTTTTTTAGTGTTGTGAGGCAATTGTAGTGCGAAAGGTTGCCAGAAAGCATCTCAAATCTCCCTATTTTGAAGATCCAATAGAGCTCATTCAAGAGGTATTTCAGTTAATTTCTTTCTCTCTTTTTTATTTCTTATCTATAATAATTATTGTTATAATAAAAATAATCATATAGACATTTTAGGGTTAGTTATATTATTTAAATTTCAAGTATGTAAATAGTTATTAATAAAGGGATTTAATATTTAATTTATTATTTCTTATCACATTAACTTCATCATAGGGTACCGATTGAGGGCGTTGTAGGGGTGCTTAAAACCTTCCTTACACGTAACCGACTCCCGAACCCAATTCTGGTTATCAAGACCATTATTGAATTTTTAAAAAAAACCTTTTCTTTTTCCAATGTTTTAAGTAAAACATTGGTGGCGACTCCATGAACTCATTTTCAAAAACCATTGATTAAGGATTAGTCTAGTGTCTGGGCATTCCTTAATTGATGAGATTTTCAAAACGATGTCTAAACCATTAGTCGCGAGATCGGAAATTTTCGGGTTGCGACAATGACTCACGATGCAGGAATGTGAACTAAATAACCAAACACAAACAAGACATACAACATAAGGTAGCATACACAACATATAATATCATTATCACATTTGGTTCATTCATAGCATAATAAATAATAACAACTAACATTATAATGCCTTATGCAATGGAAATGCACTACATATTACTATACATATGATGTCTGTAAAAATATTATATATCACACTTGTGCATTACCATTAACAATACACACAGAATAGTCTAGGAGTACATGCCAAATCACACTCTTGTGCACTATCATTAAGAGAACATACTATTAGGATTTGGTTGAAAATAACTAAGCTTAAATAATATTAAAATATGTATAATATGGAAGATTTTTTTTTAAAGAAAATCACATAGGAATAAAAAAAACAACTATATTTATTTTATAAAAAAAATCATTCTTTTATTTTGTCAAAAAATATTGTTATAAAAATTTTCTTAACTTTTTTCTCCTTCGTAGAAACATGGGTGTGAGTTCAAATGACCAAATTTCACCTTTCTTGTTTGATAGACAATCTTCTTTAAGAAAATTCCATGATGAAGTTAGTTGAGTAATTATAATTGGATAAAATTGTCTTTGATTTATATCTCTTCAGTAATCCTAAAGTGGATCTCTAATGAGAGTCCTAATACACCATTGATACCTAGAATAATAATAAAAAAGAATTCAACGAGTTTGGACATTGCACAAAAATAAAAATTTAGAAAAATATTTGCTCTTTACTTCGCTTTATTTGTTGTTTTCTTATATTACTTTAAGAAGTTTAATTCTAAAAAAATATTTTCTTTTTGAATTTCAATTAATTCCAAGATATTTAAAAACACTTCCAAAATTTTACTTTTATAATGTAAAAATTAGTCTTTAATTATCATCTTACAAGTATTACGTGAACTATGTTTATGAAAAAAAATAAATTCTAAAAAAGGTTTGTCAATATTTTTCAATGTGTTATATCACAAATTATTAATAAAATACAAATATATAACACATACATACAAGGGGTCCAATTTAGAAAAATGCCTAAAACAGTGTCTGGTAACAGCCCTGTAACAGCCTGTACTGCTTGTAGAACGACCCGTACTGCTTGCAGAACGACCCGTATTGCAAGCAGAACGGCCTGTACTGCAATTAGAACGGCCCGTACTGCA
Organism: Cajanus cajan; assembly: GCF_000230855.2. Lineage (NCBI taxonomy): Eukaryota > Viridiplantae > Streptophyta > Magnoliopsida > Fabales > Fabaceae > Cajanus > Cajanus cajan. The sequence continues at coordinate 13,462,606 of NC_138525.1, forward strand.
AGCAGAACGGCCCGTTCTGCAAGCAGTACAGGCCGTTTTGCTTGCAGAACGGGCCGTTCTAGGGCCGTTCCAGGGCTGTTCCAGACTCAAAGTTCGCCCAAAACCAACAAAATAAGACGCATGAAACGAAAATGTTACCTCAATGTTGTATTCGTCCTAGAAAATGAGAAGCTCCACACTTCAGATGAGAGTCCCAGAGAGTAAAGAGGAAGAATATATGATAGTGAAGCAAAATAGTAGAGAATGGAGCACTAGGAGCAGAGATAGTGTAATTAATTCTCTGATACTACTTTTAAAATCGGCTGTTCAATAACCGATTTTAAAAGTGATATTTTTAAAACTGATTCTAAAAGTAGACTTTTAAAATCGGCTGTTCATGAGCCGATTTTAAAAGTCTCACTTTTAAAATCGGCTGTTCAAGAGCTGATTTTAAAAGTAGCGTCAGAGACTTTTAAAATCGGTCATAATGTAGCCGATTTTAAAAGTAATGCCATTATTTACAAAATTATCACCGCATTACTTTTAAAATCGGCTACCAGATGACCGATTTTAAAACTCCGATTTTAAAAGCCATTTTTGTACTAGTGTATTGTGAAATTAAATTTTAGCATTTAATATATTAGAAAATTAAAGATTAAATTGTAAGTTTTTATTCAATCAATGATTTTGGTCTTATATCCTCCAATTTTATAAAAATTATAATTTTAGTTTAACTATTAATCATTAATATCATAATATTGACTAAATATAATATCAAATAAATTATTTAATAATTAATATTTGATGATATTTAGATTAATTACACTAGTATATATTTTTATTCTTGTAAAAGTAATAAAAAAATAAACCGAAAATTTAATAATAAATAGAAACTTCGAATTACATTAACATTACAATTATAATAATTAATAAATAACTATTTAAAAGAATTTTCTCTGTCCAAACGCGAAACTACAAAAACCCTCTTGAATCTTAACCATCTTACCTTGTGCTCTGTTCTCGAATCGTGTTCTAAAAGAAATCGAGATTGCACTATTGTTTTGGTTCCTACATGCTCGCTCTTGGAACCTCAACAACACCTTTTGCTTTCTCTTCGTTGGGTCAGTTGCAATTACTCTTGGAACCTCATTCTTAATTTTCCGAAACACGCTCAGGAACCAATCAAACTGTATAGCGTCGATGTTTCTTCATTAATGTTTAACCTGAAACAATTATCATTGCGCTTTTTGCTCAGTAATGTACCAATAATTTCTAGGTCTCGTACTCGCACCCCGTGTGTTTGATGAATTAACGTGTTTTTATTTTAGATGTTTAGCATGCTTACAAGCTCGTGAATAGCCCTAAACCCTAACATGACATCATGGAACCCCTCGTTGAAATTAACTGAATTCTATTACGTGATTGTAAGTGTTTAGGTAGAAGTTGAACATGTGGTCAAGATGCTTATTGCCTAATACATATGGTGATGACGCTATTTCAGTTTGTCTGCTTCAATTTATGAGCTTAAATATGGTGCAAAGAAAAATTCTGATCTCATTTTTTGTTAAATAGATCACCAAAGATAACAAGTGCTGTGGAATCGCTATGGACCCGTCTATTGTGAAGCTTCTAGAAGATGACGAGGTTTACTCGGCTCTTCTTTCATCATTTTCTTTCAAGGAAAAAAATCGGCCGTATCTTACTGACTTGGGGTTTGGCTAATCCTACCACTGTGTGTGAATGTTCACAGGATGAAACAATGCATTCAGGGGTGGATGTGGAAGCCTTCCAGGCTGCCCTAAATAGAGATATAGGAGGAGATGTGTCTACTTCTCAGTTTTCTGGTTCAGATTCAGGTATCCATCAATTTTATTCACTATTTTTGTTCAATACTGACCTCTCCCTTATTCTGATAATATTTGATTTCTCTGTTACTATCTCTTATTCTATTGCTTCTGAAGCCCATGTTTGAGTTTGTTGTTTATACATTAAAAAATGAAAAAATAAAAAAAAACTTTATTTGTGGTCGTGATATTGGAACTCTTAACTCTGAAGTATTTGTTTGTTGATGAAAATTAATTAACTATGCCCCAAGTTGATATCTCCTTTTATCATTTGTGTTTCTTTGATTGGAATTTGACCTGTAGTAGTTACAAAGGTCCAAGAAATATTTTACTATTCAATATATGCACTAAATGAATTTTTATTTCAATATCAAATTATCATGATGTACTACAACAAAGTATCTGTGTGGTTACATTTCTGTTGCTTTTGTGGACTGTTAATTTTTCTTGCCAATTGATTGATGATATTCAGAAACGAAATTCACTCTCTGTTACTGAAACTAAAGGACTTCACAAACACAAGGTGAATCTGAAACATAGTTCTCAATCAGGAAAAGGAAAATGGAGCTAGAGTTTAGACTATAAATGACTTCATAGAGGGAATATAGTGTATAGATTTTTCCCAAACTTGAAAAGAAAAATAGAGCTGTAGGCTAGTTGAGGTGCTTACTTGGCTACCCCCTTTGGCCTCCCTACCAATGCATTGCTCAATTTCTTAATATACCTCTTCTCCCCATTCTCTCCCTTGCTTTTTATCACTTTACCACATAAGCTTATCAAATATGCATTCTGTCCTTTTCTCTTATTCTCCTCATTGTCAGAGCTTAAATTCCTTATTACCAGTTACCACTGCTTCTCCAGATCTGAAGCTCTAATACCAATTGATAGGAGACCAAGTGCTGGATTACAGAGAACAGGAATAATTCCCCAATTACACTGGTAGAATCTTGAATTTCTTTAAGAAGATATGGAGACTAACTCCTTTCAGTAGAGACTGTAGAATTCCACAAAAGAGAAAAAGGAGGATATCACTGGTCATACGAGAGACCTGAAACCTCCTCCAAATTCTCACTGAATAATAGCTCACCTCTCTCATTCCTCCCTGTTCCCTTTTATCCCACACATCCTCTAAGTTCACCTCATCGCCCCATGCGTGCTTCCTTATAAGCATGTCATGTGTTTGTAGTAGCCTAAATAAATCCCTATTCTGTCCTTTCTCATGATTCTCTTGTGGTCAAGCATACAAATGCTTAACAATAATACTCCCCTAGAGAATGAGTTCACTTGACAAAGTTCCAGTTCATCATCCTTCCTTCCCCTTCACACACACCTGATTACTGCAGCCACCTTTGCTTGTGTTTTTCCATTGGCTGCCTATAAGGAATGTGATCTGGTGAATTTGACCATGGAGACTTGGTTGCCACATGTCCAGAAATCCACAGCTCTGTCACCTGCTGATGATTTATCCATTTCGAGGAGCAAATCTTGGTTCAGCAGTTCTGATGGCAGAATCTTTTCGCAGCCTGTTTAATAGGCCAGGAGATGAAATGATGAATGGTACAACCCAATGCACAGAATAGTTCCTTCTTCATTTTGATCTTCTTTACAGATGCAGAGAGCAAACTCCTTGAATGGAGCAACCTTAGTTTGTGACTGGTATTTCACATCTTCATCCTTTGTTTCTGGTTGCTTAATCACTTCCTTCTCTGCCCTTGGGTCAGGGTTCTGGGATTCTGAATCCAGTTCAGAGTGCCAGTCTTTGCTTTCCAACTTTGATGTTGACAGTTTTGGTTCCCACATTTGATCCATATCCATAACAGGTTGATCCATATCATATTCAAGTTGGAAACATTTGATCAAGGCCTTCATGAAGGCCCACCGAATCAGATTTGAGTAGAGCCAACCCCAACATTGGTACCAAATGAAAGCAGTCTCTCAGTAACGCCTTCATGGCATCCTTGGTCTCTCTGATTCTTTGTTCCTGCTGCGCTGAAATATGCTCAGCCACCAGTAAGCATCTTGTCCTTCAAACTCAGTATCCACAGCTCCCTGATCTTGAATTTCTCAAAGAAATTATGGAAACTAGCTCTTTACAGTAGAGACGTACATCTAGAGTTCCACAAAACAGAGAAAGAAACATTCAAGAGACCTGAAAACTCCCTCAAAATTCTCAGTTTCTCATTGAATAATCACCTACCATTCTCATTTCCCATGTCTTCTCAGCTTCCCATGTTTGTTGCCACACAAGCAAGTTTTTTGTTGTGTAGATAAGTCCCCACTTACTCTTATTTCTCATTTTTGTCCAGCATATTGGAGTGCCTAACATTCAAGAATAGAATCATAGTGGAAAACCTCTTACACTAATGGAAGCGAAAGAAAAATAAAATAGAGACTACAGAACTTCAAGGATCTGCTTTCTTGCAAATCCATCTTATGCATTCCATGCCCTTATATTCTTATTATCACTTTACACTAATGGAAGTAGAAAAAAAAAAATAGGGACTACAGAACCTCAAGGATCTGCTTTCTTGCAAATCCCTCTCATTGTCCAATCCATGTTCTTATATTCTCATTATCTCTCTTACACTAACAGAAGCAGAAAAAACAAAATATAGACTACAGAACTTCAAGGATCTACATTCTTGCAAATCCCTCCTGTTTTCCACTCCATGTCCTTATATTCTCATTTACCAAGATTGAGTTTCCTCATTCTTTCATAACTCCTTGCCAGAATGTCAGGTCCGCATTCAGTTATGGTCCAAACTATATCAGCATGAATATTCCTATATTTTACAGCTACCCACCTTTACCCACGTGTTATGATCATCTACATCACTTCTCCTTTGTTGGAGCATATGTTTTAGTATCATGGCCTATATAATACTTGTTTATCCCATTTTCTCCATCTAACTCTTGTTTTTGAGTGAAAGTAGAAGTTTGCTTCTGATTCATTGGAACTAAAACATGTATGGGTCCAGTTTGTATATACCATATAGTAGTTGAACCTTAAGAAGAAAACTATTCGTTTTAGTTATAAATTTAATTGAGTATTGGGTCATGTGATTTTTTATATTTGCTTTGTGATTTCTCAAGTGACAAGTACTCATGCTTTATGCTGCTATGATTGCTGCAGTTTTGTCTCAAGGAAGCAATAATACATCTAGTAAATCTTTACCCCAGTGGCCTACTTCTAACCATGACAGCCAAACTGACTCTCAAAATCAAGAACCTAAAACTGCACAACAGCAAGAGCAACCTTCATCAGAGATGGAGCTAAAGCAACATGGATGTCGTGTGGAACAACTACAGCATGTTGCTTCTCAGGACGTAAATAATCCTCTTTTGTCACAGAAACAATCTCAAGATGAATGTCACCAAGCGCCGGCTGTACAAGTTTCTCTTCAAAATTCTCAAGCTATCAGAATTCAGAATTCAGGAAAAGATCCTGTCCTTAATAATGAAGTAGGAAAGAATCATAACCCCAACAGTGAATCTCAGTATGCCAAATTGCAGCAGATGAGTAATCAACAGGCTACAGTCCCTGAGCAGCCAAGTACCCCAGGGAATCATAGTAAACAAGTACCATTTGCTCTGTTGCTACCCATCTTGATTCCTCAACTTCCCAAAGACAGAGCCATGCAACTTCAAACCTTATTTGCCAAGTTGAAGGTGGGTTTTCCAGACCAATCTTGCTATCAAGTCCTTTAGCCCCCTTTCCCCTTCTGGCTCAGTTTTAGTGTTTATAATGATAGTCTAGGACCAATTTATGGACAGATATCCCATGCTATGAATTTTGTGTTTCATCAATTTTCTTGCCTTTTTGTTGTAGAAAGATAAAATACCGAAAGACAGTTTTGTGCGGCTTATGAAAGGCATTGTAGGGGACAAGATGCTTAGATTAGCAATAGCAACGGTCCAAATGCAACCACAGGTAGTAAGAGAACATAGTTTGTATTGTAAATGATTTTTATTAATCCAGTTAAATATTGATGTCATGGTCATGCTAAGTTTCTTCTTTTCATGCTATTATTATAGACAAGGCCCAATCAAGCATCTGTAGGGCAGCAGCACCCTGTGAGGATGCCAAATGGTAGTTCAGGTGCAAGGCAATTGAATGATCCCCATGCTTTAGCACAGATGCATCAGAGAAGTATGAATGCTTCTGTTGACCAATCTCGCATGACTTCTTCAGCTGGCCAAACTATGGAGAGCAATGCTAGAAAATCTCAGGAATTGGATGTTAAAATAGAATCTCAAGGATTGCAACCAAGCCAATTGCCATCTTCCACTTCAACCACAGTTGGTCAAGAAGCAGAAAGATCATCAGTTCACATACAAGGGCTTAATAAGCAGCAGCAACAACATCTACATTTCCCATCAGCATATGGAAATAGTGGTGGTAACTATAGCCCTTTTTCCATGACAACCAGTAGTTCCACTTCATCTATCAAACCACAACCGCATGATTCACACATTAGTCAAATTTCACATCACAGTATTGGTTCAAATCACTTAGGTGGGTCAACACATGGTATGAATGTAATTGGTATGCCAAAACTTGAACAGCATAATTCTTTCCATGATCCCAAGAGGCTGCCAGGTGGATCTGTGTCTTCTGCTGTAAACCATACAGCATCTCAACAAACTTCAAATGCTTGGCAACCATCAATAAACAAAGAACAAAATCTGGGCTTAATGTCATCTGTTTCTTATGTCAAAAAGGAACCTAGTGACTTGTCTACAGAGCAGCAAAATAGGCATAATTTGACTAAATTGCATGGGTATTCTTCTGTTAATTCTGCTCAGATTGAACAGGGTGGTGCTAGTCAAGGAATTGTAAAGGATGAGTTTTCAAGAGGTCTTCCAGCATCCACAACTATGCCACCTACAACATCTTCTGGGTTGTTGCCACACAGTTCTGCCTCCCCTTCTGCAATGACCCAACTAGACCCTAGTGTCTCGGTAAGTTTGAGACTGTTGTATGTGATCTTGTCTATATGATACACTAGTCAAATTTTGCAGATCAAGTAGTCCCAAATGTTTTTTTTTGTTCTCATGGGCATAACGCATCCTTTAGTACTTGTTTTATTAAATATATATTAAATGTAAATTTATGAAACATTAGTTCTCTCAAGTGTCCCGTGATATGTTTTCAGGAAATTTCATTTTTGTTGAATTGTTTTTAACAAACAACCTTTTCAATAATAGTTCTGAAAAATATTTTGTAATTAAGTAGAGTAAGAATAGATATACTCACTGTCATTTATTTGGGATAGCTTATTTACTGTACTTTAAGGTAGAACAAAGTATGCAAAAACTGACTAAAACATCCATATCCCTCTCTTTACCTCTCCTTGGGTATATATTTCTTATGAGCCTATCAATACCCCCCTTCCCCTCCTATCAGTTGCACTTTGTCCTCAAGTTGATGTGTTGGATTATCTTCTTCCACTGGCTGCAATAGCTTGATGAGTTGGATAATTTCCTTCCACTGGCAGCTATAACTTCCACCAGGGTTCCAATTTTTTGGCTGTAAAATACTACAATTATCTAGTGAATACTGCCCAAAATTGGTTGCTGCATGGAGAGTTGATGCAGCACACAAAATACTCTAGCAACTCTTTGGAACACTAACTAAATTGCTTCACCAACAACCTGCAAAGCTTGTGGGGTGTTTCTAGCGATCTACATATTGGCAGTCATTAATAAGTTCAAAACTGCTACCAATCCGGCTGCAACATCAATACTTTCAAACATAACATCAAGGGTCACCTTTCTCACTGTTGCAGCAGCTGCATAATTTGTATCAATTGGTTCCCCCCCGTTTCCCTTAACAACTTGAAACATTTTGTAGCTCCTTAGGAACTTCAATGATTCCTTTCTTGTGAACTTCATGTGCAACAAATGTGCCCTGAAGATTGAAACAATGTTCCTAACTTACCCCTTCCTTGGTCCCATTTTTCATGGCCTGAAACTACTGCAACTATCAAACAGGAAGAAAACGGACCCACGTGAGATTTTGGTATCATTTGACCTATCCCAAGGTTCCCAATTCACACACCTTGGATGGAAAACGGTCCCTGAATGGCCAACATTGCTTCCTCCTACGAGTCCCTTGTTCCTTTGTTCCCTTGTTCTTTTGTTCAGTAAATTGAATTCCCATATGACGCCAAATATAGTCTCCACAAACAGCAAACTTTGAATTACTTGAAATTGACAAAATACCTCTTGGGTTATAACGTAGTGCTATTTTCTTGAAGTTGAGTACCCTTAGTAAGTTGGGCTTGGCTAATTAAATCCAGAAAGTACTTTTGCCTCCACCTTTACAACTTTCGATGCTAAATTGGGCTTGTCTTTTTGGGTGACATGATTGACCCAATTGCTGTAATTCCAATTCAGCTCTCCCTCCTTGCTTTCCATTTGTCCCCTTCTTTCACACCCTCTTAAACTTGGTTTAGGCCCATTTCCTTCACAACCCACACATATCCCTCTCTTTACCTCTCCTTGGGTATGAGTTTCTTATGAGCCTATCAATATATAGTGCCTCTATAAATGGTGAAGCCCTAGTTTCTCTTACGAAGTTCAAACTGCTTTTTTGACTCTATAAATGGCATCCATAAAGTGACAGTTGAACTCAGGATGTACTAGTGTCAACTGTCAAGCAAGCCAATTTTATAGACAAAATTTTGTTCTAGTTTTTATTTTCTGTTTTAATTAACTATAATTGCCCAGCTGATTTATATCCTTTTGATCATTACTAGATCTTAATTTTTATATTTTTTAGAATTAGTAAGCTGTTACTTAGTTAATTTCATTAGTTCCATCCTAAGGGTGTTTTTGTAATTTTCCATTTACAGGCAATGGTGTTTATCGGGGCTGAGGTTTATGTTACTTAGGTGCTAATGGTTTTTATTTTCTTGCCATTTTCCTTATTTTGATGACAGGACTAAAAAATGATGTTTTTGGAAGCTCCTTTGTCTGTGTGCACATAGGATTGAAAAATGACTAAATAATTCAAGCTGGGCTAAAGACAACCCATGCTCTACTCGTTCATTTTTATCTCAGTTTTAGTTTACTCATTCTGCAAGTCAATTTTCCAAGCTCATGTTTGGCTCAAGTTAGAGTCATGAGCTACTTGAGTCCACATAATGAGGTCAATTGGGTGAAAGCCTAGTGAACTCAAAGCATTTAATGAGCCAAACAGGCTTAGAAGGAGTTCCAGATTGCATAAAACTCACTCAATATATGTTATATATTACCAACCAACATTCATGGATCAAAAAATATTATTTAATATAGAAAATCATTTATGTATTTTCATCCAATGGTTTGAGATTTTGGAATACAGGATTTATGTCATGGTGTCATCCTGTATGATCAAGTCATTATGAGTTTGATCCTTGGTGTCTGTACTCTTTAAAATAAAAAAGTTAAATTTTAGCACAAGGTTCAGTGTGCCTGAGCATTATTCACGACAAATCAAACACAAAGCCCTTAAGTGAGGCGACATGTTAGATATAAAATCATTCATGTACAGATGTACTTTTACTTTTACCCAGCAACTTAAGCTTTTGGGATAGTCGGTTAATGACAAATAATTCTATGTGATAATGTATACGATCTGAAGGTGTCTGTATTATGCCAGTTCATGAGCAATTGAATGTAGCACTAAGTGACTTATGCTGAGCTCATATTTTAAACAAGCCATATATTCTAACTCTGTTCAATTCATTTGTTCATGAGTTGAATCACAAGCTGCATGTAAGTGGCTTGGCTCATTTTCTTCCTTCCTTTAATTTGCACTATTAGACCCATCAACCTTGAATTTCCAATTTTACTAGTATTAATATTTGACTCTTTAACCTCTTGTATGCAAAATTGCTTGCCTCGACATATAAGATGTGTAAGAAACCTTTGATTCACCAGTTTTCTTACGCAAGTTTATGGTGCATCAAAGATGTATTGCAAATTGCAATAAGTAATGACAAGAATATAATGTTGTGCTTGTCTTTTATTTCATTCCTTGGGCTCCAACTTTAGTTTTTAAAATGAATCTACTATTGGGAAATAATACTTCATCTTGCATTTTCTATGCATTTTTTTCTTAAAATACCAAGATATTATTTGCACAGAGCAAGCCCCATGTTTATAAATATATCTTCAAATTTCTTGATTCCTAATTTCCTTAGTTCCACTTCTGAAACTGACCAGCTATGCTCTCAGATTCCATCAAATGCTTCTGGAATTGTTGCAAGGACACCTCCTAAAAAGCCTGCTGTTGCCCAAAAGAAACCACTTGAAGCACTTGGTTCCTCACCTCCTCCTCCAAGGTGAGACATGTCTTACTCTATTGGATCATTAATAACTTATTTTTTGGATTAATTTCTTAATCTCCAACTCATTTCAATGTACACATGTTCCTTTATCCTACAGTAAAAAACAAAAAGCTTCTGGAGGATCTGTAGAACAAAGCATTGAACAACTGAATGACGTCACTGCTGTTAGTGGAGTTGACCTCAGGGTATGATACAGTGTCAATGTTCAACTAAGTCAAATAACTCAATAAGTAGGGAATGTTTACTCCTCTACTTCAAAATCTGGAGCCATTTCTAATGTTTCTTTCTTTCTTACAGGAAGAGGAAGAGCAGTTATTTTCAGGGCCCAAAGAGGATAGTCGAGTTTCAGAAGCTTCTCGAAAGGCTGTGCAAGAAGAAGAGGAAAGGCTGATTTTGCAAAAAGCTCCATTGCAAAAAAAATTAATTGACATCAGTTAGTGATCTCTTTGTTTCATACCACTGTTCATCTGTTTTAGTTCTTTCCTTTTGAGCTGATCTGGATGTGCTTGGCATTCAAAACCTTATGGCTGTTTCATGTTCTGCAGTGGCCAAGTGTGGCTTGAAGGGTATGAGCAATGATGTGGAGAAATGCTTGTCACTGGTGAGATTCAAGCAAATTTTCACTTAAGTTTTCATTGCAGTAGGTTTACATGTAATCTTATGGCTGAGTAAAATGTTCAGTGCGTGGAGGAAAGGATGCGTGGACTGATAAGTAATCTGATTAGAATATCAAAACAGGTGAGTTGTTTTCTCTAGCTGCTTGCACAATTAGTCTTTTACAATTGTATAAAATTTTGTACTTACAAGAATATTCCAACTAGAGAGTTGATTTTGAGAAAACAAGACATCGGACTGTTGTCACTTCAGATGTTCGGCAGCAAATCATGATGATAAATAGGAAAGTAAGGGAAGAGTGGGAGAAAAAACAGGCAGAAGCAGATAAGCTTCGGAAACTAAATGATGTGAGTTCCAAATATTGAAATTTTGTTTAGTTATCGACGAGCCTTGCCCATGCACATTTCCCATCATGCATGTCTTTTGTATATTTGCATTTGTAACTTGTGTGCTTATCATTTAAATTTCTATTTTTAAGTATAGGCTGAGAGCAATACTGGAATTGATGGTGACAAGGAGAAGGATGATGGTCGTTCTAAATCAACTAAGGTATTTATATCTCGTTCTTATACTTCATCTTTATCAACATTGTAAATCTGTTCTTTGATTTATAATATGCTGCAGGTGAACAAGGAAGAGGATGACAAGATGAGGACAAATGCTGCAAATGTTGCTGCTCGTGCTGCTTATGGGGGAGATGACATGCTGTCAAAGTGGCAACTTATGGCTGAGCAAGCCAAGCAGAAACGTGAAGGGGGGACGGACATGTCATCTAGTTCTCAACCAGCTAAAGATGTGAACCGCAAATCTTCATCAACATCTGGAAGAAGTATGAAGGATAGCCAAGAAGGGGAGAAAAAAAGTCTTTCAACTTCAGGTGGGTTTGTTTTAAGCTATTTTTTTATCCCTTTTATTTCCATTGTAAAATAATTCAATTGCAAGATAGCAATCAATTATAGTTATTCACTGAACTGATCCAAATGCTGTAACTTAATATATGGATTAAAAAAATATCTAAGAATAGAAGGAAGTGGACTCTGACATTATTGTCAGAAGAACTCAGAACGTAAAACCTAATGCATATGTTTTGCCTAATATTCTATTCTTGAAAATGTTTTGATAAATATGGTAATGTAGAGTATCCCTACTCTTTCCACTTCTTGAGGCTGAAGGGACTGTATCATGCATTGGATTGCCTGCCTTGCCATTGTCCTGTCGTAGTATAGTGTAAATCGGGCTTCAAACAACCTTATGTTGCAGAGATGCTATGTTGGTTATTGGTTTCCATTAAGTTAATTGTTTTTTTTTATTGGTTGTGCTACTTTTCATTGCCGTTTCACCTTTTTGATTCATCCGACAGTGGCTGCTAGAAAACTTGGGAGGAGTCATGCCATTGCATCTCAAACTAGGGTAGCTCGAAACATCTCTGTCAAGGATGTGATTGCAGTCCTGGAGAGGGAACCCCAGATGTCTAAATCTCCACTCATACATCGCTTGTACGAGAAAATTCATTCTGATGCCCCAGCTGAACAAGGTTAAAGAAAGTACCTAGGTGATCTGGGTTTTTATTATTTTGTTGCTGAGCTTCTTAATATATTATGCTTTCCGAAGAAAAAGAAAGGTTTCCTTAAGTTTAAATCGGCTGTTTTTGACTTGCACTACATTTAACGGAGATAGCTTTCCTGCTGAATTTGATTTTTCTCCTGTGTCCATGATCGCCTTGTGAGATGTTTGCCTAGTTTTTGGTTCCGTTGTGTATATTCTTGTATAATCACTTGGTAAATTTGGAAATAGTGCAATTAAACAGAAACCTTCCACTTGGCAGGCTTTTTAGCTACAGTGACGCTACTATCACAAGTACACCCCTACCTTGCTCCATTGTTGTTTAAACTATAGCTAACATTAAGCCCAGTTGTAGCTGTACATATATGTAAGTGCAGGCAATCGAAAGTAGCACTATTCTTTAGTTAGGTCTTTCAAGTTCCAACTTCATTCCATGAGGAAGCTTTTACAGTTTACTTACAGCGACCATAACTTTTTAAACGTTCAAAATGCTTTTTCTGTTTTTTTTTTGGTCCAAGGTGAGGAAATAAGGGAATAGGATAGGGACAGACATCGGGGAGAATCGAACTTGTATACTCACAATTTATCTGCTGCAGATCAATCGAACTATATGGGGAATCAAAATGCTACTTCAACATCTCAAATTTGATTAAGTCAATGTTTAAATAGTCCAAGCTCTAGTTGTGGATAGGGTTGTTGCATTGGAGGTTTGAACTTAGCTTTTGTTGTGGATAGAGTTGTTGCATTGGAGGTTTGAGCTTAGTTTTTGTTTTGTGGATAGGATGGTTGTATTTTAGGTTTGAGCTTTATCAAATTTTGAAAAGTATGTTCAAAGGAAGGAGGATCGCGGATTTGTTCAATGAACTATATCCTGTAACCGTTGTGCCGGAATTATTGGCTGTAGTTCAAATTATAGCATTAGCTTATTCATTTAGCGGCAATTTAGATCGAGTGGCTTAATATTGAGATTATAATGTATGGTAACTGCATAACAATACACTACCATACAATGTTTTTAATTTTTTATAGGAATTTTTTTAATTTGTTATCTATTTCAGTTTTTTTTATTATAATTATTTATTAATTAAATTTTAATTTAAGTTATCAATAAATACAATTTTTTATAGTATATAATTATTTATCATAAATTTAAAATATAATTTATATATTTAAAAATATTTATGTACATTTATTATAATTATAATTTATATATTCAAATATATAGTATTTTTTATGAATAATTTATTATAAATTTTAATTATATATATATATATATTGTACATGTTACAATATTAATTAACTAATAAATGGGAAGAAAATGTTAATAATAAAATGAGTTTTATCTTTTTAAAATGGTTTATATTCATGAAAGATTGAAGGCTTACACGTGATGGTTGTGATGAATAAGATAAATGCGCGGGGTGTTCCCGGCGGATAATGATAATGGCAGCGATGATGAGTCAGCATAATCGACGTGGTCAGGGATATACGCCTTTTTGCGCTTTTAAGTTGCACACGTTGGTGGGTGGTGACCCTCTCACCGTTGTCTCCGCAACAACGGGGCCCACACTACCCTTCCCAAGCCCAAAAAGTTAAAAAAAATAAAAAATAAAAATAGAGATTTTAGAATTGGAATTTAGATAGGCAAAGCATAAAGTAAAATAACCGCAGAATATGCTTTGCTCTGTTGCGCAGATTATCCTTTCCTCTTTACTCGCTCATCTTTTCGTTCAGTTCCTTCCTTCTTATGATTCTCTTCCTAAATTCTCTCATTAATTTTCCTCTCTCCAAAACAACCACCATTTAATCCTGTACTTAAACCCTTCCTCAGCAACCAATTAGCGATATTTTCACTAAAGAAGAAATTAAGAAAGTGTTGTTATGGAGCTCCTAACCTCCATGGTAGAATTTTATGGCATGGCGTGCCTGGTGCTTTTTGTCATTATCTTGCCCTTATACCTCAGTAAGGTCACCAGCGACACTCGCCGCACGCCAAAAGTTTGCGTCCACCGCGAACCGCTTTCTCATGCCGAACGGTTGACGGTTCAGCCCGCTCAAAGCAAGAGCAAGGTCGGTTCTGTTAATCCGGTTCAAGCTGCCACGTGCCTCCAAACGAAACGCGATATACACGAGGCGGTTAGTTCTGTTCCCACGGTCGAATCCGATTCCAATGTTACTGTGGACTCAGACCCTGACATTGCCGTTAAAGATGAAATCGTCGAGCCTGACGAGAAGAACATGGAAAGTGCTGCTGCTGATGATGATGATGATTGGGAAGGGATTGAGAAGAGTGAGGTGGAGAAAGAGTTTATGGCGGCTACGGAATTCGTTAGTGGAGAGGGTAATAGATTGGAAAGTGTTGGAAGCAACGTGCAAATGGAGCTGTATGGGCTTCACAAGGTTGCCATCGAAGGACCTTGCTGTGAACCTCCGCCAATGCCTCTCAAGCTCTCTGCACGTGCCAAGTGGTATCAATTTTCAACTTACCTAACTCCGTTTTCTTTTTTCTTTTCTTTCCTGTGATGCCTATTAATGCTTCGTGTTATGCCTCGTTCAATTACCTTACTTGCTTAGTTGCTTTGCCTTGTTTGTTATCTCTTTTGTTTTGATGCAACTTTTTTTTTTTGGATTTGGAATTTTATCAAGATTTTGAATGACATGACAATGCATTGTTCGATTGAGATTCAGATTTTAGACTTGCCGTGTTCATGCTTAAAAGAGTGTTTTCTTTTTCCTTTTTGTCCACAATATATTTTTGAATCAATAGGATGATTTAATAATTCTTTCCGGTGCTTAGAAATTACCTATTTGGATGTAGAATTGTCTTTTTTACATTAATTAATAAAAGATTTAATACATCTTATATTATAGTCCTGAATATTTTTTTAAAAAATTTATTCTATCTCTAAATTAAAAAATTATAATTAAGTTTTTCATCTTTTTATTTTTTTAATTTAATATTTGGACTTAGAAATTTGTATACAATTCATAAAGTTGTACAAAATATTTTTATGCACACCCATTACTAAAAAAATAATCTAATATAGTTGTTTAGGTTCTGGGACATTAAAAATATTTTATGAAATTTCACGAATTGTAATTTTTTTTTAACCATATAGATTAAATTACATAAAAAAGATGAAAGATTTAATTATATATATATATATTTAATTTAGAACTTAATTAAAGCATTTCAAAAAGTTTATAAATTAAATGATATTAAATTTTAATAAAATAAAATAAAATAAAAAGTGTTATTTTAATCTCTACTACAATGATTTTTAAGTATTGGAGCTCATCCAATTCCCCTTATTAATAAGCTGTACATGTGGAAATTATTCCGATCACTGCCAAAATTTGTTTAGGTTCAGAAAGATAGAATTTTATTAAAATAAATTACATAAACAAAATTTCATGAAATTACACATTCTTTATTTGTTCTACTCTTAAATTTTTTTTTTGAAATTACACCCATTATTTATTAGAACACATTAACCTTTAAGCGTTTAAAAAATACTATATTATAAGGAAAGTTGCTATAAACCTTAAATCTCAAGAGGGAAATTATGTGTAATTTCACGGAACACTAACGTAATTTACTCATTTTATTAATGATGAGGGATAAGTTTGAATCGTTTCTCTCTTAAAGAACAAGAACCAAAACCAATTTTTGTACGTAAGTTCATAAATAGTACTACTTGGGTTGTGATGTCGTCAGCCGAAGTGTAGTCCCGTGGTAATTCTCATGCATTTGATTGGGTATTCCCTCAAGACGTAATATACAAGAAAATTGGACAGATAATAAACCAATCATCAAAATCAAAATGAATGGTAAGACTGACTTTGTCTAATCTTATATTTGGACCGATGGAAAGAGATGGAATAAAATGGAATGAAATATAATAGCATAAAATTTCCATTTCATTATTTATTTACTCAATACATATGTTAATTATACTGAAACGGAACAAAGTTCTCATTCCATTTTATTCCTCCCAAGCTGGGGATAAGAAAAATGAAGGTAAAAAATGGAATAGATTCCACATGTTTTCAATATATTTCAATTTCATCTTCATTTTACCAATCCAAACAATGAAACCATTATATTTAATTTCCTTTCATTCCATCTTCTTCCATCAATTCTAATATAGCCTTTATGACACAAGGATTATTATTCAAGAGGGGAAGAAAAAATATGTCAAACACTCTAAAACTAGATAAATAAATGTAAACAACTCATGCGGCCGTGTTGTACAAGTTACACGGTATAGCTTGATTGCTAGTTATAATAACAGGGTTGAGAGCTGCTTTATATGAGTGATCCACAGTACTGATTCCGTTATGCAAGGAATGCTTGGCAAAAGCTGGGGAACATGAGTCCAGAGGTTGCAATGGAGCAGTATATCAGCCTTCTTTCAGATAAATTTCCGGGATGGATGAAAGATCCTTCTGCTGTGAGTTTGTGTTGTTGAAGCATATCGTGTTTTAATATCTTACCTTACAAGAGCAATGGAATTGAAGCAAACCCTTTTGCAGGGAATGAGTGAACATGAACCCACAAGACCTGAAGTTTCCGACTCTGCTGCTTCTGATATAAGCACAACTTTGTCTCATCAACAAATGATCATAACTGAAAGGTAATTGATAGTCCATTTTTATACTCATTATTGTTATTCATACGCGAGGTGTGTGTAGAAAATTTGAAGTTTAAGAGAAATTTAAACTTATTAGTAATTAACTTTTATATTAATTTTTTTACTTTTTTGACTTGTTAAATCATTTATTAATATTAGTGAATAAAAGATATTTCATGTTTTTCTCTAAATACACTCACATTAGTCGATATAATGGACGGTTATTAAGAGATTAAAAGGAACAATGTGTATATTAAAATAAAGAATCTATTTTATATATAGGTATAGATATTATAATTAAGTATTTTTAACTGTCTTGTATGTTCCACGGCCCTGTTATCACATGTCTGTTTTGATTGTCTTTTTGATCAATAATATTAGATTAAATTTTGCGTAATATGTTTTTGGTATATCTGATTTTATGATGGCTACATCTCTCCAGCAGGGAACTTGAACAAGTGTCTGATTTCAAGGATCACAACCCACTTACAGAATCAGATTTGGAGAACAATGTAAGATTTTAGATGCATTTAGATTTCAGACTTGTACATTGACAAAAATATGAATAGCTTAACATAATATTGGAAAATGTTATCTGTTCACCAGATCCAAATCTAGACACATGGTATTTTTATTTCGTCTAAATGAATATTTAAGACATTTTCACTAAAATTAGGAGCCACATAACAAATAATCACAATTGTTGAAGGAAATTTTTAGAAAACATAAACAGTTGGAGACAGTTGTTCATCTTGTAAATGTGGGATATCCTTTTATGATTTACTTAAGCCACTTCCCTACTCTTACTGTATCTTATGCCTCTGCCTGACATCTTAAGCCTTTATAAGATAGTTAATTAGATTCTGTTCTCAATCATAAGAGAAAAAATATATTTTTTTTTCTTCTTAAATATAGATTAATTTTAATTATTATTGTCTTATTTAATGTTACTTTCCTTAAAATATCCTCCAAATGAATGATTTTTCAATTGTATTGTCTTTTTTGACATTTATAACAAAAATAATTTTAAAAAATATTATAAAAATTAATACAAATGACTAATTTTCTTAATATGTGTGAAATCATTTTTCTCAGCTTATAATAAAAAGCAGAAGGTAATTTTCAACAACAACTAGAACGTTTTCTTTTTCTTCATGGTAAAAGTCCGATTCTTTTCTTCTATATATACACCTATTTGACAATTATTCTACTCTATAGTTACTCTTAGTCCATATATTTCAAGATATTAAATAAGAATATTTTAAACTTAATATACTAATATTAAATATTTTTTAAGGGTGTACAAAAACCTTAAATATAAAAAATATGGTCCAAAGGGAATATAAGAAATAAATACTTAATTCATCAAGACTAATGCAATTATGCAAGTAGTTAAATTAATTATTTGTAATTAATAATGTCATACTTTGAAATTTATTCTAAAAGGTACTTAGTGTTAATGGCTCAATAAATGTATTTACTTTTATAAAAAATGAGTAGATAACTCATTAATAGACTCATAATAAATTAATGATATAAAAGAAATTCTCAATTAAAATTATTATTTTTTATATATAAAAACAGAGACCGTATTAAATATCTTATTTTTTTTTAAAAAAAAAGATTCTTTAACTAATATTATAAGGATATAGACTAGCATTCTCTTTCTTCCTTTTTAATGATGTCGCTCAACAAAATTTTTATGAAACGTGTAAAAATCCTTTAGTGAAAGTGAAATATTTGGAAATATTTGATGACATTTTTCCATGCCATATTACCATCTAGGCATCTACTCTTTCTATCATGTCATGATTAGAATTATTTCAGAAAGTGAAATTCGTTGGTAGATTGAATAGATATAAGTTGGCTTAGCATGGAAATTTTCAGGTTAATAAATGATGGCATCTCTCTGGTATTTTGCTGCGCCATGTGACCTTCTCCTGCATTTATTTGGGCAAAAAGAAGACTGATTCCAAGTATATAAGTTTGTTTCGAAGCATTAGAGTCTTGGGCTGTTTGCTTTCTGCTTTGTTTCTTCAATTATATGATGATCATGATGTGTTCTAATGTTCTTCATTATCAAGTTGTTAATATATGCATTTATTGTACATAAATAAATGTGTGTATAGGATCATATGCGCTGCGTACGTCTGGTTTAAGATACCTATTTATAAAATTCTTAGTCACGTGAAATCCGGTTACCTAAAATTCAGTAAATTCACCATCTTATAATAGCATCTTAAACTTGAGCAGTTATGTATTAAGTTTTAAAAATGTAATTATCTTATGAGTTGTTTAAAACTTTATCATTGGAGTGAAAATGTAGTGAGTTATTTATATGTGATCTGACAGTAAAATCTAATAAAATAAGATACACGTATAAGAAATATTCGTTATAGATGTTTTTAGTTATATATAGTATTCAAGTTTGTTAGTGAATTATAAAGAAAGCATAAAACATGTTGGGTTTCTCAAACTATTTTAAAATTTAGTTTTAAAATTTATAAAATTAATGTTTTCAATCTTTGTCTATTAAAAATGTTTTATAAAAAAAAGTGTTAAAAATGTAAGGATTAAAAATATATTATTTTTTGTACGTAAGACGTAAAATAGAATTTAGTATATTTTGAAGACCAAAATATATTTTATTCATAAATAAATTATTGCATTTTAGGCTTCGAAAAAAAACACTTCTATGCAATTTTGTTTTTCTTCACATAGAAACCGGGGCTCGATTAGATGCATGCCCAAGTAGAGAATAAATTTCCAATAGCAATGAATTATAGTGTGTTTGGATGAGGAATTTTATAAATTCAAAAAATTTTAAATTTTTGGTATTTGAATTACTTTGATTTTAATTTCTATCATTCTTAAAATATTTTGTTTGGATGAGTCAATTCAAATTTCTTAAATTTTAAATTATTAGGTTGAATATGATAATTTGATTCCATCATAGTAAAATTGATTTTAAAATTAATTTATATGTTGAGATTTTTAAATTAAATTTTATAAAAATAAATATTAATCCATTTTTAAATATTTAATAATTTTAAGAATTAATATTAGAT
This sequence comes from Cajanus cajan, assembly GCF_000230855.2. NCBI lineage: Eukaryota > Viridiplantae > Streptophyta > Magnoliopsida > Fabales > Fabaceae > Cajanus > Cajanus cajan. The sequence continues at coordinate 13,482,645 of NC_138525.1, forward strand.
AATATTTAATAATTTGAAATTTTAATATAAGATAATATTTAGTAATTTTAAAAATATTTTTGAATATCCAATAATTAAAAGAATGAAGAGATAAGATAAAATATATAGGTGAAATAAGAAAAATAAATATGAGGAATTTCAAATTCTCCCGTTATTGAGAGAATTTGAAATTCTACTATTTTAAGGAATTTTGCTTGGATTTTAAATTCTTTGTAAATTCCTCATCTAAACAAAGCATTTCACCTCAAGAAATTTGAAATTCTTCAAATAAATGAATTACCCTATATAAATTTCTCATCCAAACACACCATTAGAGTATTTTGGGAAGATTTTTCCGTTCAGATTTCAACTGTTTTCACAAGAAAAAAGTTCAATATGAAACCGGGGCTCATGCAGATGGAAGCTTAAGTAATCAAGTAGGAAGTAAGTTTTCAGTGGCATTGAATTAGAATATTTTGGGAAAGTTTTTTCCCCCCTAGATTTCACCTGTTTTCATAAGAAAAAAGTTCCTTATGAAACAAACTATATGTTTGGAAATGCATTTTTTATTAAAAAGAGAAAGCTGTTTTTGAACATCTGTAACTTTGAACTATTAGATTATTCTTCAATAGATATTTTCTCTTTTAATAATATAATTATAACTTAAATCGATTATTATGGTTAATTATAATAACAATTAATTATGAAAATAATTAATTTTTTATAGCTATTCCAAATACACTCAAAGTTATCGCTTAATTATATTCCCGCAAACGCAAAAGTGTAACAGTGAAGTTTAGCATTCCAGGATCGTCATATAGATTAAGATGATGAAGCAAGGGTACTTGTTGAGATTCCTCGATACATATTTCTTGATCTTTTTTATTATTTTTTTAATAGATAAACACTTCTGTTTAATTTGATTAAATTATTTTTTTGATCCTTAAATTATTTTTAAAAAATTAAGGGGTGTTACAATAGAATAGAATTTTAAAAAAATTAAAAAGACTTTTTGGTCATAATTCTTTTTTATGGTATTCAATTAATGAATAGTTAAAAAAATAAGGATATTTTACTAATATAAATGTCTTATGATATTATATTTCAATCTTAAGTTTGCGAGTATCATTAAGAACACCACATTTAATATATTGTTCACTTTAATCTTTATTGAATTGTTACTATTGTATCCTCGAAAAAATACTTTAGTAAATTAAGAAAGAAAAATATTCATAAATAACTCCTAGTCTTAACTCCTAACTAACGTGAGAATTTTTTGGTATATTAAAACAAACATCAATAAAGATTAAGGGGCAAAAGTAGCTTAAACCCTAGTATAAATAATTAATTTCTTTTTTAAAACCCTTATATGAAGACAAGCAAATTCAATAACTTGTGATTAACAACACTATGTATTGACACCAAATGAATCTTCTTCAAAACCTTCATTTAAAAAAATGGAATAATTTTTCTAGAGTTGGATTCACATTCAAACTTGAACATAATATTTCAAAACCACAAATAAATGTCTAGTTGTTAGGTGTAGCCGTGTAAAGAGGATATTGGGTTAGTTTAGGTTTGGTTAACTACTAACTCTGGTTAGTCCTCTTGTTGTGTATAAATATACTTTCCTTGTGCTTCTAATAACAGATTAATATTCATAGATGAAATACAATTCCACTCTCTGTCATTTTCTCTCTAATATGGTATCAAGAGCTGAAGGTTAATTTCTCAGGAAACGTCATGGCTTCCGCACCCACAAAATTGTTCATTCCGCAAACCTTCTCAACCCCAATCTCATCCAAGCTCAGCGATGACAACTTCCTCACGTGGAGGCAACAAGCCGAATCTACAATCAGAGGGTATCGCCTACAGAAACACATTCTTGGTAATACTCACGTCCCCTCTCGGTACAAGATAGATGAAGATGAAGAAAAAGGGGTTCTCAGTGCAGAATATGAAAACTTTGATCAACAAGACAATTTGCTCAAATCTTGGTTATTGGAAAGCATGGAACCTCAATTCAAGGTAAGAATGGTTGGATACGAGTGGTGCCATCAAATGTGGAGAAATTTGGAAACCTACTTTGCTTCTCAAACCAAGGCTCGTGTCAAGCAACTCAAGATTCAGCTAAGAGGAATCAAGAAATCCACGGCCATCAATCATTATCTTCTTGAAATCAAGAAGATTGTAGACACCTTGGCAGCAATTGGGTCACCTCTCGATACAACCGAGCACATTGATGCGATCTTCGATGGACTGCCTGAAGAATATGACCCATTCGTAACCTCTGTTCTTACAAGAACTGAAGACTACACAGTTGAGCAAATTGAAGCACTTCTGATGGCTCACGAAGAAAGACTGGAAAAGCACAAACGCAGTGAAAGTGCTCCTCCTCAAGCCAACCTCGCCCAAGGAAATCTGCCTGTAAGAAAACAGTACACCAATCAAGGTAGAGGCTTTAATAACAATAACAGCAATGGAAGGAACCCCCATAGAGGCAGAGGCCGGGGAAGAATGAATCAGAATTATGGAAGAGGTAATAGGCAACAGTGTCAAGTCTGTGGAAAGATAGGTCATACAGCCTTTCACTGTTGGCACAGGTATGATCAGCAATTCACTGAACCAAATTTCAATAATACTACTAATTCTTACAGTTCAGGGAACTCACAACAATTACAAGCCATGTATGCGGGTTCCCAGAATACAGCATATGATGATCAATGGTATCCAGATTCCGGAGCCACTAATCATCTTACACCAGATTTGAGTAATCTTAGCTCAAAATCTGATTATCCGGGTCCAGACAAGATTACTATGGGCAATGGACAAGCACTTGGAATTAATCATACAGGTACATCATATTTTCTTACTCCTAGGTCCTCCAAAATCTTCACTTTAAAGGATCTTTTACATGTCCCTCAAATAACCAAAAATCTACTAAGTGTATCTAAGTTTTGTAGAGATAACAAGGTTTATATTGAATTTCACACCCATCATTGCCTTGTTAAATCTCAGGATTCGAAGGAAATTCTTCTACGAGGGAACCTTAAAAATGGCTTATATGTTTTTGATGAAGTGCAAATCATGAAATCTGATACTCATAAGCATACTGCTGTTCATGATCCTACTGTTCTGAATGTTCAAAGGTCTAAGACCTCTTATGATACATGGCACAATAGGCTTGCTCATGCCTCTAAGAAAGTTGTAAAAGCTGTAATGAACACTTGTAATGTTCCTATATCTGTTAGCAATAAAGATATCTCTGTTTGTAAGCACTGTTGTATTGGAAAGTCTCATGTCCTCCCCTTTCCTGATTCTTCCACTGAATATAGTTTCCCATTTGAGCTTGTCTATAGTGATGTTTGGGGTCCCTCACATTATGCTTCTAGAGAAGGTTTTAGATACTATGTTTACTTTACTGATGCTTATTCAAAATACACATGGATATACTTCATGCATAATAAATCTGAGACTGCGCATCATTTTAATCACTTTAAAACCATGGTTGAAAATCAATTTGGTACTCACATTAAAATGTTTCAATCAGATGGGGGCAAAGAATTTATGTGTCTTAATAAGGTTTTCAATGAAAGTGGTATTCTTCATAGACTAAGCTGCCCTCACACTCATCAACAAAATGGTTTAGCTGAGAGGAAACATAGACACATTACTGAGATTGGCTTAACACTTTTAGCTTCATCTGGTTTGCTGCAAATATTTTGGGCTGATGCTTTTAGCACAGCTTTGCATGTAATAAACAGACTTCCTACACCTACTCTTGGACAAAAGTCCCCATATGAAATGCTATTCAATAAAATGCCAAACTACTTTCTTTTAAAACCTTTTGGATGCGCTTGCTATCCTCATTTAAGACCCTTTAACAATCATAAGATGGATTTTCGATCTTCTCAATGCCTTTTTATTGGATACAGCATGCACTATAAGGGATATAAATGTTTTACCAGTGATGGAAAAATTATCATATCCAGGAATGTGATCTTTGATGAAGACACATTCCCTGGTGCTTTGGTTTTCTCCACTAACAAATCTGCAGGAATGTCCAAACCCACATCATCACATACGGTACCAAGTATTCCAGTTTTGCAGCCCTCATCACTGGTTCCAGTCACTACTTCCAGCACAACCTCCTTACCTGCTCCACCTACATCCAACATTGAACACCTGAATGCAGAATCTGGCACAACTCTCCCTCATGCATCATCTGACCTGGCAGGATCTCCAGACAACACACAGATTGCCATGCCCTCAACCACTCACACTTTGGAAAACCAACATTCAATGGTAACCCGAGCAAAAGCTGGTATTTTCAAGCCTAAAGTTTATCTTGCTACGACTGAACCAACAAATGTTGCTCAAGCTTTGGAGCACAAACAATGGAAACAAGCTATGCAAGCTGAATATGATGCATTGCTGAAGAATTGTACTTGGGATTTAGTTTCTTTACCACCAGACAGAAAAGCTATCACATGTAAATGGATATTCAAGAACAAGTATAGCCAAGATGGCTCAATCCTTAGGCACAAGGCTCGTCTCGTGGCTAGAGGGTTCAATCAGCAGCCGGGGTTAGATTACACAGACACCTTCAGTCCAGTTGTTAGACCTGTCAGCATCCGGGTAGTTCTTGCTATAGCAGTCTCAAAGGGTTGGCCAATTCATCAGATTGATGTTGACAATGCGTTTCTAAACGGAGATCTCAAGGAGGAAATCTACATGCTTCAACCACAGGGGTTTCATCAAGGGAGTCCAAATACTGTTTGCAAGCTGAGGAAAGCCATTTATGGTCTCAAGCAAGCTCCACGGGCCTGGTTTCAGAAACTTACTCTCACTCTATTTCGACTGGGATTTATACAAGCAAAATCAGATAATTCCCTTTTCATTTCAACATCTAGAACCACATCCATATACATTTTAGTTTATGTTGATGATGTCATTATCACCAGCAATTCAGCCACAGCCATACGAGGTCTCATCCAGGCTCTTCATCAATATTTTCCTCTCAAAGATCTTGGCAGACTTCATCACTTTCTTGGGATTGAAGTTCACTCAGACAATGTTGGAGGTGTGCACCTTTCTCAAACAAGATATGTTACAGATATTTTGGACAGACTCAACATGTCCAATGCCAGACCAGTCAAAACACCAATGGCACCTGCTACAAAATTGACCAACGATGGCACAGAAGCATGTCAGGATCCGAGTCAGTACAGGTCAATAGTGGGAGCTCTGCAATACTTGACCATTACCAGACCGGATATTGCCTACACAGTCAATAAGTTGTGTCAATTTATGCATAACCCTCTAGATGTTCACTGGAAAGCAACAAAAAGACTTCTCCGGTATCTCAAAGGGACTCTACATCATGGTTTGCATTACAAGAAATTCACTGATACTGAAATATATGCTTACTGTGATTCGGACTGGGCAAGTGATCAAGAGGATTTAAGATCTACGTCAGGAAATTGTGTGTATTTAGGTTCCAACATTGTCTCTTGGATGGCAAAGAAGCAAAAGGTAGTGTCTCGGTCAAGCACAGAGGCAGAATTTCGTAGTATGGCAAGTCTTGTAGCAGAAATACAATATGTTCAGAATCTTCTTTCAGAACTTGGACACATCAACAAAAATCAACCTCTGATTTGGTGTGATAATCAAGGGGCAGTGCTTCTATCCCTCAATCCAGTTTTACATACCAGAACCAAGCATTTTGAACTAGATCTCTGGTTTATTAGAGAAAGAGTAGCTCAAGGGAAGATTGTAGTCAAACACATTCCAGCAAGGCTTCAAGTTGCTGATCTGCTGACAAAGGCCCCCAGTACAACTATCTTTCTAGATCTTAGAGACAAACTTGTTGTAGATAGACAATCCACACTAAGTTTGAGGGGGGGTAAAGAGGATATTGGGTTAGTTTAGGTTTGGTTAACTACTAACTCTGGTTAGTCCTCTTGTTGTGTATAAATATACTTTCCTTGTGCTTCTAATAACAGATTAATATTCATAGATGAAATACAATTCCACTCTCTGTCATTTTCTCTCTAATACCGTGTCAACACATTTAAAACCCCTCTTTTGAACTCTGTAAGTGACCACCAAATGCTTAACTTTGACATTAATTTTTGTATCACATTATAATTCCTTTTCTCTCATAGTTTGACCTATGCACAATGATTCCCCTAGTCTACACGGCTTGCACAACAAATCCCATTCTTCACCTTTAGTGGTGAAACTTATTCTTCATGAAATTCATTAATTTCAGTGGATTAAGTAAAAGTTGAAGAAAGTTTCAACATATCAACTTTCATCCATTTGTACTATTGGGGATAATCTATTTTAATAGCTTCAACTTTCTCTTCCTAACACCCCTCCCCATGAATCAAGCTTAAAATGTTTTAAAAGCGAGGAGATGTTACATACTTTAGATGTCATTATTTTCTCTATAAAGTTTTTTCTCGTCGTCACCCGCCATCTAACATTGTTTTTACCGCACAAGGTTGATCTTTCTCGTCACTCTTTGTTGGTGGGGGAGGAAGTATGGTAACTTTTGAGAGGAAGAAATAAAAGGCTTCTTACCTTACTCCCCTCAACGTTATAAATATGTGCCATGGAGATCCACACGTCTGAGGTTTCCAAGAGACATTAGGTTTTCTCATGAGCATTTTTTACTAGCATGCCCTTTTATGATTCCCTATGATGGCCCATTGATGTTCAGCCACATGGCTTTCCTAGGTCCAACCACTTTTCGCGTCTTAAGTTGTTACATCATTGCGTGTTTCGAGGCTCTTTTGAAATGATAAATACATGAACTTTCAAAGGTGCCACATCATTGCATTTCTCCTTTTTGGCTTGAAGCTTGTGGGGATGTGAATTGTCAAAGGTCCAAAACCAACCTCAGACTTGGTATTTGTATTGGCAAATGAAAGTACTTAGGTTTAGACTGACCAATACATAAAAGGCAAGTATGCACACTTCCACTAGAATAATTTGATGAGCTCTAGCAATGATTGATTTGGGCAATGATTTCAACTTTGGGCATGAAGCTTGTGGAGTTATGTACCTTCTAGGGTCCAAAAATGACCTCAGACTCAATATTTGACTCAAGACCGACAAAGATTGGCCTTAGGCTGACTTCTCCATGTTGAGAAGGTTGTTGGCATAAAACCATGGAATAATGGTTGATTGTTAACTTGTTGCAATTATCAAGCTTCAAGGGGTGTGTTTGGATTTTGGCAAATGTCAACACAACTTCCAATGTCTTGCATGATGCAGATAGATCAAATGAATGTGGGTTTAAGTGGTAATGAAATTCCCCCAAGAAAATACGGAAGAAACATGTCAAAGAGATGGAGATTTTTATGTTTAGGAAGTGAGAATTTTTAACTTTAAATGCTCCAACAATAAATCCCTATCTATTGCAGGAACATATTTAATCAAGACTATTTGGACTTTTTAAGGAGTGTGTCAAAATCGAGTTGTATTTAATTGTGGCTTTTTTTAACTTTCAAAAGTTTTCTAATATTCAAAAACATACAAATATCAATAAATTATATATTTTTAAGATGAATTTTATGGGACTTCGTGATAGAATGTATGAATATTTTACTCAACTAACAATTTCACTCAAACCTTCAAGAGTATGTCAATTTCTTGTGACTTTTTTTTGTAGAATAATAGTCACATTATCAATTTTTCATATTTTAAATATACTAATAGAATAAATTAATTATTTATATCATATTTATTACATTAAAATAAATATATTAATATATAATTAAAACAATAATTATGAAGCTTGAATTTCAAAAAAAAGAATGCCAGATTGGCTCGAAAAGCTTGCAACTCACATTAGTCTAGGCTTGGACATCAATTTAGAAGACCAAATTAAATCTAGACCTTTTTGGCACATCCCATTATAGCCTTTGGCATTGAGTTAGCCCTCATTTTTCTACCTCTAATATAGAGTTATACCTATGTTGTCAAATTGATATGTATCTCATTGAAAATATAAGAAATTATCTACATTTTCTATGTTGACCTGATGTTTTGGTTTAACCACCTATTGTACATGAAATTGCAAAAAAGAAAAGTAAAATTTTTATCTAATTTTCATAACTTAACATTTACTCATTAATTTGATCATAGAGTTATAAACTTCATTTTTAGTATTCCAAAGATATTGGTTAGCTAACATCCAGGACTATAATTCTTATGCATAAGAAAAAAACTAATTCAAATTGTAAGATGCACTCTAGAGGTTGTCACGACTATGACAAAATTATGAAGCCTATGATAAGCACAATCTTGTCATATGCACTAATTTTCATCTTAGGTAATGAAGATCATGATCGTGATCACTAGGTCACACCTATGTCGATTACCAGATGTAGAAATACGTTTTTACAACCAAACCACTTGCATGAACAAGTGAAAGTCCAAACCTATGGACCATAAAAATATTTGGGCCATCCAATCCTATGTAAGTCTAATAATACTTAGCTAGTTACACCTCTCCTAATCTACTAATTACACCCTCAAGTAGTATAAGAAAAAAATACCTACACTACTTGACCCAAAGTACAAGGCCAAAAATATCCTAATACAATCACTACTAAAATGAATTACAAGTAAGAAAAAATGTATAACAACAATAAGAGTCCTTTAAGGTAGGATAGGCTTCCAAAGGTAGGTACCTTACAAAATAAGGGTAAGTGTCCTACAATTCTTCAAACCAACTTTATCAACATTTACCCTTCTTGGAGTTATCTCTTTCAAAGGGATTCTTAGGAAGTATGTTTCCATCACAACACTTGTTTAACCTTCATAACCATTATTATAAGGTTGAGCTTGAAGAAACTTGTTTGTAAAGAATACTTGTTTTGAGTCTAGAGAGGCTTGACTAAAAAAATACTTGATTATAAAGTTTGGAGTGTTGTTGTTAAAAAAAATACTTAGGTATTTACTTGAAAAGACAAGTCAAAGAATACCAAGAGTTGAGCTAGAAGTGACTTGTTGAAAGAATATTTGTATCTTTGTTTAAAGATAGTGGAGCTCAATTTGAATGAATTAAGAACTGGATGTAGTCTTAATGATCGATTGAGACAAACCATTATAAAAATTCCTAGTGTTTTATATTATAGAAATTCATGGGAGTTTTTGATATACATTATTCAACCCTTTTCTAATGTTTATCTTTTCTCCATAGCCTCTCTTTAGATTGAATTTTTCATTCTCAATAAACCTACAATTGTCACATGTTTATCATCACATGTGTGAATATGACCTTTTCAAACATTAACCTTCCTTTTAATTGATGACCCACACAATATTTAGTTTCTCTTATAAGTGTTTTTTTTTTTTATTATCAGAGAAAACACATAGGTGACTTCATGCTTTGATTAACTCACTTGAAATCTAAATTGATAAATTAGAGGCCTAAAAAAGATACCTAGTGCACCAATAATCTCTAGTCTTTGGATTGAATTAATTAACTGCAAGAGACACTATCAATGCAATGATCCAACATTGTTAATTATGTCCAGTCAAATAATGGTTGTCTTTAGACACTCCATTATTCACACATGGAAAATTAATTCTCATAATCACCACACATTTATCATTGCAAAAATATAATTAATCAACTAAATTGCGCTTTCCTTCGGATTGAGCACATTTCACATGAATAATTATACCAAACATCTATGCAAATTAAATAAAATTAACTTAAACAACATAGATTTTGACAACATGTTTCAATTAATCCATAAAAAATTCCAAACAATTTAATAAAAAAATGGGAAGATCCCAAATTTATAAAAATAAACTTTTTAGTATTGATGTTAATTTCTCATTTACGTATAAATTTCTCAAACTCATCAATAATATATTAATACACTATAAAATTTAGAAAACACAATAATTCATATAATAATTTTTTTATAAATACAACATCAATTTCTTTATCAATGTAAGTCATTTTTATCAATATTCACGTATAATTAATTTCAAATATAGTGCAATCATTCGCAATTCACAAAATCCAATGATTCACTAATTTAATATTTGGTTGAATCATAACAAAATTCCAAAAATGCAAGACATAAATCCCTTCATAATGCAATTGGAAGAAATCACATAATATCAATGTCATTATTCAGAATATTTGATTTGTAAATCATACAAAAAAAAATCCCTTTTAAGGCAAAGATGTCATTCACTAGATCCATATAAAATTGCATATCATGCAACAACTTGCCAATTCAAAGCATTACATGTAGGTTTATAAATATTGATTAGCGAATAAGTTTTTTTATCAAACACTGAGTCACAAGTTCAACTTTAAATAAGTCATAAGATATAAATACTCAATATGTCATATATTATCCCCAAAATTAAATGAGGGTAGAACATAAACATCAATTTTAAATAAGTCATTCAACTATTGACAAAGGTGTTAAATAATGATGGACCATGGGCCAAGGATCCAATTACTAGAACTATGGCCAAGAGCATATAGGATGGATTGGATATCTTGAAGGTTAATGGGCTTTCTAAGCCCAAGGTAATCTTCATGTGGACCACCATATCTTAAAGAGAAGACATAGTTCTTTTGTACATAGTTTTCCTTGTATATGTCTCTTTTTGTCTTTGTATTTGTGAGACACTTTGTTTTCTTTTTATAGACCATTCTATTGTGTATTTAGAGTAGGTTCTTTGGAGACTTTTGCTCCATTTTACCTTGTATTAAAGGTCACTCTTTTTATATTTTTCAGTAGTAGTAGGGTGGCAAATAGCAAGGCATGAGGGTGTGACTAGTAATTGGGCCAGAGTTGGGCCTGTGTCAAAGTTAGGCCTAGGCCAAATTTTACATATTAGATTTGTTTTGCTCCATATTTTTCAAGGAATTGATTTAGCTAGGTCTCACCATCATTGGGTGAACCTAACTAAACCAATTCCAAATTATTTGGATTGGACAAATGGAGGAAACAAGCCCAAGGCCGCTCACTCCTTCCTTTGGCTAAATTAGCTTTCTTAGCTTTGGTGCCTTGGGAAGCTTGTGTTGCAAGCTTCTAACTTAGCTTGCTTTCCAAGCAAGCTAAGATAGAAGCTTGCTCCACAAGCCTCCTAAACTAAGGTGGACGGTCAAGCTAAGCCAACCATGATTCTCTTGAATCATGGTTAAGCTTAGCTTGCTCCACAAGCTACCTACTTCTATATAAGTCTAAAACCTTCATTTGTAATCACTTTTGACATTTATGAATAAGAATTTTCTCTCAAAATTCTCTCATTTTCAAGAGTCATAACCGTGGAGAAACTCTCTCCCCTAGGAATCTTTCACAAAAGACTTTCTCCTTTGTGTCTTGGTTCCGTTTTTCTTCTTCTTCTTCAAGAAGAAACTGAACCACAAGAGTGGCTTCTAACAAGATTTTGAAGCTTGTATTGCTTCTGGATTTCACCATTGCAAAACCTCAAAGAGCTAGATTGGACAAATAGTTGGAGCTTGAAGAAGAACATCAACCACTTCTCCAAGTACTTCCATCAAATAACCCATAAAACATTAACCCTTATACAAAGAATATGTGAATGTATTATGTCTCTTATGCATATACAATTAAATATTACACACTTTGTAATTTATTATTATTATTATTAGCAGCGTCGAGACACTTCGTACCTCTATATGTATTTATCTTAAGATGAAAATTAATTCATATATATATTGATATAAATTTCTATTGACATAAATAATTTTACATTATTTATATAATTATTTGTCTCTATTCATTGATGAACCACATATTAATTGTATTATAATATTGTAAAACTATAAATATTTGTCACTTTATTTTAATTATGTCTCTATTGTTTTCTTAATAAACATTTAAAAGAAAATTAAAAAGATAAATTTTCAAAATAATTAATGGACATAAACTTATATGATTTTAAATAATTTAGTAAACCTAAATTCATTGAAAAAAATAGAGTAAATTTAAGATACACATTTAATTTCACTCTAAATGGTAATTATATTATTTGGGTAACATAAATCAAGTTCATGTTTCACATGGTTGAATTGAAATATTTTTTTTATTTATAGATATATTTAAAATTTTAAATATATATATATATAAATAATAATTGTTATAATATTTAAATCTATTAAAAAGAAAATAAAATTTAAAATAACAAACAAACATATTATAAATTTAAATTTTTAAAAAATTGAATAAACATAAAATGAAAGAATAATCAATGGTGATGAAAACCATGGGTGTAGGAACTTCACTACACACAATTTCTATAGTGGGATTAGATAGTATTCTTTACTCACCTCGACAATTTAGTATAACCCGTCAGTGTGTTTGATCAAGAATCTTTATCTTTTGCTTCCTTAAATATAAACCTGCATTACATTACACCCATAAAGACGTTATTATTTTGATCAACTGTAGATAAATTTTAAAATAATTTTGACAAAATAATAACAATTAAGACAACATAAATATAAACAATGTCATTTTGGTAGAACAAAAGATTGTCCATAGATTACTAAATATTAGTTCAAGAAAGAAACTAGTGAATCACTTCTATTGGAAGATCAAAATATAAGATAGAAAAAATTAGATTACTTTACCTAAATATTTACCATATATTTCAATAACTTCATGACATTATGTGCCCACACTAGGGTTGATCCACGCTTAAGCAAGGTCAGGGGTTCGAATCCTGCCTTGTGTATGCAGCCGCGTTAAATCTTGGGGCCAGTTATTCCACCCTTTGAGGTGCCTCCCTCGTAGCGAGGAGATTAGTCACTGCTATCGGCGGTGGATACTCTAGGAACGAAGCAAAAAAAAAATATTTACCATATATTTGAATCATATAATACTTCTAACACCATCCTACTTGATAATTATTTTTTTCAAAGTTTAACACAGTTTGCAATTAATTAGATGAAGATTTTAATTGTTATAAATAAATTTAACTTCTTAAGTTCAATAAAAATAAAATTTATTTTGATAATATTTCTATATTTTGAAGACAATTAATATATCTAATTATTTGAGTTTAATAATTATAATTATACACTAATAGTATAAAATAATTATAAACTAAATTTATTTTATTTTATTTTATCATTTTAATTTTCTTATTTAATTACTATAAAACTATTTTATTTCATTGCTGACTTGGTGTATCATATTTTGTCTAATTATATAGTATTGATTATGATTTGATAATTATACTTTGAAAAAGAAAAAACACGTGATGACTGATTATGATTTGATAATTAAGAAGGGATGAGGCAATGCATGGGTTGGCCATGTAGAGAGAGAGACACAGAGAGGGAGGGAGTGAGGCAAAAAAAAAAAAACGTTTTTGAAACGATTTCACGTTTAACTGTTAATCCACCATCTTTTCTCAAATTTGAAGACCATTAAGCAAAAACACAAATGAGCAACCACCATCAAATGAAATTTGAATAAAAAATAGAATCACTAAAATAGTTATATATATAAAAAAAAAAGCATAAACATAAACTTTGTTAAAAAATAATTTGAAGTGAAAGAGAACTAAATAAAGGTTGAGAATAATAAGTTTCGCAACACAAATAGTAACAAAGTTCCACATGCACACACATAAAAGTAACAATTGGGGGGCTGAAAGCACACCTACTTAATATCTCTCAATACAAGAAGTCTAATACAGATTTTCTATTTAACATCCATTGTTAAAAAAATAATATGAATTTCATGATCCAGGAACGAATATGCGCAAAAATAACATTAAGAATATGTTTCGATAAAACATAGATTCAATTGGGACACGTTGACAGATGAAACCCTATAATGTTTAAGGGTCAAGATCCTATCTCAAAATGAGAGATGGATAGCGAAAGATGAAGGATTTTGAAACCAATAATAGAGTTTACGGTTATTATATATGATTACTCAATATGTATTGCCAAATATTGAAAAATTTTCATTTCCAATTATGTACAAATTTTGAGAGAAGGAGTATACATTCAAACCAATATTTTAAGGGTAAATGTGTCTACTGTCTAGTAAATTATGGAGACTAAAAACAGTAAAAAAAAATTGTATCTTCTTTATTTATTGTTAATAGATAATAATGTTTGAAAAAATTACTAGAGTTAGCCTAGTAGTTGAGTGAGAAGGGATTGAGATAGTTAGAAGCATGAAGATCTAAGTTTAATCTTTATTACGATTATTTTTGTAATCTTTTCTATTTTTTTTATAAAAAAAATAATAATAATAATAATAATAATTGATGGCAGTTCATAATCACCGGTATGTGATTTTTTACTTCATGGTGGTTATTTCGGCGGTTATGGAAAATTGACGTGATATGAATCTATGGCGGAAAGAATAACGTGGGTTTTGTAACTGTCAAAGGTACTTTCAATGGTGGTTAAAACCAGTAAACCATATAAAAACCACCACTAAAGACCCATTTTGGTGTAGTGAAAGAGAGGCTGGTGGTTTTATGGTTCTTCCATAACTAAATATTTTGAATTCCTTAAAATATTTAACTATTCGTGTGTAGGAATGAGACTTTGTTATTAGGAAGTAAAATTTACTTTAATAACACCATGTCTTCGTTTTAATAATTATTAAGTCGAGAAAAAAAAATATTTTTTAACTGCGAATTAGAATATATTGTTGATTTATAAAAAAGAAAATAATATTATAACTAAATAAAAAAAATATATACATTTTTCCCCTCTCGGCGGTGTCGTTGTCACCTTTCTGTCCCGTCAAGGTATTGATTGGGTCATCCTTCACCTTCAGATGGATATAATATTAAGGGTTAGTTGCGTGTTTAGTCAATTTTAAAAAATATTTTATTTATTTTAGTCTCTAAACACTTATTGTTATGTTTTTAGTCTTTCATTTTTTTTTCAATTTTTGTTTTTAACTTTTCAAAATATATTTGAATATTCCTTAAAAATTATTCTGTATTGTTTTTAGTCTTTGATTTTTTTTTAATTTTTAATTTTAGTCCTTCAAAAGAATTGCCTCTTTGTATTTTTTTTTCATTTTTTAAAATTTATAAATATTATTTTGTTTTTATTTTATGTAATTATTTTTAACTACTTATTTGTTAAAAAATTAAATTATAATACCATGTTTTACTCATAATTAATTTATTTAAAAATATTATAACATCTTTTTAAGGAACTAAAAATAAAAAATTAACAAAAAAATAAGAGACCAAAAACAGAATGGAGCAATTTATACAGGATTAAAATCAGTCAAATATTTTTTAAGGGAGTAAAAACATAATTAACTTAAAAATAAGGGACTAAAAATAAAGTAGAACGATTCTCAGGAGACTAAAACCCGGTCAAATACTTTTTGAAGAATAAAAAATAATAAATAATAAAATATGAGAGACTAAAAATATAATTAATCTTAATATTAATATATCACTCAAAAGATAATGTATTATAATAATTGAGAAGGGATAGAAATACATTTTTAATATATTTTTATTAACTAAATTTATTAAAAATTATAAATAAAATTTATTAAATGATTTATAATAAATTTTAATTAACTCATATATATTAAATACGAATTTATATCTTACATGAGAATACTTTTAATTTTTTAACAAGAGAATTTATAATAATTTTTATTTTTTATTTAATTTAATTTTTATTTATTATAATTATTTATTAATTAAATATTAATATTTTATAATATTTTATCAATAAATAAAATAAAATTTATTACAATAAAAATTATTTATCATAAATATAAAATATAATTTATATGTTTAAAATATATAAGTATATTGATTTTAAATATAACTTATATATTTGAATATAATATTTATTTATATATAATCTATACTAATATATAAAAGGGATACCATTTTCGGTAACCACCTTTTGGTCTCTATTTTTTTAAACATTATATCCTTTTATTTTAAAAAATTAGAAAAATATTTTTTAATCAAATTTAAAAATTTGA
The DNA here is from genome assembly GCF_000230855.2 of Cajanus cajan. Classification (NCBI taxonomy): domain Eukaryota; kingdom Viridiplantae; phylum Streptophyta; class Magnoliopsida; order Fabales; family Fabaceae; genus Cajanus; species Cajanus cajan. The sequence continues at coordinate 13,498,634 of NC_138525.1, forward strand.
AACTAATGAATTTATATTAATATTAATATATAAAGAGATACCATTTTCAATAACTACTTTTGATTTTTATTTTTACATGAACTATTTTATCCTTTATTTATTTTTCAATAACTACATTTTTTATGAGTAATTTCTTATTTTTTTTTAATATAATACAGACACAAAATGTTTTTTTCCTGCTAGTTTATTATAAAGAGGATACTAGAATATATAATAATTTTTTATCTCCATTTTTTAGTAGATCATTATACTCTTCAAATATAAAAAAGGGTTTCTCTAAATAGTCATTTATAATAATCTAATATTTTATTTGTGTAACCGTTAGAATACTAAATATCTCGACCCTGTAATTTTATATAATGGATATAGGTGTACAATTCTATAATACTCGTCGATAATAAAAATGTATGAAAAAAGAGTGGATTAATATATCTACTACTATTTGCGAGTAGTTTATATGAGCACGCAAGTGAATGTAACTGTTTAATTCCAAGCGTGTGGTTCAGCGGTAAGGGTTGATCCACGCTTAAGCAAGATCAGGGGTTCGAATCGGAGATTAGTCATTGTTATCAACGGTGGATACTCCATGGACGAAGCAAAAAAGTGAATGTAACTGTTTACAGGTCGTTATGCATATCCAAATGGCTTTTCAATTTTGTTTAGTTGATATATTATAATCCATGCAGTTAAGCCTTTAAGCTTTGTTATTGTTGCTTGTCAATTCTATTAAGAAGGGTCCATGAGGAACGTAACTATATTCAACAAAAGACGACTTCTATTAATGGCTCAAAATGATTTTGTCCATTTTGTAGGCGTGGGAATGTGACTTATTAGCTACCATATATATAAATTCAGAATATATAGATGCTGTTTTATATACATAGATTCTCAGATATTTATTACTTGTATATAAAAGGACGTACATTCAGAATAATTTTTAACATAACGTTGTTTAAAAAGTCTAGTTATCTGTGAAAAATAATATAATCTAGACACAGTGACGGATCCAGAAATTTTAGATAGTGGAGGCAATAATTATTTATATATTTATAATATTAAAAATTTTATATATAATTTTTAAAAGTATAAATATATATCATAATTATTTTTTATAAATTTTTATATTTATGCTTACAATTAAAGATAAAAATAAGTTAGGTTAGACTATGTTATATTATAATTTAGTAGTTTAAATCTAACTATTTTTTAAAATACATGTCCTAAATATAACTTATTTATATATTATAAAAAAATTTAAATGTTTGGTTAGAACTACAATTCTAAAAATATACTTTATAATAATTTAATACTAATAAAAATATAAAAATAAATATATTAAATTATATAAAAACCAAGCTTAATTTATTTATAATATAAACATGTTTTTAATATCTAATATAATATTTTAGATGATAATTTATTTCAAAATATATTTTATAATAAATTTTTTAAATAGAATACAAATCTTCCAATCTTTTCCATTTTGATTTTTTTAATTAATTAACGTATACAATCTTATAATTTTTACTATTTTAATTTTTATAATCTACGTATACATAAATAAAAAGCACAAAAGATAAATATATGGTGCAAATTTTATTTTATCAAAAGTTAAACTTTTTAAAAAAATTAATTCGTTATTAAGACATTTTTTTTATCACATATGACAATTAATCTCCTTCAAAAATATGATAAATATCAAATAGATGGATAATTTTTTAAAATTTATATTTTATAATAAGATGATTTAAATATATATGTTTAATTTATTAAAATATAACTTTTATTTTTAAAAATATATTATTTTTTTGACTAAAAAAAATATGTGTGTAAAATGATAGTGGGGGCATGTGTCCCCACTCTCTTCTACATAGATATGTCCCTTTCTAGACATATACTTATAATATATAAGAAGAATTTTATAATAATTTAATAATTATACAATGTTTTATTTTATTTTCTTGTATTACTATTTGTGTGTATTTACATTACATAGTCAGCCTTAAACATAAGATCAATGAGACTCTTTATAATAACTTGTCGTGGTCCTTACACTGTACGGTGCAGTTATTAACAGTAAAAAATATTTAACATTAAGATTATAGATTTACAAATACGAGAAACATATACTATATTGCATGCATATAAAGAGAAACAACTACATAAATATGCATAATATAAATACAATAATTCGGTAACTGTAAAATATACAATCTAAGTTGTCAATCAAGAACCTACTATTAATTATCTACACAAATCTATCATCATCAAGTAGTCAACAAAACATCCGGCTCTAATGTCATTGCATGACCTCCACTCCAACACTCTAATCCTACTTCATATCACATATGATCATTAGAGTTTAAATCATATAGAAACACGCAAGGGTAAGTTAGAGTAAAAAATAAAAACCTTATATTCAACATAAGATCATATCACATCATCATCTCATCTCCAACAATACAGCATAAGACATCTCATTATACATTACAGATTGGCACGACAACTTAGATTTCAACACAACAACACATTTCATTACAGATCAACACATCATATGAACAACACAATTAACTTCACACATCATACGCTCAACATAGTGACTATATGTGTTGTCACGCATTTCAACTAAGAAATCTCTTATAATATAAAGTGAGCAGTTTAAGTGGTTTGATCCTACTATACCGAAAACACAAGATGATCTTTTTAGGTCTGCTAAATCAACAACAAATTGGATATAAATCCACAACACAACAACTCGATTTCTCATATGTCATCACTTAAACAAGGAAGTCTAGTACTACTGTCGGGGTAAAACATCTGGATATGAATCTACCATGACATTAGGTAGCTTAACCAAGCCTCCAATGGAATTAGCCCATTGGATACTCTCCAAATACTATGCCCTTCTGATACTTGATTAGAAACTAAGTTTACAATTTCGTACTTTACTCGGTTGACCACTTGTAACCAATATAGCTCGATCTAGCCCTTATACTGTGGTCGCTTCATACACATGTGTCTTAACCTTGTCTACACACGATACCAACAAAGTCTTACAGGAAAAATAATATAGCTATCTACTTCAAGGGTCAACTTTCCAAAAAGGATTTTTCAACAAATTGGACTATCGGGACACCATAAGACAATATCCACACAATAAAATATGCAACTTTTGAAAACCTCTCCTCTAATCCTAAGTTGTCAACACAACTCAATGAAAACTCTTTATATATTCAACACAACAATGAAATCAATATACATCTCAACAACACTTAATGTATTCAACACAACTACATAGTCAACATACAATTCTATCAACACACAACTCACAACTCATATCTACTTCTCAATTGATGACTCACAAAACAATCATCACATACTACTTCATCTCTCTAACTCATTCATCATTTATTCACTTAACAACTAAAATCAACAAGTATTCAACACTTCATCAATTATAATATCATATTTTCTTCAACAACTAGTGCCCAACACTACACACCTTGCTTCCAACAATATTTAGATAGGGAACTCTCTACCTCATCCATGGCGCTACACAATTCACATCCGTCATGGCTAAGGTTTAGGGTTTAATAATAGATTTTTACTATATAATAAAAATATTATTTTATTTAAAATTTTAATTATATTAACTATATTGATTAAATGATATTTTAAGACCTGTATTTGATTTTATTATATATATATATATATATTAAATTAAGGTATTATTTAATTGATGTTATCAATATAATATTTTAAGAATATCTAAATAAACTAGTATTTTAAGATAAAGTATTATTTAATATATTCAATTAATATAATACTAAAATATGTATATTAAATATGTTTATATTAAAAATCTATTATTAAATAAAATATAATTTTTTATAAAATTTAATATGTATATATATATATTAATTGATATTATATATATCTACATGTATCAAAGTATACATATATAATTTATTTTATAATTTTTATTTTATTTATTACTTTAATAAAATTAATTAAAATTTAATTAAATATGTACTATCCGTACCGCTATGCCGAGCTCGAGCTCGGAATCACAGCGCAGAGTGACATCGGACACGCGCTAGGCGACATCGGCTCGCTATCTAATTAGGTCATAAACTGATCTCGGGTCCAAGGCCCAACAAAATCCTAATACACACAAAGGTACGTGCATTACTTATACGAGACTCATACACCCACAAACACTAACTTTGGCATCTGAGTCTCTTTTGCAGGTACCACCCCCATCTTGGAGCATCAAGCGTACCAGTGAAGGAGGCTCACCAATCTTACTCGGAGGATCATCTCTACGACAAATTCCCAGTAAGAACATTTGGCGCCCACCATGGGGCTGATCAAGACAGCTCTTATCGGCCACGCTTATGGTATTCACCAGAAGCCATAGCAGACGCGCAACAAACGACGCAGATCACTCAACTACCATGGACAACGAAGCCACATTGAGGAGACTGATCGACCAGGTCGAACAGATGCTGCAGCAACACGACGTCGATCTGCGAAATATGCGTGCCCAGCACAAAACTGACCTAGCGGCGATGCAGACCGCCAATGAAGCTGACCTAGTGGCGCTACGCGCTGAGAACGTGCGGATTCGCGCCCAGCTCCCTCGACGCCCCTCTGATCATCCTCTTGAGGCGAGCAACCTCCACGAGGAAGAAGGGCACTCGATCTCTCAGCCCCGAACTGCGACTAAGGCACCGACTCCACGACCTGCCACGCATTGTCTCATGTTCCGACGAACAAGTCGGCCCATGAAGTCAGCAAGGCCCCAACTCATGTCACAGGGGGTCAAGCAACCTTCCGCCGTCATCCCTTTGTGGACGACATCATGCAGACACCACTCCCCCAGGGGTGGAAGCCTCTCCACCTCGATCGCTATGATGGCACGACGGACCCCGATGAGCACATCGACCTGTATACGACACAGGTAAACCTCTATACTAATGAGGATGCTATACTGTGTAGGTTTTTCCGACCTCGCTCAAGGGGGCTGCACTCAATTGGTACACTCAACTCCCCGCTGAGTCGATCGACAATTTCAGCACTCTGGTCAGGCGATTCACGGCGCAATACACAACGAGCCGACCTCATCACATCAAATCTACCGCCTTGGCCAGCCTCAGACAGGGCGACGATGAACCATTAAGGACATTCATGGAGCGCTTCGCTGGCGTCTCCGTCAAAATCTGCAACTTAAACCCCAAGGTCGCACTGCACTCCATGCTCATGGCGTTGAAGCTAGGACCTTTCGTCGACAACCTTTGCCGACGACCTCCTCCCGACATGAACGAGCTCCGAGCTCGCGCTGCTGGGTACATCCAGATGGAGGAACATGCCGAGTTTCGCAAGGAAATTCGCGACAAACCACAAGGAAAGCAAGACCAAGGTCAGGCCACGAACATTTAAAGTTGGCGACCTTGTTTGGCGATTACGGGGAGAAGCAAGAACAGACCCCTCCAAAGGAAAATTTGGAACTTGGAATTCCACCCACCTCAAATTTTATTTCTCTTAACTTGTAAATTCAGGTGATGTACTCTTTTTCCTCCTCAGCCTTTTTTCACACTAAAGAAAAGGGTTTTTGGCCAAGGAAGGTTTTAACGAGGCACACCTCAGAAATAAATCAACAAAGCAACTTCATTCTCATACATTTTCGGTATTGGCACATTAACCATGACGACTTGCCAAGGTCGAGTCCGAACCTTGAGATTACATTTTCTTAACCAAGGTCGAGTTCGAACCTTGATATGTCAAGGTCGAGTCCGAACCTTGAGATCACATTTTCTTAACCAAGGTCGAGTTCGAACCTTGATATGCCAAGGTCGAGTCCGAACCTTGAGATCACATTTTCTTAACCAAGGTCGAGTTCGAATCTTGATATGCCAATGTCGAGTCTGAACCTTGAGATCACATTTTCTTAACCAAGGTCGAGTTCGAACCTTGATATGCCAAGGTCGAGTTCGAACCTTGAGATCACATTTTCTTAACCAAGGTCGAGTTCGAACCTTGATATGCCAAGGTCGAGTCCAAACCTTGAGATCACATCTACTTAACAAGGTCAAATTTGAACCTTCAAACAACAAATTTGGGAACTCCTCAGAAGCCCCTTTGCTCTTACATCACTCAGTGCTTGGGGGGCAAGTGTACTGGCCAGCCGAGTTGCCAACTTGTCCCTAACCAATCTGCTGACTCGGTCAAACGTTTACCAGCCTAACCAAGCAGTAAGCTCATTATTGCCGAGCTCCTCAATCCGACCATGAAACATGGACATCGAAACACCACATCGACCCAAAAAGGCCACGTCATCAAACAAATGAAAATACAATCTTGTCACCGCGCCGCCCACGCATTATGGGAACGAGGTGACGGTTATGACACATGGCGTCATGACAAATAGGCGTACGCGAAAAGTCACGACCCCTTGTCGAGCTCGGTCTTAACTCCTCGACCTACGGTCTTCAGAGCTCGGGGGGCTAGTGTACTATCCGTACCGCTATGCCGAGCTCGAGCTCGAAATCACAGCGCGGAGTGACCTCGGACACGCGCTAGGCGACATTGGCTCGCTATCCAATTAGGTCATAAACTGATCTCGGGCCCAAGCGTAACAAAACCCTAATACACACAAAGGTACGTGCATTACTTATACGAGACTCATACACCCACAAACACTAACTTTGGCATCGGAGTCTCTTTTGCAGGTACCACCTCCATCTTGGAGCATCAAGCGTACCAGCGAAGGAGGCTCACCAATCTTACTCGGAGAATCATCTCTACGACAAATTCCCGGTAAGAACAAAATATATTCTATTTTTAATCCAATGAATAAATAACAATGAATCAAAACTATTTTAAAATATATTTTAATTAAAATTAATTTTTATAAATAATTAAATTTAAAGTATAAAAATGTTATTTTTAAAAAAATTCAAACAAATTACAGTTTAACAATTTATCTCTTAATTTACATATTTAATTATTATTTTAAAATATATATGAATTTTTCAAAAATTATTTATTTATATCTTAAAGAAAACACTTTCATTGTTATATTTACAAAGTATTTTAAAAGTTACATTCAAAATAAAAATAATATATATAATAAAATAAAATACAAATGTTAAGATATTACTTAATCAATGTAGTTAATGTAATACTTTTATAAACATTTAAATAAAATAGTATTTGCAATATATAGTATTAATTATATATATTAAAGGTATTATATAACTATTAGGATATTATTTAATTTATGTTACTAATATAATTGGCTAAATTATACTTTTGGTCTCCATATTTTCATCAATTTATATTTTAGTCTCTGTATTTTAAAATAGAGATTTAATCTCTTAAAAAATATGAAATTTTGGTTTTTCCTTCAAATTGACATTTATTAATTATTAAGTTTTAAAATTTACACACTTAATTAAAATGACTTTTAATAACATGACATTTAGAAATAAAAAAAAACTAAAAAAATATACACATAAAATTTATTAATTAATAAAATATATATCAATCACTTGTTCAAATATATACAAATGAAGATATTTTGTATATTGGTTTTTAAAATCTTATTCTTACATATTACGTCACTAAATATCAAGTTACTTAAGTGGAGATAAGTTATCGAAAAATGTTAAAATTTTACAATCATTGAACATCAAATTGATGGTAGCTAGGGTGTTCAAAGAACTATATTAAACTAAACTATTAGGAAAACTAAACTAAACTAGACTATAAAAAACTAAACTAATTTTTATAAAAACTAAAACTAAACTATATTTTAAGTTTTAGTTTTAAATACTAAACTATTATAAAAAGTAGTTTAGTGCACTATAGTTCTAAATAAATAATTAATTTATAGGATTAAAAATAATTTTTATTTATTAATTGAATAAAAATTTATATACCTTTTGTAATTATTACTCTTTCAATATTTTTAATATAAATATTATAAAAATTAAAAAATGTATTATATATATATATATATATAATACAAATTTATCTCTTTATTATCCAAATAATTTTATTTTTGATGCTAAAAAATATTATTATTTTAATAAAAATAATTTATAGATATTTCCTATAAATCTTTTTATGAAAAATAATCTATAAGAAATTTTTGTAAATTTTGCTACAATTTTAATGATCATAGAAAAAATTTTCCATGGTCAAAATTTACAGAAAATATTGTAAGAATTTTATTTTGTTTCTTGCAAATTTTCTTGCAAAAATAAATTTGCAAGTAATGTTTACTAAATGGTAGAAAAATTTTGCAGATAACTTTTCCTGCGGATTTTCCTATCAATTTTAATCTGCAAGAAAAAATAAAAAAAAATTTAAATTTATAAGTTTAATATTTTAAAAAAACTTCAAGTCTCACATCAATTGAAAATAAAACAATTAAAGAATATATAAATTGGGGCAACACTTATCTTATAAGTTGATTTGTATGGTTAAGTGTTAGGCTTATAATCTACAATCTTAGAATTTAAAAGATTATATATCACATGTTGGGGCGTGAAAACAAATGCTTCAGATAAATTCATTGTGATCATTAGTGATTTCTTTAATTTTTTTCGTAAAAAATATTCTTGCAGAATTTTGTTGCAAAAAAATTCGCACGAAACTTTCTTGCGAATTTTTTTTGCAGGAAACTTTTCTGCGATTTTTTTTTGCAGGAAACCTTCCTGCGATTTTTTTTGCAAGAAATTTCGCTGGAAAATTTCTTACAAATTTTAAAATTCGCAAAAACATATTATCCACGAAGTTATTACCTATAGATAAAATTTCAGAAAAAAAATTTGTAGGAACAACGTTTCCTGCAAATTTTTATGAAAAATTCGCAGGAAAAATCGCATGTAATAAAAAAAATTATAGTAGTGTTAATTCATAATTAATATCAATGATTTGGTAGCTCAATTTAAAAATGTTGAATTTAAATTTTTTTTTAATGTAGTTCAATTTAGTTTATAGTTAATAATAGTTTTATTTAATTGATATTATAGTTTAGTTCAAACTCCTAGAACTATAGTGCACTAAAGTAAATAATAGTTTAGTCAATATTTATTTTAGTTCAATTTAGTTTGATGAACTATTTATTATAGTTTAGTTTAGTTTTCTTCTAGTTTAGTTCAATTTAGCAATTTGAACACCCCTAATGGTAGCATCAAAATTTTATATTTTAAAAATAGGGGGACTAAATGTCTTTAATTTAAAATAGAGGGACTAAAATTATAAATTGACAAAAATAACAAGACCAAAATTACAATTTTTCCTATAATATTTTATTAATATTTAAATAAACTAGTGTTTTATAATAAATTATATTTAATTAATGTAATGCTAATGTAAGATCCACAACCTCTCCCTCTCATTTTCTCCTTGTCTTCACTCACTTTTCCTTTCTCACTCTCTGATACACTCTTCTCCCCCATCACTTGCTGATTCTTCTTGGTGATCCTAGGTGTCGAGAGCTAGCTGAGGTTTCTCTTCTCCGTTCTTATCTCCCCAAGCTTGTTTCCTTCTCCAATCAAGCTTCCTCTCTCGTTTTCTTCCCGGAGCTCGGAATCGTCTCACCGAGGTAAGGGAAGCTAGGTCTTTGGCTGATTGTGGTGGAAATGAGTTCATAAACTCATTGTGTGGTTGATTTTCTGATGATTGATGAGTTGTTTTGGTAAAAATCCATTTTTCGGGGTTTCAGGGTTTTGATGAAATTTAGGGTTTTTGATGATTGGTGGTGGCATGCTGAAAATGAGCTGATTTCGTGTTGTGTGATGAAAATGTGGAGTTTTGGACCGATTGCATGTGTTTGGATGACTTGATTATGCATGTTTTGAAGAAAATTTGTGAACTTGGGGAGTTGTTGTTTGGTATCGCGCCGGGCAGTTCTTGACGCCGGCGCGTGACCATCAGAGGGCAAGCCCACCGGGGGTAAAGTTGTGTGCGCCGGGCGAGCTTGAGAATGGGAGCCTCTGGATGGCCCACACCGGGCGTGGTTAGACAGCGCTGGGCGCGATATCAGGAAGTAACCTAACTTTTGGGTTTCTAGTGCTGCGCCAGGCGTGACTTTGTCTTGCTGGGCGTGGAGACTCCTTGGGAGTCTCTGCCAGAGGTGGCGCCGGGCGCAATTGTAATTGCGCCGAGCGTGAGACCTTGGGGAGGTCTCTGCCTTCCTTGCGCCGAGCGCGGGTTTGGCACGTCGGGGGCATGAGACTCTTTAGAGTCTCTGCCTCCTAGCACGCTGGGCGCAATTGAAATTGTGCCGGGCGCGTTTGTGCCCTGGTGCTCTCTGGTTGGGCCACACCGGGCGTGACCATGAGTGCGCCGAGCGTGAGTGTGACATTCACTTATATGCTGCTATATGTTGCGAAATGCTGATAAATGTTGATATATGCTGAGCTGAGCTGCTTTTGATGAATGTTGTTAAGCTGAATAATAATATTGTTGTGCTGTGAGTTCTTAATGCTGAATTATGATGTTTAAGCTGTGTTGTATAATGTTAAGTTGTGTTGTATCACTACTAGAAAATTGCAAAATAGCGACCAAAATTTATCAGTCTCTATTTAGCGATTGATTTAGCGACCGATTATGAAAAACCAAAATAGCGACCGATTTAGCGACCAAAATAAGTTGTCGCTAGAAAATCGGTCGCTAAATAAAAATATTTGATTTTTTAGCGACGGAATTAAATTCGGTCGCTATTTCGGTCGCTAAATTATAAATTTTGATTTTTTTAGCGACAGAATTAAATTCGGTCTCTATTTCAGTCGCTAAATTATAAATTTTGATTTTTTTGGCGACGGAATTTAATTCGGTCGCTAAATATTAGTTAAAATTAGCGACGGAATTGAATTCGGTCGCTAAATAGTAGTTAAATTTAGCGACAAAATTTAATTCTGTCGCTATTTCGGTCGCTAAATTAGAAATTTTGATTTTTTTTAGCGACGGAATTTAATTTGGTTACTAAATAATAGTTAAAATTAGCGACGGAATTGCATTCGGTCGCTAAAAAGTAGTTAAATTTAGCGATGGAATTAAATTTGGTCGTTATTTCGGTCGCTAAATTATAAATTTTGATTTTTTTAAGCGACAGAATTGAATTCGGTCGCTAAATAATAGTTAAAATTAGCGATGGAATTGAATTTGGTCGCTAAATAGTAGTTAAATTTAGCGATAGAATTGAATTCGGTCTCTAAGTATTAGTTAAAATTAGCGACCGAATTGAATTCGGTAGCTATTTCGGTCGCTAAATTAGAAATTTTGATTTTTTAGCGACGGAATTGAATTCGGTCGCTCAATTAGAAATTTTGATTTTTTAGCGACGAAATTTAATTCGGTCGCTAAATCAGAAATTTTGATTTTTTTTAGCGACAGAATTAAATTCAGTCGCTAAATATTAGTTAAAATTAGTGACGGAATTGAATTCGGTCTCTAAATCAGAAATTTTGATTTTTTTAGCGACATAATTAAATTCAATCGCTAAATATTAGTTACAATTAGCGATGTAATTCTATTCAGTTGCTAAATATTAGTTAAAATTAGCAACGAAATTTTATTCGGTAGCTAAATATTAGTTAAAGTTAGCCACGAAATTCTATTCGGTCACTAAGTAAAACTTAAAAAAATTTATAAATTGCTTAAAAGTGATTATAATATTTTTGTTGAGTATCAATCCCATTTTCTTTTTTTTTGTAAGAGCAAGAAATTAATTTATATTAAAAAAAATATTTATATGCACTCCTACATAATTAATACCAATAGTTATTTATGTGAAAAAATATTTAGAGGTTTTTTTTACGATTGAATTTTTAGGCAGTTTTTTAATTAGAGTATTATGAATTTTAAAATTTCTTATTTATTTTGATCCATATTTATAATATATATTTCTAACTTATGATAACTTTATTTTTAAATGAATTTTTATATTTAAATTTTAAATTAGTATTTTATTAATGGTTGATAATTAGAAAATAAAACAAGGATAAATACATTTTTTGAATTTTATATCTTAGATTTAAGATGAATAAATATATTAAGTTAATTAATAATTTATTTAAAATGTTAAAATTTAATTTATAAAAATGATATTTTAAAAGAGAAGGGTTATAATAACATCGGTGTAACTTTTACTAAGTATTACATCGTTCAATAACTTTATATTAAATGTGAATTTTATAAATTCAACCATTAGATTGAAAGTTTTTCTCTTAGACCATATATACAAAATCTTATATGAATTCAAGATGATTTGATACTTCATTCTTGTAAAACAAAATTGACGTAATATATTCATTTCAAATAAAATATGAGCACTTTGATTACTTTTAAGTTGTTGTTTAATTTTAACAAAAATTGATATAAACATATAAAGTGATATGAACTTTCAATCTATCGGTTGGATTTACAAAATTCGCATTTAATATAAATTTATTGAGCGGTGTAATACTTAGTATAAAAGTTATACTAGTGTTATTATAACCATTCTCATTTTAAAATATATAAATTATTACTTAAACTTTTAAATTTATAATAAATAATTTAAATTGTATCATAAAATTAATTTTAAATAGAAATAAGTAGATTGTTAATTATAAAAGTAAGTATATATATAAATAAAGATTAATTAAATATAATATAATTATTATTATTAGTAATATAATTATTATATATTTATAACGGTCCGAATATACCAAAATGATAAGGATCCAAAAATAATATAAGTATGAGATTGGATAGTTGAGGATGACTTAAATGAATTAATTTGTACTACTTATACTAACAACATGCATTTGCTTTTCGGTAGCTTATCTCATAAGAACTTCACAGTTAAGCGTGTTTGACTTGGAGTAATGGAATGGGTGACCTTCTGGGAAGTTTCCAAAAATTGTGTAATTAAGGACAAAACATGCTAAAAACTTAAGTATTGTGAAATAAAATCCTTAACAGGCCAAATATGAGTGGTTCACAGCGATCAAATTTGCGACGTCTATAAAATTTAATAAAATAAAAAATAAATATTTAGCGACCGATTTATTCGGTCACTAATTTGGTCTCATACAATTTCAATCATTTCAACCATTTAGCGACCGAAATTTATTTTTCAGTCGCTAAATAGCTTAGCGACCAGGGTTTTAATGACTGATTAAATTCGGTCGCTAATTCGGTCGCTAAGGTAAATAGCGATCGATTTTTGTAGTTTAGCGACCGATTTTGGTGGTCGCTAAATTGCATATTTTTTGTAGTATGCTATAATTGTTGTTATTGTTGTGTTGTGCTGCAAGTTGATATAAACTGTTGTAGGCCGTAAGGCTGAGCTATTATAGGCCGTAAGGCTGAGCTGTTGTAGGCCGTAAGGTTGAGCTGTTGTAAGCCGTAAGGCTGAGCTGTTGTAAGCCGTAAGGCTGAGCTGTTGTAAGCCGTAAGGCTGAGCTGTTGTAGGAGATATCCAAGCTGATATGCGTGACGACGCATTGTGTGTTTACTGCTGTTTTGCTGAATGATATGAGCTGTATATATATGATGAGTTGTATGCTAATGATTGTTGTACTAGATGATGTGCTGATAAGCTGTAGTTGTTCCTAATTGTTGTACTTATATATTTATATATGCTGATATTCTTTTCACTAGCTTATCCTTTGTTATTTCTATGTGGTTTGGACTGCAATGATCATACTGTGTATGGGAGCAGAGTAGGGTTAGGTTGGTGTCTTGAGGCGGGTCTGTAGCTGGCAAATGAAGTTTATTCTTTTGTTTTTTTTAGCTACTTAATATAGCATTGCTTGATGTATTTTGTATACTCTGATTTTTAAGCCCCAGGCTGGACCTTGTGTATATATTTTAGCTGCTTATATATACATGCATACCCTTGTCTATTTGGTGTTGTGTTTGTTGTTGCTGTGTGACGGTCAAGCGGGTCGTTACAGCTAAAATATGTATATCAAATATATAATTTTTAAAATAAATATATTTATATAAAAAATATATTATTAATTAAAATTTAATTATTAAAAATTATATATATATATATATATATATATATATATATATATATTACGTTATATATATTGACATATATATAAACGTATAATATATCATTTAGTTTTGAGTTTTTATTTTATTTATTATTTTAATAAATTAACTTAAATTTAATTAAATATTTTATAATGTTTTAATTCAGTGAATGAATGACAATGAACTTAAAAATATTTTAAATATATTTTAATTAAAGTTATAATCTTTTATGAATAATTAAATTATAATTATAATTTTTTATAAATAATTAAATTAAAAGCATCTTTTTTAAATCTTATAATGATAATTCTTTAGTTATGTTAAGTTAATTTAATAGGAGAGCGATAATATAGTACTTGAAATTTTATGGGATAAAAGTATAACTTAGTTGATATTTTAACACAGGTTTAAATATATTTTTAGTCCCTCAAATTTAAGATAAATTTATTTTTGGTCTTTCAAATTTAAAATTATTATTTTTAGTCCCTATAATTTTTAAAAATCTTGTTTTAGTTCCATAGAGATCACCAATAACATATCTAAAAGTGAAAAATTAAGATGGTTATGCAATATCAATTAGATTTAATGTGATATTTTCACTAACAGGGACACCAATAGGTAGATTTCATGCAATAATGTTTGATAAATTTCTTAACAAAATTTGAATATAAGGACTAAAATATTTTTTTTTTGAAATTAATAGGACTAAAAATAATAATTTTAAATTTGAGAGACCAAAAATAAATTTATCATAAATTTGAGAGACTAAAAACATATTTAAGCTTTTAACATATATAGGGTAAATAATATAATATTTACATTTCTAAAGAGAGGAAAATGTAATTTAGATTAAGGATATTAAGTTAAGCAACTAAATTATATATTTTAACATAAAGAGAAAATCATTGTAACATAATTTACTCTATTTTTTCATGTTAAATAATATCATTATTTTTAGTATAATAGACACATATTCTTTGCATAGAAGTTTTTATACTATGAATGAGAAATTATATTTGATATGATTTTATAGTATTTTTGGTTTAGAAAAAAAGAAGAAAAAAAATAGAAGAAATGAAAAATATTAGAAAGTAATGAAATGTTTTTTCTATGTTATTTGATATCAAGTATTGTTGGAGATCTCAAATCTACTAATAATATGATCAATATATTGAAATATGAGTGAAAGTAACTCTTATTTTACAAATTGACTTTATAAGGTTGAATGAGGTTAAAATCTACTTTCTTAATATAATATCAAAATTATGCTAGATGTATTAGTAAAAATGTGATATACTCGTTATTGATTTACATATCAAGTTCAATACATGTTGAATATGATAGATTAATGAAAAAAAAGTCTTACATCGACCAGTAATATATAATATGATAATTAATATAATATATATATATATAAATGAGAAATAATTCTTAAAATTAATTTAGGTTTAATTATATCATCTTAAAATGTATATATTATTAATTTTTTATTTTTTATTCTTTGTCATGCAATAATTTATTTAGGAATTTTCATTTTTTACTTTCACCTTTTTTTTTATTTTTTTAATAATATTTTATAATCTTTTTATTAAAGTGTATATGTATAATATAGAAAATTACTATAATCAATGATTTACTTTTAAAATTTATAATCTCTGCCGGCAGAAACTAATCTATAAAGTGACACATCTATGATTGGAAATTAAAATACAGATGTAATTTGGTTAGGACATCTGAGTCATTTTCGTGATGGATGTGTTTGTGCCCGAGGCAGGTGTTATGCAGAATGCTTTATTACAACTGTTAATTAGTTATTTTTTCTTTCCTTCTAAATTGGCGATTCTTTCATTTTCTGTAGCAACTCACCTACCTGTTTAGGATTGAAATTGGTCCGACAACTATTGACCATCGTAGAAAGAGAATCGTGAGGGAAGAATGGTCTCAGCGTTCACATCATTCTCACTCATCAGTGGTTCTTTATCTAACGATGCTGACCTCCAACAAATCCATCAAGGTAAGTAAGAATTGATTGAATGTGATTGTGTAGAAACTTTGTTCTTTTACCTAGAGGTTAAATATTATATTTGTACCTGCCTGGAGGAATGTACCTGCCTGGAGGATACACCAAATCTTCTCGTACTCTGAAGGCCGAACGAGTGGTCCGATTCAACGCGAGTGAAGGGTTGGTACCTGCAAAAGGCACTCCAACGCTCAAGTCAGGACAAGCACCAATATCGAGGGTAATTAATGAACAGTGACGTTACCTTTTGACTTGAGCTATTTATATTGACATTTATGGGCTTTGGACCCCAT
Organism: Cajanus cajan; assembly: GCF_000230855.2. NCBI lineage: Eukaryota > Viridiplantae > Streptophyta > Magnoliopsida > Fabales > Fabaceae > Cajanus > Cajanus cajan. The sequence goes on from NC_138525.1 coordinate 13,514,993, forward strand.
GGGCCCTGCAACGTATTTACCGTATTAGGTAATACACCTTAATCAACTAATTAACTCCTAATCATGGATTAAGGACCATGAGAGATGATGGGCCGATCCAGGTGGCCGAACGCCACTCGGTCACTTGGTTTTGCCTTTTGGCAGCCGACCGGGTGGTGGCCAAACGCCCTTACCCGTACACTGCCCCCCAGCCTTGAAGAGAGACGTAACTTTCTTTAAGGGTAAACTGAAGATGGCGGTTAGGGTAAGGTGAAGGGTCATGTATTAAATAACCGTTAGATATGGAAGATCTAACGGTTACAACTTTTCGATACTTTAAATTTTCGCGCCTTTTTTCATTCCTATAAATAGGTTAAACGGTTGGGCCATTCATACACTTTATCATAATCCGAGTTGAGTTATTCCGAGACCTCAGAAGCCGATCCGGTTATCCTTCGTTTAGAAAAATTGGTAAGTTCTTGTAACCATGGTTGATACTTCTTCTAGTTCTTCGGCTAGCAGCTCTCGGTCCTCGTCTTCCGAGGGGTTCTCGTCCAGTATATCAAGTCCTAGGTTATCTCAATCTCCCATGCATGCCGAAAGGTCAGGTGAAAGCAGTGCCGCAACCGACGAAGCTTCTACTAGTGGCGGTGAAGAGGTTCAAGAGAAAAGAACACGAGCGTCTAACCGTCAACGATATGGTCCATCTGATGTGCCTGGATATGAATGGGTAAACGGGGAAGTGACTTCATATTATTCGCGCTATCAAGACACCAAAATGATCACAAATCTCCTTGATTACACCAACTGTTTAAATTTTGATACTAAAGAGAATCCCTACCCGATTGGGATTCGGTCATGCCGAAACAATGCTTTTGTTAATCCTGATTTAGTTTGTCTTGATCAAAGTGATGGCAAAATGCCATCATTCTATATGTATGATTGTCTCCTCCGAGATCTCAAGGTTACGTTGCCGTTTGACGAGTTCACGATGGGAGTGCTACGAGTGTTGAATGTAGCTCCTACTCAATTGCACCCGAACAGCTGGGCACAACTGCAGGGCTTCAAGCACTTATGTAAATGTCTTCATATTAAGCCTTCCCCTCTTCTCTTTCTGTATTTCTACTCGTCTCGGCCAACGATTTTAGCAAAGTGGCATTCCCTAAGCCGAATAGGGGATCGGCTTTTATTAAATAGTTTCACTTCATCGTATAAGAATTTCAAAACTGGATTTTTCCGAGTGACCATACGACCGAATGGGCAACGTTTCTTCTTTGACGGTAATGGGCAAAGTTTATTTCCGTTATACTGGACTCGTACCCCTCGACCCTATGACGTGGTACCGAAGAAGATGCTGACAGCTGAAGAACGAACAGATTTGAAATTGTTAATGCGCCTCCCTCGGCGATTGCCGACTAGGTCATTAATCAATTTAATTGTATCGCCCCGTTGGTGGACCGACCTGATAGGTATGCTATTCGTCCTATTTTTTTCTAACAATTTAAATCCTATTGATGTTTACTTAACTCATCGTGCAGGAATCATGGTCAAAAGTGGTGCTGCTGACTTAGACATTCGTAGCTTGCTTGCCGCAAGGGTGAAGCAAGCTCGGCGATCCGGGGAAATAGGTACTTCAACTGTTGCTTCCTCTCCCCGACCCAATACGGACGACCGGTTGCCTCCTCATCCCGAACGCAAGAAGAAGAAAAAGGAAAAAGAGACCAACCGAGAGCGCGTAAAGAGAAAAAGTTCTGACGATCAACCAGAAGTGTCCAAAAAGGCGAAGTCATTGCCTGAGTCCTCTCCAAACCGAACCGTCATTGTGGTGCCTCCTCCACTGATGTCTCGTGCGTTTCTAAGCGAGGATACTCCCTCCGAGTCAGTGATTCGGTCTGATCTTGTCTCTCCATTCGGGCAAGAATTTTTATCATCCTTGGATGGGAAAACAAAGTGGAGACTTTTTTGTGAGGTGCAAGCACGCTCTTTGGCTCTGGCCCATCACCTTGCTATGGAACCTCTTGGCGAGGTTCAGTCTTTGAAACAAAATTTAGAGGATGCTGAAAAGACTGCAGCCGATGCAATTTCAGTCAATGAAGAGGTGACTGCCAAGAATAGGGATCTCGCTGCCGAGTTGGATGCTGTTCGGCGTGATAATGATACCCTTCGTCTGGAACTTCAAAAAATAACCAATGAAGGGCGTCGCCGACTGGAGGAGGCTGAGACTGCCTATGACACCCTCAAAAAGCAAGCTCAAGAAAAGATCGTTGCTCAACATGAGGCTGGGTTCAAGCAGGCCATTCGTCAGGCTAAGCATTTCGGTCAATTTGAAGAGGGCTTTGAATTTGATATGACTAAGGATTTCTATCAAGGGTCCTTGATATCTTATGCCGATCTGCCTGAAGGAGCTGAACTGGATGATGATCCTGCCCCCCAAGCTGAAGATGATGTGGAGACCTCCGAGGAAAACACACTGGATGAGGGACACCATGATCCTACCAACGATACTGAGGGAAACCCCGATACCGTTATGGGAGATGAATCCGTCCGGACGCCGGAAGAGTAGTTAATTATACTTGTAATCAAAATGCCTTTTTGTTGTAGTTTGGAGGCCGATAGAGCTTTCTTATCTGAATGATATCGTTTTTCTTAAGCAATCTGTTTTGACTTGCTGTCTATTAATGATTAGTTAAATAAAAATCATCATTCTTGAATCCTGATAAAGAGCCGAATGGATTAACCACTTGTATGTATATATCTAGGACCGAATGGGTAACCATTTGAACGCCTGAATAAAAGCTGAACAAGCCAGTTTCACCTTTCAGTTAAATAAAACCAAAGATAGGAAATAAACCCGAATTGGTAGCTGTCTTTTGGGTAAAACTAAATCAACTTTGACAAATCCGAAAGGACCTGCTTCGGTTGGTAGCTTTCTTTTGGGTAAAACCGAATCAACTTCCTTCGGCTAGTGCTTGCACGTTTTATGTAAGACCGAAGGAACACGTACCGGTTTGTAGATCTTGAATAACACCGAATGGGTTGCCTCGGCTTGTACTTGTTTTATGAAAAACCGAACGAACAAGCCTCGGTTTCTAGAACATTTATGAATAAAACCGAATGAATTGCCTCGGCTTGTACTTCTGTTTTATGTAAAACCGAACGAACAAGCCTCGGTTTCTAGAACATTTATGAATAAAACCGAACGAATTTGCTCGGCTTGTACTTCTGTTTTATGTAAAACCGAACGATCAAGCCTCGGTTTCTAGAACATTTATGAATAAAACCGAACGAATTGGCTCGGCTTGTACTTCTGTTTTATGTAAAACCGAACGAACAAGCTTCGGTTTCTAGAACATTTGTGAATAAAACCGAACGAATTGCCTCGGCTTGTACTTCTGTTTTATGTAAAACCGAACGAACAAGCCTCGGTTTCTAGAACATTTATGAATAAAACCGAACGAATTGGCTCGGCTTGTACTTCTGTTTTATGTAAAACCGAACGAACAAGCTTCGGTTTCTAGAACATTTGTGAATAAAACCGAACGAATTGCCTCGGCTTGTACTTCTGTTTTATGTAAAACCGAACGAACAAGCCTCGGTTTCTAGAACATTTATGAATAAAACCGAACGAATTGGCTCGGCTTGTACTTCTGTTTTATGTAAAACCGAAGGAACACGCCTCGGCTTGTAGAACTTTTATTAATAAAACCGAATGAATTGCTTCGGCTTGTATATCTGTGATGGAAGCATATTTGTTAAGGCACATCCTTGGCCGAGTTGAACAACTCGGGAGGGAAGCCTGTTGCGAGACTTTGAGGCACATCCTTGGCCGAGTTGAACAACTCGGGAGGGAAGCCTGTTGCGAGACTTTGAGGCACATCCTTGGCCGAGTTGAACAACTCGGGAAGGAAGCCTGTTGCGAGACTTTGAGGCACATCCTTGGCCGAGTTGAACAACTCGGGAGGGAAGCCTGTTGCGAGACTTTGAGGCACATCCTTGGCCGAGTTGAACAACTCGGGAGGGAAGCCTGTTGCAAGACTTTGAGGCACATCCTTGGCCGAGTTGAACAACTCGGGAGGGAAGCCTGTTGCGAGATTTTTTGAGGCACATCCTTGGCCGAGTTGAACAACTCGGGAGGGAAGCCTGTTGCGTTGATTAAGTAACAGAATCGAAAATTGAGCTGTAAGAATGGAAGAACTGCATAGATTTTTATTAACAGGTGCCTCGTTAAAAACCTTATCGGCCAAAACCCCTTTTCACTTTTTTACAAGGGGAGAAAAGACCGAATAAGGAAAAGAGTACACCATCTATGTATACAAGGTCTGATTTACAACAAACATTAACTATAATATGTCTTCAGATGGGATGCATTCCAAGTTCGCGAAATGACCTTGCCTGAAAGCTCTTCCAATTTATATGCACCGTTCTCCAAGCTATGCCGAATCCGAAATGGGCCATCCCAATTAGCAGCCAACTTTCCTTCTCTCGGATTACGCCTCGCCGATCCTTGTGCTCTCCATACTAGATCACCTTCTTTAAAACTTCTTCTGATAAGATTGGAATTAAATCTGCGAGTCATCCTTTGCTTGCAAGCCTCAGCCGTGATTTCTGCTTTGAGACGAACCTCGTCCGCCATATCCACTTCAGCTTGGAGAGACATATCATTGGTATTTTCATCAAAATGCATTCTTCGAAAAGAAGGTTCTCCAACCTCCACAGGTATCATAGCTTCGGTGCCATATGTCAGCCGAAATGGTGTTTCTTTAGTCGTGGATTGGGGCGTGCACCGGTAAGCCCATAGAACTTCCAACAATTCCTCCGCCCAAGCTCCTTTAGCGTCTCCCAACCGTCTCTTCAGTTCGCCAAGTATGACTTTGTTTGCTGCTTCGGCTTGCCCATTGGCTTGTGGATGCTCAACAGAGGTAAATCTGTGCTTGATACCGAGATCTTGTATGAACCGATTGAGTTTCTGATCGGTGAACTGCAGCCCATTATCGGTAACAAGTGCATATGGAATGCCGAAGCGAGTAATGATGTTCTTCCATAAAAATTTTTGGACATTGGCAGCTGTGATACTTGCAAGCGGCTCGGCTTCAACCCATTTTGTGAAGTAATCCACAGCTACCAGTAGAAACTTGCACTGTCCTTTGGCTATCGGGAAGGGGCCTAGAATGTCCATACCCCACATCGCAAATGGCCACGGCGAACTTATGCCGTGCAGTTCTTCGGCCGAAGCGTGGATAAGGTTACCATGTCGCTGACATGACACACAATGCTTCACAAAATTTACACAGTCGTCCTTGAGAGTAGGCCAGTAGTATCCGGCTCGTAGCACTTTCGTTGCTAAAGTCCGTCCCCCCGAATGAAAACCACATATCCCTTCATGCATTTCTCTCAAAATGTAGCTAGCTTGTGCCTCATCAACACATTTCAATAATGGAGTCGAGAATCCTCTCCTATACAAATCTCCTCCAAGAATAACATATCTAGCGGCTTGCGTTCGGAGCTTTTTAGCCGCTGTTGGGTCCGATGGTAGTGTGCCCTGCTCAAGATAATCCATTATCTCAGTGATCCACGTACGAACGGATCGCTCCACTGCCAAACATTCGGCGGCTACCACACTTGGCGATTCGAGGTCCAAGTGAAGTGTGGTTCGTAGTTGTCCAGGCTTTCTGGTGTTGCTTGCCAACCGAGCCAATTGGTCCGCTCTCGTATTGTGTTCCCTTGGTGTGTGTTTTACTTGAACTTCTTCAAACGTATCGCGCATTTTTTGGAATAAATGATAATATTTCAACAAGTTTGCATCTTTTACCTGAAAATTATCATTCACTTGTTCGGCTACGACCTTTGAATCGGTCCAGCACTCCAGCCGGTTGACACCAATTTCTTGCGCGAGTCTTAAGCCAGCCAATAACGCTTCATACTCGGCCTGATTATTTGAAGCTTTGAACGCAAACCGTAAGGACTGTTCTATGATTAATCCTGTTGGTCCCTCCAAAATTATACCTGCCCCACTCCCTTGATTGTTTGAGGAACCATCCACGTGTATCGTCCATACAGTACTAACAAAATATCCTTTCGGTTGCAATTCATCAACGAAGTCCACCAAGCATTGGGACCGGATAGGTCCCCTAGGTTGAAAACAAATATCAAACTCCGATAACTCAATTGACCAAGCCATCATCCTTCCTGCTAACTCGGGTTTGCGTAACACTTTGGCTATCGGGCAATCAGTTCGAACAATAATCTGATGACTCTGAAAATATTGCCGAAGGCGCCGAGCAGTGTGAACAAGCCCGAGTGCAACTTTTTCTAAAAGCTGGTACCTTGTTTCGGCTTCCTGTAACATACGACTGATGAAATAAATGGGCTGTTGTCCCTCTTTTTCTTGAATTAAAACCGTACTTATTGTGTCATTCGAGACACACAAGTAGACCAGGATTGGTATTGCCGGATCGGGCTTAGAAAGGATAGGTGGAGAACCAAGACGTTCTTTTAAAGTCTGAAAAGACTTCTCACATTCGGCAGACCATTCAAACTTGTTCGCTTTTCTCAGTAATTTTACCATAGGTTTGGTTATTTCAGCCAAACACGGGAGGAATCTTGACAACGCTGTAAGCCGACCTGCTAACTGCTGAACTTGCTTAAGATTCTTAGGGCTGATCATTTTGACGATTGCCATACACTTATCGGGATTAGCTTCGATCCCCCTAACCGAAAGCATGAAGCCAAGGAATTTTCCTCCTGATACTCCAAACACACACTTCTCCGGATTAAGCCTCATATCATACTTGCGCAACTGTTTGAATATTTCAGAAAGATCCATTGCATGCTGATCAACATTTCTGGATTTTACCACCATATCATCCACATATACCTCCATGTTCTTGCCTATCTGATGTTGAAAAACTTTATTCATTAACCTTTGGTACGTTGCTCCAGCGTTTTTCAAACCAAACGGCATTACCCGATAGCAGTAATTAGCCGAATCGGTAATGAACGCCGTCTTTTCCTCATCCCGAGCATGCATGGGAATTTGATTGTATCCCGAATAAGCATCCAGGAATGTCAACATTTCGTGTCCCGAGGCTCCATCGACTAATCGATCTATGTTTGGAAGTGGATAGGCATCCTTAGGGCATGCCTTGTTGAGACTTGTATAATCTGTGCACATTCTCCACTTTCCATTTGACTTTTTTACCATGACCACATTCGCCAACCAAGTGGTGTAATGAACCTCTCGAATGAATCCGGCATCAAGCAATTTGGCAACCTCTGTTTCAACTGCCAGCTTTCTTTCGGTCCCCATTTTTCTCTTGCGCTGCGCGATTGGTTTTGCTTCGGCACAGACTGAAAGCTTATGACACATGACTTTTGGATCCACTCCTGGCATATCGGAGGGTGTCCATGCGAAGAGATCTCTGTTCTTCTCTATAACCTGACATAAGGCCGAGTGGTCATCTTCAGAGATTTCGGCACCGATGTACGTGACCTGCTCGGGACGTGAGCCTATCTGGAACGGTACTTTAGACTCAATTGGTTCCACCCTTTCTTCATTATTCATTCTTGGATCAAGATCCAACACAGCCTCTTCTACTAGTGCCGAAACGTTCACAGCATGAATTTTGTTGGATTTGGATTTTCTTTCCTCCCTCGGCTCAACACGCAAACTAGCGTAATAACATTCCCTAGCAGCCTTTTGATCGGCGTGAATTGTAATGATATTTCCCCTATCTGACGGGAACTTCATTGCCAAATGTGGCGTTGAAACAATAGCTCCTAATGCATTTAGGGATGGTCTACCAAGTAGGATATTATACGAGGTATTAGCTTCAACGACAATGTACTTTACTTGGATCTCTCTGCTCTCCTTTTCGTCAAAACAAAACCTTGTAAAAAGTTTTATGTATCCCTTGGTGCTGACTCTCTCTCCTGCAAAGCCAACCAACGGATCGTCATAAGGAAGCAACTCTTTTTCCGAGATACCCAACTGTTGGAATGTGCTCCAATATAGTATGTCCGCCGAACTGCCCTGATCAACCAGTGTTTTTTTGACAATGCAGTTGTGAATCTCAACACTAATGACCATCGGATCATCTTGTTCTGGGTCAATACCCTTGAAGTCTGCATCTGTGAAGGTTATCGTTGGTAATCGCCGAGACGACTGTCGGTGAACAGCGTTGACCGACCGGATAGCTCGGAGATGTCTCTTTTGGGCCGAAGAAGTTGTGCCTCCACCTGCAAAGCCACCAGCAATGGTATTGATAATCCTTCGATGCGAGGGTGCCGAATCATCTTTTCTTTCACGTGACCTGCTTCTCTCGCGCCGACCTCTATCAGAGGTTTTATCAGAACGGTCTTGCCTGTGCCGATCCTGATACCTGGGTTGGTATGAACGATTTTGAGACGAACCAGACCGGTCCACAAAATTGTGCAGTTTCCCTTGCTTAATCAGGTCTTCGATCTTGTCTTTGAGGGCCGCGCATTCATCAGTTGAATGTCCCCGATTCCTATGATACCGACAAGATTTGCTAGTATCTGCTCTTGGCGGAGTAGATGCTCTCTTCGGGATCGTTAACACTTCAGATGCCAAGGCCTGTTCGAGGACCGCCGCGCGATTGGCACTAAGGGGAGTATACTGAGTATACTTCGGTCCACGAATAGGCCTCTCCCGAAGGGATATTTCTTTGCCTCGCCCCCTGTATGATGGTTCAACTGGTTTCTCGGATTTAGTGGACTGCTCGGCGCGGGCCTGATTTCTAAATTCTGCCAACTCCTCCATCTGCATGTACTTATCTGCCCTCCTACGTAATTCATTCATGTCCGAAGGAGGCTTTTTACAAATGCTGTTGACGAATGGGCCTGGTTTTAAAGCCGTTGTGAGATGATGCAGCGCCACGGCTGGGTTGAGATCTCTGATCTCCAAAGTAGCCTTGTTAAACCGATCCATAAACGCCCGAAGAGACTCTTTTTTATCCTGCCTAAGACTAACCAAAGATAAAGATGTTAGACTGTGAGGGCGACTTGTCGCAAATTGGATAATGAACTGGGATGATAATGTATTAAAGGAATCGATTGAGTTAGGTGGGAGACGAGTGAACCAGCTGAGAGCTCTGCCTTTGAGGGACGTAGGAAAAATCCGACACAATGCAGCGTCATCGGTCGTACTCAGAGTTACCTGTGTCAGAAAAACATCTAAATGTTCATCAGGATCAGTGGTACCATCATACTTGTCAATAGGTAAAGCCTTCCAGTTGTCCATCAGGGGGAGTTGCATAATGGAGGGAGTAAACGGATGTCGGTGTGATCCGATAGTGGTTACATCTGCAGGACGAACTACAGTAGGTAAAGCCGAAGGGAATCTCTCAGGGGCTACTGCTGAAGCGTGGGGGACCGATGTATGGACCGCATGAGATTGGTATGATCCCTGAGTTTGTGTGTTGGTGGCATGGGTAGGCTTCCAAGAAGTATCCTGACTTCTCAGCGCTTCATTTTCAGCCCTCAAGGCTGAAAGCTCCCTTGCATCTTTTTCTCTTTGTTGTTTCATCAATTCCATTTCTTGCTTGAGTAGTCGTACTGTTTCGGTGAGATCTGTTTCATCCACCATCTCCACATGTTCTTCATTAGGGCGGTCTTGCGTGTTCGTTCTCCTAGTTATCGGCATCGTTCTTAGCAAACTTTCAACCACTTTCGTTCGGCCCCACGGTGGGCGCCAAATGTACCTGCCTGGAGGAATGTACCTGCCTGGAGGATACACCAAATCTTCTCGTACTCTGAAGGCCGAACGAGTGGTCCGATTCAACGCGAGTGAAGGGTTGGTACCTGCAAAAGGCACTCCAACGCTCAAGTCAGGACAAGCACCAATATCGAGGGTAATTAATGAACAGTGACGTTACCTTTTGACTTGAGCTATTTATATTGACATTTATGGGCTTTGGACCCCATGGGCCCTGCAACGTATTTACCGTATTAGGTAATACACCTTAATCAACTAATTAACTCCTAATCATGGATTAAGGACCATGAGAGATGATGGGCCGATCCAGGTGGCCGAACGCCACTCGGTCACTTGGTTTTGCCTTTTGGCAGCCGACCGGGTGGTGGCCAAACGCCCTTACCCGTACAATATTTATATAAACTATTCAACCCAACTTGTAACTTAATCAAATTATTTGAATTTTTAATGTTGAATGAATAATGTATATTGAAAGAGAACTGTTCATTTTGTATAACTTTTTTACAGTTTTTTATAGATATCAGTCACCCATCATATCAATATTATAATTAAGAAATTAATTTAGATATATTATTTTAAATTAAAATATATATTATGTTAAGAGAAATTAAGACATAATCACTATAATCGATTTAATAGTAAAGAGATTAAAATAAAATATACAAAGTCTTGAATTCGAATTTTAGTGTCATTATTATAATTTTAATAAATAATAATAATAATAATAATAATAATAAAGGAATTAAGACTAAGGTTATATTACAACTGTTTATATAGTATAATTTTCAACTTAAATTCTAATAAAATCTATTAATTCTTTAGTTAATATTCTTAGGACAGCGGTTAATTAGTCAAAAATGAATTTTAGCAGTATTGCCAACCTGCTGACAGATGATCTAATTACTTCATTGTTTCTTAATTTGCTGTAATTTTGGGACCCAATAATGGTATTCATGCATGGATGAAATGTTGAAGTAATTAATGTGAGAGAAGCGATAAGTAAATTATTGGTGAAGTGCTTGAGTAGAACAGTGTTGGATTGTTTAAACTTGGTTGGAAGCAAAACATTAAGTGTAGATAGCAGATTGCTTAACCTACGTGGTTAGCATTAATAAGTGGTAGGTCCTATCCAGCTAATTGCCTGAATAAAGAAGAACAAACAAGTTTACAAGTTGGAGAAACTATCATTCATACGTCTCTACTCTCAATAATTAAACTATTTTCTCCCTCTGTTTACTCAGCAATCCCTTTTCTTCTCTATAACAACGGTGGTTTATAAACAAATTAGTATTTCTATTAAATTCCCATCTTTACGGATACAGTTCTAAGCCATTCTCGATGGGTTGTACCATAAAATATTAAGTCTAAACTATAACTCTTCTAAGTCCAGGAGTACTATGAAGAGGATTCTTCCAATCAGGTGTGAACGAGTAGGGTGAGATGAGTTTAATAGGATTGAATTGTTTCAAATTCATGAGTTTTTTTTTTTTTTTTTTTTAAATATTTAACCTAATTCAATCCAATCTATTTCAACTACAATTGAATTGGATAATGTGAGATAATTGAGTAGAACAATCAAAATATTAATACGTATTAAAAATTGAAACAAATAAAAACTAGAAAAAAATACTTAATTCAAATTTTAATACATAATATAAATTTCAAACAACATTAAAACAATCAAAATAAGATTATGCGTGGTATTTTGTAATCATTTTCAACCATATCCTCCATATACTTGTCCATTCTATTTTGAGTATATATTGTGACTCAATACAAGAGTGTAATATATATATATATATATATATATATATATATATATATATATATATATATATATATATATAATTGTGTGTAGTATTTTATAATTTAATTTAGTAATTTATTAAAGATTGAGTTGGATGGAGTCGAGTTCTTTGAAAAATAAATTCTTTATTCAATTTAATTATAATTGAGTAACATAAAAAATTATTAATTCAATTTCTAAAAATATAATTAACTTGGATAGCTCGAGTTTGTGGGTGGATCATTATTTGCTTATACCCCTACTTCCAACTATTAGATACCATTACATAATATTTAAAATTAAATATATTTTTAATCACTTAAGTTTATAAAATTTTTGTTTCAAAACTTAAAATTAATCTTTAATATTTATATACAATTTTAAAAAAATTTGTTTCAAAACCGCCACTAATATTGCTGAAAAATAGTAATGGATTTGGACCTTAAGTCTTATTTAAAAAATAATAATTATTATTGTTGTACATATAAAAATAAAGGTATAAATATTACATGACAAAAAAATTATTAAATAAGAATAAAATATTTTATTGATTATATATAAAGCATTAAAAAACATAATGAACTAAAAATAAAACATAAGAAAACAACTAGTTAAAAAAAAGTTGACAAAAGAAAAATTAAGGAAAATATGTTCATATTATAAAAATAGGAGATAAAAAGATAATGATAATAATAATGGATGTAACATGTATTTGCACACCTCAATTGTACATGGGTTTGTTGTCACTAATATACACAAATTATTTCAATTGTGCAATATTAGTTGAATTTATTTTGATATTTTCACGAATAAAGACATTGGTACGTGAATTTTGTGTGATAAATTTAATGATATATAAGTTTTGTTTGAGGAAGACATTTGATCAAAGAGTATATATGTATATATATATATATATATAGTTTTTACCAAAAATCCTATAGGTGCTCTGATGGCAAGGACAACGTTTTGGTTATTTCAATATCCATAGCTCTGGAGACACTTGCAAAGATACTTCGATGCTCAAGTTAGAAAATATTTTAGGTTAAGAATTAGGTTAGGGTAGAATGATACTCGACGTCCCATATATAGGTGTTGATTGCGTGATTCTAGGGAATGATCTCGTGTGATGTTATAGAGTATCCCTATGATTGCGCATGAGACTTATTATGCAAATATATTATTCCTTCATAGACCTTTAATGTGTCATGGTTTTTGGGAGTATGGTGTTAGTGTCATCATCTAGTTTTTTGACTCAAAGCTTGCCATTAGTTTGCCATAAGCGTCTATTCGAGCCCGACTCGGTGTATTCAAGCTAAATGATGTATCTTGACTAGGTGTATTTGAGTTGTAGTACATAAGCTCCCTAGTTTTGAGCTCTACAGGAGGGAAGTATGTAGTTGCTAGGTGGTTCTTAGTGTGGTTCAATAGATAGTGTTTGCAAAGCCAATTTTGGTTATAATTGAGGAGGTTGTAGAGTTGCAATCAGAAAAGATATAGGTGAGGACAAAGGTAATGGCCCTTATGATCGTGAGGGTTACAAATGGGTCAAGAGTGAGGTAGACTAGTATGAGAATCGACTGGATGTGGAGGAAGTTGTGGTGTTATTACTTGACAGGTGTGTTGTCTATTCAAGTTGATGCTCATTTGTTTATGGCGTGGCCTTTTGTTGAGGGTGACCATGTATATTTGGGAGAGAGAATTTATCTACACCCATTCATGTACATGTATCAGTGCATTTTGCAGGACATCCGAGTTACATTGGCTTTCAGTGATCTTAAATGTGCTTTTTTGAGGCGAACAAATGTGGCGTTGAGTCAACTTCATCCAAATAGTTGGGCATTTTTATGGATGTTTCAAGTGTTGTGAACATAAGTTGGAATAAAGTTGACCTTGACAAATTTCATGTATTTCCATCAATTGAAGGTGGGTCCACCAATAAGTTAGATGCCATTGAACTGGTGGAATAAAAGGAGTTTGTATAGCTTGTTTATGCAATCATTCATGGGTTTTAAGAGTGATTTTGTTTAGATTAAGGTTACGACAAGCCATGAGAGGAGGAATACCATGTTCCATGGGCCAGATGGGACGACTAAGTTTCCTTGGCATTGGATGGATAGTCCCCGAAGGTTTAGTGGGGACAAAAAGTTGAGGATTACGAGGACTAAAATAAATTAGTGTTTGGAGTTGGTGAAATTACCTCGTTCTCTATATGTGAAGGTTGTGTTGGTATTGCCGAGTGTTGCCAATTTGGAGGTGGCTTTACAAAGTGAGTGTATGTTGTAACTGGTTTTTTGTTTGGGTGTTTCTTGATGTTGTTTATATTGAGTCCAAACCCTTAATGTTTTAATTATGACAAACTTTATGAACAACTGTTATAAGCCTTCTGAGTATTTATGCTACTAATAAGTTTACTTAGTGTACTCAAAACATTAATTAAAGTAAACTAATAATTGATTCAAAATGATCCTTAGAAGATGGCTCATGATCAATGTCACATAAATATCTTGATGAGGTTTCAAAAGCAAGAACTCATAATGACTCGAAAGGAAACACTATGAAGATTATCTGTATAATATATTAAGTTCTAGGAATTCATTTAAAAAGATCTTAGTGAATATGAAAAGCCCAAAGAAGTATCTACATTCTTCATGTAGAAGCCAAGAGCTTATATGGAGTAGATCATGTGGGAAATTGCAAAAGAAGTTGTAGGAATTGTTGCCTTGATTGCAGAACACAACTGCTATTTTTTTTGTACATAACTTAAGTTATAGATATAAGCTTGAGGAAAACCTTGTGGATATGAAAATCTAGAACTATTATCTACAACCTTCATGAATAAGTCGTACATTGGAAAAGCCTACATCATGGACAAATATGGCAATCAGGATGAAAACATTGTCTTGAGTTGCAACTCAAACACAATGCAATATATTGAGTATAATTGTAGCTGTAGACATGTGTTTTATCCAAACTTGGTGGATATGGAAAGATAGAAGGATTGTTTATAACTTTGATGAAGAAATTGTGGGAAAATGAAACCTCTATCATGGACAAATTATCTCTACAACATAGAAACGTTGTTTTGTCCATAATAGCATGATGTTGTTGTAATGTTTTGGGAATAACTTGTGTTGTAGAGGTCCAAACAACATGAAACCAATTCTTAATGATCAATGATATGTTCATGTGTAAGTTTCATGAATACATCCTTGTGACAACTTAAAATAAGATTCAATATCAGTCAAGAATTATTATTAAGCAAAGAGACAATGTCTATCCTAAGCTAAAAGATGAGCATCATGTGTTGATGATTCAAGGGAGTTCAAGTTGGACATCTTTTTCGAGGAAAGATACCATGAAGACCTTGTACAAAAGTCTCTTTAATGGAAACTTTACATCAAAAAGCTCCAATTCAAACTCAGCTTCTCAGCAAGCTAGTACTAAAGACCCTGCTTAGAAGGTTTCATAGAAGCAGACTCAAAAGGAAACACAAAAGCAAGGAATATGCCTTGAAGACCTTGTACAAAAGTCCATTTCTTTGGACCTTGCATCGAAAAGCTTCAGTTCAAGCTTAGTTTTTCATAAGACTAACACTAAAGACCCTACTTAAAATGTTGTTTGGAAGCATGCTTATAAGGAAGCTTCAGAAGTAGACTGCTTATGAAGGATATGTTGACAACAGTAAAATGAAAGAAAAACCTGATGTCAGCATTGCTTAAAATTTCAGCTAGCTCTAATAAACATATTTCAAAGGCTATAAAAAGAAGACACTGGGTTCATTTTCATGTGAGCAAAACTAAAGAGAAAAACTAGCTATTAAAGCTATAAACCTTACTCCACATTTTAATATATTTAGAGATGTCGACTTCAACATATGTATCAGTTCTATAATGAAAAATGAAGTATGAAACTTAGTGGAAACTTCTAGTCTAGGAGAGATTGTTGCAATCCTAGCAGTTGTTAGGATACATAAACCCATTGATTGTAAAAAAGTCTTCCTTACCCTGCAGATTTGGTGTGCAAAAGTGTAGGAAAAAGAGAAAAGATTCCAACTAGTTGGTTAAGCGAGCTCATAGCAGGTGGCTGTGAGGGTTGAAATCTCAACAAGTTGTCGAGTAGGGAAACTTAGTAAATGGCTAAGTGTAGAACACAAACAACATATGGTTGTGTTTTGGGAAGGAAATCTAGTAGGTGGCTGATGGTGTAATCTTAATTGGTGTTAAGGAAGAAACTTAGCTGGTGATTAAATGTGGAACACAAACAGGAGGCGGATATGTTGCGTAGTTGAAAATCTAGTAAGTGGCTAGTGGTGTAATCAAAATAGTTGTTACTAACTTAAAGGAAAATCCCATAAGGTTGTATGAGGACTGAATGTAACCCAAGTTAGGGTGAACCAACATAAAACTCAGTGTGCAATCTCTCGAATTCTATCTCCTTACTTGTTGCCAATATTTTAATTCCCTATATATATATATATATATATATATATATATATATATATATATATATATATTGCATAATTTGTCATTGTTTTTAATTGATCAGAAGAAATAGTCATGAGAAAATTAATCCTTTGAACACTTAGAAGCAACGGATTTTCATAAAGAACAAATATTATTTGAGGGAACATGTTTATTTAATGCTACTGCATTCAGCCATTCACTGTCATGTTGTTGCATAATTTGTTTTACAAATAACTAAACTTGGAAACCATTTACAAAAAAATACTTTAAGCTTTAACACTTAGAAGCACCAACTTCTAAAGCTATTTTTAGAATATATAGTATGCACTAACACTTTTGAGCAACAAATATTTACAAAGAAATTATTTTTAAAGAGCATTACAATTCAAATTCCCTTCTTGTATGTTAACATTCACTTTAATGTATTGATATATGATGTGTTTGTTTGCAAATTTGATGGGGAAGAGCATGTGGAGGTAATTGAAGGCCAAATTCAAGGTGGATGGGGAGGAGGGGGGCAGCTGATCAAGCTCAGGGGCATTGAGGAAGAGCACAAGACCCTCAAGGATTGTGAGAAAGTTTTTGCATATGACCCTCTAGCCCCAATATTTCAATCGTAACTCTGCTAACATCATTAAGGTCATCACATTCGATGTATTATCTGTTTTGGCGCTTGTTGGATCGTTGCAGTTTTATTCTTAAAAAGACATTTCAGTTGATTAAAGAGAGAAAATATTTATAAACTACCTTTAGTCTCAATTCTTAAGCAATATAAGATTTTTAAGCAATACTGAAATATATATATATATATAACTAGAAATTGTTTTAAATGTGAGAGATGAAAAATAATTTTTTTTACTATTGAGAAATTAAAAATATATTTAAATTATAGTTTATTTTAATTTTAAAAAATTTATTTACTTATTTATTTGAAAATGGAGCTTTTTGCTTGGAAAGCTTCTTTTTTGTGTGTAAAACGAGTGAGTTGTTGGTAGAAAATGGTTACACAATAAGTGTTAGTCTTGATCCTTGTTAAATAGATGAAAGGGACGTACGTAATCTCCATTTGACACGATCGACCTGACCATAGTTGTCAAAAAGCAGAAGAATCCTTCTGTTTTGATTTTTCATTGATTGGACGGTACTGCTTAAATTTCTTTGTCCAAAGTTTAGTGAAAGAATATATGGTGAGATTTTTGTGTAGAATTATTGCTTTCCATTCAACATAATTTAATAATTTATATAGACCAAGTGAACATGCCAACTGAATAGAAAAAGCAGAGTGTCAATTATTGTGAGATATAGATAAATTTTGTCCATATCTTGGCCTTACTTAAACCACTCCTTTTTGTTATAAAATCAAGCTTATTGAACTGGTATTCTCTGTCATTGGCCTAGTTTAGCTTTTTTAGTTTATGTTAACTGAAATATTTTCAGGCTAAAGAGTGGGAAATCTGACAGTGAAGTATATTCAAGCTAAAGGAATTCGATTGTTTACTGAAAATGTCATCAAACTAGATATCCAATTATATATTATAATAAATAATAAATAAATTTACTCAACTTAATATACAATTCATCTTTTTATGAAAATAATGAAGTACGGGTATTTTAGACTATTAAATACTGAATTAACTATTCTTAAAAAATTTAGTTTTTTTTTTTAATTTTAATTTTGATCCCATATTTAGTTTATACATAATTTTGGTCCTTTTAATTTTTATATAATTAAAAAAATATATAACTATCTCCAAAATTGTGCGACTATTCTAAAAGTAAAATGACTTTCTATTATGATTTTACGTTCAAATATTTTGATTTTATGTTGAAAGTAAGAATTGAATTTTTGTCTATAATTAAAGAATATAAATATTGAATCGGTTCTATTAATAATTAAGTGATCTCTCTAATTTTAATCTTTTACATTTTGTTCTTATAGTTATTATTGTTAAAATTAAGTTTATAATCTCATATTTCATCCGATAATTAACAATTGTCTCGTGATATCAATTTATATAGATCAATAAAAAAAATAATACATGTATAAAATGTCCAAATAATTTTTATTTTGAGAAAGTTAACTTCAAATACTTCTTTAACTTCTCTCTTTATCACATTATCTTTCATAATTATATTTTTTTTTCCACTTATGCCATGTTTAGTCGAGCTTAAGTGCTAGGCAAATAAAAAAATGAAAAAAATAAAGTAATTAGTTAAAACTTGCCTCGTTTATTGCTAATAATGAAATATCGAGGAAAAGAAATGAAAAGGTCGTGAATCTCAAATGAAAGAAAAATTTTATGGATTAAGTAAGGGAAATTAAAGTGGAGAAAGTATAAATTGATATATTTTTTTATCTAACTAAATTACAATATCATTAGGATTCGAAATTAAGATTATATGTATTTTACTTTAATTCTCACCTTAAATAAAAAGTATCATGTAATTTTTTTTGTTCTCTTAAATCAATCACTCTATCAATAAGATGTAACATTATTGATAGATAATATTTGTTTCTTAAGTATATAGTTAGGAGTTCTATCCTTTATCTATGTGTGGAAAAATATTTGTTAAGAAATGTCGATTTCTTAAATAAATCTCAATATTTTAAAGAAAGTAATCCCTAGCTTTTGACCAAAGAATATCTTTATTTCATACTTATTTCACTCTCAATTCAAGTGGGAGGTATTGGATTGAGATTTTGAAAGAGTATTTTAGCATGAAAAAAACTTATGAATTTTAATGGATTTTAAAAGACTTTGAATGAATGTCATGACTTTTAAGATTTTTTTTAAAAGACTTTTAGAACATAGATTTTAATCAAAACTTTATAGTTCAAATTTTAATGGATTTTAACGTATTTTGATGAATTTATATTGTAAGATTTTATAGATTTCACATGAAAACATGGATTTGTAAGATAAATTTAATGTTAAAAGAATTAATAAAAAAAATATAATAAATAATAAATAAAAGTAAAACTAACACAACTTTTTTCCCATCTTTTGATAAATAATTACCTTTATCTTTTGACAAATAATTAATTATAATGTATTCCTAACTAACATTTTTCCACATGTATAAAGCTATACTAGCCTTGCATGCATTGACTTTCATGCTCTTAAGTTTGAATAATATGTTCAAAATTATGATTTTCATTAATTGGTAGTACTAAAAATGAAAATTCATCCATTGATTCAATTGGAAATTCATTAGAACGACAGTCTTTTGCAAAGAAAGTTATGTAGTGCTACACATATTAATACAAGTTCAGCTTATGTCTTAAATAGAAATGAAAGTGTGAACTTAAAAATTGTGATTTAAAAATATCAAATATCCGTTTGATTAGATTTCTTAAGGATGGGTGACATAAAATTGAAACTTCATTTTCATTTTGAAAGTCATTACCATGATTTGTAAAATCTTGTAGATGATATTGCACACCTCAAAATGGAGCGAAAAATTGGTGCCTATTAGAAAATCCACAATCCACTAGAAAATATTTACCTAATTACATATACAATACATATAAAATTAGTATGGAAAGTTAAAAGAAAATATATTATTATTTAAAAAATATTTACCTTAGGGCACTTTAAGTCCATTTCTCCTTGTCAAAGCATCACTTAATAACTTGGAATCATAAGCTAAACCTTCCACCCACTAAGAACATACATGAATTCCAAATCAAAGTTACAAGTTGATAATACATTTTTTGATATCTTTTCATGATGATTACGATAATTGCTTACATCTTGTCCCTTTACCATTATCAAAATATGAGTATCATCAATAGCTCCAATGCAATCCAACTTTCTTTTATATATTATTAAATTTCAACCATTATAGGCCCACCAAAATATAAAAAAAATACCTCAACCAAAATATAATCAAAATGACACTTAGAAAAGTATAGTTCAACAAAGCATTAATCATCCCAACTTAAAATTTTATTCAAGATGAACATTCTACTAATGACATCTTAAAGAAAATGTCATTCTTTGCTTTAGTATAAACCAAATTAACAAGCATAAAATGAGTTTTGTCATCTAAATTTAGGATCTCTTTTATAGTATTCCAAATATTATTATCTTTCAATTTATCTTTGTCTTTTTTCTCTTTTCTCCCTATCTTTTTCTCTTATCTCCAATATGTTAAATATTTTTTCAAAAATTGATAGCAATAATCCTAATCCCAATAGAAATAGTATCTAGAACTTTCGCATGATTGTTGGTACCATTTGAATTAGTACTCCCTCCATACTTAGATCTATTTCTTTTTAGACGGTTTGATTTTTCAAAGAAAATCTCTGAACTTAAAAGGGAATTAGATAATGGGCTACATAACTAAGGTGGTGAAGGTTGGTAGGATGATTTGTAATTGTCTAGTTGATAAATTATACATCAATATTGATAAATAAAAATGTAACAAAAAATATTGATAGATAAAAAATGATAGGAGAAAAAATAGAGAAAGAAAGAAAAATAAATAAATGAAAGAGATGAACAAAAGGAGAAAAAGAATATGAGATAGAAAAGATATGAGAAGCGAGAGAGAGGATAAAGGAGAGAGAGAGGATAAACAAAGAGAAAAGAGAAGATGAGAGAGAAAGAGTGAGAGAGGGAAAAAGAGAAGAAAAAAGGTGAAGAAGCAAAAAGTGAAGAGAAATAAAATAGAAAAAAAAAAAGTTGTGCAAAATCTTTTAGTAAATTATTAGATGAGTGAATCATATGTATATTTTACTAAAAAATCTGTCCTTCATATTAATCTATTAAAATTTTAATATTTTTGAATATCAATAGACTTATTTTATGTAAAAAAAATTAATTGAATACTATCAAATTTTAATATACTCATAAAAAAATTCTGACTATCTTAATTGAATATCATTAAATTTTGATATATTCTTAAAAGAATTTAATTATCTTAATTAAATATTATGTAACTTTTTATATTAAAAAGTCTTAATTAAATATTACAATATTTTTTATAACAATTTTTTTGAAATCTTAATCTAATATATCTTTCAAATTTCACTTTATTTCATATTTATTTTTATTTATGCTTTTTTTTCAATCTTCATTCATTTTATTTTATTTTTTCACTAGACACGCCCATAGTTTTGTTGTTCACCCTAAAAACAATTCCACTAATAATTCAACTTTTCATTTTTAATAAACCAAAAAAATTATTTTAGTTTTTAATATAAAAAATACGATGATGACGTCATCGAAAAAGCTACTTTGTCTCCTCACGAGTCCAGAGGTTTGCACTACCACCATGTACAAGTGCTTTTTCCCAAAGATTAAAGAACTGGCTTGTTATTTTTCCTTTATCTTTATCTTAAAAAAAAAGTAGGCAACACATTTTTTCAGTTTTATAATTCTTCATATTGCTATAATATCCCCCATTGCAAATTTGCCATTCCTCTCTTGGTCGTAAAACACCCTTTATCCATCCATCCGCGCTCAAATTCAGCATTCCAAAATCATCCATAAATACCTCACGCTCACGCTCACGCTCACACTCACACACACCGTATCCAACACCACACTTGAATCAACCAGAAACAGAGCACTGAGCAGTGAGCACCTAAGTCCACAAGATGAAGCCCCCCAATTCCATCTCCCTCCTCCTCTTCTTCCTCTTCCTCCTCACACTCTCCATCACCAAAGCCCAAGCCCAAGCCCACCAGCCCAAAAAGACCTACATAATCCACATGGACAAGTCCAGCATGCCCGCGACCTTCACCGACCACCTCACCTGGTTCGACTCCTCCCTCAAATCCGCTTCCCCCTCCGCCGAAATCCTCTACACTTACAAACACGTGGCCCACGGCTTCTCCACCAGGCTCACCCCCCAAGAAGCCCACGCACTCTCCAACCACCCCGGAATCCTCTCCGTCACACCCGAACTCAAATACACTCTCCACACCACCCGAACCCCGCAATTCCTCGGTCTCGACAAATCCACCACACTCCTCCCCGCCTCCGACCAGCAGAGCCATGTAATCATCGGAATCCTCGACACCGGCGTCTGGCCGGAGCTCAAAAGCCTCAACGACGCCGCCTTCGGCCCCGTCCCCGCCACCTGGAAAGGCGAGTGCGAAACCGGCAACAACATGAACGCCTCCAGCTGCAATAAGAAGCTGATCGGAGCGAGATTCTTCTCCAAAGGCTACGAAGCCGCACTCGGACCTGTCGACTCAACCACCGAGTCAAACTCCGCCAGAGACGACGACGGCCACGGGACTCACACGCTGACCACCGCGGCAGGGTCGGCTGTGGCCAAAGCTAGCCTCTTCGGCTTGGCGTCAGGAACAGCCAGAGGCATGGCCCCGCAAGCGCGCGTGGCGGTTTACAAAGTGTGCTGGCTCGGCGGATGCTTCACCTCCGACATCGCCGCCGGGATCGACAAGGCCATCGAGGACGGCGTTAATGTTCTATCAATGTCGATCGGAGGAAGCTTGCTGGAATATTACAGAGACATAATCGCCATTGGTTCGTTCACCGCCATGTCACACGGGATTCTAGTGTCCACGTCAGCAGGCAACGGTGGGCCCAGTCAAGCCTCCTTGTCCAACGTGGCGCCCTGGATAACCACTGTGGGAGCCGGAACTATCGACCGTGATTTCCCCGCCCACATAACTCTCGGAACGGGCAAAACCTTCATCGGAGCTTCTCTTTACAGCGGCAAACCCTTGTCGGATTCGCCGCTTCCTCTTGTCTACGCCGGTAACGCCAGTAACTCCTCCGTCGGCTATCTTTGCTTGCAAGACTCTCTGATTACTGAGAAGGTTTCAGGGAAGATTGTTGTATGCGAGCGAGGTGGGAATCCGAGGGTGGAGAAGGGTTTGGTGGTTAAAAATGCGGGAGGTGCTGGAATGATTTTGGTTAACGGTGAAGCCTACGGAGAAGAGTTGGTTGCTGACCCTCATCTTCTCCCTGCTGCATCTTTAGGACAAAAATCGAGTGAAATTTTGAAGAAGTATGTTTTCTCATCAACTAATCCAACGGCCAAGATTCAATTCCTAGGGACGCATTTGGAGGTTCAGCCTTCGCCTGTTGTGGCGGCTTTTAGCTCCAGAGGACCCAATGCTCTTACTCCAAAGATTCTCAAACCGGATTTAATAGCTCCAGGGGTGAACATCTTAGCCGGTTGGACCGGTGCGGTTGGGCCAACCGGTTTAACCGTTGACCAACGACACGTCAGCTTCAACATAATTTCCGGCACTTCCATGTCGTGCCCGCACGTGAGTGGCTTGGCCGCGATTCTCAAGGGCGCGCACCCTCAGTGGAGCCCCGCCGCAATTAGGTCAGCGCTGATGACCACGGCGTACGTGAGTTACAAAAACGGCGAAACGATTCAGGATATCGCCAATGGACAAGCCGCGACGCCGTTTGATTACGGCGCGGGACACGTGGACCCCGTGGCTGCGCTTGATCCCGGTCTCGTCTACGATGCGAACGTGGATGAGTATCTGGGGTTCTTCTGCGCGCTGAACTACACGTCGCTTGAGATAAAGCTTGCCGCGAGGAGGGACTTCACGTGCGACCCGAAGAGGGAGTACCGAGTGGAGGATTTCAACTACCCGTCGTTTGCGGTTCCTTTCGAGACGGCTTCGGGGATTGGGGGCGGTTCGGATGCGGCGAAGACAGTGAAGTACTCTAGGGTGCTCACTAACGTGGGGTCCGCGGGGACTTATAAGGCTTCGGTGTTGTCCGGTTCTTCGAAGGTGAAGATTGTGGTGGAACCGCAGGAACTGAGTTTCGCGGAACTGTACGAGAAGAAGGGCTATACGGTGTCGTTTACCTCCACTTCGATGCCGTCTGGAACGACCAGCTTTGCACGTTTGGAATGGACGGACGGAAAGCATAGAGTTGGTAGTCCAATTGCGTTCAGCTGGACTTGACAATTGGATTTGGCATGACGTGACTCCGATATATATCTTATTATTATTTAAATTTAAATGGTGTCCTCACTCGTGGTGGATCTGGATGATGGACTATGGCCCAAATGAAAGGGGTCACTTGATTGTTGCTCTTTATGCTATGGTTTTGGGCCCAACAAGGAGGCCCGGCCTGGCCTTACAGAGCTTCTTCTTGTTATGTATCACTATGTTATTTTTATTCGATAGGCTCAAGTTCAGGAATAATAATTGTACATAAAAAAAAGGTAATGGGGGCACCTGTATCATTCTATGCATGTATCATAATAGCTTTCAATTATTGGTATCTTTCCAGTTTTGAGGTTTTCGTGGCAACCGAGATTTTAAAATTGCTACTATGAATAACTTCTATATTTTATTAAGAGTTTTATTTTTGTAACTATTAGTACTTTTCAAATTCTCTACTAGTGTATTTTATTTATATGTAAAATATAAAATGATGGGTCACGCGCGCATCTGATTAGCACACACTACAACAGTACAGACATCCTATTTTGTTCGTGTTATGCAGAAATCATAATTTTAGACTTTTGGCCAATGATAAACTCACTATGGGTGTTGCCATTCATCATTCATGTTAATTAAACGACTTAGAACTACGTTGAAATATTAATTAAAATAATATATATTGTTTTTAAAATCATATGAACTACAAAGGATTGGAGTAGTATGTATACACAAATGATGGTGATCGTAATTTCAATTGATAAAAAAGTTAGATCGGGATAAAGTAATACTATATTTATATAATTCTTTTTAGATAAAAGTTATTATCATATAAAGATTTGAGTTGGAGAGCAAGTTTAACTTCTTTTGAAGATTAAAATTGTTAGTTGTCCAAATAAATTAGGACTAATTCATCGAACGTATGCTCTTATTAGCCCTCAATTAACATGGAGAAAAAATCCCATAACAAGTTAACTCCCAATCAGAAGACAATGGATGTTAGAAATAATTACTGATGTTTATATTATACATATAGTATAAATCAGCAGAACATCATCTTTACCCCTTAGCCGTTGCAAACAAATATTGATTATGGATTCTGTACCGTGGTGGTCTCTCATTGGCCGATCATATTGGCCGATCCAAGGCACGTCAGTAAAATACCGATTTAACATACTCTTTGCACCTTAGTGCTCGAGCATGGAGGGCTATGTACCGTGATGGTCTCCCATTGGCCGACCATATTGGCCGATCAGAGGCAGGTCGGTAAAATGCCGATCACACAAGAGGGACCCAAATATGGGGAGATTAACTGGCTCACTCGGACAATCAATAAGATCCCACGATCCGTGGGAACGGTAATAAATACCGGGAGTTACGAGTCCATAATGGGGCGTGATTTATGGGATCATAAGTGCGATTCATGTCTATAACGTCACACCGTTATATATAGCAATGATTAGGTCTAAGGCGGCAGGTTACTCTGATCGAATGTTCTAGGTCAAGACTGCTGTCAAGTTCTTTTAGCTCGGTATCGCTAAGGGTTCTTCGGCGGCGGTCTCCAATACCGGAACATTTTGGCGCCCACCGTGGGGCAGGTAAAACTGCATCCCACACCTTTGTTGTTGGACGTGAGCAGAAAGTCTCAATACGAGGAGTGAGAGAAGTCGAAGGAAGTAGGAACACACTACACGCAACAACATAACCAGATTCACTCATTCATTCATCATCGCCAACTATCTCCATAATCCACGCTTACTGGTCAATACCATGTGTCAATATGATACACCTTTTCTTCTTCTGACTATTCACTGACGCTGCACCACCACTTTCATCTTTGGTTTGGTAAGATCAAAAAAGAAAAATCCCACCTTTTGCTTGTGTTCTTGAGAAAGTCACTGTTTTGTTAATACCCATGTGCTATATTCATGTTATTCCCGACATCACATGTTCAAAAATTGATTTGGAAGCCCTGATAGATCTCGGGGTGATTCGCGTTGTGTCACGAGATTTTCTGAGGTTTTGATGACCATGTGGTAAATTCCACCCCTTTGTGTTCGGTGTTGACTTTATTTGCATCCAAAATTGGATCTTACAACGGGGTGGTTGGTTGCCATAGAAGATTTGATTTGATTTGATTTTATGTTATTTTGTTTTGTTGGTTTTAATTTGTAAGGAAGATGCAATCAAGGGGTGTGCCCCTTGAAGAGAGAACGAGAGGTGGCGGGCGGAGAGATTTCCAAACCCAAACACTGGCCATCCGATAAGGCCGCAACAAAGAAACTGATTCACAAAGAAAAAAAAAAAGCCCAGTGGTTTCACGAGAAAGCTGCGCAACGGAACCCATCTTCACGTGACCTCACCTCACCTCACCTCACCTCACTCTCTTTCTTTGATTCAAAATCACTCACTCTTACTGTTTTCCTTCCAATCGGATCCACCATGAGGGACAAGGACAAAGAAAAAGAGACAGAGAAGAAGTACCCTATCGGCGCCGAGCATTACCTTCTCTACGAGGAGATTGGCCAAGGCGTAAGCGCTTCCGTGCACCGAGCGCTATGCATTCCCTTCAACAAGGTCGTCGCCATCAAAATCCTTGACTTCGAACGTGACAATCGCGATCTCAACAACGTTTCTCGTGAGGCCCAGACCATGATCCTCGTCGATCACCCTAACGTCCTCAAATCGCACTTCTCCTTCGTCGCCGAGCACAATCTTTGGGTGGTTATGCCATTCATGGCCGGCGGTTCATGCCTCCACATATTGAAAGTCGCGCATCCCGATGGTTTTGAAGAGGTTGTCATTGCAACCATTCTCAAAGAGGTATTGAAGGGTTTGGAGTATCTTCACCATCACGGACACATCCACCGTGACATCAAAGCCGGTAACATTCTCATTGATTCGCGCGGCACCGTTAAACTCGGCGATTTCGGTGTTTCTGCCTGCCTATTAGATTCCGGCGACCTTGGTGCGAAAAGCACTTTAAGGTCGGCACGAACCTTGGTGCGAAGAGCACTTTAAGGTCGACATTTGAATGACCCAAACCTTGGTGTGAAGAGCACTTTAAGGTCGGCATTTCGATGATCAATCCCTTGTGTGAAGAGCACTTTAAGGTCGACATTTGAATGACCCAAACCTTGGTGTGAAGAGCACTTTAAGGTCGGCATTTCGACGATCAATCCCTTGGTGTGAAGAGCACTTTAAGGTCGGCATTCCAACGAACAATCCCTTGGTGTGAAGAGCACTTTAAGGTCGACATTTGAACGACCCGAACGTTGGTGTGAAGAGCACTTTAAGGTCGACATTTCAATGACCCAAACCTTGGTGTGAAGAGCACTTTAAGGTCGGCATTTCGATGATCAATCCCTTGGTGTGAAGAGCACTTTAAGGTCGATATTTGAATGACCCAAACCTTGGCGTGAAGAGCGCTTTAAGGTCGGCACAGTCTACACCTTGGCGTGAAGAGCGCTTTAAGGTAGACATGTTCAACAATCTACACCTTGGCGTGAAGAGCGCTTTAAGATCGGCACAGTCTACACCTTGACGTGAGGAGTGCTTTAAGGTAGACACGTTCAACAATCTACACCTTGGCGTGAAGAGCGCTTTAAGGTCGGCACAATCCATACTTCGGCGAAAAAAACCCTTCAAGGTCGGCATTTTAACGACCCATACATTGGCCACGACGTCGCATTAACGGCGGATTTTAACAACCTGTACATTGGCGAAAAAACGCCCTTCAAGGTCGACAATTTAACGATCTACGTCTCTTGGCGTCAAAGCATCTTAAGATCAAAATTTTTCAACAATCTACACCTTGGCGTGAAGAGCGCTTTAAGGTCGACATTCTTAATAATCTACACCTTGGCGTGAAAAGCGCTTTAAGATCGGCATTTTAACAATCTATACCTTGGGGTGAAAAGCGTTTTAAGGTCGGAATTTTATTTTTTTACAATCTAGACCTTGGCGTAACAAACGCTTTAAGGTCAGAAATTTAGACGATCTACACCTTGGCGTGAAGAGCGCTTTAAGGTCGGAATTTTAATGATCTACACCTTGGCGTGAAGAGCGCTTTAAGGTCGGAATTTCAACGATCTACACCTTGGCGTGAAGAGCGCTTTAAGGTCGGAATTTTCTACAATCTCCACCTTGCCGTGAAGAGCACTTTAAGATCGGAATTTTATATGATCAAAAACCTTGGTGTGAAGAGCACCTTAAGGGCGGCATTTATACGATCAAAACCTTGGTGTGAAGAGCACTTTAAGGTCAGAATTTAGACGACCCAAAACCTTAGTGTGAATAGCACTTTAAGGTCGGAAAAGGTCAACAAAGCGCCTATCTAACATGCTCTTCGCACCTTAGTCCTCGAGCATGGAGGGCTATGTACCGTGGTGGTCTCCCATTGGCCGACCATATTGGCCGATCCAAGGCACGTTAATAAAATACCGATCTAACATGCTCTTCGCACCTTAGTGCTCGATCATGGAGGGCTATGTACCGTGGTGGTCTCCCATTGGCCGACCATATTGGCCGATCCAAGGCACGTCAGTAAAATACCGATCTAACATGCTCTTCGCACCTTAGTGCTCGAGCATGGAGAGCTATGTACCGTGGTGGTCTCCCATTGGCCGACCATATTGGCCGATCCAAGGCACGTCAGTAAAATACCGATTTAACATGCTCTTCGCACCTTAGTGCTCGAGCATGGAGGGCTATGTACCGTGGTGGTCTCCCATTGGCCGACCATATTGGCCGATCCAAGGCACGTCAGTAAAATACCGATCTAACATGCTCTTCGCACCTTAGTGCTCGAGCATGGAGGGCTATGTACCGTGGTGGTCTCCCATTGGCTGACCATATTGGCCGATCCAAGGCACGTCAGTAAAATACCGATCTAACATGCTCTTTGCACCTTAGTGCTCGAGCATGGAGGGCTATGTACCGTGGTGGTCTCCCATTGGCCGACCATATTGGCCGATCAGAGGCAGGTCGGTAAAATGCCGATCACACAAGAGGGACCCAAATATGGGGAGATTAACTGGCTCACTCGGACAATCAATAAGATCCCACGATCCGTGGGAACGGTAATAAATACTGGGAGTTACGAGTCCATAATGGGGCGTGATTTATGGGATCATAAGTGCGATTCATGTCTATAACGTCACACCGTTATATATAGCAATGATTAGGTATAAGGCGGCAGGTTACTCTGATCGAATGTTCTAGGTCAAGACTGCTGTCAAGTTCTTTTAGCTCGGTATCGCTAAGGGTTCTTCGGCGGCGGTCTCCAATACCGGAACAGATTCCTATATAAAATTTTAATAATCTAACTGTTAAATTAAAAGTTTTTAATTAATATATAATTTAGGTTTATCAAATTTTAAAAGAATTGAAAATTATTTAATACTTTATTTTATTAATTTAAAATTG
Organism: Cajanus cajan; assembly: GCF_000230855.2. Lineage (NCBI taxonomy): Eukaryota > Viridiplantae > Streptophyta > Magnoliopsida > Fabales > Fabaceae > Cajanus > Cajanus cajan. The sequence continues at coordinate 13,544,275 of NC_138525.1, forward strand.
ACAGATAATTATAAAAATATTTTTATACGTTAATTTAAATTAATTAATAGAGTATTAAATAATTTTTAAATTTGTAAAAAAAATCATACTTCATCTATGCATTAAATTTTTTTAATTAAATGGTTTGATTGCTAAAATTTAATGTAGAATGTGAGTTATTGAATATAATAAGTCTAATTTGGAGTAAGTGGAGCTCTTCTTATATATATATATATGAGGAGGGTTATAATAATATCGGTGTAACTTTTACTAAGTATTAAACCGTTCAATAACTTTCTATTAAATGTGAATTTTATAAATTCAACCGTTAGATTGAAACTTTATATCACTTTATATGTTTTATCAAATTGTGTTAAAATTGAACAACAACTTGAAGATAATCAAACTGTTCATATTTTAGTATATTTTGAAATGTATATATTACATCAATTTTGTCTTATAAGAATGAAGTATCAAATCATCTTAGATTAATATAAATTTTTTTTATATATGATCTAAGAGTAAAGAACTTTCAATCTAATGATTGAATTTACAAAATTCACATTTAATATAATATTATTGAGCGATGTAATACTTAGTAAATGTTACATTGATATTATTATTATAACCCTCATTCTCATATATATATATATATATATATATATATATATATATATATATATATATATACACACACAACACACGGTCAAGACTTAGTGATCTACCCATACACCACTTAAAAGGTAATCCACAACAACATCCACCCTCCAAAAGTTTAACTAGCGAAAATTTATCTTTCAGAAATATACTTTTATGTTTATAACGAGCCGTTCTACCATAAAGCAGTTCAATCAATACCTCATCCATGAGGCAGTAAAATGACCTGTAATAGCAGGTTTTCTAACTTGTTTAAAATTGCAAAATAGTCCTTATACTATATGCGAAGGCACTATGGACGCGCGGTGGCGGCGGAGGCACGGTGGCAGCGGAGGTGCCGTCTCCTTCCACGGTGGGTGGCAGCATGGTGGTGGCAGTGAAGGTGTGACTTCGTTCACGTAGTGGCAGTGCGGAGGCGCAGGCTCCTTCGTGCGGTGGCAGTAGAGGCGCGACCTCTTACGCGCATTGGTAGTGGAGGCGCGGCCTCCTTCACGCAATGGCAGCACGGAGGCGCAACCTCCTTCGCGTGGTGGCAGCGAAAGCGCAACTTCGTTCGCGCGGTGGTAGCGGAGGCTTAACTTCGCTCACGCGGTGGCAACGGAGGCGCGACCTCCTTCTTCACACGGTGGCAACGGAGGTGCGGGCTCCTGCTCCTCCGTGCCACCAGCCTCATGTCCTTCCTCTACCGCTACCTGACCCTCCCCATCGTCCGCGACGTTCAACTCTGCTAGGGCCTCTCCTAAACCCTAAACCTCGCCACCTCCAAATTCGGCCCTCCCCGCCCCTGGCTCGCCCTCGAAGGCCTCACCGTCATCGTCTTCCTCGTCCTCACCACCCGCCAGTAGCCAAAACAATAACCCTAAACAGGGAAGGGACTAATATGTAAAATACAAAAATTTTCGTAAACAAGTTACAGGTAACAAATCTAAACCGTTGATTATTTTATTATTAAATCTACCGGTTAAAAATGGTGTTTCATTGATGTACCATTTTTCATATTACTTCATGTTAGAATTTTTGGTTTATCGCATAAAGAAACTTTTGTGATCTTTTAAAAGCATAAATCACCGTGAACGTTTGAACCATAAACAATTTTAATATTGTACTATCCGTACTGCGAAGCCGAGCTCCGAGCCCGGCACCACAGCGCAGGACGACCTCAGACACGCGCTGTGTGACGTCAGCTCGTCATCCTAATCAGATCATAACTGATCTCGGGCCCAAGGCCCAACACAACCCTAATTAACACCAAGGTACGTGCATTATTTATACGAGACTCACACTCATACAAACCCTAACTTGAGCATCGGAGTCTCTTTTGCAGGTACCACCCCCATCTTGGAGCATCAAGCGTACCAGTGAAGGAGGCTCACCAATCTTACTCGGAGGATCATCTCTACAGTAGATTTCCGGTAAGGACATTTGGCGCCCACCGTGGGGCCGATCAAGACAGCTCTTATCGGCCACGCTTATGGTATTTACCAGAAGCCATAGCAGACGCACAACAGACGACGCAAACCACTCAACTACCATGGACAACGAAGCCACATTGAGGAGACTGATCGACCAGGTCGAACAGATGCGGCAGCAACACGACGCCGATCTACGAAACATGCGTGCCCAGCACGAAACTGACCTAGCTGCGATGCAGACCGCCAATGAAGCAGATCTAGCGGCGCTACGTGCTGAAAACGAGCAGATTCGCGCCCAGCTCCCTCGGCACCCCTCTGATCATCCTCTTGAGGCGAGCAACCTCCACGAGGAAGAAGCGCACTCGGTCTCTCAGCCCTGAACTGCGACTAGGGCACCGACTCCACGACCTGCCACGCATCGGTCTCATGTTTCGACGAACAAATCGGTCCATGAAGTCAGCAAAGCCCCGACTCATGTCACAGGGGGTCAAGCAACCTTCCGTCGTCATCCCTTTGTGGACGGCATCATGGAGACACCACTGCTTCAGGGGTGGAAGCCTCTCCACCTCGATCGCTATGATGGCACGACGGACCCCGATGAGCACATCGACCTATATACCACACAGGTAAACCTCTACACCAATAACGATGCTATTCTGTGTAGGGTTTTTCTGACCTCGCTCAAAGGGGCCGCGCTCAACTGGTACACCCAGCTACCTGCCGAGTCAATCGACAGCTTCAGCACTCTGGTCAGGCGGTTCACAATACAGTATGCAACGAGCCGACCTCACCACATCACTTCGGCCGCCCTGGCCAGCCTCAGACAGAACGACGACGAGCCACTTCGGGCGTTCATGGAGTGATTTGCAGCCACCTCGGTTAAGATCAGAAATCTGAACCCCGAGGTCGCCCTGCATTCCATGCTCATGGCACTCAAGCCCGGGCCCTTCGTCGACAGCCTATGCCGTGAGGCCCCTCACGATATGGACGAGCTCCGAGCTCGCGCTGCTGGGTACATCCAGATGGAGGAGCATGCCGAGTTCCGCAAGGCAATTCGCGACAAACCACAAGGAAAGCAAGACCAAGGTCAGGCCACGAACATTTAAAGCTGGCGACCTTGTTTGACGATTACGGGGAGAAGCAAGAACAGACCCCTCCAAAGGAAAATTTGGAACTTGGAATTCCACCCACCTCAAATTTTATTTCTCTTAACTTGTAAATTCAAGGGATGTACTCTTTTTCCTCCTCAGCCTTTTTTCCCACTAAAGAAAAGGGTTTTTGGCCAAGGAAGGTTTTAACGAGGCACCCCTCAGACATAAATCAACAAAGCAACTCCATTCCCATACATTTTCGGTATTGGCACATTAACCATGACGACTAACCAAGGTCGAGTTCGAACCTTGATATGTCAAGGTCGAGTTCGAACCTTGAGATCACATTTTCTTAACCAAGGTCGAGTTCGAACCTTGATATGCCAAGGTCGAGTCCGAACCTTGAGATCACATTTTCTTAACCAAGGTCGAGTTCGAACCTTGATATGCCAAGGTCGAGTCCGAACCTTGAGATCATATTTTCTTAACCACGGTCGAGTTCGAACCTTGTTATGCCAAGGTCGAGTCCGAACCTTGAGATCATATTTTCTTAACCAAGGTCGAGTTCGAACCTTGATATGCCAAGGTTGAATCTGAATCTTGAGACTACATTTTCTTAACCAAGGTCGAGTTCGAACCTTGTTATGCCAAGGTCGAGTCCGAACCTTGAGACTACATTTTCTTAACCAAGGTCGAGTTCGAACCTTGTTATGCCAAGGTCGAGTCCGAACCTTGAGATCACATTTTCTTAACCAAGGTCGAGCTCGAACCTTCAAACAACAAAATTGGGAGCTCCTCAGAAGCCCCTTCGCTCTTACATCACTCGGTGCTTGGGGGGCAAGTGTACTGGCCAGCCAAGTTGCCGACTTGTCCCTCACCAATCTATTGACTCAATCAAAGGTTTACCAGCCTGACCAAGCAGTAAACTCATTATTGCCGAGTTCCTCAGCTCGGCCATGAAATATGGACATCGGAATACGACATCGGCCCAAAGAGGCCACGTCATCAAACAGATAAAAATACAATCTTGTTACCACGCGCCTGCACGTTCTCGAGAACGAGGCGACAGTTGCAACACATGGCATCTTGACAGGCAAGCATGCGCGAAAGGTCACTACTCCCTAACGAGCTCGGTCTTAACTCCTCGACCTACGGTCTTTGGAGCTCGGGGGGCTAGTGTACTATCCGTACTGCGAAGTCGAGCTCCGAGCCCGGCACCACAGCGCAGGACGACCTCGGACACGCGCTGTGTGACGTCAGCTCGTCATCCTAATCAGATCATAACTGATCTCGGGCCCAAGGCCCAACACAACCCTAATTAACACCAAGGTACGTGCATTATTTATACGAGACTCACACTCATACAAATCCTAACTTAAGCATCGGAGTCTCTTTTGCAAGTACCACCCCCATCTTGGAGCATCAAGCGTACCAGCGAAGGAGGCTCACCAATCTTACTCAGAGGATCATCTCTACAGTAGATTTCCAGTAAGAACAAATATGAATTATGGTGCTAAACTGTGGAACGACCTTAAGAATTATTAATCCATCAAATTCCTATTAACATAAACAATTGTTCATAATAATTAAAAATAATCTTGATAAAGACCAAAATATATATATATATATATATATATATATATATATTTTGGTCAGCTGTTAAAAATCAAATATGAGAAAAGCGAAGCTTCCACAAGTTGTTTGGCAGCAATAGGAAAGCACGATGAGGCAGTACTTAATTGACCGTAAACATTGGAAGCATTACAATTATAAATTATTACACGCGTTCCGCTACTCTTCCTTATCCACATGTGACCAAGTTTCCCACTTTCCCCTTTTACCCATGAGAAAATCTCGTTGACTGCATCCCATAAAATAAAAATAAAATTGAAAACCAAACAACAAACGAAGGTCGCAAGAATAAGAACAAGAACAAGACCAACATTTTGGAGCCGCTTCATTCTCCTCCAACTAACTACTAATCAGAACTGTTCTCACAGATCCTCCTTTTTTCCCTTTCTTTTCTGCGTTTAATTCGCCACCCACCCGCAAAGCGTTAACCATTTTTGTTCATTGCAACTGAGATTTCCTCAGTTAGGGTTTTATTCATCGGCTTCATTCATTTTATCAATTTTTTTTAAAAATAATTATTGTCATTATTATTCCAAATTCGAAGCGAACCATAGTTATTCATGGCGTCGAGTTTTGACCGGTGGGAAAAAGATCCTTTCTTTAACGCTGCCGAAGAAGTTCAGGAATCTGCGGATAGGTATATTCATTTGGGTATTTATCATAAGCTTTCTTCGTTTTTTGTTCCAATTAGCTTTGTGTTTTTATGTAATTTGTAATTGATTTGGTTCTGAACAGGAACTATAGGAGTAGAACTTACTTAATTTGTGCCTTTTTCTACTCTATTGAATTGAATACAGAGAAATGATAAGCTTGGAGTTTGTAAGTTTAGTTGTCTGCACTATATTATAACTTCTTCTTGTTGATTTTGTTGTTATTGTCTTTTTCAAGGATGGAATCTACGTATAGGACATGGATACACGCAACAAAAGATGCATCTAGCATGTGGAACTCTGATGAATTGTGCAGAGATCTACGTACTGCACTTGGCACTGCCAAATGGCAGGTAATTTTGACTCCTGGTAAATGAGCTACTAGATAGTTAGTTCATTTGATATGTTTTGTCGTTGAAATGGGTATATGATTGCATCTCTGGCTTGCAATGCAGTTAGAGGAATTTGAACGGGCGGTGAAGTCAAGTTATAGCAAAAGCTCAAGCGAGGAAGCGAGAAATAGGCACCGAGATTTTATCACTGCCATTGAGGATAAGATAATGAAAGTTGAGCATTTGTTGAATGGATCAGTTGTTCCAGGAGACAAGGCATCTCTGCCTTGGTTGCGTTTAGATGAAGGAGAACAGAATGAGCTTGCTTTGTTTCTTTCAGGAACGCCAGCATCTGGAAGTAATGATCCCACTTGGTCTAACTTAAGGGACATTGAAGATCCACTATTAAGTGATGTAGCTTTGGCCAGTAATTGTTCAAAGGATTTTCATGTTTCATCTGGATGGGGTGAACCAAAGGAGGAGATGTCAAATGGGCATCGCCGGACAGCCAGTGCTAGCGCTGGTATTGGTTTTTGGAAAATTTCGGTTCATGATGATGCACAGCAGTGGAGTTCCTCCAGCGGTTCTTCTGGTCCAATGCATAAGATACCCAGTTTATCAGGTTTTCTCAGTTCTGTGGAATCTGTCCCCAAGTTGAAGTGGCCTAGGAATGGTTATAGAAAGCTCAAAGCAGCAGATCATCGTGAAGAAGCTGACACTGCACTACTTCCAACAGCTGAACTGAATAGGGTGTGTACTTAATCTGCACCTTTTGTTTCTCTCATAGGACCGGTTTGGTTAAACTTTTTTAGAAGTACTCATACGATAGAAAAATAGAAAAGAAAAATGAAATAAGTTTTTCCATAAGCTTATGTAAAAATTAATTTATAGAAACTTTCTTCTACAAGTTTCTCCAAAATCTTATTTTGACTTTATGTATAAGCTTGTTTTCATTTATGGAGAAAGTAATTTCAATTTTCCTTCCTATTTTTTTCTTCTAAAAGTATTTCTGGAGAAGTTTATTAAATCAGACTCATAATGGAGTTTTGTTTGAGTGGTTTTTAATACATTAGTTGAATTACTAATATGTAATTCCTTTTTGTTTTTCTTTTGTTGAAAAAAGGGAAACAATGCACGCTGTGAAAGAAGTAAAAGTGGCCTTGATAGTTCTGATGAATGCTATGACAAGCAACTCTATGGATGGTATGGTGCTATCCGGAGACAGCTTCAAAGATCTCAATACCAAATGCAATACAGGCAGCCTGTTCGAATAGCTGTTTCGATTGTTGTTCTCCTTTCTTTTATTGGTAAGCTGATAGCTGTTTCGATTGTTGTTCTCCTTTCTTTTATTGGTAAGCTGTTGTTGTATGTGTACTGTGTTCCTACTTACATTGTATGTACTTGCATGCAATGGGATTTCTTATGAACAACTTCTTACTATGGAAATTGAGGAATTATACCTTATTAATCTTTTTATTATTACTATTATTATTTCAATAATTTGTATGGCCTTCTTGCTAACGATTTGCTTTTGCTTCTCATCCTAAAGCTGTTGTTTATTGATCTTTTTTTTTAATTATTTATTCTTTTTCCAATTTTGTTCTCTTGATTTGCAATAGTCACTCCTGTTGCTATCTCCATGCTTTCCTATCTTTTTTTTCTTCTTTCGTTAGTTTGTTGCATAGCTTGTTTATTTTACACGTAGACATTTCAATTTATTGAACTTTATTATGCGATGGGCATTCTTTTGTTGGGAGGAATCCAAATTTATTGTCTGTAACGTGAATGTAAAGTGTGTAACTTCTGTTACTTTTGTGGTTTTGCCCCTTTTCAATAATTTTACGAATAAATTTTTGTAGTTTAATGTATTTAACCAACTGATTTTCTTCTTTCCTTGAACACCCTTAAGCTTACATCTTGGTCCATTCTTGGCAACTGTTTGAAATTTTGTCTGCCCACTATATGTGCCTCACATGCTTGCATTATTATTATTGTTGTTGTATACAATTTATGTTGCGGCTTACACTTATCGGTATCCTGCAGCATTAATCGCATTTCACGCAATGTAGAAGGAAGATATAGATACACGATCTATCAATTTGTAGCTAGAGACATGACGAGGTGCAGACAAGCTTTTGATGCAAGTTCATATAGTCCCACATTGTCGCTTGAGCAGCAGAGATAGGTTAGATTTTCTAGAGGTACACCCTTAAGTTTTGGGATTTTTATTAGTCAATTAGAGTCTACTATAGGCACTTCCTCAACTTTTCGTTTTTTTCTTTTGGCTATTCAATCTGATTTTCCCCTCCCACTTCAAAATTGTCCATGAAAAGCTCTGTTTACTATAAAATAGTAAGATGGATATGGTAAAGGGGATTGGCCTATTTGATATTCTAATGTGTATCATACATGTCTGCTGGATGCTAGAGCTGTTTTTTTATTTTTATTAAAGCTAATAATGGTCTAGCGTGGGCATTTTCAAGATGATACCTTCATTATTCTTTTTATTTTTTTGTTTTCATTTGATATGGACCAATACTTGGCAGTTATGGGCCTGCTGGCCCAGCAAAGATGTGAGTGATGTCGGTTAAACATGAGAGCTTCGCTTCGACGTTGTCTTGCTGAACTTGCTCTGAGAATCTGAGATATCGCACTGAATGTAGTGCACGTTGCATAACATTTTATTTCAATAAATTAAACTTAGACTATGCATGGAGATTTGAGTTGTCTAACTTTTACGTAACCGTTTCCTTATTATATAGACATGTTTCGATGGCATTAATAAAGAATCAACTACAAAGAATTTTAACTAAAAAATATGGAGATGTATAGAAAGCCATGGTAGGGTGGATTAATAATAATATTATATATATATATATATATATATATATATATATAGATATAGATATAGTGACGAATTTAGAATTTAGAAAATTTGTTAAGTAGGAGTAATAAAATATTTTATAATATTTTTTTTATTAAAAATAAAAAAACTTTTTTAGAAAAAGTACATTTTTGTGACAAAAAATTTAATATCTTTATTTTTTATAAATTAAAAATTTTCATAGAGTAACAATTTTTTTTTATTTTATTTAATATTATATTTAAGTGACTTTATAATTTTTAGTGACTTATTTAATATCAGAGGAACAAAATAGTATAAATTATTAAGATAAATATGATACAATTATTATTAATTTTTTTTATATCTATTATAAATTATGTTCATTTAAATCAAAAATATTTTAGGAGAATAATGTCTATTTTTTTATAAGAGTAAATTTATTTTTGCATTAAATGTTTAAATAAAAAAAATAAAAACTTTATGTGACAATTACTCTCATTTCTCTTAATTTGAATTTTCTACCAACACATAATGTACATATACAAGATCAAAATGGTTAAAAATAAAAATAAAAATTAAAAAATAACTTATATTTATATACTAAATTATGATATCTTTAATAAATAAAGTAATAAATATTTCGATAAAAAATAAAGTATATTATAATAATAATGGAAGGAACATGAGGGTTGTGTTCAATTGAAAGCCCATCAAGAATGATGGAGATGTGTTTAGATGGGTGGGGATCCTACAGAGGTTAGGGTATCAACGTTTTTCTTGATTGATAAAAGATAATTGTTGAGAGAATCAGTTTTCTGAATATCTTTGAGTTGAGTTTTCAATTGATACACCTTTGAACAAGTTTGAGATTCAAAGTAAGTGTGAAAGTATTTCTAAATTTGGTGAGCGTGGTTGCAACCCGCTATGCGAGCAGCATGAAGTGTAGGAGAGATTGAAGTAAGAAGTCATGTATATACGATTTGATCTTGTTGCTCCCAATTGGCATAGTCGTCAAAGATTTTCCTAAGAGCTATGTCGTCTTTGTCCTTGAATTTGTTAGGTATGAAAGGAAAAATCAATGAATTGTTGTAACTTGAAGGATTTGATAGTGCTTGAAGCTTGCATCATCCATATGAGGAAGTTTTCATCATCAAGTTTGATTGAAATATGTACGATTATTTGAATTGCGGAAACTATCATGAAGAATTCATTATTTTCTCAAGATCTTATTGTTCTTGATGATACCATGTAAGATTTAGATGAGAGAAAGAGAAGAAAGAAAAAATAGAAAAAATATGTATTATTATTAATGATGCATACATATTATACTACAAGAGATATATATAGAGAAAGCCTAAGAGTTTAATGGGCTTAATGACTCTTATAGACTATATTCCCTTTACATATTTCATTATTTCTCAGTCATACAAACTTTGGCACCAAAATCCCTGTAAGTGCATGTGTTACAACAGGAGATTCATCAAGATCCTTGAAGACAATGTCAACACAACCTTGAAGGCTTAGATAAATATCTTTTCCACACCCTCATGGCACAATCTTATAAACTTTGGTCCTATATATCCAACTCTTAAACGAATTATTAGAGTTCCTAAACCCCAAAAACCCATGCTCTCTCGCCTTGTTCATGCTGTCCAATACCACTGCCTCCCCTCCCAATGCAGCATCTGCAAGCCACCATTCTTCAATCTCTTCAAGCTTGACATGCAGTAGCTGATTCTCCCTCACAATCTTTTCCCACACTGCACCCTTATTCTTCATCGTTTTGGAGAACCTCATATCTGAACCTTCTAGAAACCCAAAATCCCTTATCTCAAATTGTTCCGCCAACACTTTCCACACATGCTTCCACTTGAAAACATCCCCGTTGCTACAGTTGAAGGCCTTGTTCTTTGCAAGAGGGTCCACCGCACCCCAAATGTGCTGCTCCGCAATTAAATCAGCATCAGAAGCGGTGGACGTTCCTTAACATAGCACCGTTGACTTCACAATTTTGGGCCTCCGTTGTCTTGTTCATCCAACAAACGTAGAAGATGTGAGTGACGTCGGTTAAACATGCAAGCTTCGATTCGACGTCGTTTTGGTCGGAGATATCGCACTGGATGTAGTTGATAGCGTGGTCTGCGTTCCAAGTTGGTTGGGTACGGCGTGCCACACCGTAAACCTTCTATGGACCACCGGGTGTGTTTGGGAGAGGTAGAATATGAGAGAGGCTGTTGCCCACGATGCCGCCACGCCTAAAACCAACGCCGTTGGAGGTACCTCAAAGGGTGGGATAGCTGGTCCCAAGATTTAACGCGGCTGCATACACAAGGCAGGATTCGAACCCCTGACCTTGCTTAAGCGTGGATCAACCCCTACCGCTGAACCACACGCTTGGAGTTCAACACCACGTTTTAATGATATGTATTTAAATTTTTTATTTTATAAAAAAATTAATAATACTTAACTATATGTTCTAGAGATTAATACATGTGGTGTTGGAGGACCACTTAATAGTTTTTTTTTTCTTCTACTAGATGTGATATGCTTAATCTTTGTTCGATTCTTATTTCATTTAATGTCATTTATGTGTTCATTTAATATTTTTTATTATTAATATCGTAAGTCTTTATAAATAAATAATAACATTTGTTAACTTTTATTGTCTTTTTTCTGTTCAAATGTTATTTTCTTCTTCTTCAAATCATAAAAGATTAAATGACGTTTTGTACAATTGAATTTTTTAAACAACTATTTTTTAATTTTTAAATGTTAGTCAAAGTAATATTTTTTTTATATTATTTCAATTCCTTAAATTTTAAAATATATATTAATAATATTTTATGATTTTCATTATTATAATATTACATGTGACTTTTAATTATGTTTATTTTAACAATATTCTTTTTTATATTTTAGATTATTATTATTTTATAATCATATCGTAGTATTTATTTTATTTTATTTTTTAAATTATAATATTAATCTGCTATTATTTTTTATTTTTTATATTTTATTAATTATTTTATCAACGTAGCCTACTATTAATAATTCTACCTCCCCAGAGTCCTTTTCACATGTAACATTGAGATGCCTAATCTTGTACTTCCATTGCCATGTTATTTAATGTTTTTTTTAAGATAAAAAAGATTATAAAGATGGTCGTAATAAAGATTAAACCTAGGTCTTTATGTTTTTAATTATCTCAATCCCTTCCCACCTAACTACTAGACTAACCCTAGTGATTTTAATGTTATTTATTTGTTCATTTAATTTTTTTTAGATAAAATTATATTTTTAAATTTCACTGCTTTTAAAAGGTTTAATTTGATTCTTTAATTTTTTTTAAGAAAAATTGTAATATTGTCCTTTCAATTAAATTGATATTAATAGCGTTAAAAAAATTAGATAAAAGAACAATATTAAATATTTTTTGAAAATCAAAGAACCAAATTGAATATTTTAAAAGGCTTAAATATGTTTTTAATCTCTTAAATTTAGGGTAAATTTATTTTTGGTTCATCAAATTTAAAATTGGTATTTTTAGTCCTTGTAATTTCAAAAAATCATATTTTAGTTCTTATATTCAAATTTTGTTAAGAAATTTATCAAATATTATTGCATAAAATCTACCTATTGGTGTATTTGTTAGTGAAAACATCACATTTGTCTCAAAAATAAATTTGCCTTAAATTTGAGGGACTAATATTTTTTGTCTAAATAAATTTGAATAATATTTTACGTACTTTAACAAGATCATGAATATTAACAACAGATTGAGTACTTGAAATTTAAAAAAAGAATATCACAAAATGAAGGAGATATCTAATAAAAAATATATTAAATAGGTAGAAAAAATTCAAATTTATTTAGGTTGTCGCAATCAGGATCACAACACGAATAATGCAAAAATATTTTATTATAAAGCCGCCACCAATATTTTGTTTTGAGAAAAATAAATTGGAAAGTACTTTTAAAAAATGGTCTTCGAAATCAAAGTTAAAATCAAAAGTCAATTACATGTAGAGAATGTATTAGTACTGTACAACGCTAGTTAAAAGTAATACCTTTAATTAATTGGTCAAAACTATATATCTTTACAAATATTCATTTTACCCCCAAAAAATATTTTTTTAATTTAATTTTTATTTTAGAAATAATTTATATGTGAAATATGTAACATCCCAGTTTTTATTATTATTATATGGTATTTGGTCATAATTTTGTGATTATATTTTACTTTAATTGTAGCTAATTCACATTTCATTTATGCTTAATTGTAGGCTTTAGAAATATATGTATATTGTTGGGCTTAATTAGATAGTTGTAAACTTTCTTTTCAATAAAATCGTTTTCGCTGGGCTGACTGGCAAACCTCGGTGTTTAGGGCATAACTTGGGCTGTGATGGTCCAAATGATGCAAAATTGGTGTCAATGGAAATCTAAGAGAAAAACGCACAACTTTTACAGAAATAGCCATTTGCAAAATCGGTCGTTTAGGAGGTCAAAATTGGAATTTGATTGATACAATTGGTTCTCGCTGGACTGATTGGCAAGCCTCGGTTTGTGGGGTATAACTTGGTCGGTGGTTGTTCAAATGATACAAACTTGGTGGCTATGGAAAGATAAGAGAAAATCCTACAACTTTGATGAAGGAAATATTTTCAGATTCGGCTGTCTATAAGGTCCAAATCAGTAGCTAAAGTCGATGAGGAAAAGAACATGGCACCAACTCCATTAATTCATCCCACCAACTTTAATAATTCATCTCACTAATTCATTCCACTTAGTTTTGTCTAAGATTTTTTCATTATTTTCCATTTTTTAATGTGTCTTGAAGGCTATAAATAGCCCTTCACTTCTCCATTGCAAACCATCCCTCAATTCTCATTCTCTCTTCTCTTATACTCTCTTCTTCTCCTCTTCTTCTCTTTGAAGACCTAGAGGAATCCATAGGAGGTGGTTCTATCCTAGTAGAAGGAGCCTAGAGGAGGAAGCCCTTCTTTAGTTTCAGCGCTTGTCATCCAGGTAAGGGGGGGAGTGAGAAATCTCGCTCTGGGTGTGGGATTGTATGCTGGGTAGTGGGATTGGCCCCCAATCCTGTGTTTGTTGTATGTTATATTGTTTGTATGTTCTAATTGCTTGGTTAATATGTGTGTATGAATAGAAATTCTGTTGAGATTATGATTGTGAAAGTTATGAATATGATATGATAATGTGAATGTGATGTTTCTAATGATATGATGTGATGATGAAATATGATGTGAAATGACCATGAGATATGATTGACCATGAGATAGATAATGTGATAATGTGACAATGAGATATGAAATGTGATAAAGAGAAATGACCATGGAAAGTGATAAAGTGATATGAGAATGCATAGAGTCTTGTTTGACATGCATCATTTGCATAAAGTGATAAGGGTACGATATGGAATACGCCGCCAGAGAAGGCCCCCTAGTGTAAAAGCTGTGGGGATCAGTCCTTGGGGATGGCTCGGTTTGGAAGTCCCAGTCTCGCCCATTGTGTGCATGGGATGTATCTTGCGCGGCTTAGCTATCCCGACGAGACTCTGGTAGTATGTCCTTCTAGTGAGAGTGCGCAGAGGTTGTGTCCCGGCATGTACTCCTAGACTACTCTTTGTGTATTGCTAGCGGCAATATACTACGTGATAAGTGACTGGCGCCACATGCATGATAAAATGTAGTCCGTGTCCATACATGTGTCTTTTGATGTTATATGACAAATGAATATGCCTTGAATGAGTAAGATGTGATATTTTATTAATCTATGTTATACATATTTTGTTTGTGCTTGGCTATCTGGTATATATTTCTACACTGTGAGCCGAGTGAGATGTTTTCTCACTCCCTTTTTCTTTGTGTTGTTTTTCTCTGACTGTTATACAGGTGATTATCAGTATGAGGCTGAGAATGTTGGTCGTGAAGCTTAGGCTTCTTTATGGGCTATGCTCTGATAGGACATGTGACATCGGGGCATAAATAAGATTAGATTAGGATGTTAATGTTATTATTTTGGAAACTTGAGATTTATTTCTTTGTAATTTCTGCTGATTGTGTATGTTAAAAATGTGATACTCTTTAAACATGTTTGATTATTAAATGTTATATTTAAATTTATTGAGTTATGATATGCGGGGTAGAGGGTGTCACATTTAGTGGTATCAGAGCCTGGTTGATCAAATCGACCGTGAGTTATGAGTCTACTGTGCTTGTGTGATAGTTGAGAAATTTATACTAGCATGATGGTTGATTATGTTTGTTGTCATGTGTACTATTTTCTTAGATTATGGCTGGTAGAAATGATCGTGCAATTGCTGATGCTCTTCAAGCGTTAGCACAAGCCGTGAGTAACAATAATAGGGCTGAAATCACTCCTAACTGGTTAGAGCGATTTCAACAAAATAATCCACCTACTTTCCAAGGAGGATATGACCCAGATGTTGCGATGAATTGGCTAATGGAAATCGAAAAGATTTTTAATGCCATGGAGTGTCCTTTCGCTCAGAAGGTGAGGCTGGCTACCTTCATGTTGACTGCTGATGCCCATTTTTGGTGGGAAGGAGCTCTTCAAAGGATGATTGATGGAGGAGTGCAATTGAATTGGGACAACTTCAAGAGAGTCTTCCTCGAAAAGTATTTCCCGGATGATGTAAGAAGCCAGAAAGAAGTTGAATTTCTCGAGCTGAAACAAGGAAATGATACAGTGGCAGAGTATGCTGCAAAATTTGATGCCTTGGTTCGCTATTGTACTCATTACCATGGTGAGGGTGGTGAAAGGGCTAAGTGTATTAAGTTCGTGAATGGCCTTCGTCCGGAGATAAAAACAGCAATTAATTATCAAGAGATCTATCACTATCCAACGCTTGTCAACAAGAGTAGAATCTATGATCGTGATAATCGTGCACGTGCTAGTTTCTACAAAGGGGTTGGAGGTCCTATACGTGCTGCAGGTTCTAGTGCTCTGGGTAAGAGTAAGCCTTACTCTGTTCCTACCAAAATTCAAGGAAATCATGCTAAGAGTAGATCCGTTGCTAGAAATTCTTTCGTAAGTGGTGCTGCTAGTGTAGGAGGCTCTGTTTCTACCCCTACTAATCGATGCAAGAAATGTGGGCTGCGTGGGCATGAACACTATAACTGTCCCGACAAAGAAATAACATGTTTCAATTGCAATGGCAAAGGTCATATTAGTACTCAGTGTCCACAATCGCCAAAGCAACGTATGATGGGAACAGGAGCTAATTCTCAACCTAAACGTCCAACAACTACTGGAAGAGTATTTGCTCTTAGTAGTGCTGAAGCTACTCAGTCCGATAATTTAATACAAGGTATTTGTTTCATAGCTGAGAATCCTTTGGTTGTACTGTTTGACTCTGGTGCAACTCATTCTTTCATTTCTTTTGCCTGTGTCCAAAAATTGAAATTGCCAGTGTCTTATTTGAGCTATGATCTAGTGGTAGAAACTCCCACAGAAGGTCCCATATCTACTTCTAGTATTTGCCTCAAATGCCCAATTTCTATTTCTGAAAGACAGTTTCTGGTTGACCTTATCTGTTTGCCTCTTAGTCAACTCGATATCATTCTTGGAATGGACTGGTTATCTTCCAATCATGTCCTACTAAATTGTTTTGAAAAATCCATATCTTTTGGTGAGAATAAGGGCGCAGAGTTTTTAAGTGCTAACAAAATAAAAACTTGTTTAAAGGAAAATGAAAAGGTTTACATGATTCTCGCCTGTTTAACTCTTGAGAAAGACCATGAGCCTAGTAAGATTCCCATAGTAAGAGAGTTTCCTGAAGTTTTCCCTAAGGACATATCTAGCTTACCACCTGAGAGGGAGATTGAGTTTTCCATAGACTTAGTACTTGGTACTGCACCCATATCCATAGCACCTTATAGAATGTCCCCTAAGGAGTTAGCTGAACTCAAGAAACAGATAGAAGAACTTCAAGAGAAACAATTCATTAGACCTAGTGTCTCACCTTGGGGAGCGCCTGTTTTGTTGGTCAAGAAGAAAGATGGGAGCATGAGGTTGTGCGTAGACTATAGGCAACTAAATAAAGTAACCATCAAGAATAAGTATCCATTGCCTAGAATAGATGACCTTATGGACCAGCTAGTTGGGGCTTGTGTGTTTAGTAAGATAGATTTGAGATCAGGTTATCACCAAATCCGAGTGAAATCCGAGGATATCCCAAAGACTGCTTTTAGAACCCGCTATGGGCACTATGAGTATTTAGTTATGCCTTTCGGTGTAACTAATGCACCTGGAGTATTCATGGATTATATGAATAGGATCTTTCACCCCTATTTGGATAGATTTGTAGTAGTCTTCATAGATGACATCCTTGTATATTCTAAGACTAAGGAAGAACATGCTGAACACCTTAGGATTGTCCTTCAAACCCTTAAGGAGAAGCAGTTATATGCTAAATTGTCTAAGTGTGAATTCTGGCTCAATAGTGTAAGCTTTTTGGGACATGTGATTTCTGAAGGAGGGATAGCTGTAGACCCTTCTAAGGTAGAAGCTGTACTTGAGTGGAAAACACCTAAGTCAGTTTTTGAGATCAGGAGTTTTCTGGGGTTAGCTGGGTATTATAGGAGGTTTATAGAGGGTTTTTCTAAATTAGCATTACCTTTGACCAAATTGACTAGGAAGAATCAACCTTTTGTGTGGGACTCTAAGTGTGAAGAGAACTTTCAGGAACTTAAGAGGAGGTTAACTAGTGCCCCTATTTTAGCATTACCTGACCCTAATGAAACCTTTGTAGTGTATTGTGATGCCTCTAAGATGGGTTTAGGAGGGGTACTTATGCAGAAGGGAAAGGTAATAGCCTATGCTTCTAGGCAATTGAAAATCCATGAACAAAACTACCCTACCCATGACCTTGAATTAGCTGCAGTAGTATTTGTTCTTAAGTTGTGGAGGCATTACTTGTTTGGGTCTAGATTTGAAGTTTTTAGTGATCATAAGAGCCTTAAGTACTTATTTGACCAAAAAGAACTAAATATGAGGCAGAGGAGATGGTTAGAGTTCCTTAAGGATTATGATTTTCAATTAAATTACCACCCTGGCAAGGCTAATGTTGTAGCTGATGCTCTGAGTCGAAAATCCTTGAGAATCTCTTCTTTGATGATTAAGGAGTTGCACATGATTGAAGAGTTTAGAGATATGAGCTTAGTGTGTGAACTGACCTCTAGGAGTATTAAGTTGGGAGCCTTGAGAGTGACTAATAACTTGATAGATGAGATTAGAAAAGGTCAGAAAGCAGATCCTTTCTTATTGAGTCAAGTAGAGAAGTTGAATCAAGGTGTGGAAAGTGAGTTTAAAGTTGGAGTAGATGGGGTGTTAAGATTTAAGGACAGGTTATGCATTCCTAGTGTGCCTGAGCTTAAGAAAGCAATCCTAGAAGAAGGTCATAGGAGCAGCCTTAGTATCCATCCAGGAGCCACTAAGATGTACCAAGACCTTAGGAAAATGTTCTGGTGGCCTAAGATGAAGAGGGAGGTAGAGGAATTTGTGTATGCTTGCTTAGTATGTCAGAAAGCTAAAGTAGAACACCAGAAACCTTCAGGTCTGCTACAACCTTTAGATGTGCCTGTGTGGAAATGGGATAGCATCTCGATGGATTTTGTAGTAGGATTACCTAGGACAAGGAAGAACTTGGATGCTATATGGGTCATTGTGGATAGATTAACTAAGTCTGCCCATTTTATTCCCATTAACATTAGATACCCTTTGGAGAGATTAACCAAGTTGTACATAGGTGAGATTGTAAGGTTGCATGGGGTTCCTACTAGTATAGTTTCTGATAGAGATCCTAGGTTCACCTCTAGATTTTGGGAGAGCTTGCATAAGGCGTTAGGCACTAAGCTTAGGTTGAGTTCAGCATATCACCCCCAAACAGATGGCCAGACTGAGAGGACCATACAATCCTTAGAAGACTTGTTGAGAGCTTGTATCTTAGAACATGGAGGTACTTGGGATAGTTTCCTACCTTTGATAGAGTTTACCTACAATAATAGCTACCATTCCAGTATTGGGATGGCACCCTATGAGGCTTTGTATGGTAGGAGATGTAGAACACCTTTGTGTTGGGTAGAACCTGGAGAGAGTGCCATTTTGGGACCTGAGATAGTTCAACAAACCACCGAGAAGGTTAAGATGATCCAGGATAAAATGAGAGCGTCCCAAAGTAGACAAAAGAGCTACTATGATAAAAGAAGGAAAGACCTTGAGTTTAAAGAGGGAAATCATGTATTCCTTAAAGTAACTCCTTGGACTGGAATTGGTAGAGCACTTAAATCTCGCAAACTTACTCCAAGATTCATTGGTCCCTACCAGATCCTTAAAAGAGTTGGTGATGTAGCCTACCAAATTGCGTTACCTCCATCCCTATCAAATCTTCATGATGTCTTCCATGTTTCTCAACTTAGAAAATACATTCATGACCCATCTCATATTGTGGAACCCGACAACATTCAGTTAAAGGATAACCTCACTTATGAAACCATACCTTTGAGAATTGAGGACAAGAGGGTAAGGCAACTAAGAGGTAAGGAAATTCCTTTAGTCAAAGTTGTTTGGGGAGGAAACTTTGAAGAAGACGCTACATGGGAACTAGAAAGCAAAATGCGGGAAGCTCATCCATTCCTGTTTTCAGGTAAATTTCGAGGACGAAATTTCTTAAAGGAGGGGAGAATTGTAACATCCCAGTTTTTATTATTATTATATGGTATTTGGTCATAATTTTGTGATTATATTTTACTTCAATTGTAGCTAATTCACATTTCATTTATGCTTAATTGTAGGCTTTAGAAATATATGTATATTGTTGGGCTTAATTAGATAGTTGTAAACTTTCTTTTCAATAAAATCGTTTTCGCTGGGCTGACTGGCAAACCTCGGTGTTTAGGGCATAACTTGGGCTGTGATGGTCCAAATGATGCAAAATTGGTGTCAATGGAAATCTAAGAGAAAAACGCACAACTTTTACAGAAATAGCCATTTGCAAAATCGGTCGTTTAGGAGGTCAAAATTGGAATTTGATTGATACAATTGGTTCTCGCTGGACTGATTGGCAAGCCTCGGTTTGTGGGGTATAACTTGGTCGGTGGTTGTTCAAATGATACAAACTTGGTGGCTATGGAAAGATAAGAGAAAATCCTACAACTTTGATGAAGGAAATATTTTCAGATTCGGCTGTCTATAAGGTCCAAATCAGTAGCTAAAGTCGATGAGGAAAAGAACATGGCACCAACTCCATTAATTCATCCCACCAACTTTAATAATTCATCTCACTAATTCATTCCACTTAGTTTTGTCTAAGATTTTTTCATTATTTTCCATTTTTTAATGTGTCTTGAAGGCTATAAATAGCCCTTCACTTCTCCATTGCAAACCATCCCTCAATTCTCATTCTCTCTTCTCTTATACTCTCTTCTTCTCCTCTTCTTCTCTTTGAAGACCTAGAGGAATCCATAGGAGGTGGTTCTATCCTAGTAGAAGGAGCCTAGAGGAGGAAGCCCTTCTTTAGTTTCAGCGCTTGTCATCCAGGTAAGGGGGGGGAGTGAGAAATCTCGCTCTGGGTGTGGGATTGTATGCTGGGTAGTGGGATTGGCCCCCAATCCTGTGTTTGTTGTATGTTATATTGTTTGTATGTTCTAATTGCTTGGTTAATATGTGTGTATGAATAGAAATTCTGTTGAGATTATGATTGTGAAAGTTATGAATATGATATGATAATGTGAATGTGATGTTTCTAATGATATGATGTGATGATGAAATATGATGTGAAATGACCATGAGATATGATTGACCATGAGATAGATAATGTGATAATGTGACAATGAGATATGAAATGTGATAAAGAGAAATGACCATGGAAAGTGATAAAGTGATATGAGAATGCATAGAGTCTTGTTTGACATGCATCATTTGCATAAAGTGATAAGGGTACGATATGGAATACGCCGCCAGAGAAGGCCCCCTAGTGTAAAAGCTGTGGGGATCAGTCCTTGGGGATGGCTCGGTTTGGAAGTCCCAGTCTCGCCCATTGTGTGCATGGGATGTATCTTGCGCGGCTTAGCTATCCCGACGAGACTCTGGTAGTATGTCCTTCTAGTGAGAGTGCGCAGAGGTTGTGTCCCGGCATGTACTCCTAGACTACTCTTTGTGTATTGCTAGCGGCAATATACTACGTGATAAGTGACTGGCGCCACATGCATGATAAAATGTAGTCCGTGTCCATACATGTGTCTTTTGATGTTATATGACAAATGAATATGCCTTGAATGAGTAAGATGTGATATTTTATTAATCTATGTTATACATATTTTGTTTGTGCTTGGCTATCTGGTATATATTTCTACACTGTGAGCCGAGTGAGATGTTTTCTCACTCCCTTTTTCTTTGTGTTGTTTTTCTCTGACTGTTATACAGGTGATTATCAGTATGAGGCTGAGAATGTTGGTCGTGAAGCTTAGGCTTCTTTATGGGCTATGCTCTGATAGGACATGTGACATCGGGGCATAAATAAGATTAGATTAGGATGTTAATGTTATTATTTTGGAAACTTGAGATTTATTTCTTTGTAATTTCTGCTGATTGTGTATGTTAAAAATGTGATACTCTTTAAACATGTTTGATTATTAAATGTTATATTTAAATTTATTGAGTTATGATATGCGGGGTAGAGGGTGTCACAAAATAGGGCTTCTTTTTCATTTATATTTTTTAAAAAATTTGGATAAGAATTTAAGCTAGAAAATGACTAGTCATTAAACTCTAAAATTTGATAATATTAAAGATAGAATTTTCTATTCAAATAATATTATCGATAATTACTATTATTGATTTTTCGTAAAAATATATTTTTTTTATCCTATGTGTAAAAGTTTATAATAGCAAATGACTATCCTATAAATTTTTATGATTTACGATAATAAAGGTAAAAGTGTTACTTAATTAATATCGCAAATCATTGCACAAATTAAAATAATTTATATATGAAATAGGTCTGTTTTTATATTTTTAAATTAAGGGAAAAAGCTTGCATAAGAATTTTAGTTGATAAATAAATAATCATTAAATCCTCATAATAACGTTAAAGATAAAATTATTATTCAATTAATGCTATTAGTTACGATATATTTATTTATTATTATATTAACAAAAGAGATCAAGTTTCTTAAACAAGAATTTAAACTAACAAATGGTCAGTCATTAAATCCTTATAATCAATGTTTAAAATAAAATTATTATTCAATTAACGTTATTGATTATTGCATGTGATCATATTTTTTTAAAGAAAATAAATCATTTTACTCTATGCACAAAATTAATGATAATAAACGACTACTTTGTAAATTTTTATGATTTAAGTGATATTAAAAGATAGAAATGCTACTCAATTTAACATCACAAATTATTGCATGAGTTAAAATCATTTTTATTTTCCACAAAAAAAAATAGACACATAGGATAAATAAATAAAGAAACAAGTGATTAAAATCCTTTTTATTATTTTTTAATAAAACATATTTATTGAAAAAAAGTAGAAGTATCATAAATGTGCTATTCATCCTACAACTAAGTTATCTAATTTGTAATATGTAACATCCTACATTTTTGTAATTAGATTAATAATATATATTTTATTATAAAATTTAAAAGATTGATGTTATAGAATATTTACATTTTTATTTTTTAAAAATATTAGTAAAAATAAAAATTTTAAAATTATTTCAATTTCTTATATTTTAAATAAATAATTTAGAATAAATATATATTATTAATTAGACCCGGTACCAACAAAGTATCAGTATAAAAAATTTTATTTTTTAGTATTTTTATTTTTATAATAATCATTTATGAATTTTATTATGTTTATTTTAATAATATTAGTTTATAGTTTTAAAGATTATTATTTTTTATCATTATTTTAATTTTTACTTTTTAAATTATAGTATTAGTCTACTATTATTTTTCATTTTATAGTTTATTAATTAATTATATTTATATTCACATATAGTGACACACAAAATATGTTGTTAAATTTCATTCAAAATCAACATTAAAATTATGTATAACTATATGTCAAATAAACATATACTTACATATATTATACATAAGTGACAATTTTTATATGTCACTATATATATGTAACATTTCTTGTAGTGTCATCATTAGCGATACTTTTATTTACTTTACATATACTTTAAAATTAATATATATATATATATATATATATTACATAACTATTATGTGATGCGATTCACATGTATTTGATTTAATATAAATTTTATAAAATAATAAATATATTAAAAATAAAGTATTTTATTAATTTCATTTTATAAAATGTATTTTATTTATTTATTAAAATTATTGTTATATATTATTGTATAATAATAGAAAAAGATGATTATATAGTATTTATAAATTAATGTATATAACCATGATTTTAATATATTTTTTACTCAATTATAACTAATGTATATGTTAATAATAATATCATCTTTTACATAAAATATTTGATAATGAAAATTTTATTATGAGATCACAAAAAATTGGTTCATAAACATAATTTGTCAATATGAGTTAATTCATATACCGAAACATATGATATAAACATTATATTTTATTATTCGAAACCTATGTTTATTTTATGATTAGTGTCAAGATATATGTTTGTGATTGTAAACGTTCAATCAATGAGTCTATTTTTATTTGTTTTTGGGTTTATTTTTATTTTTAAAATTTTATTTTATTTTATTTTATTTCATTTCATTTATATTTTTAAAATCAATGTCGCCCAAGTGAGAGAATGTTATAAACTTACATTTTTTATTTTAAATTTTCATTTATTTATAAAATATTGGTTGAATAGTATCTTGACAGTTCTTGAAATATTTATTTAATGAGATCGATGGGTATCGGAAGCCACATATGAATGCACATAAAATAGTGTAGCCTAATAAATGAAAAGGTAATCTCCTCTCCATTATCTTTATAAATATATGTCTTGTGACATATGGTACTGATGATATGATGCAACTTGTATAAAATTCTATCAAACTTAAGATAGATAAGATAGAAGGAGAGGAATATCATATCCTATTACAAATATATGTAAAGACTATACAAGTGGGTTAAAGGGCAAAGTACAAAAATATACACATGTCACACGAATGAAAACAAATTTTCTTGCTTAAACAAACACTTTATTTTCATTTTATTATAGTTGTTTTTACTTGTATTTTTACTTTATTACTAGTATTTTAACTTATGCAATGCACAAGCTATATATTTATGATACGTGACTAAAATTTATAATAAATTATATATCTAAATAAATATTATATTTGAATATATAAATTATATTTAAAATTTGTATAAATATATATTCTTAAATCTATAAATTATATTTTAAATTTTTGATAAATAATTTATATTATGTAGCAATATTATTTGTATTTATTAATAATTTATTTTTAAAATATTAAACTTTAATTCATAAATAAGTATGATAAATAAAATTAGATAAAAATTTAATAAAATAAAATAAAATCCTCTCATAGAAGAAAAATCCTTAAAATCGTTTTCCCGTAAAATCGAAATTTATGTTTAATATATATGGATTAATATCTTCTTTCTAAAATTTGAATTCTAATATTAAAAGTCTTATCTCTTAATAAAAATAAAACAACATAATTTTTTTTTTTATCTTTTTAAATTTGAATTCCAATATTAAAAGTCTTATCTCTTAATAAAATTAAAACAACAAAAAAAATTAATTTTTAATTTTTATGACTACTAGTAAAAGAAAGTGTTAGATTATCACATGTCAATCTCCTATTTTTATTTATTTTTTCCTATAAAAGTTTCTTCTCACTTTTACACACTTTCTCTTTTATATTTATTATTAGCATTATTTTTTTCTTTGTATTATTAGGGAAACAGACTTATCTCTTAACAAAAATAAAACAATATCCTAAATGTTAAATAATTATATATATAAGCAAATACAAAATGGATAAAAATAGGATTACTGCAAAATTAATATAATAATATTCTAAATTCTAAGAAAATATGTTATAAGATAAAAAAAAGTTTAAAAGATTTAAAAGAAAAAAATGTGTTTATGCCATATATTCTAATATTAAACCTCAAGTCTCGAATTTGAGCTTTAGGTTTGATAAAAAAAAAAATAATGCTAGAAGGAATAATCTTAATGCAGTAAAGGTTTAGAAAGAAATTAATTTTCAATGAAGTCGATAAATATTTCTATCAATACCATGATACCAAATATCTATATATATATATATATATATATATATATATATATATATATTCTAACGTTAAGATAATTATTTTCTATTCTAGATAATTTGTTATTTAAGATTATTTTAATATTAATTAATTTATTATTATGTTTTATTATTATCCCAACGAATCCTGGTGTATATCCTCCTAGGGTATTGTGATGGCTTAACCCAACATTTATACCATTGAAATATATATATATATATATATATATATATATATATATATATATATATATAGAGAGAGAGAGAGAGAGAGAGAGAGTTATAATTATATCGATGTAACTTTTACTAAGTATTACACTGCTCAATAACTTTATATTTATTGTGAATTTTATAAATCCAACCGTTATATTGAAAGTTCATATTACTTTATACGTGTATATCAAATTTTGTTAAAATTGAGCAATAACTTGAAGGTAATCAAAGTGTTCATATTTTAGTATATTTTGAAATGAATATATTATGTCAATTTTGTTTTATAATTTTAGTATATTTTGAAATGAATATATTATGTCAATTTTGTTTTATAAAAATAAAGTATCGAATCATCTTGGATTAATATAAAATTTTGTATATATAATCTAAGGGATATGAACTTTCAATCTAACGGTTGAATTTACAAAATTCGCAATAAATATAAAGTTATTGAGCAGTGTAATACTTAGTAAAAGTTACACCGGTGTAATTATAACTCCTATCATATATATATATATATATATATATATATTATTTTACTTTTTATGTTTTCAAATATTAATTTATGTGATTATACATTTATATCATTGACTAAATTTTATACATATAAATTATGAATTATGATAATAGTGTCAATTTGATATTATTTGTCAATATTTTATATAACAATTTTGATTTTATAAGTTGATTAAGTTAGTTGTGGGTGATATCTAATTCCTTTTTGTTATTTTACTTGTTCTATTGTGTAATTCTAAAATATAAAATTATAATATTTTTTTTATAAAATTTAATTATTTATTTTTTAAATTTAAATGAGTCAACTCATTTAACCAATCAACCTATAATGACTCGAACCGAATTAGCCCACTTATTGCCTAACCTGTGTGATAGGCTGGTTCAGCTACGGTTCTAAGGAAATGGCTAGGACTTTTCCATCAAATTGTGCCCAATGTATATAAGCAAACATGCGCTGTGTTGGAAGTGTCGATCTATGATCCATGAAAGTGTTGAAAACGTAGATAAAGTAAATGCACTACTCTTTTTGGTTGGGGTGAGGACTTTGTACTTTATTGAATAAAAGTTTAAAAGATTGGAGGATAGAGGGTCTGCCTCAACCATGACTTTGCGGTGGCCTACTTGTAAAAACCTAATCATCAATACCCATATCTTAACCAACTAACTAATGTGACGGATTACCTATAAAGAAAGCAAATTGCACTTTATCGTATCCAAGGTATTTACATTTGTGATTCACATTTCATAACTAGCATCCCACAAGGGACCGAGGCTAATCATTATATCAAATTGCACGAGAAAACTATGTCATCCAAGGAGAACAAAGGCCATGAAGTTAGTAGTTTTCTTTTTCATATAAAAAAGAAACAGTTCGAATAATGTAGGAAATCTTGACATATTTCTAACAGTTACAACTAAATATTGATACAAGCTTGTCATAAATTGTCGATATATATATTGTTGCGGAAACGTCTAGCAAATTTTAAACCAAAAGCAAAACAAGAAAGAAAGAACACCAAGAATTTAACGAGGTTCAGCCAATTATGCCTACTTCCTCGGACACTACCAAATATATTTCACTAAGAAATATTACAATAGAGAGAGAAGAGAAAACTACAAGCCTTAGAAGTTACAAATGAACTTGTAGTTGGGATGATTTCAAAGTGAAGGGAAGGGTTTCTATATATAGAACCTAAGGCACTACACATTCCCAAACCTATCCAATGTGGGACTAAATTTGCCACACATAAATTTGCCACACCATATTCAACAAATCTCCACCTTGGCAAATTTCATATTTTCAAATCTCTCATCTTTGATAGTGTCTACCAATGCAGTCTTCAAATTTTGATAATATTAATCAAGTCCAAACAGTGTTGGAACTTGATTGAATCTACTACCTTTGTCAATATATCAGCTGGATTCTCTGTGGTCCTTATCTTCTGGATAGCCACTCCACCTTCTTCGATAATCTCTCTTATGAAGTGGTAACGAACATCAATATGCTTCGTCCTTGCATGGTAAGTTTGATTCTTTGCCAACATGATTGCACTTTGACTATCACAATGCACCTTCACATGCTTTTGTAGAATTCCTAATTCACCAAGCAACCCTTGAAGCCAAATTGCTTCCTTCACAGCCTCTGTCAAAGCCATATACTCTGCCTCTGTTGTAGACAAAGCTACAGTTGACTGTAAAGTAGACCTCCAACATACCGGTGCTTTTGCCAAAGTAAAAACATAGCCAGTAGTTGATCGACGATTATCCAGATCTCCAGCATAGTTGGAATCACAATATCCAACCACATTTTGACCATCTTGTTCCTGCTGAAATACCAAACCAACATCTACAGTGTTCAGAATGTACCGTAGAATCCATTTCACAGCTTGCCAATGCTCTTTTCCTGGATTATGCATGTACCTGCTCACAACCCCTACTGCATATGAAATGTCAGGCCTTGTACACACCATAGCATACATTAAGCTTCCAACAGCGCTAGCATATGGAACTTTAGACATGTAGGCTTTCTCTGCTGCATCTCTTGGAGATAAATTTGCACTGAGTTTAAAATGAGAAGCAAGTGGTGTACTAACAGGTTTGGATTCATCAGATATGCCAAAACGTTTTAGTACCCTTTTCAAATACTCTTTCTGAGTTAAACAAAGTCTTCCCAATTTTCTGTCTCTACTTATCTCCATGCCAAGAATCTTCTTTGCTTCACCAAGATCCTTCATTTCAAATTCACCATTTAATTGAGTTTTTAACTTCTCAATTTCCTCTTTGTTCTTGGAAGCAATCAACATATCATCAACATAAAGAAGAAGATATATAAAAGATCCATCATGCAGCTTGCGCAAATACACACAGTGATCGTACTTGCTCCTTGTGTACTTTTGCCTCAACATAAACTTGTCAAATCGTTTGTACCATTGTCTTGGTGATTGCTTCAATCCGTACAACGATTTTTCAAGTTTACAAAACATATTTTCTTTTCCAGCAACCTTGAACCCTTCAGGCTGAGTCATATAGATTTCCTCCTCCAAGTCTCCATGTAAAAATGCCGTCTTTACATCCATTTGAACCAGTTCCATATCCAATTGTGCCACCAAAGCCAACAGAACACGGATGGAAGAGTGTTTTACAACTGGAGAAAACACCTCATTGTAGTCAATTCCTTCCTTCTGAGCATAACCTTTGGCTACTAACCTTGCTTTGTAGCGCACTTCTGACTTGTCAGGAAATCCATCTTTCTTTGCATATACCCATTTGCACCCAATTGCTTTCTTTCCCTTTGGAAGATTTGCTAACTTCCAAGTCTGGTTCCTTCTAAGGGACTCCATTTCTTCAGACATGGCACTTCTCCACTTATCTTCTTTTGAACCTTTGACTGCTTCAATATAAGTGGTAGGAATGTCATCACTTGCAACTGGAGATGCATAGGACACCATATCAACATAACGAGCAGGCATTATGGTTGTCCTCTTTGGCTTTCTTAATGCAATTGATTCAAGTTGCTGTGGAGGTTCTTGGATATGAACCTCTTCTTCATCTGACTCCTCATCTACCATAGGAGTTTTTTCTTCATCATTTGCTGGAAAAACAATCTTCCTTTCAAACTCCACCTGTTTTGGAGTACCATTCTTCTTTTGTTCTGTTGTCACCTTTCCCAACATGGTAGATTCATCAAAGGTGACATCCCTGCTAATGATTGTCTTCTTGGTCTCTAGGCACCAAAGACGATATCCTTTTACACCAGATGCAATCCCCATGAAAATTGCTTTCTTTGCACGAGGATCCAATTTTGACTCCTTAACATGATAATAAGCAGTGCAGCCAAATACATGTAAGGAATCATAATCTGTAGCAGGTTTTTCGAACCATTTCTCTAGTGGTGTTTTGCCACCAATTGCACTTGATGGTAGGCGATTGATAAGATGACTCGCATATACAACAGCTTCAGCCCAAAACTGTTTGCCCAATCCAGCATTGGACAACATACACCGAACTTTCTCCAGCAACGTTCGATTCATGCGTTCTGCCACTCCATTTTGTTGTGGTGTGTGCTTGACTGTGAAGTGTCTGACAATGCCGCTTTCTTCGCAAGCCTTCTTAAATGGATCACTCGTGTACTCCCCACCATTGTCTGTTCGAAAGTGCTTGATCTTTCGCCCAGTTTGGGTTTCCATCCTCTTTTTCCATTTAAGGAAAATTCCAAGCACCTCATCCTTAGTCTTCATTGCATACACCCAAATTCTCCGGGAAAAATCATCAACAAAGGTGACATAGTAGTGGTTTCCTGCCAATGATGCTGTTTTTGAAGGTCCCCACACATCAGAATGAACATAATCCAAAATACCTTTAGTATCATGGATAGCTGTTCCAAAATTCACCCTTGTCTTCTTCCCTTTGACACAATGCTCACAAAAGTCCAATTTGCAAGCCTGAATATTTTTCAACAATCCTTGTTTCATGAGTAAATTCAAGGATCTTTCACCAGCGTGTCCCAGCCGCATATGCCATAACTTGGCCAACTCCAACTCCTTCTCGTCACTGGATGCCACTGCTGCAGTTCCAATAATAGTAGTACCTTGGTAATAGTACAACCTATTATTTTTCCGAACTCCTTTCATTACCACCAGAGCTCCAGAGATTATCTTCATTACTCCACCTTCTGCGTGCACCGTGAAACCCTTCTCTTCTAAGGCTCCCACAGAAATGAGATTTCTTGATAAACTCGGGACAAAACGAACATCCTTCAAAGTTCTGATTGCTCCATCACGATTCTTCAATCGAATAGAACCAATCCCATGTGTGGTAAGAGGAACATCATTTGCTGTATAAACAACTCCTTCTTCTAGTTCTCTGAAATCATAGAACCATTCTCGATTAGGACACATATGATTGCTGCATCCCGAATCAAGAAGCCAAGCACTAGAAGAGCTGGTTGAACCAGAAACAGCAAGTGAACAATCTGAGTCATCAACATACTCAGCTACATTTGAATCTGCAACAGTCTTAGATTGACCTTTGTTTTTTAGTTTAGGACAATCTTTCTTCCAATGCCCCTTTTCTCGACAAAAGGCACACTCATCTTTCCCAACTTTAGCCTTCGACTTCGATCGCTTCTTCTTTCCTTTCGCCTGGATCACCGGACGTCCTCTTGCAACCAAAGCTTCATTAGCCTTCTCTGAGCTATCTTTTTTGTCTTTTCTCCTCAGTTCATAGCTGTATAGGGCTCCACAAACTTCATTTAGAGACACAGCAACCTTCCCATGGAGTAGAGTTGTTTCCAGAAACTCAAACTCTTCAGGAAGTGATCCCAACAACATTAGGGCAAGATCCTCATCTTCAAAAGTCACGTCCAGGTTTAACAAATCAGCAACAAGCTGATTAAAACTAGTGATGTGATCATTCATTGTGGCACCAGGAATGTAAGTGAACCGAAACAGCCTTTTCTTCATGTGAAGTTTATTCTGACTGCTTTTCTTCAAGAACTTTTCCTCCAACTCCGTCATCAACTTACTAGCAGAGGTCTCTTTGCAGAATGCATACTTCTGCTCTCTTGATAAGCATGACCTTATTGTACCACATGCCAATCGATTGAGGGTCTTCCAATCTTCCTCTCCCATACTTTCTGGTTTCTTTCCTTCAATTGTAATGTCTAGACCTTGCTGAAAAAGAGCATCTAGAACCTCACTTTGCCACATGCCGAAATGACCGCTGCCATCGAAAATCTCTACCATCAACCTTGGATTCCCACCAACAGCTCTTTGCAAAATGCTTGAAGAAGCATTCAAAGTTGATGATGTAATTCTAAGTGGATTTTCTTCGTTTGCCATCTCAGCTCAATTCGAAAAGAGTGTTTAAAATTTGCTAAATGTCAAATAATAAAAATAGGTCCAGGATTAAGGAAAAATTTTCTGATGTGCCGACTATAGAATACCTACAGCGCACAGAGCATAGTGTTTTTTCCTTAAAATAACCTGGCTCTTGATACCAATTGTTGCGGAAACGTCTAGCAAATTTTAAACCAAAAGCAAAACAAGAAAGAAAGAACACCAAGAATTTAACGAGGTTCAGCCAATTATGCCTACTTCCTCGGACACTACCAAATATATTTCACTAAGAAATATTACAATAGAGAGAGAAGAGAAAACTACAAGCCTTAGAAGTTACAAATGAACTTGTAGTTGGGATGATTTCAAAGTGAAGGGAAGGGTTTCTATATATAGAACCTAAGGCACTACACATTCCCAAACCTATCCAATGTGGGACTAAATTTGCCACACATAAATTTGCCACACCATATTCAACATATATGTGTCCTTAAAAGCATAAAACTCATAGACCTAGGAATAATTTAGCTACTACTTACTCTGGCTAGTTGGTTTACAATTCATAATAAAAACCAGCAATAAACACAAGTTCTTGAATCCTAATTTCCTTCAAAGATGGAAGAAATTTCCTTACGGAATACGGATACCACCAGCAATATCAATATTTATATCTGACAAAGTGCTGGCCATTGAAACTCAAAGCCAAAACTTTTCAGTTACGAAGCGAAATCGAGGTTATAACTGTGATCTCCAAGCATAGTGTTGATGCTTTCACAGGAAAAAAAAAAACTCTACAGGAATTATAGATTATAAAATGATCAGCAGATTCCCAATTTCACACACTTATGGAAAGCAAGTGGGAAAAACAAACCTTGATGCATATAATCATCCACCAAAAACCCA
The DNA here is from genome assembly GCF_000230855.2 of Cajanus cajan. Lineage (NCBI taxonomy): Eukaryota > Viridiplantae > Streptophyta > Magnoliopsida > Fabales > Fabaceae > Cajanus > Cajanus cajan. The sequence continues at coordinate 13,576,172 of NC_138525.1, forward strand.
GAGTATAGAAATTCACTTTTCAGGATCCATGACTGATCATTTCTATTTACAGATTTGACGAGGCAATGACCCACAGCAGAAAACTCTTGACAACCCTGCTGCAATCTTACCATTTACCTGCAGTAATTTGTCAGATAGTCCACAAAAGGTATAAAAACTAGACGCCTAGGCCTAATCCAGAAACTTCCTCTTAGCTAAACATCCACTGTCCAGTTAATGTTATTCGTGCTGCTTTCATGGGATTTTTGTAGTTGAGCAACTTTGGCTTGGTATGCAGCTGCTGCCACAGCAGTCTTCACCCTCTGACCTTGAGGAAGCTCACAGGCTTCACTCATAGAAGCAAACCTTAACTCAGATGGAGGAATGAAACAGTCCAAAGAAAGGCCAGGAACATTGAATGCAACCTCCTCAATCGTCCAAGCCTCTTCCATCCTTGTTTTAGTGTGGCTCATTGCCGTTTCCCCAAACCTGAAAAGCGTCACTACAGAACGACCTGAGTGAGCAATCATTATCCCCTCAACAGGTCTGTAATCATCGAGAAACGAATTTATTGTGGTCTCCCAATATACTGCATCACCACCGTTGTTCTGAATGCGGGTCAAATGGGAGTCCTCCAAGTGAACAAGAAGCCCCGTTTTCTGGCTAAAGTACCCAAACAGAACATGCCTTATGATCTCTGCTGGACCTTCACTCCTGGCTTTCAACGTTGAGGGGTCTGCACAAAGCTTGAGGATGAAACAGTCCTCTTCATTTATCTTCTTCTCCCCAATGCATCTTGCATTGATAAACATGCTAGCAGTTGTTCTTGGGTCAAGACCCTGTTAAGACAAAAGGAGTCAGAAACATAGCAAAAGCCTAAGTCCTGCTTAACATAAATTTCTCCATAAATACATGCAAAAGAAACTAAAAAGGTAATGAATTTTCTTCACATAAGTTAAAATCAATTTATTCACTGAACTTGCATAAAAGTTCAATCAGTCTTCTAACTTGGAACCTGTTTGGATAAACTTCTCTAGAAATACTTCTAAGAGAGAAAAGTAGGAATAAAAAAAGAAATAAATTCCCTTAGCTAAATTAACTTATGCATAGAAGCTCCCTTCTATTAGCTTTCTCAAAATACATTTTTTTTTAAAGTAAGTTTGTTTGGATATAAGCCATAAGTGTTTTTGAAAGGTTTAATATTAAAATAAAGTTATTTTCAGTAGAGAAGCTCTCAAAAGCTCTTCTAAGCTTGTATCCAGACAGGCTTTTATGCATAATCGCTTATGGACAAGTTTATTTCATTTTCCCTCCAATTTTTCTCTCTTAAAAACGGTTCTGGAGAAATTTACCCAAACAAACACTTGGCGCATGACTTGATTTTAGCTTATAGAAGAAACTCAATGTATTTTACCTTCTTACTTATGATCATGCAAGTGCTTATGAAAAAAGTTATCCAACCAGGGTTCCAGCATACAACAGTCACAGCCATACATGCATGTAACAAGGCAGGAAACGTCACCTGAAGGGCGCGACGCAGCGGCCGAACAGGCCCTTTGGCGGCGTGGGCGCCGAGCCAGGGCGTGTGGCGCCAGACGAGTCTCCCATTGCAACCGGCGTGAACCTTGCTGCCACCAAGAGCAAGCTCCACATACCACATGTCGGGGTTCATCTGCCACAAGACAAACCCACCAGACTCAGCAGCCTTGGAGGAGTTCCGGCTGCGCGTGACCTTGTTCGCCGTCTCGAACTCGGACGCTATCATCCTCACCTTCCCCATGGCATAGGCATTGTTAATCGAATTCTGAAGCTTCTGCCCTCCAGAAGCCGCAATGTACTGCTGCAGAATGTACTGCGCAGAAGAAGTCTCCTACAACAAACATAAACCACCCATAGTACCATCACAAGATCAACAGTGACACTCAAAATGTGACCTAACATAGACTGATCTTAACGAGAGAACATAGGATTGACGGAATTGAAGAGAAAGGAAACAAATTGTGAAGGTAGGTGCAGTTGATCTGAGAGTGAAAAGAGGGACTTACAATGGGGATGTCTTTGATGCTGAGGTGAGGGAAGGGGTCGGTGGTGCACACGTGGACAGGGGCGAGTGGAGCGCCCAACACGCCGAGGAGCAACCTCAGATCGGACTTCTTGCAAGAGGAGGACGAGGAAGAGGACGAGGAAACGGAGGGTGTTCTCGCCAGTGGTCCTTTCATCCAGTGGCCCCACCTTCCCTCGCCGCGCCTGGAGTCCTGCCCGTCGGTGCCGTCGGGCCCTTCCTTCAGCGGCGAGAGGGCCTCCGCGGGCCGCAGGCTTCCCGATCTCGCCATCAAGAGCTCCGGCGGCGGCGCGTGCTGCTTGCGCCGGCGGCGGAGCAGCGAGGACATCGGCGACGCGCTCCTCGCCGGGCTCTTGGCGCGTGACCGCGCCGGCGAGAGGCCGCGGACCACCTCGTCCTTCAGCGCGGAAAAGAAGCCTTGCTTGCGCTCCATCTTTCACACACGCGAGTGAGTGAGTATCTTCGCTTGAAGAGAGCACGCACGCGCAAGTTATTAGAGTTCAGAGGAAATTTTGCTTGCTAAAACGAAAGAGAGAGAGTGGTGTGGCATAAGCAACCGATTCGGACAATGTTGCCGCGAGACCAGTAAGTAAGTAAACTGTGGTCTACACACACTGTTGCGCTAGATTGCTTCTCATACTACCACATTTTCACCTACTTAAACTTTCTTTTCTTTATTACTTTTTCAATTAAATTTAACTTAATTAGGGAGCCGTTTTTTAAGATTAGAAATTTAATTAGAATAAATAACCTCTGTCCAATGTGCATTCATTCAAAATTGATTATGGAAAAATGCATTTTTGTGTTCAGTTTTCTTGGTGAAGATTTTTTTGTTCAGTTGATACTTGAAAAAAAATAACATTGATGCATTTTATTAAACTTATTAAATAAATACAAATATGGTATGATATTTTTTTTTCGGTTATTAAGTTTTTTTTAGGATTGTCCCTAGAGCATCCATCGTCGATAACAGTAACTAATCTCTTTAACACATTGAAGACATCTTAAAAGGTAGTGAAATAGCTTACTCTAAAATTTAAAGCGACTGCATATATAAAACAGGATTCGAACTCCTGACCTTGCTTATACGAGTATAAACCCTACCACTGTTCGGTTATTAAGTTTATATCTATAGAAGTTGATTGTATTATATACATATAATATATAATATGTCTCGCTTTTATCAGTGGCTCATTGTTTGAGTATGGATCTTGAGAGGGATAGTGAGGAATTGGATCGGGGCATGGGAAGCGACAGCGACAAAACGCCGAAAACTCGTCAGGTGATCTTGATCCTCCATCCACAAATCAAACGGCAAATCGTTTTCGGCCCTCTGAATTGCTCATGCTTGAAACCATATTTTTCATCGAATTTATGTGTCTAAAGACAAATCCAACAAATTTATTTATTGTAAATTAAAATTCAACTTTCGAGAGTTCTTTTTTATAAAAAAAAATAATAATAATAATATTGTTTAAAATCATTTTACAATTAAACTCGAATGGTAGTGATAACCAGAGAAGTCAAATATAGTGAAATGCACCGTTAGCGATGGTCAAAATGAGGGGTTTTAAATTTATAATCAGTCCACTCTCTCCACCAAGGCAACGACCAACGAGCATCATCATTTTGGAATACTTTAATCAGTGCAGATCCATGATGAGAGACATCTTCAAAACATCACCAACCTCGGCATGCGCTTTAAAATGACACACCATTACATCTATCCATTAGTATCTTTTATTGTATTTTAATGTAAAATATATGTGTACCTAGCTTAAATTATTTATATCAGTATCAGTGCACACCTTTTTGTGTTATATAACATGGAAGAATACTTACAGGACTGAAGTGAAAGACAAAAAGAAAAAAATAATCAATGTGGTAATTGATGTAACGTAAAATAAAAATAATAAAAAAATTGTACTGCAGTAGTAAAGAATCGCATATTAATGTTGAGAGAAGAATTAGTTTTTGTTCATTGATATTTCATATTAATATTACAATTATAAAAATAAATAAAAAAAAGGTAAATGATTATAATTTTTCCTAATATGAATGAAATTGTTATTCTCAATTTTTTTATAATATTTTATTTTTGTAATATCTCATTTTATTATATTTTTTATGTATAATTAAAATATATTGTGTAACAATTTGTTATCATCTCTATACTTAACAATTCAACTACCAGTAGCAGAAGAATAAATACAATTACTTAAAATGGACATATGCATAATGCCTAGATTTACATGTCATAATATATACACATGTAAAGGTTTAACAACTGAGATAACATAATAAGTATACAAGCACATAAACATGTGCAGTAACTCATTACTAAAATAGTAAATTGTAAGATATTGGTCAAACAACACAATAACTATAAGTTATATCGGGGTAGTTCAAAAGGTCAACACCACCATCATTAGCATGACCTTGCAACATCTCCATCTCTAGTTTATCCGTGTCTTACTCTCACATCAAGTACGATCATCACAGTGCAACTACAAGGAAATATGCAAGGATAAGTTAGTACTCAAAATGAAACAACATAATAAGTATAGAAGTAAAGTACAACTATACTATCAACATACACAACTCAAGTTACTTCAACATTAAATTAACTTGCAACTTTTCAACACAACATAATCGAACAATCTAAGTGGTTTGACCCTATCAAACTAACAACAACACAATTTTTTCAATCTAGTTAGATTAACAGTCAATTTTGGAATGAAAATCCATAACAATAGGGTTTTGAATTTTGTCACTTAAACTAGGAAAGTATAATATTCCTACTGAGGTAGGACAACTTGGGTGTGGACCTACCATAGCGTTAGCATGCATAACTAAGTCTCTTATGAGATTAGCCTGTTAGCTATCTTTCAAATACTACACCTTTTCCAGTATGTAGTTAGGAAATTTGACCCCTGACCTTGTACCTTACTCTAATTTGGTTGTTTTATACATGTATGGCTCAACTTAGCCCCTATAAGGATCAACAATTGGTCACTTATAATTAGTATAGTTTGACCTGACCTTTATACCGTGGTCACTTTATAAACAGTATGACTCAACCTAGCCCTTATCCTGCATCAATTAAAGTCATAGAGGAGACTCAATAATCCACTTCAAGAATCAACTTATCAATAAAGGTTTTCAACAAAATGGGTTCTCAAAGCATCACAACAAAAATCCTCATAATGCGATATTCAACATAAAAACAACATCTTCTCTAATCTTAAGTCAATCAACACAACATAACTCAATGCTCGAAACATTCTCATCATTTCTACATATAATTGATTCATGTATATTCATAAATATAACTTAAATGTACCTTTTGTCATCCATATTTAACAATTTCCCAATTTTTTCCAGCCAAGTTTTGATATTATAAATTTTGCATCTTAACTTCAAAAAATTAGTATGTTTTGTCACGTCCTTAATTGACAACTTGGCATTGCTAGTTGTCCAATGTAACATGTTTACCATTAATGTGCATGTCATATTGACTATTAATGTAAATTATTAATGTGACATATAAATGATAATAAATATGATATGTCACATGACAATACATGGAAATTGAACTATTCTCTTTATTATTAAATATGTTGCAAAAATATGTTGTTAAAGTAATACTAGTAGACAAAAGGTATTTCGTGTTTTTCTTTGAATACACACTTGTGGTGGTAGTTGATGATTATTAAGAGATTTAAAAAAAAAACTCAAATAATAAAAGAGTTTTCTAATCTTTATTAATTATTATTGTGCAATTTTTCAAAAGTTAAAATTGTCAACAATAATGTATACACCAACACAAATAATCCCATTTATAAGGTATAGATTATGCATATTACATACGTTATCCTTTCTTTTAACTAAAGATTGAAATTCAAAGCTAGCACACAAAGATGTCGATTTGAACTTGATCAAGTCAGCCGCAAATAAGGTCAAATTGAACCTTAAAAATGATTACCTAAATAGAATCAAACTATTTTGGCATAACTTGCTAAGCCTGATAGGCCAAATGAGCAACTTGGTCCGCAAGCTTATGGGCTAACTTATTAAAATAATAATTAGAATAATCAAAATTATTGTTAATTTGTAAATTTGTAAAGTATTACAAAATAATAATAATAATAATAATAATAATAATAATAATAATAATCTTTCACTCTTTTGTGCTCATTTATGGAGTTGTGGTTACAAAATTAGAGTTATAATTAGTTAGTGTGAGAGTTTTGTTGTTTTCATTATGTCTTTAATAACTTAACATCGTGACCCGTCATCTTTGTATCGTTCGTCGAAGAAGACGAAAACGTAATTATGCTTGTGCATGTGCTCACATAGTCATAATAAAAGTAAGAGTAGGAATATTAATGACAAAGACCAAGATATTGAAAAAGCTAAGAAAACTAAACCCATACCTATGAGGTATGAAATTATTATGAAAAGGTTGATCTAGTTAATGGGATGAATAAATGCAAATACAATGATTGTAAGAAATTGTATACATGTAAAACTATTAAGTATTTTATGATAGTATATAATATTACTTAATCATATTATAATTTATTTTTTATTATAAAAATTATTTAATTTTCTTTAAAAAAAATTATTAAGTCAGTTTGGCATGATGGCCCAACATTGGCTAGGTCAGGCCAGAAAATTGTCACCTGAAAAAAGTATAAGTTAGACTAACCTAACCTACAATAACATTTGATTCGTATAAATGAAGTTAGATCAAATTAACATGACCTACTTAACACCTTTATGCATAGTATAGCCATTATATTATATATATATATATATATATATATATATATATATATATTCCTTTTAAATGGGAAAAAAATTCTCAAACAGAAGCTATCAAATTAAGATTTGTAAAAACAGAAGCTATCAAATTAAGATTTGTAAAAAAAAAGACTTTTAATGCCTTTTATTTTATCATCACGGAAAAAAATATAGTTAGTGTGGAACTTTATCATATATATTATATTGAAAGAAAAAATAATTAATTTGAACAGTTAGAAAGAACTATTGAAAGAGAAAGATTATGATATTTCAATATTCATTGAGATGGAGGTGTGTGTTACACTTTATTATTAGATCAATTTAGAAAAAATTAAAATAAAATTGAAGGGTTAGAATATATATATATATATATATATATATATATATATATATATATGAAGAAATTTTATAAGATCGAGAGTAAATTATCTGTATTGACAGTGTAGACGTTTTTTTTTCAATTACAAATTATATGGGGAAAATTTATTAATTTTATAATAAATATTTTAAAAGTCGTATTAATATTTTTTATTGTTAGTATATCTTTATACTAATAATATATATATATATATTAAATTCATTGAATAAACCATATAATAAAACAGTTCTGCTTTTACATACGAAAATATATATTATGAATTTGCCCGAATCTATGTGTATGTATTTTTATCAATTTTTAAAATTTAAATTTTTTTAAAACATGTTAGTTTGAAAGAAATAACGGAATGACATTCTTATATAATTTCATAAATATATTTTCGTAACAACTAACAAGCAACATTTCTCCTAATAATAAACTTATATATATAATCTGTGAATTTTAAAGAAATTAACGAAATGATTATTTTTGACTATGAGATTTGAGTAAAATAAATAAATAAATAAACTATGCAAGAGATGTGACCTTAAGCCTAGCAATTAATGAATTCTCTTTATGCTTTGTGTAAGTGTTGCTTTCCAAAAAATGAGGGTGTATTTGTTATATATAAATAATAATAAAAATCCAAGGATTAATGAAAAAACGGAAAGAGGGACGATAACGAACGGAGAGGGGGGCGATAACGAACAGAATGAAACTTAGTGAACATAAGCATTGACAAATCTGGGCGCCATTATTTTGTTTGAGTTTAGAAACTTAAAGGAAGATAGGTTTTTAGTAGGATTTTGTATAGGAAGTGAATGAATTAGCTAGACTTGTTTATAGTTACAAGTTCGGATTGTTTATATACACAGCCATCATAATTCAAATGTAATTATTGTTTATCGATTTGAGAATTTTACAAATGTTTGTCATTTATTGTTTATGAATTAGAGAATTTTACAAATGTTTGTCGATTATGATAGATAAAGAGTGATTGAAATAGCACCAAATAAATCAATCATTCAAATTGTTCTTATTTAAATGTAATTGTTATTCATGTGTTAGAAAGTTTTGTAAAGATTTATTTTTTGTGATAGATAAGAAAGGGTCGAGATCACATCGTGTAAATTAATTGACACCACTCTTTATGCGTTAGAGAATTTTATAGTGGTTTGTCCTTTGTCATACACAAAGGAACAATTGAAATTGTACCCAATAAATCTATAGTTTAGATTTTTCCAATTCAAATCCAATCATTATTCAGGTATTAGAAAATGTTACAAAGATTTGTATTTTGTGTAAACAAGAAAAAGTCCAGATTGCATTAAATAAATCAACAGTCAAAATCTATTTGATTTAAATGCAATTATTGTTTATGTGTTAGAGAATATCTTACAATTTTGTATTTTGTAACATGCCAAGGAGCGATCAATATTGCACTTTACAAATTAACATCATTTTCCATATGTTAGAGAATCTTGCAAAAGTTTGTCTTTTGCGAATTGTAACAAATAGGAGTGATCGAGCTCACATCATACTAATTAATAGTCGAGATAGTTTCAATTTGAATGCAATTACTATTCATTTGCCGAATAATCTTGTAGGGGCTTATCTTTTGTGACAAATAAATGAACGACTAAGATATCTCGCCAATTCAAATACAATCACTATTCACACATCAAAGAAATATAAAATTAAGTGATTTTAGTTTTTTTTTCCTTTCCGATTTAACCAATTATAGTAATGTTTCATTGGGCAATTCAATTAAGTTTGGTCATCCCATTGTATTCATTGACATGAAAATTATGAAGATCAACCAATGTTTTATGTAAAATAAGACAAAGAGACATCAATTTATATGCACAAAAACACTATGTTGTAACATAAGATCAAGTGACTTTAGTCTCTGGCTTTTTTTTTTTATTAACTAAGTTTAGTCATCGAATTGTATTTATTGACATGAAAACTATAATATGATCAACTAATATTTCATCTAACACAAGTTAAATGTTTAAAGGGCGCTCCGTGATAATATAAAGACATTATGTTATGCATAAGTTATATCAATAACTCATCACGTGTTAGATAAAAAATAAAAAAAAATAACTTTATATATAACAAATTTAACAATTTTTATTTATTTTATATTAAACAAAATTATTAACATAAACAATTACGTTAAATATTAAAATCAATTTAATTTAGTTATTATAAATAACAAAAAAATGAAAAACCAATTGTAAAATTCGGGTTTGGGAAACCCGAATTCTAAATGAGTTTTTTTAGCGAGGGTGTTAATGTAACAGTGTGAATTCGGGATTATGATGATCGAATGCATTTATGAATATGTAGGTAAATAAAAAAGCAAGCTTGTGTATATATATGCGTAAATTTTGTTTTTATTTGTTTATATGGGTAAAAAAGTGGAATATTCATACTTTTAATACTTGGCTAAAAATCATGGACATATCCTATGTAGATCTTCGATTACAGTGTAACTATATCTAGTTGAGTTAATGATTTTTTCTTTAACATGATTGCTTTGAAATGTTTATTGATTTTGTTAGTCTAATATTTTTAAAAATTTTGACCCGTTACCTTTATAAAAAAATTTCATTTCAATTATTTTTTGTCTCACCTAATTTGAAATATTGTTTAAGATAATCTAGTTCGGTTTGGATTGAAAAAAATGGTTGATTAGATTTTATTTTTTTAATTTGATATAAAGTAATCTTAAATAATAAAAAGGTTAAAAAAAAAATTTTGTCTCTCTAAGATTTGTTTTTAGTTTCTCTAATTTCATTTATCTTATTTTAACTTCATAAATTTGAAAATGTATCATTTTGAACCCTCTAAAATGCATTACTTAAAAAAGTCATGTACTAAGTTTATATTATCTTATAGTCACAAATTGCTATATACAATGAGTTTGCTAATTTTTATAATCCATTATATAACACTTAATATCAATATGCAATACTATTTAAATTACTTTAAAGATAAAAAATAATACATTTTAAAATTAGAGAATTAAAATAAGACAACACAAATTTAAAAGATTTAAAATCAAATTTGATAAGTTTTAGAGAGATGAAGAACATATTTTACTTAAAATAATAATAATAACACTCCTAAGAATTTCAGACACCCTTAGACCTTACACAAACATTCACACAGAAGAGATCAAGAGAGAGAGAATTCCCTTTCACACGAGCTCGTGTCACAACATTTGGCCAACCAATCATACAGTGCGCGTACTTGACCATTGAAAGCATTGTTCAAGAATCCAATCAATCCACGAAAAGGTGTGAATAATAAACGCAAAATGTTCTTTCAATAATGTGTCATGCATGTGTTGTGAACCAGAGTTACAAGAAGACACAGATTTTTCATTGCTAAAAAATAAATAAATAATCCTGGAACGTTTGTGTTTAACATTACATTGGCATTAAAACAAAATCACATATTTTACCGACAAATTCACTTACTCCACAACTTATATTTTATAATAAATTTTAACGATTTAATCATTAATTTATGTTTTATAAAAAAATTTAACTATTCAATATTAAATTAAAATTTCTTAATGGAATGATCAATCTTCCAAAATTTTTAATAAATTTGAAAATTATTTATTACTCTATTTTATTAATTCAAATTAACATATAAAATATTTTTATGATTATTTATCAATTTAATTTAATTAAACGAAGTATCAAATATTTTTTTTAAAGAATTTAAAATTTAAATTATTGAAATTTGATGTAAAATTTAAATTATTGAGTGAAATAAATCAAAGTGAATACCCCTCTTTATATAAAAATATTATTCACATTTATATTTGTGATTTATCACATTCAGTAAAATTTATATTTTGACCAAAAATTACTTGCAACCCTTGATGGCAATAAATATGTCACTCATTTTTTTTTTGGTAGTTAATATGTCACTCATTTGTCTATAATAAAAATTAAACACGTGATTTCATTTGGAAGTAAATAATTATATATGATTTAAATATGTTTTTTCTCGTATAAATTTAAAATAAATTTATTTTTATCACTCAAATTTAAAGTTAATATTTTTAGTTTCTATAATTTTTAAAAATTTTATTTTATTCTTTCAAGCCACATATGTAAAAATGATAAATTGAGACAATTATGTAATATAATTAATTTTAATGGAATGTTTTTACTATTAGAGATACTAATAAATAAATTTTATGCAATAATATTTAACTTTTTAACAAAATTTGAATATAAGACTAAAATAATTTTTTTTAAATTATAGAGGTTAAAAAAATTAATTTTAAATTTAAGAAAATAATTAAATTTAAAAAGTAAAATTATATTTAAGTCTTATATATTTCATCTTGTGGTCATAATAAGACATAATGTAGAAAAATTGGTGGTTTGTTTATAAAAGTACTTTACAATTTTTATAAAATATTTTTATATTTTTATCCTTTTCCAATTATTAAAGATCGTAAACATATGTGTTTCTTGTTGTTAAATAATAAAAAAGAAATTAATAAATAAATACTTTCTCACTTCTTAAATTCTTCAATTTTTATTTATCAATTCTATTGATATTGTTACATAAATTTTGATATCAAGTAGTACATTGACATCACTCATAAAAATTTAATGTTAAATAAAAGAGCAAAATAAATATATCATAATTTTATTTTATAAATTTCATAAAATTAACTAATATAACTACTTATTATATTATATATATTATATGCAGAAGTTTGACTCGTTTAAAAATTGTATTTTAACAAGGAGAAGAGGGAAATAGTTTTGGTGCATGTTTCAAAATCAAGACATCCCACAATAACTGATCTTTACATACTATTAGACTGTGCAAAGATGTTCCATTTTCTTCATTCAAGCCGCATCGAAGTCAAGTAACCATCACCCATTCACCAACTACTTCGGAATTTTATGGTTGATAGGTTTAGTAGGTCGCTGAGCTATCCCAAGAAAACTAAAATGGAAGCTAAATTTCTTCATCCTGATAAAACCTTTTTCTTTCTTGGCTTTCAATAATAGTAACTGCCCTATCAAAATACAGGACCATTTCACTTTTATTAAATAATAACAAGTCGCAACAATGACAACGAAATGAAAATGAGCTAGCCAATTTTTATACGACATATAGATCCAAGGTCAATTCCATATTAATAAAAATAAATAAATTATGCAAGTAGATATACATAGATGTATGAGCCTATTTGAATAGAATATAACAAAACTTAAATACATTTGTTTAGTTGCGATTAATCAGTTGTTTAATAAGAATGGAAGTTTTATTTCGATGATAATATGTATAAATATATATTAATAAAATTGTAATAAATATTAAAATAAAATTTTACTAATTTTTATAAAAAAAATAACATCTAGCATCTAAAATTTTTCTAATAGAATATTTTGAGGATATATATTTGAATATTATTGTTGGAGTGGAAGGGTTGTGTTGTAAGGTGAGGGTGGGGCCATTAAGGAACCCTAATTCTAGATGGAGTCACTTTTGAGTTTTGACCAACCAAACTTGCGTTTTGGCAAAAGGACGTGCACTTGGCACCAGCCACTACTACCAAGCTTTTGCTTTTTCCCAAGCACTTCTCTTAATCACGTCGCTCATCACGGAGACTGGTATTATCCCATTGTCGTGTTCTAACAATATTCTTGATTACAATTACAAGCTACGAGTATGAACTCAACTTTTTGGTTTTTGTTTTGCTTCTCATGCCCCCAACTCCCCAACCTTACCTGGCAGATTCGCTGCTGAAGAAAGGAGGATTTTATTTGAATTATATTTATATATCACGTAGATACGAAAAATATTAATGTTTTTAATTGGCTCCATCACGTGCTATAATTTTTATCTAACACAAGTTGAGTTATTAATATAAATCGAGGTTATAAATTTACATAAATAATATGATGCTTTTTAGGATTTTGCTAACCAATATTGGTTAATGGCTAAGTAATCGATATATAAAGCTTTTATTAATATTTTACTTGTATTTTTCACTTTTGAACAAAAAATTATACTTTTAAAACCTTAAATAGTGTCTTAAGGACTCTAATCAGTATTTTCCTTTTTTTTTTAAAGACTACAGTAACGAGAAGACTTTTGGTTCGGCTGTATTTTTGGTTGTTTTATTTTTGTGGGTTCGTAAATTTGGTCTATTTATTCTAAAATAAAAAATATTTAGTTTTTCTAATTTTAAAAATATAAAATTTTGATCCTTGTTAAAATAACATCTATTAATAATTAATGAACATCAAATTGATGTTAGGATTAAAATCATGTATTTTCAAAAATAAAGGGACTAAATGTTTCTATTTTAAAATAAAAAATTAAAATTGTGAATTTACAAAAATAGAGAGCCTAAGAGTGCAATTTAGGCAAGAGTTTTTTCCTAGGACTCTTAAATATTCTTTTAGTACTAGTAAAAAAAATATGTTTCTAGTCTCTTATTTTTTGTTTTCTCAAATTTAAAATTAATTTTTCAGTCCTATAATTTATAATAAAAAATACTTGTTTTAATCCATTGAAACTAAAAATAACATAATTAATAGTGACAAATTGAGATAATTGTGTAATATCAACTGAATTTAATAAGATATTTTCATTAGCACTAATATGTGAATTTTGTCCCATAAATTTAGTAATAAGTGAATTTTATTTGACAAATTTACTGGAGATATTCGAGCATAGAAACTAATTTAAGGTTTTTTAAAATTAGCATAATAAAAATTTTAATTTTGAGGAAAAATTCACCTCATATTTAAGAGAAAAAAAATACATATTTAAATCAAATAATGATAATAATATCAATAAACAATGATGTTTCTAACCGATTCATGAAAAATGATCAAATGATCATTAGTGATGGATCTACACTATAATAAGGATGAACAAATGCACCATCTCACTTTAATTAAATTATTAGTATATATTTAAAAATATTATATTTTCACTCCTAATTTTATATATTAAATCCACTAATGATTATTTTTGACACTTTACTCTTTATCTATTATTATTATTATTATTATTATTATTATTATTATTATTATTATTATTATTATGAAAAATATCCCACTAAACTAGGCTCTTGAACCAACGTGGTTAGATCAACTTTGAGAAAGCACATTAGAAAAAATTTTCACGACAAATAATAAAAAAATACATCAAAACTAATTAGAGTACCTTTAAGCTTAACACAATAACAAATCAATTTAAAGTTGTTAATTTAAATAATTCGATAATTGTATTTCTTCGTCAAGGATCAGAATTTGATTAGTTTTAAAATAAAAAGAATCGGAGTTTGATTTCCTCTTTAAATAAAATTTGAAATTGAAAATACTATTTTATTTTTATAAAGACTAATTTAATAGAAAAGATTTATGTGACCTTATTAAAAATAAAAAAAGTAACAGCCTGAAGCTTGATATCGCGGATTCAAATACAATACACGTGCTAGGTGAAAGTCTCACATCAAGTCTCTAGGGTTAGTCCACAATCTTTGCCCTAAGGAGTCTCACTTGTAAGGATTATATACTTATATAGTTTATAATCCTCAAATCAATAAGGATAAAAGTCAAAAGGTTGAGTGTGTCGAATTCATACCTAATTTTTGTTGCTAAGCGATATTTATAGTTTTGTTTGATAATTTTCGATAAATTAAGACCGCAAGAAATGAAACATAATAGAACTAAAAGGTTAGCGTCAGTCCATAACCAACACAACATGGTTGCAAACTTTTAAAATTTTTTTTTTTTTTAAAATTTAATACTAAATTAAACACTATTGGTGTTAGTGGTGGTAATATATTTTTTTTTAGTAGTGCTAAATTTGAAAGCAACATCAATGAAAATGGACACTAATCAAGATATTTAAGGTTGATTAATGCTAACTTTAACACTATAATACAATGAATATAAAATGGTAACAAATGTTAGAAAAATCTGAAAAGAAAAGGAAAGATGAAAGGCGGTGAAAACGAGTGTTTGAACAAGTGAAAGATATGGAACGAAAAATAAAAATAAAGAAATTTAAGTTTAAAATATAACCTATCTACACTTTACAATTTAATAACTAAGCAGTAAAATACATAACTCTAATTCCCTAGAATTATCATGCAAATAGTTCCTAAGTATAAATGCAATAATATATAGTATAAGAAAATAATCAACTAAAAAACATAAAGGTTCTTTTGTCAAACTAAAACAAAATCCTATACATACGTGTGTATATATATATATAATGAGAGTTATAAATTATAATAACATTGGTGTAATTTTTATTAAGTATTACACCGTTCAATAACTTTATATTAAATGTGAATTTTGTAAATCCAACCGTTAGATTGAAAGTTTTTTACTCTTAGATCATATATACAAAATTTTATATTAATCCAAGATGATTTGATACTTCATTCTTATAAAACAAAATTAACGTAATATATATATTTTAAAATATATTAAAATATGAATATTTTGATTACCTTCAAGTTGTTATTCAATTTTTACAAAATTTGATATAAACATATAAAGTGATATGAACTTTCAATCTAACGATTGAATTTACAAAATTCGCATTTAATATAAAGTTATTGAGCGGTGTAATACTTAATAAAAGTTACACTGGTGTTATTATAACCCTTCTCTCTCTCTCTCTATATATATATATATATATATATATACACACACACACACACAAAATAATCCCAACCGAAAACATAAATCATAAGTTATCGGTCAAATAACATTTAACTACAAGTTGTATTAGAACAACCCAAACAACACCGTCATCTCCAACATGACTCTCAAAAAGTCTAGCTCGTCCATTAGCCTAATCTTGCCTTGCTTCCATATTAATATGATTATCGTAGTTCAATAATAAAGAAATGTAAGGTAAGCTTATAGAAGACAAAACAAAAGATATAAAAATAAAATGTAACTATATTCTCAACATCACCATATATTAACACAATTATGGCTCAAAACTCAATTTAACAACCATTCAACACAACTCAACTTGCATTACTACTATACAACCTACTATTATATCAACTTAGCATATATTTGGTACATAAACATATTATAAAAACAACATAGTAACTTCACATCCAACACAATAATCCCAACTTAACCTCCTTCAACTTGTCAACAACACCATCACATGACAACTTAACAACACAATACAACTCAATATGTTATTATGTATATCAACTAAGAGATATCTCAACACATGGTCAACAATCTAAGTGATTTGATTCTACCAAACCAATTTATCAACATGATCTTTTTGGGCTTACTAAATCAATAGCAAATTTGGATATCAAAAATCCACAACATAACATGATTTCTCAGATTTTGCCACTTAACTAGGAAAGTCCAATATTCTTGACAAGGATGGAACAACTTGGGTGTGAGTCTACCATGGTCTTAGCATGCATAACTAAGCTTATATGGAATTAGCTTGCCGACTTTCCTCCAAATATTATGCCCCTTATAGTACTTAATTAAGGGTTTTGGCCCTTGACCTTGTACCTTACTTAGTCACTTCTAAACAAATATGACTTGACCTTGCCCTCATGCGATATCAACTAAGGACTTAGAGAAGACTCAAAACTCACTTCAAGAGACAACTATACTCAAGAAGAATTTTAAACAATTAGGCTCTTAGAGAACCACAACACCATATCCTCTTGATAATATATTCATCTTTTAAAATAACACATTTCTTTTAGTCCAAAGTCAATTAACATAGCACAACTACATGCATCAAGCATTCATAACACAACTTCTTTCAACACTACTCATCTTACCATCATACAATTCTATTACATTTAATTTTCCTTTATAATCAACTTACAACTTAAGTAACTTAAACATCATTATACATCATCCTAAATTAATGCATAATGAACTAGAATGACCCACCCCAAGTAGTGTAGGAGAAATTAGGTGTTTCCATGATCTAGCTAGCTTCTATAGAAGATTTGTTAAGGATTTCTCTACACTTGCATCTCCTCTCAATGAACTTGTTAATAAGGATGTGCCTTTTATTTGGGTGACAAACATCAAAAAGCTTTTGAAAATCTTAAAGATAAACTTACTCATGCACTTATTCTGGCTCTACCTAATTTTCTCAAACTTTTGAGCTACAATGTGATGCTTCTGAAGTAGGTATAGGTGTTGTGTTACTTTAAGGTGGCCATTCCATAACATATTTTAGTGAAAAACCTCATGGGACTACCTTGAATTATTCTACCTATGATAAAAAGTTCTATGCTCTCATTAGAGCCCTCAAAACTTGGGAACACTACTTAGTGACTAAAGAACTCATCATTCATACTAATCATGAGTCACTTAAGTACCTTAGAGGGCAAGGAAAATTAAATAAAAGGCATGTTAAGTGGGAGAATTTTTTAGAACAATTTTCATATATTATCAAGTATAAGAAGGGAAAAAGTAATGTTATAGCAATGTAGTTGATGCTTTATCCAGAAGACAACTTTACTCTCTACCCTAGGATCTCAAATACTTGGCTTTGATAATATTAAGAAGTTGTATGATCATGATCTAGATGTGCAATCCACATATGCTCACTGCCTTTAGATTGCATGGTATACCCAAAACAATAGTGTCAAATGGGAATGTTAAGTTCCTAAGTCATTTCTGGAGGACTCTTTAGGAAAGACTTGGAACTAAACTTCTTTTCTCTATTACTTGTCACCCACAAACTGATGAAAAAACTGAAGTAGTTAATAGATCCCTTTCTACTTTATTAAGGGTCATTCTTAAAGGCAACAAAAAGTCTTGGGATAAGTATCTTCCTCAAATTGAATTTACTTACAATAGGATAGTTCATAAGACTACCAGTCTTTCTCCTTTTAAGGTTATTTATGGTTTTAACCCTTTCACTCTTCTTGACTTACTTCCACTCCTAGATACCACTTCTCTTTTACATAAAGAAGGAGTATCTATGTCTAAGTTTGTTAAAAAGTAACATGAGAAGGCCAAAGACTAAATTGAAAAGCAAACTCAAAAGTATGATGATTACAACAAGAAAAGGAGAAATAAACTTACTTTTGAGGATGGAGATTGGGTTTGGCTCCATTTGAGAAAGGAAAGATTTCCTTCTCAAAGGAAATCCAAACTTTACCCTAGAGGAGATGGTCTCAGAGAGTCTTTTCTTGACTCATGCCAGACATCACCATACCAGTGCTCGACGTCATCCAAACAAAGAGCTCTGGGTTGAACACATTGGGTGCCACTCAACCTTGGGTTTGACTTCACCAAGTTAGAGACCTCCTAGTGTTCTCATGCATAATGTCATTCAAACCATGCTCGGTGCCAATCTAACCCAAGACAAGTCTTTCTCTTCACATTCAACACCACGAATCCTGCGTCCTGCATGATCGAGATAGAGAGTCTCATGTTGGAATGCCGCTCAACGCCTTGAAGGCGTGCCCGACGCAATATTAAAGTTCTTCATGTGCAAAACCTAATTTTGACCCAAAACTTGAAACTCAACAAAGATCCAACACATGGAACCTCAAATAGTAATTATACACATCACAACCAACACATATATGTACTTAAAATCAACATGCAACAACAATTCATAGAAAATCATCACATTCTTCCTCATGAACCCAAAAACCCTAACCCTCACTATAACCCATTCCGATTCAGTCCACACAACCACAAATTTAAAAACAATTCATACAACATACAACTCACACATCATTCAACAGCTCCTGCTAAGAGCAAGAATCTAGTTTTTCTTACCTTGGAGTAGCGCGAAATTGAGGTAGAAGAAGAGAACTCGAAACTCTACACCTCACCCAACTAATTCAACCAGAAGATCCCAACTACTATTGATCTGAACCCAACAACAACATAACAACTGTAAGAATCAAGAAAGAAAGAGAAGAAGATTTTGAGTTGAAGGAAACTCACAAACCATACTCCTTCTCTCTAGAATTCGAAGAAGTTGAGTTTGTGAGGCTATATTCTAAATAGAAATCTTATATATTTTCTTCTTGGGCTCAAACTAGATCTCTCTCTAGAGAAACCCCTGTTAGAAAAGAATGGCCCAATCCAAGAGGGGGGGTGAATTGGATTCAATGACCCTTTAAAAATTTATCAGAGTTTTTGGATCTTAAATTCAATCAAAACTTTTCTATGACAGAATTTTCAAATGAAGCACTCTTAAAGACTTGTTACAATGATATGAATGCAATGTGCAACTTGATTACAAGACAATGAGGTTCAAATATAATATCCAATTATAGATTTAAACCATCAAAATTCACATACACATGTTAATCAAGTTTTATCTTCTTTAAAGCACAACCAAGAAATTACAAAATAAGAGATAAGGTTGAAGAAGATTGCACAAGTCTTTTATACTGGTTCAGCCACTCCACATGTGACCTACATCCAGTCCTTAATCACCACCTAATTAAGATTTGATCCACTATCTTTTAGCAAGAAGGTTTACAAGCACACACACATGCATATACTTCACTACAAAAAGATAACCACTTTCTTGACCCCAAGAAAGTAACCCTTGTAGAACCCACTACAAGAAACTTCACCACTTGAGAAACCCTTCTCAAGATTTTTCACAAAGATTCACAAATAATAAAATGAAACGAATTCACCTGGAATTCTTGAACAAATCTTTGTCTTCCTCTTTCAAGAGTATGATGATGATGATGATTTCCTCACAAGCTTTTCACAAACATTTTTCTCTTGGATTTCACAAAGAAAACTCTCCAAGATGTCACACAGACTCTCTAAAACGTTTTTACCAGTTGATTATCAGTTTTTACTCAATGTTATGAAGTTTCAAAAGAGTTCAATCTATTTATAAAAATTCAAACCCAGATAATCGATTATTTTAAAGAATAATCGATTATTTTGTTCTTCAGATTTCTGGAAATCAATCAAGAACAATTTAATCGATTATTTAGCTGGATAATCGATTATTCCAGAGAGTTGTTCCTGAAATAATCGATTATTTTGGCAAATAATCGATTATTACAGCAAGGCATTCCACTTAGCCCACTTGCTGAAATAATCGATTATATTTAACAATAATCGATTATTTTGAGTCATTTCTTAAAACTTCATTTTAAGTCTCAAAATAATTTTCCAATGTTTAACTCATCATCATCTACTCCCTACTTGATTCTAGACAAGATTTTCTCAATGCACAAAGCACACACAGACACAAATATAACAATTCATTCATAACAATTTGCTTCCTAAGCTCCATTACATAGCTATACTTCAAGGTATTTTTCTTGACTCTTCCTTGACTTTGTTTTTGTGTTCAATGTTGTTGTTGTATACTTGTTGTCTCCAAGTTGTTGTGATCATCAAAACTCTTAAAGTCTTCAGCTCCCCTAAGCTCAACAACCCCCCCCCCCCCCCCCAAACATTATTGAAATTCTTAAGTGATCCTCAAATTCCATAGTCTCTTAATAACAACTCAATTACAACACAAAATAATTTAAAATAATTATAACTCTATAACTTACAATATTACACTAAATATATTGATATGAGATATTATTGGATATGAGATGCTTTGAATGTTAAGTTGTTGGACTTAACCAAAATTTATGCCGATGATAATGGTGTTTATATGATGCCTAAGGCATTATCAAAAAAGAGATTTGAAGCTTGTTTTCAAATCATTGATTTGGGAGTTATATTTTCATAGCTGTGAGGAAAGATTTGTTGAATTTTAAACTCTTTTTCTACATGAAAAATAAGTCCAAATGTGTAAACTTATTATATATCATTTAATCAAATATACAAAAATATGATATCAGAGTTGAGAGAGATCGATTTCAATAATTTACATCCGCACGTAAAAAATAAGATAGAAATAAATTGAAGCAGCACGAAGCCAATAGTTCTCAAGTCCAAATTTAACTGCTACTGGTCTCTCTGATTCTATCATAATTCAAAGTTTTCTATTTCCCCTTTTGTGATTTGCCAGCTCCATCCTACGGTTAGACTTTATTAATTTGTTCTTTTTGTGCAGGTGAGGTTACTTCCATTTGAAGCATGTCCATATGCAATAAGTTGGACTTACATGTACTCAATCTGAAAATAAGAAAATTCGACGAGTATATCTTTGTCAGACTGCCAAATCAATAAAGCCATGTACATGAAAAGATGTCTGAGTTTGCAAATTTAATTATTCTCTATCATCATATGATAAAGCCAATCTAATCATTCCTTTGAGCATGTTGACGACACAACTTTAGATCATAAATGAATGTTTGGTGTACGTTCTGTCTTAAACTGATGATTTAATAATTTAAACTCTTAATATTTTAAATAAGATTTTCTCAAAATATCCAATCATTCATTTTACTCGACCAATAATTATTTTTGGTGAAATAAATGTGAGTTTCACACACAATATATTGATTGAATAATATGGAGGCCATTTAGGATTTGATCAAGTAGTTCTTTTGATATTTATTATATAGTAATTTCTGTTCGGGTGAAATTTTTATTTATTATAATTGAAACCCAAGCATGCAAAAATGAAGCAGAGGAAGACCGAAAGGGTCCACCGTCCGCGTGCGTGCCAATGATGAAAAAAATGGAAACCATAGTCTGAAATTCTCAAATTTCAACCTATGGTGTAATGATAAGACCATGGCCTCAACCCAAAGCATTTACAATAGTTTCCCCATCCTCTTCTTAGGTACATTGCATTCTCCTAAAAGAAGTAAATTGCATTGAGCAAGTTTGTCATTTGCACCAATACGTGAATTTTGATATTCTAAGCATGTCATTTCTTTTCGATGGAGTAAGACGCACTTTTCCTCCCTCGTACATCACTCTTGTCCATGGGAGTAAACCCAACACATACGAGAGTTATAAGTAGAGAAAATAAAATTTTCCTCTACAAGAAAAATGTAAATTTCCGACGGATATGAATCTGTCGGAAATTTTCGATAAAAATTTTTGACGAAAATATAAATCCGTTAAAAATTTCTGACATAAATTTTCTGACGGAAAATTCCGTCGAAAAGTTTTGACAAAATTTTTTCGACAAAATCGACGGAAATATAAATCCGTCATAAATTTCTTATTTTTAATTATTTTTAAATCTTATTTTAATTTCTTATTTTTAATTTCTTATTTTTAATTTCTTATTTTTAATTTTTTATATATATTTGTAGTATTAAAAATTTTATATATATTTTAAAGGTATAAATATATATTATAATTATTTATTACAAGTTTTTTATATCTACGATTAATATTAAAGATGAAAATAAATTAGGTCACACTATATTTTATTATAATTTAGTTGGTTTGAACCTAAATTTTTTTTAAAAATATATATTTTAAGTATGACTTATTTATCTATCATAGACATTTTTTAAATATTTGGGTAGAATTACAATCATAAAGACTTATTTTATAATAATTTAACACTATTAAAAATATAAAAATAAATATATTAAATTTTATAAAAATAAAGTTTGATTTATTTATGATATAAATATGTTTTTAATATCTAATATATATTTTTAGATGATAATTTATTTTAAAATATATCTTATAATAACAATTCTAAATGGAACATAAATCTTCTGATTTTTCTTATTTTGATTTTTTTAATCAATGTATACAATTTTACTATTTTGATTTTTTCAATCAACGTATACAATAAATAAAAACCACAAAATATAAACATGCATACTACAAATTTTATTTTATCAAAAAATTATTTATTTTAATATATTACATTATATATGTGAATATTAAGACATATATATATATATATATATATATATATATTATAGTTAAACTTTTTTAAAAAATTAATTCAGTATTAAGAAATTTTTTTTATCACATGAGAATTAATTTCCTTCAAAAATTTGACAAATATCAAATGAATAAACATTTTTTCTGAAAGGTAATCAAAGTGTTCATATTTTAGTTTATTTTGAAATGAATATATTACATCAATTTTGTTTTATAAAAATGAAGTATCAAATCATCTTGTATTAATATAAAGTTTTGTATATATAATCTATAAGAGATATGAACTTTCAATCTAACAGTTGGATTTACCAAATTCACATTTAATATAAAGTTATTGAGTGGAGTAATACTTAGTAAAAGTTACATTTAATATATATATATATATATATATATATATATATATATATATATATGAGGGGGATTATAATTACAATGGTGTAAATTTTACTAAGTGTTACATCGCTCAATAACTTTATATTAAATGTGAATTTTGTAAATTTAACCGTTAAATTAAAAATCTTTTACTCTTAAATCATATATACAAAATGTTATATTAATCGAAATGATTTCTTATAAAACAAAATTAAATTTGTCAGAAAATTTATATTTTCGTTGAGAAAATTTTTGTAGGAAAAGCTATATTATTAATAGAATATTTCAGACAAATTTATATTTGTCAAAAATGTAAGAAATGGTTTTAAATTTGATATGAAAATATTATGATATAATTAGATAAGATTTTAAGTTAATATTTTATTAATGATTGATAATTAAAAAATAAAACAAGGATAAATACATTTTTTGAATTTTATATGTTTGATTTAAGATAACTTACAAAATAACTCTTGGTAAAGTTATTCTGCTCAATAACTCATGGTGTGTGTTGAATTTCATCGATCCAATTAATTGTTAAATTAAAATTTATTACATTTTACTAATAATTAATATAAAAAAACTTTAGTTTTGGAATAAGTTATTTACTAATTAACAATATAATTGAAACATTAATTATTTTAAATTATTTAACTAAAATATTATTGACAATTTACTACATGATCTTAATATTTTTGTATAACTAATATCTAATTTTAAATTTGATATGAGAATATTATATATAATTAGATAAGATTTTAAGTTAGTATTTTATTAATAGTTGATAATTAGAAAAAGAAAAAAAAAAGGATAAATACATTTTTTGAATTTTATATGTTTGATTTAAGGTAAATAAATATATTAAATTAATTAATAATTTATTTAAAATATTAAAATTTAATTTAAAAGTATGTAATAAATAAATATTTATAATTTTATAAATTATATTATCATTATAAATTATAAAATTAAATAATTTAAATTATAATTTTAAATAAAAATAAGTAGATGTTAATTATAAAAGTAAATACATATAAATAAAGAATAATTAAATATATTATTATTATTATTATTTTATTGATTATTATTATTATTATTTGTAATATAAAATTATTATATTATTATAGTACAAATATGAAATTGTATATTTGATGATGACTTAAATGAATTAATTTCTACAATTTATACTGACAACATACATATACATTTCGGTAGCTTACTCATCAAAACTTTAGAGTTAAGCGTGCTTGACCTGGAGTAGTACTGGGATGAGCGACTTTACCAAATATGAGGGTTGTTACATTAATAAATTTATTAAAATTAAAAAAAATTATAATTTCTGACGGATTGAAATCCATCGAAAATCTGTCGGAAAAAGAAAAATCTGTCGGAAATTTACCTATTTTCATCAAAAATTTCCGTCGAAAATTAACATTTTTCTTGTAGTCCTGCTTACAAAAATTAGCAAAGACCACCAATAAAAGTAAGAAAAAAAAATTACGTAAACGCACGAGGCAAAAAAAATTATTGTAAAAAATCTTTAAAAATCACGAATCATACGTATCAAAGAAATATCTATGTTATGATCCATAAAGGGTACAAAAAAAAAGTTTTCAAGTGCCCTAATTAGCGAATGCACCTAGGGATGGCAAAAATACCTGCACCCGCGGGTATCTGCGGGTAAATTCTGCTACGGATAATAAATGGATAAGCTAATTGGGTACCCGCGGATAATGGGGACGGATAATTTTTTACCCGTTTATAAATGGGGTGGGGGCGGGTATGATGATATCCATACTCGCCGGTACCCGTTTAATAATATTTCTTAAATATCCTAATTATCTTTGTACCACATAACCTTAAAACTATACTCTTTCGTCTTATTTTCTTACAAAAGTGAGGTTGATGAAGTTACCAACATGTGTTAAACATGTTATATAATTATGTTGGATATAATTTGATTAATTTTCTAGCTTTGATTGGACCAATAATATTTATGTATTTTAAGTTGTTTACTTTCGTTTAGAATTATGAGATTTAATTATTGTAGCTTTGTGATGAGACTTTAACTTACTTGTGATTGTGAGATTGATGTATTTTAAGTCATTGATTATCTTACATTTTTATTATTATTTCAACAAAATTAACGTTAAATACAAGTTTAAAATTAACATTGAATTTTTATTTTTAATATTTCAATGACATTAAATATAGACTTAAAATTATTTGTAATATAATTTTTTAAATTTCTTAAAAAATTTATAAATATCCATGGATATCCATAGATATCCGTGGGTATTCAAGAAATTCATGAATACCCGCTCAATGGATACACGAACGGATATGGGATGGGTATGAGGACAATTTTCATCTAACGGGACGGGGACGGATTTACTATTACCCGCCCCCATGGAGCCTCATTGCCATCCCTAAATCACCCAGACAAACAAACTAAGCACCAATGTTTATAAATAAAAAAACAAGAATATGCTAGTAAAAAATAAAAACAAAAGAAACAAGAATATGAAAATCCCAAAATAGTTGTTGATACGAATAATTTTTCTCCCACTCCAAATCACTAATAATGAACAATCTAACTGTTCAAAATAAAGATTCACCCGTGAAAAAATTGTTGTCCAAAATTAAGCTCAATCCAACTGTGAACAATTCCCTAGTTATAATATAAAAATTGCTTCTTAATGAGAATGCAAAAATTTATAATAATTTTTTCTCTTTCCTCTATGAGGTGAAGTAAGTAATTAGTGGATGGAATGTAATTTTTTTAAGCATTATTATATTACAGATTAGAGATACAAGTATATTTCATGGAAAATAACCTTAAAAGATTAAACATATGATATTATTTTAATATTTTCGGTAAAACCATTTAATGAATAGGTTACAGTTACATAATTAAGGCATTGACGTTGTAAATTATTCTAGAATATATATTTGCAATACAATTTAATAATTTAGTGCATTAAATTTTAAAAAATAACTCATTTTTAACAAAAATTATTGGTGTAAAAAATTATTAAATTTATAAATCCATCGTTTGAGCATAACATCTCATAATTAAGAAAAGGAATCACCTATTTAAGGATTGATTAGATACCTACCAAAATAATGTTAAGTAGAAATCTCGTTTTGTGAGCATATATTAGAACTTTTGAATATTGCATAAACTATATTTATGAAGAAAAAAAAAAGAATAGTTACATAAAATTCTAAGTTGATTTAGATATAATATAAGCACATTGATTTTATTATTTTATATATTTATTAAAAAAAACTATCATTTTATATGTATCAACTACTTTAAAAGGTATTATCAAATATTTGAGATTTAACAAGTTCGCTCAACATTTTCTAAGTCTCTAGCTAGCTTTTTAACTTTTGGGTTGGAATCACATCAAGTGTAAGTTGAATGGTGACGAACGTGAAATGGGAGACTAGTCTCTGTTTGGATTCATATTGGATGCTAGTGGAGTGGCGTCATGTAACAGCCCAAGCAACCCGCATGAGGATATTGTCCGCTTTGGCCCACGGCCGCACGGTTTTGCTCTTGGCGATGACACGCATGCCACCCCAAAAGGCCTCCTCACAAGGAAGGTATCCACACCCATATATATGGCATGCTTCGTTCGCCTTCCTAACCGATGTGGGACTATATCCACCCCCCTCAAGGGAGTCCAGCGCCCTCGCTGGCACACCGATCCGGGCCCCGGCTTTGATACCAATGTAACAGCCCAAGCAACCCGCATGAGGATATTGTCCGCTTTGGCCCACGGCCGCACGGTTTTGCTCTTGGCGATGACACGCATGCCACCCCAAAAGGCCTCCTCACAAGGAAGGTATCCACACCCATATATATGGCATGCTTCGTTCGCCTTCCTAACCGATGTGGGACTATATCCAAAATTCTAGAGAAATAAAAAGAGAGAATAAGAGAGGAGGTTCTGCTCTAATTCCGGTCCCGATTTAAGAAAAAGAGGAGGAGGTTCTGCCCAAATTCCTATTCATCCAGGTACGGGGGAAAAGGGGATTATTTATATGTAGAGTACATGAGGGAATTGGGTAGAGGAATAATTTCTTAAAATCACGTTTAATTTATCTGAATGGAAGGCCGAGCCTCCTATTAATTTATAATTTGGAATTTATCTGAATGGAAGGCTGAGCCTCCTATTATTTTGTAATTTAAAAGTTCTTGATAAAAGACTAAAATTTACATCTTTGTTATATTTTTATGATTTGGAAAATATAAATGGATTCCTAACTAGGAGGCACTGCCACCTTTACTGGAGTTAATTTATATTTTCTTTATTATTATCTATATATATATGTATTCCTATTTTTCACTATATTGTAAGGGTAGTACGGGTTGCTGGTTGCAGAATGCGCTGGGCGCGCTGAGTGCAAGTCTGGGCGCTGAGCGTGAATATTTTGATTTTGAGGTCTTAATGAAAGTTGTAGCCTTGGATTTTAGCTTTCCAATGGCGTTGGAATCACCCAAAAAGGAGGTCTAGAACTCCAGATATGGATGTTTTAGTGAAGAGGGGTCAAGCTGTCAGCTTTATCTATAGCTATTGCGGTTTTTATCATTTTTCACAAAGTAGATGATGGAATTAGGACTTGATGTCTTCATGAGAGTTGTAGGAAATTTTCTTATCTTTCATATGAAATAAGGATGAGCATGATAGGAGTAGTATAACCCCTGATACGCTGTTTATAGTTTATACTAATCATTCTATTGATTATTATATTAGTTATTGTTATGTTATTTGATGGATGATATTGATGTGAATTTGAATTATGAGTTGAGATATTGTATGATTATGATTGTGATGTCTCACATTGATGACTAGGATGGCACGACCCCTGGGTAAGTGATGATATAGTCCCACATCGGTTAGGAAGGAGAACGAAGCATGCCATATATATGGGTGTGGACACCTTCCTTGTGTAGACGCGTTTTGGGGTGGCATGCGTGCCATTGCCAGAAACAAATCCGTGAGGGCTGCGGCCAAAGCGGACAATATCTACATGCGGGTTCTTGGGCTGTTACATTGGTATCAGAGCCGGTTCCCGGGCCGGTGTGCCAGCGAGGGCGCTGGACTCCCTTGAGGGGGGGTGGATATAGTCCCACATCGGTTAGGAAGGAGAACGAAGCATGCCATATATATGGGTGTGGACACCTTCCTTGTGTAGACGCGTTTTGGGGTGGCATGCGTGCCATTGCCAGAAACAAATCCGTGAGGGCTGCGGCCAAAGCGGACAATATCTACATGCGGGTTCTTGGGCTGTTACACGTCACATGTGGGCAGGTAGAAACTCTTTGCCTAGTTTGGGGTCGGACATGGGTTTTGCCATGCCATACACAAATATGGGGCACTTTAGTAAGTAAGTTAGCTTCTGAATGAGTACATTATTTTTAATTGTCTTCTTTAAGTTTTATGTGATACTAATGTGTGGACAAGGTCAAGACACACGTGTATAGAGCGACCAATCGAGTAAAGTACCGGGTCAAGGATTTACGTACTCTCTAACCTAATATTGGAAGATTGTGATATTTGGAAGGTAGTCAGTGGACTAATCTCAGAGGTGGCTTAGTATTGTAGGCTAATGTCATGGTTAAGCTCATACCCAAACCGTTCTACCTTGACATAATATCATACTTCCTAGTTTAAGCGGTGAAACATGATAAATCAATCTAGCTGTTATTTTTTGGCCTGAGTGTCAACCATTTTTTTTGGGTATTATATCCACTGTTGTGATTCGGTAAGATCAAACTACTTAGATTGCTCACTTTAGTTGTAGGAGATCTCCATGGTTGATATGTGTAATGACACAATAGATGTGATATATATGTTGATATGTTGTACATGTTATAAGATGTTGAGTTGTTGTGCTAATGATGTTGTCCTATTGTGAGTTGAAAGATTTTGTTATGAGGATATTGTTTATAAGTTGTTATGTTGAATTTTTTTCACAAACTTACCTTATGTTTTTCTTGTGGTTGAAATTGCAATCATTATATTTTGCATGAGAGTAGGACAAGATTAGTGGGATGGCTTGTGCTGCTAGCAGTCAATCACATTGGAAGTGACTAGATTTTGTTGGTGGCTACTTTGATGTAGTCATGTTTTATATAGATGGTTTATTTTACTCTTAGTATGATATTTGTATATAATATGTATATAATTGATACTAATAATGATTATATTATAGACTCTCTTTCTAATGCATGTCATTTAATCTTTTGATGTATAATAGTTAATTAGTAACAAGTGTAGTGACTTGCTGAGTTGTTACATATTTACTTTCTAGATAAACTAAATTTTAATATTATTAAACCCTAATTTAAATTTCTAAAGTTTTCAAATTTGATATGCCATATAAATATAAAACGGTATATCTTGTTTCAAATAATTTATTTTCGTAATTTTTTCTTCAATTTTAAAAAATTTATATCTTTCATTTATTAATATTTAATATGATAAAATGCTTATTATTAATGGAAATGTCAAATATATATTATTCTCCTTTAAGTTTTTATCTATAAAATTTATTTAATTTTTTAAAAAATAGTGTAATGTATGAGAAAATTTCTAGTATATTTATAAATTATTAAAATGAGATTCTATCAATTAATATAATTTTAATTCTTTAAATTTCAATTTTAAACAGTTTATATTTTTACATTTCAACTACTTTATTATCAGTAAATATTTTTAATATAATTTTCCATTTATATATTTATATATTTAAGATATTTATAAAATTATTTTATTCATGATATATTTATTAGTATGTTAATGAAATAAATTTGTATTAAAAATAAAATTATTTACTTTTAATTTATATAATTATATATAAACACAAATAAATGACTGATATTTAATAGTGGATATTTAAAACCAATAAACTGTAAGTAATAGTAAAAAGAACTGAAAATATAAAAACCAAATAAATAATATAAAAACAAAACTAAAATTAATCAAAAGGTTTTAGCACTTTCACTTAGTTGGTACTTGGTAGAGTAATGTGTTTTATGTGATTGTAACCCTTTGGCACTATGTTGAACCCATATTGAAAAAAAAATTAAAATTAATTGCAATAGCAAATTATAGAGACTAAATCTTTGTTGTTTATATCCTAATTTTTTAATAAAAATCAACGAAGTTCAGTAGGGTTGATAGAAAGTTGTGTTTTTAATTATATTGATAAAGATTTGATTAATTATCTGATCAATCCCATGGAAAAAAAAATTTGTTGGTAGAACTAAAACACATTATTGTGATCTCTAAGCTATAAAAGAAATTAATCTCTAGTGGTTGAAGGATGTCACGGTTCAAAAAACGAAAAAAGAAGGATGAAATAGTATTGCAACTTGCAAGCAGCATGGGATTACTGATTAACGGACTAACAATATCAGTTACAAAAATTATAATGAACACAACATAAAATCTTGTGTATGTTATTTAATCCGTTACTAAAACTTTAAATTTAATTCATATGTATTAGAGTGTAACAACAGAAATTACACACTCATTTAATTGTCGATTGTTGTACAAAATAAGTTAAAATTCATCTCATAAATGATAGTTAATTGATAGAATAATTTTTTTACACGCTTCACAAATAAACTCGCTTAAAAATTTTCCATTTAAATGAAGCATAACGGAGACCAAATTAAGCACATACAAATTTTGTTTCGTGAGCCCCGAGCATTTTAAGTTTGGCTAATCATATATATACCTCTTTTTATTTTTAAATAAGTATATCTTTTTTTATATTTTAAAATATTTTTAATCTTTTTTATTTTTTAATTTCATATATTCAATTGTAAATTTGGTATTTTTTCTTCTTTTTCACACATTCTCTTTCTATTCTTTTTTAATTTTCATATACACTCTCTTATCTTTCTTTCACTTCTCATCTATTTCGGTGCATAATTTTTAATTTTTTTAATTTTCATATTATTCTCTTCTCCTCCACTTCTAATTTTTATATGCACTCAAATCGTAGAACTAATGTACAATAATGTTGTATGCACGTGCGACTTCTTCAACAGCTTCAAAGGTGCTAAGTCAAGCACATATTTTTTCTTTGAATACTTTTTTCTTGTCTACACTTCCAAAATAGTGAAATTATTATTTTAAAGAATACTTTTCAAAAATATGTTATTTTACATAATTCTAGAAAGTTATTTCTAAAAATATATTAAACACACAATTTTAAAAAATATTTTACAAAACACTAATTTTACTATTTTGAAATAAAACACTAAATAATGTTATATTTGGAGCTTTATAGATGTGAAAAAGGGGGAATTGCCTGAAGCTCTGAAACACAGATATGCAAAATTTCATCATATATCAATATCAAATACGTATCTGATAAGGATACGTTCCCGATACTTCCAAGATATGTATCGAATCAATATCAACAACTATTCTCTTTAAAATTAAAATTTTAATTTGTCCGATACGATTATAATTCGCTAGGATACACATTAATTTTAAATATATCCAGATTTTTTGATACACTTAGTATTAATAAAAGTTAAACATGATTTTTAATATGATGCCACCCTCTACAAAATTGCTTAAATAAAGTAAACTAGTAAAGAAAAGTAGGAGATGAAAAAAAAACATTGCAAAAGTTGAAGACCAGAAGTGATAGAAGAAAGTAGAAGAAGTGGAAATTGAACTCCTCCTAAGCTCCTTCTAGGCACGGATCAACTTCAATGGAGATAACACCGAATGTATCAACACTTTAGGAGAAGGAGAACTTTCGGATTGAAGGCCAAAGCCTTAGAGGGAAGTATCCAAGCTCAAGCACTCAAGGGATTGCACACTTCAAAGGGAAGGAAACTAGGTTTTCCTAAAGAAATTTGAAGGCACTCTCTATGGCTCTTTCTTGGAATTTCGGTGACTCTTGAAGATGGCTGAATTCAATTCAGAAATCTCATATATTCAAAAGTGTCTTAACATGGCAGGAAAAGATACATTTATAGGAGGGAAATTAGGTTAAACTTGGCGGTAACTCAAATAAGCCTAGTTGGCCCCAAGTTTGAATTTCAAATTTTAATTTGAAATTCAAACTTTGGCCACTCACATGCTTAATCCAGATGCTCCCATCATTTAGGTGTCATTTAGGAGTTATTTGAAGTGAATTTGGAGCTCACATGGCCGGAACCACTCCATGTCATCCATGTGACTCAAATTCAATTCAAATTACTTCTAAATGACACATGAATGAAACCTAATTCTCCTATTAATGTATACTTCACATAAACCTAATCTATTGACCGAAATACATTGGCCTAATGAATACAATGAATAGGAAAAAATACAAGAAGAAGAATGAGCCTAATATTGGGTATCAAAAGCCCAAAGCCCATGAAGCCCAAATATAAGCCCAAAAGCCTAAACCCTAAACTATGGTCAAAATACAGGACCGAAATCAAAGCAATTTCCTATACTAAGAAATATACAATAAAGCATGGTGTTTAATCAAGTAAAGTCCATGTGAGAAGCACCCTAGGCCCACCAAACCCATTGGGCCTACTAAGCTCTGAAGCAGACAAGTCTTCAAGTAATCTCCTGGCCATAACTCTAGTGGTTGAGCCTTTAGCCCATGCTCTTCCATCAAGAAGGTTGGAGACTTGATATATGTTGCAGCACTTTAGGCTTCTGTTTTTTGAATCCCAATATTTAATCTTCTGACTGTGTCTTCCTTCCTTTTTAATTTTGCATGTCTTTTATCCACTACTCATGTCTTTTCATCGTGGCCATCATATAATTGAATTACAATATCTTGTTTTATTTCTTTTATTTGTTTATACTTTCTTTTGTTATTTTAATACGCATCTTTTCTTTTTTATCTATGTTGAAGATTTTATTATGCAATATTAATAAAAACATATATCATTGTTGTAAAAATATATAATTCATTAGCAATTTAATTATAATAATCTAAAAGTTAATTTCACAATATATCTATAGTTTTTTTTATTACTTTTTTAATAAAATAATTAATATAACATTTTTTATTCAATAAATTATTTATAATTTAATTTTTTAATTCATAACTCAAACTTATCTTATTCTATATTTTTAAAATTTGACGTATCAAATACATAGTTGATACTTGTATCATATTCGTGCATCATAATCTCAAAAGAAAAATATACATTTAGCTTGACACCTTCAAAATTGTCGAGAAAATCACATACGTCTGTGACATTGTCAAACACCAGTTCCATGTAGGGATGACAAATATACCCGTACCCACGGGTAATACCTGAACCCGTCCCGACTTTGACGGGGAATACCCGATTTGACCGGGTACGGGTACGGGTACGGGTAAAACCTGATATATTAAATCAGGTACGGGTACGGGTACGGGTATGTACTTACCCGCCCCGTACCCGTACCCGTCCCCGTTCCCATTTTTAATTTAATACTCACTTTCAATTTAATTATATTAAAGAATTTTAATATTTTTTATGTGTGATTATTTATTATAATATGAGATAAAGAAATAACTTAATTATAATTATAATATAATTAAAAATAATAATTTAAAAATTTATATTTAAAATTAAAAAAAAAAATTTGATGGGTACGGGTACGGGTACGGGTATACTCGATACCCGACGGGGACGGGAATGGGGATGAAAATCACATACCCGACAAGTACGGGTACGGGGACGGGAACGTGTATCATGAAACTCATACCTGCCCCGCCTCGTTGCCATCCCTAGTTCCATGTTTCCATGTCTTGGGTATGTGTGAAAACTAAAAAAAGAGTGTGAGAGGGTAATAGGGGAGGAGAAAGAGTAATGTAAAAACTGAAATATTATTGAAATAGGTGAAGAGTGGAGGATGACAAGGAAATACATATAAAAATTGAAAAAAGAAAGAAGATATGTGAGAAAGAATAAGAAAATGTCAGATTAAACATTGAATGTATAAAATTAAAATGAAAAAAAATTAAAGATATTTAAAAAAAAATTTAAAAAAGAAATGTGTACTTATAAAAAGGAGGTTTATATCATGAGCCTTTAAGTCATAACTAAGGATAGGCCCAATAAACTTTATTGGGGCGAATTAAGCAGGCCTAATACGAAGCCCACTATACAAGTCCATTATTTTTCTTGCGTTTTTTTTAAAATGTTCATTACTTGTAAATAGTTAAAGATTTCATTAAGGCTGATGATATATACACCTCCTATCATTTATAAATACACCTCTAATCTCTTTTCTTTTTTTTTTTTTTAAATTCCTAAAATATTCTTCTAACTAAATTTTTATTTTTAAAATTATTTTATTCACCCCTTCTTTTATCATTCTTCTTCTTCTTCTTTCTTCTTCTTTCTTCTTCTTTTTTTTATTCTCCTTTTTTATCACTCTAGTCATTTTTTGATGATTTTATTCTTTTTCGTTTTTCATTCTTGATTTTTCTTCTTTTACAATCAACATAATCATATTTTATCTTTCTATCTTTTAAATTCTATTTTTCACTTTCCACTCTATTCTTTCTTAAACCCTAATTTTTCTTTCAATCATCATTATCCTCTACATTCAATACAAGGTACAAATTTAATATATTAAATTACATTTCATATTTACAATTTTTTTAAACTTATTTAACATTACTTATGCACAACAGGTTCGATCGCAGACGCCGGTGGTGGATGAAGAGATAAAGAAACTGGTAAGTTAAATGTGTCATGCGCTTGTAAAATAAGTTTTTTAGCATTCCGAAAAGTACTTTCCGGAATAGTAAAATTATTGTTTATATAATTCCGGAAAAAGCTTTCCGTAACAGTAACTTTAATATTATGGAAAGTACTTTCTGGAATGTAAAATAAGTTTTTTAGCATTCCGGAAAGTACTTTCCGGAATAGTAAAATTATTGTTCATATAATTTCGGAAAGATCTTTCCATAACAGTAACTTTAATATTATGGAAAGTACTTTCCAGAATGTAAAATAAGTTTTTTAGCATTCGGGAAAGTACTTTCCGGAATAGTAAAATTATTGTTCATATAATTCCGGAAAGAACTTTCCGTAATAGTAACTTTAATATTATGGAAAGTACTTTCCGGAATGTAAAATAAGTTTTTTAGCATTCCGGAAAGTACTTTCCGGAATAGTAAAATTATTGTTCATATAATTCCGGAAAGAACTTTCCGTAATAGTAACTTTAATATTATGGAAAGTACTTTCCGGAATGTAAAATAAGTTTTTTAGCATTCCGGAAAGTACTTTCCGGAATAGTAAAAGGTTCGTGATATATGCATCTCCTTTTTTCTATAAGTACACCTCCTTTTAAAAAAAAATAATTAAATTTTAAAATATTCTTAATTTTTTAATTTTAAATTTTAAATTTTAAATTTTACATCCATAATATTTAATTTAGTACTTTTTTTCACATATCTTTCATCTTTTTTTTTAATTTTTACATGCACCCCCTACCTTTTTTTCACTACACCTATTTTGGTAGCATGTGAAAACTAAAAGAGAAAAAAAAAGTGTGTGAAAAATGGTACTTACCAGAGTCAAATCCTTCACCGGAAAAGAGCCTTTCTTATGCTAGTTATGGTGGGGCTAGTCCCTTTTTTCTATTCAAAATGACTGTAAAAGTATATTCATATTACTCTTGGTGACATTGAGCGGAAAGAAACTTTGGGAAGAAGAGGGGTGTGGGGTGTGGGGGTGCGGGGAAGGGAGGTGCGGAGAAAAGAGGTGTAAATTTAGGAATTTAATTTTTTTTTTAAAATGGTAATTTAGACATTTTATATATTTTTTTTAAAAAAGGGGGTGTGTTTATACGAGAGTGGAGGTGTGTTTAACATCTGCCTTTCATTAATTCCCCCCAAAAAAAAAGAAGTTAAAGATTTAATTGTTGTCGCAGAAAGAAAAATAAAATAAAATCTTGGTCAAAATCCTATTTTGGTCCCTTATAATCTTTTTTTGTTTCAATTTAGTCCCTAATTAATTTTTGGTCTCAATTTGGTCCCAAATTAATTAATTAGTTTCAATTTAGTCCTAAATTAATTAATTGGTTTCAATGTGGGACTTTCAGTCCAAATTGCTTTAACGGTGTTAACTTTTGGTCACGTGGACGCCACGTCTGCATACGTGGCATCCACGTGGACGAGAATTTTTTTGAAAACACCTGGACCCAGAACGGCCCGTTCTGAAACCGGAACGGGCCGTTTTGGGTGCACTTTTGGTGTGTTAATTTTGCATCCGGAACGTCCCGTTCCAAGTGCAAAATTAACACACCCAAAATGCACCAGAACGGCCCGTTCCAGTTTCAGAACGGGCTGTTCCGGTTTTATTTTATTTTTTTATATATAAAATATTAATAATTTTATAAAATATATATTATTAATTATATTTTAATTATGTTATTATATCCAATAAAATAAATATATTAATATTTTTTTTATATTTTATTTTATTATGTTTATCTTATTAATTTTTATCATTTTATTCCTTTAATCTTAAATAAGTTGCAAAAAATTATAAAGTGATATTCCTTTTATCTTATTAATTATTATATTTTTTAATAAAATTAATTAAGAATATTGGTTTAATTGCATTTTTTATCCCTCAAGTATTACAATTGTGCAGTTTTGTGATCTCCAAGATTTTAATTGCATAATTTTAGTCCTTAAAGAATTGCAATTGCGCGATTTTGGTCCTTCAATTTTTAATTGAACAATTTTAGTCCCTCAAATATCATAATAGTATGATTTTTGTTTCTCCCATTAAAAATTAATAATTTTAATATATATATATATATATATATACATAATTTTTTAAAATTAAATAATTATTTATCTATTCAAATTAACGTATATTATAATTTTCGATATTATATCAATAATATTATTAATATATTTATAGATAAACTAATAATTTGATAAATATAACTTGTTATATATTAATATACTTTTACAAAAATATAAGTATATTAATTAGAAATATATATCTGATCTTATATATTTATATTTTTGTAAAAGTATATTAATATATATTAAGTTATATTTATCAAATTATTAGTTTATTTATAAAAAGGGTAAAAATATTATTGATATTAATTTATCAGTAATATTAAAATACTAATAATATATAAATTTTATTTATTTAGTAATAGTAAATATATATCATTTGATACATTAAAAAAAATATACGTTAATTTAAATAAACAAACAATTATATAGTTTTAAAACATTATATATATATATATATTAAAATTTTAAAATTATTAAATTTTTAATGAGAAAGACTAAAATTCCACAATTATGATATTTGAGAGATTAAAATTGTTCAATTAAAAATTGTGAGACTAAGTTTACACAATTATAATCTTTTAAGGACTGAAATTACACAATTAAAACCTTAGAGATCAAAATTGCATAATTATAATATCAAAAACACAATTAAGTAAAGAATATTTTATTCACAGTTGGCCCGTTCTGATTTCAGAACGACCAGTTTTGAAAGCAGAACGGCCCGTTCTGAATTTCAGAACGGCCCGTTCTGCTTCACTGGTGGTGTTTTAATTTTGCAACCAGAACGGCTCGTTCCGGTTTCAGAACTGGCCGTTCTGGGTCCAGGTGTTTTAAAAAAAATTCTCATCCACGTGGATGCCTCGTATGCATCTACGTGGCGTCCACGTGGCCAAAAGTTAACACCGTTAAAGCAATTTGAACGGAAAGTCCCACATTAAAACCAATTAATTAATTTAAGACTAAATTGAAATCAATTAATTAATTTGGGACCAAATTGAGACCAAAAATTAATGAGGGACTAAATTGAAACAAAAAGATTATAAGGGACCAAAATAGGGTTTTAACCTAAAATCTTTATTGGAAGTCCTAATACTACTATAAGGCTGGCCCAAGTAGACGGTAGTAAATTGAACTCATTATCACGATTTTAACCTTTTCTTTTCTTTCATCATGACTTTGAATTTAATTCCTTCTAATAATTATAAAAGTTCAAATCACAATTTAGTTAAGAAACACAAATATCAAATTAATTATCCTAACAATTGTTGGTAATGACAGATCATTTAAGTAATAATAAGTTTTGGTGCCATTATAGAGTAAATTTTGTATGTTATGATAATGTAGAGTTTTTATTATTATTATTATTATTCAATAAAAAATTGAATATAATAAATTTTTTAATTTTTATAATAATTTTTATTAAAAATATTTTGTATTCATCGACATATAAAATTAATTATTTTACATTAATGATACATAATTATTAATAATAATATTTTTTATTGACATATAAAATTAATTATTTTACATCAATTGTGCATTAAAACTAAAATATTTTTTATAAAGACAAATTAATAGAGTAGAAGTGTTATCTCATTATAAGGCCAATAATTAATTTACACCCTCCCAATTTTAGACCAAGTTGTATGTTAATTACTTTCTTTTTTTGTTCGTTTAAGCCTTATTTGTTTTTTTTTTAAATGTCTTATTTGCTTCTTTAGATTTTTTATTACAATTTATTTATTTAGTTTGAGTGTGTGTCTGAAATCAAATAAAAAATGTGGATGAACACTTTTTCTATACCTAACAAAAGTAATAAAGAATAATTTTCCCATCAACTGATATGATCCTTACTTGGATATAGATTTAGGATGTACATCCAAACATGTGTTGATAGAATTTTAGGCCAATTTTTACCGGACACTATATTCATATAAATGTTAAAATTCATCGTATACACCATATTTTAGGTTAACTTTTAGAAGTTTTTCTCTAATGAGAGTATTTTAAATATTTTTTTATGAGATAATTTCTAGATATCTTTATTTAAATCTTATTTATTATATTTTTTAAAAACTAAAATTTAATGTTTTTAAAATAGATTGTCAATAATAATAAAATAATAATTTTGGATTATAATGTAAATTATTTATCATAAATATTAAATATATTTTATATTTCAAAATATGTATTTATACAAATTTTAAATATAATTTATATATTAATATATTAAAATTATTTATAAATAATTTATTATAAGTTTTAGTTATAGATAATAAGCACTTAACAGAATTAAAATACTAATCAACTCACATATATTAAACACAAATCTTTATCTAACATGAAATTGATTTTAGGAATTTTTCTTCAATGAAAAGTTCATACAATAAATCGATACACAAAATGATGTCTAGCTGCTTATAAATATTTTTATTTGCGAGAGTTAAAACTAAATTTTGTGACACCCTCTATCTCACATGCATTATATCAACAATTATAACAAGAGCTTCCTCAATAATCTTTTGAATAAACACCTCAGGATAGAAGTATCAGGGCCCAACATCACCAAGTCAATGAGCTCCTCAACTTGAGTAGTGGTGTTGTGATTAAAATCTTGGAAAGTTGAGGATAAGAGTGTTGGTGTTGTGGTGCAAATTTTCTTGGAGGATTGGTGCTCTTAATCTTTCCTTTTTCCTTCTTCCTCTTTTCTTGGGGATTTGAGGTAAGGAAAACTCTTGGATCTTTATTGTTGAATCCTTGCTTGAATTATGAACTTTCATGGATGTATCGATTGATTTTGAGATTGAAATGCTTTTAAGTTTTAGTTGGTTTTTAAGGAGTTGAGAACAAGTGATAATTTGAGCTATTGATGGATTACATGTTGGAATTTATGATTTATATGAGTTGATTATGATGAATGGTTGTGTTTTCTTGTGCTGCATGTTTCTTTGGACTAATTTTCAAATGAATTGAGCCAAATTTGTGATTTCATCAAGTTTAGAAATCATTAATGCACTAGGTGTAACTTCATGGCGTTGGGCGTGAGGCAAGTGAATGGCTCTCTATCTCATTGACACCGTGCACGAGATTGGTAGAGCCACTATGCCAAAAGTGTAAATAGATAGCGCTATTTAGAGAGTGCTTAAATAAATAAGCGCTCTAAATGAACACATGGAACAAAAAGAGAGCACTTAGTGAAATAAGCACCATAGAAAGTTTACTTATAGAGAGCGCTTTAGAAAAAAAATATGATGAGTGCAATTAATGTATAATCATCAGAGAGCGCTTGAATTGATATTTTTGTGACTTGATATAAGTTGGCTGGTTTTGGTTTTGAAACTAGTTGCTACTAATTTTAGTTGGTTCTAGTTTTGAAACTAGTCTACTGATTTTGGTTTTGAAACTTGTCTTGATGTTTTGTTGCTGATTTATGGCTTGATATTAGTTGGCTACTTGGCTACATGGGCCTATTTTTGGTTTAGATACTTGATTTGAAATTAGCTACTAGGCCTTTTTTGTATAAGTATTCCTTTATTGTTTCTTGTTTACTTTCTTTTAATTTTCTTTGTGTTTTCCTTTATTTGTTTTGTAAAAGGAAATAATTGCCTAGTTAGCATGCATATCTTTTATGAATCACATTTGGTTAGATTCTTGACTGATTGTTATAACTATCTATCTTGGATTATTTTTGCTTATATAACACACAAAAATGTGAATAGACTAAAAAATTAAATAAAATAGTTTTAAAAAAAATTAAATCAATACAGAGCACTTGTGTTAGAAAGTGTTATTTATTGGACACATATACAAAGAACACTTATTCTAGAATGTGCCATCTATTGGAGGGTAAATAGAAAGCATTTTTTTATAGAAAGCATTGTCTATTGGAGATGACATACACAACACTTGACGAGTAAAATGCCTTATATTGAATCTGACATACATAGCGCTTAGTTCGGGAAGCACTGTCTATTTAATGTCATTTGATAGCACTTTCTTTTAATAGACATCGCTCACATAGTTAGTGAGAGCTCTCTAACTTGTTAATGCAAAATGTGGGTTGAATGGTGTCAAACATGATTACCCATAGAAATCTCTAATTTGGTGACATTGGACCCACGTTGAGTAACGTTGGGTGTGATTAACAATAACTCTCTACTTGGATAATGTTAGGTGCAAATTTTGTGGCATCAGACATGAATCAGATAAAGGTTTTCTTCTTGAATGAGGTCGGGTGTAAGAGTAGCCTTACCAGGTGTGGTTTTTATAGGGGCTCTCAACCTTATCAATGTTGGATGTAGGTGAATTGGCAATAGTCGTGGACAAACTAGAGGCTTTCTACCTCAATGACATTGGACGTTGGAAGATTAGCGTCGAGCATGGAGTGTTGAATGAAATATCATTGTTTAGTTGATTAAGTATTGAACATGTGACAAGTAGATTGAGTTATTCACATGAATTATGTTGATATATTTGAGTTCATTATGCATTGATTTGGAGTGATATATAATGATGTTTAAGTTGCTTAATGTTGTAAGTTGATTATGAATGGAAGGTGAATTTTAGTAAAGTTGAATGAAGTGTAATGTTGAAGGTAGTTGTGTTGTGAATGCTTGAAGTATGTAGTTGAACTATGTTGATTGACTTAGAACTAGAGGAAATGTATTGTTTTAAAAAGATGAATATCTCATTGTGACGATATGGTGTTGGGTACTTTATGAGCCTAGTTGTTGAAAACCCTTCTTTAGTAGTTATATTTTGAAGAAGAGTGTTGAGTCTCCTCTAGGTCTTTAGTTGATACAATATGGGAGCTAGGTCAGGCTATATTAATTATAACTGACCAATGTAGAATGGTTGGGACAAGGTCAAGCCATACGTATATGAAGCGACCAATCAAGTAAGGTACGAAGTCGAGGGCCAAAATCCCTAACTAAGTACTGGAAAAAGTATAGTATTTAGAGGGTAGTCGTTAGACTAATTATATATAGGCTTAGTTATGCATGTGCTAAGGTCATGGTAAACTCACACCGAAGTTAGCCTATCCCTAACAAGAATAATAGACTTTCCTAGTTTGAGTGGTAAAATTCAAGAAACCATGTTGTGCTATAGACAAATTTGTTATTGATCTAGCAAACCCAAAAAGATTGCATTGTTAAGTTTGTTTGGTAGGGTCAAGTTACTTAAACTTCTCACATGTGTTGTAAGAGATTTCTTAATTGAAATGTGTGACAACACATCATGTTGTTGTGTTGATTTGTTGTGAAGTTGACATGTGTTGCTATGTTGTAATATTTTTTTAAGTTGTTCTATTCTTAAATAGTTAGGTTATGAACTATTGTACTATTGATCACAAGTTGTGTTGAAAAGTTGTATTATTAATATACTAAGTTGGTATGATGGTAACTTGTGTGGTTTATGGATCAAGTTGGATATGTTGTTGAGTTGTAAGTGTATGTTGTATGTCGAAGTTGTTGAATAGTTAGTTTAATATTTTATACTATGTTGTCTCTTGAATCCAAGTTTACTTTTGTTTGTTCCTTGTGGTTGGATTGCGATGATCATACTTGTTAGGAATATGTTAGAGGATGAGCATGTTTGAGAGCCATACTAGAGGATGGAGATGTTGTTTTAGAATACTCTTATGTAGTTGACTTATAGTAGTTACTTGACCGACAACTTAGATCTATGTTTTCGGTATGAATTATTATATATATGTATATGTATATGTATAATTTATAGTTGTAGTTTCATTGACAGATTTACTTTCATGTCTACAGTAGATGACTTTTATACATGTACTTATTGTTGCATGTATATCCAAAAGACCATTTTCATGTTAATCCTGGGCAATTAAATTTATGTTTTCTACTACCTAATTTGTTGAGATTTGAAGTGTAGAGACTTGTCGGGTCATTACATTTAGTATATCTTATGCAAGACAAAAAAAATGAGTATCTTATATATGGTATTTAAGCAAAAGATTAGGAATCGTTGATATAATATGAAAGATAATAATAGTTGCTTTATTTTTGTTATATATTTTACTTGAAAAATAATAAATTGTTACTTCAAGTGAAATTAGACTCAGTCTTTTTAAGTAGAATTTTATGTTGGAGTCTTGTGGTTTGAAAAAAGTAAGTTGGGAAGAGAAACTCTACTAAAGGTAATCGTAATATAACTTAATTATATATATATATATATATATATATATATATATATATATATATAAAGATCTATTTACTTCAGGAATAAGTGTATCTATACTTACTTTATTCAATAACTCATGTTTTACATCAAATTTCAACGATCTTACCATTAAATTAAGAGTTTTTAATGTATAGATCAAGTTTGTAAAAATTTAAAAAATATAAAAAATATATGATATTCCATTAATTTCTTTAATACAAATCAATGAATAAAATGTTTTTGTGATTATTTGTGAATTTGAATTAATGAAACATGATATCAAATAGTTTTCAAATATTTTAAAAATTTGTAGTCTTGATTTATACATTAAAAAATTCTAATTCAATGGTTAGATTGTTGAAATTTGATATATATATACAATGAGTTATTGAGTAGAATAAGTTTAAGTAGACTTACTCTTAGAGTAAGTATATATATATATATATATATATATATATATATATATATGTATGTATGTATGTATGTATGTATGTATGTATGTGTGTGTGTGTGTGCGTGTGTGTTTGTGTGTGTAGAGAGAGAGAGAGAAAGAAAGAGAAAGAGATCCACTTACTCTAAGAATAAATTTAAGAATGTAAAGAGGGATCAAATGACTCCAAAAGTAACTTTTAGTAAAGTTATTTCATTCAATAACTCATAGTATATGTTGAATTTCAAAAATTTAAGAGTTATTGTTATAGGCATTTGAT
The DNA here is from genome assembly GCF_000230855.2 of Cajanus cajan. Taxonomy (NCBI): domain Eukaryota; kingdom Viridiplantae; phylum Streptophyta; class Magnoliopsida; order Fabales; family Fabaceae; genus Cajanus; species Cajanus cajan. The sequence goes on from NC_138525.1 coordinate 13,620,302, forward strand.
TCCTCCTCCTCGTATGTGTGACACACACACGTCCCCCCTACACATGTATATAACATAAGAAGAATCCGATATTTAATTTACATATCAAGGAGAGATTAATGTAAAACATACGCACGTATAGAAGATAAGAAGAATTTGATATTTAATTTACATATCAAGGAGAGATTAATGTAACACACATACGTATATAACATAAGAAGAATCCAATATTTTAGGGTTCCTTCCTAAACTAAATTTACATATCAATCTAAACCCTAAATTTACATATCAAAGAGAGATTAATGTAATATTTAGATAAATTTCTTCATGAATATTTCTATGATAAGTAAATAAAAAAGAAAAAAGAAAATAATTATCTTATAAATCAAATTAACTTATATAAATTATAAAACATGTGTTGATAAAACTGAGAAAATTTCTCTAAAATAAATTGTAGTATAAACTATTTTAATCTTTAAATTAAAACTGTTTGATTTTTTTTTTATTTCCTTCTTTTAGAAGTCTGGAGAAGTTTATTCTAATTTCTAAGCTACCAAAATTTGTGCTGTCCATTGAGCTGGCAAACATTGTACTAATAAGAATCAAGAAGGTGGATTTGGTGATGGAGGCATATGAGGAGGGTAAAATGAATTTGGCAATTGGAACCGACACATCACGTGAATTAGAAACAGCTTATTCATTTACCAACACAATGTACAAGCGACCATCGTCTCCTTTGGTGGAACCATCCTCTTTTTCTATTGAATTCGAGAGAGTTCCAAAGAGGAAAACTTCACCCATGTCATCCCATGCCCTACCATTTCCACTACTACTACTCATTTACTAACCTTACTCTAGGGTAGGTGTCACCATGCCAGATACTAACTTGGTCTTGGGTGGCTTATCTAGGACACCAATAGGTCATGTTTTATTTGCACTAGAGTTGACCTAATATTAAAAGGTTTAAATAATTTTGTATAAAATAATATGTTTAATTATTAAGCATATAAATTATTTAGTGTGAGGTTGTTTTAGTTAACAAGTTAGAGATTTTGATCTGAGTATGTAATTACCTTAGATATTTAGTATGATAAGTTTAAATTTTGTTACCATACTCGTAAAAGAAGTGATATTTTATGCAGAAGCTAGTTAGCAACTACTGTACTCAATCTATTATTCTTTTTCGCACGCAAATGAAACACTCCATAACTGGATAACTGTTATAATACGAGAGAGCATGCTAGGTGAATCAACATTTTGGTGCCTCAACAAAATTAGTAACATGACTTTTCCCCTTTTTACTTGTATAGTCTTCAAAATGTGATGTTTGTATTAAAAAAAATGTTCTTACAGTGATTTTTATACATTGATGTATTGTTAATTTTAGAGAAAATTAAATTAATTTAGAATGAAAATATTTTTTTGTAAATGTACGATGAGGAATTATAAATTGGGAAGGAGGGGGGGGGGGGGGGTAATTGGTAAGAGAATAAAAAAAACGTGAAAAGTGAGATGAAATAGAGATTTATTTTGAATTTTAACTAGATGCACGCTTGAGAGCAAAATATTATGTGTATAATTTATTAGTTATATTATATGCATAATTTTGAGTATTTGTAATAAATTAAAAGTCCTGTCAAAAAATAATCAATTAAAAGTAAGAATAAAACAACTACTATATAAGCACATAGATTATAGATGAATTGGTATGAGAGATTGTTTTAATTTGACTAATAACTTTGAATATCTAGTTATAATAGAAGAAAAAATTTCTGTTCTTAATCATTTTATCCTAATGAAGTAAATTTGTCCTCACAGAAGATACTTGTAGTTTTTATAATAAGAACAAGAGAGGTCCACAAATTAAAGAATAAAGAGCAATGGTCTTGGCATTAGGAAAATGATATTTACACACAGATTTATAATTTGTTTCTATAATTCTTTATCTTCAGACAACAAGTATATAGATCGGAAAGCATATTAAAACAATCAATTACTACTATAATTTTTATATTCATGTCACATTCAATTCTGCATATCACATTTATTATTTTCTTTCCATTTACTTTCCACCACTTTCTCTCTCTCTCGAATATATAAACTCTTTAAGGGTGTCAAACAATTTTCTTCCTAAACATATTTAATAAAAAATGGTATATGAATATTAATATACTATCATTATTTTTATCATTATTCACTAGTCTTAAAAAAAAGTGAGTCAAGATTAAAAACTATTTCTTAAAATAAAACAATGTAGTACTCATTGTTAAATTTATTATATTATTTACAACTTTTGAAGTTAAAATGTTTGGTATTCAATATAAAAAAATGTTAAACATCTTACATCAAATAATAATAAAATTAAAATAATGTACATAATACTAATTTAACTTTATGACATCTAATTCAATAATAATTAATAATTGTTAAAAAAATTCAATCTTACAAAATTAATATATAAGATAAAAATCATTTCTGACTCATATAAATAAATACTTTAATACTAGCCAGTCATGATTAACCAGGTCGAACAGTATTAATTATAGGGGGAACAAATAACTTTCTTAAATGCATTGCTTGAGAATTTTTGTAGATAAATCATTTAAAATTCTTTAAAAGCCTTTGCTGCAACATCCTGACATACAAATAGGACGACTGACATTTAAATAGATCCAAATTCTTTAAAGATTTTTTAGAGAAAAGAGAGAGAAATGAGGTGAGGGACCAAAGTAGGAGCCACGTAAACAAAGCTTCTGTGCTGTTTCTTCGAACAATGAACAACTCAGAGTGCAATGAATATGGCAATCAAATTGGCATTATCAATATGCAATGCAACGTCCATTTCCATCATTCATGTAGGGGACAAATAACCATTAAAATCTAAGGCATTAATAAGCCAAAAGCAAGTATAACACCAACACATGAATCAACAACAAGTAAGAGATTATCTCACTTTAATTAATGAATTTAATCATAAAATTGTATTAAATATTTTATTATTTAAAATGATACTCAACCTGAATAAAATTATCTCTCATAAAAAATATATATAATTTATAAAATAAAAAGAAAAGGTTACACCGCTTGCGCACAACATACCAAAACTAAAACCACAAGCCAGCTGTATGTACGCTTGCAATTTTGATGCGAAGCGATTTAAATGGATCACAGTAATTATAAGTAATGAATTCTCAGTGTAACACTTTCACCTACCCTTAACATTTTGTTACTATAAATAACCTCACTCACTCTCCCACAACACAACGCATAGTACCCCCTTCATCACACTGTGAAACCATGATGAAGAAGGTAACATTTGCAGCGTTGCTACTTGTGTGCCTTGTTCTCAGCTCCTCCTTGTTCCAACTCTCAATGGCTCGTTCTGGTATGCCTTAAGCCAATTAGTAATTTGCACTTAATACCCTTTGGTTTATAAGTCTTCATTCAATTAATGATAATTGGTATATATAAATTTTGATGAGTTTAATTACTTAAGAACATCTCTGGTATACTAGTTTCGTTCTGGGGTTGTTATCTTTGAGACCCGATTCTTACTCGTATTCATCATTGGAGGAAACCGACATGACTTTCAGGCTTCAGCTATAGGAGAACTTGTTTTTCTCACAAAGTAATCGGTTTTTATGGATAAAAATAATTTATTTTCTGAGTTAATTTGTGGGATCATTTTATATTATAAATGGTTGCATTATTGGAGTAGCAAATTGTCTTTTTTTACACCAAAGTAGCGAATTGTTAAAATTCCTAAGTCTGATGTGAGATGACAGATTCTACTTTTTTATATGTATAAATACAGATTCTACTTATTCCATCTTAAAATTACCGTAGTTTTAATAATTGAAAAAAAAAACTGGTAATATAAGTTTTTTAATTTATATGTCTCACATAAATTACTTAAATCTTAATGAATTTGCGACAAAGAAAAATAATGCATTAATTATGATGGTAGCTTATTTTAATAAAATAGTATAAAAATATATATTTATTATATATGATTTGTAATCTCATTATAATTAAATCTGAGATTACAAATCTTTAAAGGAATTGGTGGTTAGTCTGGTCTTTAAATGTGGTAATATCTTGCCTTAACATAAAGTTATTTTGAGATGAAGGGATTACTTAAAAATAAGTTAATAACATTTACCTTAAATGCACCACTGCATGCATCAAGTGTGACAATTTTCATATTACTTATCAATCTAGTTCGGTAGGACAAGATTAGTTGGATATGTGAAGTAAAAACTGTATATATAAAATAAAATAAGAAAATGTATTGTGATATGTTAGTTTATGTTTGATACTGACTCAACATGAATATGTACTATGTGGTTGGAATCAGGTTTCTGTGACTCCAAGTGCGCAAAGAGGTGCGCAAAAGCTGGGATGAAGGACAGGTGCATGAGGTTCTGCGGGATCTGCTGCATCAAGTGCAAGTGTGTGCCATCTGGGACTTATGGGAACAAGCACGAGTGCCCTTGTTACAGGGACATCAAGAATTCCAAGGGCAAGCCAAAATGCCCTTAAACTTTTCTTTTACCGTCACTGCTTCTGTGCATGGACAATGGACCCTTGCTAGATCCTCAACTTTTCTTCCTTTCTTCTTGTTGTTGTTATGTTTATGTGTTATAAACAGAGAGAAAAATTAAAAATTAATTTGGTCACATTAGTTCTATGGATATGTAATAAAAGTGAATTCTCCTCGACGTTTTTTATTTAAATAAAAATTATTTTGAACCTGACGTGAATCGAACACGCAACCTTCTGATCTGGAGTCAGACGCGCTACCATTGCGCCACAGATCCACTTATACTTTAAAGTTTATTTGTTTCTAAATTGTTGAAAGAAATTCCGAATACGTACAAAAAACACGCTTTTGTGAATTCTCACAAAATTCATGATAAATTGAATTTTACACTTTTAAAATTTTTAATTAAAAATTATTTAAGAAAAAGTTATTGGTTTGCGTATCAATTTGGGCTGTTCGGACACTATTCCCTTCGTACTAAATTGCACCGCTGATTTTGAAAATTCACCTTTTAATTTACGAGGAATAAGTTTTTGTTCTTCCAGCTTAATTAAAAAATATTACACCTTTTTCTTCTATTCTACTTAGTTGGTATACATAGATTAAAAAATATAATAATTATTTTTCTTTTCTTTAGGGTTGTTTTTGAATTTTTCTTATATCTTTCATTTATTTTTATTTAATAATCGAATAGTATTACACTATATATTATTTGAATATTAATGAGAATATAATTAAAAATTATAATTTAGGTAACATAAATTTAAATTTTAAATAAACATAGATAAAGAAATCTTATTAAGTGAATAATTTAAAAATTTGAGATCATATTTAGGTTTAATTACATCTTCGTCTCTTTTTTTTTTTTAATTCACAATTTTGATCTTATTTTAAAATTGAAATATTTAATTTATTTAATTTTGAAAATACAAAATTTTGATATTCAAGTCTCATATTAACTCAAATCTATTATGACTTATGAATAAATATGTACTTCAATGCAATGTTTTAAAAATTGAACTAATCATCAAATATATTAAGATATTGGATTAAAGATTAAATCAGTGAATCACTAATTAAATCATATGACTCACTCTTTATTAAGTGTTTTTAGAAGAAAAAAAATATTCATATCATATATTTTATACCTATTAATTTCAATAAAATTTATATTGTGCCTTAAAAATGTCTCTAAAAAAACTATAGACAATATAAAAAGCATAATTTATTATTATATATATATTATATTTGTTACATATAATAATAAAATATCATTTTCCTTGGTTGTAAGACATTCATAGAAATGATTCGAGTTCAAATCTCACATTTATCACTTGTAAGCAGTGTTTTAAAAACTGGATCGAATCGACCAATCGGACTGGTTGGACCGGGAACCGGTGGTCTAGCCGGTTCGAATCTTAAGTTAGATCGGTTATGCGATCGATCCATTTCAAACCGGATTGAACCGGTCAATTTTCCGGTTCAACCGGTAAATCGGTGGGTCAAACCGGTTCAACCACACTTTTTTTTAAAAAAAAATTATTTTTTTAAGGGACCATAAACCACAAAAATAATAATGAAAATTGAATATCTTAATGGAAGAGCAAAGAGTCTTATTAAATATAACAATGACTACTTATTCTAATGTATTTGTTTGTAATATATACAACTTAAATAACTTTTATAGTATATTATTAATTTTAAATTATATATTTAATAATATAATATCTATGTAGATATTACATATATTATTTTGTTATATCAATTGCAAGCATATTATATATGTACATATTATTTATATTTTTTATTTGTATTAATATACAATTTAACATGTAATTTTTTAATGTATTTTTTTACAAAATAAAAATAAAAATAATTTTAAATAAAATAGAAAAATTGAAATTTAAAATAAGATATGAATTTATTAAAATTTATAAGTATAAAATATATTTAACATGAATATTTTAAAAATAATAATAATAAAAATTGAGTCATGCAATTTAACTAATAACTCACCTGTTCAACCTTTAACTCATTAACACAGTACCTTAACCGGTTTGATGACCAGTCCGATTTTTAAAACTATGCTGGTAAGGATATCTTAGATTTTTGAGTGTATCACCACACCACCCGAAAATTAATTGGACTAGAAAATTGATGGGGGCCAAATTGGGTCTTACGAGGTTGATGACATATATTCGATCTAATGTGAGACTCGAGCCAACTGCATCACTGGTTCAATCGGCCAGTCAGAGCTAGTCTTTCAAATTACATTTTAGGGAATACAAACCTACATCATAGAGAAGGTGAAAGTTATTTTTTACCACTTGTATTAATTTACGTTGACTTAATTTTTATTTAATACATTATTTATAAAATTTGAATGATTTGTAGGAATATATATATATATATATATATATATATATTATTTTATATTTAAAAATATTTTGATTAATTTTTATCATTAGTGTTATGTATGCTTTTTACATTGTTTGTTACATAATCAATATAGAAAATGATGTAGTGATAATTTTACAATTTAAAATAACTTTTTTATAGCGGTTTAAAATAACATATAAAAAAAATTAAAAATTAAAAATAAAAAAAAGTTTTTACATCCTTTGAATTAGTTACCAACATAACATGTGTTTAAAATTAAGATGAGTTTCAACCTCCTTCAAAATGTGAGTTTCTTGTAACAAAGTAATAATTTATTTGGAAGTCTAAAAATAAGTAAGAAATGAGAGGAAGATAATAGAAATAAGAGAGTGAAAATAAATGTGTTTAGTATGTAAAAAAATGAGGGAGGTGAGAAATACAAAGGTGTAAATCTCACACCTTTTTAATTTCATGCTTAATTGAGAAGAATGAGCTAAAAAAATTGTTCTACTAAAAGTTCATTCGAATAAGTCAAGTATTTATTATGAATGGCAACAAGGCAAGTTAAGGGTGGGTTTTGCTCTCTCCATCTCCATCGTCGTAAAAGATAATTTGAGTTCAGATTTTAAAGAGATGAATTTATATTTTTTAGGGAGAAATTGCTTTCGTCGGGGAGGGGAGGAAGAGTGTTGTTGCTGTGTTGTCAAGAGAGTGAGGAGAAGCAGGCAACAACGATAGGGTTGCTGCTTGCGTTTGTTTTGCAGCAGAGTAAAAGAAATAAAAAGTTATTTTTATTACTAATATTATATTATTCCTTACAATTGGTCATATGTAAATAATATTTTTAATTACAAAAGTATTTAGTATATTTTAATATAATAGACTTTTTTTAATAAAATCTTTCTTTTTTAAATTATTTAAAATCAACTTTAAATAGTGTTACTAAAGTCAATTTGAACACTTATATTATAGTTAGATAGTCAGTTTAAGCAACTTAGGCTAGTTTTTTTTATAAAAAAATGGTGACCTGTTAAATTAAAAAAAAATTACAATTAATTTTTAATTTTTAGTTTCATATTTTGACTTTTAGAAGTTTTATATCATGTTATTCATAAATAAAAAAATATTCTCTTTCATGTTAAAATTAATTTAGGAGTATATTTGTACATTGATAATAATGGTGTTAAGATGACTATGATATCATTTGTAGTGTTGATATAGTATAACATTATCAATAGTGTTAATAGTAGTGATGTTGATGATAATGTTAATAATTACATTGTTAATAATGACGATATTATTAATGCGTTAATTCAAAAGATGAAATATATCTCTCAAATGTCTTATACAAGTTTCTGCACAAAAGAGAAACATAATCGTATACAATAAAAAGAGAAAAATAAGCATAATTCTTACATAATTCTACTTTCTTACACAAAAAATAAGCAATCTTTATGTAAGTGTGCAAAATTAAAAGATAAGTCATTTGTTTTATCTTATTAGGATAATTGTATTCAATAGAAACATAATTCTACTTTCTTACACAAAAATAAGCATGCTTTATGCAAGTGTTCAAAATTGAAAGATAAGTCATTTGTTTTATCTTATTAGGATAACTAGTCGATGAAAGGTAATATACATAACATTTAATTTTCTCAAGAGCTATTTCATAACATAAGAAAGATAGACAAAGAAGACAAGTTTCAAAACTCTTATAAAACATATGTAAAGATCTCTCATAAATAAATTAGAAGATTTAAACAAGGAGATTCTGACTAAAGATTATACATAAACTAATTTTAACTTATGAGAATTTTTTTTTTCTCCTAAAAATATTTCTAGAAAAATTTATCCAAACAAACTTGTATGTCAATTTTTTGCTCTGATCTTGTAAAAAACACCGTAAATGAATTTGAATTTCTAAAATTGATCATTGTATATATGTGTCCGGTAAAACAATATATCTAAGTGATTTTGGTAGAAACTTGAAGAAGTTTTAACAAATGCTTTATAGTGTGTTTGGATGAGGAATTTTACAAATTTAAGGAATTTTAAATTCTTGGTATTTGAAATTTCAATTTCTATCATTCTTAAAATATTTTGTTTGGATAAGTCAATTCAAATTTCTTAAATTTTAAATTGTTAGGTTAAATATGATAATTTGATTCATAGTAAAATTGATTTTAAAAATATATTTATATGTTGAGATTTTTAAATTAAATTTTATAAAAATAAATATTAATCCATTTTTAAATATTTAATAATTTTAAAAATTAATATTAGATAATATTTAATAATTTTTAAAATATTTTTGAATATTCAATAATTGAAAGAATGAACAAATAAAATAAAAATATATAGGTGAAATAAGAAAAACAAATATGGGAAATTTCAAATTCTTACTTTTTTGAGAAAATTTGAAATTTTACTATTTTAAGAAATTTCACAAATGCTTGAATTTCAAATTCTTTGTAAATTCTCCATCCAAACAAAGCATTTCACCTCAGGAATTTAAAATTCTTCAAATAAATAAATTACCCTATATAAATTCTCCAAGGTGTTTTTGTGAAGAGACAAATGAAATACTACCTAGATTAAACTTTTGTAACTTGTGGCTGGTTATTATAGTGAAACTTGATAATGTACCATGAATCAAAGACTAATTATAGAATACTAGTTACAAAATAGGCACTTGAGCCTTGTATTAGTTAGTTTTCTTTTTAAGTTAATTATGAATATAGTTTAGAAATGTAAATAGCTATCAGAGAGTGGTTTTTACAATCAGTTTAAAATTAAAATTTTCTATAAAAATTCGTGCACCAATTCACCAAATATATAGAAAATTAAATAAAAAACAAAAATAAAATGATATTTCTCTTAAGCCAACCGAAAGCAACCATGTATTAAATTCATAAACCACGACTTGCTAAGTTATAAACCGCTATGCCATAAAGTTTTGTTACATTTGTGTATTGTAAGATAAATCATATATAGTAATTTATATCATTTTATAGGATTCAACTAGCAAAATTCACTTATACAGCCTATGACTCGCTGATTCATTATTTTGACTAAATCGATGGCTAACCAGTCTAAGTTTTATGACAAATGACTTCATTAAAAGACTAATATTAAAGAATATAACTAAAAGAAAACATTGCAAAAATAAAATCATATTTCTCTTGAGCTAACCGAAAGCAAACATATATCAAACTTTGTGGCATATTAGACATATTTAAAAATTTATTGGCAAAATACAAATAAAACTAATTAACAAAATCATATGAAGTAAACCATGTCTCTATATGATGAAAGACACAAAAAAAAAAAAAAAAAAAAAAACTGTGATGAAAGAAAACAAGGAACCAACTAAACCATGTCTTCAACTCCTCATGATTCGTTTATTGGACACAAAATAAGGAATAATAAATAGCGGGACCACAACATTACACTTTCAAAAATCACAAAAAAAATATGCCTACTGGCGAGGATCATTTATGTAGTTAGCTCCCCTATACAGCTCGCTCATTGTCCTCTATGGTCCAATCTCTACTGCACCTCCAATACCAGATCCTTGCATCCCGTGCAAGTGACAAAAATTGAAAGAAAAATGCTATATTAACCAACTAATGAACACAACATGGAACATGGGATGATTATGAAGGAGAAAAGGAAAAAAAACAATGCAACTTCTTAGTCCAGAGATATGTGTGATATGGGCAAAATGTATAAATTACACACAACATTTTTACATTTGCCGTAGTTTCCACTTGTCAAACCAACCAAGTAACTTTTTGCCATAGAGGTTGTTTCGCATCATTGGATAATGACGTTCAACCAGCTCCCGTAGAGTATTCCGAATGGGACCCTGTTTTAGCAAAAATAAATATATGCATTATTATAATATAAAATAGAGTTAAAGCATGTCAAATACCGAGACTTCAAGCTCGCTTATATATCAAATAATATTAAGGCAACTAATAACTATTTATGATTTATGACTTGTTAGAAATACTAACAACACACATTTTAACAATACACTTTTATTAACTAAAATTCATTGAAATTATAAATAATAGTAGTGAGTTCGTTAAAAAGTGTACCGCTAGCACACGTCAATGTTTATTAGGACTGTCCTATGCTTAAAATTGTCTACAGACGAATTTTATGTCATTTACAGCCTAATGGAAGCACATCCAGCGTTTTTATGTCAAAGCAATTTTAAGTGCTTTAAGATACATCCTAACCAGCAGTAACAATTTAAGTATCTTAAAAAAAAAAAGCAAAATATGGAAAAACTACTAGCACCTTCTAGTAAATTGATTTTGCCAACAAAAATGAATGAATTACTCCCCCCCTCCCCACAAAGAAGAGAGATGAAAGGCACGCGCAATCCAACTTTGTAACTTACTAATTAACCGAATTGACTAGGCAACTTAAAAAGCTAGGGTAATGCATAATCATTAAAATTGAAAAAAACAAATGTTCTTACCTTGGACACACAAAGTGCTGATTTGATGACATAATTGCCATATGGATCCACTAGAAGCATTGAAACATTTGGATTGCATAGCAACTCCGAAATAATTTGTGTAGAATACAGTTCTCCCGAGTCATGAAAGAACTTCTCCACAACATTACTACCATACTTGTTGCAGGAAAGAGAGAAAAATTTATTTTTAAGCTGTCTAAGTATACTTTCTGTTGTTCTTTGTATTTTCAGAGACACTAGATGTTGCACCACATAGTTGCTGCAAGATAAGGAGACAAATTATGGTAGAGAATAAGCATAGTCAGTCAAATATAGTATAGTAAAAGTGACAATGAGTGTACAAACAAACCCGTAACAGTCGTCTGCTAAGAGTGAAGCATTTATTATGATCTCATTCATCAGCCGCTCTTTGGTTTCACCCTGAGCATGGTCAACACAATACTGCATTACACAGCACCCACTCCTGTCCGTTGCTATGTCAAAACAGTTGTTTGCCACGATATCTAGAATATACTGTAACAAAAGTTCACAATCAAATTATTAAAGCCAGAAAAACAAAAATAATGTAAAAGTGGACAGTTGATAAACCAGACCATATCCAGTAACTCAGTAAGACATGTCAACTATTTTTCTTTCTAATTTCCCCAAACAAAAAGAATGATGAATATTTCTTAACTGGTTTATTGTTTCCACAGCTTCAATAAATCTAACCCAAACAACAAACAAGTGATTGACAATTTATCTACTTTGGTGCTATACTAAAAGAATAACAAGTGTACTCTTGAACAAAATTTTGGTCACTTAAAAGAGTGGGAAGTGGAAGAAAGCAAACACTAAAATAAAAAAAAAACGAATGAAGTAAAAGTTATGCACAGGTAAAGTATATTAAGATGTCATAAACTACAATATTGATTACTCTGCCCAAGTGGGCAAGGTAGCCTACATATACATACTTGCAACATTGTATTCAAATGTGTCCAAGATTATTGTAGTTTCTCAACTTATGTAGTCCAATAATATATACCTATAATATGCAGCAGTCCGTTAAATAAACTCCCTAGTTACAAAGTTATATATATATATAATAAAATTGACTGAATTATTATAAAATAAATTCCACAATAAACAAGTTATTGTTAGTTCGTAAAGATCAGCCACATGCAATTAAAATATTAGAGTTGAAGAATTATACATAGTTGACTAAAAAAAGTAAGGTCATGAACTACACACCTTGTTGTCTTCATTTGAAAAAAGTTTTAGACAATGCTCAATCACATGAAGACCATTGGAATCCTTAGTCAATGCAACAATGCCGGGGCACAGCGCTAGCATAATAAGGTTTCGCTGTTCCTGGGTAGTGACATATTCCAACAATTTCTGAACAGCCCGGGTCCTATCACAAGAAAACAAAACCATCCAATCCATAACTTCACAAATTAGAAGCAAAACAAATAAAGAAAAAAAAAAGATAAAATTTCCATACATTATCATTTATTAGTGCAATTCTTGAATCAAAATTGGAATTCCACTTTTGTAATATGTGTAACAAAGAATATTATCGAGATAAAGCTTCAATTCTAAAGAAACAGCACCAACAGTAATTATAGTATTGTATCTAAATTTTATCCAAAAGAAAGACCATTAAAAGTAACCAATATGAAGCAAGAAAATACCCATGAGAATCAAGACTTATATTAACAAGCTGAAAATTAGGCTTTGTGACCATCAAAATGATGCTGGTCCTCTGTTCCTCGCAGCAGATTTCCACTAGCTTCTGAAAAACATAGTTCCCCGACGGGTCCAGCATCAACTCAACCACATTACCTATCAACTCCAAAAACACGAAAGAAACCTCTTCTGGCGAAGCCAAACTCCTCATCCTCTCTTGCAAAAACCGACACCCTACTTGATCCTTCGCCAACGCAAGAATCTTCCCCTTCAGATCATACACACTACACTGAGTCAAAGGCTGCGGCAACAAACGGTAACCGCTACCGCTACCGCCATCGCCATTCACCACTCCGCCATGCGATTTGCGTGGAAAGCCGAAACGCAGCTCGTCGTTCGAAAACGGCAACCCGAGAAGAAAGCTCCGAGGTTCCGTTTGGCTCAAGAAAGCGTCGCGAGAGGCACTCGGCGAAACGGCGTCGTTTCGGTCGTACCTAACGAGTCCCTGCATTCGCCCAATGCCGTTGGAAGCGTAATCAGAGGCGCCTCGTCCGAAGCTCTGGAAACGGAAGCGTTTGGCGGCGGCGAGAGACGATCCTTGGGCGGGGCCGACGGAGAGGCGAGAGAAAGCGTCTTCTAGGGTTTGGTAATTGGCGCGAATTGGGTTTGGGTTTTGGTGGTGGAAGAGCATGTCTCTGTAATCGGAGAAAGGTGAGCGTTGAAAGGACCAGGGTGAGGAGGTGCTGGACTCGCCGTCGTCGACGAAACAAGGGTAGCCCTGTCCTCGACCGTAAGACGACATGTCGTCTAAGGGCAGGCGACTTACGGCGGTGGTAGTCAAAGGAATTGGAATGTGAGGGTTTGGAGTTTGGAGTGTACGAGTAGTGCGTGGTGAGGAGAAGGGGTTTTAAAGAGATTTTAATGATGTTCTGTTTTTTTTAGGGGTTGACTTTTATTATCCATAATTAATAATAGTATTGAGGGAATAAAATATTGATATTAATTGGGGTGACAAATTGGGAGAAGATAAAGAGGTTGAGAGCATGGAGCGTGTTCCCATGACTACGATTCTGCATGCAATATATGGCAAGTTTACATGCGGGATGCAGAAAGAAAGAGCGACGAAAAGTGGTGTTGTTTAGCATTTACATGGTCTCTGCCTCGTGTCACCTCAAAAGTGGACTCACCTTTGACCACTTTAGTTTTAAAAGCCAAAAGCCTATGACCCATCATGCACGCCCTTGTGGACTTCCATATATCTCATTCCTCAATCGCCTCGTCCAATCATTTTTTTTAAATAAAAAACTATGAGTATAATTTATAATTTATAATAGGCTTAATTGTAGTTTTATCTTTTGTGTAATTTTGATCCCTAAGATTTTAATTAGATAATTTTAGTCTCTAAAGAATTGTAATTGTGTAATTTTAATCTTTTAATTTTTAGTTGAATAATTTTAGTCACTCAAATATCATAATTATGTGATTTTAATCTCTCTTATTAAAAATTTAATAATTTTAATATATATATATATACAATATTTTAAAATTATACAATTATTTATCTATTCAAGTTAACATATATTATAATTTTCATTAATGTATCAAATAATATATATTTATTATTACTAAATAAATAAAATTTATATATTATTATTTTTATAATATTACTAATAAATTAATATCAATAATATTATTAATATATTTATAGATAAACTAATAATTTGATAAATATAACTTATTATATATTACTATACTTTTACAAAAATATAAGTATATTAATTAGAAACATACATATCTTATCTAATATATTTATATTTTTGTAAAAGTATATTAATATATACTAAGTTATATTTATTAAATTATTAGTTTATCTATAAATATACTAAAAATATTATTGATATTAATTTATTAGCAATATTAAAATATTAATAATATATAAATTTTATTTATTTAGTAATAATAAATATATATTATTTGTTACATTAACAAAAATTACAATATGCATTAAGTTAAATAAAAAAATAATTGTATAATTTTAAAATATTATATATATATATATTAAAATTTTAAAATTATTAAATTTTTAATAGGAGAAATTAAAATCGCACAATTATGATATTTGAGGGACTAAAATTGTTTAATTAAAAATTGAATGACTAAAATTGCACAACTTCAATCTTTTAGGGACTAAAATTATCCAATTAAAATCTTAAGGATCAAAATTGCACAATTACAATACTTGAGGGATCAAAACCTCAATTAAGCCTTTATATTATACACATCATAGAACTGCTCCAACAAACTTTTTAAAAATTAATAATAACATTTTTTATTAAAATAAAAAATATTTTTTAAAATAATTATATTTCTTTTTTTAAGATGGGCATTTTTAAGTAAATTTTAAAAATATAAAAAAGATAATTTTTAAGTTACAAAATTTTTAAAAATAATATATAAATATTAATATATAAAAAAATTGGGATGAGACTTAAAGGGAGAATTTTGTTTGTCTAACTCTCAAACTGGCCCATTATATATGTGTTGTAAATTTAAATTTTATTTCTTTACTTATAATATAAAAATTTCAAGAAATGAATTTAAATGATATACATTTATATTTGTATATATGCATTACATTTTAGAGTAAATTTTACGTTGGCTTATTTTAAAAGATGCTTCGAATTTTCTTGAGGAATGAGTGTAAGTTACATTCAAATTCATTTTAACGTAAATAATATTTTAAAAGATGCTTCGAATTTTCTTGAGGAATGAGTGTAAGTTACATTCAAATTCATTTTAACGTAAATAAATTACTTTGGAGTTTCTTCTCACAGTGTGTTGCTCAATATTTAAACATTTAATATTTTATTTATGACTAATAGAACTTAATATTTCTATCATAAACTAAAATAAAATATAATAAAGTGAATAGTTATATAAATAGAATAATAGTTATTAAAAAATTTAAAAATAAAATAAAATAGAGTTGGTGATTATTAAAAGAGAATAGTATTTATAAAAAAAATACTTGATTTTCTATTTTTTTTAATTATTAAAGGATATAATGGTTCAATAAATGTGAAGATTAGAGGTGATTACTAAAAAGTATCCCTTTTACAAAAAGTACACATAAAAAAAATAAGGTTTTTTTTTCCAATCTAAAGCTATATATTTTGGCATCTACCATTGAGATCATTAATAAAATTAGTCACTATATTTTGTCCTTGATTCTAGGTATTTCATTGAATATGTTAATTGAATGCAAAGTTAATATTATCACTATATATTTTTTAGTTGTTATCAATTATATTGATTTAGATTATTGCAAGTGATGAAAGGGAATGTTTGAGTTCACTCAATTGACAAATTAAAAACATAGACAATCAAATATTTAAAGTCCTTCTAAGTGAATATTCAATACTTTGAGAACATCTTATCTTCCTAGTCATAAATTAAAACTAAAAGTATGTCTCGATAATGTTGTTAAGAAATTTAGATCAATTTAAAGGATTGTGAGAATAATACAAGGTTGGTAGTCACAAAACTAAGAGACAATGTTTAGTTGGACTGCCTCCAATTTAGTTATAAAATAAAGGTTAAAATACTAATTTGGTCTCTTATAATATTTGTTTGTTTCAAGTTAGTTCTACTTTAATTTTTTGTTTCAATTTGGTCCGTAATAATTTAAATTAGTGCAATATCGGACTTCCGTCCAAAATATTTAAACGGAGTTAACTGTTGGTCACGTGAATTTCAAGTAGATGCATAGGTGGATGCCAAATTTTTTGAATACACCTGGAACCAGAACAACCCGTTTTGAAACCAGAACGACCCGTTCTGATTGCACTCTTGGTGTGTTAATTTTGCACCTAGAATGGGTCGTTCTAGATGCAGAATTAACGCACCAATAGTGTAACCAGAACGGGCCGTTCTGGTTCCAGAATTCCAAACACAAACGATCGATGATTATAGTTCACGGTTGTGAATCGTGCAAGAAAAAAGACCCAACGTACAAAGTATTTCAAACACTGGATTCGATAATATTGTCAATGGGGATTGATAACTTCAATTGCTAAACATTTGGGCTATATAGTGTATCATTAAGGACAATGTAGTGTATCACTAAGGACAATGGTAGCAGGTTTTATTTCATTGTTAGTCAAACTGGAATGAACCACTTACTACCAAATTGACACTATACAGTCAAGGATGAAACGACATGGTGTTTTCCCTTGAAGTCATTGACGATGTACCTCAACAACAACAACCTAAAGTAAAGAAAGAGGATACACAGGACCAACATTTTACCACACAACCACATGTACAGGTAGATAATGCTGATATCCTATCAGTCATTCAGTGTTATATGGTGGATAAGATGTATTATTGGCACCTTCAGCATTATCCAGATGATTTCCCTTCTCAGTAATTTCTTTGAACTTTTTTAGTATATGTTATGTTCTGAATTTTTGTTTTCAGTTTCTGAACCATATTTCTGTCTTTGAATGTATAATATGTTATGAATTTTTATTTTCAATTTTTGAATCACATTGCGGTATTTTGTTGAACGTACGTATGTGATTGGCGTTCTTGAATGAGTCGTTCTGAATCCAGAAAGGTTCATTCTAAAATCAAAACGGGCCGTTCTAGTTTCAGAATGACCCGTTCTGCTGCACTCGTTGTGTGTTAAATTTGCATTTGGAACGACCTGTTCCAAATACAAAATTAATACACAACATGTGCAACCAGAACGGGCCGTTCTGGTTCCAGGTGATTTCAAGAAATTTGGCATCTACATATGGATCTATGTGGCATCCACGTGGCCAACAGTTAACTTCATTTAAATAATTTGTACGGAAGTCCGACATTACAATAATTTAAATTATTAAGGACTAAATTGAAACAAAAAATTAAAGTAGGACTAAATTGAAACAAACAAATATTATAAGGGACTAAATTAGTATTTTAACCTAAATTAAATACACATGCAAAAAAAATGAAGGAAAAAACACTCTTGGAACTTTGAATATTAGGAGGAAAATACTGTCAACATCATAATTTAAAAGCATATTGTAAGAGTTTCTTATTTCGTACCCATATAAAATAACTACGCACCGGAAAGAAATGCGAATTTGTTTTTTTTTTTTCTTTTTGTTTTCTTATTTTAATATTTATTTTGTTATTTTGGTATTTAAACTTTAATTCACATGTGACGCTTACATTTTAAAAGTTTATTTATTTTTGAAATATACTTTTTATATAACTTATCAAGTCTATGAAAAGTATAAATTGGAGATGAAATAGTTATAAGAGTGTAAAGATATCAAAATAGTGGAGATAGAAAGAAAATTAAACAACCATTATGTCTTTTATATATAGTATAGTATATAAGAGGGAAAGAGGCATATTGTGTCTCTACATATTTGTTCAAAAAATAAAAATAGCAAAAATTATTAAAAAAAGATAATGATGGTGACTTTATTTAATGGGAGAAATCAATTATTACTAAAAGAGAGACTCTAGTTATAACAAATAGATAGGAAAAAAATAAAAATATTTTAAACAAATATAAATAAATAAGTTAAAGGGTAAATAAGTCTTAAAAAAGTCAAAACCAAAACATGGTATAACCTTAAAAATACTCTTGCTCAAGATAGAAGTTTGTATTAAATATATAGGAATTGATAAGATGATTTTTAGGGATTCTTTTAATCTCTTTCCTATTTTGATTTATATTTATCATAATTATTTTTAAATTAAATTTGAATGTTTTTTCATATTGATAATAAAAATAATCTTCATTTTATATATATATATATATGATATTTTAATTTGATTTTTACATTGTTTTGAACTTTTTTATCCTCTTGAAAGATAAAGATTAATTAATTAATATATATATATATATATATATATATATATATATATATATATTTTTTGATAATAATTTACCAAGTCTCTAAATTGCAGTATATCTTAGGCTTTCTTGTTTTCTATTAATAAAAGAAATAAAATCAATGATTTTATTTTTAATTATACAAAAATATATACTATTTTTTCTCATTTAATGAAATTATCCTCAAAATACCTTTAATTTTAGATGAACTTCTATTCTTTAAATCAAGTTTCAATATAAAGGGTATAGTTTAGGGGAAAAATATTATTTTTAATTAAGATCAACATAGTATAATAAAATTATTTGCTTTTATTAATAAGTGTCATATTAGTTAATTATTTTAATCTGTTAATCAATCCCTATATATCAAACACGAATATCTATCTTATTATTTTTTGGAGATTTTCTTCAATACGAGAATTTTTTAACTTCTAAGCTAATTTTGCTTTTATTTATCATAATTATTTATAAATTAAATAATAATATTTTGAAATGATTTATCAATAAATTAAATTTTTTTACAATATAAACTATTTATTTACTCCATTCAATAACTCATGTTTCACATCAAATTTTAACGACCCAACCGTTAAATTTAGGGGGGTGTATTGGATTAAGATTTTAAAGGACTTTTTTAGTTAAAAAAAATCCTGCGGATTTTAAAAGACTTTGCAGGATTTTCATGACTTTTAAGATTTTGCAAGATTCTACAAGACTTAAAATCAGGATTTTAATGGATTCTGCAAGACTTTTAAATTAGGATTTTAATGGATTCTGTGGGATTTTGTGGAGTTTTGACATTTGATAAGATTTAAAAAAAATTATACATTCAAATTTAAAAAGAGTCAAAGATAAAAATAATAAATAAAAAAAATAGTGTCTAGATAAATAATAATAATAATTCTCTATAATATTCTATCATCTTTTTATAGCATCCACTGTCAATTGTAACAATTCATCGGAATCATCCTTAATCCAAGCTTCATAGTTTTCTTTCTCTTTTCATTTTTTTTTATTATTTCCTTGTGAATCTCCCATTTGAATTACTAAAACAATATATGTTAAAAAATAGTTATATAAATAATTACGGATAATAGACAAAATCAATAAAATTATATTATTATTTTTAGAAGCACACCATCATACAAGATCGAATATATTTTTGCTATCCAAATGGATCAAATACCTCAGTTATTATAAAAAAAATGTAAAAACGAAAATATAGAAACATAAGATAATTTTTTATATAAAAAAATTAGTATATTCGATACTGAAAAAATATTTAGATATATAATTTTTTTTATATAAACAGAAGTATTTAGATATAGAGAATATATATATATATATATATATATGATAATTTTTAACGATATTTATAAATATAAATTATTCTAACAAATATTTTAACAATATTTTCTTTTTTAAAAAATAAGTTAATGAAGGCATAAATCCTAAACCCTAAAAAATTAGATATTGCAATGTCTTATGTTAATTTTCTTTTTTTAAAATATAAAAAATCTTAATTTCATAATATAAAAATAAAAAAGAAAAATTCATAGTAAAAAAAATAAAATAATTGTTGAGTCATAAAAGGAGGAGGGATAAGAGTAACAAATTCAAGGGAAAGAGAGAATTCGCAATTTTTATGCTAAGAGGGTTCTTCCCCCTACTAAGATCCATTTTTATCTCATTCTACTCACAAAAACCCTAACAAATTCATCTTTTATATATATATATATATATATATATATATATATTGTTGAGATTATGATATCAATTTCATCTTTCACCTTTTTCTTTTCTTAACGTGTGTCATAAAAAAAATTACCACTTAAAAGTTAAAATTTCAAGTATTTTTTTTGTGTTATATAAAGGAACAAATTCAACTACATAGAATAAAATAAAGTAAGTCAATTAAAGAGAACGAACAGAAAAATAAAACAAGTCAATGACACTATCATTTACATATTAGAGTTTCACAAAATAGGAGAATGATATGAGAATAGTATTATATATGAGCAATGAACAATAGTGTAGTATTATTAGTAGAGAAAAAATGGAGAAGACAGGAGCATAGAAAAAAAAGATGAAAAACTCACTTGAAAATTCTTAAAACACTTGAAAAATCATTTCAAACAATCCTTCAAAATCCGATGGGTTTGGATGTGATTGTTTTATGAATCTGGTATTTATAGATAACACTAGAAAGTCTTTCAAAATCCCTCTCACACAACAATCCTTTAAAATCCTTAAATTTTTGAATACCAATGGATTGTTTTTAAGTTGTAAAAAATCTCAAATGAATACCAGTGGATTTTAATGGACTCTTTAAAAAATCCTAAAAATCCAGATTGAATACCACTGGATTGTTTTTAAGTGACATAAAATCCTGATTGAATACCAATGGACTTTTTTACTCAAAAAAAGTCTTTTAAAATCCTACGAAATCCTAAACCAATACACCCCCCTTAAAGTTCCTAATTCATAGATCAAATCTGCAAATTTTTAGAAAATTTGAAAATCATTTGATAATTTATTTCATTAATTCAAAATAATGTATAAAATAATTTTATGATTATCCGTCAATTTGAATTAATGAAACGAAGTATCAAATAATTTTCAAATTTTTTAAAAATTTACAGATTTGATCTATGCATTAAGAACTTTGAAATAATTTATCAATAAATTAATTTTTTTTACAGTATAAACTATTTATTTACTCCGTTAAATAACTCATGTTTCGCATCAAATTTCAACGATGCAACCGTTGAATTTAAAGTTCCTAATTCATAGATCAAATCTGCAAATTTTTAGAAAATTTGAAAATCATTTGATAATTCATTTCATTAATTCAAAATAATGTATAAAATAATTTTATGATTATCCGTTAATTTGAATTAATGAAACGAAGTATCAAATGATTTTCAAATTTTTTAAAAATTTACAGATTTGATCTATGCACTAAGAACTTTAAATTGAACAGTTGGATCGTTGAAATTTGATGTAAAACATGAGTTATTGAACGGAGTAAGTCTAGGTAGACTTACTCCTAGAGTAAAAGGATCCCTCCTCTCTCTCTCTCTATATATATATATATATGTATATGTATATATATATAACTTTTACTATAATTGTTAATCAACTCCTATATTAATACTTGAAGGACCAAAATTGCATAATTAAAAAAAGAGTGGAACCAAAATTATGGATAAAAGATTATAAAGGGATTAAAAGTATAATTCAATTACACACACACACACACACATATATATATATATATATATATATATATATATATATATATATATATATATATATATATATATATAGATAGATAAATAATTGGTTTAGTCATTTAGTACCTTATGTTTGCTCAAGAGGTTTTGAGCTCCATAGAGATCACTTTTGTCATTTTCAAACTATTAAATGATTTTAAATGGGTTGTTCCTTCTAGTATAGAATTTTAAATCAATTTAAAGTTTTTTAATTTAAAAATAAATTTAGCGATCAAAAGTTATTCGGTCGCTAAATTTCAAATGTTGTTGCGATCGAATCAATAATATCGGTAGCTAATATTGAATATTTTAGCTACTGAATTCTATTTGGTCGCTAATAGACTTATATCTCTTAATTTTAGCGACTGATTCCTCATCAATCACTATTAATATCTGAAAATTCATATTTAGCGACTGATATGATTTCAGTCGCTACATTATTTTTCAATTCAGTCACATATTCATCATTATTTCATTCGTAAACTTTAATTCTGAATAAAAATAAACAACGACGTATTTAGCAACCGAAATGATTGTGACAGATTAATTCGATCTCTATTTTAGTCGCTAAGAAAATAAAATGACAAAATACCACATTGGTTGCTGATTCAATCGCTCATTAAAGACAAATAAGTTTCGGTCAGTAATTTCGATTACTATTTTGCATTTTTCTTGTAGTAATATCCTTCAAGACTAGGTTTGGGCACTATGAGTATCTGGTAATGTCATTTAGTGTGAGCAGTGCCCTTGTAATTTTCATGGAGTACTTGAACTAGATCTTTAGATCCTGTTTAGACACGTTTGTTGTTGTGCTTATAGATGACATTTTTGTCTATTCAGGTTCTAAGGAGGAACATAAGGAGCATTTGAGTTTGGTCTTGGAAATCCTAAGGGATAAGTAGTTGTTTGCCAAACCCTCTAAGTGTGAGTTTTGGCTGGAGAAGGTGAGGTTTCTAGTTCATGTAATTTCTTCTAAGGGAGTTGTAATGGATCCAACTAAGCTTGAGATGGTGCTACAGTGGGAACAACCTCAAAATGTTTATGAGATTAGAAGCTTTATGGCGTTGGCGGGTTACTATCGAGGGTTCATAGAAGGGTTCTCTAAGATAGTGATGTCGTTAACCCAATTAACAAAAAATGATCAACCTTTTGTGTGGGTAGATGCCTATGAGGTGAGTTTTTAGGAGCTAAAGAAAAAGCTGACCACATCCCTAATTTAGGTGTTGCCTGACCCTGGTGAACCATTTGATGTGTTTTGTGATTCCTCTCATCATGAGATTGTGTGTTAATGCAACAAGGAAAGGTGGTGGCATATGCTTCAAGGCATTTGAAGGTTCATGAAAGGAATTATCCTACTCATAACCTGAAGGTAGCAAGGTGGTGTTTTCCTTGAAAACCTGGATGTATTACTTGTATGGTGCCAAGTTTAATGTCTTCAGTGACCACAAGAGATTAAAGTACTTATTTGACCATAAAGAACTGAATATACAAAAGCAGAGGTGGATTAAATTCCTTAAGGACTATGAGTTTCAATTGATGTATCACCCTAGAAAGGCTAATGTTGTGGTGGATGCTTTGAATAGGAAGTCCATCCATCCTTCTTCTTTGATGGTTAAAGAGTTGGAGCTCATTGAGAAATTTAAAGACTTAAGTCTTAATTTGGAGCTTACTCAAGATCACATTAGTTGTGGGATGGTTACCATAGCTAATGAGTTTTTAAGGGAATTCGAAACTAAAAAGTTGCAAGATCCAAAACTGGTGAAGGTTTTAGGGTTGTTGGGAACCAAGAAGACAATTGGCTTTGAGTTGGGTGAGGATGAAATTTTGAGGTTCAAGGATAGAGTTTGCCTACCTCTAGTTCAAAGTTGAGAAGAAGAGTATCAAAGGAGAGGCTCACAGGAGCAAGCTTAGCATGCATTCTAGTATGGCTAAGATGTATTAAGACATCAAGAGGTGTTATTGGTGGTATGGTATAAAGAGAGATGTTGCAGAGTATATGACAACTTGTCTAACCTATTAGAAGGCTAAAGTAGAGCATCAAAAATCAAGAGGGTTGTTATAGTTGATGAAGATACCAAAGTGGAAGTGGGATAACATCACCATGGACTTTATAGTTAGGTTGCCTAGGTTGGATAGGAACAATGATGCTATTTAGGTGATTGTTGGCAAGTGTCGCCACCGGCCCGAAACGGGCTTTCGACGTTCGCGAAGGATGGTTGGACTCGTTTATTTGTTTAAAAATAGTGGATTGCTAGAATGACTTATTCTCAAACTGAGACCTCGTCAAACGAGCAATTTTATTAAAAGGCTCACTAATCCATGTTAATCCCAAGCGGGACCCTCCATGGATTAGTGGTTTTCATAAAAGGAGGGTTCGTGGAGTCGCCACCAATGTTTTACTCAAAACATTGGAAAAAGGGATAAGGCAATTGATTTAAAAATCAACTTTGGCCACTACAACCAGAGTTGGGTAAGGGAGTCGGTTACGCGTGGGGAAGGTGTTAGCACCCCACAGCGCCCCTTTCGGGTTCCCTATGACAGATTATTTTCTAAAATAACAGCGTAAAATTACTAAATTACCCCTATTTATTCTAAGCAATTATAAATTGACTATCTACATGATGACAGTTTAAATATGCACACAGAAAGCAGTAAAAGGAAGGATTGAAGGGAAACCTCTTGAAGCGTGCTTTTATATTGCAAAGAACTGGGAAGCGTTTTGGCGTTCCCTCGCTCTACAAGCCCGCTCCTCGCTCTCCTAGAACAAAATTTTAACTAAGGGAATCAAAAAGATTTCCCCTCGACTAGGTTCGATCCTCAAGCAAAATGGCTCGGGGCTCAAGAACTTCGTCGGATCAACTCTCCGAGTGGTTTCTAGGGCAGAACACTGCTCAAAAACCCCAGAATACTCAAGGAGAGGGTTGAAACTATCTGAAAAAGTGTGGAATGACGTCCAATTAACGTCATATTTATAGGGAATAGGCGCAATACGGCCTACAGGGGCAATACGGCCGTATTGAAATTTTTGAACTTCAATACGGTCGTATTGAAGTTCAATACGGTCGTATTGAAGTTCAGAAATTTCAATACGCCCGTATTGAGTTCGCTGCGGTTGTATTGAAGTGTCAATACGGTCGTACTGACTTCAGTATGGCCGTATTGAAGCTTCAATACGGCCGTATTAAGTTCAGTACGGCCGTATTGGGCTTTTTCCCTCCACTTCTTTATTTTGAGCTATTCTAAGACCTCTGGACCTACAGAGAACCCTCCTAGGGCCTTCGAGGAGTCCTTCTGGCTGATTATCCTTCAGTCTTCGAGAGTCTTCAAGCTTTATTTCCGACCCGGACAATTTTAGGGGTCTACAGCTGCCCCCCCTTTACTTAGTCGGACGTCCTTTTGGTGTATCGGCTGACAAGTAAAGGAGTTGACCCAATTGTCCGGGTATTGTGCCGACCTTCTGACTTGTAGCGTCTTCCGGTGGAAAAATGTTGAGTAGCCTCTCCAGGTGGGTGCATACCTCGGCGCTTCTGACATCCTTGGTAGCTGAGTTTACCTTCTCCAAGGTCAACTTCACTCGACGCCCGAGCCGGAAGTTGGACATCAACGCGCCTCTGATGACGCTGATGGTTGAGTACCGCCTCTCCAGGCTTAGCTTCACTCTTTGTTCGAGCCGGAAGCTAAGTATCCTTGTGACGACGGTGGGCAGTGTGAGTTTTGCCTCTCCAGGCCTTGCTTTGCTTGTTGCCCAAGCTGGAAGCTGTAAGTACCATCTCTCCAGGCTTAGCTTCACTCTTTGTTTGAGCCGGAAGCTAAGTACCTTTGTGACAACGGTAAGCGGTGAGTATCCCTTTTCCAGAGATAGCTTCGCTCATTGCCCGAGCCGGAAGCTGCATACCTCCGTGTTTGTGACGACGGGGGTAGCGTGAATATCTCCTTTCCAGGGATTCGTGATGATTTTGTCTCCACAGTCCACGATGCTGCTTCGACGGTTGTTTTTTGATTTTGTGCCACTAAGGGCTGGATAACGCAGGGATCCGTCTAGGGGATGTGCAGTTACTCATAGGTTCTTGTGTCCCAACTTTCCATTGCGTAGTTGGTTCCCACTGGGGAATTTCTGATTCCTTTGGGTGCAGACACAAAGATGCTCTTTCTGATGTGAGCGGTGCCTTATGATTGGCTGACGTCCTTTCGACGTTGGTGGAGTATCCCGGTTATCCTTGTTCGGGTGTCTCTTTTGGTTTTCTGATTTTGCTGCCTCTGTGTTAGGCTGTTATCCACTGGGGGATTTTGTCGTTGATTTTGATTAGCCTCTTCTGTTAGGCGTATCAGCTTGACGTTCAATGATTGGCTGAGAGCCAGATTCCACTTGGGGAATGATTATTGATTTTTTTATTTTTTTCTCCTTCTGCAGGGATGCCTCTTGAGTAGGCGACTGGGGATTTGGGGATCTTATGTATCCCAGAGTATTATTTAGGAAGCCTCTACAGGCTTAGCCTCACTCGACACTTGAGTTGGAGAGCTATCTTCACTGAGGAAGTTTAAGTCCTTTGACTTGGATATTCTGCTTGGGTGATCGTGCTTCCATTGGGAATGTCGTCGATCTTGCTTTGATAGCTCTTGCTGGGGATTTTGAGTCCAAGAGCGTGAGTTGAGGTTTCTCTGGGGAGTATTATTTCTGCGAGCCTCTCCAGGCTCAGTTATTTTGAGAGTATTCTTTCGGCAAGCCTCTCCAGGCTCAATTATTCTGTATGATGCTGCTGATTTTCTGAATCTTTGTATTTTGCTTGCTGCTGTCATACACAAGCAATTTTCTATTTTTCTATTTTATGCAGTTGCCTCATGATAAGGTCTTTGAATGTGCAACTAATGTGTGTGTGATGCACAAATGCAATACAATTTTTTATTTTTGTTCATTTATTTAGAAAAGTGAGTGGCTCTCCCTATCCTCTTCTTCTTGGAGGACTTTCTGTCATTGACGCGAGGGAGTATTTTTGTGAGCCTTTATGCAGGAGATTATGGATTTTACAGGAACCCCTCCAATTTTCTTTTATTGACCGATTATTAATGGAATTTCGTACAATTTTATGAAAAACCAACCCAAAGGCATAATCACATGGTCGAGAGAGAAAAGAAACAAATGGATATTTTATTGATATTTACAAATGTTTATACAGAAAGATTTACAAAGGGAATTTCTGAAGAATGGCTGGCCAAGGTAGGCTATACATTTTTGGCTTAAACAATTATATCTGTAATTGTCGCTTTTCTCGTTCCCCTAATCGTTTTGGGTGAGATGCCTGAGCCAGGAGTGTAGATACTGCAAGACGCTTGCTTCTAGAAGATTATCACTTGAACCGCCTTTCGGTTTTCGATTCAAGTGATCGTTGCTTGCTTTACTTTTTGCATCTTATTCTTTTGCCCCTAATTTTTGCCTAGGACGTGTCCTAGCGGGGATAATTTTGCCTTTGTTTTGCCTAGTACCCTTGTACTGGCGGGCTTTTTGTTTTGCCCTAACTTTTGCCTAGGATGCCCTTTTTGGGTTTTCATCCTAGCGGGCTGATGCAAGCAACGTCTTCAAGCATAATACTTCTTTACCACGTCAGCGTTGACTGGGTATCGAAGTTCTTCTCCGTCCATGTCTGTGAGAATTAATGATCCTCCGGAGAAGGCTCGCTTTACCACGTATGGTCCTTCGTAATTTGGGGCCCACTTTCCGATTTTGTCCTTTTGAGCCGGTAGCAATTTCTTCATCACTAGCTCTCCCTCATGGTAGACTCTAGGATGGACTTTCTTGTCAAAAGCCTTTTTGATCTTCCTTTGGTAGGCTTGACCATGGCATATGGCGTTCAGTCGTTTTTCTTCGATAAGGTTCAATTGGTCGTGTCGACTTTGAACCCATTCTGCCTCGGAAAGTTTTGCTTCCATGATTACTCTCAGAGACGGTATCTCGACTTCAACCGGCAGAACTGCCTCCATTCCATAAACAAGGGAGAATGGAGTAGCTCCTGTGGATGTACGTACTGAAGTCCTATAACCATGGAGAGCGAAGGGTAGCATCTCATGCCAGTCTTTGAATGAGACAACCATCTTTTGTACTATCTTCTTGATATTCTTATTGGCTGCCTCGACTGCCCCATTCATCTTTGGTCGATATGGGGAAGAGTTATGGTGCTGAATTTTGAACTCTTTGCACAGTTCTTCCACCATCTTATTGTTCAAATTGGATCCATTATCAGTGATGATTTTGTCGGGAATACCGTATCTGCATATGATATTCTTTCTGATGAAGGACGTTACCACCTTTCGGGTCACATGAGCATACGATGCCGCTTCTACCCATTTGGTGAAATAGTCAATGGCCACAAGGATGAACCTATGTCCATTGGATGCTTTTGGCTCGATGGGTCCAATAACATCCATGCCCCACATTGCGAATGGCCATGGTGAAGCCAAAACATTGAGTGGCGTTGGTGGGACATGAATGTTGTCGGCATATGCTTGACACTTGTGGCATTTCCGGACGTATTGGTAACAATCCCTTTCAATGGTTGACCAATAATATCCTGCTCTGAGGATTTTCTTAGCCATTGCAGGCCCGGGAATGTGGGTACCGAAAACCCCCTCATGTATTTCTTTGATTACATTTTGAGCTTCGACTTGGTCTATACATCTCAACAAGACCGAGTCATAATTCTTTTTGTAGAGGGTTTCTCCAATCAACAGAAATCCCATGGCCCTTCTTCGGATATGCTTTTTATCATTATCGCTGGCCATATCAGGATATTCCCCTTTTGATAGATATTGTTTGATGTCATGGAACCATGGATGATCGTCAACAGCTTCATCTATCAGTAAGCAGAACGCTTGCTTATCGTGCCGCCGGATATTGATGATAGGCATTTCATGCTCCTTATCCAAGGCGAACATCGATGATAGTGTGGCAAGGGCGTCAGCGAACTGATTTTCCTCCCTTGGGATATATTCAAAGACGACAATTTGAAAGAATTGTATCAGGTCTTTGATATGCTCAACATATGGTATCAGCTTAGGATTTCGGACTTCCCATTCACCTCGCAGTTGGTGAATGACTAAAGCCGAATCTCCAAATACTTTGAGCTTTAGGATACCATTGTTGATTGCTGCTTGGATTCCTAACGCGCAAGCCTCGTATTCGGCCATGTTATTTGTACAGTCGAAGTTGAGTCTTGCCGTTAGGGGGATATGCTTTCCTTGTGGGGAGATTAGTACTGTTCCAATCCACTGTCCAAGCATGTTGGAGGCTCCATCAAAGTACATGGTCCACGTATCATCCTTGGGATCTTCATGTTGTATACTCATTACATGCTCATCGGGGAAATCATCCTGAAGGGTTTGGTAATCATTGGTCGGCCCGTGTGCTAGGTAATCAGCTAGGGTACTACCCTTGATGGCTTTTTGTGTGACATGTATGATGTCGAATTCTGATAATTGTACTTGCCATCGGGCGATCTTCCCAGTGATTATTGGCTTGTCGAACACATACTTAATTGGATCCATTTTGGAAACCAACCAAGTAGTATGCCTTATCATATACTGCCTGAGCCTTTGTGTTGCCCATGCTAACGCACAGCAAGTTTTTTCTAATGGCGTGTAGCGGGTTTCATAATCAAGGAACTTTTTGCTCAGGTAGTAGATGGCTTGTTCTTTCTTTCCAGTTTCGTCCTGTTGCCCTAGCACGGCTCCCATGGACTCATCAAGCACTGTCAGATAGAGGATTAATGGCCTTCCCTCGACAGGTGGCACCAATACTGGTGGATTGGCCAAGCACTGTTTGACCTTGTCAAAAGCTCGTTGACAATTCTCATCCCAAGTTTCGGAATGATTCTTGCGCAACAGCTTGAATATTGGTTTGCACGTGTCAGTCAACTGTGCGATGAACCTTGCGACGTAGTTCACCCTGCCGAGGAATCCTCTAATTTCTTTCTCAGTTTTAGGAGGAGGCATTTCCATTATTGCCTTTACTTTATCGGGGTCCACCTCTATGCCTTTTTCACTGACGATGAACCCAAGAAGCTTACCCGACCGGACTCCGAAAGTACACTTAGCCGGATTTAGCTTAAGCTGATACTTGCGAAGCCGATTGAATAATTTTCTCAAATATTGAATATGGTTCATCTCGTCTTTTGACTTCGCGATCATGTCATCCACGTATACTTCAATTTCTTTGTGGATCATATCGTGGAATAGTGTCACCATCGCTCGTTGGTAGGTGGCACCCGCATTTTTAAGTCCAAAAGGCATCACCCTGTAGCAGAAAGTTCCCCAGGGTGTAATGAAAGAAGTTTTTTCGCGGTCTTCTATATTCATCTTGATTTGATTATACCCCGAGTATCCATCCATAAAGGAATAGAGTGTGTTTGTGGCGGTGTGATCCACAAGTGTATCGATGTGGGGCAAGGGAAAATCATCCTTTGGACTGGCACGATTTAAATCCCTATAATCAACACACACTCTAACCTTCCCATTCTTTTTGACGACTGGCACAATGTTAGCCAGCCATTCAGGATACTGGGATACAACCAAGAATCCCGCGTCCAGTTGTTTTTCTACCTCCTCCTTAATCTTTAAGGACCATTCGGGCTTGATTCGTCTAAGCTTTTGCTTAATGGGTCGAAACCCCTCTTTTAAGGGCAACTTGTGTTCAACGATGTTGGAGTCCAACCCGGGCATATCATGGTACGACCATGCAAATACGTCCTTGTATTCCCTCAATAATTGAATCAATTGCGTTTTTATTCCATCACTGATACGGGTCCCAATGTTGACCTCTTTCAATTCTTGATCCTGCCCCAAATTCACTGTCTCCAATTCTTCTTGATTCGGTTGGAGTAGACGAGCTTCTTGATCTAGCAGTCTTTGCAGATCCGGAGAGATGGTCTCCTCATCACTGTCCAACTCAATCCATTCACCCTCGGCTTTCGGATCCCGGTCAGAGCGAACAATCACAGACATAATTATTTATTGGTTCTGTTTAGGTTTAGAGTTTATTAATATTAATGAGAGAGAGAGAATAGAACAAAATGAGAGAATAATGTGTGAAAAATGCCTTTTTATTGATATATGTATGTAAAACTGTACAAAACCCTTTATTTACATGAAAAGGTCCTCATGATCTCGGGTACTGATCATGAGTCCCTAAAAGAAAAAAAATGTGGAGGGGCCCTATCATGGCTTGCCCTTCTCTCTACTCCTGCTGCGGTAGAGGATTCTTGCTCACGTCGGGCGCCGTCGAATCGAAAGTGACCCACCCAGCGTCGATAAGGTCTTGGACCTTATACTTGAGAGCTCGGCAGTTCTCCGTTGAATGCCCTTGTGCCCCCGAGTGGTATAGACATTTGTCTTGTGGATTGTACCAATCGGGGTAGGGTGGATTCACCTTCTTTGGTGGAATGTAAGCTATAAGACGCGCCTCTACTAGCTTCGGCAGGAGATCGCTGTAAGTGGTCGGAAGTCTATCAAACTTCTTCACAGAGTTGTTTTGCGATTTGCCTGACTTCGAAGCGGAAGAAGACGGAGCAATGGTTACAGCGTTGACTCCTCCTTCTTTCTTCTTCCCAAAGGCCTTCTTAGCTTCATATGATTGGGAAGGCTTAGCCAGCTTCCCACTTTTAAGTCCTTGTTCCACCCTTTCTCCTATGGTGATGATGTCCGAGAAGAGTGTCGTTGTGTTCCCTATCATTTTATCGTAATAGGGACCAGTCAACGAGTTGATGAATAAGGACACCGTCTCCTTATCCGACAGCGGGGGCTCTATCCGTGCCGCCAACTCCCTCCAACGTTGGGCGTACGCCTTGAAGGATTCATCGTTCTTTTTACTCAAGGCTTGAAGATCAGACCTATCGGGTGTTAGGTCGATATTGTATTTGTAGCGCTTGAGGAAGGCGTCGGCCAACTGCCTCCATGTGTGTACTAGATTTCCATCTAGCTGCATATACCAGTTGAGTGCAGTTTCAGCTAAGCTCTCTTGAAAGCAGTGGATCAAGAGCTTTTCATTTGTGGCATATGCAGCCATCTTGCGACAGTACATGGTGAGATGACTTTTAGGGCAAGTCGATCCCACGTACTTTGGGAAATCTGGCACTTTAAATTTAGGAGGGAATTGAATGTCCCTCACTAAACACATGTCGGCGGCATCCTTAATGTCAAAGTCATGCCCCTCCATAGCCCTTAGCCGATCCTCGAGGGCATGGAATTGTTCCTTTGAGACCTCGGGCTCTTTTATTATAATTCCTGCCCCAAGGGGTACGGCGTTTGGAGGATCTTTTTCATGCTCTTCCTCCTCTCCCTCATGATGGGACCCATGATCACTATGATGAGAATCATGGATGTTGTGATGACGCATGAGTTCCATCATTTGCGCCATCTGCTCTTTAAGCTGTGAAAGCTCGGTTGTGAGCTTCTTGTTTTGCTCCTCCAATGCTTCCATTTTCTTGATTTTCTGTGCGCGCGTAAGGACAGAGAGATGACCAGCCACTTTCTAAAATGAATGTTTAGTTAGTTTATTTTATGGAATGAATACACTCTTTAACATGATCTTGATAAACCTCCATCTTTAAGGCGCTGCCTTTTTAAGACAGAAGTTTACCACCCTTCTTTATCTATGATTTCTCCCCAACGGAGAATCTCTATAGTCATGGGTCTCTTTCACTCATGTCAAGAGGTATTGGTGACCCTAAAATGTATGTTTTTATGAGGATGCATGATGTCTTATTGGTAATGATGTACATGCTCCTCACTTTTGTTATATTTTCGCACATGGTCTTTCCTCTCATGTCATGGTTTTTTATGCATGGGGATTATTTTTAGACCTTATCACGAGGTTATTTATTAATGCACAAACAATTGCACATAAACATTTACACAAACAATTCACTCATCCACGAACAGTCACGAGCGAATCACGAGGTAGGGGTATCCTGCAGAAATGGTGCATATTCAAGGTGGGTTCTAACTGTTCTCACCAGTCCAAGGCCCCCAAGGTGCCCCCATTATAGGGACCCAATTCCTCTCGTCGTAGGTCGATGGAAAGTTCCAACGCACCGTCGGACTCAAGTTCATGGTTATCACCTTGAGTGATGTTTTCCGACAACGGTCTACGGGCACCTATAGACCCATTCGACAACCGGCCGTACTAACATCCACTCCCTATGGTTAATCACTCATGCCCCCGGGTATAGAGGGAACTGTTGTGTGCAAAGGTTTGTGTGCAATTTTATTTCAAACAATTGCGGAAAATTAAACATACAACAGTTATTAAGGCCAAATAGATAAACATGTTATCATACAAGTGAGGGGTAATAAAGTAATTTTAACTATTATTTGTTAAAAATAATCTGTCACTAAATGGGACTGACTCTCGAGGCTTCCCCAGTGGAGTCGCCATCTGTCGCCACCGGCCCGAAACGGGCTTTCGACGTTCGCGAAGGATGGTTGGACTCGTTTATTTGTTTAAAAATAGTGGATTGCTAGAATGACTTATTCTCAAACTGAGACCTCGTCAAACGAGCAATTTTATTAAAAGGCTCACTAATCCATGTTAATCCCAAGCGGGACCCTCCATGGATTAGTGGTTTTCATAAAAGGAGGGTTCGTGGAGTCGCCACCAATGTTTTACTCAAAACATTGGAAAAAGGGATAAGGCAATTGATTTAAAAATCAACTTTGGCCACTACAACCAGAGTTGGGTAAGGGAGTCGGTTACGCGTGGGGAAGGTGTTAGCACCCCACAGCGCCCCTTTCGGGTTCCCTATGACAGATTATTTTCTAAAATAACAGCGTAAAATTACTAAATTACCCCTATTTATTCTAAGCAATTATAAATTGACTATCTACATGATGACAGTTTAAATATGCACACAGAAAGCAGTAAAAGGAAGGATTGAAGGGAAACCTCTTGAAGCGTGCTTTTATATTGCAAAGAACTGGGAAGCGTTTTGGCGTTCCCTCGCTCTACAAGCCCGCTCCTCGCTCTCCTAGAACAAAATTTTAACTAAGGGAATCAAAAAGATTTCCCCTCGACTAGGTTCGATCCTCAAGCAAAATGGCTCGGGGCTCAAGAACTTCGTCGGATCAACTCTCCGAGTGGTTTCTAGGGCAGAACACTGCTCAAAAACCCCAGAATACTCAAGGAGAGGGTTGAAACTATCTGAAAAAGTGTGGAATGACGTCCAATTAACGTCATATTTATAGGGAATAGGCGCAATACGGCCTACAGGGGCAATACGGCCGTATTGAAATTTTTGAACTTCAATACGGTCGTATTGAAGTTCAATACGGTCGTATTGAAGTTCAGAAATTTCAATACGCCCGTATTGAGTTCGCTGCGGTTGTATTGAAGTGTCAATACGGTCGTACTGACTTCAGTATGGCCGTATTGAAGCTTCAATACGGCCGTATTAAGTTCAGTACGGCCGTATTGGGCTTTTTCCCTCCACTTCTTTATTTTGAGCTATTCTAAGACCTCTGGACCTACAGAGAACCCTCCTAGGGCCTTCGAGGAGTCCTTCTGGCTGATTATCCTTCAGTCTTCGAGAGTCTTCAAGCTTTATTTCCGACCCGGACAATTTTAGTGGTCTACAGCAGGTTGACTAAGTGTGCCTATTTTCTTCTCGTCAACAAGAAGTGGTCCTTGGAGAAGCTCACTTAATTGCATGTCAGGGAAATAATATGGTTGAATGGAATGCCTTCCATTATTATCTCTAATCGAGATATGAGATTCACTTCTAGATTATAGCAAAGTATGCACCAAGCTTTGGGAACAAGGTTGAGATTGAGTTTCGCCTATGACTTATAAATAGACAATCAGTCTAAGAGGATGATCTAGTCACTTGAGGATTTGCTGAAAGCTAGTGTTTTGGATCATCTTGATAGTTTGGAGGAGGTGTTGCCTCTAGTGGAGTTTACATATAATAATAGTTTTCATGCTAGCATTAGCATGGCTCCCTTCGAGTCATTGTATGGGAGAAGATGCAAGACTCCTCTATGTTGGTACAAGGTGAATTGGTAATTGTTGGGCCAAAATTAGTTTTGTAGACGACAGAGAAAGTGAAGCAAGTTTAGGAGCAAATAAGGACTGCCCAAAGTAGGTAGAAATCCTATGTTAATCGGAGAAGGAAACCTTTAGAGTTTGAGGAAGAGAAACATGTATTCTTGAAGGTGACGCCCACTATCAAAGTGGGGAGGGCGATGAGGTCCAAAAAGTTGACATTGAGGTTTGTTAGGCCTTAACATATCCTTCATCATGTAGGCTCAATGGTATATTTGTTGGCTTTGCCACCTTCTTTGGCAAACCTACACGATGTGTTCCATGTATTACAGTTGAGGAAGAATTTTCATTACCCAAGTCATGTTGTGCAGTAGGATGTGGTGCAAGTGAGAGAAAGTCTCACTTTTGAGAAGCAATCGAGTGTATTTGTATACCGTAAAGAGAAGCAAATGAGGGGCAAGACCATCAAGCTAGTCAAAGTTGTATGGGATGTGACCATTGATGAGGCTATATGGCAGCTGGAAGATCATATGAGAGATCGATACCCATTTCTCTTCCCAAATAAGACAATTTTCTAGGACAAAAAATTTTCTTGTTAAGGAGATTGTTACACGTAAGTTTAAAGGGGGAGGTCTCATAATTATTTTTAATTTTCCAAAGTTAGTGAAAGATGAGCGAACTATTTCCTTTCCCATTCCTAGAAATCTTCTTCTATCCCTATCTTCTTGTGTAGCTAGTGAGTGGGTGTGAGATCTTCCTAAAAGTGAGTTTCTTGTTGAGTTCGAATCTATGCAAAGCTCTTTCTTCGCTTCTCCTCTTGGAAAATTTTGGCTCTCCAAAGAAGTAAATGAAGCTTTCATTTTAGTTGTGTCTTGCGCATTTTGATTTGGTACCCTTTTAAACCCCTAATTTTTGTGTTGTATTACTAGAATTGTGATGGTTGAGTTATGGGTTGTGGGGGTTTCCAAGAGTTGTTCCCTTTGGCTTAAGGTGAATATTTAAATTAGGGGATGCATGTTTCTTGATTGGTGAATTTTTGATGTATAAATGTCGTATAGTGGTAGTATGTTGCAAATGGATGGTTGTTAAATTGCTAAGTGTAGGATTCTAGGTGAAAAGTAGTTATGCATAAGTGTAAAATTGATGTGGCGCCAAGCGTGCCTTCATTGTGTTAGGCGCAAGATTGATGGCATTGGGTATGACAAAAAAGAGTGGCCTCGAGTTGGACTAGCGTTAGGTGGAAAGGCCACAGGTGCTAATGGTGTGGTAGCAAATATGAGTCAAGTAGAAAGCCCTCTAGCTGATTAGAGTTAGGCGTGGGTTTTGCCATGTAATGCGTCGAAGTGTGGGGCACTCTCTAGATCAATCATGTTGGGCACGAGTAAGGTGATGCCATGTATGGGCGACACAAGGAGCTCGTTGCCTCCATGGTGTTGGGTGCCGCTGAGTAGCGTTAGGCACTGCTAAGTAGTGTCGGGCACCATTAAGTAGCGTTGGGTTCAACCTGCATGTTGTATAGAGGATATTTTATATTAGTCTAGTCTTTGATGTATTGGATTTATATATTTTGTATATATTTCATATGTTTTAGCTTCTGCCTAATGTCGATTATTTTAGGGGTAAGTGCAATGACCTGTTAAACAATTACAATTGTTTTCTTTTTAAAATTATTCTTATGTGCAACAATCAGTAGTGTCAATTGAATAATATTTTTATCTTTGACACTATTTAATTGTAGGGATTTAATAACTAACCATTTGTTAACTAAAATTTTTGTTTAAGGATAATTTTAGAAAATACAAAATTTATTATTTTTTGATAAAATATTTTTAAAAATATATGAAAACTAATAACGTTAATTGAATAACAATTCTATCTTTAACATTGTTATGAGAGTTTAATAATTAGTCATTTGCTACCTTAAACCTTTATACAATTATTTTTCTTTTGTAAATAAAATACAAAAAAAAATATTTTACATATATAATAAGATCAAAAAATATTTCTTGGGAGTAAAATTAATAAATATTTTTAAAGTTATATATTTTTGGACAATTATTTAAAGGTACTATTTTTAGAGGTATTGTTCGAAAAAGCGTGAGAGAGAGTTCGTGTCCGCATGATTCTAGAGGAAAACTGAGACTTTTGAAAATGGCTAGAGGTAGGAATGACAAAAAGGTAGGGTGAGTATAGGTTTCAATATTCTCGTTTTCGTTTCATTCCCTATACCCATTCTTGTCCCAATACCCCACGAATATGGAATTTGTGTCTTAAAGTGAATGTTAGGCTACAAGAAAGGGGGTTAAATTATTTTATTCTTTAAAAATTAGTTCTTTATGAAAATATGTTCTTTAAAGGTGAACTCCTAAGTATTTAAACTTAGAGTATTCTTGTGAAAATAGTTTATGAGTTAACTTGTTTTACAACAGATTATGCAACAATAGAATATAAAATGCAGTAAGGTAAATA
Organism: Cajanus cajan; assembly: GCF_000230855.2. Lineage (NCBI taxonomy): Eukaryota > Viridiplantae > Streptophyta > Magnoliopsida > Fabales > Fabaceae > Cajanus > Cajanus cajan. Next base: position 13,658,027 of record NC_138525.1, read on the forward strand.
AACAAGTAAATGGATATAAAGTTAGAGAGATTGGACACGGATTTTTATACTAGTGCGCCCCAATTGGACTCCATCCATTCCCCATACAAACTTGTGAGATTTTCAATTTTACACCCAACTGCTATTTAAAATCAAGGAAGAGTTATTAGAGAGATGATGAAGAAGGAGGAGGAAGAAGAGGAGAAAAAGGAGGAGGAGGATTAAGGAAGGAGATAAATAAAAAAGATAATTTTTAAAATAAAATTTATTTAAAATAGAAAATGAATAAAAAAATATTTTACAATTTTTTAAAAAGAAAAGAAAAGAGAATGCATTTTAAAAAATGTATATATCATAAACCTAACATTTTCAGCCCTTAAGACTAGGTGGGCTAAAATCAACCATGGACTAACCCAGTTTAATTTTCTAATTTTATTTTGACATTTTAAACACAACCTACTTACATAATTCCAACTTGCATATAAAGGAAAAGGAAAAATTAAACTATCCTGCAATTAATCACCAAAAAGAAAATAGAAAGGAATAATAAAAATAAAAAAACTATCTGGCTGAGCTTTTTTTTTTTTTTTTAATCTATTTCACATAATGTAATCCTATTCAAATCATAAGACAATTGTGAAATCCTGCAATTAATCACCAAAAAGAAAATAGAAAGGAATCACAAAAAAAAAAAAAAAAAACATCTTGCTAGCTAGGCCTTTTTTTTGTTTTTTTTTAATCTGTTTCGCATAATGTAATCCTATTGAAATCATAAGACAATTGTGAATTCTAAAACTGTCTTCAAACATTTGATACAATTGTATACTTCAAATTTAAAATTGACACTATTAATTAATTTAAAATAACTTACATGCTTAGTTGAACCGAAGTTTACTTGGATCAATTATAAATTTATAATGCAGCATTATGAGCTAGTTACATTATGGAAAATTAAATTTTAAAAAATATAAATAATTTTTTTCAAAACTACTTTGTATTCATCAAAATTATTTGCATAATGATTCATAACTAAATTAACCACCTTCGTTATATCTAATCATGTCATTTTTAATCATTTTAACTAAGATTTGAATTGTGTATACATATATTTTGTTAGTGTGAAGCATGAAGGTTATTTTATTTATTGTGGTCGTAGATTGAGTGGAAAATTGAGGTTGCTGGTGTTATTATAAGGAAGAAAGCTTGAGGCTAATTTGTAGTTTACAATAAAAAGGAATAATTTCATATTCTGTATTACAAAATATATCATTTTATTAATAATGAAAATATAGTGAGATTTTTATGATACCTACACTGCAATGCGAGTTGTTCAACATTTATAACGCAACATTTGTTATATTGATGGAATGTTTATTGATTGTGCAATTAAGACAACCCACGTGTAGGAGTAACAAAATTTGTCTTATGGTGTGTTTGGATGAGAAATTTTACAAATTCTAAGGCATTTAAAATTCTTGGTATTTGAATTACTTTGATTTCAATTTCTATCATTCTTAAAATATTTTGTTTGGATAAGTCAATTTAAATTTATCAAATTTTAAATTTTTGAGTTGGATATGGTAATTTGATTCCACCATGATAAAATTGATTTTAATTAAAAATGTATTTATATGTTGATATTTTTAAATTAAATTTTTAAAAAATAAATAATAGCTAATTTTTAAATATTTAATAATTTTAAAAAATTAATATTAGGTAATATTTAATAATTTTAAAAATATTTTTAAATATTCAATAATTAAAAGAATGAAGAGATAAGAGATAAGATAACATATATAAGTGAAATAAGAAAAATAAATATGAGAAATTTTAATTTCTTACTTTTTTGAGAGAAATTGAAATTCTACTATTTTAAGGAATTTCACAAATACTTGAATTTCAAATTCCTTATAAATTTTCCATCCAAACAAGGTATTTCACCTCAAAAAATTTGAAATTCTTCAAATAAATAAATTACTTCATTTAAATTCCCCATCCAAACACACTATTATGGATTTTTCCCGATAATGTTTCCTCACAGCCTCCATTACTGTTGCTTAGTGACGGATCCAGAAATTTTAGATAGTGGGGACAATACTTATTTATATATTTGTAGTATTAAAAATTTTATGTATAACTTTTAAAAGTATAAATATATATCATAATTATTTTTTACAAGTTTTGATATCTACGATTACAATTAAAGATAAAAATAAATTAGATTAGACTAGATTTTATTATAACTTAGTAGGTTTGAACCTAACTTTCTTTAAAAATATATATCCTAAGTATGACTTATTTATCTATCATAGACATTTTTTAAATGTTTGCATAGAACTACAATCCTAAAAACCTACTTTATAATAATTTAATACTATTAAAAATATAAAAATAAATATGTTAAATTTTATAAAAATCAAGTTTAATTTATTTATGATATAAAAATGTTTTTAGTATCTAATATATATTTTTAGATGATAATTTATTTTAAAATATATTTTATAATAACAATTCCAAATGAAACATAAATCTTTCAATTTTTTATTTTGATTTTTTTTAATCAACGTATACAATAAATAAAAAATACAAAAGGTAAACATGCATACTACAAATTTTATTTTATCAAAATTAATTTTTTAATATATTACATTATATATGTGAGTATTAATATATATATATATATATATATATATATATATATATATATATATGTGTGTGTGTGTGTGTGTATGTGTGTTTGTATTATAATTAAACTTTTTTTAAAATTAATTTATTTTTAAGAAGTATTATTTATCATATAAAAGAATTAATCTCTTTTAAAAGTTTGACAGATATTAAATAAATAAATATTTTCTTTGAATCTATATTTTATACATATGATAATTTAAATATATATATTTATTTTATTAGAATATAATTTTTATTTTTTAAAATATATTATTTTTTAAAATAAAAAATTATGTATGTATCAAATAGTAGTGGGGGCAAGTGCCCCCACACTCTATAACGCGGATCCGTCCCTATTGCTAACGTGTGAAACAAAAATGACTTTTGGACACGTCACGTGCTATTTAACACTCACTTAGAGAGAAAAAATAAATTAAGTATGAGATAATATATTATGAAACAAAAAGAGATAAATAAAAATGAGAAATGTAGAGTGAGTATTAAAAAATGAAGTGTCTATCTAAATATCATTACTAAAAGATAAATTATATTCTATCATATACATTTGTTGATCAAGCCAGCAAAAGAAAAATCCATACCAAATATGGTAGTGTTTAAGTAACTAATTCAATACCTATTTACTGCTAAAAGAGAGAGAGAGATGTTGCACATCTTAAAATGGAACAACTACAATGAAAACATGTAAAGTTTTCTATACATAAAAAATTATATTTGATATTTGTCTATGCATATTTCAAGGCAAAATGCTGTCATTCAACATTAATAGGTACAAATGAAAGATTGATAAATTACAATTATCTAAAAATCTGTCTCGTTAAATTCAAAAAATGAAAGGGGTATCTCTGGAGGAATTGGTGTTGCTGCCACACAATTGAACTGTACCAAAACACCAAATACAATTGAAATCAACATAATTATGCAATATGACAAGTAGAATTAAAATAATAATTCAAGTTAAAATATTACCTTGCTTTGTCTATATTTCTCTCTCACAATTTCTACAGAACTCCATCTCCTTCTAAGGTAGAAGTCATGGATGCTTAGAACACATTCCTTCATGTGAGCAGGTGTATATCTGGTGATTTGGTGAAGCTTTGAATTCTATTAAAAAATAATAATAAGTTAGCAATTCCTCCACATTGGATATCAAATACACATACAAAAATAAATCATTACCCAAGGATTTGTGTTTGGACTTAATATAAATCTGGTGAGAAATACAACAGACGCAGCTACCAAAGATGGCAAGAACTTTAGACAATGATAATCGAACAAACTGAGTTCAGCAATGTAACGACTAAGGGGCTCAAAATGAAGACTAGAATTCTGCATATTGAGAGAAGAATATTAGTCAAATAATGAAATGTGTCTCTTATTCAATGTTATTAATTGTAGCATGCAAAAAAAGCAATGGTAGAAAACCAAAATATGTTGAAACGACTGACATAATACATTAGAGACTATTTAATTAAAAAAAAAAAAGAGAATATTTTTATAACATTTTATTCTTTTATAAATATGTTGAATTGAGAAATTAGGTAATTATAACTCTCTTTTCTTTTTTGAAAAATTCTCCAAATATAGAAGAAATTGTAATTAATAAAATCACTTTTGAAACTTATATGCATAATGTGTAACAAATGAATTAAAATAAAAGTTAACTTACATCAATATCCTCTTGACCAACCGTAACGAATCTCCTACAAACAAGGAAAAAAAAGAGCATATTGAGACAAGATCCCAAGAAAAAACTAGTACAAGCCAAATTAATCCAATAACCAACATGGACATAAAAACAAAAAAGAAACATACGTTAAGAATGTGTTCACAGTAGGAGAACCCAATTCAAACTTCAAAACCTTCAATATATCAGCTTCCATGTTCACAACCTTCATAACAAAAATCATCAAAATCCAAAGCTAAAGCCTGCAATAAAACTAATAACAAATGAAAGACAAGAATCACCTCCTGATTAGAGCATGAGTAACCCGCAATGTAACGAAGGTCCTCAATAGTAAGTGCCCTCCTATCTTCATATTTTCTATTTACGGAACAAGATTAATTAGCTAAAAATTCATATTTGGTAAATGCTTGATACAAAATATATTTGAACAACTAGAAAACTTACGAAGCAACAAGCAAGGAAGAAAGTCCAAGCAATAGCATCTTGTCTATGGGCGTATTATTGAAGGATAGAAACCTATCCAAATAAGCAACACTAGAATAGAGCACATCCGAAACAAGTTCGTATTTGTCGGTCTTCTCCACCAACCAACCCACAACAATAGCCCTCGTGTAAGCACTAATATCGCACTGAACTTTCTCAATATAATTAGGTGAGGGTGCCCTAGTAGGATCTATCTGAAAAACACAAGTCATTACAAAGAAATTAAGGATATAATTTGAAATATAAAAGATTTAAAAATTAAAACGAAAAGAAAAGCCTAGTACCTCGATCCAACGTAGGTATTCGTAAATATCAGAAACGCAACGATCACGCAATGGTCGAGGGTTCTTTAACATGGGTACGGGTTTTTGAAATTGTAATACAGATTTTTTCGACGTGGCAACGTTGGTGAAGCCATGCAAAACGTAGCGTCTCTTCTTGTAGGGACGAAGATGATCGCATATTTCAGAAGAAGAAGAAGAGTGCGTGTTGTTCTCTGCGTTGGCCATAGTAGAATAGGAGAGTGTTGAGAAAGAGAAGGAAGCAAAGGAGGTTCAAGAATGCAAATTAAAAGATAATGCTTTGACCCTCTTTATATGCATCTTCCAATTTTAAACTTTTTATTAAATTTTGCGTCTAAAAACCTCAAATCATCTTCATCTTCCCTCCACTTATACTTTCCATTTCCGGTAATATCGTTATTATTTGCTTCATGTTTTTGAGATTATTGTATTTACATTTGCTTACTATAATATAATACTTGTTTTCAACATTATTATCTAATATAATCCTAGCGGGAATTAATCAAAGTGGTTATAAATATAATACTTGTTTAAATTTTTATTAAATCTCGTAATAAATCGTTCAAATTGATTTAGATAGAGAATTTAATTTTGAAATTCCAATTTTTTAAAGTAATATAAATTGATTTTGAATTACTTTTCTATAGAGGAAACTAGGAGAGTTATCAATTAAGAAGGTGCTTATATAATGTAATTTGAACAATCAAATTTTCAATCAAATTGAATCCAAGTGGAAGTTGAAACCGTTATAAATAAGATATATACTTGTTTCGATTTTTATTATGGGAAATTACGCAAAAAAAAATATTTAAATATATATACAATATTTACTCATAAATAATATCAAATAATGTTAATTGAATATCATTTTAATAAAAAAAATCATATATTATTTGTTATACTAAATTATATTTTTTAGATAAATTCAAAAATCAAATTTTACTAAAAGATTTTTTGAGATTGATAACGTAATAAGACATATCAGCATATTAAAAAAAATTCTATAAATCTTGATTAATTTTAAAAATAAACTATCTTTAAAAATATAATTTTGAAACTTGTGCTTTTATTATTCATATTTTTTTAGATAAAATAAAATATTCAATTAACAGTTATTGAAAACGTTTTAAGAGTTATTTCTTGACGTAATAATTTTAGATATTTTTAATTTTTAATATAATTCATATTTTATTTATTTATTGATTAGATTTTAAAATAAAATTTTGCACCTAAAATTTTCACGCCAAACCTCAAATCTTCTTCATCTTTCCTCCGCTTAAACTTTCCTTTTCCAACAATATCTGGTTTTTGAATATATTTAAATTTAAACTTGTTTTTGGAGATTATTAGTACATAGTAAGCGGAGGAAAATAATAGTATGCATTGGACACTTCATTTTGCATTAACTCACTATATTATACTTGTTTTAATTTTTAGTTTTCAGCATTATATTTTACATTAGCTTACTACAGATATTTGTTTTTTGGGGATTATTATTTAATCTAAGCGGGAATTGAAACAATGATAAGTATTAGTAGGAAAAAAAAAAAACTTCTTGCTTTCATATTTTTTTTTAAAAATTGGATAATTATGATTTCTAAAGAGGACAATTATAATTTTGTATATATATTTTTTCTGTTTTATCTTTAAATATAAAATAGTGAAATAAATAAATAAATAAATATATATATATATATATATATATATATATATATATATAATATTATTGCCTTTAAAAAAAGTGAACATCAAAAAAAGATATTTCTTTCCTATATTGTTATAGATATAACACCTATTTCAATTTTTATTAAACATCTCGTAATGAATCTTTAATAATTTATATATTAAATCAATAATTTTGCTTTTTATGTTGATAGACAATTTAATTTTGAAATTAGGAAACTTAGTTATTAGGAAGGTGCATAGTATTTTTTGTGCAATCAAATTTTCAACCAAATTTTCTCTTAAAACAAATCCCCGATTGCTTGTTTCTTTAATCCCCTTCTGTTATCTTATTTCTTTGCTGGTTTCTTTAATTCTTATTTTATTTGTATTATCTTTAATTCGTAAGTATATGAATTTTGTTTAAAAGTAATATAAAATAAAAATAATAAATAATAAATATTACAATATGAAAAATGTATAATTAGAAAAAAGAAAAATAATCCTAAACAAAAATAATTATAAAAAATAGTTATTAAATAAGTGAATAGTTATTATTGATAAAATAGATGACTAATTTTATTTATTCATTTTTTTCTATTCTAGTATAAAGAGAAATGATATTGAGGAAAAGATAAATATATAATAGATGAGTATAAATGTCTAAAAAAAATATAAAAATAAAAAAAAATCTCATTTATATATGATAAGTATAGATGGTTTTATAACTCATGCACAAATCACAATTACGAGCATACAAAAATTTACTCATAAATATTATAAAATTATATTAACTAAATAAAATTTCAATAAAAATTATATATTATTTGTTATGTAATTTAATTATCTTAATTAGATAAATTCAAAATCAAATTTTACTAAAAGATTTTTTGCGTTTGATAACCAAATAAGAATATCAGCATATAAAATATAAATTCTATAAAATCTTGATTAATTTTAAAAATGAATTATCTTTAAACAGATAATTTTGAAACTCATGCTTTTACTATTCATATTTTTGTGTTAGATAAAATAAAACATTCAATTAACAATCATATTCTGTGAAAATATTTTTAAGAGTTATTATTTGATCTAGTGTTTTTAATATTTTTAAATTTTTTATTTAATTATTTTTTTTTATATTTATTTATTAATTAATAAAATTTTAATATTTTTAAAATAAATTATTAATAAGTAAAAATGATCTTGTATCACAATATAAATTATTTCTCTAAAATCTAAAATATAATTTATATTTTTTAAAAAAATATTTATACAAATTTAAATATGATAATTTATATATTTGAATATATTGTTTACTTTATATATAATTTATTATAATTTTAATTATCTATATCTATAATCTATAATTTATAATCTATAATCTATACTTTATCTATGATAATTTATATATTTAAGTATATTATTTACTTTATATATAATATATTATAATTTTAATTATCTATATCTATAATCTATAATCTATACCTATATATAAAAGCGATTATCTATTTTTACGTACATAATTTTTAAACTATTTTATTTTTATATTTTTAAATAATAAAAAATAATATTAAGAATCAACTATTCTTATAAATTCAATATTCAAATTTGAGGTCTTGAGATTCAAAGATTAAACACAACACTAGTTGATTCAACAAACATTAGTAATCCTTAAACATGTTTAAATAAATATAGAGGCACGAAGTGTCTCGATCCCACTAGCACATATAAAGGGATACTCCCTTTTGCATCCATATTTTTTAGATATTTATACTCCTTTATTATATATTATTTTTTCAACCATCATATATCTTTTAAGGGTAAAATAGAAGAAAAATAAATATGTATAAAAAATTTAATTATCCATTTTATTAATGATAATTATCCTCCTATTTTATAACCACCTCTCCAATTTTATTTAATATTATTTTACTCTTTTATAATTACATATTTTCTCATTTGATTTAAATTTTATAATCTCTATTATTTTATTTTTATTTATATTATCTTTAAATAAAATATATAAAAGCACGAAGTCAAAGTTTCTTAACACCACTAATTATTAATAAAGACGATATTACTTTTTATATTGTTTTTAGTGTCTACTTTTACGTTGACAAAAATTTCCCGTATTTTTATTTTTTATTTTTATATTTTTAATTATTCATACATAACTATTTTTATTTCACATCGACAAAAATTTGCTCTTATTGTTTTAAGTTAGTTTCCCATTTCTTTCGTCAGTAAAGCTATCAAAACAGGTCACTCAACTTTACCCACCACGAGTTGGCTAATAAGTGGGTCAACTCAACCCAACTCACCTTCTAATGAGCTAACAAAAAATGAGTATGACCAGACTCATCACGGATTGGTGGGTTAAACGGATTGGTTCACTTAATTTTTTAAAATTTTTTAAAAAAATCTATTTTTTTCTAATGTCTAGCCATATTTTTTAAATATATATAATTATTTTTTAAATATATATTCAGTCAAATCTATATTTTTTAAATATAATGTACAGCCACACAATCTTTTTTTTCTTTCTAATTTCTTTTATTTTTCTTCCACAAAAATAAGCCTCTAACCCGAAAAATAACCCTTCCAGTGTAGCATTTGATTGAATGAATAAGTGGACTATGGATTTTTAATTTTTTTTATGAGTGGACCGTGGATTTTTAATTTTTTTTTTTTACATGAGTGGGTTGTTGTTTTTATATTCTTTTTTGTGTGAGTGGGCTCGTGAGTTAACCCAGTTCACCACGAGTTCAACCCGAGTGAGCCAAATTCTTAGTGGGTCAGTTTGAATTTTTAGCAATATTAAAATTTGCAAAAAAAATTTAGCCCAACCCGACTCGAATCCGTGGTGGGCTGGGTTTGTAACGACCCGCCTTAGGTCGCCACATCAACAAACAACTAAACAACACATAGGAATAATTTACAATAAAGAAAAGAGAGCAAAAACCAGCTACACTAGAGTATAAATATACAATAACGTATAAATTATTTTCATCATATAAAACATAATTTTATAAAAGAGTCATAATCAGTAAGGTTATACAGTCATCCAAAAGATAATATATATATATACAACATCATGAAGACATCAAAATAAGACACCCTAGGTGCTGGTCAAGCTCTAAGTCTAGCCACTTTTCAAAGCAGCTACCAAAAGACTCCTTGTCATCTCAAGCCTCACACCTGATTTTCTCCCCCACATAGTGAGATCATCATAGCCCACATCATGAAAATATAAGGGTTAGTACGTATAAAATCAGCCATAGTACAACATAATGAAATATCATCAAAACAGATATTCATCAACAACTTTTATCCATACTAAGGGAATGACAACATTATTACATGTCTATCTCCATGCCAATATAAACCAAATCCAAAATCCAACGTATACATATCCATACCAATGCATACATATTCTATAGTAATGAAGGATCCAGAGCCAATGTATACAATCCATACCATATGCATACATATTCCATATCCAAACGAACTTCACACCACTGTATAATCCCAAGAAGTAGCCAACACATCCAAACCAAATGTTGGCCTCAACACATCCAAACCAAGTGTTGAATTTGTGAACATGTCACCTGCCCATGTCACACACCTAACCTCTCATGGAAAATATACAGTTGGATTACATCGTCATGTAACCCTGGTGATCTTTCCACTTCATCCATCGGTATGACTCAGCCTTGTCCTCATACCGGTAGCAAATAGAATACTTAAAGGAGTACTTCAAAATCCACCTAACATCTGAAGTGGTTTATTATATAATCTTTGGAAAAGTTTCATATTGGAATCCTCACCATGGGACTCCCAAATTCCATATTTTCCCAAAGATTATATCCAGATCTCACCAAGAGATCACCCAATCCATACCATAACCTTACTCCTCTAAGTCCTATTAGCTTTCCAAACCAAACACACATAAGCACATTCCATAATTACATGCAATCTTTTCCATAACCATGCCACATTCCATACCAAGTATAAAACATCAAAGATGACATGATTCAACATTTAAAAGTTCCATAAAAACTTAATTATAAAAGGTTTTTCTCAAAGAGACCACACGTCCAGCGCATTCAGATCACGCCCGGCGCAAATTCAAACAGAGACTTCACGCTTGGCGCGCTCACTCTGCGCTCGACATAGTCTACACAAAGACCTACAGAGGTCTCCGTGCCCAGCGCACTTATCCTACGCCCGACATAATTCTAGACAGAGACTCCCAATGAGTCTCCACGTCCAGCGTACTTATCCTATGCCCAGCGTACTTATCCTACGCCCAGCACAATTCTAGATAAAGACTCCCAATGAGTCTCCACGCCCAGCGTACTTATCCTACGCCCGGCGCAATTCCAGACAGAGACTCCCAATGAGTCTCCACGCCTGCCGTGCTCAGATCACGCCCAACGCCATATCAATAACCAAAAACACAAGGCCCACGTTTGTTATCACGCCCGGCGTGGTTCCATTCACGCCCGACGTGGTCCATCCAAGGACTTCCCACTTCAAATCATGCCCAGCTCAACTAACCTCGCGTCCAGTGTGATTTGACAATGGTGGTCCCTGATGAATGCATTCCCGGTGCCAAGAACTGCGTCTGGCGCATGTACAACCAGAAACCCGCAAAAACCTCAAAAATTCCTTCCCAACATGAACCCAATCCAAATTACATGAGTTCGAACCATTATAAAGCATAATCACTATCCAAAAACAACATAATAAGCGATAAAATCAAGTCTTAGCCATTAATCCATGGAAATCATGGAGAAACCCAACCAAAACCCTTTCCACTCAATCCAACCTTAATCATGCATAAATCATGGAATCAATGTGATATTTCAAACACATACATACTATATTAAGTCTTATAAGTACTACCCTTACCTTAGAAACTTCATAAATGCAAGATTCTACTAGATCCTCAAATTCAAACTCAAACTTTAATCCCCCTTTTCAAGGCTTTAGAGGCTAAATCTCTTGAAACTCTAGTTGTGAAGATTGATCCTATCTTGATAAGCTTCTCAAATGTGTCCTCAGCTTCCCTCCGAACCAGAGCCTCTCTCTCTACTTTCTCTCTCTAGAAACTGTCTCTGTCTCTGTTTGACAAATAAGACCCTCCGGTCCTAAGTTCCTATATATAGCCATTTTCCAAAATTTCCAAATTTCACCCTTAGCACCTATTCACCTCAAATATCATACTCCTTGCAGTATTTCAACTTCCTAAGCTCTAAAATAACCTCAAATTCACTCAGAAAGACCAGATTTATCTTATGTTCCTATCTTTCAATCTCGTACCAATCCTATTCCTTTCTATGCAATACTCACAACTCACCACCATATGAAATGCAACATATATCAACATACAAACAAACATCACCTTCGGATACATATGCTTAGAATAATGAGTTGCATGCCATAACTTCACTTAACTAAGATGAGAAGGAAGATGATCAGTCTTCTTCCCTCTTAGTACCAATTCAGTATAATGGTGTACAATGCATCATTTACCACATTCATGATACACATGCCTATATAAACACCTCAAATATCTCATCTCATACTACAAAATCACTACCATGTCCAAAAAACTAATCAAAACCACATAATTATACAACATGCACAAAGATAAGTACATTTCAAATTCACACCTCTAGAATCCAATCCAATCCATATAAACAACATACACATACATACATACGTATATATACATATATACATATATATATATATATGTATGTATATATATATGTATATATATATATACATAAAGTATATCTACCAAATAGCTCGATATTTCTATGGCGTTACAAGGTTGGCTCACTGGATGTGGCCCATTTTGACAGCTCTACTCGTAGGAATATTTTTTAGAGAAACCTATGAAAAACTATTCCCAAGAAACAATGTTTCATAGGAATATTATTTTTCAAATAATAAATTAAACATGAGAAATTAACATTCCCAACATTAGATTCTTTAAAAAGTGTATCACTACATGCTTTGACGCTTTATTATATGAAATATGTTATTTTGAATGATGTTACTAGTTGTTATTGTTTTAGAACTCTCAGGATCAACAAATCCTTTAGAGTTACATCATTTTGAGTTGAAGTAAAAGTTGACCAAATTTGGAAAAAATATATAAGAGCCTGTGTGTGGTTTCACAATTTTCTATTTTCATTTTCAAAGAAAATAGAAAATAAACACAAAATTGTGTTTACTTTTATTTTTAGAACATGTTTTCTTTGAAAATATTTTCAAAAGAACCCAAAATTAAAAATGAAAAAAATATCATTTTCACTATTTTTTGCACTTTTGAAAATGTGGTGGCATGTAATGGTAATCATTATGATTTTTTTTTATGAACTTGTTTATAAGCTTATAGTCTTGCACATATAATTCAATAAAGTTAATTTATATATATATATATATATATATATATATATATATATTAATATTATAATATTTATTAGATATAATTGTTCTATAAATTTTAATTACATATGTTGTTTATATTATTTAATTATTTTAATTAAATATGATTAATATTTAGTGTGATTAAGTTTATGTTGCTATATTTTAAGATAAGTAGTATCATATATATTTATTTTGATATACAATTATTGCTTGTTAGATAATAAATTAATCATTTGATACAAAAAAATATAAGGGATATTTGCATGTTTTCAAAGTAAAATTCACCTATTATGAGATAAAAGTATTTAAACGAGAATAAATATAAAGTAGAATGGAAAGAATAAAATATTTACAAAAGAAAATATTATTCTAATTCATATATAAAGAGTATTTTTTATTGTAAATTTTATACCAAAAATATTTTATGAAAATTAGGAAATGAAAATTATTTTCTGAAAATGAAAATGAAAAATAAAAATGGAAAATGTTTTTTCGAAACCAAACACATCTTAAGATTCTCTAAAGACTTGAATTTGAAAAGTTCATTTCTTAGAGTCTTTAAGGAGAAATTTTAAAGAGATAGACTCTAAAGAATTTGTAACACCCTAAGTTTTCTAAAATTACTAAAAGAATATTTTTATTAATTAAAGGGTTTATAAAATATTTTAGAAACTTTTAATGATTATGATATTTAATGGTGATGATATTTGAGATTCGATGATGATGATGTTATGATTGAGATGCTATAACATCCTGTTTTTCAAAATATTATTATTATTATTATATAGTATTTGGTCAATATTATTTTTATTATTATAGGGGGAAAACATTTTATATTATATATTTATTTATTTTGTTTAATTAATTATTTTGAAGAAAAGAGAAGCGGGTCGTGAGAAAAAGGAAAATGGGTTGGTTGACCTAACCAAGTGGATTATCTTTAAGAAAGGGGTAAGACAAAGTTAATCATATCTACCTCATTTTGCATTTTGAAGGGTTAGGAAAGAAAGAGATGAGAAACAAAAAGCTTTGAGAAATAGTGCTTAGGAGGTGCTCAAGAACAATCTCAAATTATATCAGGATTATTTTTTTTAACGAAACCAGGTACGAGGGAAAATAGGATCTTTATATGCAGAGTCACATGAGGGAATGGGTAGAGGGAAAGTTTCCTAGGATTTTTAGTAATTCTTTATTGGTTTCTGTTTGGATGAATGATGGTTCTAATATTTCCTATATAGATTTATGATTGCATTTCTGGTAAAAATTGTTAAAACTGATGTTTTGGGAGAAATATTGAATTGTTGAAATGTGCCTGTGAGTTAGGGTTCTTGAGAAATTGGGGGTTTATCAATTGATGCATGTTCTTGTAAAATTGATGATGTGTGTTGTATTTTCATGCAAAAATGAGTGTTTTGACCGATTGTATTTCTAAACTAAGGTATTGTGTGTTTGGGTTAAGATTGATTTGAGTATTTCTATCTGTCCCGTAAACTCTATAAATCACACTGGCACTGGGCTTAGTTCCTAGCGTCGGACGCACATTCATCGGATGAATGTGGAAATCAGGATATTTACATTGGGCAAAAATATAATTTTGCTAGGCGTGAAATTTTAGAATGCTTGCTCGATTATAATTTCACCGGCCATAATGCTTTAAGGCGGTCTCAACCAAGTCTTAGTGTTGAGTAGGATGTCTTGGCGTCGAGCACGAATGAGAGCAAGAGCTCTTGGGTTGAGCTCATGTCGGGCAAAATTGTAATTTTGTCGGGCACGAGTCTAATTGGATATTGTGAATTTATGATGTATTTGCTAATTGTTTTATGGGTTAATACGTATGTTTTGGTGAATGTTGAATGTGATGTAAACTAGCTGTGAATTACAAGGTATGCATATGATTCTTTTAGTTCATGTGGAAATATTGGTTTGTGTATAAGATATTGGGTTGAATTGTGAATGTGGTGTGATGCTTTGGCACAGTCATATGCGTGACACAGTGTGAGACGTGAGATGTCGGCACAGGCGTGTTCGTGATATGATGTTGATTTGGAGTTGATGATATTGAGCATGTTTGAATGCGAATATTGTGTTTGCATATTATATTAAATTGAGATTGTTTCATGTTGATTTCCTATCGTGATTTCGTATAGATGCCTTTTTTTTCACCATATGTTTTGTGGTTATTTTTAGGTGAGGAAGATCTGAACATGAGCGGAATTCAAGGTGCCAATAATTGAGTCATGAGATTGCTCTGATAGTGTAACATCGGTGCAAGAGATTTTAGATCATTCATTTTATTGTAATTGGATTTTATATTTATTTGTTAGTTAAATTTATGAAGTTATATTTTATAAATATTTGTTTTAAATTATTTGAATATTAGAAGTATTTTAATTGTGAACCATTTCACCCGAGTTGGAGAACTATTTCTTTATATTTTTATATTATACGTGCTGGGGTAGAATGGGTGTCGTAATGAAGAATGCTATATTATGTGACAAATGAATAATATGAGTAATAGTAATGTACAATATTATGTTGTGTGAAGATGTTGTTGTATGAGAAGTTATAAAGATGTATTATGTGTTGAATTACTATAAGAAATGTGATGGGATGTGATGGACAAGTCTAGTATTGCAGAATGACAAGTGAGGAATTAAATTATTATATTTTTGTTGAATATTATGGTGAGATGGCAGATTGGCAAGCAAGAAGTGAGTAATTACATATTGTGTTGTTTTGTTGTGATTGTTGAGTCCATGCATTCATACTTCATTTCACGGGATAATGTGAGTCTATTCAGGTGTGATATCATAGGTCATCTACCTATAACCCACATGGTGTTATGGTGGGGAAACCTCTATCGAGAATGGGAGGCTACCATGACCAACTATAAAACTTCGGCAAGATTCTAATAATCCCCTGGTGAGGTGGTTCGAGGGGTCATTGATACAGAGTGGTCCTTACATTATTCGATGGGTGGTCTCATTCCATTACTCCTAAACTATTTTGTCCACATGATGACGATGAGGAGATTGGTACCATATGCATGTAGAATTAAGAGCATACATCTCACGAGTATTAATTAATGAATATGTTACATTTTTAATTGTTGGAATGATGGTGATAGATGGAATGTGATATATTAAACTGTTATAATATTATAGGGAGAATGGATAAATGTGTATGAGATGTAGTTGTTGTTTGATGTGTGTGTGTGTTTATCCTTATGCTTTATATATGTTATGAGGGATGAGATGTATTCTCACTCCTTGTGCTTGTATTGTTTGTGTTTGGGCTAAACGCCATTTGCAGGAATAAAGCAAGTACAATATGATGTGTTTGAGGAGGGAGAACCATAAAGATGAGCTTTGATTTGATAGTGTGACATTAGGGCTGAGTTTTAGGATAAATGATTGTCTTGAAGTTGGATTTCTTTTTAAGCTTGTTCTATTGTCAAACTTATTTAATTTAAAAAGTTGTTCTTAACTTTGATTAAATAATGTTTAATAAGTTTTCTATGGTTTAAATAATAATTATGGATATGAACCATTTTACAAGTTTTATGAGGATAATTATTATAATTTTTTTTATTTTCCAATAATTTTGTTATATTTTAGTTATTAATTCCTTTGGGGTAGAAGGGTGTCACATTTAGTGGTATTAGAGCAGGTCAGCTCATTCGGCAAATGCGTTATGTGTCTTCCATGTTTTCCAATTATGTTTCATGAAGGTGTTGATGTGATATGTAAAGTTTTTGTTTGTTTGCTTTGTCAAGGGTCCTAATTGTTTTGCTAAATTTTATTAAGATTGATCACCTCAATATGTGCACTACAAATAAGGGATTTGATGAGTCTAAAACATGTGACCATAAACATTACCCTATAATTTTTATATTTATAATTTCTCTTGTTAGCTTATTTGAAGGATGTGTTTTCTAATGAATGAATCTTTTATTGTTGTGGATAAAAGACACACACGAGAAGGGGAATTGAATAATGTGTATCAAAAACTCACACATTTGTGTAGTGAAAAGAAAACAACTTATCAGATGAAGTGTTGGAGAAGAATCAGATGAAACACTAGAGATTTTTATATTGGTTTGTCTCAACCATTGAGACTATGTCCAATTCTCAATCCAACTAGATTGAGTTCCACTAACTTTCAATAAAGTTACAAATATTCTTTTACCAAGCCACTTTTGGCTTAATCCTAAGTAATGTTTGACTTGCCTCTTAAATATTCTCTGAACAACGAGTCTATCCAGGCTTAATCACTAAGTATTCTTTCAATCAAGCCTCTCTAAGCTCAACCACTAAGTATTCTTTCAAACAAGTCTCTCCAAGCTTAACACTAAGTATTCTTTCAAACAAGTCTCTCCAGACTCAACCCTTACAACAAAGGTAATGGATGATTACAAGACTGTTTCATCTATTCTAGACGTGGTGTCGAGGCCGACCCAACATATTTTGAGGCCTAAAATGAATTTTAAAGTTAGGCCTTTTTAAAGATGAGAGAGTGACAAGAAAATCAACAATCACCCATAAAAAAATGAACTTTTAGCAAAAAATTATAATGTTAGGCTTAGACAATAACCAACAAACCAAAGTTAGTATTGATACAACTGGTTCATTAAGTTTTATAAGTAAAAAAATATTTTAGAGGCTCAAATTAAGTTAGGGTTTCGACAGCCTTATGTCTGGGCCGACCCTACGTGGTGTAATCAACAATGAAAACATAAGTAATCTACAAAGAAATATATACAAAATTTACAATGTGTTTCTTTATAGTTTTCTACTCTGTGTATTTCAGTATGTTTCTCTATATAATTTTCTCGATAACCTTATTTTCAAACCTTTGAATAGAGTCTTCAGTACCAATCTTCTAAGAAACTGAGTTTTAACCGAAACATTTTGATGAATGGTTAAAAGAATTAGGCTCTTAAGCTAAGTCTTTTAGGCCTTTTCCTTAAAGTAAAATGTTTATCTTAAACTCCTTTGATAAGTAGTCATTGTATGGTCACCAAAACAGTTAAGACCATGGTGCTACATAATAGCTCAAGTAGTATCTATTAAAGCTTTTGAGTTGTAACATTTGTTAAGCTTCTAAGTACTGAGAAAAATACATCTAAAAAACTTAAACAACTTTGTTAGTATTTCACATGAGAACTCTTCATTATTAAAACTTGAAACTAAGAGTTTTTCATTATTAAAACTAAAACACACACAATGTATATATTTAACAATTTATCAATTTGCGTGCATATGATGCGTGTCATACAAGAGTCATTATATTAGCACATGATCAATGTATACTCAAACAATTTGCCAATTCAACGATTTTTCAAACACATTTCATTTACAACATTCATTCATCATAACATCACCATTCATCCTTAACCCATCATACTCAATTACATCCAACAATAATTACAAATCATCTATATCATTCATTTTATCAAATGTCCTTAATAATATCATCGATATACTTATACACATTAAACATTAAGCAATGTAAGGATTAATATCACATCATTGGAATTTACGAAAGATAGGTGAAGGAAAAACAAATCAAAACGACAATGAGGATGCTCAGCACCAACTCGCCCAACATAGGACTCCCATAAAGTAACCCTTACTCACTAGTTGAGTCACACTTAACGTAACAAGTACACTTAGCATGAGCTTGCTCAGCGTGAAAAGCACGCTCAACATGAAACTCATTCTCAACATGGATGGCATATAGAGAAATCCTTGTTATTTGCCACTACGACTCTTAGTGCTGAAAATGATGCCCAACACCGTATTAGCAAACAACAACCCTACAACTTATGATTTTCGTATTTTTTTCTTCAATCCATTAGTTTACATACTGAATATGTAGAACACTCCAAAATAATCATATAACATGTCTAAAAAGCAATAATTTCATGTAATTACATACTTCTATTAACTAATCGCACAATAATACCCAAACATATTCTCTTAGGATTCTTATAGGAACCCACAGATAACTCAAATCATACCAAGTCAATTCAATATACAAAGTTAACCACACATATATACAAATATCATTGATAAAAGAGTTGAAGAGTAATGTAGAAGATAGAAATCAATGAATAGATATAAGTTAGGATTTTTTCTCATACAATGCATATAACAAAACAAGATGTAACAGCCCAATTTTTACTAGGCCGTGGGCCCAATTCGTTGCCCGGAACGGGCCGTTTCAAAAGTGAAACGAGCCGTTCCGGAGTAAAGAAATTGCCTAAAAAACGTAGTTGAGAACGGGTCGTTCCAAATTCCAAAATGGGCCGTTCTGGAGGGAGAATGGGTCGTTCTGGTTGAAGAACGGGTCGTTCTAGAAGGAAAACAGGCCGTTCTAGATGAGTCTCGAAACGGGCCGTTCTGGTTTTGGAACGGACCGTTCCAGTGCAAAAACTTGTGTAGATTTTTCAGGCCCAGAACGGGCGTTCCACTTTTGGAACGGGCCGTTTCGGGTTGGGTGAGGCAGATTCCTATAAATAGGAGGCCTCACCTCTCATTTTCTCAGATTTCTCATTCTCTCTTCCTATTCTCTTTTGTTCTCTCTTCTTTCCCTCTTCTTCTCTTTGAAGACCAAGGGACACTTAGAGGAGGAGACCAAGAGATCCCTATTTTAGTTCAATTTTTGTTTATCCAGGTACGGGGGAAAAGGGGATTATTTATACGTAGAGTTACATGAGGGAATTGGGTAGAGGAAGAGCCCTTAAGATTATGAAAAATTTTATAATTATTTCTGTTTGGAGAATTATTGGTCTCATTTGATTCTGTATATATTTAGGACTATGAATATATGATTTATTTGTAAAAATGATGCTCTTGGAGAAAGAACGAAATTATATAAAAGTGCCTGTAAGTTAGGTTTTGGAAAAAAATAGATTATTTCTGTTTAAGGAATTAATGATTCCATTTGATTGTATATGTATTGAGGATTAGAAATATGCTAATAATTTGTACAAATGATGATCTGGGAGAGAGAACGAAATTGTAGAAAAGTGCCTGTGAGTTAGGTTTTGGAAAAATTGGGGGTTTTATTGTTTGGGTTAAGATTATATTAAATTGCTAATTCCATTGATTATTATTACATTTATGAATGTTATATTAAATTGCTAATTCTATTGATTTAATATTGTATTAAACTGGAGAATTAATTGAGTTTTTATATTCTTGTTATATTATTGTTATTGAAGAACGATTTTTGAAGTTTCTCATGTGAACCCTTTTACCGAAATTTAAAACATTTATTTGTAAAGTTACAATATGTGTTGGGGTAGTAAGAGTGTCACATTTAGTGGTATTAGAGCAGGTCGATCCAATCGACCGTGAGTTATGAGTCTACTATCCTTGTTCGGTAGATGAATGATAGAATAAATTGATTGTGGAGTTTATTGATATGTTGGTATGATGATTGATTTTGTTGATTGCTATTTAATTGTGTGTACTCTAATAATGTTTTGTATTATGAGAAGGATAATGATGATGTTTCCCTTGTGTTGTTGGTGTTGTGTTTAATTGTGTATTGTTTTTTTTCTTCAGAATTTGGCTGAAAGACATGATATTGCTTAGTTGATGTTATTCATGATTACTCATTGGTCTTGATACTTCTTACTTACGTAAGAAGTAGTGGATGAATGTTATCGCTCGTTTTACGAGCATATGTGCCAGTAGTAGTGGATGAACCCTTGCTAATCAACTAGAAATTATTAGGACCTTAGATTTGGGTGAGACATTGATTTGTCGAGAGTTTACGGTTAATGGAATTTCTGGAATCTATAGTGGTAGCGATTGAATCCAAGGAGGTTGTATCTGAGAATTAGAGTTTTGATATTTTTGATGAGAGGTTGGAACGTTGGAAATTTCCTTAAGTATTGGTGCTTATATGTTAACCTTTTATGGTTTAGGTAGCATGTGAATTTTATTCTCTAAGTCCTTTGTACCGAATATGTGAGCTATTAGGATTGTAGTGGAAAGCTTGAATATGAGTTTAAGGTGGAAAGGAGTGAGTTTGGAATGGTTGAGGTATTTTGTGGAATGTTAGTACACTATCGCTGTATGGTATAGGAGATATTTTCGCTGCAGTTTTGTTGTGCCAATATGAGTATCGTATTGACAGAATTAGATTTTGTAGTCTTCATGAAAGTGGTGGCTTTGTGGTCTTTAGTTATAACTGCTTTGGTGATCAAAAGTCTAATTGTAAGTGCTGAATATATTTGTTATGGTTTTTTAATTTTTAGCTAAGAAGATGATTTTTTTAGAGTCTTATGACTTCATGAGAGTTATAACTTATTCCCTTAGATTTCTTTTGAAATAGGTTTGAGATCATTTTGATGAGTATAACTCTTTGTGTGTCATTTGCTTTGACATTGTTGAAGGGAGATATATGTTGTCATGATGTTTTGAGTTATTAGGCATAGCAATGATAGAAACTGATTTGGATATGATGTTCTCTGAGGTGTTGTCATTGAGAGGATGTTTAAGGTGATATGATGCTATGTGGTAAGGTTGGTTCATGCTATATGGTGTAAA
The DNA here is from genome assembly GCF_000230855.2 of Cajanus cajan. NCBI lineage: Eukaryota > Viridiplantae > Streptophyta > Magnoliopsida > Fabales > Fabaceae > Cajanus > Cajanus cajan. The sequence continues at coordinate 13,679,836 of NC_138525.1, forward strand.
CGATGATTGATTCATATATGCTTAGGGATGGTATATATGAAGGTTTAAAGTAGGTATTCTAATATGATTTGATATGCATGTATGTTGATATGAGGATAAATGACTTTATGGATCAATTAGTGGATGTTTGTGTATTAATGAGATTGACCTTAGGATGTGATATCATCATATTAAGAGTTAAGTGTGAAGATATATCAAAGATAAATTTAGGATAGATTATCTAAGTATGATTTTTGACTGTATGAGGTGAGTGTTCTAGGCCATGTAATTTCTTGCGGAGGTATAACGTGGATTTATCTAAGATAGAAGTTGTGCTTAAGTGAGAGATACTTGAGTCTATTAACGAGGTTATGAGTTTCTTGGATTAGCTCATTGTTGTTGGATATTTATTGAGTAACTTTCTAAGATAGCATTACCTTTGAACAAATTGAGTAAGAAAAGTGTTGTTTTTGTGTGAGATAGTAAGTGTGAGAGTAGTTTCCAAATTCTTAAGGAAAGATCGACTAGTGCACTAGTGTGAGCATTGGCCGATCTTAGTAAGCCTTTTGTGGTATGGGTTGATGTTTCTAAGATAGGTTTGGGTGGAGTGTTGATGCAAGAAGGAAAGGTAGTAGCTTGTGATTCTAGGCAATTGAAAACTCATTAGAGGAATTACCTTACCTATGATTTTTAAGTTAGTAGTTGTAATATTTAGAAACACTGCCTATATGATTCTAAGCTTGAGGTATTTATTGATAATTAGAGCCTTAATTATCTGTTGATTGAAGGAGTTAATTATGAGACAAAAGAGAGTTTAATTTCTGGAGGACTAATATTTCAAACTTAGTTGTTATTTGAGTAAAGTCATTGTGGTGATCGATGTTTTGTGTAGGAAACCTTTATATTTATCTTCCCTTATAATTAGAGAGATGAATCCTTTTGGCTCAAATTAGAGATTTAAGTTTGGCTTATAAGATTACCCTTAGTAGTGTGAGACTAAGTATGACTTGAGTAACGAATGGATTGTTTAAGGAAATTGGAGAAGCATAATTTTGGTGACAAGATATGAGGCTATAGGATAAGGTGATGGATAAGAGTTTGACTTGGGTGTAGATGGAGTGGTGAAATTAGAGATCTGATATGTATACCTAGTGAACTTACGCTTAGGTGCTTAATCTTTAGAGATGATCATAGAAGTAAAACCAATATTGTGGCAGATGCCTTGATTATGATGACCTCTGGTATATCATTTTGATGATTTAAGGGTTGGATTTGATTGAAGAATTTAGAGACTTATGCTTTGTGTGTGAGATTATCCTTAGGAGCATTGAATTGATTATGTTAAAAGTGACTAGTGAATTAATGGATGAGATTAGAGAAGCCTAGGAGTTAGAGCCTTTCTTAGAGAACCAAGTGGAAAAGATTGGTAGGAGTATAGCTAACTTTTCTGAGTAGAATTGATGTTGTTTTGAGGTGCAAGAACAGATTTGGGTGCTTAGTAACCTTCAATTAAGAAAGATGATTTTAGAGGAAGGACATTCATTTAGGAGCTACTGAGATGTATCAGGACCTTAGGAGGATGTATCAGAGTGGTGCAGCGGAAGCATGGTGGCCTAAGGTGAAGAAAGGAGTAGAGAAATTGTATGCTCGTGTTTAGTATGCAAGAAGTTTTTAGGAATTTTGTAGCACTTAGACGTCCCATTTTGGAACTGTAATGGTGAGTGGATAGACCTTAATTGTAGGTTTGTCTGAGACGCTTAAGAGATCGATTCTATTTGGGTTTTAGTGGATAGACTCGCCAAGTTTACTTGTCTTACCCTTAGATATCCTTTGGTAAAATTGATAGAGTTGTACATCAATAAGGTAGTGAGGTTGTATAAGAATTGGAAAGTGAGAAGCGAGGAGTCTACCATTACAAAAATTTCGGGGACGAAATTTCTTAAAGGAGGGGAGTATTGTAACAACCCAATTTTTACTGGGCCGTGGGCCCAATTCGTTGCCCGGAACGGGCCGTTTCAAAAGTGAAATGGGCCGTTCCGGAATAAAGAAATTGCATAAAAAACGTAGTTGAGAACAGGCTATTCCAAATTCCAAAATGGGCCGTTCTGGAGGGAGAACGGGTCGTTCTGGTTGAAGAACGGCCGTTCTGGAAGGAAAACGGGCCGTTCTAGATGAGTCTCGGAACGGGTCGTTCTGGTTTTGGAACGGGCCGTTCCAGTGCAAAAACTTGCGTAGATTTTTCAGGCCCAGAATGGGCGTTCCACTTTTGGAACGGGCCGTTCCGGGTTGGGTGAGGCAGATTCCTATAAATAGGAGGCCTCACCTCTCATTTTCTCAGATTTCTCATTCTCTCTTCCTATTCTCTTCTGTTCTCTCTTCTTTCCCTCTTCTTCTCTCTGAAGACCAAGAGACACTTAGAGGAGGAGACCAAGAGATCCCTGTTTTAGTTCAATTGCTGTTTATCCAGGTATGGGGGAAAATGAGATTATTTATACGTAGAGTTACATGAGGGAATTGGGTAGAGGAAGAGCCCTTAGGATTATGAGAAATTTTATAATTATTTTTGTTTGGAGAATTATTGGTCTCATTTGATTCTGTATAATTTAGGACTATGAATATATGATTTATTTGTAAAAATGATGCTATGGGAAAGAGAACGAAATTATAGAAAAGTGCCTATAAGTTAGGTTTTGGAAAAAATTAGATTATTTCTGTTTAAGGAATTAATGATTCCATTAGACTGTATATGTATTGAGGATTAGAAATATGCTAATAATTTGTACAAATGATGATATGGGAGAGAGAACGAAATTGTAGAAAAGTGCCTGTGAGTTAGGTTTTGGAAAAATTGGGGGTTTTATTGTTTGGGTTAAGATTATATTAAATTGCTAATTCCATTGATTATTATTACATTTATGAATGTTATATTAAATTGGTAATTCTATTGATTTAATATTGTATTAAACTGGAGAATTAATTGAGTTTTTATATTATTGTTATATTATTGTTATAATGAGTATTCATGGTGAATTTCTTGATGGGTATGTGAATTGTTGCATTGTGTGAACTTATTAGTATGTAGTATAGAATTGTGATATGCGATGAGATGTTGTGTGGATATGATTATGATTGTGATTGTGGTACCTCAAACTAATGACCAGGGATGAGACGAACCCTGGGAGGTGATGCTCTAGGGACGAGCGTTCCCCTGGCATGGTGTGAGATGAGTGAGACAATTAACACGCATCACTTATGTCAAATATGGCAGCCCTGGCATAAAGTTAATTGTAAGAGATTGTGTGGATTGTAATGTGATTGTGGTTCCTCGCACTAATGACGAGGGATGATACGAACCTTGGGTAAGTGATGCTACAAGGACGAGCGTACCCCTGGCATGGTGTGGGATGAATGAGACAATTAACCCGTATCACTTGTGTCAGTTGTGGCGTGGTCTTGACATAGTGTTAATTGTAAGATTTATGTGGATTGTGATGGATTGATGTGATTATGATTGTGATGTGATTGTGGTTCCTTACATTATGACTAGGGGTGGCACGACCTTGGGCAAAAAGATGCTATAGGTGTGACCTTAGTATAGTGTAGGATGTGTGATTTCTCATGCTTATGTCGGGGGTGGCACGACCTTGGGCAAAGAGATGCTACAGGCGTGACCTTGGCATAGGGTAGGATGTGTGAGGCAATTAATACTTATGTCGGGGGTAGCACGACCTTGGGCAAGAGATGCTATAGGCGTCACCTTGGCATATGGTTGATTGCAAGATTTGTGATGATTGTTGTGATTGCGAATTGTGACGTGATGATGATGCGCGATTGATAAAGTTATGATACATTGAAATGTTTATGAATATTTTGTTAAGTATCGAGTTATAATGAGATGACATGTTGTGTGTTTGTATGTACTTTACATATAGATGTTTTCTTTTCTCACCGTACAATTTTGTGGATGTTTTAGGTGAAGAAGATCTGGCTGCGAGTGGCATCTAGAATGCCAACAGTTAAATTAGGGGTATGCTCTGATATTGTGACATCAGGGCAGAAGACTTTTAGGACAGAATTTTTATATGGATTTGGAATTGTAAATATCATTTTGAAAATAATTTGTAAACTCTTGCATTTTGTACTAGGAGGCACCCCTTCGGTCACGCAATAGGCCGAAAGGGGTGCCCAAGCCGACGAAAACACACCAATCGGCACCCCTTCGGTCAGGCAATAGGCCGAAAGGGGTGCCCGAGCCGACAAAAACACACCACCCCTTCGGCTGGAGGATGGGCCGAACACACCCTCTCGGCCAAAGGGGGTACCCGGGACTCCCTTACCACTAGAACACCCATCAAAACCTCTCGGTATTAATCTGGGCCGAACACCTCCTCGGCCTTGACCTAGGCCGAACACCTCCTCGGCATTGACCTAAGTCGAACACCTCTTCGGCCTTGGAGGAGGCCGAACACCCTTTCGGCCTCATGCCTAGCCGAGGACTTCAACAAAGCAGATCATAAGCAACACTACCATCATGGACGAGTCAAACACCTCCTCGACCTTGACCTAAGCCGAATACCTCCTCGGCATTGACCTAGGTCGAACACCTTTTCGGCCTTGGGGAAGGCCGAACACCCTTTCGGCCTTACGCCTAGCCGAGGACTTCAACAAAGAGCAGATCACAAACAACACGTGGCAAGTTAGATACTTATTATGCGCTAATTACCATGCCAGATTAAGAGGAGATTAAGGCTAACTCAAGTGTTACCCATCTCCCAAGACTGAAGGCCCACGAGGCCCAATTGTGTCACTATAAATACACAGGTGATGTGACATAAAAAGGTACGTTATTATCCAATATAAAAGCACTTATTGCTCTATACCGAATACTCACTTGATCGTTGGAGTGCCTTTGCAGGTACCCTCCTCACCTCTCGGGGACAGTATTCGGTCGGCACGAAGGCTCAGAAGACCAAGAAGGAAGAACGACAAGAGGAGTGTTTCTACGCAGGAACATTTTGGCGCCCACCGTGGGGCCGAAACCAAAACTGTTCTCGACCCTGAAGCAAGATGGTAACTACAAGAAGTCAACAGGAGAACGCAACCGATTACCCTTTCGGGATGCCCCGAGGCACCCCCATACGGAAAACTAATCAAAACGACGGAATGGAAGAATCGTACGTGGACCGGTCTCAACAGCCTAATCCATCTTCAGCCATCGAGCAACTGAAGGCTAAAATGATGGAACTCAGGAGGCTCAGAGAAAAGGACGCCCATGAATTATCGGCCCTGAGAAGAGAGAACGTCGAGCTCAGAAGCGATAATCGGACGTGGCACCCCTCACACGATACACAAAATCAGTCAACCCGGGATCAGGGTGAATCCTCGGGATGGTACAAGGAAGTTAATATTCCTCGGCCATCGGGTGGACCAACTACAACGGCACAAGATCAACAACAACGACAGGGAAGGACGCCATTCACACCAGACATTGCCGGGGCCCGTTTGCCCGACAACTGGAAAAACTTGGCCCTGGAGAAGTATGACGGAACCACCGACCCCGAAGAGCATCTCGACGCTTTCGTCACCCAGGTCGGCCTATATACGGACGAGGATGCCATTCTCTGCAAAGTCTTTCCCACCTCGCTGAAAGGACCGGCGCTTAACTGGTTTACTAGACTCCCACCTGGGTCGGTAGACTCGTTCACGTCCCTGTCATCTCGTTTCGTGATACAGTTTGCCACGAGCCGGCCTCATCAGCTCACATCCATCGCGTTAGTCAATATACGCCAAGAGAAGAAAGAACCTTTGAGAGCTTTCATGGAGAGGTTCAGAAAAATGACGTTGTCTATCCGGAACCTAGACCCGGCCGTAGCAATGCATCACCTAACCACGGCGCTGCGACCCGGGCCTTTTGTCAATAGCTTGTGCAAGAAGCCACCCCGAGACCTGGACGACCTGCGGCAGAGAGCCACCAAATACATGCAGATGGAGGAACTGGCCGAGTTCTGCAACAAAAATCGGCCCGACCAATCTCTCGCTAAAAGAGACAATGATAAGGAGCCTCCCAGGTCTCGTCCTCGAGAAGCAACTGGTCATGAGAAGAACAATAATAGAGGTCCAAGGTATATGCAATATACGCCGCTCAACACCAGCAGGTCCAAGGTGTTGGAGCAAGCTCTAGCCACGGAAGTATTGGCTGTTCCTCGAAGAGCTATGACACCTCCTCACGCCGACAAGACTAAAGCATGTCAATTCCATCAGAATAGAGGACACACTGCGGAGGAGTGCTCTGCCCTTCGGGATCGCATCGAGGATCTCATCAAAGCAGGCCACCTTCAAAACTTTACCCAGTCGACAGATAACAGAAGGAACGACTACCGTCCTGATAGAAGGGAGTACAGAAGGGAGAATCAGGACCGAGCGCCTTCGCGGAAACAATCTCGTGAACGCAGCCGGTCCCAAGAAAGGAACCAAAAGCGGGACCGAGATCAACCTAGATGAATAATCAACACCATCGCTGGAGGATTCGCGGGCGGTGGAAGTTCATCCTCGGCCCGCAGGAGACATCCGAGGGCAATCAAGTCGGTTAACGCCATTGGCCGAGCAGCCCCAATTCATATGCCCCCATTACATTTACTGATCAGGACTTTCAAGGTGTTGACCCCGTACAAGATGACCCCATGGTCATCAGCGTGGAAATCAACAACTGCATAGTAAAGAAAACCCTCGTTGACCAGGGGAGCTCGGCGGATATCCTATACTGGAAAACATTCGAGCGGCTCGGCATCCTTGAACAAGAGCTGACACCTTATGATGAGCCCTTGGTAGGATTTTCGGTGCGAACGAGTAGACACTCGAGGGACAATAGATTTGTACACTTACTTTGGAGAAGAACAGTATAGAAGAAGGATCAAGGTACGTTATGTGGTGGTGCATGCAAACACATCGTATAACATCTTACTAGGCCGACCCTCCCTAAACAAGCTCCGAGCCATCGTCTCCACTCCCCACTTGGCTATGAAGTTTCCTTCGGAGGAGGGTACGATCATTACTCTGCACGCCGATCAAAAAACTGCCCGCGAATGCTACTTCGCTAGCCTGAAGGTGCCTCCCACCCCGAAACCAAGACGAGATGTCAACGTCATCAGCGACGTCAATCGAAGATCGATGGAAGGCTTGGAGCTTGATCCAAGAATGGAGGACGAGGATAGGGTCGAACCCATAGAAACAACGATTCCTTTCCAACTCGGAAAAAGTGAGGAGCATGTCACTTATTTGAGCTCCCAATTGTCTGAGACGGAAGCAAAAGACATTAGGCAAGTCCTACAGAAGTACTCGGACCTTTTCGCCTGGACGGCAGTTGATATGCCGGGCATAGATCCAGATTTCCACTATCATCGGCTCTCGGTGTGCCGCGACGCCAAACCGATTGCCCAAAAGAAAAGAAAATGGGCAGAGACAGAGCCCGAGCAGTGAAGGAAGAAATGATGAAGTTACTTCAGGCAGGATTTATAAGGGAAGTGAAGTATTCCACCTGGTTGGCAAACGTCGTTATCGTCAAGAAATCGAATGGTAAGTGGAGGATGTGCACCGATTACACAGATTTGAACAAGGCATGCCCAAAGGACGCCTACCCACTACCTCACATCGATGCACTGGTGGACGGAGCGGCCGGCCACAAAAGGTTAAGTTTCCTTGACGCGTACTCGGGGTATAATCAAATACCCATGTACCCGCCGGACGAAGAAAAAATGGCATTCATCACCGACTCGACAAATTTCTGTTACAAGGTAATGCCCTTCGGCCTGAGGAATGCCGGTGTCACCTACCAGAGACTCATGGACAAGATCTTCCGACACCAAATAGGAACCTGCCTAGAAGTTTATGTGGATGATATGGTAATCAAATCCAATTCGTCCAGTGACCACTTAAAAGACCTCAGCACCATTTTTGATGAAGTTAGACGACACCACATGTGGTTGAACCCGGCAAAATGCACCTTCGGGGTAGTCGGCGGAAAATTCTTGGGGTTCATGTTGTCGAAAAGGGGTATAGAAGCCAACCCCGACAAATGCCAAGCTATCATCAGTATGAAAAGCCCTCATAACATAAAAGAAGTGCAGCGGTTGGCCGGACGAATCGCTTCCTTAGCTCGTTTCCTGCCATGCATGGCGGAAAAATCAAGACCTATAATGTCCTTGCTGAAAAAGGCCACCAAATTCCAATGGACCGAAGAATGTGAGTGGGCTTTTCAGAACTTTAAGACAATGCTCACAACCCCACCATTGTTGACCAAACCGGACCCTGGTCTCGACATGATAGTGTACATATCAGTATCAGACAAGGCCATCAGTACCGTCTTGGTGCAAGAAAAAACGGAACAGACGCCGGTGTACTTCGTCAGTCGAGCGCTTCAAGACGCCGAGACGAGGTATCAACATCTCGAAAAGACAGTCTTGGCCCTTGTACATACCGCCAGGCGTCTTCGGCACTACTTTCAAAGTCATCGGGTGCTTGTCCGAACAGATAGCCCCATAACTAAGGTCCTGCGCAAGCCGGAACTGGCAGGATGAATGACGGCCTGGTCTATAGAGCTGTCTCAGTTCGACATTCGTTTCGAACCAAGAGGTCCCGTCAAAGCACAAAGCATGGCCGATTTCGTAAACGAATTCACGCCACAAATACCCCCCGAATCCCCCCTCTGGACTTTACACGTAGACGGGTCATCAAACCAACGAGGCAGTGGCGCCGGCATTATTTTGGAAGGCCCTGGCCAGGTAGTAATCGAACAGTCCTTGCGATTCGGCTTCAAAATGTCCAACAACCAGGCCGAGTACGAAGCCCTTTTGGCAGGCCTGAGGTTGGCGTAGGACCTAGGCGTTACCAAAATACAATGTTGGAGTGATTCACAGGTGGTGACAGGCCAAGTTAACGGTACTTTCCAAATCAAGGAACCAACACTGTTATTATACTTCCACGCTTTCCAGAAGCTGAAGGGCGACTTTGAAGATGTCCAAGTTAAACACACGCCCCGGGAGCTCAACACGAGAGCCGATCAGTTGGCTAAGCTAGCCAGCAGCAAGAAAATTAGTCATTTGCGCAGCATGATGCAGTAAGAACTACACAAGCCCAGCATCACCCAAGCCGAATGTTTGCAGGTTCAGCAGGGAACACCCAATTGGATGACCGGGATAGTCGAGCATCTCACAACCGGATCATTACCCACTAATCCCTTGGAGGCAAAAAAGATGAAAACCGTGGCGGGCCGATACACCCTAATTGCCGGGGAATTGTACAAGAGGGGGATGTCGACACCATTATTGAAATGTTTGGCACCGGAACAAGCACAATACGTGGTCAGGGAAATCCACGAAGACATATGTGGAACTCACTCGGGCGGCCGAACCCTTGCCACCAAAGTCATCCGAGCCGGATACTATTGGCCAACCCTACTGACGAATTGTGTCAATTTTGTTCAACAATGCAAGCCTTGTCAGCAACACGGACCCCTGACGCATCAACCACCCGAGGAATTGCATTCTATTACCACTCCCTGGCCGTTTTCTATCTGGGACATGGACATATTAGGGCCGTTCCCACCAGCAAAAGGCCAAGTTAAGTTCCTCCTTGTAGCCGTCGATCATTTCACTAAGTGGATCGAAGCAGAAGCAGTGGCCACCATCACGGCCAGCAACGTACAAAAATTCTTCTGGAAGAACGTCATCACACGTTTCGGAATTCCCTATGCTTTGATCACCGATAATGGTTTGCAATTTACCGACCGCCGTTTCAACGAGTTTCTGGCCAGACTAGGGATCAAGCACAAGATGACGTCGGTGGAACATCCCTAGACAAATGGGCAAGCCGAAGCAGCAAACAAGGTCATCCTCAAAGAGCTGAAATGACGACTCGGGCAAGCTAAAGGAACTTGGCCCGACTGTTTGCCCGAACTCTTATGGGCCTACCGTTGTACCCCATAGAGCTCAACTAGAGAAACCCCTTTTCGGTTAACCTACGGCACGGATGCCATGATTCTAGTGGAAGTAGGTGAACCTTCCTTGAGACGAACAATATTCGATGAACGAACCAACGGGGAAGCACTAAACGTCGAACTCGATCTGGTGGAAGAAGCACGCGACCAAGCCCTTATCAACATGGAGGCCTGCCGAACCAGGTTAGTCAGGAAGCACCAAACTAAGGTCAAGCCCCGCGAATTTCAACCCGGTGACTTAGTCTGGCGAGTTACGGGAGAAGCACGAAGGGACAAAGCTCAAGGAAAGTTGGCACCCAATTGGGACGGCCCCTATCGTATATTGCACAACCTGCAAAACGGAGCGTACAAACTCGAAGAACTCACGGGGAAGGTTATACCCCGAACATGGAATGCTACACACCTGAAGCACTACTTTAGCTAGTCATTCTTATGTAATTTGTTTCGGAGTACTCTTTTCCTTTCTCAGGTTTTTTCCTCTTGTAAGAATGTGGAAGAGGTTTTACTGGCGAAAGGTTTTTAATGAGGCTCCACATCAATGAAACAAGCTTTTTTCAGGAATTTTTTATCTGATCAGTTTTATCACAAGTCAAAACACTTAACTCCCTCTGATGGAGATTAGTTGAAGAAGATTGATGAACTTCAACTCCTCCATGCTTAGGACCGGAATGCACTTGAGGTAGACACCTTTAGATCTCTGAATTCTCCTTGGAAGAAACTTCAAAGGAGGAGAAGTCTTTGTAGGAGATTCGGCCACTCCTTAAACTTGTGAAGGAGCTTGAGGAACCAAGCAAAGTTTGAAGAACTTTGCTAGAAACCTAGAGAGAGAATTTCTCACGGTTTAGGAGACTCTTGATTAAGAGAGAAAATCTGATTTTCATTCTCTAATTTGTTCAAAAGTGATTACAAATGAGGTATTTAGAAATATATAGGGAAAGAAAGCTTGTAGGAGAAGCTATCCTTAACCATGGTTCACTAGGAACCATGGTAGAGTTAGCTTTAACTCCTACGGTTTAGGTGGCTTCTAGGAGAAGCTAACCTTGACCATGGTTCACTTAAGAACCATGGTAAGGTTGGCTTAACCTCCCTTGGTTTAGTAGCTTGCAAGGCAAGCTTCAAAAACCAAGAGGAGGGGCTTTAGAAATCCGGCCAAAGGAACACATGTGGGCTAGGCGGCCTTGTTCTCAAAATACTCCATGAATTAATTTGAAAATCCTTGATTTGGGTTAGCTAGGTTCATCATATGATGATGAGGCCTAGCTAATTCAAATCTATAAAAAATTAGGAGCAAAATGAGTCCAATATGCAAAATTTTGCCTAGGCCCAACTCAGGCCCAATTTCTAAGCACACTCCCTAGCTTTGCTAAACGTCACCCCTTTTTCCCTACTAAAAAAATATAAAATGAAAGTATCAACTAGGGAGGTTAAATGGAGCTAACCTCTCCAAGTAACCTACCTTAAAAACAATATACAAACACTAGGAAAAAGCAAGTAAAGTGCCTTACAAATACAAAGGCAAAATAACCTATACAAGAGACTACTATATGTACAAACAAATGAAAAGGTCTTTAAGATCATCCCATTCCTCTTGGTTCTTTTAAGATATCACCTCTTGGATTCCTTGGCCTTGGCCATAGTCTATCATCCCCTCCCTCTTGAAAATGATTTGACCTCAAATCTCGAGGGTCTTCATGATTATTGGCCACACCTACAAATATATAATAAAATTCATTAGAGGTGATATTCTCAACAAATAAATGTGAAAGGTATATCCTAGTAGGAATCCTTTCACGGAACCTAAAGAAATCTATGATACTAGACCTACTAATATAATGACTAGGATCCTCTCCTAAACATAGACTAGGTATATATCTAAATCCTAAAAATGTGCTAAAACTATAACTATAGCACACTAAAGATTTAATCCTAAAAATTAAAATATCTTGCCTAAAGTACCCTATGTGGAAACCTAGGCACTTCCTAGAAAATAAGGAAAATACTACTAAGAAATTTCCTAAACAATTTTGGATTATATTATTTGTTGGATAGTTATGAAAAGAATTTGTCATAAGGAACCTTGAAGGTTCATATGTTATATCCAACAAATAATATATTCCATAAATTGGGTGCATTATTGACACAACTAAGGTAGGACAAGTCCTACAAAAAGGAAGACTATCTACCTCGGGCACCACCAAGGAAGTAGCATGAGAAGTAGAACTAAATGAAGTCCACTTCTCCTTCACAAAATCTTGAAGTTGAGATTCTTTTTCTTTAAAATTAATGGATTTGTGAATCTCTTCTTCAAGACTAGTGGCAGCGTGAGGGTAAGAGTTAAGGTCTTTATGAATAAAGAGAATAGTTTTTATAGGTTCTTTAGTGATAAAGCAATTCTCTTTAGACATAATTCCTTTAGAGGATATTTCTTCCTCTTTACTCTTCCCTACCTTTTCTCTTTTTCTTTTGTTTTTCATTTGTGCTTGATCCTCAGCCACTTGTTGAGGTGAGAGAGGATAAAGTACAAATTTCTTTTCCTTGTGAGTGAAGGAAATTTCATTAGTAAGACCATTATGTATAGTTTTCTTTTCAAATTGTCATGGTCTTCCTAACAAAATATGACAAGCTTCCATTGGTACTATATCACATAAAACTTGGTCTTCATACTTCCCAATGGAAAACTTGACCTTCACTTGTTGGTCAACTACTATGTCGCCATCCTTATTAAGCCATTGCAAATGATAAGGTTGAGGATGTGGCATAGTAATTAAACTCATCTTTTTAACCAACCTAGTGCTACAACAATTGCACCATGAACCACTATCAACAATGAGAGAACAAGCATTATTTAAAATATTACATCTTGTATGAAAGATGTTCTCTCTTTGTGATAGGGTACCACTAGGTTGATTATGAAGGATTCTCCTAAGCATTAGGAGCTCTCCTTCATAAGGATAAACTGGCTCCACTTTGGTCCTTTGAAACTTTGTTTCAACCTCACTCTCACTAGAAGAGGAGGTAGTAGTTTCTTCTTGACTACTATAAGTGTCATGCCCCCTTAAGATCATGACTTTCTTTGTAGGGCATTGAGAAGCAATGTGGCCTCTCCCTAGACACTTGAAACATTTAATATCACTAGTCTTTGTGCTAGTGTGTGGAGTGTGGGTACCTTTACCCTTCTCTTTGTTCTTATCCTTATTCTTACCTAATTCCTTGGAGGGTTCTAAAATATTTTTCTTTTCAAAAGATTTTTCCTCCACCATGTAGTCTTTCTTAAGAGATCTAGAGTGGGAGCCCTCTCTTTTAAAAGAATATTTTCTCAACATTTGTTGTTCTACCCTTACACAAAGTTGGACTAAATCATTTAAGTCCCTGTAGGGTAGTAGCTCCACTTGGTCTCTAATCTCTAAATCAATACCACTTAGGAATCTAGCTACAGTTGTAGCTTCCTCTTCCCTAATACAAACCCTCATCATTAATAGCTCCAGTTGTTGTCTGTACTGTTCTACAGACATGTCTCTTTGTTGGAGCCTTTGGAGCTTATTCATAAGCTCCCTCCCATAGTAGGTGGGAATGTGCCTCCTCCTCATTGCACTTTTAAGATCATTCCAATATTGAATTGGAGGATCATTGTGGAGGCGTCTCTCTCTCTCTAGGGCTGTCCACCAATACATGGCATGCCATTGGAAGCTAAGGGCAGCCAAAGGGACTTTCCTCTCTTCACTTACCCTATGGCATGCAAAGATTTGCTCAACCTTCATTTCCCAATCTAGATAAGACTCCACATCATCTTTGCCAAAGAATTGTGGGAGGTCAACCTTGACTTCCCTTGGCCTAGTAGTTCTCCTAGGAGTATGTTGGTAGTGATCCCCTTGATTCATGCTTTCATTAGGGGATGTGTATTGGGAATGTGAGCTCCTACTCTTTTTCCTATGTTTCTTCATATCTTCTTTTAATTTTTCTTCCTCTTGCCTTAAAATTCTCAATTCTTCCTCTAAATAAGCAAGTTGTCCTTCTCTTTCAATTCTTTCCTTCTCTCTTTGAATGGACTCTTGCTTTTTCCGTAGTTTAAGTGATTTGAGCTCTTTAGTGATGTAAGAAAGACTTTTTGGAGAGCCATCACTTTCACTATTGGAGGAATTTTGAGATATTTTAATTCAAGAGATTTTTCCACACAAAAATAGTTTTTATGAAAATAAGATTTTTAAGGAGTGCTTTAGACTTGGCACTTGGAGGTCTAAGAGTACAAATTGAACTTTGGAGGGAGGTGAGCTACTAAAGAGCCACTTAATAACCAAGCCTCTTCAAGTAAAAATCTCTAAACCCCCTTGTACTTTTGTCTTGCACAAATCAATTTTCACAAAGATCTTTTCTTAAAGAAAAATAACAAACAAGTGCCTATGTGTACAATTTTATATGATACTTGAAATCATAAAGAGAAAGAAAACATAAATTGCTTGAAAACTTAAATGACTTAAAACATAAATTGCTTAAAACATAAAGGACTTGAAAACATAAACTAGGCGTTGAAAGCAATTAAACCTAAGTGAGAGCTTGAAAGGCACCAAAGACCTTCAAGGACCACTCTCACAAGTACTACATGGAAATTACTATGAAAATTCTTAAGGAGAGATGGAGATACACCAAAGGCACTCCAAGACACTCCTTAATAAAGGCCTTGTACAAAAATTTAGAAGACAAAAAATTACAAGAAAAAAAATGAAATTCAAATTTACTTCAAATGAAATGCAAATTTACACTCCAAATGAAATGTAAATTCACTTTCAAATGAAATTAGTGGTTGCACTTAATTTCAAGGAAAACAAATTAGCCACTAATTTAGAAACAAATTTAGAGACGGATTTTGTAAGGAAAACAAGTTTTAGAAACCAAAAATTCCGTCACTAAAATTTGTCACTAATTTTCACAAAAAATTTTCACAACTAGCTTTCTTCCTTCTTGCTCCAATTCAGCCACCAAGTTGCAGCCTCACAAGGTGTTTCACTCCTCTCTTAGAAGCAACCTTGACTTTGGTCACTTCTAGGTGTTTTCAAGAGCCTAGCCACCAAGAGAGAACAGACTCCCTAAGCAACCACCAAAGCCTTCAAGTGGATGTCCTTTGCCTTGGCCTCCTACACCTTTTAAGAAGCACTCAACCACCTTCAAGACTATAATATTAGTGTAAAGCTGAAAAAGAACAATTTAGAATAGCTACACCAATTGGTGGAAAACAAATGAGACAAGACTAGAAAGAATTCCACAAAAATTGACAAGCAAAAATTAAGGCAAATTTAGAAAGCTAGCACACAAAAGAATAACCTAGGAATGGTACTAGAATGGATTAACAAATCAAAAGCTAAGATTAGAAAACAAAATAAGACTCAAATAATGTGGCTGGATCAACAAAATACTTAGACAAAAATTACCAAAACCAAGAGCACAATTTACTAGAATTTACACTCCTTTGGCTTTTTCTTTTGCTTTTTTCTTTCTTTTTCTTTTGCAAAATATTTTTCACTTGTTTTTCTTTGATTAAACAGGAGTTTAATTGCCTTTTGAACAGGTATAGGTCTCGGTTTTAATGAAAAATTACTGCAGCAAAAAATTTATACAAAACAAAGGTGTTCACATGCATGTTTCTTTTCTAGTGTTTCACAATTTTGTATTATTTTTAGGTCAAATTTTTAAGCACTCATTCTTTTGTTTTTCTCATGCATTTAAGACACTCGCACCTCTGTTTTGGTTCTGTTTTAAGGCTAAAAAAATTACACAAAGTTTCAGCCACAACACAAGACTCAAGGAAAACCTAATAGGAAAGTGTTTAACAAATTAATTTGACAAAACTTTTAATATGACATAATAGAAACCTAACTCTAGGAAATTTGCTAGAACTAATAGCAAATTAAGAACTCAAACATGTAAAGCAAAAGCACATATAGGAAGGTTCGGATTTAATAAGAAAATACACAAAAATTTCGAACTCAAGAACACAAAACAAAAATTAGGTTAAAACAAGCTAGTCTAGGATTCAATGACATTCAAAGGACTACACATGACTCTAGACAAAACATATGATTCAAAAACAAAAACATACACTAAGTATTGTCAATGTCCAATCACGGACTCATGCTTATAGGAATAGAGAGACTCAAGCAAAAATAAAAGCACAAGCACATGAACCTAAAGCACAAACCGAATTGATTCAAGGAATTAGGAACAAGCAAAAATCATGAATCAATCATTTCATATGTGACATAAGGATCCATCAAAAATTTTAGAAAACCTAGATCCATACAGAAAACACAACAAGACATGTAATAGGAGGAAGATACAACACGGATTCTATTAGAAAAAATTAGAGACAAAAACCTCAAGAGCACTAGGCTCTAGATACCAAAAATGATGGAGATTAGTTGAAGAAGATTGATGAACTTCAACTCCTCCATGCTTAGGACCGGAATGCACTTGAGGTAGACACCTTTAGATCTCTGAATTCTCCTTGGAAGAAACTTCAAAGGAGGAGAAGTCTTTGTAGGAGATTCGACCACTCCTTAAACTTGTGAAGGAGCTTGAGGAACCAAGCAAAGTTTGAAGAACTTTGCTAGAAACCTAGAGAGAGAATTTCTCACGGTTTAGGAGACTCTTGATTAAGAGAGAAAATCTGATTTTCATTCTCTAATTTGTTCAAAAGTGATTACAAATGAGGTATTTAGAAATATATAGGGAAAGAAAGCTTGTAGGAGAAGCTATCCTTAACCATGGTTCACTAGGAACCATGGTAGAGTTAGCTTTAACTCCTACGGTTTAGGTGGCTTCTAGGAGAAGCTAACCTTGACCATGGTTCACTTAAGAACCATGGTAAGGTTGGCTTAACCTCCCTTGGTTTAGTAGCTTGCAAGGCAAGCTTCAAAAACCAAGAGGAGGGGCTTTAGAAATCCGGCCAAAGGAACACATGTGGGCTAGGCGGCCTTGTTCTCAAAATACTCCATGAATTAATTTGAAAATCCTTGATTTGGGTTAGCTAGGTTCATCATATGATGATGAGGCCTAGCTAATTCAAATCTATAAAAAATTAGGAGCAAAATGAGTCCAATATGCAAAATTTTGCCTAGGCCCAACTCAGGCCCAATTTCTAAGCACACTCCCTAGCTTTGCTAAACGTCACCCCCTTTTCCCTACTAAAAAAATATAAAATGAAAGTATCAACTAGGGAGGTTAAATGGAGCTAAACTCTCCAAGTAACCTACCTTAAAAACAATATACAAACACTAGGAAAAAGCAAGTAAAGTGCCTTACAAATACAAAGGCAAAATAACCTATACAAGAGACTACTATATGTACAAACAAATGAAAAGGTCTTTAAGATCATCCCATTCCTCTTGGTTCTTTTAAGATATCACCTCTTGGATTCCTTGGCCTTGGCCATAGTCTATCACCCTCCCGAGCACTATTGCTCGGCCAAGGATGGACAAATAAATCCCTCCCGAGACATCCTCTCGGCCAAGGTTGAATATAACAATCCCTCCCGAGACATCCTCTCGGCCAAGGTAGAATCAAACAATCCCTCCCGAGACATCCTCTCGGTCAAGGTAGAATCAAACAATCCCTCCCGAGACATCCTCTCGGCCAAGGTTGAACGTAATAATCCCTCCCGAGACATCCTCTCGGCCAAAGTTGAGCGTAATAATCCCTCCCGAGACATCTTCTTGGCCAAGGTTGAACATAATAATCCCTCCCGAGATGTCCTTTCGGCCAAGGTTGAACGAAATAATCCCTCCCGAGATGTCCTCTCGGCCAAGGTTGAATGAACTATTCCCTCCCGAGCACATTAGCTCGGCCAAGGACGAATAAGTCAATCCCCCGCGAACTCAATCGATCAAAGAACAACACCCCGAGCATTCTTCACCTGCCAAAGTCGAACAAAATTACAAGACTATCTCAGCTAGAGAAGAAAACTTGGCCTTTTTCCAAGTACCTACTATTTGGTTAACGGGGAGCAAAGTTTACTTCCCGAGAAACCCCCTCAACCGAAGTCAAACTACAGTATCTCACCTGAGTACCCCTTCACTCGGCCAAGGTCGAACAAAGTTACTTTGCCCACCAAAAAGGAAATTCCAGCCCTATCGGCCAAAAGAAAACAAGTCATTCTCCAACATAAGTCCGAACCAATTCGCGCGATAAACATAGATCGTCTACTTAAAGAGCAAAAACATAAGAGTCCAAATAGGAAAGAAGTAGATTCATTGAAGTCAAAACGGCACTATCGGCCGGAGGGTACAAACAAGTATGGCTCATTCGGCCCAAAAGAATAAAAAAGAAAGCAAAAAATACCCTATTCATATACATCATTAACAAAACAGATGTATCACTCAATAAACACCTCAGTCAGCATGAGTGGTCTCCTCGGTCTCCTCGTCGTCATTCATAGTCGTACCAGGATCTTCCATGGGAGCCGACCGAGGTGGGGCCGCCTCATCCGGCTCAATGTTGTCGGGGGCATCATTAAAGTCTAGAAAAGCCCCCTGGAAGAAGTCCTTGCTGAGTTCGAAGGAAAAGTTTGGGGGAAAAGTGCCGAAGTGGGTCGCTTGCCGAGCACAATGCCAAAACCCTTCCTCGTGCTCCTTGATAATTTTTCCCTCAACTTCGGCCCGGAAAGTAGCCATGGCAGCCTTGGCCTCGACCTTTACTTGTTGTTCCCAAGCCGTAAGTTCCTGCACCTCTTGGACCCTCATCCGTTCGGCGTCCTCCGCCGCAAGAGCCCGACCTTCCATCTCAGCATAAGCCTCTCTTAACCGAGCCACCTCGGCCTCCAACGACAACTTCTCACTAGAGGTTGCCTCATGCGCCTCGACAGACTGTTGAAGGGCCGATTTAGTCTCGTCCAGACTCTTCTTCAAATTATGCACATCAGCCATAGGCTCTAAAGCCATCTTCCGAAATATGGCCGTGGCCCTCAAGTGCAATTCACAAGCCATAGCCCATTGAGCCGAGGGGGTAGCTGAATCAAGCATCCGATGCCCCTGACCTAACAACAAGTCGGATGACATTATTCATGCTGGACGAATCTCTTTCGACAAAAAAACCTTGGCGACAATGGCCGAAGGAATGGCCAAATCGGTCGAGCTACTTTCAACCCGGCGTTGCTTAGGCCGAGTGGTCTCACCAACAGCAGCATCAGCTTTCCTCTTCCCTTTGTCCTTTTTCTTCTTTGCCGAAGGATCCGGAAGAGCAACAACCACGGGCGGCGGCCGGGGAGCATCCATGGGAGTCGGTTGTTGGTCGATTGCCACGCTTCGATGGTCCTCGACAGCGGTCCCGGCAGGGGCCCGACTCCTCACTAGTTGCCGATACGAAAGTCCCTGACCTTGTTGCGCCATCCAGCCTGCAAAAATCAAACAGTCACACATCAACCTAACAAGAACGACCAATCAGAAATTAAAAACATACCCTCTAAATCAAAACGAGGCCGAGACGACTTGGGCAGCAGCACCAAAAACCGAGAGGGGATACACCTCGACAATCCTTTCAGGATATCTAAGGCCGACAACTCGGCTTCGGTCATCATGTCTTCCGCAAAATCATCGTATTTCCGAGGCTGCCGAGTCCAATAAAAAGGAAAAAGGGGTTTCTGCTCGGCATCGTAAAAGTAATTTCGGCCGGCGACGAGGTCAATGATCACCTTCACAAACCCCGACTTGAACCCCTTGAAAGACGACGTGAAGGGTGTCAGCAACGGTCGGTCGGCGTTCCGAATCAAAGAAAGCCACTTGACAGTCTTATTAGAAGGACAAGTACAGAAAAAATGGAAAAATAAACCTACGGACGACTCTATGTAGTGGTATTTACAAAGCACCCGGAACGCTTGCATATAAGCCCATGCGTTCGGGTGCAACTGCGTCGGGGCCACGTTCAACACACGAAGGACCCCCATCTGAAAATCGTCAAAGGGGAGCGACATCCCGAGCTCTCGGAAGAAACACTCGTACATGTAGAAAAAATGTCTGGTTCCTTCCCGCTTCGCAAGAAAAACCAGATCAAGCTCCCCGGGGCCTTCGGCCCGGCATCGACGCAGCAGAATAGGATAAGGATCCCAACCTTCCCATCGGCCTAACGTGCAAAGACCGAGAAGACGTATCACGGCAGCCCTCTCATGAAAACGAGAAAAGTACGCCGCCACCTCACCATCGACCCAATCATACCCGGGGATTTCACACCGAGGGTACTTCTGCCTATAATCCCCGGGGCTCATCTCGGCGTCAGGCAAATCCGACCCGGATGAAGAACTCCCAGACTCCCCACTACGCTCAGGGCCCAACTCAGCATGACCCCTTATCATTTCCACCTCGGCGTTGAAGGCTAACATCTCGGCCTCGCCATCTTGTGCCGACATCCTATCACTAGCCGACGATCCTGACGACAATGTCACACCTTCGGTGGCCATTATCAACAAAAAAATCTAAAAACACAAAAAACGAACCTTTAGGGGTACTCGGTTCACACGAAATGATATTCAGGCAGTATAACTACAAAGAAGGCATGAGGAATGGAGTCCCATCCCCACACCTTATATAGACCACACAAAGCAACCCAAGAGGCTTGTAATAAATGCGCCTGAACGCGAAGAGACATAACCCTAGGGCGCGAAACCCAAAGGCGGCCATGGCATGCAACGGTCACTATCCACACGACACACCTCCCGAAGAACACGTCTCCCTAAAAACAAAACCCTAAAATAACCCCGAACCATTTCAACACATCAAACCCCTTTGTCTTCCATCCTGGGGCTTGGGGGGGTAGTGTACTAGGAGGCACCCCTTCGATCACGCAATAGGCCAAAAGGGGTGCCCGAGCCGACGAAAACACACCAATCGGCACCCTTTCAGTCAGGCAATAGGCCGAAAGGGGTGCCCGAGCCGACAAAAACACACCACCCCTTCGGTTGGAGGATGGGCCGAACACACCCTCTCGGCCAAAGGGGGTACCCAGGACTCCCTTACCACTAGAACACCCATCAAAACCTCTCGGTATTAAGCTGGGCCGAACACCTCCTCGGCCTTGACCTAGGCCGAACACCTCCTCGGCATTGACCTAAGCCGAACACCTCTTCGGCCTTGGAGGAGGCCAAACACCCTTTCGGCCTCATGCCTAGTCGAGGACTTCAACAAAGCAGATCACAAGCAACACTGCCATCAAGGACGAGTCAAACACCTCCTCGGCCTTGACCTAAGCCGAACACCTCCTCGGCATTGACCTAGGCCGAACACCTTTTCGGCCTTGGGGAAGGCCGAACACCCTTTCGGCCTTACGCCTGGCCGAGGACTTCAACAAAGAGCAGATCACAAACAACACGTGGCAAGTTAGATACTTATTATGCGCTAATTACCATGCCAGATTAAGAGGAGATTAAGGCTAACTCAAGTGTTACCCATCTCCCAAGACTGAAGGCCCACCAGGCCCAATTGTGTCACTATAAATACATAGGTGATGTGAAATAAAAAGGTACGTTATTATCCAATATAAAAGCACTTATTGCTCTATACCGAATACTCACTTGATCGTTGGAGTGCCTTTGCAGGTACCCTCCCTACCTCTCGGGGACAGTATTCGGTCGACACGAAGACTCAGAAGACCAAGAAGGAAGAACGACAAGAGGAGTGTTTCTACGCAGGAACACGTTTCATTTTCTAAATCTTTATTATTGTGGTTATTGAATAACGATTTTTGAAGTTTCTCATATGAACCCTTTTACCGAAATTTAAAACATTTATTTGTAAAGTTACAATATGTGTTGGGTAGTAAGGGTGTCACACAAGAGGTTGGTGACCAACCTTACTATCTAACAATTATCCAATGCCCTTGGACAAAACTACTCACTCTCTCCTTTACATTGGTAATTGCTAAACGAAGGACATTAAATTCTAGGATGTTCTCTGCCAACTCTGAGAATCGTGAGAAAAACTAACGTAATTTCTATATTTTAAAAACTTTAACTCTCCTATAACTCAAGCAACAGTTACACAAAATAATTTGTTATTTATATAAAAATAAAATACATTGTAAAATCCGTCCACTCATAATTTAAGATAATATATATATATATATATATATATATATATATATATATATATATAATTTAATAAAAGAAAAGCTTGGGTGTTATAGTGTGTTAAAAAAATTAAATTTTCTTTTATAAATTTAGTTTGATATTATTTTTTTAAATTCTTTTAAATTTTGTCAAAATTGAAACTATTTTGTTAAATTTTTAATAATAATAAATAATTTTACATTATTTATATAAAAAATTAATAAAACTTCACATTGTTTTAAGAAAAAAAGTGACAAATTTTTACATTTAAATGTTTCACTTTGGTTCATATTAAAACAAATATCGACTCATCTAAAATTCCACTTTTATATCTTTTAATTTAAAAAATATCAATGAATATTAAAATAAAATTTGTTAACTTAAGAAAATGAGCATTATCCTTAAAAAAAAAAATAGTTACAAGTTCAATCATTATGCCGATTAAGAAAAAGACATAAAAACACAAACTTTAATGGACTGCTTTATGTGGTTAGTATTTTTTTTTGTTGTAAAATATGATAGTGCATAAATATCGAAGAAGATTTCTGAAACTTAAAATTAGGTTAATTATTTATAATTATTATAAATTTCATATTATACAATTATTAAATTGTATTAAAAAATATAAATTACATTAATTTTAGAAATACTATCAATTTGTGTATTGCACAGGCTACCACATTAGTTAAAACAAAAAAAACATCAAATTTTTAAATGCTTTTGTTAAAAAAAGTAGTTAAGAATAGTGCCTAGAAAACACCTATGTAATAAAATTATTTTAATTTATAAAATTTTCTTGGATGTAAATATTAATTAGTATTTTAGTATGTGTATTTTGTTACATAACTAAAATTCATAATAAATTATATAAATAGATAAATATTATATTTAAATATATAAATTATATTTTAAATTTATATAAATAAATACTTTAAACATATAAATAATAATTAAATTTTTAAATAAATAATTTATATTATGACATAAAATTATTTTTAATTATTAATAATTTATTATAAAAATATTAAAACATGATTTATAAATATATATGATAAATAAACTTTTTGAATTAGATTAGAAGTTAAAAAGATTTGTAAAAACACTTCCATCTTCAAAGAATAATTCCTAAAAATACTTTCACCGATAAATAATTCCTAAAAATATTTTCGAGAAAGATAATATTTTGTGTTGAATTTATAAAAATTGATTAAAATTTAATTTATATATAATTATAATAAATAATGATTAAATTAAATTAAATATAAAAGTTAAAAGAATTCTGAAGACAATTTTTAAGATTTTTTTTCTTAATCTCTTATTTTTTTTCCTATTTATTTCTAAATTATACTTCATTTTTAAAAATAAAAAATTATCAATAATTAAAAATAATTTTATATCACAATATACATTATTTATTGTAGATTTAAAATATAATTTATCTTTTCAAAAATATTTTCTACAAGACCATTTTAAAGATTTTTTCGTAATCTCTCATTTGTTTTTCATATTTATCTTTAAACTATATTTGATTTTTTTTATAAAAAAAAACTGTCAATAGTTAAAATAAATTTATTTTTGCTAAATCTTTAATAGCATTGAAAAATTCCCTCAAAAATAAATATATAAATAACTAAAATAAAGTTTGAACAAGAAAATCATCATATATATATATATATAAACTAAAATTATTTTTTAATAAAAATATTTTAAAAATTATTTTTAACAAAAATACTTTTTACCTATTTTTATTTTAATATTTTAGGTACTTTTAATTTTGTATCTATTTAAATATATATTTTTTAATGTTTAAATTAAATTTTAATTTTTTAAAAAAACATTATGAATAATTAAAAATAATATTGTATCACATTATAAATGATTTACTATAAATCTGAAAAATAATTTATATGATAAAAGTATTTATTATAATTTTTATCTATAATATAATTTATATATTAACAATATTATTTATCAGTCAATTTTAGCTATATTTAATAAAATAAAAATATATTGTTAACATCGTAAATGTTAAAATATTAAGTTTAATTTTTTTTATTTACTCAGAGTCACGAGCACTAACTAATGTTTGAATTTTGGTTAAATATTTAACCGCACTGCAGTATTCATATTCCCCCCAAACAGAGCCCGCCAGTTGAAACTTGAAAAGCAGAAGTGCAGAAATGCACCCAAAAACCTAAAAGAGAGGGAACAAGAACACGAAATTAAAAAAAGAAAAAAAAAATGTTACG
The DNA here is from genome assembly GCF_000230855.2 of Cajanus cajan. NCBI lineage: Eukaryota > Viridiplantae > Streptophyta > Magnoliopsida > Fabales > Fabaceae > Cajanus > Cajanus cajan. Next base: position 13,704,137 of record NC_138525.1, read on the forward strand.
AAATTATTATTAAAAAAGGAAGAAAAAAAAAAAACACAAACAGAATCCAAGAAACATAATAGACAACAATAACTCATTCAGAGGGTGCAAATGCCCAAGGTTTCCCCCAAATCCCAAAATGTACTTCACTGCGAGCGGGAACCACAGCCACCGCAAAATTTTCAAACCACTTTCTTCTTCTTCACTGCGCCTTTAATACTCCCACACCCATCGTTTCAACTTCTGGGTTCTCATTATAAACCCTAATCCCTTCTCATTCTTTCCATCGCCCTTCTAATTCCGATTCCCAATGGCAGAAGCAGCCACCAACGCTCGTCCCCAACGCGAAGCCAAGAAGAGAGCCGCAGCTGCAATATGCGAATTGCAAACCGCCACTAAGAAGAAACGCGTCGTTTTGGGAGACCTCACCAATGTCTCCAACGCGGTCGCCGCACCGGAGCAACGTGTTTCGAAGATTCAAAAACAGGAAAAAGTGAAAGTAGAGAAAACGACGCCGTTGGAAGCCACGCCGGAGAGCACAGACGACAGAACCGACCCTCAATTGTGTATACCTTACGCTTCGGATATACTCGAATACCTTCGCAGCTTGGAGGTATAGGGTTTTGTTTTGAATTAGGTTTTCCGATGGTTAAAACTGTGTCGTTTCGAGAATGACTAATGTGTGTGTGTGTGTTTTTTTTTTCCTCAGATGGATTTTCGAAAGAGACCTTTGCCTGACTACATACAGAAGATTCAAAGAGATGTTAATTCTAGTATGCGAAGTGTGTTGGTTGATTGGTTGGTGGAAGTTGCTGAGGAATATAAACTTGTGTCGGACACTCTGTATTTATGTATTGCTTATATTGATAGATTCTTGTCGTTGAATGCTTTGTCCAGACAAAGACTGCAATTGCTTGGGGTTGCTGCCATGCTTGTTGCTTCGTGAGTTTCTGAGTAGTTTCAATCTGGGTGCATGTTTTTGTTTTAGGGATGTGCATTGTTTGATTAATCTTGTTATGTTGTTTTTGCAAGTAGGAAATATGAAGAGATTAAGCCGCCTGAGATTGAGGACTTTTGTTACATTACGGATAACACATACTCTAAGGAGGAGGTGATTCTTGTGTTTTATTTGTTGGTGTTGTTGCATGCTTTAGCTTTGGGTTTTGCTGATTTTAGTGAGTGGTGATTTTGGTATTGAAGGTTGTCACCATGGAAGCTGATATATTGAAGGCTTTAAAGTTTGAATTGGGTGGACCTACGGTGAAGACATTTTTAAGGTGCGGCGTTTTTTTTGTTGATTATGTGTTCTTGTTGCATTGATTTGGCATAGTTTAGTTGTTTTTCTTTTCTTACAATGTTGGCTCACTCTGTATGCTTTCTACATTTGCAGGAGATTCTCTAGAGTTGGTCAAGAGGGTGTTGATGTAAGTTAAAGCTTGTTCATAAGCTTGAAAGTGATTTTCAGAATTTCCTCTTTTAGGTGCCTGTCAATCCAATAGTATAACAAAAGCATGTTGTCAGTGTTTATCTCTAATGCATCCAGTTACATGCAACAATGTTGTCAAATAACTTTGTATCTTATTGAACTTTTTAGGCATTTTATTTTAATTTGCATACAACTTAATTTTTAAGACCTATATAATTGATACACATACACATGTAACATATATTTTACTAGTTATTAAAATATTATGATTCCTGATTCAAATCCTACTGACTACCTATTGATTCATATCATGAAGATAGATTCTTAAATAACTTTGTATATTACAATACATTGATGAATTCGTGCAATGTCATAGCATTGATACGAATCACATGATTGAATAATTTGATTGACTTTTTTCCTCTATTACTCTTCTTTCACTAGTTCTCGTGAAAAAAATTGAAAAATCATATAAGTTTAAATTGTTAAATGAAAAGGATTTGAATGAGCACTTTTTAACTTATTTTATTGTATCATTACGTTACTTTTATGTGTCACTCAATCATGCATGCATTCTATTTAGCTATTTCTTTGCTTTGTTTTAATTTTTCTAAAATGAAGGCTTCACAACTTTGATATAACAAATAATTGTTTTTATAAGACTTATAATTAGGTTACTATATTTATTTTTAATTTAAAATTATTACTTTAAATACTATATATCTTCTATATATGATATATTTGAAAGTTATGATTTTTTTGTTGGCTCATGGCAAGTAAAGTTTTGGATTAAATTGGATACTGTTAAATTTCGGCTAACCATAAGTGATGATAGTGTTTGGTCTAAGAATTTTGAACATCTCATTGACTCCTTATTCAATAGAATGATGATGCCAATTTTGGTATAAAAAAATATATGATATACTTGAAATACTTTTTCTGTCTCTAAATTTAAGATTCAAAACAAGTTGTGACCTATGATTCATAGATTAGCATTGATTCACAATTTTAATCAAGATTTGACAACCTCATGATTTCCAATCACTATTTGACTTTCATTGCTTGACTGTGATGCAATCTCCTATACGATATAGCAAATTTTAGCTGTCTACCATTTCCTGCAAGCTGCAATTAATTAATTAAATTGAAGTAGAGACACATTTTCATCATTTTACTAATATTCTTGTCTTGTTTTGCAGGCTTCTGATCTCCATTTTGAGTTCCTTAGCTGCTATCTTGCCGAGCTCAGTTTGTTGGATTACAATTGTGTAAAGTTCTTGCCATCTATGGTGGCTGCATCTGTTATATTTTTAGCCAGATTTATTTTAAGGCCAAAGACACATCCTTGGGTAATGATTTAAAATTTTAGATATATATTTGATATCCGATGTGGAGGCAGTTGCTAAATTATCTGTTTACAGAATTCAGGGCTCCATCAACTCACTAGATACAAATCTGCTGACTTGAAGGAATGTGTTCAAAACGTACATGACTTGTACCTCAGTAGGAAAGGGGGTTCTTTGCAAGCTGTGAGAGAGAAATACAAACAACATAAGGTAATGTTTTACACTTCTTTTGCTTCCTTTTTCCCTATTTTCTATCATATATTAATGATGAAATGTAATCTGGCCCATCTTTAGTAACTTTTTTTTTAATCTTGAGTTTTAAATTTCATTCTACTTATCACTTTGGAGAAATATGCTGATTACAGTTGCATTTGTTGTTTTGGTACAGTTTAAGTGTGTGGCAACAACACCATCTCCTCCCGAGATACCTCTTTCTTATTTTGAATATTCAGGGACAGATTCTTAGGCAATTTTAGCTTTGGATATTTTTGCTATGGCTTTGGTTTCAACTATTGGCAGAAAAGTGTTTCCTAACACCAAATATGAGAGTTTCAGACTAATGGCACTTGCTGCTGATGCTTATAGAGGGTGCTTGCAGTGAATCGCAGTGACACTCAATATATCTATGCTGGCCACACTGACTTAGTGATCAAACTTGGGTAAATTGAGATAACTCCCATTCGTTGAGAATTAGGTTCTTTTTTGACAGTTAGAAGTTCTTTGTAAGAATTCCTTCAAGGATTTGCCATTTCTATGTATAGGGGAGTGCTATTCGTTTTCATTGGAGTTGTTCCATTCTAAGCTACTAAGATGTCCAACTTTAATGTTCAGAAATCAATTTTTTCAGCAGTAAACAAGTGCCGTATTGAGTAATAGAATAGAATTGGTTATTTGTGCTCGTTATTCTGTCTCGGGTGTCCTACAGGGTACAGGGCTGCACCAGAGGAGGGAAATTGAAATACCCTAACCTTCAAATATGATTTTGGGGGTATTGCTTCAATTTAACAACTAGAAAATCTCATTATAACTAATCTTTGTATCTTTAAAATAAGTTTTTGCTGAATTGACAATAGGATGCCAAAGGGAGCTATAGGCAACAACTTCATTCACCCTAGAGAACTGTTGTGAGAGCCTTGGAAAAATCAATGATAATTTTTAAATTGCCAATGATTTTTCTTGGTTAAACCAATCGCTGAATCCTTCTCTATATGAAGATTCTCGTTGTGTTTGTAGAGAAGTTAGTAATGATGTTTATGTGGAGATGGGGAGTGACAATGAGCAACTGAGCACGAACTGCCCATTTTGTGTAACATAAAATAGTGTGGTAATGCAGTATGTGAAGAGGAATTTGAAGAAATTCAGCAACATCCAGAATATTTACGATCACATATTATGGCATACTAATAATCAATGCATAATTGAAAAGGATCAAGAAAGTGTGCCTGAAGTCAACTAATGAGAATCATGCTCTGTACTCTTGTGTTTACTGTTAAGAGGAAACTGTCCACTTTCTAGAGAATACTTTACATGCAAGTAAAATTTCCTTCAAGGGAGATAATTTTCCAACTCGTTTAGAGAAGATATGAATCTTTCAACCCACTTACGTTGTGAATGATTCAATTTGTCCGAGGGTAACTTTTAGAACAAAGTCAACATTATAATATTCGTAAAATTGATGAAATATTAATATACTTCATAATCACAAAATTATTTAATAATGATTTAAATATTATCTAAAATTTTACTAATTCAAATAATTATATCCAACATTACATAGACTTATGCTTAGAGTAAGTCTTTATAAACTTATTTTATTCTATAATTTATATTTTATATTAAATTTTAATGACTTATTTATTAAATAAAAATATTTTATATATTAATTTAAATTTATATAACGAAGTATAATATAATCTTCAAATTTTTGAAAAATTTGTAAACTTGACTATTAGTGATAATATTAATTCAGCTATAACGAAGTATAATATTAATTTAGCAAATATTTTTTTATAGAAAAATTCGCAAGAAAATGATAGTAGTGGTCGGACAATTTTTGCAAACATTATTATCTCTATAGCTGTGTTGGATGTGAACCCTTCAATTAAAGGAGAGCAGCTTATTAATTATCCATAAATAATAAAGCTTATCCATAAATAACGCTAAAACCTAAATTATCATCGTGATTTTTAAAAATTTTTCTATTATAACAAATTTAATATATAATTTTATTTTTCTAGTTTTTTTATTTTTTTATTTTTTTTATTTAGCAGTATTTTAGCCTATGTATTTCATAAATTAAATGTTTATTATATATTAGTGTAAAAGAGACATTTTGTGTTTCTATAATTTTTATTTATAAATAAAAAATAAAAGCTAAAAGTAATTGAGATTAAATATGAGTGGTTAATTATTGAAAGGTTTGGGGTTTTAAATGGTTGTAGAGCTAAAATTGTTAGTTACGAAAACTTTTAAAAAATAAAAACGACAAAATAAATAGGGGCAAATCTGTCATGTCAATGTAAAAGTAAACACAAAAAATAGTTACTAATAATGATATCACTTTTATTAATAAGTATAGATAACTAAAATTAATAATAGATTATATATATATAATATAAATATATAAATTATTATATTTAAAATTGTATAAATAAATTTTTTTAAACATATAAATAATATTTTTGAATTAATATAAATAATTTATATAGGACACTTGATTATTTTAATTATTGATAATTTATTTTAAAATTTTTAAAATTTAATTAATAAATTAATATGATAAATAAAAATTTGAAATAGATATAAAGTTAAAAGAATTTCAAAAAATATCCGATCAAAGAAAATTCTGTCATCCAAGATGATCATTAATTGGATATTTTATTTTATTTAACAAAATAAATATGAATAATAAAAGTATGATTTTCAAAATTATCTTTTTAAAGATAGTTTATTTTTAAAATGACTCAAGATTTATAGAATTTTTATTTTATTTTCTGATATATCTTATTTTGTTATTAAACTGAAAAAATCTTTTAGTCAAATTTGATTTTGAATTTATCTATTTAATATAATAAAATTTCATTGAATATAATAAATAATATATGATTTTTTTATATATTTATTAATATAATTTTATAATATTTATGAGTAAACTTTGTATGCTCGTAAATCGTGCATGACTTATAATATTATTTAGATAAATGTACCAAAAAAAAAAACTATCAAGATAATACAAATAGAAGTTAAAAACACTATTTAGATAAAAGTAAATAATATATACTTTTTTTTTTTGTATATTTATTAAAATAATTTTTACCTTTGGAGCGTGTTTTAAAAACTTCTAACACCCCTCAAATTTGATATCTTAATGGTTTCATTCCATGATACTTCATATGATGACACTTTACTCAACTTTTCGTTGGTTAAAATTCTTCACCGATTACAACTCTTCGTAAACCCTTTTTGAGATGTTTGATTACCTTTAGGATCAATGATTGTGTTAGAAAAGATTGTTGATCCTAGAGAGAGGGTGAATTGGATTTTACAATTCTTTTTAAGTTTCTTGGACCAAGAACTTTTATAAAAACTTTCCAATGAACCAAATTGATTTTTTTAGCATATGCAAGATGTTATGTTGAAAGTTCTTGTTAATGAAAGTTTAGAATCTGATTGCTCTACATGCAATGATTATGAATTATAACACATGTTACTCAACATGATATCATATTAACAAGAATGTAAAAACAAGCATAAGGATGAGAGAAATATGCACAAAAATTTATACTAGTTCAGTCACATCCACTTGTGACCTACATCCAATTCCCAATCAATTCAATATTTGAGATTTCCACTAATGTTTAATGTCAAGAGATTTACAATCACAATACAACATGCAATTTACTCCTAGATTATTAAAGAAACCATTTCTTGCACCTAAGAAACACTTACTTATAACACCCCACTACAAGACTTTTTCTTTCTCACTTTCTTGAGAAACATACTCAAGAAATCTATCTACTATATACAAAAAGATTAAGGAAAGATTTAACCTATAGTATAGAACCCTTCATAAGTAGCCCCTTTTGAGATGTATGACCGCCTTTAGGATCAACGATTGTCCCAAAAAATTAACACAAGACTTTTTTTTTGTGTGTTTTATTTTCACTTGCATGTCTTCTAGGAAACTTCCTAGAAGGTCATTATCCCTAATTTGCTTTAAATCAAGCATGCTTAACTATGAGGTTTTTTTTGTGATAAATTACCGAGAAATATTTACATATTGTTGGTATAGGTAATTAATTCCTTAAAGTCATCTTCAACTGTACAATCTTATACTTGTACAACTCTCTAGATCCATTTTGGTGTGTCTGATTGTTATAGAACTTCCATTGAAAAAATCTTTGTTTGGATGAGAGAAAAACAATCATTTGATCACCAAGGACAAAAAGCATGGTGCCTCTACCTAGTCCACACAAGTAACACTAGTGCAAGGTTTGATGCTAGCCACAAAGAAGACAGATGTAGTTTTGTGAGACAACACAAAATCTTAAATTTCATGTTGGTGGAAAAATTAGGTTAACACATCCTTTTACAGTCTATTGTTTAACCTAATTTAATTTGCATCCTTTTTGGATTTGTACAATATAAACCCAATTTCCTGTCCAATTTAATTAAATATTTTGTTAATTAATTAAATATTATTTTATTAATTAACCACTAAATTAAATCTCATTTAATTTAATGACTTGCTTCATGTTTTTATTCAATTCGTGTGATCCCATAGGTTCTTACTTAATTGACAATAATATTTAAATATCACATTAATATTTAAATATCACCTTAATTGGCAATAATATTAAATATTATAGTCAAATATTTACATCTAGCAATGCATCATTTTCACCCAATTAATGAGAAAAATTGATGATTTGATTTCAACCTTCCACAACCATAATTACTATAGAGTAATGTGTCCTTCGTCCATGTGTCTTTGATTTGAACACGCGATATAAGAGTGTCATTCTCATTAAGTTCAAATTTCTCGATACCTAGGTAGACGTTCAAACACGTATACGTCCAATATCTCATATTGACCTATTGTTGCATGACCACATATTTGATGTCTCACTTAATCGAGAGGTCCAAGACAAAACTTCCAATATGCAGGAAGTCCGAATCTTTTCTACATCACTCACATCTAGGGATGGCAACGGGGCGGGTCGGGTACGGGTTTCATGATACCCGTACCCGTCCCCGCGAGTCAAACTCATCCCCGTCCCCGTACCCATACCCGTCGGGTATATGATTTTCATCTTCATCCCCGTCCCCGCGGGTATCGGGTATACCCGTACTCGTACCCGTCAATTTTTTATTTTTTATTTTTTATAAAAAAATATGATATTTTAAAATTATTTTTTTATTATATTATAATTATAATTAAGTTATTTCTCTATCTCACATTATAATAAATAATCACACATAAAAAAATATTAAAATTCTTTAATATAATTAAATTAAAAGTGGGTATTAAATTAAAAATAAGAACGGGTACGGGTACGGGTACGGCCCGTACCCGTACCCGTACCCGGTCAAACCGGGTATTCCCCATCAAAGTCAGGACGGGTTCAGATATTACCCGCGGGTACGGGTATATTTGCCATCCCTACTCACATCCCTCCACATGATTCATTGTAAGCCCAATTAACCACCTTTATAATGTAACATTTGATAGTCTCAAAGCCTACAACTCCTACATGTAGAAATCATAGTGACTTTAAGTTGAAAGACTACTCTAGTATGGTTGCCATGAGAAGTGCTTATAACACTTGGATAATTTTTATGAAGCTTTCTCATAATGGGTCCATCTAGTATAAATATTACTCCTAATATTTATACTTATACGTGTTTAACTCGATATCTTATATCTATGACCTGTGAGATGAGTCAACTCCCACAATAGTCTCAATGTATTATCGTCCTAGTTAACAATAATTCTTTTACTATAGATAATTTGAGAATGATGTTCTTTATTCATAGAATCTCACAATCAAGACACATTTGATAATTTTTTTATTTATCATAAAGACGTTACTATACTACAATGACACAATAACTAATATGACTAAAGTATTTTTTATATCAAAGTTATGATGTAGATAAAGGATTAGCAGCTAGAGCTATCTCCAAGATTTCTTTCATTTTGGTTTCTCTTATACCCTTTCTCTTACCACTTCATTCTTCTTCTCCTTTTCTTTCCATTTCATTCTCATTTGTTCCTTATTTGCTTTATTCACTTCATATTTCATTTATTTTTCAATTTTTCTCTTTAGTGTTTTGTGAGAAGGTTGCTGCACACGCTGCGCGGTGTAGGTAAGATTGTCCTTGTGATAATTTTCATTCATTTTCATCTTCGAAAAATCAAAGATTATTTTGTGGGTAACATTTATGTGTTTTTAATTTCAGGATTTGCAATACATTTGGCAAACCTTTCTGGTAGCACTGAAAGTTTCAACTATCATAATAATTTTATTTATTTATTTTACACTTTGCAATTTTATTTTTAGTCTCTTTGCATGTTTGTGTTCCATTTCCATGTTTTATTTTTTTCCTGCTTTCTTTGAAGTATTTGGATAGTGATTTAGTGTTTGCCCTTTCTACTATTTTTTCTCCATTTTGGTTTTTTTATTATTATTTTTTAAAATTTTCATACACATTGGCTTTGCCATTTGTTTTATTGCTTTTATTAATTCTTTACCTCACAGCAATTACAAATATGATGCATGTATGTGGATCGAGAATCTCTAAGATCACTAACTAAAATAAGTAATATTCTTTGTTATTTTACCATTTTAAATAATAGAATGAAAAAAAATAACTATTGAATATGTTTACAAATTTGTCAAATAACTAAGGATGACCTATAAAGTAAACTCTGTAACGACTCAACAGGTTTCTATACTTTATAACTTAACAACTAACTTAAAAAAATAGGGACAAATTTGTCAACGTAAAATAAAAATAGTTATTTACGAATAATTAAAAAAATAAAATAAAAAATAAAGATAAGGGCAAATTTGTCAACATAAAAAGTAGATACCAAGAATGATTATCAAAAGTGATATCATCTTTATTAATAACTAATGAAGTTGAAGAACTTCATACTCTTATGTATTTTGTTTTATCATAAAATAAAAATAAAAAATTTAATTTTTTAAAATAAAGTGAGATAATATATAATTATAAAAGAGTAAAATAATCTTAAATAAAATTGCATACTAGAGACAGTTACAAAATAAGAGGATAATTATTATTGGTAGGATGAATAATTAATTATTTTTTATATATTTTTTTCTTCTATTTTACCTTTAAGAGATAAGATAGTGGGAAAAAAATAATATAAAATAAAGGAATATAAATGTGTAAAATATATGGAGACTAAAGTGAGCATCCCATTTATTTATAGTATAGATATATCTAACTAAAATTTGTAATAAATTATATATAAAATAAATAATATATTTAAATATATAAATTATTATATTTAAAATTTGTAATAATAATTTTTTTTAAACATATAGATTATATTTTAGATTTAAGTAAACTAACTTATATTATAACACAAGATTACCTTTAAATATTGATAATTGATTTTGTAGAATTTTAAAATATAATAAATAAATATGATAAATAAAAATTTTAATTAAATAAAAAATAAAATATTCATTAAAAATACTATGTCAATGAAAAATCATTAAAAGCTTTCACCGAAGATGGCCGCGTTAATTGAATTTTTTTATTTAACACAAAAATATGAATAGTAAAAGCATGGGTTCCAAAATTATCTTTTCAAAAATAGTTCATTTTTAAAATTAATCTTGATTTATAGAATTTTTTTTATTTAATATGCTGATGTATTTTATTTGGTTATAAACTCAAAAAATTCTTTTAGTAAACTTTGATTTTGAATTTATCTATTTAAGATAATTAAATATAACAAATAATATATACTTTTTATTAAAATTTTATTTAGTTAATATATTTTTATAATTTTTATGAGTAATTTTTATGATTTTGAATTTTTATTATTTTATCTAATTAGAAATGACTGATACTTAATATACATATTGTTTAGAATTTTTCTTTTATTTTATATGCTAGCTGATCTATTTTATTTGGTTATCAAACTCAAAAGATTCTTTTGGTAAAATTTGATTTTGAATTTATCTATTTAAGATAATTAAATGTAACAAATAATATATACTTTTTATTAAAATTTTATTTAGTTATACAATTTTATAATATTTATGAGTAAATTTTGTTTGCTCATAAATTGTTCATGAGTTATAAAATTATCTATACTTACTATATATATATATGAGATATTCTTTTTAAGTTTTCACATATTTTAGGCATTTATATTCTTTAATTATGTATTTATCTTTTTTTCAATACCATATCTCTTTAGACTAGAATAGAAAAAAAATATAAAAAAATTAATTGTCTATTGTATTAATAACATTACAAAAAATTATGTAATTAGTGGGGTTTTTTTTCTCGTGATTTCAAGAAACTGCCAGAAAATATTATGTTTCTGGCAGTTATTTAATTGCCACAAAAAAATAATATTTTCAGCAGTTTAAAACCGCCACAACATTTAAATATATGTTCTACCTTTTTATACTCCACATGGCAACCATTTTTTAAATATTATTTTTAACAAAATAAAAATAAAAAAAAAATTTATGCAGGTCACAAACACGTGTAATTCCCTTCACTTCACCCTTATGTATTTGAAGATAAATTTATAGAAACTGATTTAATAAATCCTAAACCCTATTGCCTAGAAGGTGCCAAAGAGTTCATCCAATAAATTAAAAAAACAGAAATTTTGTGGCGGTTTAAAACTGCCAGAAATATTAAATTTAGATGAATTTTGTTGCGATTTTAAACCGTCAGAAACCGTAAAAGATGTACCATTAAATTGCATTTTGTGGCGGTCTAAAACCCCCACAAAGTGATTGAATTTTCTGACGCCATGTCCAGCGTGTGAAAAATATACACACCGGTTTCGCCGATGTGGATGCTGGTAATACCATTTGTGGCGGTTTTTTAACACCAGAAATTGTTAAAATAACTTCTACAAATCACACTTTTTTGGTAGTGATAACTATCCACTTATTTAAAAACTAAAAAAAAAAAATTATCCACTTATTTTGTAACTATTTTTGTTTAAAATTATTTTATCTTTTTTAATTATAAGTGATATTGTAATCTATACTATTTTTATTTTATATTATTTTTAAACAAAATTTATATAAATACGAAATAAAGATAATATAAATAGAAATAGAAGTAAAGTAACCGGCAAAGAAGATCAACGAGACAAGCGATCGAGGGATTTGTTTTAAGAGAAAATTTGGTTGAAAGTTTGATTGCACAAATTATATTATGCACCTTCCTAATAACTAAGTTTCCTAATTTCAAAATTAAATTGTCTATCTACATAAAAATCAAAATTACTGATCTAATATATAAATTATCAAAGATTTATTAAAAATTGAAACAAGTGTTATCTATAATAATATATAAAAGATATATTTTTTTTACTGTTTACTTTTTTAAAAATTATAAATACTCTATTTTCTTTTATTGATTTATACTTAAAGATAAGATAGAAAAAACATATATATAAAATAAAAACTATCCTCTTTAAAAATCATAATTACCCATTTTTAAATTTTTTTTTATATAGATACAAAGTGCCTTTTTTCAATAGTAGTTATAATCCTTTCAATTCTCGCTTAGATTAAATAATAATCTCCAAAACAAATATTTTTAGTAGGCTAATGTAAATTATAATGCTGAAAACTAAAAATTAAAACAAGTATATAATATAACGAACTATTGCAAAATGACGTGTCCAATGCATACTAGTTATCTCCAAAAATAAACTTAAATTTAAATAATCCAAAAACAAGATATTGCTGGAAAAGGAAAGTTTAACCGGAAGAAAGATGAAGATGATTTGAGGTTTGGGGTGAAATTTTTAGGCGCAAGATTTATCAAAAGATTAATTCCTAATAATTTATTTTAAAACATTAAAATTTAATTAATAAATAAAATATAAATTAAATAAGAAATCAAAAAGAATCTTTGAAATTATTAAGTTGGCGAATAGTTCTTAAAATATTTTACCTAAAACAAATATGAATAATAAAAGCACAAGTTTCAAAATTACCTTTTCAAAGATAATTTATTTTTAAAATTAATCAAGATTTATAGAGGTTTTTATTTTATAAGCTGATATGTCTTATTAGGTTATCAATCACAAAAAATTCCTAGTAAAATTTGATTTTTGAATTTATCTATAAAATATAAAATGATATAACAAATAATATATAATTTTAATTAAAATGATATTCAATTAACATTATTTGATATTATTTATGAGTAAATATTGTATATATATTTAAATATTTTTTTTTGCGTAATTTCCCATAATAAAAATCGAAACAAGTATATATCTTATTTATAACGGTTTCAACTTCCACTCGGATTCAATTTGATTGAAAATTTGATTGTTCAAATTACATTATATAAGCACCTTCTTAATTGATAACTCTCCTAGTTTCCTCTATAGAAAAGTAATTCAAAATCAATTTATATTACTTTAAAAAATTGGAATTTCAAAATTAAATTCTCTATCTAAATCAATTTGAACGATTTATTACGAGATTTAATAAAAATTTAAACAAGTATTATATTTATAACCACTTTGATTAATTCCCGCTAGGATTATATTAGATAATAATGTTGAAAACAAGTATTATATTATAGTAAGCAAATGTAAATACAATAATCTCAAAAACATGAAGCAAATAATAACGATATTACCGGAAATGGAAAGTATAAGTGGAGGGAAGATGAAGATGATTTGAGGTTTTTAGACGCAAAATTTAATAAAAAGTTTAAAATTGGAAGATGCATATAAAGAGGGTCAAAGCATTATCTTTTAATTTGCATTCTTGAACCTCCTTTGCTTCCTTCTCTTTCTCAACACTCTCCTATTCTACTATGGCCAACGCAGAGAACAACACGCACTCTTCTTCTTCTTCTGAAATATGCGATCATCTTCGTCCCTACAAGAAGAGACGCTACGTTTTGCATGGCTTCACCAACGTTGCCACGTCGAAAAAATCTGTATTACAATTTCAAAAACCCGTACCCATGTTAAAGAACCCTCGACCATTGCGTGATCGTTGCGTTTCTGATATTTACGAATACCTACGTTGGATCGAGGTACTAGGCTTTTCTTTTCGTTTTAATTTTTAAATCTTTTATATTTCAAATTATATCCTTAATTTCTTTGTAATGACTTGTGTTTTTCAGATAGATCCTACTAGGGCACCCTCACCTAATTATATTGAGAAAGTTCAGTGCGATATTAGTGCTTACACGAGGGCTATTGTTGTGGGTTGGTTGGTGGAGAAGACCGACAAATACGAACTTGTTTCGGATGTGCTCTATTCTAGTGTTGCTTATTTGGATAGGTTTCTATCCTTCAATAATACGCCCATAGACAAGATGCTATTGCTTGGACTTTCTTCCTTGCTTGTTGCTTCGTAAGTTTTCTAGTTGTTCAAATATATTTTGTATCAAGCATTTACCAAATATGAATTTTTAGCTAATTAATCTTGTTCCGTAAATAGAAAATATGAAGATAGGAGGGCACTTACTATTGAGGACCTTCGTTACATTGCGGGTTACTCATGCTCTAATCAGGAGGTGATTCTTGTCTTTCATTTGTTATTAGTTTTATTGCAGGCTTTAGCTTTGGATTTTGATGATTTTTGTTATGAAGGTTGTGAACATGGAAGCTGATATATTGAAGGTTTTGAAGTTTGAATTGGGTTCTCCTACTGTGAACACATTCTTAACGTATGTTTCTTTTTTGTTTTTATGTCCATGTTGGTTATTGGATTAATTTGGCTTGTACTAGTTTTTTCTTGGGATCTTGTCTCAATATGCTCTTTTTTTTCCTTGTTTGTAGGAGATTCGTTACGGTTGGTCAAGAGGATATTGATGTAAGTTAACTTTTATTTTAATTCATTTGTTCCACATTATGCATATAAGCTTCGAAGTGATTTTATTAATTACAATTTCTTCTATATTTGGAGAATTTTTCAAAAAAAAGAGAGAGTTATAATTACCTAATTTCTCAATTCAACATATTTATAAAAGAATAAAATGTTATAAAAATATTCTTTTTTTTTTAATTAAATAGTCTCTAAAGTAATTCTCTTGAGTATTAATACCTACCACTTTAGAATTCATATTTATTGTGTGTGCCAAATTTCATTACTTAACTACAATGTATTATGTCATTCGTTACAACACATTTTGGCTTTCTACTATTGCATTTTCTGCATGCTACAATTAATAACATTGAATAAGAGACACATTTCATTATTTGACTAATATTCTTCTCTCAATATGCAGAATTCTAGTCTTCATTTTGAGCCCCTTAGTCGCTACATTGCTGAGCTCAGTTTGTTCGATTATCATTGTCTAAAGTTCTTGCCATCTTTAGTGGCTGCGTCTGTTGTATTTCTAACCAGATTTATATTAAGTCCAAACACACATCCTTGGGTAATGATTTATTTTTTTATGTGTATTTGATATCCAATGTGGAGGAATTGCTAACTTGTTATTATTTTTTAATAGAATTCAAAGCTTCACCAAATCACCAGATATACACCTGCTCACATGAAGGAATGTGTTCTAAGCATCCATGACTTCTACCTTAGAAGGAGATGGAGTTCTGTAGAAATTGTGAGAGAGAAATATAGACAAAGCAAGGTAATATTTTAACTTGAATTATTATTTTAATTCTACTTGTCATATTGCATAATTATGTTGATTTCAATTGTATTTGGTGTTTTGGTACAGTTCAATTGTGTGGCAGCAACACCAATTCCTCCAGAGATACCCCTTTCATTTTTTGAATTTAACGAGACAGATTTTTAGATAATTGTAATTTATCAATCTTTCATTTGTACCTATTAATGTTGAATGACAGCATTTTGCCTTGAAATATGCATAGGCAAATATCAAATATAATTTTTTATGTATAGAAAACTTTATGTTCCTGTCACAAGAACACTCGTCTCCTTACTTCCTCCTTAGCAGCCTTCGTATCCTTCCGAGTCTTCTGTGCCGACCGAATTACTAACTTCGAGTGTGGGGAGGGTACCTGCAAAGGCACTCCGACGATCAAGTCAGTGTTCGGTTTGGAACAATAAATATGTTAGTTAGAATAGTAACGTACCTCATTTATGTCATACTACCTGTATATTTATAGTGACACAATTGGGCCTGGTGGGCCTTCAGTCTTGGGAGACGGGTAACCCTTGAATTAGTCTTAATCTCCTCTTAATCTGTCATGGTAATCAGCGCATAATAAGTATCTAACTCGCCACGTGTTGTTTGTGATCTACTTGTCGAAGTCCTCGGCTAGGCGTAAGGCCGAAAGGGTGTTCGGCCTCCCCTGAGGCCGAAAGGGTGTTCGGCCTAGGTCAATGCCGAGGTGTTTGACTCGTCCTTGATGGCCGATTTGTTGAAGTCTTCGGCTAGGTATGAGGCCGAAAGGGTGTTCGGCTTCCCCTGAGGCCGAAGAGGTGTTCGGCCTCCCCTGAGGTCGAAGAGGTGTTCGGCTCGGGCACCCCTCTCGGCCTATTGCCTGACCGAAGGGGTGCCTCCTATGCCTCATGGTATGACTCTTCGGTTCGGGCCCCCCCTTCGGCCTATCGTCTGACCAAGGGGGTGCCACATGGTATATTCCTTCGGTTCGGGTACCCCTCTCGGCCTGTTGCGTGACCGAAGGGGTATCCACAGGTACACTACCCCCCCAAGCCCGAGGATGAAAGACGAAGGGGTTTTAGATGAGAGAGGTTCGGTGATATTTAGGGTTTACAATATGGGGGGTCGTGCATTTTCGGGAGTCGCGTCGATTGGACAGTTGCATGCTACCCCCGCCTTAGGGTTTCGTGTTTTGGGGTTGTGTCGTTTGGCATGCAGGTGCATTTATGGTGAGACTCTTGGGTTGCCGTGAGCGGATTATATATAAGGTGTTGAGGTGGGACTCTTTTCCTTGTGCTTTCCCTTCATCACTTCGAGCTTTTCTTCTCTGAGCCGAACACTCTAAAAGGTTGGTTTTATATTTTGGTCTTAGTGATAATGGCCACCGAAGGTGTTACATTGTCGTCAGGGTCTTCGGCCAGCGAGGGGGGATCGGCCAAAAATCCGGATGCCGAGA
This sequence comes from Cajanus cajan, assembly GCF_000230855.2. Taxonomy (NCBI): domain Eukaryota; kingdom Viridiplantae; phylum Streptophyta; class Magnoliopsida; order Fabales; family Fabaceae; genus Cajanus; species Cajanus cajan. The sequence continues at coordinate 13,721,202 of NC_138525.1, forward strand.
TGTTGGCGTTTAACGCCGAAGTAGAGACGATTGGGGGTCTTAGTGAGTCGGGCCCCGAGCGTAGTGGGGAATCGGGGACTTCCTCTGGGTCGGAATTGCCCGATGCCGAAATGAGTCCCGGGGATTATAGGCAAAAATTTCCCCCCTGTGAGGTCCCCGGGTACGACTGGGTTGATGGTGAAGTGGCGGCCTACTTCTCCCGTTTTCATGAGAGGGCCGCCGTGATACGCCTTCTTAGCCTTTGCACGTTGGGCCGATGGGAAGGTTGGGACCCTTATCCGATCATGCTTCGACGATGCCGAGCCGAAGGACCTGGGGAGCTCGATCTGGTTTTCCTTGCGAAGCGGGAAGAGCAGGGGGATTTCTTTTACATGTACGAGTGTTTCTTTCGGGAGTTAGGGATGTCGCTTCCTTTTGATGATTTTCAGATGGGGGTCCTCCGTGTATTAAACGTAGCTCCGACCCAGTTGCACCCGAACGCGTGGGCTTATATGCAAGCGTTTCGGGTGTTATGTAAATACCATTACGTAGAGCCGACTGTAGGTTTGTTTTTGCATTTCTTCTGTACACGTCCGTCTAATAAGACGATTAAGTGGTTGTCGCTAATTCGAAACCCCGACCGACCACTGTTGACACCCTTTACGTCGTCCTTTAAGGGCTTCAAGTCAGGGTTTGTGAAGGTGATCATAGACCCTGTTGCCGGCAGAAATTATTTTTACGATGCCGATGGGAAGCCCCTTTTTCCTTTTTATTGGACTCGTCAGCCTCGGAAGTACGATGACTTCCCCGAGGATATGATGACCGAGGATGAATTGTCGGCCTTAAGTGTTCTTAAGGGATTGCCGAAGTGCATCCCTTCTAGATTTCTGGTGCTGCTTCCCAAATCACCTCGGCCCCGTTTTGAGCTAGAGGGTATGTGTTGTTTTACTTATCTTGGATCGTGCTTGTTAGGTTGATTTGTGACTTGGTGTGTTTTTGCAGGTTGGATGGCGCAGCAAGGTTTGGGCTTGTCATACCGGCAATTAATGAGGAGCAGGGCTCCGGCTGGGTTCTCGGCTGAAGATCATCGCAGTGTCGCGATTGATTCCCAGCCTCAGGTGATGGAGGCTCCTCAACCGACGCCCCCTACGACTGCTCTTCTAGACCCAAAGAACAGGAAGAGGAAGGACAAAGGGAAGAGAAGGGCTGACACAACCGGGCCGGAAGTTCCGCGGCCGAAGCAGCGCAGGGTTGAAGGGTCTTCGTCGGATTTGGCGGTCCCTTCGGCCATTGTGGCCAAAGACTTTTTGTCGGAAGAGATCCGGCCGGCGAGGATGATGTCGTCGGATTTGCTATCGGCGCAGGGTCACACGATGCTTGACGTGGCGTCTCCCTCGGCACGGTGGGCTATGGCCTGTGAGTTGCATGTTAGGGCAACGACCATTTTTAGGAAGATGGCCTTGGAGCCGATGGGTGATCTGCACAACCTTCAAAAGAGTTTGGAGGAGACGCAGGCGGCCCTTCAGCAATCCCTGTCGGCGCAAGAAGTACTTTCTAATGAGAAGGCCGCGTCCGGTGCTGAGGTTGCCCGCTTAAAGGAAGCCCTTGCAGAGATGGAGGATCGGGCCGTGGCGGCCGAGGAAGCGAGGGTTCGGGAGGCCGAAGGGGCCATTGCTCGGGAGCAACAGGCGAAGGTTGAGGCTGAAGCTGCTATGACTGCCTTCCGTGCCGAGTGCGAGGGCAAGATCGTGAAAGAGCACGAGGAGGGTTTTTGGCATGCCGTTCGGCAGGCAACCCATTTCGGTGATTTTCCCCCTGGTTTTTCTTTTGAATTGAGCAAGGACTTTTTCCAGGGGGAATTCATGGACTATGCCGAGGCGCCGGATGACGTTGAGCCGGACAATGCAGCCCCGCCTCGATCGGCCCCGGTCGAAGATCCTGGGACGACTCTGAATGACGACGACGACGATACCGAGCAGACAACAAATGCCGACTAGTTGGCTTTCGGCTGCCATATTTTGATACATCTGTTTTGTTGTTGATGTATAGGGATAGGGTATACTTTTTTGTTTCTTTTGATTCGTTTGGCCGAATGAGCCAATTCTGACTGTACCCCCCCGGCCGTTAGTGCCTTTTTTAACTTGAATGAAATTTTAGTTCCTATTCATGCTTCCCATTTACTCTTGTGTATTTATATGGAGCTTTCGCACGGATACGTTTCTAATAGGATTTACTTCAATCGGGTGAGGTATACCTTGGAGCGAATGAGATTGCTTCAAATTAATGTAAGATTTCAACATTGGCCGAGCGAGGCTCCTCGGGAGAGAATCAAGTTTTTAACCTTGGCCGAGCGGGTGACTCGGGAGGGAATCAAATTTTCAACCTTGGCCGAGTGAATGACTCGGGAGGGAATTAAGTTTTCAACCTTGGCCGAGTGAATGACTCGGGAGGGAATTAAATTTTCAACCTTGGCCGAGTGAATGACTCGGGAGGGAATTAAGTTTTCAACCTTGGCCGAGTGAATGACTCGGGAGGGAATTAAGTTTGCAACCTTGGCCGAGTGAGTGGCTCGGGAGGGAATTAAGTTTTCAACCTTGGCCGAGTGAGTGACTCGGGAGGGAATCAAGTTTTCAACCTTGGCCGAGTGAATGACTCGGGAGGGAATTATGTTTTCAACCTTGGCCGAGTGAATGACTCGGGAGGGAATTCAGTTTTCAACCTTGGCCGAGCGGGTGACTCGGGAGGGAATCAAGTTTTCAACCTTGACCGAGTGAATGACTCGGGAGGGAATTAAGTTTTCAACCTTGGCCGAGTGAATGACTCGGGAGGGAATTAAGTTTTCAACCTTGGCCGAGCGGGTGACTCGGGAGGGAATCAAGTTTTCAACCTTGGCCGAGTGAGTGACTCGGGAGGGAATCAAGTTTTCAACCTTGACCGAGTGAATGACTCGGGAGGGAATTAAGTTTTCAACCTTGGCCGAGTGAATGACTCGGGAGGGAATTAAGTTTTCAACCTTGGCCGAGTGAATGACTCGGGAGGGAATTAAGTTTTCAACCTTGGCCGAGCGGGTGACTCGGGAGGGAATCAAATTTTAACTTGCAATTAAATTGGGCATATGAATGATTCAAAAGAACTGGTTTCATTGATAGGGTGGGCCGAGCTGCTCGAATGTTTTCCAATATAGGATGTCTGCCGAGCTCCCTTGATCAACCAACGTCTTCTTAACCACGCAGTTGTTGATTTCGACACTGATGACCATTGGGTCATCCTGTATCGGGTCAACCCCTTTGAAATCTCGGTCGGTAAATGTGATAGGAGGCATGTGAATGGTTGCTCTTCCCACGGCGTTTACCGACTTGATTGCTCTCAAGTGTCTTCTTCGGGCGGAGGATGTGCTGCCTCCTCCCGCGAATCCTCCAGCAATTGTATTTATCACCCTCTTAGGTTGACTTCGTGCAGGCTGCCGATCACTTCTCTCGGGGGTCCTACTTCTTTCCCTAGATCGACATCTTGGGGATTCTCTGTCACTGTTTCCTCTCCTTTCCCGAGAGTTGTCATATCTTCTCCTTCCCGACGGCTGGGTGAAGTTCTGGAGATGGCCAGACTTGACAAGGTCCTCAATGCGGTCCCGGAGAGCCGTGCATTCCTCGGTGGTGTGCCCCCTGTTTCTGTGAAAATGACATGTCTTGGTTTTATCCGCGTGGGGCGGAGTCATGGCTCGACGTGGGACTGCTAGGATTTCTGTGGCTAACGCCTGCTCTAACACCTTAGCTCTGGTGGCGTTGAGCGGTGTGTACTGTGTATACCGGGGCCCCCTCTGTGCTCTTTCTCTGTCGAGGACGTCCCTCGGGCGTGGTTTTGGGTTGTGCTCCTTCTCAGCTTCCTTCCTTCCTAGAAAGGAGTCGGAACGGTTCTGGTTTCGGAACTCGGCCAACTCCTCCATCTGCATGTACTTCGTGGCTCTTTGTCGAAGCTCATCCAAGTCTCTGGGTGGTTTTTTGCATAAGCTGTTCACGAACGGGCCCGGTCGCAATGCTGTGGTGAGGTGGTGCAGGGCCACTGCGGGATCTAGATTTCGAATGGACAAAGTCATCTTTCTGAACCTTTCCATGAAGGCTCTGAGGGGTTCCTTCTTTTCTTGGCGGATATTGATCAACGCAATGGACGTGAGTTGATGAGGTCGACTTGTAGCGAACTGTATCACAAATCGGGAAGATAAAGACGTGAAAGAGTCTACCGTCCCGGGTGGAAGTCTAGTGAACCAATTGAGTGCGGGTCCTTTCAAAGAAGTAGGAAAGACTTTGCACATGACTGCGTCGTCTTCGGTGTACAATCCGACCTGTGTGACGAATGCATCAAGGTGTTCTTCGGGGTCAGCAGTTCCATCATACTTCTCCAGAGTTAAGTTTTTCCAATTGTCGGGTAATCGAGACCCGGCAATGTCCGGTGTGAAGGGTGTTCTTCCCTGCCTTCTTTGTTGATCTTGCGTTGCGGCGGTCGGCACTCCCGACGCCCGAGGAATAGTAACTTCCTTGTACCATCCCGAGGATTCGCCATGTTCCCGGGTCGACTGATTTTGTGCGTCGTTCGTGGGCTGCCACGTCCGGTTATCGCTCCTAAGCTCGGCGTTCTCTCTTCTTAAAGCTGATAACTCGTGAGCGTCCTTCTCTCGGAGTCTCCTGAGTTCCATCATTTCGGCTCTTAACTGTTCGAGGGCCGAGGAGGGGTTAGGCTGCTGAGATCGGTCTACGTATGATTCCTCCATTCCGTCGTTCTGATCGGCTCGCCGTATGGGAGTACCTCTGGGCATCCCGTAAGGGTGCTCGGTGACTACGTTCTCTTGCTGACTTCTCGTAAGTACCATCTTGCTCCGGGGTAGAAGATCGCTCTAACTTCGGGGTCGAAAATCGTTCTAGCTTCGGCCCCACGGTGGGCGCCAAAATGTTCCTGTCACAAGAACACTCGTCTCCTTACTTCCTCCTTAGCAGCCTTCGTATCCTTCCGAGTCTTCTGTGCCGACCGAATTACTAACTCCGAGTGTGGGGAGGGTACCTGCAAAGGCACTCCGACGATCAAGTCAGTGTTCGGTTTGGAACAATAAATATGTTAGTTGGAATAGTAACGTACCTCATTTATGTCATACTACCTGTATATTTATAGTGACACAATTGGGCCTGGTGGGCCTTCAGTCTTGGGAGACGGGTAACCCTTGAATTAGTCTTAATCTCCTCTTAATCTGTCATGGTAATCAGCGCATAATAAGTATCTAACTCGCCACGTGTTGTTTGTGATCTACTTGTCGAAGTCCTCGGCTAGGCGTAAGGCCGAAAGGGTGTTCGGCCTCCCCTGAGGCCGAAAGGGTGTTCGGCCTAGGTCAATGCCGAGGTGTTTGACTCGTCCTTGATGGCCGATTTGTTGAAGTCTTCGGCTAGGTATGAGGCCGAAAGGGTGTTCGGCTTCCCCTGAGGCCGAAGAGGTGTTCGGCCTCCCCTGAGGTCGAAGAGGTGTTCGGCTCGGGCACCCCTCTCGGCCTATTGCCTGACTGAAGGGGTGCCTCCTATGCCTCATGGTATGACTCTTCGGTTCGGGCCCCCCCTTCGGCCTATCGTCTGACCAAGGGGGTGCCACATGGTATATTCCTTCGGTTCGGGTACCCCTCTCGGCCTGTTGCGTGACCGAAGGGGTATCCACAGGTACACTTTACATGTTTTCAGTTTTCATTGTAGTTGTTCCATTTTAAGATGTGCAACATCTCTCTCTCTCTTTTAGCAGTAAATAGGTATTGAATTAGTTACTTAAACACTACCATTTTGGTATGGATTTTTCTTTTGCTGGCTTGATCAACAAATGTATATGATAGAATATAATTTATTTTTTAGTAATGATATTTAGATAGACACTTCATTTTTTAATACTCACTCTACATTTCTCATTTTTATTTATCTCTTTTTGTTTCATAATATATTATCTCATAGATTCTTAGACAATTGTAACTTACCGGTCTTTTACGTGCACTTGTTGATGCTGAATGAGAGAATTTTACCTTTAAGTGCATTGGAAAATATAATTTTTATGTATAGAAAACTGTTATATATTTTCATTATAGTTTCTTCATTTTAAGATGCCCAACATCTCTATTTTTTAGCAGGAAACAAGTGATGAATTGGTTACTTTAACACCGCCATTTGGTATGGACTTTTCCTTTGGTGGTATGAACAAATGTATATGATATTATATAATTTCTCTTGTAGTAATGATATTTAGATAGACACTTTATTTTTTTAATACTCACTTTACACTTCTTATTTTTATCTATCTCCTACTTAAATATTTTTCTCTCTGAGTGTTAAATAAGCTTGTGACGTGTCCAAAAGTCATTTTTGTTTCACACGTTAGCGACAGTAATGGAGGCTGTGGGGAAACATTATCGAGGAAAATCCATAAGACAAATTTTGTTACTCCTACACCTGGGTTGTCTCAATTGCACAACCAGTAAACATTTCATTAATATAACAAATGGTGCGTTATAAATGTTGCAGAACTCGCAGTGCAGTGTATCGGTCATAAAAATCTCCTAATAATTTTCATTATTAATAAAATATATATTTTGAACTACAAAATATGAAATCAATCCTTTTTATTATAAACTATAAATGTGCTCCCAAGCTTTCTTCCCGATAATAATACCAACAACTACAATTTTCCACTTAATATACATCCATAATAAATAAAATAACCTTCATGCTTCACACTAACAAAATATATATATGCACACAATTCAAACCTTAAAATTATTAAAAATAATATGATTAGATATAACAAAGGTGGTTAATTTAGTTATGAATCATGATACAAATAATTTTGTAGAATACACAGTAGAGTTTTGAAAAGAAATTAGATAAGTAATAAATTTTACATTTATATTTTTTTAATTTAATTTCCCATAGTGTAAATGGCATATATAATGTGATGCTATAATTGAGTCAAGCAAACCTTATCTCAACTTAGCATTTAATTGTATTAAATATTTAAAAAAAGTTTTATTATTTATAATTGTACTAATTAATTCGAATAAGATTACATTTGGTAAAAGAGACAAAAAAAAAACACCTCTAACTTTGTAGGATAATTTTTCCTTTTTTTTTTATCTATTAGAATTACAAATACAATAACAAAATTTAGACCTTAAATCTTGTACATATTACTCCTCATCATTAGGTTGACTTTAGTGGTCAATTTTTTCTTTTCCTTTTTGTGCAAGTTGGAATCATGTAAGAAGGTTGTGTTTAAAATGTCAAAATGAAATTGGGTACGCCAATTGGCTAATTCTAGCCTACTAAGTCTTAAGGGCTTTTTATTCTATAAATTTTGGATATTATTATTGTAACAATCCAATAGGTCACTACACTTAATATAGTATATTTATTATGCAACAAAAATCATAAAATAATCAATTGCACTAGATTTCCCATGCAACAATCACCTGGATATTCATCCAACATATATATGTATAGGATGCATAAAACTTAAAGCAGTTTATGTCAATATAACTTAAAACATAAACCTTATCGATAATCAAGCATCTATACACAATCATACTTCATCAAAGTAGTATACTTAAAATAGGTCATTTTCAACATGCCCTCCACCCATAAGACAACCATTCAAGCTAATCTTACTGTACTCCTATACCAAATATGATCATTACAATTCAACTACAAGACAAAGAAAAGGTAAGCTTGTCAAAGAATCAACATAGCAAAAAGTAATGAATCTACAACTTATACAACATAAACAACTTAAACAACATCAAGCTAGTTCATAGCACAACATCAACTTAGTATCATCAGTTATAACTTTCAATCATCATATACATCTTACAACATGAACAACTTTAAATAATAAATACATTGTCGCACATATCAACTTATGGAGATCTCCTACAACAAAGGTGATCCATTTAAGTGAGTTTGACTTACTGAATCACTACATATAACTTATCACAATCAGGTCAAGTAGATACAACTTCAGGCCTCCCTATGCACCTGGTAAAAAACTTAAATTGATTTCTTAAGTTTCACTACTTAAACTAAGAAAGTCTAGTATTACTATCAGGATAGAACAACTTAAGTGTGAGTCTACCACGACCTTAGCATACATATCAAAGTCTCACATAGAATTATTCCACTAATTATCCACCAAATACTACGTATCTTTCTAGCAACCAGTTAAAGATTTTACCCCTCAACTTCATACCTTAATCAGTTGGTCACTTTATACATATATGACTTAACTTGACCCCCATATTGTTTCCACATAAAACCTAGAGGAGACAACTTAAAAATAACTTCTCTTTTAGGAGTCAACTTACTCACTAAAGGATTTCAGCTTTGAACTCTCAAAGCATCGCAACTTATATTCACACAATGAGATATTTTAATTTTTAAAACAACTTTATTCTTCTATAATTTTTATGTATCTCAACATAGACATGTATCTCATCACCACATGTCAATACAATTTAACAACTTTAAATCAACTAACAAGTCACAACTCAGTCAACTCTCATTCATTAGCAACTTAATTACAACTAAAGCAACTTTAAACATCATTATAAATCAATGCATAATGAACTATAATCATATAACAATAGAAATCATGAGAGTAATCAATATACTACACTCATTCTCAACACAATAAAATATAAACAAGTCTTTCATTCAAAAAGCCATGCTCGATGCCATCCTCCTTGTGCCCGATGTTAATGAGGAGTCTTTGACTCGCCTGTGCCCAACCTGTAACGACCTGCCATGTCTCTATACTTAATGGAATCGCACTACTACTAGTGAACTAAGAAAATATTAAGTTGGATAACTCATACATACGGTATATATATAGGAATAAAAATAACTAAATTTCTTAATTACAAAATAATACGCCATATATGTACAGTCATCCCAAAAATAATATTCCCTAGTGCCGGTCAAGCACAGACAAAATCGTTACCTAAAATGGTAACACTAACACGAGGATCAAAGCTCCCTGTCTCGCAGCAGACACCTCAACTCCAAGCTAGCCCTGACCTGCTCCCATACCAAGTATGATCATCGCAGTTCCACCACATGGAAAACAGAAAGGTAAGCTAGAATTCACAAATCAATCATACAAGTATAGAACTATAATCTATACTACACAATCATCCAACCATTAATCATATTCATAGAGTCTCACCATACACTCTATCCAATACTACTCATGCATAACATACAATGCACCAATCATGAAGTCAAACACCACACTTCATCATATTAATAATCATGCAGTAAATGCATCTCATGACAGATATCAATGCATATCAATCATCTAATGCGTCGTCACGCATACACCTAGGAGATCTCCATAACAATAGAGCTGTATAAGTGACATTCCATCCTACCGAAACCACCCCAACCGTTTTCACGCCCAATGCGCCCGCTCGGTCACAGCTAAACAGGATATATAATCCTCACTCGGGTTTACTCGGATGATGTCACTTACACAATTGGAAGTCCAGATCCACCGTCAGGTATAGCACAGCTGGGTACGGGCTTACCACGACCTTGGCATGCATTAACCAAGTCAATTGTGGAGTTCGCCCACCGACTATCCGCAAGGATCCACGCACCTTCCCGAGTACTTGGTTAAGGGAATAACCCTCGACCTCATACCCCGCTCCAACACTAGCTAAGGACTTAGAGGAGACTCACCCAACCCAGTGGCCTATCTGAGCACCACTCTCCCAAATCTAGTGGCCTCCCAGAGCACCACTCTCATATATCAGTGGCCTATCTAAGCACCACTCTCAAGAGACTCTATGTGAGCTCTTCCAGTTCGAAAATATTTTTCCTCTCCTCAAGTCCTAGGCTAGACTCATGCCATAAGGCATCACATGCAATAATGCATCATACATCATAATAGTCTACCCACCATCATGATCAACAATCATACACATGTCATAAGACATCACATGCAATAATGCATCATACATCATATATGGTCTACCCACCATTATGATCAACAGTCATACTCATATTCAAACATTCATACGTATCATCACAAAGCATACATATGAATCACACCGCACCATACATCATATATCACACATATATGATCTAACATTTTAACTTTTAACATATTTACGCTCGGCGTAGCCTGAGCTCGCCCAGCCTAATCCCAACCTGAGAGCCCTAAGCTCTTTCATGCCTGGCGCACTCAACCTGCACCTAGCCTAATCCCAGTCAGAGAGTTCAGAAACTCTCATCCAAACCAACAGCCACATGCAAACACAAAACACAATACATAGGCTCCATACAACTCAAAATAAACTCAAATCTCACATGCATCCAACCTATGCATCAAAATCATCAAAATCCTCTCAAAACCCCAAAAGATGAGATTTTCTTCAATCATCTATGGATTCTCAACATTCACGCACCTATTGAGTTTCTAAACTCACATGCAACTTACACAACAAACATTCTAGCTTCCCTTACCTGAAGATTGACTCAGATAGCCAAAGACTGAACAAAAGTAGAATTTCCCCTCGAGGCTCAACTCGGAACTTCAGTCCTCCCAAAACAAGCTTTCTAATCTGAATTTCAAGAAAAGACAGAAGGAGTTATTGATCTAGAGGAGAAAAGGAGTTAAACAGAAAAATTTGGGAGAGAAAGGAGCTCACTGACCCAGAGACCTTCTCTCTAAAACTTCTCTCTAGAATCAGAACTCCTCACGGCCCCCCCCTCACCCCTATTTATAGGCAATCCGGAGAGGCCAGAACGGCCCGTACCGAGTTCGGAACGGCCCGTTCCGAACTCCCAAATCACGCACAAAAACTACGCCCAGAACGACCCATTCTGAAATCAGAACGGCCCGTTCTGGGACTCATCCGGAACTGCCCGTTCTCCCTCTGGAACGGCCTGTTCTCCCTCCGGAACGGCCAGTTCCCAACCACGAATTTCAGTTTAATTTAATAGCTTGGAACGACCCGTTCTAGATTGGGAACGGCCCGTTCCGGGCTACTAAATCAGCCACCATTTTTTTTTAAGCTACGTTACACAACCCTAAACCCGCCAAGCCTGCCAACCTGTTGGCAATTTTTTTCCATTTTTTTTTTGCATTTTTTTAATGTAATGTGGGCTTTCTCGCCCGCCTGCCAACCCGCATTTAGGTGGGGTGGGCCAATATTTCCAACCCTTTTTAATGGCAATTAGGCCCAACTCGGCTCGTTTTTGGTGGGCTAGGCCAAAACAGCCTGGGCTGACCCATTTTTCCACCCTACCTATGTTTGATGTGGGTGAGGTAGAGAACCTCTATGTTAATCACGCTTGGCATATATAAAATTATGTCTAGTCTCATCCAGGTAAAGAGCCTCTACCTGACTCACACCAGATGCCACAAAACATGTGTTTGACATCGCCCTAGTAGAAAGTCACTAACTTGATCACCCCTAATGCCAATACACCTGAGCCCGTTGCCACAAAACTTGCATCCAACGTCCAGGTAGAGAGCCACTAATTTAATCACACCTAACACCAATACACCTGAGCCTAGTACCATCAAGTCAAATAACTCCTCAACTAATCATGTCCGGTGCCTCTCATTTCAATGCTCGATGTGACCAAGTTAGAGAGCTCCTCATTAACCAAGCTCGGCTCTACCAATCTTGCACTCGACATTGTCAGGGAAGACAACCACTAACTTTAGCCATGCCTAGTGCCATGAAGGCACACTTAACGTGATGAAGATTTTCACACTTGGGAGAATCCTCAATTTGGTTCAAACATGCAAGAAACTCATCCAAACTAGCACGCATCGCAATCTTTAACATACACACAACTTATGTGATCCATTTCCAACACAAAATATAATATGCATTAATCTCAATTCAAGAAACATAAAATTCTATCCAAAACACCTTAAAGGACTAAAAACTCAACAACTCATCATCTCATGATTTCACATGATTTTCAACTACAAATGATGATTTCAAACAACAAGTGACAATTGTACATCAACAACTTTAAGTCAACAAACTTCCCTTAATCTAAATCACTCTAAAATGAGAAGAGGGGAGGAAGAAGGAAGAACTCAAAATCTTCATACAACTCTTAGCCTTAGGTTCTCGGCTTCCAGGCTTTGAATCTAAAAATCTATTCTTGTTGCTCAACTAAGGGAAGGATCTTACAAGGTCTTAGAAGAATCAAAAGAAGCAAGATGTTTTCTAGCTCTAGAGCTTATCTCCCTAACTTTTCTCCAACTTTTCTTAAGAAATGAACTTATGAAGTTCACGTGTTAAGAAAAAACTTATATATCATTCCCTAAACGCGTGGTCAACTTGATCCTAATTGGAACTATATCAGTGGCAACTTAACACCCAAGGGTTCCTTAACCTTTAGAGCTCTAAAATAAGAAAAATTCAAAATAAATCAACATATATCATATAATTAATTAATCAATAAGATTAAAATCACACATTATTACAATTATGCTTTTGTTAAATACACCTCCATTAAATAATAATACACTTCTCTTATCCTTATTTTTTTATTATTTCCTAAATACCCTTCTTTGGAAAATATTTTTTTAGAAAAAAAATATACTTCCAAAAAATATTTTTTGGAAGACAAAAAATACACCTCTAAAAATCAACTTTTTGAAAGAAAAAAAAATCTCACAAATAGGATTGAAATGGCCACACATTTTTATTGTGTTGATTACATTATGAAAATATGTTTCTATTGTGTTTAATTAAATATAAATAATAAAAATAAATTCTATTGTGTATCTTATTGGATATTGGCATACACAACAAAAATGTACCTCTGCTTTGAATACACAACAAGACCTTATTTTATTTTATTTTATTTTATTGTATTTATGTTATATTATTTAATCTAATAATGACTCATGTAATTAAGAAATATTTTTTAATGAAAAAAATATATAATGTGATAGTTGTTAGACTTAAATATCCTAAGAGTAGTTGCATATCTTTGGAAAATTTGTTTTTTATTTAAGTGATCATGAGAACAAGAAATATCAAGAGTTAAATAAAGGGTTTCAACACCATCATAGAGATCAAGTAAAGGAAGTAAGAGAAGAAAGAACAACTTATTAGAAATTCTGAATTCCATTATAGATCCAAGTATGTCTTATAAATTTCTTATAGAAGTTACAAAGTATGATAGTAGTAAGAAATATGCTATTTAAGGTCTCTAGAGTGTAATTTTCTTGTATAATAAACACTATAAAATTATACATGATCATAAAATTCATTAATTTAATCTAAATACACAATGAAAATATGGTTTTGTTAACTCACAAAACTAGAATTTTTTTATATTAATTGAAATAATTATGATACAAGTTACTTTTTATAATAATAATAATAATAGTAATAATCAAATTAATTATTATACAAATTATCATAGTTCATATTGTAATCTTACTTGCTGAGAAATGTCCGTCCAAAGTCTTTAGTTCAAAGTCCTCAATTCACAAATCCTTGGTGCTCTATGTAACACCCAAGTTTTTATATTATTTTATTTTATTTTATTGAGGGTAATTTGATAATTTTTATAAATGTATAGGGGTGATTTAGTAGCTCAGAACGGGTCGTTCCGGAATTTGAATGGGTCGTTCCAAACTACTAAAATGAGTGTGAGTTAGTAGCCCAGAACGGGCCGTTCCAAAATTGGAACGGGCCGTTCCAAACTACTAAAAAGACTTGTAATCCTAGTTCAGAACGGGACGTTCCAAATATTGTTGTTATGGATTAAATGCAACTTCAGAATGGGCCGTTCTAGTTTGAGAACAGGCCGTTCTGGATGTGAATTTTACACATAACGTAAGAGTTCAGAAAGGGCCGTTCCGGATTCAAAACGGGCCGTTCCGGCGACGCCTGATGCCTATAAATAGAGAGCTCTGACACTCCTAAAAGCACACACTTTTCATTTCTGACTTCTTTTTCTTCTACACTCTCTGAAGAGCAAGGGGAGCCTAGAGGAAGAGACCAACAAGATCCAGTTTTAACGTCTTCTTCTGCTTATTCGGGTAAGGGGGAGTGAGAAACCTCGCTCAGGAGTGTGAGAATAATTGTTGGGTAGTAGGATTGACCCCCAATCCCTTGCTTGATGCATGCTCCTAGGAACAGACAAAATACGAATGTTTTCTGTTTTGATTTCTGATTCTTCTGTTGTACTCCTTATTGAATGAGATGTATGAATATGTGATTAATTTTGAAAATAGATAAGTTTTGATATGAATTAGAGTGCTTTGTGGGTTCCTATGGAAAACCCTATGAGAAAACAGGAAAAATATGAGTGTTTTCTGTTTTACTTTTTGAATGTTCTGTTACGTTCCTTGTGTGATGTAGAGTGTAAATATGTATTTGATTTTGAAATTAGATTAGTTCTAATATGAATTAGAGTGCTCTGTGAATTCCGTGAGAAACCCTATGAGGAATAATTATAAGTATGACTATGTGAAATAGGAACAAACGACATTAGACATGATATTGTGAAATGTGATGAAATGAGATAAGTTATAACTATAAGAATGTGAGATGTGATGAATGTGAAATGTGAAGTGATGAGTCCATGAAATTGTGAATGTGTGACATGCATCATTTGCATTTATGAGCTAATCAAGTGTACCTTTTGGTCACCAAGTGATGTAACCAGCTAATTAGGTGTACCTTTTGGTCACCAAGTGATGTAACAAGCTAATCAGGTGTACCCTTTGGTCACCAAGTGATGTAACCAGCTAATCAGGTGTACCTTTTGGTCACCAAGTGACGTAACCAGCTAACAGGTGTACATTGTGTCACCAAGTGATGTAACAAGCTAACAAGGTGTACCTTGGGTCACCAGTGATGAAATGATGAGAAATGTGATTATGAGATATGTGACTGGCGCCACATGCATTTATGAGTCGAGTCCATGAGATCATTGCATGATGAATGATTATGCATGTGTTATTGTTATATGTATAATTTAAATTTGTACCTAAATAATGTGTGACTATGACTGTGATTGTATGAACTGTGTGTGTTGCCTAACTATTATTTCTACACTTAGAACCGAGTGAGATGTTTCTCACTCCCTTGTTGTTCCTTGTATGTGTTTAAAATTGTGTTGCAAGTGATCATCAACATGAGGATGTTGGTGATGAGGCTTAGGCTTCAGTTGGGCATGCTCTGATAGGATATGTGACATCGGGGCATATCTAGGCGTAGTTAGGATTTCATTAATGTATTTTGTTTGGAAAAACTTGTGTTTTATCTTTTCCGCATTTGATAATGTTTTAAGTTGATGAATGTGAATTCTCTACTCTCACGTTATTAGAATTGTTGTTTTATTTCTAAATATTTTTAACTCAATAAGACGTTCTTTTTATCATTATTTCATATGTATATTGGAGTAGAGAGTGTCACACTCTGAATTGTAAATAGTGGTTGTACTTGCAAAAATAACCACAATGACTAAGTTAGTAGATATTTGAATTGTTCGAGTATAATTTTTTATTTATTTAATGTATCTTATGAAGATAAAATATATATATATATATATATATATATATATATGATAAAATATTACCTTTAAAGATCTTGTTATATAAGTGCATTCAAGGCTTTTTATTATTACGTAATGTTCATACTTTACTTTTTGTAAGGCTTGAATAGAAAAATGTGTTTGATAGGTCAATCACTTCTCAACACATGGGAATATTATGTTTGGTCTAAATAAATTATATTGAATCTATCATGTAGTTGCAAAAGTCTCCTTGATATAAGGTCAAGAACCGATAATTATCCGCCATGAAAATTCAAGACCTATCCAATACAATAATTAATTTCAATATTACAAAAAATTGAAACTTGTATCATAATTAAATGAATTAATATTAAAAAGGTAAAATATTGGTAACTAAATTATATTGAATCTATCTCAAGGTCAAGAACTGATAATTGTCCGCCATGAAAATTCAAGACCTATCCGATACAATAATTAATTTCAATATTACAAAAAATTGAAACTTGTATCATAATTAAATAAATTAATCTTAAAAAGGTAAAATATTAGTAACCAAATTAATTTTATTAGAAAAGTTATTCTATGAAGAGTTAAATTATAACATAAATTACTAATAATTTATATAATAATTAACTTGCTTAATATTAAAAAAAAACATTTTGTATCATAATTATTTTGATCAATAACTTCTATCTGAATTAATTTTACTTTTAAAAAAAGTAATTTGTATTATAATGTTTTACTTATCTCTTGCTTGAATAAATTAGTTTAAGGAAAAATTCTAGGACATTGGTGTGAAAGAAAAAAAAAAACTCGCATTATAATTAAATAATTTTTAATTAAAAAATTCTGTGCTTGATTTTGTTCAAATATGATCATCTTTTTTAAAATTGACATTATTTATTTATATAATTAGAAGGCATAACTTTTTCTCACAAAACAACCAATTTTAGAAATTTAATTATGATATAATTTATTTTTCAATCCTAATTGATTTAATTATGATGCAAATTAACATGATTAATCAGGATGCAATTTATTCTTTTCAATATTAATGTTTCTCAAAAAAACCTCCAAAATATTAGTCTCTCAACTCCAACTCAACGTAAATCGGATGTTTGATTTCACTTTATATCTTTTTTGGGTTCATATGTGGCTCGATCTTAACTATTGAGCTTTTTGCTTAAAAAAAATTATTGGGATTTTGTTAGACCATGGTATTGCTACGAAAAAATAAAAGACCTGAAAAGAGGGGGAAAAAAGTGAAAGACAGAGAAAAAAATCAGTAGAAGAGCGAGCATTTACAATAAGACGAAGGAATAGGAATGAAAGAGCAAATAAAGAAGAGATTTATATTACTAATATTATTAGAATAATGCTAACTGATAAACACGTGTTGCCAAAAATAATATTATTGTTATCTAAAAAAAATATGCACATCACTAATGGGTAAGGGAATATATATATATATATATATATATATATATATATATATATATATATATATATATATATATATATATATATAAGAGGAGAGATCCTTTTACTTTAGGAGTAAGTCTATCTAGAATTATTCCGTTCAATAACTCATGTTCCACATCAAATTTTAACGATCCAACCGTTCAATTTAAAGTTCTTAATGTATAGATCAAATCTGCAAATTTTTAGAAAATTTGAAAATCATTTGATACTTCGTTTCATTAATCCGAATCAATGTATAAAATGATTTTATGATTATCCGTCAATTTGAATTAATGAAATGAAGTATCAAATAATTTTCAAATTTTCTAAAAATTTGCAGATCTGATCTATGCATTAAGAATTTTAAATTGAATGGTTGAATCATTGAAATTTGATATAGAACATGAGTTATTGAACGGTGTAAGTCTAGGTAGACTTACTTCTATAGTAAAAAGATCTCTCTCTCTCTCTCTCTCTCTCTCTATATATATATATATATATATATATATATATATATATATATATATATATATATATAACAACATCAATATAATTTTTACTAAGTATTACATCTTCAATAATTTTATATTAAATACGAATTTTGAATTAATATAAAATTTTGTATATATAATTTAAAAGTAAAGAACTTTCAATTTAACGGTTAAATTTATATAATTTATATTTAATATAAAATTATTAAACAGTATAATATTTAATAAAAATTATACCAATATTATTATAACTTTTATATATATATATATATATATATATATATATATATATATATATATATATATATATATATATATATATCAGTTTATTTTGTTATAGATGATTTTATGTCATTTTTATGGCACATTGATATTTTAATTCTTTTATCTCAAATATGAAGTGATGTGACTCTATAAAATGTGTTTGAAACATGCATTATTCTTTGTATTATAAGAAGCATTCATACTTTTACTTTTAACCTTTTTTCTTTTTGTCCTTTCCTGGAACACTCTCATTATGTACCGAAGCACACTAAAGACATTAAACACCATAAATTAAACCGTACTTATGAGCTTAGAGGTTAAGATGGATTTTGTTAATAAGATAAGACATGTTTTCCTTTCTAACTATAATCTCTTTTTCATATTTCACTAAAGCCAAATGTAATTTTGTTCAAGAGAAAATAAAGAGAGGATCCACCAATGAGAAAAGAAGAAAACAAAAAAAAAAACAATAGGTAGCAAATTAATAATAATGACTCACGCAAAACTATGAATCAGATTGTTTTTTTACTTAAAAAAATTTAATCCATTTCATTGTCAATATTATCATATAAAGTGGTGAAGTTCAATGACCTTACATTCTCCCTTTCTTTTCTACTGTTTACTAATGCACAGAATAAATATTTTTCAGGAAAGACATACTCCGTACATATTATTCGTATTTTTTTTTTTACATTAAATTGGTTAAGTTGTATTAAATTTTTGTGAATGTTTATTAGTCTCTCCATTTCAAGATAATTATCACAAAAGAAGAAAAAATTTGCCATAAAATATTTTCATTTGAACATTTTAAAATAGTATTAATTATATTTTTCTATATATATTCTTAACGAATACAAAAAATGATAAAGAAAACATATATTATCGTAAATTCATAAATAAAAATTCATAGATATGTGTAAGTTCAATTGGGATTGAATTGCAGAAGCAAAAATTGGGATTTAATTGGGTAAATTTTAAAAATCGAAATACGATCCAATCTAATTAAAAAGAAATTGAGTTTCCTATTTTTGATTTGTTCCATTTTTTTTCTTTATTCAGTTTAATTTTTTTTTTAAATTTTCATTGAATCAAATCAGTTTATAAATACACTATTTTTTTTTTTTTGGTATAAGAAGTGAAATATAGAGAGAAAACAAATAGACAGAAAAGCAATATAAAAAAAAAATATACGTTGCTAGAATAGATAAAAATATGATAAAGTTCATTCACTTGTTTGGATAAATTAAATAGAAAAAAAAAAGAATAAAAAATAGAGTAGGAATAAATAAATAATTTTCTATACTAGTTAAAACTATAATGTTTTACTCTATTGTTTTCTCTTAACATAAAATTATTTATTATTTTTTAATTTTATATTATAAACAAGTCTTTAATTTTTTAAAAAATAAAAATACACAAAAATCATCTCCAAATCCTAAGAAATGGGGAGGAATTTTTAAAATGCTGAGACCCATAAAATTGACACCTTTTACTTTGCCATTTCACTTGATCACTTCCAACAAAACAAGAAAAGAAACCACACAAATTCAACTATTTTACTCCCTTTCATTTTTTTCCCCTTATAAACCACCCTATCCAAAAATTACTATTTACTTTGCTACTTCAAATGCCCAATCACTGATCACTATAGAAGCTTAGAGGAATTATTTAAAAGACGAAATTGAAGTGTGCTTAGTATTACTATTAGTGCTGGAATCTTTGACAAGACAAAATCAGGAAATTTTTCTACTTTTGAAATTTCACATATCTCTCCTGAAAGTGGTCAAGCTATGGTAGTGTACAAATAGAATGAAAATAGATCCAAAACCTGCAATTAGCAGACACATTTGGACAGAGAAACAAAGGATAGAGTGGATCAGCAAGCTTGCCCACTTAGTGCTACGGTTACTGTGAATTCACATAATTAACATTGCTTTGGGAAAACACCACCTGTCACGGAGCCACATGACAAAATCAAGCTGTTATATATATGATTTTATAATTTAAAAGACATTTTTTTTTATTTTTAAAAATTTTATCCTTAAAAAATATATAAATATAATTATTTTTGTTCAAGACCCATCTTTAAAGCATTTTTATTTTTTATTAAAAAATATTATTATTAAATTTAAAAGAAATTCTTTAAAATTTATTTTAGGTTTAATAATATGTTAGATGTACAAAATATCTACTTTCAACTTTCAAGAGGTAATAACTAATCTTTAAGCACCTAAAAAAAAACAGTAGTCTGACTCTCAAATGCTTCCATTCATTCCATGTCTCCCTCTCAAATACTTCATTCACATCATTTTGATCAATGTTTTAACATTTTTGCATATCAAAAAGTTACATAATTTATTTTATAAAATTAGATATATTTCTTAGAATTAGATTAAGAATCTAGCTTAATCTTACAAAAGATAAAAATTGTTTCTACTTATATATTATTATAACTTTATTTTTAATCAATGTGAGATATATGAGAATATTACTTATATTTCTTAAATCATATATCAAGACTTTACAATCTCATTGAATATAAATTAAAAATATTTTTAAGAATTGTTTTACTAAAAAATATTATACATTTTCACTTGAAAAACTCAAAACAAGACTTCTAAATTTGTATGTAAATAAATTATTAATGGTCAAACAAAATACATTCATTGTCCAGGTGAAAATCTAAAAACGCTTAATTCATAGACATAAGTCTTTACTATTTATGTGTAGAGAATCAAAGTGTATAATAGCAGTACCCTGTGGGTTTAAACTTTTAATATCCACAATCAAGCCATTTATTCAGGCATTTCTGAACCCCGTTGGTTGATTGGTCTCGCGCGCATGACATGACCACTCAAAAGCGTCCACTTTAAGCAAACATTGCTTTCATTGTTCATTGTTTATTTTCACAATTGTTGTACTAACAATAAACAAATGGTTACTTTAAAAAGATTCTGCAACATACGAGTCATTGAATTTGCATGCCAATACGCCATGCAATAGAAAATAGTCGGAATTAAAAGCCCTTGGAAGAATGAGAGGGCAATTATGGATGATGGCTGAGCTCAGACAGGGACACGCTAGCCTGCTACTGTTACGCATACCAAAACCATAACCATAAAGGAAAAATGTTACATGCACATTCTCACTTTTTCTTTTTCTATTGTTAACTCAAGTTTATAAATAATGAGAGCAATTTTGCATTTCGTTTCACATTAACAAATTAATTCATTTCTGAGTCCAAAATTGATTTTGCAAGTGTTTTAACATGAGTTAAGACCAACAAATTATTAGTTTAAGTGATATCTGAATTGGAACTCTTATACAAGTTCTTGAATTACAATTTTATGAATATTCTATATCAATATTTATACATTAAAAAAAATGTGTTTAAAGATGAATTTGGGTCAAGTTAACATAAATTTATATGAAAATGTGGATCCTCAAAGAAAATCAAAACATAACTCATACATACACTACATATGTAGCTTTCACGTAAATGTAGAATGATGATGTGATTCTATACTCAATTTTTGCTTGCGATATTTTATTATCCTAACGGTTTTTTCACACGGTAAAGACACACATAATTTGAGTTTAAACAATTTTCAATAATTTTCCCTTGTTTTTTTTTTAAATAAAGACATAGTACATAGATAAATTACTTTTATTTTAACATAATTCTAACCAAAATAAATTTCATTCTAAATCGATTTCATGATAAACTGATTTCGCAATTAAACACTCATCCAAATACACTAATCAATTAATCATTCTTTATAGAATGAAACATGTTTTTTTTAGTAAATAACTAAATAAATTTTATTTAGTTTTAGTTTCTAATTGTTTTTTTTTTATAAACAATTTTTTTCACGTCAAAGACCAAAATATTAGTTGCAAAAAAAAAATAGAGACTAAAATGAAAATTAATCAATAAAATTAAAAAATTAAAACTAATAAAAAAAATATATTCAGAAATTAGAGTAAGAAAATAAGAATATATTTATGGCGTGTTTAGTTTCACATCCGCCACACTTAATTCACGTCAAAAACGTGAAAATAAGAAGTAAAAATTTCTTATTTCTGCATTATCGTGATTTTTGAACATGAATCCAGACACACTATTAATCTTTTGTGTGTCTCAATGAACTTTAATTAGAGAGAGTGTGTGATTGATTTTACATTTTTGAAACTAAAAAAAGGTATGGCAAAAGGGAGCCGGAAGTTGAAGAGTAGAAGTTGCACATATTCAGGTGAGAAACAGTGATGAGTGTGTCCTGCGCGTAGCAGAAAGAAATGGTTATTAGAAGCAAAACTTGGGGGGTTCATAAAGGCGACAAGCGAGGCCAGGACAAGGAAATAAAGAAAAGCACAAAAGCCAAAATCTGAATACAACGCATACATAGGCCACAGAAATTGGACTTGGAGTGACCCTTATTTTGGGGACTGAAAGCGAGAAAGAAAATCAGAAGCGCGAGAGAAAAAGACTTCTCGTGAAACACACAGAATATAATATATATTCAAGCAAAAGCAACAAAAACCCCCTCTCGTAACATGTGCCCCCCCTTTTTGTCCACTGTCTGCATTATCAAAACAGTAATCCATTTCCTTAACAAAGTTTAACAATAATTTATACACGTTACCGAAAGATAACAGTTTCTGATATGACATGCTAAGCGTGAAGAAATTCTTTTAATATAAAAATGTTGTTTCAGGATCAACTCAACATACAGTCCAAAATAAAAGATTAATCTTTTAAAGCAAAGGTCGTTTTATTCATAATATTATTTTTTAATTCAAATTACAGTTTTGTCTTGCTAATAATTCATAAATAGAATTATTAATCACATGTTTTTATCCGAAAAGTTTAAATTAGAGTAAAATGGTAATTTCATATAAGGTAATCAACTTTCTTTTTTAATATTTTCAATGAAATTACTCATTGTCTGTTTATCATATGCATAAGTTCGAATAGAAAAACATAAAATAAAAAAAAAAAAACTGAATTTGATATCAAAAGTGGGTCAATAATCACATGTTTGTTTAAGAAATAAGGTTATTTCTTGGTAATATGATATCACCTTAAGTAATCATTTTAGTAAAGAAAATGTTTTGAAAATAATGTTCCTCTCCTGAAAACACTGTATTAGCTTTTCCCTTCAAACAAAGCCTGTTAGCTTTTTCTCTCATCTCAGATCATCAAGTGCCCTTTGCCTTCCTTTAATTCCTCCAACTTTTTGAACTAGCACTGCACCCAATATATGTATGCATCTGTGTTACCACCCTCTCCTCTCCTCTGAAGCCACCAAAAACATGCACTTTCACCAGTGCTCGCTTGTTGGGGGGTTGAAGAGGTTCATGGTTTTTGTTCTTCTCACGTTCCTAGTCTGTGGTGAAAAAGAAGAGCCTTCACTTGTTGTTGATCAGCACCACCAGCCACATAACATGCCAGAGAAGCAACACAAGCTGCATCCACGTTACCCCTTTGGCGTTTACTTCTCACAGAAGAGGAAGGTTCCTAATGCATCAGATCCTCTCCACAACCGTTGAGTCATGTGTCAGTTTTGATTATATATTAAGTGAGTCACGGTTGCAGCAAAATGAGAAGATTAATATTGAGGTTTGAGGTTGGTTTTAATGTGTAGAGGTATTGTTAGCAAATTATTGTCAATTATGATTGGATATTATGGGGGAAGAAATGAAGAATGTTGTTGTTTGCTTGTTGTAAACTACGCCAATGCTTATACTACTTAGCTCGTTCTTCAGTTAGCACTTTTTTTTTTTTTTTTTTTTTCTTTTTTCCACTTTCATATGTTGTATTTCAATCTATACAGGATGTGTAAATTTTGAACATATAGTAATGTTTACAGTGTCTTTTCTTTTTCTTTGGCAAGTGTCCTTTCTTTTGTTCTTTTTCGGTTTTGTCTCTCCCTTTTTCCTTTAGTATCGATTCCAAATTTCTTTTTGAACTTGACAAGAAGCACGAATAGAAAATACCTGTCTGACTGGTGTCGGAGTCCCTAGTGTGAGATACCCTTCAAACCATTTTGTTTTTTTACTTATTTAATTTCTTGGTGGAAAATCTCATACAAATTTAATACTTATTAGCCTTTTATTGCGCTATTAATGGATAGTGATAAAGACAAACCTTTTTCTAACTTTTGAATGTTTTAGGAGATCAAATATTATTATTTTTCCTTAAATTTTAAATGATACTGAACCAGTGTGGAAACCAACTTCAGTAGTTTAGTTACCGAAATTGAACAGCAAAGAATAAGAGTGAAAAGATTGAATGATAGAAAGAGAGGGACAGGGAAAGAAAAGTAGTGAATAAGAATATTGTCTTGCTTTATTGAATTCGTTGCATTCATGGACATCATAAACAGTGTTGCTACTTGCTAGTGTAGCTAACATTCAAGTATTCAAACACTCAAAACAGAATTGTTACTTCTCTCTGACCATCTGTTGCCAACTCTGCATCACAGAATGTATAAAGATTGAAACTAGGACTAGCTGTAATTAAGATGAAGTAATGCCTTAAGGTGGCATTCTTTTATCTCAAAGTCCATTGTGCAGCCTTCTAGTATTCCTCAAAGGGTCACTGCATGCATTGCTTGACCTTGTTCACAAAAATAAAAATAAAAATAATTCAGGTCTTGTAGTTTTAGTCCTCTGTTGTGACTGATTATATAGGTCTCTACACAGTGTTGACACTACCTTAGACTACTGCCACTTTTCGTGAGATTCAAACTACGCACAATTAGTTTATTAACCTTCTTTATTTAAACCATATGAGCTTTGACAAATAAATCATTGATGAAATTTGCTTGTGTAAAATGGACACTATCATCTTTCGATTCTTTGAGCCTCACTTCTCATAAAGTAATTTAGTGCATGTTTGATTCTCTATCACTTCGAGTTCGATCCACGTTACATAGAAGCTAATAGGAGTAGCTTCAGCAAATTGGGCATGAATTTTTCTAGAGGACATGGAGTTAGTGGACTCAGAACCAACCATACTCTTAGTTTGTCAAGACCTCTTTTCTCAATTCATGCTTTGATTGATGGAGGAGCTGCCTATGATTATGAGGCCTTTGACATAAACTAGAACATAGGTGGAAACCATGTCATAGAATTTGTTTCAATGTAGAGCGAGGAACCACATGTGTTTGTTGAGTTATTTGATCATGTTTGTATGTTATTTGACTTAATAATGTGTATTCAAACATGTTTTTATGCATTAAGGTTTTTATATTCAATTGCCTCATTCAATGGTGTGATTACAAGTTCAAAAAGCCTACTTTTCAACCCAAGTTGTAACATGATAAATTGTGTGTGGAAGCATGAGTACTAAAATTCGCAAGTGTGTTTCACTTACTGCAACATAAAAACATGCCTATTTTGTGGCCCATTGACTCGTACTTATTTTTGTATATTTGTAAATTGTAGCTATGTTGCTACCAAGAGGGCGTTTTGTACACACAGTAAAAGACCAATTCTTAAAGGAAAAGCTAATTAGCATTCATAGCGTGCACTGGGGAATGGATCTATTTCGGCGATGTTTTTCGATAGATGAGATTTTAGCAATTCAAAAAAAAAATACAATTTTTTTTATTATGAAGTAAAATAAAATACATATTTTATTTTAGTAAAAGATTTAAAACACTTAAGAATCTCTCTCCTTTTTTTATTTATAAAAAATTTTAAGTATAACTTCTTAAATATATTTGGTGTTATTTTTCGATTAGAATCAGTTTTTTACTTCGGTAATATTCATTTTCATTTAATATAGATTAAATAGATTTTAATTATATACATTTAAGAGATAAAACTTTAATTTTGATTAAAGAATAGTATTAACCATATTCAAACAATTGTATTTAAATTTTATATATTTTTTTTTATTTTATACAAAACTTAGGTACATTTTCATATATTTGAGTTGTGTTGTATTGTTTTCAATCAGAATTAATGTTTTATCTCAATAATATGTATATATATTTAATATAAATTTTATAGAGATAAAATTTTAATTGTGATTGGAAGACATTACAAACCATGAGAAAATCTATTTCCCATTCTTAGAAGGTCAGTTAGGAAGGAAAGGATTCACGAGCTTAGAATTAATTTATAATAAGCGTTTCTTCCTTTTAAAATTTATTTTTCAGTTGTTGTGAAATTTATATTGGTTACATTTACATTGACCATAAGAAAGCTGAACTTTTAAGCAAAGTCACACGGTTTTCTTTAACTCTAAACAATAGTTAAACGCTAGCAACTTTATAAACTTGTGAAGATTCTAATGATCAAGTATGGTTCTTTATGAGTACTTCATACTCTTCGTATGGGCTTTCAGAGGGATTAGTCAATGCCTATTTTATATTTTGAGATTATAAATGAACGAGACCATTTCTCATTATTAATATTCTAGAATATGGATTTCACTTTTTAGCAAGATCTTTGTAGGCCATAAAATTAGGGCGATTAATTATATTTGGCTTAACCGATTAAAGTTAGCCCCACTTGGGTCAATACATTTTTCAGGTGAGTTATGGCAGGTCAATTTAATCGCGAAATAGAAATTTGTTGTCCTACTTTACTCTATTATAGACTATCGACTAAACCGGTGAGTTTGTGAGCTTATTTTTGTTTTATTAAAAGTTATGAATTTTAGCAAATATTTATGGATGTCCTAAAACAAAAGTTTACGGATAACACTATGATTTTTTTTTCTTTCAAATTTTAATTCAAAGCATATTTTCTATTTCAATTTAGTCATGAAATAAAAATTTGTTATCCTACTCTACTCTATTATAGATTATGGAACACACGGGTGAGTTTGTGAGCTTATTTATTTATTTTTATTAAAAGTTATGAAATTTAGTAAATTAGTATTTTAGTTTGTAAAATACACAGACATGTTTATTATATATAATACAATTAAAATTTATAATAAATTATATATGTATATATTAATAAATATTATGTTTAAATATATATATATATATATATATTATATTTAAAATTAATACATACAAATATTTTAAATATATAAATTATATTTTAGATTTATGATAAATAATTTGTATTATAACAAAAAAATTATTTTTAGTTATTTATAATTTATTTTAAAATATTAATATTTATTTTTATAAATAATTACGATAAATAAAAATTGAATTAGATAAAAAGTTAAAAAAATTCTTGCAAACTTTCTCGTTGAATAAAAATTCCTAAAAATACTTTAGTGCATAATAGATGTTTGTGTTTAATATATAGAAGTTCATATTTATAGAACTACTACAAAAAGTTTACAGATAAAATTATAAAAAAGAAATTCAAAATTTAATTCAAAGTATATTTTCTAATTCAATTTTTGTTAACTTTACTATAAACTTAAGGTCTAATATGAATAAATAAAAACAAAAAAATATACATCATTTAAAATAAAAATAAACAAAATTTGACTAACATATATGTAGATTAGCCACATGGAGCAACATAAAATCGGGACAAAGATGTATCGAGCCAAAATTAAATTTGGTTGAATTTTTTTATATTTAAAATCAACTCCATTTAAATCTTTACAAGTAAAATGTACCTAAATCTTGTAGGTACTCACAAAAAATATATTTAATGAGAAGGTATAAACTTGCATAATAGAAATGAGGTGTGACTATATAGAATGGGGATTTCCTTGCAAAATTCAATGTAGATGGAATGAGTATGGATATTATAATACCCACCTTGTGACTTTACACTTTTATTTATATATAATTAATTGAATAAAATATTTTACATCATAATATAAAAAATTAAATTCTAATTTGTACTTCTTTACTTATTCAATTAAAATTTTTATTGATATTTTTTATTATTATTTTAAAAATTTTAATCCTTAGTCTTTCATGTTTTTAGTTTTTTTAAGGTATTATTAGACCAAAATAGTAATTAGCTTGATAAATATGCATTTACAACATATCTCATGATGATGAGATGAATATATAGTGTATATATTATATATATATATATATATATATATATATATATATAATATTTATATTTAATTACTAATAATAAGTTTCTTAACAAAAATAATTTAATTTAGAATTTAGAAGTGTTACTATTATACGAATGCAAAGTTAATGCTGCAAACATTTACTAACCTTTTCACATTTATAGATTTGTATTGTCTTGCATTTTGTATTTTTAATTGAGTGTTTTAACTAGTGATTGTGAATTTTTAAAATTTCTCAATTATATTTAACATTTATGATCTCCATTAATAAATTTGAAAATTTGAAATTATAGAGAAAGATACATTTTTTAACATAATAGCTTGTTAATTTTTTAATAATAATAATAGTTTTTACAAATTAAGAATGAATAAAAACCACAAAGTCAACCTAATTGGTAGAGTTGGGCAGTATACTTGAGAGGTTTGAACCATAGTGCAACCATTAAATACCAAAAAATAAAATGAATAATTTAAGCGTAGCCTAAAAGTCTTGTATAAAATAAGTTACTTAACTAAGCTTTTAGGCTAGGTAGACATTTAAACATGTTAAGTCAGACCTTAAGAAAAATGTATATAAAACATAAATAAGACATATTAGACTCTAATCTTGCAAAGTTTAGCTAAGCTGACCTGTTTCAACTCCTGCTAATTAATGATAAAGTTAAATGATTATAATTTATATTTGAAACTTTAAGTTTTTAATGTAGTTTGATTATGACTTATGTTTGAATGATTTAAAACTGAAATTTTCATTTAGTTCTAACAATTTTTTAATTAATATTTTTTTTATTGATTTATTAATTTTACTCACAAGTAAAATGAAAGTATGGGTATATAAGTACTAAGAGGGTATGAAAATAGAGATTAAAGTTGTTATTTGAACGTGTATAGGGATAGGAATTAATACCATTTTTTTTTTCAAATGCGAGTACTCAATACCTTACCCAAACCCTACCCATTGTCATTCCTAACCTAATGTAGCTATATATGGTATATAAGGTATGCGTATATAATACCCTACCCATTGCCAATTTATGTTAAATGTTCCAAATGTGTGTTTGGTGTAACATCCCAAATTTTATTCAATATTAATATTAAAAGGGTTATTTTTTTTATGTATGGGATTATTAAAAGTTAAAAAAAAAATGTGAAAAATATTTTATAATATTATTTTGATGAATAATAATCTTCAATCAGAATTCAAATCAAATTTTTCATGAATAGTATTTTATTATTTGAATAGTAATATATATATAATAAATGTAGTAATTATGAATTCAATCAGACGAAATTCAATCGAATTCCAATTCCCTTCATTTGAATAAAATATTATTATAAATAGTACATTTTGTAATAATGTATTAGAATCCAAATCAAATCCTAACATGGCCTCTTCTAAGTGCAGTAGCAATGTGAATGCAATTGGCAAAGCAATAATTGTGAATGTATAGCAATTGGCAATTATGTGCGTAGGAAATGTGATACGTGGCAAAGCAATTATATAGCAATCATATAGCTTTAGCGTAAGCAATTACGTAAGGGGATAAGATACAATTGTGTAGTAAGTGAGATTTCATTTCCTATAAATAGGCTCCCATTAAGACATGCAGCAACGGAAAAATTGAAGAGACCGTATGATAATAAAAATCTGATAAGTGTGTATTTCTAGGTAAGGGGAGGAGAACTTTATCTCTTTAAAATTTTATATACTACTATGTTTATTTATTTATGTTATTTTAGTGGGGTGTCCCTAACCTCACTATATTTATATATTTATTCAGTGAGGTGCTTCTAACTTCACTATATTTATATATTTATTCAGTGAGGTGCTTCTAACTTCACTATATTTATATATTTATTCAGTGAGGTGTTCTTAACCTCATTTAACTACTTAACTTTTAATTACAATGTTTATTTATGTTATTGTTATATTTATTCAGTGAGGTGTTCCTAACCTCATCTAACTACTTAACTTTTAATTATTATGTTTATTTATTTATGTTATTTTTATTATTTAGTGGGGTGTTTCTAACCTCATATATTTGTTTAACCTTTAATTACTATTACTTATTCTATGATTATTCTTATCCATAATAATTATTAATATATTCACATTTTATATTGTTTAATTATTTTATAATAATTGTCATTGTCATTTAATTAATTAGTGCTCTTAATATATTTTATTTAAATTTGTGTTATTTAATTAAAGCTTAAATAATGATAAATTCTTAAATCTATTTTGAGTAATTTTTTATGATTAATATAATTTGTTAAAATGTTTTTGACTCATTTTAAAGATAAATAATACTCTATGGCCATAGACGATAAAGTTTGAATTATTTGTAGCTGGAGGTTTAACCTTGGGGATTTAAATGAGTAAGAAATGAAGGTGAAATATCCTTTTGTTGGTTGCTGTTATAATGATGCTCATTTATCCTGACTAGTCACTACAAGTATAATTCAAATTTTATTGTATCACCAAAAACTAATATTTGATCGGTATATATATTTATATTTAATTTTGTTTATAAATAATTCTGTTTATTCTTTTGAATTATTTTATTTATTGGATATTGTTCTTACTCCTTTCTTTTCTTTGTTTTTTTTTTAAATTAAATATATTATAAAATAGATGGATCAACTTGAGATTCCAGATCATTTTGCTGTTGTTGTTATTGCTGTCCTACTTGGAAGGAAATCGGAATATGGAGGCTATTTGATGGATTTGTTATAACTTTACTTGTCAATCATATTATTTTAATTGAAATTTTCTTTCCATTATGAATATAAATATTGTATTGAAAGGGTAAGGAAGAGGAATAATGTGTAAATTAATACGTTATTCTAAATATTTTAGAACGATATGTCATGTATTAAATTCACAAAATAATCTTTTCTTTACTTTCATTTTTATTAAATAAATATATAGATATTGTTAATGATATAATTGCAGAAATATTATAAAATTTTATAATTTTTATTATATAAATTGGGTATTAGAATTTGGGCGTTACATTAATGGTATCAGAGCGGTCGATCCAATCGGCCGTGAGTTATGAGTTTACTATGCTTGTTTGGTAGACGAAGTCTATAGTTGCAGTGATTAAATTCAAGGAGGATGTATGTCGAGAATTGGAGTTTTAAAATTTTTTTTTAAGGCTAAAGTGTACGTCTTTGTTATTATTATTTTTATATGATTTGAAAGTTATAAATTATTCCTAACTAGGAGGCACTGCTACCTTTACTGGAATTAATTTATATTTCCTTTATTATTTTTAAATCTTATTATATGATTTATTAAATTTGATGATTACATATTGATTTTTATGGGCTAGGATTTTATTTTAGTTTCTAAGTTCTTTGTGCTAAATATGTAAGTTGTTTGGTTTAGGATTGTAGGAAAGAAATTTAAATAATGATTTGGAAGTGTCTTAAGGTATTTTTGGGGCTTTAGACTTTGGTGCACTCTTTTGCTGATCAATGCAGGGAATGTTTTAGCTGCAGTTTTGTTATGCTAGTACACGTATTATATTGACAAAATTGGATTTTATGAATTCCATAAAAGTTGTAGTCTTGGATGTTAACTTGTCAAGGGCACCAAAATCAGGTACAATGGAGATCTAGAACTTTCGTTAAGACTATTTTAATAAACAAAGGTCTAGCTGTTAAACACTGATTATATCTACTACAATCTTTGAAATTTTTAGCTAAGTATATGACCATTTTAGAAATTTCAAGTCTTTATAAGAATGATAGCTTATCCTGTTAGCTTTCTTTTGGTGATTGGTTTGAGATCATTTGGTGATAGCCTATATAATTTTCTATGTATCATTTTCTTTGATTAGTTGTTAAAGGGATATATATATATGTTATCATGATATTTGTGAGTTATTAGGAAATCGATTTTTTTATGATATATTGAGGTGTTATCTCGTGGATCAAAAATTTCTTTAAGGTCGTATGATGTTATGTGGTAAAGGTTGTTCATGTACAGGCTATACGGAGTAAATAGTGATTGATTCATACATGGTTAGGGATGGTATATATGAAGGTTTATAGTAGGTATTCTAATATGATTTGGTATGCATGTATGTTGATATGAGGATAGATGACCTTAGGAATGAATTAATGAAGGTTATGTGTTTAGTGAGATTGACCTTAGGATGTGATATCATCATATTGGAATTGAGAGTGAAAATATATTCAAGACAACTTTATGTTAAGTATAAATTTTTATTGTATGAAGTAGATTTGCTAGGTCCTATGATTTTTTTTATAAAAGAAATTCTAAGATAATATTACTTTTGTCTGGGTTAACCAAGAAGAGAGAATTACCTTTATGAAATAGTAAGTGTTATGTGGTAATATAGTAATGCTTTGAAGACAGGTTTGGGTGAATTATTTTCATAACCTTGAATTAGAAGTTGTAATAGTTACGCTTGAAATTTTGGAAACATTACTGGTATGATTCTAAGTTTGAGATATTTAGTGATCATAAGAATTTTACATATTTGTTTGATTTAAAGGAATTGAATATGAGACAGAAGAGATAGTTAAAAACTGTTAAGGATTAAGATTTTAATCTCAGTTGTTATTCAGAAAGAGTCAATGTGGTGGTCGATACTTTGAGTAGAAAAACTCTATATATCTCTTCTTATCGTTAGGAGGGATATCTTTTAGCTCACATTAAGAATTTAAGTTTGATTTGTGAAATTACTCCTAGTAGTGTGAAACTAGGTATGACTCAAGTAAAGAATGGACTATTGAAGGAAATTAGAGAAACATAATTAGTTGATTCATTTTGATGGCAAGACATGAAATTATAAGACAAGATAGTAGATATGAGGTTGCCTTGGATATAGATATGGTGGTAAGACTTAGAGATTGATTATACGTATCTAGTAAACTTACGTTTAAGTACTTGATCCTTGGAGAGGGTCTTAAAAATTTAAATAATATGGTGACAAATGCCTTAAATAGGATGATCATTCATCTATCATTTTTGAAAATATAAAGGTTGAATTTAATTGAGGAAGTTAGAAGTTTAAGCAAGATGTGTAAGTTCACCCTTAGGAGCATCAAATTGAGTATGTTGAAAGGACTAATAGATTAATGGGTGTGATTAGAGGACCTAAGAGTTAAATTTTTCTTAATAAGCCAAGTGGAAAAGATTGGTAGAGGTATAAATAACCCTTTACGCTTGGAAGTTGATGGTGTTTTAAGATAGAATCTATGTGCCTAGTAATTTCGAATTAAGGAAGATGATCTTAGAGGAAGGATATAAAAGTACTCTTAGTATTCATTTAAGAAATACTAAAATATATCAGAGTGGCGCAGCGGAAACATGGCCTAAGGAGAAAATAATTTGTATACTAGTATATAGTATGCCAAAAGTTTAAGGTGAAACATTAGAATTTTTTTTGTTGATATTTTTACAATCTTTAGATGTCCTAATTTGGAAATAAGATTTTATGAACTTAGTTGTAGTTATATCTGATATGCTTAAGAAATTTGATCTTATTTGAAGTATAATGGATAGGTTCGTTAAGTTTGCTCACCTTGGAGAGATTGATAGATTTATACATCAATATGGTATTAAGATTATGTGAGAGTTAGGAAGCAAACTGCGAGGAGCATAACTATTCCTATTTTCAAGAAAATTTCGGGGACGAAATTTCTAAAAGGAGGGGAGAATTGTAACATCCCAAATTTTATTCAATATTAATATTAAAAGGGTTATTTTTTTTATGTATGGGATTATTAAAAGTTAAAAAAAAAAATGTGAAAAATATTTTATAATATTATTTTGATGAATAATAATCTTCAATCAGAATTCAAATCAAATTTTTCATGAATAGTATTTTATTATTTGAATAGTAATATATATATAATAAATGTAGTAATTATGAATTCAATCAGACGAAATTCAATCGAATTCCAATTCCCTTCATTTGAATAAAATATTATTATAAATAGTACATTTTGTAATAATGTATTAGAATCCAAATCAAATCCTAACATGGCCTCTTCTAAGTGCAGTAGCAATGTGAATGCAATTGGCAAAGCAATAATTGTGAATGTATAGCAATTGGCAATTATGTGCGTAGGAAATGTGATACGTGGCAAAGCAATTATATAGCAATCATATAGCTTTAGCGTAAGCAATTACGTAAGGGGATAAGATACAATTGTGTAGTAAGTGAGATTTCATTTCCTATAAATAGGCTCCCATTAAGACATGCAGCAACGGAAAAATTGAAGAGACCGTATGATAATAAAAATCTGATAAGTGTGTATTTCTAGGTAAGGGGAGGAGAACTTTATCTCTTTAAAATTTTATATACTACTATGTTTATTTATTTATGTTATTTTAGTGGGGTGTCCCTAACCTCACTATATTTATATATTTATTCAGTGAGGTGCTTCTAACTTCACTATATTTATATATTTATTCAGTGAGGTGCTTCTAACTTCACTATATTTATATATTTATTCAGTGAGGTGCTTCTAACTTCACTATATTTATATATTTATTCAGTGAGGTGCTTCTAACTTCACTATATTTATATATTTATTCAGTGAGGTGTTCTTAACCTCATTTAACTACTTAACTTTTAATTACAATGTTTATTTATGTTATTGTTATATTTATTCAGTGAGGTGTTCCTAACCTCATCTAACTACTTAACTTTTAATTATTATGTTTATTTATTTATGTTATTTTTATTATTTAGTGGGGTGTTTCTAACCTCATATATTTGTTTAACCTTTAATTACTATTACTTATTCTATGATTATTCTTATCCATAATAATTATTAATATATTCACATTTTATATTGTTTAATTATTTTATAATAATTGTCATTGTCATTTAATTAATTAGTGCTCTTAATATATTTTATTTAAATTTGTGTTATTTAATTAAAGCTTAAATAATGATAAATTCTTAAATCTATTTTGAGTAATTTTTTATGATTAATATAATTTGTTAAAATGTTTTTGACTCATTTTAAAGATAAATAATACTCTATGGCCATAGACGATAAAGTTTGAATTATTTGTAGCTGGAGGTTTAACCTTGAGGATTTAAATGAGTAAGAAATGAAGGTGAAATATCCTTTTGTTGGTTGCTGTTATAATGATGCTCATTTATCCTGACTAGTCACTACAAGTATAATTCAAATTTTATTGTATCACCAAAAACTAATATTTGATCGGTATATATATTTATATTTAATTTTGTTTATAAATAATTCTGTTTATTCTTTTGAATTATTTTATTTATTGGATATTGTTCTTACTCCTTTCTTTTCTTTGTTTTTTTTTAAATTAAATATATTATAAAATAGATGGATCAACTTGAGATTCCAAATCATTTTGCTGTTGTTGTTATTGCTGTCCTACTTGGAAGGAAATCGGAATATGGAGGCTATTTGATGGATTTGTTATAACTTTACTTGTCAATCATATTATTTTAATTGAAATTTTCTTTCCATTATGAATATAAATATTGTATTGAAAGGGTAAGGAAGAGGAATAATGTGTAAATTAATACGTTATTCTAAATATTTTAGAACGATATGTCATGTATTAAATTCACAAAATAATCTTTTCTTTACTTTCATTTTTATTAAATAAATATATAGATATTGTTAATGATATAATTGCAGAAATATTATAAAATTTTATAATTTTTATTATATAAATTGGGTATTAGAATTTGGGCGTTACATTTGGTGTTACTTATGTTGCTTACTTGAGTCACATTATCACAAGCCAAGGTGTTGCTCCTAACTTAGAGAAGTTTCAAGTCATTTTGGAATGACCTATTTCGCATTTTCTCACGGCCCTACAAGGATTTTTGGGCCTCATATGTTTCTATAAGCATTTTGAATGCCACTACACTATGGTTGCTTCTCATCTCACTAATCTTTAAGACTGCCATTTTTACATGGAATAAGGAGCCACAATTGGCCTTTACAACATTGAAGGAATGCATAACTACAACTCATGTTTGTGGGCTTTCGATGTGACATCCTCTACCCCATATACTAGACTAGCATATAATTCAATAATTATAAAAAGAGATTTCCAAATAATTCTACTAAATAAGATAAAAGTCCTAACTTAGATAATCAACTAAAAACATAAATTCCTATCTACTCCCTAATGTCACATCTTCTCAGAGCTCTCCCAATACAAGGTCTAAGCCTCATCTCCAACCTCATCATTCTCATAATAAGTCTCGTGTGCAACCATACACCAAAACAAACAACAAAAGAAAAAGAAGTGAGAAATATCTTATCCCAATTGTCGGTGTAAGTTATGATTGAGTAGTCATACACAAATAAAACAACAAATATACATTTGTAATTTATATCAATAAATATTAACATCGTTTCAATAGCATGTAGTTCATAATATTTAACATTCACAATTCTCAATTAACCAAGATACAATTATTATGCTATGACAATGCAATAGACAAGGACACTCCTAAACTATATGCATGTGACACTAGTAAAAAGATTATAAAATGTTGCCCAAAGTTCAAATAAGAGTAGCCTAGGAGAACATATTGGGTCACAACCATCACAACATACTACACTAGGAGAATATACATTAGGATGCGTTAGGATAATAATGTTGCGCAAGTTACACCCTATGCACACAATGGGCAGAATTGAGGTTCCCAAAACCTAGTTATCCCCAAGGTCATGAATCCCTAGTTTTTACATAAGGGGGACCTTCCTTGGTGGCATATTCCATATTGTACCCATTTAAAAATCAATTTATGCACATAATGCATACCATATAGAACTCTTGTGCAATTTCATGTTCAACACAATTCATCAATTATACTCATATATACTTATTCATCATTGTATTTATACACAACATTAAGCATAATCGGCTAGGACATTCTTAACCAAACTTTCACACATGTAAGTTAAACTTAGACTTCCATTCATATGATCATCACATGGTCCACACATAACCCATCGCAACCGGCTAGACAATTCTCAACCAAACTTTCACACAGGAAGTTAAACTTAGAGTTCCATTCATACGACCATCACAAGGTCCACACACAAATTATCATATGTTCTATCACATCATTAACAGATTGATCACACAACTGGATTCTTACAAAAAATATACATTTGTTAAATGATCATTTTCTCCCAACATGATTCATAAAATAACTCTAATACAATTCATACATAGGATGATAAGGGACACCCTACACCCAATGTATTCCAAACAGAGAACACACTTCACTCTCTAGAAGGGTCACA
Source organism: Cajanus cajan (assembly GCF_000230855.2). Taxonomy (NCBI): domain Eukaryota; kingdom Viridiplantae; phylum Streptophyta; class Magnoliopsida; order Fabales; family Fabaceae; genus Cajanus; species Cajanus cajan. The sequence continues at coordinate 13,758,290 of NC_138525.1, forward strand.
CCTACCGCAACCCTTTCGCGCCTAGTGAATTTACAAAAGAGAGCCCCTTAGAACTCTCTCGCCTGATGTGAAATCTTTTATGTGTAGCTTCAAAATCACAAAGAACATTTTGTGGATTTCACACCTGATGTGATTCTTCTCACGCTCGACATGAACGTCACAAAGAGCAACCCATGCTCTCTATCATGCTTGTGCTTGGCAACCACACATGGCACCTAGCATCGCATTTGTACAGACGTTGCTACAACAAATCATGAATTTACACAATCTTGATCAACATATACATTTGCAAATTCAATCAGTAAAGTTGTACATAAACACATGAATATTCAATTCTATCCTATCAATTTGCCTACTTCTTATCGTTACTCCTATTAATTTGGTTTATTCCATTTTTAAGGTTCCCTTGGGAACTCACAAGCAAACATAAATTCACAATTACATAGATTATAATAGACATTACAAACATGACTAAATAGTGTTGAATCATGCCTTAATGTGTTTTAATAATAGCAAACTATTAGTTTCAAGTTTTAATATGGAAGAGTTATCATGTGGAGTACTAATAATTTTGTTCAAGTGTTTTAAAATTGTTTTGTTTAGTATTCAGAAGGATGACAAAGTATTGCAACTAAGAAGCTTTAACAGATAGCATTTGATCTTATTGAATTGAGTTGTAACAACAAGGTCTTGGCTGTTTAATGAGCACTTAGTGTTTACTGATCAAAGAAGTTCTAGATAAACATTTCCTCTCAAGGGAAATGCCTTGAAGACTTGGCTTAGGAGACCAATTCTTTAAACCATTCATCATAAGGTTTCAGTTAAAACTGGACTTCTTAGAAGATTGGTACTGAAGTCTCTGCTCAGAAGTTTTGAATAAAAAGTTTGCTTAGAAGGTAACAACATCTATAGAAAAAGCTGAAAATAGCAAAAAAAGAAAGTATAGTTGAGGTCAACACTGCTTAAAAATTAAGCTACCTATAATGAATCTATTTTGTTGGCTATAAAAGGAAGATTGTTGGATCGAATGCTTACTACTAGGTCAAAAGCTATAGTTGTTAGTCATGATACAACTCTTTATACTTAATCATAACAACTCAGGTGCCACGTGTCAAATGTAACTTGACCCACCTAGGCCTCCACCATGGTGCACTTGATGTCACCTAACAAATAATCTCCCCTTCAGTAATTGCTTCTGTTAGGAATCGAGCATGTGACCTTGGCTCTAATACTGATTGTTGGATTGAGTGCTTACCATTATGTCAAAAGTTATAGTTTTTAGTCACGGTACATCTCTTTCTACTTAACCATAGCAACCCAAGCACTACGTGTTGATAGTGACTTGACCCACCTAGGCCTTGAGACAATTAATGCCACCCAGGCCTTGTAAGAGAAGCTCTTTCAAGTAGGTACTACCTTTCACTACTTCCCATCTCAGGATCTTTTCTTTAAGTAGTGTTAGATGCTCAACCTTTTCAAAGATTGAGCTTTGATACCAAATTATGGAGGAAAGAGAGACAATAAAAGTAGGGTTGAATAGTGTCAGTCATATAATTCACAAAGACCAAGGCTACAAATTTTAAGCAAGCAAGATCAAAGAGGTGCAAATTACACATACAAAACACATATTCGATTAATATCCTCAAACAATCACTAATGCATTCCCTTAGGGTTCTCATAGGAACCCATAGGGTAATTTAAGATTCAAAATTTCATACCCAAACATGAAATTAGAGGCATCGACATTTACATAAGTAACATAACATCAATAAGCAACAAAGAAGACAAAGACTCTTTTGGGAAGACCCCTCACATTAAAATAATAATAGAGACAAAATTGGGGTCAACCGCATCACCCAATATACCCTATGCCTAGAGTGAGACTACTCACTCTTCCTCTTACCTTGATGAATGTTAGAAGATGGACGTGGATCTCTAGAGTGTTCTCCTACCATTTCTGGTTATCCAAAGTCTTTAGAGAGCAAGTGTACATAAAAATAGTAAAAAAGCGTAAAAATAAAAACTGATCAAAAAACTTCTTTTAAAAACTTTAACTCTCTCTTAACTCCACAGCTAAAACAATTGACTGAAATTACAATTTTCTCCCCTCAAAATAATTAAATAAATAAATATTTTAATAATAAAATTTTATAATATATCCATATAAGTATAAAAGAATTAAAAAAATTATCAAAACCAACCCAAATATTTTAAAAAATACAATAATTAATAATTAACATAAATGTAAGTTTAATAATAAAAATTGGGGTGTTAAAAAAAAGGGATTTAGTTTTTAAATTTGATCTAGAAAAGGCCTATGGCCGAATTGAGAGAGTTTCTACACCACACCCTTATTACCAACAAAAAAAAAATCAATTGATTACTATTTTGTTTTTATGTGTATGCATTTTGAGAAAATTAAAATCAGAAACAACTTATTATAAAACGAAAAGTTTAATTGATTACTATTTTGTTTTTACGTGTATTACTATTCATTTCTTCATTGTATTGCAAAAAATAAAATAAAAAGATGTTAGACATATTTTTTTATTTCTTCTCACATTCATCTAAATCATATAATTATATAATAAAAGGGATTATCCCATTTGATTTACACAATTTTTAAAAAATAATTTTCTTTAAATTTTTAAATAATAAAAAATATTATTAAAAATTAATTATTTTTATAAAAATAAGATTTAAACTTAAAATCTTTAAATTTAAAAATCATAACCAATACTAATTAATTTATTAAAATATTAATAATTTTTAAACATTTTTATTAAATAAATATTTTGGACTCCTCTTCTCTCCTCTCTTTTTTCCTAGAACAAACGGAATGTATGTATGTCTTTGTTTTTTTTTCCTTTTGGGGGAAAGGGCATAAGAGGAACAAGTTAACAAATACTGTCTGGAGTTCGAAAGCTTGAGCGCTTGACAACAAAACAATACATTAATTGTGGACTCACATAAAGTACTCACTCACTCTAAAATCCACAAACTTAAAAGTAATTTAATTATATATACGAGGAGAGATTGGTTTATTCGAGGAGTAAATTTATATAAATTTATTTTATTTAATAATTCATGTTTTATATCAAATTTCAATGATCTAACCATTAGATTTAAAGTTCATAATTTACAAATCAAATCTGTAAATTTAAAAATTATTTAATACTTCATTTCATTAATTCAAAATTGAATTAATGAAAAAATTATTTTTAATTTATTTTGAATTAATAAAAATAATTTTTAAAATTTTAAAAAATTTGCAGATTTGATCTGTTTATTAAGAACTTTAAATTTAATAGTTAAATCATTGAGATTTGATATAAAACATGAATTATTGAATGAAGTAAGTTTATCTAGACATACTTCTAGAGTAAACGAATTACTCCCTATATATATATATAAATATATATAATTTAAACGAGAAATTCTAATAAAATAATTTAATTTTTTTTTAAATTTTAAATATTTTAGAGTGAAATGTTTTGTTTATACTAAAAGTTTATAAAGAATTTGAAATATAAATATTAGTAAAATTCTTTAAAATCACAGAATTTCAAATTTTTAAAAAAGTAAGAATTTTAATTTTTTTCTTCTACTTCTATTTCTTCTTTTTTAAAGTCCACTTAAAAATATCTATATTTTTTTAATTATTGAATATTTTTAATTATTAAATATTTACTAATATTTAATTTTATGAAATTTAATCTTAATATATATATATATATATATTTATTCATGATAAAAATAAAATTATTCTATTTAAACTATATGAATTTAAAATTTTTAAAATTAAATTAATTTTTTTAAAAAAATATTAAAAAAAAATGATAGAAACTGGAATAAAATAATTGGAAATTTAAAACTTCTCCCAAAAGACATATTAGTATACTCCTTCAACAACGGTCACTTTCTTTAATCGATAGAAGGTAACCCGTCCTCCCACAGTCCCACTCCCACCCTTGGATCTTCCTTACAAGGCAACCTATTACCTATCCCACCGGTCACCCGTTGGTCACAACATCCCATCCCTCACCCAAACACAAGACAACACACACACCCTTATATATTTTCCCACACCTTAAAAAAAAATCCACTCTTCGGCAACTCACGAACCCCACATCCTCGTAACAATGTCCGACTCCGAAACCACACCCGAAAATTCCTCCGCGCCGCCGCACCCCGACACCGCCGTCTCCTTCAGCATTTGGCCCCCCGCTCAGCGCACCCGCGACGCCGTCATCAACCGCCTCGTGGAGACCCTCTCCGCCCCCTCCGTCCTCTCCAAGCGCTACGGCACTCTCTCCTCCGACGAAGCCTCCGCCGCCGCCCGCCAGATCGAGGGCGAGGCCTTCTCCGCCGCCGCTGCCTCCGCCAACGCCTCCACCGAAGGCGTGGAGACGCTCCAGCTCTACTCCAAGGAGATCAGCAAGCGCATGCTCGAAACCGTCAAGGCCAGAGCTCCGCCCGGTACCGCCGCCGCAGAGGGCGTCTCCGCCGCCGTCTCCGACGACCTTTAATGTATGTTTTGGGAGATTGTAGAATTGGAGAGATCTTATTTTACCTTGTAATTTGGGTGAAAAAACTGTTTCTTTTCTATCTAACTTGGTTGTCTCTTTTGTGTGCGCCTAGGCTTTTGTTGCATCCAATGGTGGTAATAACAGAAAGCATGAGACTTAGATACACTTCCATGGAACTTTAGTTACTAAAAGTACTTGAGAAACTGCATTCAAAAGTTTTGTCTTATTTTATTTTATTCTCAATTATGTGGTGTTTGCGTGTTGGGTGTTTCGGCTTCAGTGATGCATTTGCATGCTATTTCGTGTTTGTGTTATGAATTGAACTTGCTGGATTTTGTGCGTGATTGAAATGGTTAGTAATAGTTAGATGGAAGATGGTGATGTTGGTTTCTCTCTTATGTGCCAATTGAGTTTTATTCTGATCGCTTGTAGGTAGTCTTTTAGAATTTAGATACCCCACTACTTAGGAGACAATGTAGATTGGTTGATTTTTTTTATTTATTTTTTATTTCTGCAAAAATACTGTTTCCTTGAAGGTTGAAACTTTCCTCGGCAGAATTTTCAGTCATATAGGAAGAGTCTAATTTTGATACAATGTAAATTATCAGTACGAGCCATCAAGATAATTTTCTAACTTTTAAAAGTAATTATTATAAAATTTAATGAATTTCATAAAATTCTGAATTTCGTTGATATGTTTGATTGACAATGTAGAGATGAGTATATTCTAATATATATATATATATATATATATATATATATATATATATATATATGTATGTATATTTGCCTTTTTAATTTCAAGTGATGCTGTGGGGTACCCTTGTTAATATTTATTTTGACGCGCAGTTGAATCTACTATTTAGTTGCTATTTGGAAGTTATATGCTTAGAAATGTTAAGATTTATTTACTGCATGTTTGAATCAACCACATGCTAAGATACCACCCAATGGTAAATAATAATCTTTCAGAATTTTGTGTTTCAACTTAAATTTTGTAACATAAATTATTGTTCACTTATATATTCTTTGATAATAGTATATTTTAGTAGATGTGATACTTAAAAAAATGATAATGGTACTGCTTATGTTTTGCCAACACTTTAGAGGTTGATTGTGTTAATCATGTGTTATGTAATTGATACAAACACTTTAGAGATTGATTGTGTTAATCATATATTATGTAATTGATACTATGTCAATTATTTTTGCCTTGGATTCTATGTTGATTAACATCACATTTACACGTGTCTCTTTGTTTATGGAGGCTATGAGTAACAACTTTCTTATATAGCAATTTTGATCTAGCGAATGCTCGTGGGTGGTTCAATATCTCAACTTTAAGAAATTAAGTTTACAAATTTATAAAATCAACTTGTAAGTGGGTTAAGTTTCAAATTCAACCTTATAAAATTAACTTATAAAATGAGGATTATTATCTATTTATGTACAATAATTTTATCATGCACTAATCTATATGAGATCTTCAATACATCTGACTACATTTGTGGTTCAAGGGTTCAAGAAATTGAAACATGAAAATGAAAAGTATTCTATTTTATGTGCAACTATCTTCTTATACCTTGTCAGACCTCAATTATATACATATATGGTTGGTTCATGACCATAATCCTTTTCTTGTTGAGAGTTAAGGGTGTACATGGATTATATATATATATATATATATATATATATATATATATATATATATATATATATATATATATATATATATATATATATATATATATACTGATTCAATTTGATTTGGAACCGAACCTCATTAAATCAGTTTTGAATTGATTTTGATCAAGTTTTATGAATTAAACTGTTTTCAAAATGGATATGATAAAAATCGAGTTTCAACACATTTTTAAAACCAGATTTTAAAAATCAGTTTTTAAATCAGATTTTTTAAACCAGTTTTTTTAAAATCAGATTTTTTTAATAGTTTTTTTAAACCAGATTTTTTTAACCAAATAAAACAAATTACCAAAGATCTCTTAGCATTTGGATAATGGAAAATTAGTATCTCTTAGTTATGTTACTTTACTTGTTTGCATCATGTATGTGATGTCCACATGCAAAAATAAAAAGAACTTTAAAAATAGACCATAACTTGAAAAAATAAATACATGCATGAAAATAATTCACAACACTATCAAGAATTAGAATATATATATATATATATATATATATATATATATATATATATATATTAATTCTTAAAAAAAACTTGAAAATATCTAATTCAAAATATTCTACCAATTATTTGCTTAATTGGCTTTGTGACTTTCAACTAAAGTTGTATCTTTCAAGTCACACTAAAATATCAAATTCAAAATATCCACAAACTAATCACTATGGTCATATTATATCCACTAAAATACCCACCAGTTAAGTCAAAGCAACTTGAACCATAAAGAATTACAATGTTCAAACCATATCAATAATTAAATAATTCATCTTCAATAATCACCAAGCTTAATAGAGGAGGTCGAATAAGTAACATCCAATGGAAAACATTTGTTGCAAAATGAAAAAAAGAAAACTTAATTATCAAATCTCTGGTCGTGTTTGTGAGAATTGGAAAATCTACTCGAGTTAAGCTTCCACCAATTCAAAATATCCAAATTTATGTGGCTTTTTTCTAAGGCTTCTTCCAAATATTTGTTTAATTCAAGTTTATTAGAGCTAGTTGATTGTAAAAAAATGGGTATAGCCATAAAGGTCATCACTACCTCCTTTATTGAGTCAAACATTTTGTGAGTTAACTTCTCCTTTATCTCTTCCACCATTATTCTCTTCAAAAAGTAATTTCAAACTAGACTTGACTTTTTCTTTCAAACTAGATGCCAACTCACCATCAAAACTTTGATTAATCAACCAATGCATGAACTATAGTTTGTATCTCGGATTACAAGAGTAATAAGTAAAAACATATTTAGGAGACCAACATTGTTCTAATACTTATCATGTTTCTTCTTCATATTTCCAGCCATAGTACATACACTTATATCCTTATAATTACACATTTGGTTGATCTTATTGCTAATTCCAAAGGCATCAAACATGTACATATTGTTAGTTACATAAACTGAACTAGACATATGCAAAGTAGCATCAGAAAACAATTTTAGAAATGACAGGATTATGCGCACAAATTCTCAACCACCATATGAAGGAACACTCTTTACCTTTTCCTAACTCTTCAATATATTTCTTATCTTGCATCTCAAGCTCTTCAAAAGTCTTATGATGTTTCAATCAGTAGGTAGAATTCCATCTGCTTTTCACATCCAAGCAAACAAGTCTTTTATATTCAATATTTTGTTGCTGAACACATGTCTTGAATTTAGACAACCTAGAAAGGGAAGATTGTATATACTACATAGCACCATGAATTCTTAAAATAACATCAATGTTATCTTTGAAACCTTCTTTCATAATCAAATTCAGAGTATGCACACAACAATGCATATGAATATACTCTCCCTTCATAGACGAATTGTAAGACCTTAGATTTTCTACTAATATAATCATTTAATTATTATTTATTTTTATATTTATTAAGGTTATTTTCTTATAATTATTTTAATTAATTAAATGAATTTTATAAAATATTTTAGAGGCTTTTAATAATTATAAGTATTTTAATTAAATAATAAATATTTGTGAAAATTATTTTGTATCATATTTATTGAAGAAATATGTGTTTTATGACATTTTAATATATATATATATATATTGTTAATTACTATTATTGTATTTTGTTATAATTAATTGGGTTGATGTTAATAATTATTTTAATTATTTTATATGTATATGGATATATTTTAATGTTTATAATTAATTGATTTATTTATTTTATTAAATGAGGGAAATTTTTTGTAACTAGGGTTAAAATTTTTAATTGTTGGGTTAAGAGGGAGTTGAGTTTTAAAAAGAGAGGTTTCTAAATAGTTGTATTTTACGTTTCTCATTCTTTCTTATCGTGCATTTACGCTCTGAAGGCTTGGAAAAACCAGAGCTCATAAGAGAACATCTTAGAGATATATGTCCATCTTCTAGCACTCATCGAGGTAAAAAGGGAGTGAATACTCTTGCTTTGGGTGTTGGATGTATGTTGGGTAGTGGGATTGATCCTCAATCTCTTCTTTATTTTCTCTATTATATGTCTTGTGTATGAGGGGTCTTCCCAAATGTGCCTTTATCTTCTCTATTTTTTCTTGTATGTTCTAATTGATGTCAATTGTATGTATATGATTGTAATTTTTGAGTTTGGCATGTAGTTGCATGATTTTGGATTGCTTGTAGTTCTTGTAGGAAAATCTTATTTATAGAGTAATGTGAAGATTGAGGTTATTAATTGCATGAGTATTTGAAATTGGGGTTGAATTTGAGTAAATGATGGTATAAATAATGGAGTAATATTAAGCTTTAATCATGATTTTTACCGATTGGTTTGAATTTTTGGGATTTTGGGTTTACATTGTGTGACTTTCGCAGAGTTTGTAGGTCTCCTACAAACTGATGTCACACCGATTGTCAAATGACTAACGTTGGGCACCATTTGATGTTTTTCCTACAAGTTTTAGCGACCTCAATCACGTCGGGCATAGGTGTGACAGAGAGTTTGTGATCCTTTTTGCGCCATACGCACTAATCATTATCTCGGGTGTGATATTGTTAGAACCAAGTCTTATGGTCTTCATGAAATTTGTAGCTTTGGATGTTACCTTTCAAATTCCATTGGAATCACCTAAAAAGAAGGTTTAAACTCAAGATACAATAAAATTAGTGAGCAAAGGTCAGATTGTCAAATTTAGACTGAAACATTATGATTTTGTAATTTGTAAAAAATAGTAGATGGAAAAATTAACTCTTGTGGTCAACATGGAAGATGTAGATAATTGTCTTAACTTTCCTAAGAAAATTCATATAAACTTGATATCATATGTATATCTTTAGATAAGGTATTTGGACCACATGATGTCTTAGAAGATTAGGTGATGGAAATATAGTTTGGAATGATGATGATGAGTAACTTTATCCTTTAAGTGATTGATCTTATGAATGATTGAGGTACCTATATCAATGTTTAGAAAATATAAATCATGGGAGAAAATAAGTGTAAATAAGTTATGATGTGAATTAATTATTAATGACTTGAGGTGTTTTGGTGATAATGATGTCTTACGACTTAATGTGTGATATTGATGAGGTTGTGAGATTAGTTGAGTTATTGATTTAAATCCTAAACCTTAAATCCTAAACTTAAGACCAAACTCATCCTTCATCCCATCCTATTGAGCTTATGAGGGGTATAAGAGAATATTAATACTCCTTAAACTTTTTGCATTTTCTGTTGTTTGCTTGTACTATTAGTGTAAGAGAATATTAATTCTCCTTTATTCTCTTTATATTTCTATGAGTTTTTTTATTATCGACATTAACTCAATTATAACAAATCAGGATGTTATTCTACCTATTGTCTTCCTATGTATAGCTTTCTTGTACAAAAGCTCAGTAGCATTCGTAAACTTTACATTTTCATAATTATATCAAAGAGATTAATTTCTCTCTCTCTATTGGTTTTTTAATAGACAATTGACATACATATTGCCATATTGATCTTCATCTGGCTCTTGAATAATACTTACAAAAGAGAGGAGAAATTCATGATAGAAGACATCTTCACCAACTTCAAGCAGGTCTTGTGGAATATATTTGCGAACACTTTAAATGCAATAATTAGAAAAATTAGTTATTGTTTTAATTACATAATTTTAATATTTTAATTAGCCTCTTTATGTCATGTTATTTATGAAAGGTTAGCATAATTCATCATTTTAAATAAAATATTATTTACTTATATTTATATTTTTAAATATTTTATTACATGAGTTTTTTCACAATAGTAGTCTATAAAGTTTCATAATTTTAACTTCAAAAAATTTATAAATGACATGATTATAAAGTAATAAATAAGTCATTAATAAAACATAATGGTTTAAATAACAACTTGGAAGAGTTGCAACTATTGTAGAGGTTTTATACTAAAAGTTATTTATAGTGGAAAGAGTAAAAATTAGTGATCTCATTGGAAGCAACAAGGTGAATTGCTACCATTATGGATGTTCTAATCTAGATTTCGACTAACTTACTTCTACACAAAAGTAGGGGGTGATAAATGAGTCCATTTATCTATCATCCATCTGATCCATCCACAAATAAATTCATCCAATTCATCCATTTAATAAAGATAAACAATGGATTGGATTCAATTCAACCATTTAGTTTTATGGATAATTAGTGAGCTATCAACTACTTTTTCACAATCCATTAGATTACAATATGAGATATTTAATGGATTAAAATTTTAAAAGACATAAAAAAAGTATTTTTTATTTTATTTTAAAAGACTATATAAGAATATAATGACTTATAAAAAAAAGTGAAATAAATGAAATATTTTAAGAAATAAAAATTATTTAATTTTTAAATATTACTTTCATGGATGGATTGGATATCCATCCATCAAAAAATTATTAATGGACAAATTAGATAAATTTTTTTTTTACTTTAAATGAATTGGATTATTTTTTGTACTTTTAATAAATTTAAATAAATTATTTTTATCCAATCTATTATGATCCGTCTAAAAAATTATCCAATCCATTTATTTGTCATACTTAAACAAAAGTAAGAACGGTTAAAATTCTTTCATTTTAATGCCTTAAAAGATTATTTTTTGGACTTGTTACAAATCATTTAAACTATTCCACTACTTAAAATTTTGTACAAGTAAAAAATAAAAAATAAAAACGTGGTACGGATCCATTAGAGCACGGGATTAAGCAAATTGATGCAGCTTGGATCAGAGCCAAATCTGTATACCTAATTCTTAGCTGGCCCAGGCTGGCCTTTTGTAATCCATTTAAAGCACTTTGTAATATTGGTCCATCTTAGTTATAATTAACTTGTGGGCCAACGGACCTTTAAATTGAAAAGGGAAAGGAAATCAATTACAATTTACAAGCCAGGTCTAAAATTCTAATTTCCTACAAGTTTTATCATATTGTCTCTTTCTTAGTCAACATTTAACATACTATTACTATGTACAGGATAGTAATTTTATCCATACTTTGAGTATGTGAAGAAAATATTCTCAATGAATAAGATAATTCTTTTTCTCTCATGAAAATGGTTCCGGAAACAGAAATTTACTCGTAAAATTTAATGAGAATAAGTGCAAGTATATATATACCTATCTTGTCTAATACCATAATTAATGTATATGTAATTTGTAATATATATACAGTATACTAAAAAATTACAGTAAAATATATTTATTTTAAATTATTATGTAACCGTATAGTTATGTTTGTATGCATGATTTAAAAATGGATTTTTAATTTAATTATAGCATTTGTTTGATTACTTTATTGATTTTATATTTAAATAAAATACGGCTAGCAATTAAGAGCATCAGTATATAGATGCTTAACAGATAAAAAATGAGAATTAAAGTTATTACTGACACTACTATAAGGGTGAATACATGTATTTTTCTTCAAATGTGAGTATAAAAACAAATATTATAACTACCACAACCATAAGGGTGAATACGTATAATTTTGTGCAAGTCCTAGTGTTTTTAAGGTAGGATTTTGGTCTTACGATTTCATCCTAGTTTACTGCATAGTTTTAACTCTTGGGCCGCAAGCTTTAGCCCAATATTTTTTATTGTCTTTGGCCCATTGTTTCTGGGCTTCCAATCTTATGCATGGTTCAAAAAGAAACACTGAATATATACTTTTTACAAATATCAACAATGAGTGTCTAATATATTTTATTAAATAATTTTTTATTTATGAAATTGTGAACTTAGTATGTAAATGAAAAGATACATGAGAATAATACTAAGCGAAGAGAAACGTGGCAACCTCTTAGACTCTCTCTCCTTTCTAGTTCCAATTTATGTTGTTGGTATTCAAGAATGTTTTAAAATTTAAAGATTGCATCAGTTAACAAAGATATTAATTTATGGTTCATTAGTTTAATTCTAATTTCTATATATATATAAAGTGCTAAAACAATATGAAATCACAAAATCTATGTTAAGTTAAATTTTAAAATAGGTTAATGTCTCTATTCTATGGACGCAATTAAATTAACTTTGATAGGACTATTTTGATAGAATTGATCTTAAACTATTAAATGTAAATAAGAGATGTGTGTTTAAATTAATTTACATTAAAATATGGGTCATAAAGAATTTTTTTTTAATTCAACAGACTATTAAATTCTTAGGTTATACTAAATTACTCTAAATGATGTGCGTGTGAAATAATGGATAAAGAGTTGTTTCAATTTAATTAGTAGTTTTTAGTTCGTGTCTTGGATATACAATTATGTTAAATATTTAGAAAGAAAATAATCTTTTATGGTGTTCTCTTATGCGACTCAATTACTTAAACAAGATTATTTTTATCGAAGGATACATGAGGTATAAAAATAAAAATAAAAAAAGAAGAAGATAATTAAGTGACTTTAGTTAAAGCAAAATTTTATAGTGATATATTTTTCTCTCCTAATTTCTCGTACAAGGTGAAAAAAAAAATGGAGAATAAGAAAGGATTAATGAAATTCGGCAAAAGTACCTGGACGCAAGTTTTGTTCACATAAACCTTTAGGTTTAATTAATATCATAATTAAACTGTTTTATGGAATAATAAGCACAATCAAACATTATGATGCACTTATTAAATTAAAAAAAATAAATAATTTATTCTTATTCGCAAACAGCTTATTTTCTTGTCTTCATCAATACATGTTTTATGTACACAAACAAACTGAATGTTCGGATTGCTGTTCTTAATTCTATGGACCACTTTTGACAAAGGCAGCAAAAAATTTGGACTCGTCTGTTAGACAATGAAGACTTTGCCACCCAAACTTACTAACTCGTTCACGAATTTCACATGCTGCTAGAGGCAGTCTTTGACATTCAACATGTTTATTCATCATAGTACGTTGACTATTAATTAATGTCATGATTATGATATAGATTCTCACGGACTACCTTGTTTAGAAACAATTTGGATGGAAAACTATTAAACTTCGAAAAGAACTAGGAAATTAAAATCAATGTGGCGGAATCATATAATTGGCTTAAGCTGTCGGTAACATATGCACCATTGGAAAATATTAAGTCCGTCCTATGCTAAAATGTTGAATAAGCTTATACCTTTCAAACTTCATATTTGAATCTACTACTAGTACAACTAACTTGTAACACGAGGATCAGTTTGGTACAATTGAAAAGTATGGCTTGGAGTGATCATGTGTCTAAACATATACACGTGGGTAAACTTTGACAATTGAAAACAAAAATTCAACAACATAAAAAGAAAAAGGATGGACATTGAAATCATCTAAGCATTGGTATTGTTACGAAGAACCTTTCATGAAAAGTACACGAGTTTACGACTATGTTTTTAACTAATTGGGATGAAGATAAATGTATGAGTGAGAGAATATGTGATTTGGGAAGAAATGAAAAGTAGTAGTAAAAAAACACAATTTTTATTTTCAAATTCAAATATTATTTTTTTATTATATTCCAGGTATTTTACATTGATTGAGGTGATCTTATTTAAGTTGAGTAAGATTACTATAAGTAACTAAAGTCTCTTTGAATATTTAACACATCTATATATTTAAGATTTTAATTGAAGTTCAATAGTTAAACTGAAACAATTGCATATTAGTTAATTTACATGTTCATAGATAATATATTAAAATTGTGCAAAGTGGGGGTTTATTAAAAAAAATAATAACCTAATAATGACAAAGACTAAACATATATAATAAGACAATCTCTTTAAAAATTGATTTTAATGTATATATAAATTAATTTTAGTTTATAAAAAAAAATATTATTATTTGACCCACGTGTTATTATGAAGAAACTTGTTTTCATATTAAATTTTAATAATTTATGCGACTAAATTTACTTGATTTATCGTAACTCTAAACAAAAAATATATAAAAAAGCTTTTATTGTATATGTATCACTTTGGTTAGTATAGATTTTAATGCATGTATTAGCAATTTTATCAATGAAAATGAGATGTAACATATTTCATTTTTTTTATCTATCTTTACTTGTTTTTATTATTATTAAAATGCCTAAAATTAATATATTCATATCATCTGGATATATATACCATGATATATACATAAGTGTAAAATAATTGAGAAAATAAAATATCTGTACAAATACACACACATGTAAAGTAATCCATAAATTATGAAATAAAAACCATAAGTTGACGATCAAGCAACATCTATATGGTTACACCAAATTAACCCAAAAGAACTTGCAACAAGCTATTGTTCAACATGGTCACACAAAATAGGAACTTCTCTCAAGCTAACCCTGTTATACTCCCATGAAATATTATGATCATCGTAGTCCAATCACTAAGAAAATATGCAAGGATAAGTTAGATATTCAAAGGAATTAAGATGTAACAAGTATAAATGAAATAAAAATATACTATTAACAACAATATATAAACCACCCAACATGCATCTCATGGCTTACATCATACAACACTCAACATGGCATCAACAAGTTTGAAAGACAAACAACTTAAGCAAATCAAAATTACACCACAACCATGTAAAACCAAAACATATGAACAATATCAAATTACACCACATCAGAATTCATATGCATATACCACAACTAATATGTTGTTACACATTCACCTACAAAGATCTCCTACACTAAGATGAGAAGTCCTAGTTGTTTGACCCTACTAAACTAACATGATCTTTTTTCACACCTTTTACACTTGCTAGATCAACAACTAAGTTTGAATACAATGCATAATTATATGATTTCTTGGATGTCGTCACTTAAATTAAAAAGTTTTAGTACCACCATCAAGTATAGCATAACTTGGGTATGAACTTACCATGACATTGATATGCATTAATAAAGTTTCATGTGGATTACATCCCAACTAATTATCCTAGCAATACCACACATCTCTCTAGTAATCAATTAAAGGTTGTAACCCTTGACTTTATATATTATTCCAACCTTAACTAAGGATCTGGAGGAGACTAAACAATCCACTCCAAGTGATAATGCATACTTAAGAAGGGGTTTTTCAATAATTGAGCTCATAGAGCACCACACTAATATCCACAAAATGAGATATCCAACTTTCAAGAACAACCTTTCCTCTAGTCCTAAGTCAATCAACATGCTTAAATGCTTGTAACATTCGTAGCATCACACCTCAATAGTGTATCAACACAACATTCCCAAATACCTATAGCACTCTCAACATCAACACCTTAACAAGCCAAAAAATCATGCTTAAATCAAGTATACAACCATCTATATATATATATATATATGTGTGTGTGTGTGTGTGTATGTGTGTGTGTTATCCCAAATCAATATACATATAACAATTATCACCAATCAACATACAACATGCCACAGATTCACCTAACCTCTTTATGTTACCATTTAATCATACAAATAACAATAAATTTCAAAGCAACCTATGCTTGGTGTCACACACCTCGCGCTTGGTGCCATTGAGGTAAGAAACTCTCTACCCCGCCCATGCCCAACGCCATTTAACCCATGCCTGGTGTGGACTAGGTAGAGGCCTTTAGGCCTTTACGCTTGGTGTGGCAAGGTCCCACACCCAACCCCAAATCAAGTAGAGACAAGTTATGACATCCTCTACCTCACATTCCATAACACATGATATAATATAAAACGAAATAATCTCAATATAATAAATAAACTAAAAATACATACAAGTAGAAAGAGTCACATTTTAACATAAACTAGACTTAGCAAAAATAACAAATTACAAAGGAAATAAAATCAAATACTTAATTTAAATAACATAAATGAAATCCTAACTATCCTAACTAATATTTGGTGTCACGTGTCCTATTAGAGAAAAACCCAATATTGAGGTCTAGATTTCATCACCAACATCCTCAACACCATATTGATAATCACTTGTAACAGTCACAAGAAAATAACACAAAAGAAAGGGAGTGAGAAACATCTCACTCTAACTCACGGTGTAGGAATGCAAACCAACTAGTCAAACACAAATAACACATATAATAAGATATAACATATACAATTATACATCATCATATTTAACTCATTCATAGCATAATAAGCAACAACGGGTATGATTATAATGCATATGCAATGGATACAGACTATATGTTAGCATGTGGTGCCAATAAAAACATCACACTTATACATTGCCACTAACAACACACTAAAGTAATTTAGAAGTACATGCTAGGTCACACCCTCTATGAACTCTCTCTAAAAGGACATAGTACCAAGGTTTGGTTAAGATAGTTAAACCACACAAGATACATCCCGTACTCATGAGAGCAGGACTAAGACTTCCAAATCGAGTTATTCCCAAGGTTGGTTCCCAAGCTTTTACACAAGGGACCTTCCTTAGCGGTGTATTTCATATCGTATTTTTTGGAAACATTTTTATGCATATGATGCATGGCAAATAGACTCCATGCATTACATTCAATGACGTGATAGTTTCATAAATCACATGTTTCTCATATCACATCACTCATCATTCATATTCAAGTACTCATATATAAACATTCTTTCGCATTCATATGAACATCTCAATACAATAATTATAACATGGAATTTAATAGAAAAAATAACAAAAGGTTTACAGTTAGGATGATGCCTAGCAGCACACGCACCATGCTCAGCGCAAGTCCTTCAAAGGACCACAATAGTCTCTGTCCAAACTGCACCTTGCGTGATTGAGCTTATGCCTAGTGAGAACACCATTGAGAGCTCTCTAGAGTTTCCATGCTTGGCAAGAGTCAGCTTACACCTAATGGAAGTGTCACAGGTAGCCCTTGGAGCTTCCACACCCATCGAGGGTCATCCCATGCTTGGTGTGAGAGACCTTGAGAGCAAACCTTATTCTTGACCTCAACAACGCTTGGTGCGGTCCAAGTGGCATCCGATAACATATTAGAAATTGCACATATACAAAATCACAGTGAGGTATTCAACTTTCTAAAATAACTTTTCCTCTAATCATAAGTCAATCAACATAACTCAACATAATTCCTTAAGCATTCTAAAAAAAACAACTTGCTTAACTTTTCAACATATAATTCAACTTACAACTTTCAGTAATTCAATCATCAATATACATTATCCTAGATTAAAGTATAAAGAATTAACATCATATATCAACATACAACATGTGAGGGATACAACTATCATATATATGATTAACACTTAGTCAAAAAATCAACATATTTTCATTAGGTGACTCATGCCTAATGTCATTCTCCCTGTGCTCGGCATAAATGAAGCAAAGAGCCTCTGGCTCGCCTATGCTTGATGCCAACCAACCAGTGCCCGATATGAATGAGACAGAAAGCCCCTGGCTTGTCCACGCCTGATGCTGACCTAATCATGCCCAACATAAATGAGGCAAAAAGTCTTTGTGACAATCAAGCCTGATGTGGCCAAACCCATGCCCAAGATCATTTAGCCAGAGAACCTCTACTTGTCTAGTGCTAACCTTAGTGTCCAACATCCTCTAAAAGCTTTTATCTTGATCACATTTGACACCTAGGGTCCATTATCATCAAGTTAGAAAGCTCCAAAGGCACTTACACTTGGTACCATTCAACTCATTCTTGACATGGCCAAGTTAAAGAGCTTTCATCTAATTGACACTTGACACTGTTAATCTCATGTTTGACATTAGTGAGGCAAAAAGTAGGGTATTCATAAAACTATTTTGAACTATATTATTTTGAAAAGTAAACTAAACTATAAAAAAATGAAATATTTTTTTTTTATATAAAAACTACACTAAACAATATCTTAATTTCACTTCAAAAAACTAAATTAATATAAA
Organism: Cajanus cajan; assembly: GCF_000230855.2. Taxonomy (NCBI): domain Eukaryota; kingdom Viridiplantae; phylum Streptophyta; class Magnoliopsida; order Fabales; family Fabaceae; genus Cajanus; species Cajanus cajan. The sequence goes on from NC_138525.1 coordinate 13,776,807, forward strand.
ATGCAGTATAGTGCACTGTAGTTATATATATATAAAATGTTATAATGACTTTTACATAATTGATTGTTGTATTCAATATGTACAAGTAATGATTTTTATTATAAATAAAATTATGTATTTTAAAGTTTTTTTTTAAATATTGTTATCCAATTATATATTAACATGAATAATTAAAATATTATCTTTTTAATAATTATTTGATAAATTGATAATTTTTAATTAATTTGACTATATAAACAATGTATTAAGATTAAAATTTGTATTAAAACACACTAACTATAAATCAAATTATAAAACACTTAGAAAAATTCTTATAGTTATTTTAAATCATGCTTTTTTGTTTTCATTTGTCTTATCTATGTATGATTCATCTTTACTGTTGTCATTACTACTTTTAGTTAAATGCAAATGAAAAAAATGATATGTAATGTATCATGTGCTTTTCCCTCTAAATATTTAACAACACTATATATTTATATATAACTCAAATTCGAGAGAATTAATTGAGTTGAAACAAATTCCTTACTAGTTGATAGAACTATTAAAAATTTAATTCAAACTAAACTACTAAAAGACTAAATTGAACTAGACTATAAAAAAATTCAACTATTTTTTTTATAAAAACTAAATTGAACTTAAGTTTGATTTAAAAAACTAAATTATTACAAAAAATAGTTTCATTCAATTCAAATCACAAGAAAAAGTTTGATTTAAAGTACAGAAATAGTTTAATTTAGAACAAAGTATAATTCAAGTAGATAGAACATTGACTAGTAGTTTCATAATTACTTATTATGTAAATTTTAACTATTTTTCCTTAGTTTTTTGTCAATGATTTTTGGTAAACAATTTTGACTAACTTAAAACTTAGAAGATTTTAATTTTTCCAAATAAAACTGTGTTAGACTCAATTTAGTTTATTAGTATAAAGTTTGAGAATAAGAGTTAATTTTAAATTAAAAAATAGATTTTTTTATAATGTAGCTTAGTTAAATTTATAGTAAAAAAAAATTAATTTAGTTTAAATTATAGTGTAGTTCAAACTATTAAAATTGTAATTAACTAAATTAAAAAATAGTTTAGTTTAGTTTTTTTTGAACTATTTTAAAGTTTTGTTTAATTTATATGAATTACTTTTATAGCTTACTGTAGTTAAGATGTAGTTTAATTTAGTTCAACATTTTTGACTAACCCTCCCTAGTAGAGAGCCTTTGACATACATCATGCATGGTGCCATGAAGCTACATCCAATACAATAGTAATTTTTGCACTAAACAAAATCACGAGTTTGGCTCATCCAACCTGAATTAGAAATTTTCAACATGCAATTCATTCAATAACATATATGCATCACAATTAGTTCATTTCCAACAAGAAACACCACATGCAACTCATCAAAATCATCAATTCCCCATCAATACACCACAAGAACAACAAGCCCTCACCCTCAACATCTTAATTCAAAAAATCAAACCTCATAGTCATAAACATGTACCAATCAACAGGAAATCAACAACAAATTCAACAAGAACAATGAAGAGCTTTTCTTACCTCTAAAATTTTAAGAGAACAGAGGAGAAGGAAAAAAAAAGTCGAGACCCTTTGAAGAACTTCACACCAATCCCTTTGATATCTCGAATTTGAAACTCTTCAAGCTTGAATCTCTACTATAATCTTATACACTCACTAGTGCAAAAATTAGATTTAAAATCGGGGTTTTAAGATCGGTTAAAAGGTGACCGATCTTAAAAGTCACACACGGTGACAATTTTGTAAATAATGTGAACACTTTTAAGATCGATTAAATTTCACTACAAGAAAATTCGCTATTACAGACGGCCAGAATCCGTGGAAAATGCCAAAAATCCGTGGGTAATAGTGCATTTCCGACGGATTACCGACGGACACTAATCTGTCGGTAAATTGCTCGTCTGAAATATTTACTGACAGATTTTTATCCGTGGGTAACTTTCCGATGGATTTTCCCACGGATTTATTCGTGGGTAATTACCCACGGATTTAACCACGGATATATCCGTGGGAAATTACCTGAAGGAATTTTTCGTGAAAATTATATTTTTTTTTAATTTTAATAAATTTATTAATGTAACAACCCTCATATTTGGCCTCTCAAGGGTTCTATTTCACGATATTTCATTGTTTAGCGTGTTTTATCCTTATTTGTGCAATTTTTGGGAAACTTTCCAGAAGGTCACCCATCCCTGTACTACTCCAGGTCAAACACGCTTAACTGTGAAGTTCTGATGAGTAGGCTACCGAAATGTATATGTATGTTGTCAGTATAACTTGTACAAATTAATTCATTTAAGTCATCCTCAAATATACAATCTCATATTTGTACTGTAATAATAATATATAATAATTTTATATTACAAATAATAATAATTAATAATAATAATAATATATTTAATTATTATTTATTTATATGTACTTACTTTTATAATTAACATCTACTTATTTTTATTTAAAATTATAATTTAAATTATTTAATTTTATAATTTATAATGATAATATAATTTATAAAATTATAAATATTTATTTATTACATACTTATAAATTAAATTTTAATATTTTAAATAAATTATTAATTAATTTAATATATTTATTTACCTTAAATCAAACATATAAAATTCAAAAAATGTATTTATCCTTGTTTTTTTTTTTCTAATTATCAACTATTAATAAAATACTAACTTAAAATCTTATCTAATTATATATAATATTCTCATATCAAATTTAAAACCAGATATTAGTTATACAAAAATATTAAGATCATATAGTAAATTGTCAATAAGATTTTAGTTAAATAATTTAAAATAATTAATGTTTCAATTATATTGTTAATTAGCAAATAATTTATTCAAAAACTAATTAATTTTTTTATATTAATTATTAGTAAAATTTAATAACTTTTAATTTAACAATTAATTGGATCGATAAAATTCAACACACGCCATGAGTTATTGAGCGGAATAACTTTACCAAGAGTTATTTTGTAAGTTATCTTTAATCAAACATATAAAATTCAAAAAATGTATTTATCCTTATTTTATTTTTTAATTATCAATCATTAATAAAATACTAACTTAAAATCTTATCTAATAATATCATAATATTTTCATATGAAATTTAAAACTAGTTCTTACATTTTCGACAAATATAAATTTTTCTGAAATATTTCATCAATAGTATAGCTTTTCCTACAAAAATTTTCTCATCGAAAATATAAAATTTTCGACAGATTTAATTTTGTTTTATAAGAAATCATCTTCGATTAATATAACATTTTGTATATATGATTTAAGAGTAAAAGATTTTTAATTTAACGGTTGAATTTACAAAATTCACATTTAATATAAAGTTATACGTAATCTTGTAACTGATTTTGTCTAAAAAGTAATAGATAATCATACCCTTAACTGATTTTTATTTTATATATTCTAATTTTATTTGTAATAATATGATTATATATTTAAATAGTTTAATTTTAATAATTTTTTAAGTGTATTTTTGTCTTTTTACTTAAAATATTTGAATTTCTATATTTTAATTTGAATTATTTTTTAAGTATATTTTTGTCTTTTTGTCTTAAATTTTTGAATTTCTATATTGTAATTTTAATAATTTTTTATTTCTATTATTTATTAATTCTTTTCTTTTTTAATGTTTTATAACATTAATAAAATTTTATAATTTTAATCTCTATAATTTTATCTACTTTTTATTTTATAAATATAATTTGGATTATTCATTTTATAATTAAATTAATTTTTTTAAATTTTTTATGAGTTTACATTCTAAGAATGTATTGAAACCCCTCGATCTTTAATTTTACTGATCGTACTATATGTTATTTTTAAATTTAAACTCCTAAATTTTATTTGTATGAATGAACTTGTTTTGATTTACATAATTATGATTGATTTAATATCTTTAAATAGGATAATTATTTAATACAATTTTGAATTTTTAAAAAAATAATTTTTCAAAGAATTTCCTATGGATTTCCCCTTATTTAATTAATAACGTTATTTTCAAAGAGATGAGTGATTTTTAAAAATTAAAGAAAAAATATGTTATTCTTAAATTTGGACGTCATGTGTTGGTATTTTTCAAGATAAATAAAAAAAATACATTTACGTTAATTAGTTTATAATTTATAATAACCTAATTAAACATATAATTATATATAGGTAAGTCATACCTCACTCACTCTGATTTATATTTATCTTATTCATTACAATATATTTATATTTTGAAAACACCCATATAATAATGAAAATATTATATAGTGCATTGTTGTGTGTATCGATGGGATCAGGATTTCTTGCATTTGAAAAATAATTGGCTTATATTTTATTTAATAATTTCATATGGATTTAAATCCGTGGGAAATTCCGTCAAAAATTTCAGATGGATTTAAATCCGTGGGAAATTCCGTCAGAAATTTCAGACAGATTTAAATCCTTCGGAAATTCCATCAGTTAAAATTCCGTCGCAAATTTTCGACGGATCTAAATCCGAGGGAAATTTCCGGTGGATTTTTGTCCGTGAGAAATTATCCGTCGGAAATTTAACTTTTTCTTATAGTGTTTTAACAGATTTTAAAAGTACTTTTAAGATCGGTTATTTTATGACCGATCTTAAAAGGTATGTCTAACACAACTTTTAAGATCGATTACAAAAGAACCGATCTTAAAAGTACTTTTCAAATCGGTTATTTTATGACCGATTTTAAAAGTGCTACTTTTAAAATCGATTATTTAAGAACCGATTTTAAAAGTGCTACGTTTAAAATCGGTTATTTAAGAACCGATTTTGTATGTATATATAAAATCGGTTATTTAAAATTTTAAAAGTATCGTCAGAAACCTTTTATATTTCCCTCTATTCTCATTATCTTTGATCTTTCGACTATTCCTTTTTTTACTCTCTCGCGCTCTCATTTTTTAAAGTCTCCCATAAGGTAAATTTCGTTGTCGTTTTCATTTTCATCTTCTCATGCTCTTCTCGTGTCTCTAGTTTCACTATAGGTACATTTTGGGTAAATTTTGAATATGGAACAACCCGTTCTGCTAGGAGAATCAGAACGGACCATTCTGGATTGGTTTTAACTCATACTAAACTATGCTAGAACGACCCGTTCCAAACTATAATTTTAGGCCTTTTTAACAAACTGGAATGGGCCCGTTCCAGTTTAATTTTTACAAAGCCAAGACTTTTAAGATCGGTTATAAAACAACCGTTCTTGAAAGTTAACTTTTAAAATTGGTTATTTAACCAATTTTAAAAGTCTAACTTTTAAAATCAGTTAAGGAACCGATTTTAAAAGTTTAAAATAACCGATTTAAAATTTTTTTTTTCCACTAGTGACTTTCGGGAAAGCTAGAAGAAGAAAGAAGAATTTCAAAATTCTAGAGTGTCTCTTTTTATATACTCAGCAAACTTTATATACTTCTTATATCAGAAAACTTTATATACTTTTTTGGACTAGTCAACTATAAGCAAACTTTATATACTTCTTATATACTCAGAAAACTTTATATACTTTTTTGGACTAGTCAACTATAATCTCTACTCAGATTAACTCTTTAGATAACATAACTCATTAAGATTCTTAAATCTTTAGAGTTCTGTAATAACTAATCAACTAAACGGCACAACATATAATTTAATAAAACAACAATTAATAATAAAATTCATAGTATTACATACTTATATGAGAAGTTTTTTTTTTTTTTAAATCAGCTTATAAAACTTACTTTTAACTTGTGAATAATGATAAAAACTCAATTCATTTTACTTTCTTATTTACTTCTCCATTTATGCATATGAAAAAAATATTTAAATAAGATTAAAAAATGAAATAATTAGTCTTTCTTGAGATAACCATCATAATATTAATTTTTAAGATCACGCGATTAATTTGATAGTTGAATTGGTTTTCAGTTCTTTTATAATTATAAAATAGAAAAAAATCTGTACCTGTCTGATGGGCACACTAAGTCTTCTAGTAGTCCAAAGGCCGAACGAGAGCTCCGATCCAATACGCTGGTGAAGGGGTTGGTACCTGCAAAAGGCACTCCAACGCTCAAGTCAGGACAAGGAGGAATATCTAGGGTAATTAATGAACAATGACGTTACCTATTGACCTGAGCTATTTATACTGACATTTATGGACCCTGGACCCCATGGGTCCTGCAACATATTTACCGTATTAGGTAATACACCTTAATCGACTAATTAACCCCTAATCTTTGATTAAGAGTACCAAATGATGATAGGCCGATCCTGGTGGCCGATTGACGTTCGGCTTCCTGGTTCTGCCATTTGGCGGCTGATAGGGTGGTGGCCGAACCCCCCTACCTGTACAAAATCAATTAAAAAAATAAACTCAAACAAGTTCACTAGTATCCGTTCATATTCAATTTTGACTTTTAAAAAAAAAAGATTTTTTCTTTACCAAACTTCTAAGTTATCAAGATTTGTGACTTGACCAAAATCCAGTTTAACCAGTCGACTTAGCAATTCGATTTGGTTTTTAAAACTACTCATCATTAGCAAGTATGCCAACACAAGCTATTGGGTTATATATTAAAACATAATACGATTAAATATTCTTCACTTGTATAAATTAAATATTATTGCTTTTTAACATAGTACATAATATTATATACACTTGCTATGGAGCTACAAGAAAGTGGTTACGCGGAGTCAACATTTTCCAAGCATGGCCACAGAGGAATGTCATCCTCAATACCTGGCTTTGTGATCTTATCTTTGACTTTAATTTCTAAGGGTTTAAGATTCTCACTAAAGACACTAACCAAAACAATTTGTATACCCTTTTGTTGGTCCAACCCTCTTCCTTCTTCATTTTCTTTCTATTACTTTTGTACAATTTATTTAAGAATTTTTAAAAAAATATTATCATAATTTTAAGATAAAAAACTAAAACTAAAAATTATAATGCGAGAAGCAACACAACCATCAAATTAAAGCAAGGAAATGGTATTTTGATATATAGTAACAACTTATTTTAAAATTGAGTCAACCGCTGATCTCTAAATGATATATGTGACATCATTTTAATATTTTTGTTAACATCAGTTTTAAGGGTTGGGTTAAAGATAAATAAAAAGGGGGGGGGGGGGGGGAAGTATTTATTACATAATAAAAAAAATGTTTATTTTCTTTCACAATAATTTTTTTTTTTCATTTTTCCTTCCTTCACTTTAGCCTTTTGAATTGATGTTAACAAAATCGTTAGATAAATTTGGTCCCAATCTTAAGAGGTAATTTAATGATTACCATTAATGTACATTTCATTATATTAGTATTAAAACCAGTTTCGAATCAAGCTAAATTGAATGCTAAACATGTTTGTTACTAAATATGTTCATATAATTTTTTTGCATCTCGTGTTTTTGAAGATCTACAAGTTCATGACCTGAACCACCTTTCATGAGCTTAATTAGTTGCAGATCATAAAGAACACACTCGAGAACTTGTTATTCATATCAAGCAATTTGCATAAAGAAAGAATTCAACATTTATATATAGTTCAAAATTGATCCATAGACACCAAAGTGCTCATCTACATATTGAGAAGTATAAATGTAATTGATCATATAATGTGAGACAAGACGAGTGAGATTAAAAAAAAAAAAGTGAATAAAAAGTATATATCAATACGATGTTTTTACTATAAAGAACGTACATGTATCATTTTCTATTTACTAAAAGTGAACCACGTTGTTTTTACAATCAGCTTCTACACACTAGACATTCGTATCGATATCAGATTAATGTATGTGGAGGAAGTGAAGACAGAAATAAAACATATAAAAAAAAAGACCTAGAAAAGAAAGAAAAAATTCATAACCAAAAATGGAAGAAAAGAAAACCATATATAATATTGTAGTAACAAGCAATTAACTAATTAAGACTAATGCCCAGGACCCTTTTTGCTAGGTCCAGAAGCTAATCTATATGCCAAGCTTCTTGCAAATTGACGAGTGCTGGAGTTGTTGTTAGAAGCAACAGCGAAACTCGCCATTCCAAGAGAAGAATCTTCTCCTTTCAAGTCCTCACAGCCGTCACCAACCGGTGACTTTAACGCCTCCGGTCGAAGAACTCTTCCATGCACAAAACAAAACTGCGATGACACCACAAGCACCGTGATAATAAGCATAACAATCCAAAGACTCTTCTTCATCTGCATCTTTTCTCTATGATCTATTCTTTTGAGTATTATTTTCCTTCTCTAAGAACGAAGAAATTAATTCAATTAACAGTGTGTGAAGTTGTTGGGTTGGGTTGGGCTGGCCCAAACATGGTTTATATAGAGAAAGTTTGTGCCAGAGACGGTGAAGCACTTTCCAAGTGGGTCCTTAAAAGCTGCTTGCTGATTTGACTTTGGCCAACTTGTTACGTATATTTCGTGTAACGTTGTTGGAAAAAAATTGTGTGGGGTTAATTATGCTTCCACGTGCATTGAAGGAATTGGTTGATTTGAATTCTTCCAATATTGTTATAATTTGACTTTACACTGTTACTCATACTACTCACAATGTTAAATTTTGACAAAGCAAGTAAGGTCAGTGAAATGAAACTAGAGTCTACTTATAACTAAGGGCATGCTCACGTTGAACCCTTGTGTTTCACACGGTTTTATGATTCCATATATGCACAATCTGTTACGCGTTCTTTTCTATTTGATTTTTTTAATGTTTGAATTAATTCCCTTTTTATTTTCCACGTCACAATAGTTGAAAACCAGACCCAGTTAGAAGGTGTACATGAAATTTTCTGGCTTAAGAAAAGGTGTATACACGTTTGGTTGAACTGTCACCTCCTTTGGGTTCAAGGCGGTGCTTAGGAAACTGAGGTGTAGAAATTGCAACCAATTCCAATAGGACAGTGGGCCATCCTATCCAAATGCACGCGGATGTATGTATGCTATGCATAACATGAAGATGTTGCACCAAGGTTTGAAAATTTATCGGATCACAATATCATCGGGGCTTAAGGTTCCTAATCCTAATGTGTGAGACTTATAGTTTCATCTGAAATGTAGCTTTTGCCCGAGGTTCATCTTAATTCGATCACTTAGTCAAATCATTACTTTTGATATCAATTGTTAGCAACAATTAATATGAAAGATTTAAATATCAAGAATAATTCTATCACCTAAATCATGGACAAATATTATACAAATAAACTTGATATTGACACGACATCTTAACAAAAAAAAAACTTTAATCATTAGATTTATGAATACTTTTTACTTATATGTTATTTAATATGTTTAATTATGTCTAATATGAGACTTTTATTCACATTTGCATATCAACAATTTCAATATAGGTTTTGATTTGTGAGACATATTTTTTCTCCAAGAATATTCGATGGCATGATAATGATTAAGGAGAAATTATTAGATGGTTTATGACTATCAAGTGCCCATGATTTTGGTCAATTACTATATGACTTGCATTTAAGTTTTTCAATTTATAAAAAAATTTAATATTTGATTATATATCGTATAAAAATTAGTTAAGGAGCATGTGGTCCAAGACCACCTAAGTTTATGGTGACTAATAGGGTAAAGAAATACTAGTGTTTAAATTAACATGCGAGTTTTATGTAAGTAATTGAGAAACTAAATTTAAAAGTAGAACCTTACAAAAAATTAGGAAAGTAAAATCTTTAACATTAATGAAAAGTCATATTTACCAACTTGGATTGGCATGAGTAACAAGAAACTCATGTCACTTAATCAAGTAGTTAGAATTCGAATCCTAACTCTTCTAAATGCAGCAAACTCAAATTAGACCTACCTATTTGATGTTTGTTAAACCCTCAAGAAAAATTGTCTCTTTGTTCAAAATAAACCCAAAAAAATTGAAAGGTTAAAAGATTCAATACCTACCTCTCAAACTTAAACTTATTTGTTATATGAAAAAGAAAAATGAAAGAAAAAAAAAACTAGTCTCACTTCCTTTCAATTTTTTGGCCTAAGATATTACATGTAAGGATAGTGTTTGGATTTTAGGTATAGATATATTATTTGTATAGCCACATATATGACTACTAATAAAAAAAAATAATGACAGACACCCTGTTATTGTTGCACTTATATTAAATAACATTATGTTCTATATTACTATATATATTCATTAGTGTAAAGTAATTAATTAAAACAAAGCATATCTAGCCAGCAAAAGCTGTCTACTTTTCTAATCTAGAGGAAAGCACTTTATGATACCATAAATCACTTGCCAAGAGGAAGAGAAAATCTATCTCTGATTTTTTCTTGGTCAAAATCTCACTCTTTTTTCACATGTCCTTAATGTACCCCCACATTGATCACCTTCCTTTACACTTCAACAATTTTCCATTTTAGCTTGCTGCATCATAGTTTAGTTTAGTTTTAACACGGAAGAATGTTCACACATATAAAAGAAATATATTCAATATACACGTACACCTTTTGTGCAAGAATGATCCTGGCCTCGTGTGTGTTCGTACATAACTAGCTCAGTTTTGGTAACATACAGATAGAAATTAAGGACTGTGATGAATTGTGAAGGACCACGCGATCAACGAAATCTATAAGGTCCCGCTTAATCTGACCTTCGACATTTCCAGTGCCGCAAAACTTGAATAACGCCCCAGCGGTTTTATGTCAAAATCTGTCTCAAAATCTTCACCTAAAAAATTGTTGCATAATGTTTAGGGAACACAATGGTGCCTACCCCAAAGCTTTTTGTTCTTCTCCTATATTCTTATTGTTTACTCATGGCCGATATCAAAAATCTTGAAAGGTCTTCGAATTGTTTTATTAAGTTGTTAATCAGTTATTTTTGTCTCTTATTTTAAAACATAAATATTTAATCACTTATTTTAAAAATATAAAATTTTAATTGTATCATCATTTGATATTTATTAATCATTAAATTTTGACAATATTTGTTGACTAATCACTATTTAAATGATGCAACATAAAGAGATAAAAATAAAAAAATAACATATAGAAGATATTCATTTGTATCTATTTTAAAAAGTTCTTATTATTTATTTGTTTAATAAATCTTATTTGTATTATTGTTTAATTTTTTTAATTTCTAAATATCATGTTATTAAATGTTTTATCATTTAAATATGAATTAACATTAAAATTTAACCATTAATATATGTCAATTTGATGAGAGAAACAAAATTTCATATTTTTAAAATTAGAAGGACTAAAGTCTCTATTTTAAAATTAGAAAAATCAAAATTGTAGATTAATCAATGAAAATAGATGTACCAAAAATGTAATTTAGTCTTTTATAAATTATATATGTTATCAAGCAAAAATTGACATGAATATACCATAAAGTCGTCAGTTTGAATTACACTGAACTTCATCTCTTAAATAAGGTTTCACATTGAAATTTTGTCGATAAAAAAATGTGAATGAGAAAAAAAAAATTCAATTAATAATGATCAATTAAATTTTCTGACAAAGATTAATTAGTCAATAAATATTTTATATCGATAACATTAATTTAAAATTTTTAAGATTAATATTTTTAGAAGATCATACTATTAATTGTGCTATTTGCTTATTAGGGTGACCCATAAGCTAACACAACTATTTATCGGTTAATGGACGAAAATTTTATGTACTTTTCTTTTAAAAAAAACTTTAGTGTTTGTTGATTATAATTTGAGTTTTGCCTTGTTAATTTATTTAATAGAATTTTACTTTAAAAAATATTAAGATAAAACTCTTTTAAACATTGTAATTAGAGTTTTTGCCTCTTTAGTCACAACCTTTGGTTCTTTGGGTTATCTATGCCTTTTTTTTTTTTTTTTTAACGAACGATGCTTAAAATCCCAAACTAAAACTCGCAAAAGAAATACACCACTAAAATATCAACAACAAAGCAAAGGAAATCTTAGATGGAAGGTGTTCAAACACTTGTAAGCCCTCCTTACTACTAAAATTAAGTCTAGCCATAAAATCAACTATTTGATTAACTTTTCTAAAGATATGATTGCAATGTCAATCCTATTCCAAATCCGCCTCATCAATACTATGAGAATAATCCTTTGTCATATGTAAATCTCTTCATCTCTCTATAAAGATGTATAATGTGAAAATTGAAGACAGTCTACCCTTCAAATTAAGTTGTGTTGCCAACTAAGCTATTTTATTAAGTGATGAAGATTTTCGCAAACCTATCACTTGGCAAGTGAACCAAGTTTCGAAGTAGTATTTAAAGATCGTCCTCAGGGATTTGTGTGTTTAGTAACTCTCGCTCAAATGATTTAAAAGAGAATGAGTTTAAAAATTTAATTTAGTGAAAACAGATTCAAACAACACAATAAGGCAAATGTAGTAAAGACAATGATTAAGAAACAAGGATTGGCTCAGATGCACTTGCTAACTCATAGATCTTCTTAGCATAAATGCAATTCTAATTTCATTATTTCCACGTTCATTAAATAATCCAACAAGATTCCTCAAGGTTGAATCCTAAAGTCATTAAGCTCAAAACATGATTCCTCAATGTTTTGAGTCTAACACTTCGCATTAAGAACAATAACTTGAACAATGTGACTAACCAAATCAAGTCTATTCCTAGAACAAGAGGTGATTAGGTGCAAGATTCAGTTCGGGTTTTCGAAAGCGTTTTCCAACTGGATTCAAAAGCCAAAAATCATACAACGGTTGATCAAGCCGATATAAGCGTTAAGCGCAGAATCATTACACAAATAATGAGATCAAAATGCATATATTTAAGAAGAAGAGGAGTTAGTAGTTACATCTAACCAATCCTTAAGAAGTTTAGCCACCCATGGCCATTACAAGATCAAAGAGTGAAAGGAAGAAATTACAAAGCAAAGGATGAAGAAATGGAGTTGATCTTCGTTCCCAAAGGATCCAGCTTCCAAGTCTCTGTTCTTCCTTCGTTCTTCCTTCTTCCCAAGCTTTTCCCCTGTTTTTCTCTGTTAAAATTCGTCGATGCCCTTTTGGTTCCCCATGTTCCCCTTTTATATCAGCTTTAAAACAAGGCCCAAAAAGTAACTTTTATTTCCACGGCTACAGCTGCAGATCCACGGCTATAGCTGTGGAGAGTCTTTCAGGGTGAAGAAACCTCTAAGGCTGCAGCTGTGGGTTCACAGCTATAGCTGTGGAGAGTCCTTCAGGGTGAAGAAACCTCCAAGGCTGCAGCTGTGGGTTCACAGCTATAGCTGTGAAGAGTCCTTCAGGGTGAAGAAACCTCCAAGGCTGCAGCTGTGGGTTCACAGCTATAGCTGTGACAACTCCTTCAATCTTAAGAAACTTCCAACGCTCAAGCGGTGAAGCCACAGCTATGGCTGTGAGTCTCTGGAGCTTTTATTGGGTCCTGGGTGCTTCTACGGCTTTAGCTGTGAGTCCACAGCTATAGCTCCAACTTTCTGAACCTTTATATTCTTCCCAGACTTCCACAGCTCGAGCTCCAGATCCACAGCTATGGCTGTGGATCTCTGCCTTCCTAAAAAAACTGCAAAAATTGAGAAAATTCCTTAAGATTTTGCTACTACTCCTCTACTCTTTTAGTATAACTTGATTCTTTAAATAAAGGGGGTAAAATAACATATATAATATCTATAATTACCAAAAAGAGTACCAAAAGTTGAGTGTAAATCATACATAAAAGACACTCAACAACTACCCCAACTTAATCTCTTGTTGGTCCCCAACAAGATACCAATCAAAACCAAAAAGGGTACTCCCTACCATAAGATTTCTTCTATATCAACAATAGGTAAACACTCAATCAATTCACCATCAAAAACCAATTTCTACTCACTGAGGTGCCCACAACAACAACCATGCCCAAACACAAAAATTGCAAGGCAAATCATAGCATGAACATTACAAACCAATATCTGAACATACTCTCTCAACAATGGCTCTCCAGGGTGAGTGTTTCTCTCAAATCCATTCATCATTTCTATGAACATAAGCATTGATATCATCTCTTCAGTACTACTCTTTGAAAGAAATTAAGGATCACAAGGAATTTTTTTTTTTTTTGGAAAGTTGAAGGTTGACTGAGGCTTGGTTAACAAAGGAATGTGGTTTTTCAGATTAACAGGGTTTAAACTCAAGAGAGTAAAATGAACATGAACCAAACACTCCACTTTGCTCACTCTAAATATTCAACTCCAACCAAATCTCTCAACCCAAAATCTTCCTCTAATTACATACCCTTTTTCCTTAAGGTTCTTTGCCTAGATTTCAAGAGGTCCCTCTCTCTTTTAAGACTCTTTGTACAGGTGCTTGCTTATTTTGCTCTTGATTTGATTTGATTTGATTTTTTTGTTTTTTTTTTTTTTCATGAATACAAAATAATGGTAAGATGAAACTAACAAGCACACTTGACTATAAGCAGAAAAACATGAAAGAGAGGTGACTCTTCCCTTCAAATTGCATTGGCTTACTTTCTCCATTTTCTCTCAACTTGACAACTCTAACCAACTACCCCAACTCAATTCCCAATTCATTTTCATTTCACTCTCAAAAGTTTTGGTTAGGGTGATGAGTTGGCATTTGGGAAAGGTTTAAGGTGATTTGAAGGTTAAAGCTCAAACAGGTTTTGAAGAATAGATTCAATTCTGGCTGGCTGTTTGGTTCTAGGCTTAAAAAGATTTCAGTTATTTACAATAGAATGCCTTGATCCTGTCCAAAACTTTCTCACAAGAACAATCATTCAAGATTCAACCAATGCAAACACATATGCTATGATGATGGCTCTCAAAAGTGGAAATATATATGACATATGCATTGTTTAGTCACTCTCACTCACCAGCTTGGCTAAATGTTCATTTATTGATCTTTCATGCCATGCTAATCAAATAACTCACAATTTCATGATCAAACAAAGTTGGATGAGTGCAACCTCAAAACAAGTCTCAAAACAAACCATTTTAAGGTGAATCAAAAGATGTGTTTTCACTATTTGTTGATCTAAAAGCCACCTCATTTCCTACCTTTCAAGAATGATTTTCAATTTTTCCCAAAACATTTTTTTTTTTTTCACATTAACAATTGAACCAATATGCGATTCAACCAAAATACCAAAAGTTTAAACATCTAATCCCAAAACAAACAAACCACCACAGTTTAAACAATTAACAGAAATTTAAAATTGCATGAATTTAAAATAAACTCTGCTTCCTCAAAAATGAGCTCAGAATGTGGGTGACAACGACCCTTCATCTCCAAATCCTTCTTCACTATCCTCTGCTCCATCATTTCCTTCTTGTTCAATTTCAGCATCAGTCCGCTGTCCCTGTTCACCTAGATGTGGCTGCTCATGCTGCTCACCACCTCCTCCTGAAAAGACAGGACTGTCCCCAGGCCACAGAATAACATCTTGAAATTGCTCCGGTGTAGGCCAAGGATATAAGCTTTCACCGGTACTGGCCTGATTCTGAGTGTAGTGGTAAAAATAAGAATGCAAAGCCACCTGCCCTCGATGATTGGCAGCTTGTTGAAGTTGGACATGGCGGAGATGAGCCATTTCCAACTGGTGCTGCTCCTCCATGCGCTGAAATTGTTGCATCATACAAGCCTGCATGTCAGATAAATCAAAGGATCCAGTTGGTTGAACTGGAGGTGAAGGAGCTGGTGGTGGGGTTTGGGTAGGTGGTGGGCGTGATCTGCGAGAAGCCCGAGGAAACTCTCGTTGATTATAGCAACGAGCATTGACAAACAAATGATCTATCTTCCTCCTAATTGGAACCAGCGGCTGAGGAATCACCACTCCTTTAGCTTTGCACAAACCTGTAATCAGTCCAGGGAAAGCTAGGGGTCTAACAGCACCAGATTTAGAAGGCTTAGAAAGGACAATAGCGTGAATTTCATCTGATATTAGAGTTGCTATGTCCACATCCTTCTGCAGCAGTATACAAAAAATTAGCTTTGCCTTGGAGATGGTTATGTCAGAGGTGTGCGTGAGTGGGACGACATTGCTGTAGAGGAAGGCTTGCCATAACCGCACAAGTGATTTCAGATCAGCTCGAAGAATGTGTGTGGGCTGGCTCTTGGTGCCTGTTTGGTATTGGCTTCCAGGCAGGCTCAAAGTCTCAAGCATCAAAGTCGACATTTCTTCATCCATAGTTGTCCTCATGAGTTTCCTATAATCATCTTGTTCTGGGATAGTATACTCAGTTTCCAAGTAGGTGTTAATGGCCACTGGATCATAAGGAATGATTTTGCCTCTTACCCATGAGACTCTATCCTTGCAGTCAGGTCGGATAGGAAAGGCATTAGCAAAGAACTCTCGGATGATGCTTTCATTATATTTTTCTTCTGGCTCACCAAGTTTGGTCCACTTCCTCCTTTGATATTCATGTGAGAAATCTAATAGAGGAAGCATTGCAACCACTGGACGTT
Source organism: Cajanus cajan (assembly GCF_000230855.2). Lineage (NCBI taxonomy): Eukaryota > Viridiplantae > Streptophyta > Magnoliopsida > Fabales > Fabaceae > Cajanus > Cajanus cajan. The sequence goes on from NC_138525.1 coordinate 13,793,269, forward strand.
CAGCTATAATCTGGCGGCCTTCTAGATCCAAAAATCTTTGTTGCTTGTGCCTGGTGCGAAATCGGCTTGGCAGAAAAGTGAACTTTCTGGTTGGCCGAGGTGAGGGTGGTGCTTCTTCGTCCTCAGAAGGGGTGGCTGATGAAGTTGGTGAGGAAGTGACCACTTTCTTTCTTTTTCTATCAGCTGAGATCTCATGAGTAGCTTTAGAACTTCTGCCTGTACCTGCCCCTTTTGAACGAACCATCTGAAAAATCAAAACCATGCTTGCAACCATGTTAGCACATTAGTGAATCAGAGAATTCTTCAAGAGGCAAAAGAGATATTGCTATCATTCCACTACATGAGGATCTGTACATTTCATTTAGCTTTAGAATTGTATACAATGCATGCCTGAAATTTACAAACATGATCACTCACACACAACGCATGCTATACATTGAAAGCCCCAAAATCGTTGTTTGGAAAAGTTTCTCTATAACCAATTTTGCCAAATGCTCAATTGAGAAACCCACCATTGATACCCACAACACATGCAACACATTGAAACTCACCACAGAGGTTATTTTGCTTAAAAAATGAGATCAATTTTTACTTGGGCATTTTGTCAACACATAACATGCAGAGATGAGAATTAACCATGCATGCACAACAAAACAACCCTCAAGTCAAATTTTCAGTTCAAGAAGAAAATCAATTACACATTGCATTTTCATGATGATCTAAGAACCCTAAAATTGATGAATATGTGAAGAACAACCCAAAAGTTAATAAGAAAAACATTGCATGTCGTTCATGTGTGAAGAACAACCCAAAAGTTAATAAGAAAAACAACATGCAAATGCAATCTTGTTCGTTCAAGGGTCAAAGTTCATGATAGTATAAGAATAATGTTCAGTTGGCAAACCTTCACATTTAAATTGAAAAACCTTCTCATTCAAGCATTTGATCAAACACAAAGCAAGCACAAAACATGAAAGCTCATGTATGTGTTATATTGAAGATTCAATCACCCAAATTCGTGCTTTTCACACTTGTGGACTTCCAACCCAATCAAAAATTCAAAAATTGAGGAGAGATTAGGAAAAGAATTCAAGAAGATGAAAAGCTCACAGACACGAAGAGCATTGTGAAGGAGGAAGAAAGATGAGAACTGTTACCTTGAATCTTAGCAAAAGATGGATGATTTAGTGTTTTTGGGTGGAATGGTTGAAGAAAAATGGAGTCTTGAGACTTCAAATTAGCAACTTTCTAGTGAGAAAGTGATGAGGAAGATGAATAGTGAAGAGATGGAGGGTTTCGTGTGTGGGAGAAAAGAGAACTGAAGAGGTAGAGATAGACGGATTCAGTTTTGAAGTGACTCAAAATGCTTAATAAAGTTTCATTTATCATGCATTTTAAGTACCAAAGTTTCAGAATTGGCGCCAGAGACTTGGCGCTTCAGCTGTAGAATCTAGCGCTTGAGCGCTGTGTTGAAAGACCTCTCCAAATACTCGAGAGTTGGCGCTATAGCGCTGGAGCTGGGCGCTTAAGCGCTGAAATTTAACATGAACAAAGACACCAACAGAGAGTTGGCGCTATGGCGGTGGAAATTGGCGCTTGAGCGCTGAGTTATAACATATCACAAGGGGTCCAAGTTTGAGCGCCCTAGCTGTACCTCTTGACGCTTGAGCTGTGGAGGTTTGAGAGTTCAAAAGAGAACTCCAGAGAGTTGGCGCCATAGCTGCAAAAGCCAACGCTTGAGCGCTGGAACTATCATAAGCAATTGATGCTAGAACAGAGAGTTAGCGCCTTAGCTGCAAAATTTGGCGCTGCAGCTATGAAATTTTGAGATCAAATGTGAGCTCCAGAGAGTTAGCGCCATGGCTGTGGAGCCTGGCGCTCAAGCTGTGGAATTTTAAACTTAGAAATGAGCTCCAGAGGCCTGGCGCTTGAGCGGTGAAATTTGGCGCTTCAGCGCTGAAAATTTTGACATACAAATTGGCTTAAACAGAGACTTGGCGCTTTAGCTGCAGATTGTGGCGCTTGAGCGCTAAAATTTTGGGATCAAGGGTGAGCTCCAGAGACTTGGCGCTATGGCTGTGAAGCCAGCGCTAGAGCTGTGGCATTAGAATATATCAAAAACTGGACCAGAGAGTTGGCACTATGGCCGTGGTCCTGGGGCTTCAGCTGTGGACTTTCAAAATGTAATTTGCTCAAACAGAGAGTTGGCACCATGGCTGTGGAGCCTGGCGCCCCAGCGCTGGAAATTTTGAGCTTAATTGATGCATCCAGAGACTTGGCGCTAAGGCGTTGGTATCAAAGCTGCAGCGCTGGGTCTTAGAATTAAAATTCTAAGCTTTTCTCTTCTAAATAGCACTACGTTCATTCTTCTTGAGCATTTTACCATTTCTTTTTCAGGTTAACTACTATACCAACACTGCAAACATCACAAAGCATTTCACTATTGTTCCACATTAGACATTAAGTTGAACATGTACTTAATTATCATCAACAATAATATAACTCAGCCACAACCCATCTTAACACCACAATCATCATGGAATAAATCTCCCTATGGACAAAGATATTTCACTCCACACTCTACATTATCAAAATAATCACAAACCTAACACCCAAATTAATGCATCATCAACATAAAACAAAAAACTAACATCCCACATTTTAACACACAACACGTAAACACAACTTAAACTAAATCATAAATGTTAAACATATTCCACAACATGCAAATCATCAAGCACACTCATTCTAAAATTAAGCAACTATTTGACCAAAAATTGTTAACTACCTGCTACTCAAGCTAAACTGAGAATTTAAAACAGCAATTAAAACAAGAACATGCTAATTTAATGTCTTTAGCTTGACAACCCTGTTTGTTCATGGCTCCTTCAAGTGTGTGCTGGTGGTGAATCTCTCAATCTCACCACCCAAATAATGCTTGAGCCTCTGACCATTAACTAACCAAGTCCTTCCAGAGGCAGGATCTTCAAGTTCAATGGCTCCATAGGATTTGACAGACTTAATTGAGAAAGGACCTGACCACTTAGATTTGAGCTTCCCAGGAAAGAGTTTCAACCTGGAATTGAACAGTAATACCTGCTGGCCAGGTTGGAAGTTCCTATTTAGAATCTTCTTGTCATGGTATATCTTGGCTTTATGCTTGTAAGACTTAGAAGACTCATAGGCTTGCAACCTCATTTCTTCCAATTCATGCAACTGAAGCTTCCTTTTCTCCCCTGCTACCTTCAAATCAAAATTTAAAGCCTTCAAAGCCCAAAATGCTTTGTGTTCCAATTCCACCGGCAGATGACAGGCTTTACCATAGACAAGCTGAAATGGTGAGAACCCAATAGGAGACTTGAATGCGGTCCTATAAGCCCATAATGTGTCATCTAGCTTCAAGGCCCAATCCTTCCTAGAACTGGCCACTGTCTTCTCTAGAATTCTCTTCAATTCCCTGTTGGATACCTCCGCCTGCCCATTGGTTTGAGGATGATACGGTGTGGCGACCTTGTGCCTGACCTTGTAGTGTTCCAGAACTTTTCGCAATTGAGCATTACAAAAGTGAGATCCACCATCGCTAATTAGCACCCTTGGTGATCCAAACTTGCAAAAAATATTTTTCTTCAAAAATTTTATGACAGTTCTGGCATCAGCTTTTTGCACAGCACTAGCCTCCACCCATTTTGAAACGTAATCAACTGCTACAAGGATATACTCATTCCCAAAAGATGATGGCAAAGGCCCAATGAAATCAATTCCCCAACAATCAAAAACTTCCACTTCTAAGATGTTTTGCAAGGGTAACTCATGTCTCTTGGAAACTGTCCCTGTTCTTTGACACTTATCACAGCTCTTGCAATGTTCGTATGCATCTCTGAACAAGGTTGGCCAATAAAATCCAGATTGGAGAATCTTTGCTGCGGTTCTTTCACCATTGTAATGTCCACCATAGGATGAGTTATGACAATGCCAGAGAATATCTCTAATTTCAGCCCCAAAGACACATCTCCTTAGCAAGCCATCAGCACCTATCTTGAACAGATATGGATCATCCCATACATAATAGTGAGAATCTCTGAAGAACTTCTTCTTTTGTTGCCAGTTGTATTCTTCCGGAATAACCCCTGCTGCTTTATAGTTTGCCATATCAGCAAACCATGGTCTTTCACTTACTGCAAACAACTTTTCATCTGGAAATTCCTCTAAGATTTCTTTTTCTTGACTGGTCACCTCCTCATTGACAAGTCTAGACAGGTGATCAGCAACATGATTCTCACACCCCTTCTTATCCTTGATTTCTAAATCAAACTCTTGTAGCAGAAGAATCCACCGGATCAATCTTGGCTTTGAATCTGCCTTTGTCAACAAATACTTGATAGCAGCATGGTCAGTGTAAACAGTGATCTTTGAACCCACAAGGTAAGAGCGAAATTTTTCTAGTGCATACACTATGGCAAGTAACTCTTTTTCAGTAGTTGCATAATTAATTTGATTTTCATTCAACACCTTACTTGCATAGTGAATAACATGAAAAATTTTATCCTTCCTTTGGCCCAAAGCAGCTCCTATAGCATAATCACTCGCATCACACATTAATTCAAAATCAAGTTTCCAATCAGGAGCAGTGATTATAGGGGCTGAAACAAGTTTGCTTTTTAACAATTCAAAAGCTTGTAAACAATCATGATCAAAATCAAACTTGTTATTTTTAAGAAGAAGGTTACTAAGAGGCTTAGCTATCTTGGAGAAATCTTTGATAAATCTTCTATAAAATCCTGCATGCCCCAAGAAACTTCTAATCCCCTTCACATTGATTGGAGGTGGCAACTTTGAGATGATATCAACCTTTGCTGGATCTACCTCTATACCCTTATGAGAGACTTTGTGACCAAGAACAATGCCTTCTCTGACCATGAAATGACATTTCTCCCAGTTTAGCACCAAGTTAGTCTCTACACACCGCTTGAGTACAGTGCTGAGATTGTTAAGACAAACTTCAAAAGATGGGCCAAACACAGAAAAATCATCCATGAAAATTTCTATGCATTGTTCCACCAAATCAGAGAAGATTGCAAACATACAACGTTGAAAGGTAGCTGGTGCATTACATAACCCAAATGGCATCTTCCTGTATGCGAATACACCAAAGGGACAAGTAAAAGCTGTCTTCTCTTGGTCTTCCGGATCCACAACAATCTGATTGTATCCTGAATAACCATCCAGAAAACAATAATAAGCTTGCCCTGCTAACCTTTCAAGCATTTGATCCATGAAAGGCAATGGGTAATGATCTTTTCTTGTGGCTTGGTTCAACTTCCTGTAGTCTATGCACATCCTCCACCCAGTCACAGTACGAGTGGGAATCAATTCATTCTTCTCATTATAAATCACAGTCATACCTCCTTTCTTAGGCACAACTTGCACAGGACTAACCCAAGCACTGTTAGAAATTGGATATATCATACCAGCTTCAAGTAACTTGGTAACTTCCTTTATCACCACCTCTTTCATAGTTGGATTCAAGCGTCTTTGAGGTTGTGCTACTGGCTTGTAATCCTGTTCCATATGAATCTTGTGCATACAATAGGCAGGACTGATTCCTTTCAAATCAGATAGGGTCCAACCAATAGCACCTTCATTGGCTTTTATCACTTGAATCAAACTCTCCTCTTGCTCTTTTGAAAGTTGGCTGCTGATTATGATTGGTTTCCCACCATTCTCTTCTAAGAAAACATACTTTAACTGTGGTGGCAATTGTTTCAACTCCAGCTTCACTACTTGATCTTCCACCTCCTTTCTTAACTCTTCCTTTGATTGAACATTGGTTGATGAGCTTTCACCTTTGTTCAATGCATCAATCACATCCTGGACTTCCTTGTCTATAACTTTATCCAAATCATCATCAAACATAGACAAAGCTTTTTCCAATGTTGATGAATTCTTGAAATTGCTTTGAGTTTCCAAGTACACATTATCTAACACATCAATTCTGAAACAGTCCTTATTGCCTTTAGGAAACTTCATTGCTTCAAAAACATTGAAATTCACCTCTTCATCTTGAACTCTCACCTTCAGCTTTCCATCATCCATGTCTATGATAACTCTAGCTGTCTTCATGAAGGGTCTGCCCAGAATTAGTGGAACTTCCGAATCTTCTTCCATGTCCATGATCACAAAATCAACTGGAAACATGAACTTGTCGACCTTTACTATCATATCTTCCACTATGCCATATGGAAGCTTAATAGATCTGTCTGCCAACTGTAAGGTCATTCTTGTAGGTCTCACTTCCACTTCTCCTATCTTCTTCAGCATGGATAAAGGCATTAAGTTAATGCTGGCTCCAAGGTCTAAAAGTGCCTTACCCACTGATAGATTACCAATTGATACAGGAAGAGTGAAACTGCCTGGGTCTCTGGACTTTTGAGGTAGAGACTTTTGTATAATAGCACTGCAACCTGCCTCAAGCTCCACAGTCTCCTCTTCAAGAATTCTTCTCTTCTTGGTTAACAATTCCTTCATGAACCGAGCATAAGTGGGCATTTGTTCCATGGCTTCAGTGAAAGGAATATTAATCTGCAGCTTCTTGATGATGTCCAGAAACCTTGCGAATTGTCTTTCCTTCTCTTTCTTAGATGGAGCATGAGGGTAAGGTAAGTCTTTAATAGGAACAGTAGAATTGACTTCTTTACCCTTCTTTTTATTTTTCTCCTTCTCAATCTCAATTTTCTCTCTTATTTTCTCACTATTTACACTCTCAATCTCATTTTTTTCTTCCTTATTCTTCTCACTTTCTTCATCAACCTCCCTCAATTCAACATTTTCTTTCTTTTCATTTTTTTCACTCACTCCAATATCCGCACCAACTACCTTCCCACTTCTTGTTGTTATGGATTTACAATGCTCCTTGGGGTTGGTCATGGTATTGGCTGAAAATGGTCCTCCAGACATGTCAGCTAATTGTTTAGCTAGCTGACCCACCTGCACCTCCAAGTTCTTGATGGATGCCTCTGTATTCTTCTGGTTGTTCATAGATACCTGCATGAACTGGTTCAGAGTATCCTCCAACTTGCTGGTTCTTTCATGCATAGAAGGATAAGCAGGCTGGTGTTGTTGTTGTTGTTGTGGTGGTGGCCTATTGGATGGTCCAGCTTCATTCCTCCATCCATAACCTTGGTTGTTATTGTTGCTTCTCCAACCTTGATTTCCCTGCATATAATTGTTAGTGTTATAATTACGGGAATTAAAATTACCTCCTTGTTGTTGGTTCCCCACATAGTTGACCTCTTCTTCATTTGGAATTTCTGAACAGTGACCATTGGGATGATCTCCTCCACAAAAATCACATTTTAAGGAAGGATTTTGTTGGGTTGAAGAAGAAGCAATAGCATGAAGCTGTTGTGGAATCTTGGCCATCTGTTTAGTCAATGCTTCGATCTGTTGGGACAGCAATTTATTCTGAGCAAGGATTGCATCATTAGTGCTAAGATCAAGAACTCCTCTTTTATGAGATTGGTGTCTCCCATGCTCTGCTTGGTGATCAGAAGATGCCAGAGATTCTATGATTTGAGTGGCTTCCTCTGGACTCACAGTCATCATAGTGCCACCAGCTGCAGCATCTAATAACATCTTCACCTCAGGCTTGATTCCATTCACAAAGAAATTGAGTTGAGCTATATCTTCAAACCCGTGGTTAGGACATTTCCTAAGCAATGACTTAAATCTTTCCCAGGCTTCACAAAATGGTTCATCCGCACCTTGCCTGAAAGTAGTAATTTCTGACTTGGCCTTAATATACTTGGATGATGGATAGAATCTGTTCACAAACTTGTTTTCCACATCACCCCAGCTTGTCAAACTCTGATTTGGGTGAGATTGTAACCAAACTTTAGCTTTTCCTGTTAAAGAGAAGGGAAACAACCTCAAATATACAGCTTCCTCATCGCCTTCAGGAATTCCCATAGTTCCACATAACTCATAGAAATTTGAAAGGTGTGAGTATGGGTCTTCATGATCAAGGCCAGCAAATTGTTGTGAGCTAACCAAGGTAAGGAAGGCAGGCTTCATCTCCATTGCCCTAGAAGTATTTGGAGCTGCAATACTAGAAAAATGCCTAGGACCATGTTGTTATGCATAATCACCTAGGGTTCTTCTTGGCTGCCTACCTGGTCCACCTGTTCCCTCTTCAGCCATTTCTGTTTCGAAGTGTGGTTGATTTGATGAAGTAGAAGAACTCAGAAGATCTTGCTGTTGTTTTTGGATTCTCTCTAACTGTCTCAGCCTTCTTGTTCTACTGTTGTTCCTCCTTGCCGTTCTTTCAATTTCGGGATCAAAATGCAATTCTTCGGCTGGAGTTTTTCCTCGCATACACTTTTAAAGAAGTCTGCACAGCAAGGTAAGTCCACAAAACACAACAAGACAAATATCTATATATTATAAATATTCACAAAATGAATTATCTACACAATTACAAAATCACAAGATTAAGAATTACTAAATAGCACCAAATCCCCGGCAACGGCGCCAGAAACTTGATGAAGATTTTCGCAAACCTATCACTTGGCAAGTGAACCAAGTTTCGAAGTAGTATTTAAAGATCGTCCTCAGGGATTTGTGTGTTTAGTAACTCTCGCTCAAATGATTTAAAAGAGAATGAGTTTAAAAATTTAATTTAGTGAAAACAGATTCAAACAACACAATAAGGCAAATGTAGTAAAGACAATGATTAAGAAACAAGGATTGGCTCAGATGCACTTGCTAACTCATAGATCTTCTTAGCATAAATGCAATTCTAATTTCATTATTTCCACGTTCATTAAATAATCCAACAAGATTCCTCAAGGTTGAATCCTAAAGTCATTAAGCTCAAAACATGATTCCTCAATGTTTTGAGTCTAACACTTCGCATTAAGAACAATAACTTGAACAATGTGACTAACCAAATCAAGTCTATTCCTAGAACAAGAGGTGATTAGGTGCAAGATTCAGTTCGGGTTTTCGAAAGCGTTTTCCAACTGGATTCAAAAGCCAAAAATCATACAACGGTTGATCAAGCCGATATAAGCGTTAACCGCAGAATCATTACACAAATAATGAGATCAAAATGCATATATTTAAGAAGAAGAGGAGTTAGTAGTTACATCTAACCAATCCTTAAGAAGTTTAGCCACCCATGGCCATTACAAGATCAAAGAGTGAAAGGAAGAAATTACAAAGCAAAGGATGAAGAAATGGAGTTGATCTTCGTTCCCAAAGGATCCAGCTTCCAAGTCTCTGTTCTTCCTTCGTTCTTCCTTCTTCCCAAGCTTTTCCCCTGTTTTTCTCTGTTAAAATTCGTCGATGCCCTTTTGGTTCCCCATGTTCCCCTTTTATATCAGCTTTAAAACAAGGCCCAAAAAGTAACTTTTATTTCCACGGCTACAGCTGCAGATCCACGGCTATAGCTGTGGAGAGTCCTTCAGGGTGAAGAAACCTCTAAGGCTGCAGCTGTGGGTTCACAGCTATAGCTGTGGAGAGTCCTTCAGGGTGAAGAAACCTCCAAGGCTGCAGCTGTGGGTTCACAGCTATAGCTGTGAAGAGTCCTTCAGGGTGAAGAAACCTCCAAGGCTGCAGCTGTGGGTTCACAGCTATAGCTGTGACAACTCCTTCAATCTTAAGAAACTTCCAACGCTCAAGCGGTGAAGCCACAGCTATGGCTGTGAGTCTCTGGAGCTTTTATTGGGTCCTGGGTGCTTCTACGGCTTTAGCTGTGAGTCCACAGCTATAGCTCCAACTTTCTGAACCTTTATATTCTTCCCAGACTTCCACAGCTCGAGCTCCAGATCCACAGCTATGGCTGTGGATCTCTGCCTTCCTAAAAAAACTGCAAAAATTGAGAAAATTCCTTAAGATTTTGCTACTACTCCTCTACTCTTTTAGTATAACTTGATTCTTTAAATAAAGGGGGTAAAATAACATATATAATATCTATAATTACCAAAAAGAGTACCAAAAGTTGAGTGTAAATCATACATAAAAGACACTCAACATTAAGTTAAAACTTTAAATCTAATAGAAGAATAATATTAAAAATATATATTAATATTTTAATTTATACAATGTTCATGTTTAATATTTATTATATATAACTAAATTTTAAAATAAATAATATATATAAATTATTATTATGTTTGAATATATAAATTATATTTAAAATCTGAATAAATAGATATTTTAAATATATAAATTATATTTTAGAATTATGAAAAATAATTTGTATTTTGACACAAGATTATTTTTATTTATTGATAATTTATTTTAAAATATTAAAATTTAATTCATATATATTTATGATAAATAAAAATCAAATTAAATATAAAATTAAAAGAATCCCTAAATATCTTTTCGTCAAAAAAGTAAAACTCTTACAAATAATTTTGTGTAACATAGTATTTGTGTTTTATTTAGAGGGGTTGATTTATTGATAAATTTATTTTAAAAAGTTAAATTTAATTCATAAATAATTATGATAAATAAAAATTGAATTAGATAATAAATTAAAAAAAATTCTAAAAACTTTCTTGTTAACAAATAACTCCTAAAAACTTCTCGTGTAAGATAATTGTCTGTATTTTATATATAAGAGTTGATTTATTTTAAAATTATTAAAATTTAAGCCATAAATAAATATGAAATTGAATTAGAAAAAAGTTGAGAAAATTCCTTAAAGTCCTTCCATTGAAAAATAACTCCTAAAAACACTCTCATATATACAATATAGATGTTTTGTATTTTATATATAGGGTCATTACAAAATTGCATTTAAATTTTGTTCTTCCATCTCTATGTACTCTTTATCTCATGAAAAAATCGTGTACATAAATCTGACGTAGCACTTACAGTCATGGATCACGTGGTGTGTTCATGGGAGAAGAGTATGATAACAGGTAGAAAAACCCGTGTTTAAAAATCCGGATCGAACCGATTGGTTGGACCGGGAATTGGTGATCCAGCCGGTTTGAATCTTAAGTTAGATCGATTATGCAGTCGACCCGTTTCAAACTGGATTGAACCGGTCAATTTTTCGATTCAACCGGTGAACCGGTGGGTCAAACCGGTTCAACCACTTTTTTTTCTTATTTTTTTTTAAAAAAAATTTAAGGGACCATAAACCACAAAAATAATAATGAAATTTGAATCTCTTAATGGAAGAACAAAGATTCTTATCAAATATAACAATGACTACTTGTTTTAATGTATTTGTTTATAATATATACAACTTAAATAATTTTTATAATATATTATTAATTTTAAATTATATATTTAATAATATAATATCTATGTAGATATTACATATATTATTTTGTGATATCAATTACAAGAATATTATATATGTACATATTATTTATATTTTTAATTTGTATTAATATACAGTTTAACATGTAATTTTGTATATATTGTTTTACAAAATAAAAATAAAAATAATTTTAAATAAGATAGAAAAATTAAAATTTAAAATAAGATATGAATTTATTAAAATTTATAAGTATAAAATATATTTAATATGAATATTTTTTAATAAAAATAAATAAAAATTGAGTCATGCGGTTCAACTAGTAACCCACCGGTTCAACCTTTGACTTACTGACCCAGTACCTTAACCGGTTCGATGACCGGTCTGATTTTTAAAACTATGAGAAAAACACAATGCCTCATTGGTAGGTAGTGTGTTCGAATATTGCAAAAGTATGTTTAACTAGCTCTTGGTCAGATGGATTACCATATAGCTTTCAGGTGGGTGCACTACAACAAAATAGACTTTTAGTGACATTTAATATGATTTTTAGTGATAATAAAAATTATTACAAAATTTTTTACTGGCATTTCCACAATAGTCATTGTATGCAGTGTCCCTAAAACATATAGCGACAATTATTTTGAATGCCGGTAAAAGTTCTTATAATGATAAAAAAAAAGTATAATTTTTTGAGACATTTTTTACTTTTTAGTCGATGTGGGACTTGTAAGATGATGATTGTCTTTTACTTATATATTCTTTAATTTAGTCGATGTGGAATTTAGATTTTTCTCAATACATCCCCTCAAGTTTAGGGATTATTGAGTTTGATAATGGTGAGTAATCTGATACCAACTTAGAATAGTAAATTATAGGTCTAACTCAACCCTATAAAATAAACTTGTAAAGTGAGAGTTAGCATCCATTTATATACTCTTTAATTATCTTATTTCTAGTCGATGTAGAACTTAAGTTTTTTACAATAAATAATCGTTGCTAATAGTAAATTTTAGTGTAATACAAATACATTTTTAGTGGTTATTAGATATTAGTCATTAATATTTTTATTAAATTATAAAATAAAGACAATTAATTTATTATTGTTAAATAATTGTTGCTAATAACAAATTTTGTTGTAGTGGCGTAAAAATTGTTATAGACATATTGTGAAGCAACTCCAACTTAAGTACTAGTGGTGGTTCGGTAATCTGATTTGGAATGTTTTAGAGAGAAGCCTCACTTAATTGGGTTGAAGTATATTATATATATCTTATGGGGAACACATGAAGTACTGCATGCAATATAGTGCCCAGGGGTAGTTCTCATACCGCCAACAACAACATTTTAACAGTTTGGGTTTTCATATGTGTTTTATGAGGAGAGGATCTGGGTTAGATTATAATTTGCATTCATCAAAGTTCAAATTATAACTCATCCGGATTGATAGTAATACCATTACACCTTTTGATCACTTGTATAGGGGCTTGGTACCCTTATACCTTTTAATATATTATTTCTTTGTTGATAAAAAAAATAATTCATGGATCACATGCAAAAAAAGTTAATTGTTGCTTGACTGTTAAAATCCAAATCAGCCTAAGCTTCTTGCACAACCTAACAAACAAGTTAGCAATTGTGGTCACTAAAATTTAATGACACACGAGGCTTAACATTAAATCCAAATAATTTTTCTAATTGAATATGTACTCTCTCAATTTTTTGTTGAGAGTCTGATTAGGAGAGTGTTTTGAATCATCTTTCATGTGTTCGAGGTTGATGAATAAGTATATCCTTTCAGTCTTTGTTAAGAAGGCCTAGTCAAAAAAGTGTTTTGATTTGGTTTCTACGTTTTTTATGTTCAAAGTTGGTGGATAATGGTATACCCTCTCAACCTTTTACAGAGAGTGTTTGATTGAGAAAGGCTAGTTGAGAGAGCTTGATCGAGAGAACCTGAAAATATACCCTCTCAATCCTTTGATAAGAGGGTTTGATTGAGAAGGCCTAACCAAGAGAGTTATTGAGAGAACTTGAAAGTGTATTCTCTCGAAAAAATATAGAGAGGGTTTGGCCGAGTGCCTCACAAGTTGTACTCATGCTCGCAACATAACTTGACATTTGATTGAGTTGAGACTCATATTTAATACAAAATCTAATCATTAATGATCATTACTTAATACTATAATATGTTATCCATTACCAGCCACACTACAAAAAATATGCAATTTAGCGACTACCAAAATCGGTCGTTAAATTACTAAAATCGATCGTTATTTACCTTAGCGACCGAATTTAATCAGTTGCTAAAATCCTGGTCGCTAAGCTAAATAGTGACTCATAAATTTTGGTCGCTAATTTTGGTCGCTATTTTAAAATTTTCTAGTAGTACAAATTCTCGTAGAATCCAAAAAATCTTAAAGTCCATGGTGGAATAAATAGATACCACTCTAAGAAAAAGATGGTAGACAATACACATTTGAATGTTCTAATAACTTTAGACAACTGCTAGATGATTTCTAACACTTTTTTTTAGATCGGAATAAATTACGAAGTCATTCTCTTCTTTAGATCATATCACAAAACATATTTTCTTGAACAAATACATGGCAAGCTCGATGTCCTTTTTCTATTTTTATTTTTAATATTCAACATTAACAAGCTTTGTATCTCCGTTTTAGATTAATTTTTGTCTACTTCTTTCAATTCATTAATTATTGTCTATTTAAACCAGTGCAAGTACCTATCTTTCTATATCTTGCAAGTTATTTGTTAAATTTAATGATCATATACGTCATGAAGTAGCCATTTACTCCACACAAGTCAATATCTTGTACCAAATTAAAGATGTTATTTATATTCAGAGTTTAATTTATGAATCCTCGTGAAGCATGGTATTGATAAATTAGGTTGTTATAATCCGTTATTTTATTTTATTTCCTTGTTCACAAAATGACAAAAGCTTAATGGTACCTCAATGTACGCAACGTGTTTCTTTGGGCGTCTAAAATATTGGTTTTGTGGACATTAAATCATTGTCAACTATTTCAAGTTGTAGAGTGTTGCAATCTCGTGAGGCTTGTGTAAATATATTTCTTATCATGGGGTGTTGAAAATCATGATTTTTGGTTTTATAAAATGACGCGGTGATCAAACACAGATGAGGTTAAGGGCGATTTATATATTTATTTTGGCCAATTATACTTTGTTAGATTCGTTTGTGATACAGTTATAGTGTAAGCTTATTATTAGAATATTAGTTCATGATAAAAGAGCCTGCTTGGGTTATATACATACGTTCATAAACTACAGGTTATGTCATTAATTCACCACAAGCGAACAAAAATTTCATGCAAAATGAATCGTATTATGGCTTGGATTTTAGTGAAGAAAATATTATTAAATGGGTGATATATTATGTATATGAACTGATGAAAAGTCATCATTACTTACTTTAAGATGTAAGAATAAGTTTATTTAATCATATTTTACTTAATAATTTATATTTTATATTAAATTTTAACAATTTAATTATTAAATTAAAAAATTTTAATATATAAATTAAATTTATAAATTTTTTAAAATTTATAAATTATTTAATATTTTATTTTATTAATTTAAATTGATAAATAATTATAAAAATATTTTATATATTAATTTAAATTTATATAATCAAATATTAAATAGTGTTCAATTTTTTTAAAAAAATTTACAAATTTTTTGTATTAAAAATATTTAATTCAATGATTATATAATTAAAGTTCAATTAGAAACATGAATTATTAAATAAAATAAATTAACTTCTCTATAAACTAATATATGAAACTTCTTAAATTATATGATCTGAATATCTTAATCGGAAAATCAAACTCATCGTTAGTTTTTCATAGAGATGAATATAGATCAACACAAATTAATCAAACCCATCTGAATATGTAAATTAATTAATACTGTGTCTGACTGACTTCGGCTTCTGAAACGTGAAATAACTTGGCTCAGCGACATGTGAGTCAACGAGAAGTTTACAGGTTGATCTTGACGTTATTCACATTTCTGAAACATGTGCTTCTCTATCCAGATTTTCATATATATATATATATATATATATATATATATATATATATATATATATATATATATATATAGGGATTGTTAATATATTCTTACTTATTTTTTAGTTGGAGTATGCTAGCAACCTACACCAAAATATCAGGATAAGAAAAAATCATTCAATTTGATTAATTTGTATAAAAAGATATTATAATAATTTAATTTAATTTAAAAAAAAATAAAATATTTTCTCTCTCTTATTAATTTCCTTCTCTAACCTATTTCTCTCTTTTATTAAACTTCTTCACTAACTCATTTATTTCTTCTATTAAATTTCTTTTTTAACTCATTTCTCTCTAATCTCTCAAGATGTCTCCTATCTCTGAATAAATAAAAAATTAATTAATAGAAAAAAAAATGAGTTGAAGAAAATGTTTTATTTTCTTTTAAAATTAAATTATTATAATATTCTTTATACAAATTAAAAAAATTAAAAGAAATGAGTAGTTTTTCTTGTCCTAAATTTTTTGTGTAGGTTGCTAACATACTCCAACTAAAAAATAGGTAGGGGTATATTAGCAATCCCCTATATATATTTATATATATAGAGAGAGAGAGAGAAAGGAGGAGGAGGAATCAAATGACTCACAAAATAACTGTCAACAATATAGTTGAAAAATTAATTATTTTTAAATTATTTAACTAGAATCTTATTGACAATTTACTATATGATCTTGATATTTTTGTATAACTAATATCTGATTTTAAATTTATATGAAAATATTATGATATAATTAGATAAGATTTTAAATTAATATTTTATTAATAGTTGTTAATTAGAAAATAAAATAAGGATAAATATATTTTTTGAATTTTATATCTTAGATTTAAGATAAATAAGTATATTAAGTTAATTAATAATTTATTTAAAATATTAAAATTTAATTTATAAGTATGTAATACATAAATATTTATAATTTTATAAATTATATTATTATTATAAATTATAAAAATAATATTTTATAATATATAAATTATTATTTAAACTTTTAAATTTATAATAAATAATTTAAATCTTATCATAATATTAATTTTAAATAGAAATAAATAGATTGTTAATTATAAAAGTAAATATATATACAAATAAAGATTAATTAAATATAATATAATTATTATTGATAATATAATTATTATATATATTATTATATTTTTATAACAATCCGAGTATATCAGAATGAGAGGGATTAAAAGATAGTACAAGTATGAGATAATAGAGTTGATGATGATTTAAATGAATTAATTTGTACTACCTATACTAATAATATGTATTGACTTTTTGATAGCTTATCTTATCAGAATTTCATAATGTACTTGACTCGAAGTAATATAGCTTATCTTATCAACTAACCCAAGCATGGTAGTTCACCGACCCAGCGATACGAAACGAAATGTATGAATATCGATTTTGTGTACAAATCACATGAATCGTTGATGGACAAGAAAATGTAACGCGATTATCGCACGATTTCGGGCAAAGGGGCCTCGCTATGCTGTTACTCCTCCAAGATCCGTCACTCCTTACGATCAAAATCCGGAAAAATGGTGTGGATTGGTGTTTGGTCTGCATGCATAAACAACCCTGATTCTAAACAATAAAAAACGACAACATATTATATTATACTTTTTAACTTCAGGAGCCTATAACTTGGGTAAATAAAATATAATAAAATAAAACTATTATAAATTATAAATAAAATCTAAAATCTAAAATAAAATCTGTAAAACCTAAAACTATTATAAAACATAGTAAATAAGATCTAGAATTTGTAACAGTTTTTTAAATATAAATATTTAATTAATTTTAATATAAACTAAATTTAATATCAGAATATTTATTATAAATTTAATGTAAAATGATTCTAATTGGAGAATATTTATTAGAAATTTTAATATAAAATAATTCTAATTGAATAAATATTTATGATAAATTTTAATATTATTCTATTAATTATAACAAATTTTGACATTAATCATACATTAATTTTATGCTCCTTGACTTATTTTTTTTAGTTATTAATAATGAATATGTGTTTTAATATGTTTTGTTAATTAATTGTATAAATTATTTCTTATATATTGATCATGATGTAAGAATTAGAATGAATTAGAAGGATTTTCAAGTGGCGCTGCTAGACCACAATGGCGAAAGTGTTTTTTCTTTCGTTTCGTTGGGATTGGGATTTTTGTTTTTGTTAAGATAAATTATTATATAACGTAAGTGTATAAATTATTATATAATAATATAAAATATTGAGATTTTGTTGTATAAATATAAATATAAATTATTATTATATAAGTTAAATTTTTTTTTTAAAATTTATTTTATTTTTAAAATTAAATTTGCTCTTATCTTTAAAATATATTTGAAGCTAGTAGGAAAAAAAAATTGGACTAAATTAATCTTATTTTAAAAATTTAAAGACTTAATTAAATTACCTTTTCCAAATAAATGGATTAATAAATAAATAAAGAGACTGATATATACCTTCACAAATGCAACACAACACAGAAAATGGGACTATTAAATATTTATAATATGGTCTAAAATTTATGTGATACGTAATCAAACTTTCTAATTTATAAACAAAAATTAATAAAATTTAACTTTGTCTCCTGCGGAGATTGATGGCGACTGAACCCTACTACCATGTATCTTTCCTCTTCCGTTTCTCTCGTATATAAATACCACGCGGAAGCAGAACAAACAAGTTCATTAAAACAGCTATGAAGAGAATTAACAGAAGAGAGATGAAGCATCCTAGTCTCACCCTTCACCATACACTCTCACTTCTCATTATCTTCATTCTTGTATTCATTTTCTTCACATCATTGCGTGTGGAAGCTTCAAGATCTGAACCGAGCACGTTTCAGCCTTCACCTGTTTCTATTCCCATCAAGGTCCACTTCCACGTGACTCGAGCTTTATCAGGTCCTAGTCCAAGGGGAATTGGTCATCAACTAAATACGTAAAATGCAACATCTTCATTTCAGGCATCTAAACGATCTCTTCATCATGGCAATTTCTTTTGTATTTGCAATGTCCTTAGCATGTGCTGAGGTTGGTTAAACATAGAAAACTCTTAGGAGCTGTGTGTGTATATATACAATAGTCAATAGGAACATCATCATGCGTGTATATATAAACCCTAAACCCTAGTTAGAAATAATTATAGGCACGTCATGATGAGAAGATTGTTTTTGGTTTAAATGTTTAAGAATTTTCAAAGACAACCTCCAGATCTTCTTTGTATCATTTTCTCTCTATAGCAACCACTTGGGGACAAGCACACAACAATTTCAATTGTCTCCTATGCGCCCATGTTGGTGTTGTAATGTTCTGTCTTACAGGTTTAGATGGAGTTTTTATGTAGCAACTTATACAGACAAGTTTCTGTTTTTTAGCTACTTCCATTGTATCAGGCTCTTTTTTTTTTCCCAAAGGGGTATTACTTGTACCCCTCTTTGGACTACTTAATAAAATCCATGTTTTTGCCTTCTAAAAAATATCATGAGAAGATTGTATCACAGCTGTGTTTTTGCCTAAGGAGCTGAGTATTTTTACTCTGTAATTGTATCTTCCAGTGGCTCAAGACCGACCTCTAGCTCGAATTGATGCCAATATCATTGGCGCACATCTTTGCTCTTGAATTCTTCGGTCATGACTCGAAGCTTGCGAATATGTGTAGCTATCGGACCGTCCTATTTAGTTCAGCCACCGTTCAAGCTGACCATATTCAGGTCGATCCCATCACGGTGTCAACCACCTTCAGGCCAACCCCTTCACGGTAACTGGTACGACAATTACTCAACATTAAGACGTACACTCTAATTCTAGCGAGTGACAATGTAACTGTTCACACTTTGTTTCATGTGGTTAGAATGAAATATGTTGGAATTTAAGAAGAATTAGAAGGCTGAAACTCATGTATTTTATTTATACTTGTAACTTTTTAAATACACAAAATACATTGATACAAATTCTGTTCATAAACATAAAACTAAATGACAAATGTAAATACTCATAAAAGTGTAACAGCACCTATAATTCCTATAATTAAAATTCATAACAGGAATTCTAATAATGCTTCATTAATCTGAAATAAACTCAAATAATAGATGTTAATTCATATTCTCAACACTCTTCCTTGAATCAGTAGCTATTGACTCCAAGTTTCCCTCTCAAGTTCTCAAACTTTCCTCTTGGAAGTGCCTTTGTGAAGATGTCTTCTAATTGATCTTCTGTCTTGCAATATACTAACACAACATTGCCTTTTTTTTTTTTTTTAATCTCTAACAGAATACAACTTAACATTGAAGTGTTCCCATGAAAAATTGAATTTTTAGAAATTGCAATTCCTTTCTTCACAATTCTCTTAACAATTTTCTTCTTCTTGACAACCCTTAAGGCCAATTTTCCTGAAGAAAGGATTGTTAGCTTTAACTGAACTCAACACCTTATTTTTCCCACAAGAATCATCAACCTCCCTGGCAGAAGGCCGCGAAGAACTGCCATCAACAGTCTTTTGCACACTCATCTCCTTCTTCCTTGAAATAGAGCTATCATTCCCCTTGAAAGGTGACCTATTCAAATCCACAATAATTGAAGACACCCTAATCGGTTGCAAACCAGAATAATCACCATCCGAAACCCTTTTACTCCTCTCCCCATAACCGAAATCTGAATCCAAAACTGGAGTCACATTCAAATTAGGAACAGAAACCGAACTCAAGGGTGGTGGCGGCGGTGGCGGAGCCACAATTGCCTTCGCTACAAGCAAATTGGACTAAAAAGAAATATCAATCTCAACAGGACTCCCCTCTCTCTTATCTATCTCCTTCATTAAATCTAAAGAGAAGCTTTTTCCCTTCATTTTGACCTTGAACAGATCATGTCCACTTGCATCTTTGATCAAACACATTTTGTCTTCAAACAAAATTTTATAGCCTTTTTCAAGAAACTGTCCAACACTTAACAAGTTTTGATTAATTTCAGGCACAAAAAGTACATCAGTGATTATTTTTGTACCTGAACAACTTTCAATTGCAATAGTTCCCTTCCCTTTCACAACTATGCACTCTCCATTTCCAATTCTGACTTTTGAAATAATTGTCCTATCCAGCTACTTGAACAATTCTTCATCATAGGTCATATGATGTGTGCATCCACTGTCAATCAGCCAGCTCTCACAATTGTTATTGGTGGCAAAACAAGTTGCTGCTAATAACTGCTCCTCCTCTTGTTGGTCAGCCACTTGAGCCTCTGTTTGAGATTGTCTTTTGTTATTGCAAAATTTTGCAATGTGACCAAGCTGGTTGCATTTGTTACAGCGTACGTCGAGTCTTCTCCAACATCTGAAGTGGGGATGGTTTCTCTTTCCACAGTGCTGACAAGGAGGATGATTTGGTTTCTCATCATCTCCTTTACCACCTTTGTTGGAACTTTCTCCTTGCTCAAAGTTGTTCCCTTAAGCCTCCTTTTTCTTTCCTTTGTAACCATGACTAAGTTTCAGTTTCGCTTGTAAAGCACCTTCAATCACGCCTTCCTCCCTCATGAGTCTCCTCTGTTCTTGGGCTTGCAAAGCATACATAAATTCTGCCAAAGTGATATTTGACAGATCCTTGGAATTTTCCAAAGAGGAAATGGTGGTGGATTCAAACCTCTCAGGAAGAGTCACAAGGATTTTCTACACTATCCTTGTATCAAAAAATTCTGTCCCAAGCAACCTCACCTTGTTTACAATGCTTAGAAGTCTATCAGAATATTCTTTCACCCTTTCTGACTCCTTCATCCGCTACATCTCAAACTCCCTGATCAAATTCAGCACTTGCATCCCTTTGACTCTCTCATTTCCTTCATACTCTTGTTTGAGAAAATCCCAGATAGCCTTTGCTGACTTTAGAGTCACAATTCTGGTGAAGATTGATTGAGAAACAGCAGAAAATAGATAAGACTTTGCCTTTGATTTTCGCTTCTTTCTTTCCTTATGATACTTGATTTGATTAAGTGTTGGATTTTCTGGTAATTGACCAATCTCATAATCCTCCTCAACAGCTTCTCAAAGATCATTTGCATCAAGAAAAGCCTCCATTCTGACTGCCCATAGGTGATAATTCTCACCATCAAATACTGGTAGTGTTTGAACTGAATAATCATATTGCATTTTCAATTCTCAATATAAGTGTTTAGGTGTTTAGTGGAACTCTCAACCTTGCCAGGTCCCTCAAGAACAAAATAAACTCTGATACCAATTGTTGAAATTTAGAAAAATTAGAAGGCTGAAACTCATGTATTTTATTCATACTTGCAACCTTTTAAATACACAAAACACACTGATACAAATTCTGCTCATAAACATAAAACTAAATGACAAATGTAAATACTCATAAAAGTGTAGCAGCACCTATAATTCCTATAATTAAAATTCATAACCGTAGGAATTCTAATAATGCTCCATTAATCTGAAATAAACTCAAATAATAGATGCTGATTCATATTCTCAACAAAATATCTTGTTGTAAACTACCTCTGAAGAAGATAGTAAGAAAGATGTTAAAAGGCGAAAACTCTTAAAGTTAAAAGAAGGTTTTTCCAATGAGCTAAATACACTTATGAATGCTCTGGTTGTAGCCCTTTCCTGTTATCGGAATAGTAATGTTAGTAATGTTGGAGATAGCAAGAAATATACACACATACCAAAGATGTTTAAAATGCTTTATGTAGGGGTGACAAAATTATTGGTACCTGGCGTATCTACACATAAAATTCATCACCAATAATAAATTGGTAGTTTAAATGGATATTTACATATACGAGTATTGGTATTTTCTTACTTGTTTATAAACAGGTAAGGACGAAAGCAATAGTACCCATATTCGCAGGTACGCGCTAAATAATATTATTTAAATATTTATAATTTTATCTTATATTTTTTTTATATTATTTTTAATATTTAAAAAAATTATCATTAATTACAAGTTTAAAAATTAATATTAATTATTTATCTTTAATATTTTAATATACTTAACATTAAATATAAGCTTAAAATTATTTATAATACTTTTTTTTTAATTTTTAAAATAATTCACAAATATCTATAGATATCTACAAATATTTATAAAATTCGTGGATATTCGCTAAATGAATACCTACACAGGTGTGGGACGAGTATGGAACAAATTTTTATCTGACGACATGAATATTTGTATCTTACTATCCAACTCCACAGGACCGCGTTGTCACCCCTAATTTTGTGTTTCACACAAAAATAGAAAATTTATAGAGTAGGAACCTATTTTGATAATTTTTTTTTCTCTAAAGACATTTTTATAAGAAAGAAAATAAAAAATAGTAATTAATGCATAAATTAAAAAATTAATATTTTAAAATTTAATATAAGAAAACTTTTATAAGCTAGATAATACATGAATTAAGAAAAAAATTGTTTTAATTTTTTTATAACTTTTTTTAAAAAAAATTATCCAAACATATTTACTTGCTGTTTTTGCTGGTCGTGGTTAGAAAATTGTGAAGATACGAGAATGAGAGAATAAATTACGCCAAAATTGGTAGAGAACAATTTGCAACTTCACCAACAAAAGTTCAACAAAAGTTACGATGATACGAAGATTGTAATTTCGTTCGTATGTAAGCCGTAGCAATAATAATGAAAAATAGTTTCTTCTGTAGGCAAAATATATTGATAAGAGGAGAAGGATGTTCTTGCCCATTTACATCGGAAGAACGAAAATGAATTACCAAGCACGTGCATCTAATTCTGTAGAACATACATATCAGCCCGAAAGGAAACAAGCACACCTAACCTAGTCTTTTAATTACTCATGACATACGTACTGTCCCTCTCCTTGAAAAGTTAACTACTAAACTTTAATACATTGATATTGATAGAACATAAATAAAACTAATATTAATCACCCAACCCGGGTATTAGGTAAGGGTTTATTATTTAATCATTTAAATAATTGTAATACAATATTATTAAGTTGTAATAAATTTGATTTCTTTGGATGTAAATATGAAATTAAAGTTGAATATTTTTTAAACATGTGATCATGTAGAGTGTTGAAATATATTCTTTATCAAATTGACCTCTCTAACTTAAAATATATTAACAAAATAATCCTCTTTTATGTTTCCAAACTTAGACTTGTTTACTACTATAAGTTTAAGTAAATTTGTTTTCTTTTCCCTTCATTCTCCTTTATAGTACCCCTTTCCTAATCAAATAAGAGGAGATTTTTTTTCTTTCCCTATATTTTTTAACCAACTGAAATATTTAAGATCATTAATTCTTGTTTCAACTGGAATCGCACATATATGGAGAATATAAATTAAAAGAATTATGTAACTCTACCTTTTTATCGGACTTAGGGATATGTATTGGGGACAGAGACCGCATATATTGAATGGTATTTTGTATTGACAGAAAATCAAGAGAAGTCATACAAAACGGTTTACAACTTATATATACAGATAAAAAACAGAAAAATAACAATCTAAAATATGACGGTAGGCTTGACTAGAGAGCTAAATATCTAATACCCCCTCAACAAGTTGGCAAATAGATATTTAAAGAAGCCAACTTGCTGTTGAATCTTTTGAAGAGTGGTTGTGATAATGCTTTTGTAAACATATCAGCAATTTGATCTCTGCTTTAACATGTATCAATTTGATACATCCTTCTTCAACTAGCTCTCTGATGTAGAGGTGATCTATATCAATGTGTTTTGATCTTTTGTGTAATCCTGGGTTTGTTGCCAAAGAAATGGCAGATTTATTATCACACAGTAACATAGCGGAGGAAATGTGTACTTCAAAGTGTGTAAGAAGTCTTTGTAGCCAAATTAACTCACTAGATGCAGCAAAGATAGACCTGTATTCAGCCTCAGTAGATGATTTGGATACTGTGTTTTGTCTTTTAGACCTCCAAGAGATTAAGGATTCTCCTAGAAAAATGGCAAATCCTGTAGTCGATCTTCTTGTATTGAGGCACCCTGCCCAATCTGCACCACTATAAACAGTCAACTTAAGTTTTGAATCAGATGGGAATAAAATGTCTTTTCCAGGTGTGCCTTTTAGATACTGCAGTAGATGATGGATAGCCTTAAGATGAGTACTTCTTGGACTTTGCATGAATTGACTTAGCTTATGAACAATGTACGTTATATCGAGTCGTGAGATGGTAAGATACAGAAGTCTTCCGATAAGCCTTCTATATAGAGATGGATCTGGTAACAGATCACCTGCTTCAATAGTGAGGATGGTATTTGGATCCATTGGCAATACAGTTGGTTTGGAGGCTAAGTAACCAGTTTCAGAAAGAAGTTGCAACACATACTTCCTTTGATAGAGATTTATTCCCTTTGTACTTCTAGCTATCTCCAAACCTAGGAAGTATTTGAGATTACCAAGCACCTTTAGCTTGAAATGTTTCTATAAGGAGGTTTGTACTTGATGTATCCTGGCAGTATTGGGACCTGCGATTATGATATCATCAACATATACAATTAAAATGACAAGGTTTGAACCATTACCACAAGTGAATAATGAGTAATTATGTCTAGATTGAGTGAAGCCGAGACACTTGAGTGTGGAAGAAAACTTGTTAAACCATTATCTGCTTGCTTGTCGTAAATCGTATAACGACTTCTTTAACTTGCAAACAAAGTGTTTTCTTGACGTGGGGTGTCCTGGAGGTAGCATCATGTATAATTCTTCATGTAGGTCTCCATTTAGGAAAGCATTACTAGTGTCAATTAGAAATAGGTTCCAACCTTTAATGACAGCAACAACAAGAAGTGTTCTGATTGTTGTCATTTTAGCCAGAGGAGAGAAAGTGTCTGAGAAGTCTATTCCAGGCTGTTGTGTATAGCCTTTTGCCACTAATCTGGCCTTGAGTTTGTCTATTGTGCCATCTGGATGGTATTTAACCTTACATACCCATTTACAGCCTATGCATCTCTTTCCTTTAGGTAATCTTGCAAGTGTCCAGGTATCCTTTTCTTCAAGAGCTTGTAATTCTTTGCTTATGGCTTCTCTCCATTCAGGAAATTTCAATACTTGGTGATAGAATGTTGGCTCATAAATTGATGTGACTTGGCCAATGAAATTTTTGTACTCGGCTGACAAATTATCATAAGTAATGTATTCTTGTATGGGATCTAGAACTACATTGTTACAGTCATATGCTTCTAAATATGCAGGTTTGTTTGAAGTTCTAGAAGATTTTCTTGTGCCCGGTAAATATGTAGTAATGAGATAAGTTGTTGATATTGATCTGTTGTAAATTGGAATGACTTATCATGTGTGTCTGAAACTTGATTGACAACATTGCTTGGACATCCCTTCTTTAGATGTGCAGGGTACCCATGAAGCTTGAAGCATTTGTCCTTGGTATGACCAAGTTTATGACAATCACTAATGCAAAAATTGGATTTAAAATCGGAGTTTTAAGATTGGTTACAAGGTAACCGATCTTAAAAGTGACGCGGTGGCAATTTTGTAAATAACATGAACACTTTTAAGATCGGTTATAAAAGAACCGATCTTAAAAGTAGTACTTTTAAGATCAGTTACAAAAGAACCGATCTTAAAAGCACTTTTAAGATCGGTTATGAAAGAACCGATCTTAAAAATGGTACTTTTAAGATCAGTTATAAAAGAACCGATTTTAAAAGTGGCACTTTTAAGATTGGTTCTTTTATAACCGATCTTAAAAGTACCATTTTTAAGATCGGTTCTTTCATAACCGATTTTGTATGTAGTATACAAAATCGGTTCTTAATTAACCGATTATTGTCAGAAATATTTTATATTCCCCTTCATTCTCATTTTCTTTAATCTTTCTCATTTTCTAAAGTCTCCAGGTAAATTTCATTTTCATTTTCATCTGCTTATGTTCTTTTTGTGTCTCTTTTCGTTTTCTCATGCTTTTCTCGTCTCAATTTTCATTGTAGGTTCATTTTGGGAAAATTTCGCAACTGGAACGGCCCGTTCTGCAAGGAGAACGGCCCGTACTCCTTGGAGAACGGCCCGTTCTCCAAGGAGTACGGGCCGTGCTCCATTGAGAACGGGCTGTTCTTCAAGGAGAACAGGCCGTTCTCCCTGGAGAACGCCTGGTACTTCAAGTGAACTTTTAAGCCTTTTGATCAGACTGGAACGGCCCGTTCCGGTTTTGGAACGGGCCGTTCCAGTTTAATTTTTTTTCACGGCCAGCCTTTTAAGATCGGTTATAAAACAACCGATCTTAAAAGTTAACTTTTAAAATCGGTTAAACAACCGATTTTAAAAGTCTAACTTTTAAAATCGGCTCTTTCAAAATCGGTTACAAAACCAATTTTAAAAGTAAAAAATAACTGATTTTAAAAGTCTTTTTTCCACTAGTGAATGTTCACACTTGGACCTGTTTTTGTTAGAATTGTCGTTGGATCCTGATTTGTATGCAAAGGCTGCTGGTGTTTCATTGAAATTTTCTGCAATTCCAATTTCTTGTTGTTTCTCCTCTTGCATCACTAGAGAGAAAACCTTTTCTATGGATGGAATTGGGTCCATTAACAAAATCTGCCCTCTGATATGAGAATAACCCTCATTTAATCCCATCAAGAACAACATGACATATTCAGATTGATGATAATCAACCCAAGGTTTGATACCACCACAATCACAAGTGTGTGGGGGTTTATATTCAGCCAATTCTTCCCATAAGGCTTTGATCTTGGTAAAATAGTGAGTGATAGAAAGTGAACCTTGTTTCAAAGTCATCAAATCGAGTCTCAATTGAAAAACGCATGGACCATTTTGCTGCTGAAATCGTATCCGAAGATCATTCCATATGGCTGCAGCGGAAGACGAATAGATTACACTTGCTTGAAGATCCTTCGAGATCGAGTTTAATAACCAAGAAGCAACGATATTGTTGTTTCATTTCCAAGAATGGAAAGATTTGGCAGTTTCCTTTGGCTTAGGAATCGTTCCATCGACGAATCCGATTTTGTTCTTTCCTCCAAGGGCCATTAAGATTGCTCTGCTCTAGGAATTGTAGTTATCACCATTTAATGGTTGTGAGACGATTTTGCGTAATCATCGTTTGGAAGGGATGATGAATCTCTCACATCAGCCATTACGACAAACTAAAACACGGAGAAGATGGGGATGGATGAACAGCAACAGAATGGAGGAGAAAATTATTCTTCTAATACCATATTAGAAACAGAGACCGCATATACTGAATGGTATTTTGTATTGATAGAAAATCAAGAGAAGTCATACAGAACGGTTTACAACTTATATATACAGATAAAAAACAGAAAATAACAATCTAAAATATGACAGGTAGGCTCGGCTAGAGAGCTAAATATCTAATAATATGTAACAGCAGGAGACCATTTTCCTCTTTATACATAACGATAACAATAATTAGATTTAATTTTCATTAAAATAAGATAATGCATGTATTAAATACATAAAATAAATCTTTGTCATAATTAATTTTAGGTGAGATAACTATTTTAAAAATTATGAATAATTTATTTAATTAATTAGAGTTAATCATTTTTAATAGATAGTTTATTATTATTTTTATATGTAATTGACTCTCAAATTCAATTTTTTTATACAAAAACTATTTTCTTTTAAAGTTTTTTCTACTATTTTTTTTATAATAAATATTAGTGGTGATTCTATTTTTTCAATTTATTTTCATCATCCCTGCGTGATCTGAACGCCATTTCCTTTCTTCCTTCATCTAAACCAAGCACCACAATTTTGACAAGGACACATGGATTTGGATACTATAATTTGTTTAAAATTGAAAAAAAACAAAATCTATAAGAAATTAATTGTTTAAAAATATGTAGGAGTTGCATTTTTTTTAAAATAAAATTATTTTTTGAAAGCAGTTTAGATAAAAATAATAATATAAACAAACACATAAAAAGTAGAAAAATGTTTGTTTTATTAAAAAGGTGAATTTTTAAAAGTGTAAATCTTTAACTTTGTCATCATATGACCATTAAATGTGAATTTTGTAAATTCAATCGTTAGATTGAAAATTCATATCACTTTATATATTTATATCAAATTTTGTTAAAATTGAAAATCACTTGAAGGTAATCAAAATGTTCATATTTTAGTATATTTTAAAATGTATATATTACGTCAATTTTGTTTTATATGGATGAAGTATCAAATTATTTTGAATTAATATAAAATTTTGTATATATGATCTAAGAGTAAAGAACTTTCAATTTAACGGTTGGATTTACAAAATTCACATTTAATATAAAGTTATTGAGTGATGTAATACTTAGTAAAAGTTACACTAGTGTTATTATAACTCTCCTCTTAAGAAATTTGGATTTCTCAATCTGCCAATTATGTGAAAAAGGCAGATAATAATTAATATGTTCAATTCAAATTTATTTGCAACTTACCCCAATAGACCTTGCTTCCTCATTGACACAAGAGCTATCTTTTTTTCTTGTGAGTTGCAATATATAGTTCACCTCGACTCACAACATGTCTAAGCTCTTGTTCCTAATAAAAATGACAATATAATTCTAAATAAACAATATAAATAATTTTTTATTAGGGCTCAATAACTGAAGACAAATATTTACCATCTCTTGTTATTTCATAGACAACAATTTTGCAACACCGGTAGGCACTAGGATATCTAATACTACATAATATTCCTGACTTGAAGATCCAAGAAAAATACTCTCCATCCCATTGCAACAAATGGAATATGAATGTAGCCCTCTTGGCTGGGAATTCTACCACCAGGAAGAGGTGTGTTTGCTACTTTTCTAAATGCCTTAGTCAAAGTGAATGTGAATTGATCCATGTGAATGATCTCTTAAGCAGGGTGATCAAGGAGAGAGATGAAGCTGAAGCAAAATATATTTACTATGGGATAAAATATCCTTCAAAATTCTATAATATTGATTAAGCTGGAAAAAAATTTCATATTAATTAGTACATGCAATCAATGATATGTGCTTTTAAATTTAATTATATTTTAAGAATTTAAATTTATAGTATTTCTCAAATAATTATGGCCAGTGCTATTTTTTTTTTTCTTTTGCATTTCAAAGTGTTGTCAATCAAACACAATGTTATCAAGAAAAAAAAAAAACGTAATTAACAAATGTAGAACATGAAAAACTAGATATAAAAATTATATCCACAATCCTTCCCCTGTTTTGGTTCTCACAAATACATCAAAACTCCCTAACTTATTAACAAGTAAAATGTGTAAACAAGCACCTTGATTAGAAAGCCAGTTTAATAGATGAAATTTAGAACTTTAATTTTCCAACCAAGGCCTAATTTTGATCAAATCAAATATATCCTCCCAAGCCATTTTTGATTAATTGGAAACAATTTAATTTCTCGCCAACTAGATCGACCATATAATAGAAAATCACTATCAGCTACCTATCCTTTTGTATCAACGTAGTAAGTTTTTTAATGATATTGTAAGATGACTTTACAAAATTAACTTATCTTCTACCACTATTTATCTTTGATATTTTTCTTTAATAGAACATGTTCAATGTTTTAGGCCTTTTAAATTATTTATTCCTAAGTTTCCCTCATCATTCTCTTTAGTGGCAAAGCTACGTTGGAATGGGAGAAGCAAACCCCTTATAAAGAAAAATAACTTGAGATTCTTGAGTGATAAAATTTCACCTTGAATTCTCTCGAAAAATATATTATAATAATAAAATTCATTGAATATAATAAAGCATATCAGAGAGTGAAGAAGAGGTGCAAGAAGTGCTCTCTGAGAAGCATTTTGCTTCTTCTGACTGTGAAGAAAACAACATGAGCATGCCCTCTTGTGGTGGAAGTCTAACAACACTGTAGGTGGTGTTGGAGTTAGCTAAAAAGTAAGTATTGCCTGAGAAAGGAAAACTTCTGAAGACAATGGTTATTATTCCAAGATTCATGCTCTTATATTTTTTATTTATTTTCACCTCAATTTTTTTTTCTTTCTGTCACTACACATCTTTTTAATCGCACCTCTTCACTCTTTTCCCCCACCCAACTACTCAACACTTCTCTCCCTCTCTTCTCATTTTAAATAGAAATGCGAACAACATCTTATGTTCAAACTCTAAAATGGAATATTTTTCATTTTAAAGACAACATAATTATTAATCTATAGTATCTAGGATACCAAAAAGTAAGCAAGAACTTAGTGTAAAATGCAAAATTAAAGCTTAACAAAGATAATTAAACTTTACACATCAATAGTAATTGTACCTGTCTGATGGGCACACTAAGTCTTCAAGTAGTCCAAAGGCCGAACGAGAACTTCGATCCGATACGCTAGTGAAAGGGTTGATACCTGCAAAAGGCACTCCAACGCTCAAGTCAGGACAAGCACGAATATCTAGGGTAATTAATGAACAGTGACGTTACCTTTTGACCTGAGCTATTTATACTGACAATCGTGGACCCTGGACCCTATGGGCCCTGTAAAAACTTACCGTATTAGGTAATACTTCTTAATCAGCTAATTAACCTTTAATGGTTTATTAAAGATAACTAATAGAGATAAGCCGAACCAGGTGACCAATTGGCAATCGGCCACCTGATTCAGCCCTTCGGCAACCAATAAAAGGGTGGCTAAACGCCCCTACCCGTACACTGCCCCCCAGCCTTGAAGGAAAGCGGAATTTTCTTTAAGGGTAAATTAGAGATGGCGGTTAGGGTAAGATGAAGAGGCGTGCGTTTATAACCGTTGGATCTCGGAAATCAAACGGTTATAATTTTTCAACACTTTTAAAATTTCCCGCTTCTCTTCAAATCTATAAATAGGTTAGATTGTAGGGTCATTCGCACGTATTATTCTAATCCGAGTTGTGCTAATCCGAGCGCTTAGGAGCCGATCCGATTATCCCTCTTGCTTTTGTGAAGAAATTGGTAAGTTTTTATTACCATGGTTGATACTTCTTCAAGTTCTTCGGCTGACAGCTCTCGGTCATCGTCCTCTGAGGGGTCCTCGTCCAGTAGATCAAGTCACTCCAAATTAACTCAGTCCCCTATTGATGCCGAAAGACCAGATGAAGGCAACGATTCTTCAGAAGAAACTTCTACTAGTGGAAGTGAAGAAGTCGAAGAAAAAACAACACGGGTAGCAACCCGTCAACGATACGGCCCCTCTGATGTGCCTGGATACGAGTGGGTGAACGGGGAAGTCACTTCTTATTATTCTCGGTATCAGGATACACAAATGATTACTAATCTTCTGGATTACACTAACTGTCTGAACTTTAACACCCACGAAAATCCCTACCCGATTGGGATTCGGTCATGCCGAAATAATGCCTTTCCAAATCCTGACATGGTCTGCCTTGATCAAAGTGGTGGAAAGATGGAATCATTCTACATATATGACTGTCTTCTTCGGGATCTCAAAGTCAAATTGCCATTTGACGAGTTTACTATAGGAGTGCTGAGAGTGTTGAACGTGGCCCCTACTCAATTGCATCCTAACAGCTGGGCGCAATTACAGGGCTTCAAACACTTGTGTAAATGTCTCCATATTAAGCCTTCTCCACTTCTTTTTCTATACTTCTATTCGTCCCGACCGACTATTTTGGCGAAATGGCACTCCCTAAGCCGAGTAAGTGATCGGCTATTGTTGGATAGTTTTACTTCATCGTATAAGAATTTCAAGGCCGGATTCTTCCGAAGTGACCATACGGCCGAACGGGCGACGCTTCTTCTTTGATGATGATGGGAAGAGCCTATTCCCTTTATACTGGACCCGTACCCCTCGGCCCTACGACGTAGTACCGAAAAAGATGTTGACGGCCGAAGAACGGACAGATTTAAAATTATTAATGCGCCTTCCTCGGCGTTTGCCAACTAGATCTCTTATCAATTTGATAGTGTCTCCTCGTTGGTGGGTCGACCTGATCGGTATGCTGTCTATCCTCTCACCTTTACCATCTTAATTCCTATTGATGTTTACTTAATCTTTCTTGCAGGAATCATGGTTAAGAGTGGTGTTGATGACCTGAATATTCGACATCTTCTTGCTACAAGAGTGAAGGAGGCTCGGCAATCGGGGAAATCGGCACTTCAGTTGTTGCATCTTCCCCCCGTCCCAACACTGATAACCGTCTGCCCCCTCCTCCGGAACGCAAAAAGAAGGGCAAAAAAGGGAAGGAAACCACCCGAGAGCACAAGAAAAGGAAGAGCTCTGATGATCAACCGGAGCAATCAAAGAAATCCAAGTCAATGCCTGAGTCATCTCCCAATCGTACCATTATTGTGGTGCCTCCTCAACTGATGTCTCGGGCCTTTCTTAGTGAAGATGCTCCGGCAGAGTCAGTGATTCGGCCTGATATTGTTTCTCCATTCGGGCAAGAATTTTTGGCAAGCTTAGATGTGAGAGCCAAATGGAGGTTATTCTGCGAAGTGCAAACTCGCTCATTCGCTTTAGCTCATCACCTTGCCATGGAGCCTCTTGGCGAGGTCATGAATTTAAAGCAAAGTCTCGAGGAGGCCGAAAAGACTACAGCCGAGGCGATTTCGGTCAATGAAGAGGTGACCGCTAAAAATAAGGATCTAGTTGCCGAGTTAAATGCCGTTCGGCGAGAGAATGATACTCTGCGCTTGGATCTTCAAAAAATGACCAATGAAGGACGTCGCCGAGTGGAAGAAGCTGAAGCTGCGTATAATGCCCTCAAAGAGCAAGCTAAAGAGAAGATAGTTTCTCAACATGAAGCAGGGTTCAAACAGGCCGTTCGGCAGGCTAGGCACTTTGGTCAATTTGAAGAAGGTTTTGAGTTTGACATGACTCAAGATTTCTATAAGGGGTCTCTCATGTCTTTTGCTGATATGCCCGAGGAAGGTGAGCCGGACGATGCCGACCGAAATGTTGCTCCCCGAGAAGAGGATGATGATGAAACTTTTAAAGAGAACACGATGGACGAAGATAACCCTGGGCACGATACTGAGATCGAGGGAAATCCCGAAACCGCCATCCAGGCTGACTCAACCCACACTCCTGAAGAGTAGCGTTTAAGTTTTTCTTTGCTGCAACTTTTAATTTTTCTGTAATCTGGAGGCCAATAGAGCCTTCTTCTTTTGAATGCAATGATATTTCTCTTTAGAAATTCACTTTACTCAGTTAATTTTCAAGTATTTGTCTTTAATTAACATAACCATTCGTACTCCAAATTCTTAAACTGAAGTAATTTGCCTCAAATGTACTCTTTTTTAAACAAAACTGAACGACTTTGCCTTAAATTTATACTTTGTTAGTAAAACCGAAGTGATTTGCATTGGGCATGTTCCTTTCTTAGGCAAAACCGAACAGACTTGTTTCGGATTTGTGCCTTTTCTTGATAAATCCGAACGGGTTTACTTCGGATTTGTACTCTTTTTTGGACAAAACCGAACAAACTTGTTTCGGATTTTTTTGCTCTTTTTTGATAAAATCGAACAAACTTGTTTCGGATTTGTGTTCTCTTTTGATAAAACGGAACAAACTTTTTTCGGATTTGTGTTCTTTTTCTTGACAAATCTGAACAGGTTTGCTTCGGATTTGGGCCTTTTCTTTGACAAATCCGAACAGGTTTACTTCGGATTTGTGCCTTTTCTTTGACAAATCCGAACGGGTTTACTGTAACATCTCAGTTTCCAACATGATTATTACTATTATTATTATTATTGTCATTATTATTATGTGGTATCTGGTCATAATTTGGTGGTTATATTTTACTTTAAATATAGATAATTCACACTCCATTTATGCTTAGAAAGATATGTGTGTTGTTAGATCTAATTAGATAGTTGTGAATTTTTTTTTTAAGAATCATTTCTCGCTGGGCTGACTGACTAGTCTCAGTGTCCGAGGCATAACTTGGGCTGTGATGGTCCAAATGATGCAAAATTGGTGTCAATGGAAATCTAAGAGAAAAACGCACAACTTTTGCAGAAATAGCCATTTGCAAAATCGGTCGTTTAGGAGGTCAAAATTGGACTTTTATTGATACAATTGTTTCTCGTTGGGCTGATTGGCAAGCCTCGGTTTTTGGGGTATAACTTGGTCGGTGGTTGTTCAAATGATACAAACTTGGTGGCTATGGAAAGATAAGAGAAAATCCTACAACTTTCATGAAGGAAATATTCTCAGATTCGGCTGTCTATAAGGTCCAAATCAGTAGCCAAAGTCGGTGCGGAAAAGAACATGGCACCAACTCCATTAATTCACACCAACTCCATTAATTCATCCCACCAACTTCTATAATTCATTCCACTAATTCATTCCACTTAGTTTTGTCTATCTTTTTCTCCATTATTTTACATTTTTTTAATGTGTTTTGGAGGCTATAAATAGGCCTTCACTTCTCCATTGCAAACCATCCCAAGAAATACTTCTCATCCCTCAATTCTCATTCTCTCTTCTCTTATACTCTCTTCTTTCCCTCTTCTTCTCTTTGAAGACCAAGAGAAATCCAGAGGAAGAGGTTCTGTCCTAATTTTAGCTCCGGTCCCTGTTTTAGACGGAAGGAGCCTTGGGGAGGCAGCTGTGCTATAGTCTCAGTTTCTGCCCGAGTTTCAATTCAGGTTTATCCAAGTAAGGGTGGTATTTATAAAATTAATCTAGTATACTAAGTAAGGGTGGTATTTATAAAATTAATCTAGTATACTAAGTAAGGGTGGTATTTATAAAATTAATCTAGTATGCTAAGTAAGGGTAGTACTTATAAGACTTAATCTAGTATACATGAGCATGATAGGAGTAGTATAACTTTTAATATGCTATTTTGTTTGTATGAAGGTTGTTATTTATTTAAGTTGATGGTTGTTATTTATTCAAGTTGGTGGTTGTTTTGGATATTTAATTTGGCATGGTTATGATTATATTTATATATATAATTATGAAGTATGTTATGTGTATGTGGTTTGGAAAAGTAAATAGGACTGAGAGGAGTAAGGTTATGGATGGGAGATCTCTTGGTGAGATCAGGGATATAATCTTTGGAGAAAATATGGAATTTCGGAATCCCATTGTGAGGATTTCCAATTTGGAATTTTTCCAAGGATTATATAGTAAACCACTTCAGATGTTAGGTGGATTCTGAAGTACTCCTCTAAGTATCTATTTGCTACCGGTATGGGTCTGGGTCGAGTCATACCGATGGATGAGGTGACCCCACCAGGGTTACGTGACGACGTAATCCAACTGTATACTTTCCATGAGAGGTTAGGCGTGAGACATGGGTTGCTGACATGTTTCACCGTATCAACACTTGGTTTGGATAGGTGTTGAGGCCAACATTTGGTTTGGATGTGTTGGTTACATCATGGATTATACGGTGGTGTGACTTTGCTTTGGATGTGGATTATGTATACATATGGTATGGATTGTATACTAGGGTTATGGATTTCTTTAATTAATATGTATGCTATTGGTTTATATCTATCTTGGAAATACATGTTGGTTTGAACAAATAATTGTTAAATGATATTTATACTATGGTTGGTTTTATACGTGCTAACCCTTATGTTTCCATGTGGTGGAACTGTGATGATCTCACTATGTGGGGGAGCAGATCAGGTGTGAAGCCATAGGATAGCAAGGAGTCTTCTGGGTAGCTGCTTTGAGAAGTGGCTAGGCTTAGAGCTTGACCAGCACCTAGGGTGTTTCTGTTAATGGTTAATGTTAATATATTTTGGATGACTGTATGATTTTACTGAGAATGACTAATATACTTATGTTTGCTATTATGAAAACAATTTTTACACTCTAGCGTAGCTGGCTTTTGCTCTATTTTTTTTATTATAAATGCTCTTTTATTTTGGTTGGTTATTGATGTGATGACCTAAGGTGGGTCGTTACAATTTTGGTATCAGAGCCTGGTCAAGTCTCTTTAGGGTTTGTGGGAAATGGTCTTGTTGCATTTCCGTTGTGTGGAAATGCAAGGAACTTCATGAGTTTCTTGATCTTGATTAGGAATTTCTTATGAGTTTTAGTGTAAACTCATAAAATTCCTTGATTTTTTTTAGGATGGTTGGTAGGGGAAATCATTCTAATTCTTCTTCAAGCATGGATGAGCGGCAAATTGCTCAAGCTATGGAGTTAATTGCTGCTGCTATTGGACAATAGAATACTTTGTTGGCTCAGATGGAGGCCAATCGGGCTGCAGCTGAGACAGCTAGGACTAACGTACCTGATGAGTATAGGGGCTTGTCAGAGTTTAGAAAAGGGAATCCTCCTCAATTCACAGGTGTTGATGGACCAGAAGTTGCTGACCAATGGATTGAAGAAATAGAGAAAATTTTCATGGTGATGCAATGCCCCGAGGAGAGGAAGCTTGTTTATGCTACTTATATGTTGGTGGGTGAGGCTAGCTGCTGGTGGAAAGGTGCTCAGGTTATGATGAAGGCCAGAGGGGAGGCGGTGAATTGGGAGAATTTTAAAAAGGTATTTCTGGAGAAATATTTTCCAGATAGCGCCAGATATGCTAAGGAAGCCGAGTTTTTGAGACTGCAACAAGGGAACATGTCAGTACAGGAGTACGTGGTCAAGTTTGAACACTTGGCTAGATACTATTCTCAAGCTATCACTGAAGCATGGAGATGCAGGAAGTTCAGTGAAGGTCTAAGATTTGAGCTGAAGAAAACCATTGTTCCTATGGGAATTGTGGAATTCCCAATGCTGGTTGAAAAGGCAAAAACGGTTGAAAGATTTGAGGGAGGGAATAAAATGGTGAAAGGACCAGAAGGATCATCTGGAAGGGGGAAACAATCTCAAAAGAGACCATCCCAATTTCAGATTGGGAATGCTAATAAGAAACCCATGGGGACTACTACTACAGGAGCTGTTAGATGCTATACGTGTGGAGGCCCACATATGATGAGGGACTGTCCTACAAAGAATTATGCGTGTTTTAAATGTGGCAAGGTGGGTCACATGGCTAAAGATTGCAATATCAGAAATGCTCCAGCTAGAGAGAACCAAAAGGTGGATCGACCTACTGCAGCAGGACGTGTTTTTGCCTTAACAAGTGTTGAAGCTGAAACATCATCTGAGCTAGTAAAGGGGAAGGGCAAAATTGATGGTAATGATATTTCTATTCTATTTGATTCTGGTGCATCACATTCTTTTATTTCTTACGAATGTGTGAGGAGATCAAAATTAGTTGTGAATTCCTTGAGTGTGGATCTAGTTGTTTCTACCCCAGCTTCAGGGTCTGTTTTGACTTCTGAGGTTTGTTTAGGATGTACAATAGAAGTAGAAGGGCGTTGTTATAAGGTGAACTTGTTTTGTTTACCTTTATCGGATTTGGATGTGATTTTAGGGATGGACTGGCTTTCTATCAATAAGATTTTGATAGATTGTTCAGAGAAGAGATTAATCTTTCCTGCTGTTAAACAGGAAAGGTTTATTTCTAATAGACAGGTGGATGGGTTGTTGAAGGATGGAGCTCTAGGGTTTATGATCCTATCCTTTATTAGTGTAGAGAATGAAAAATTGTTGAATAGTATTGAGGTTATTAGAGAGTTTCCAGAAGTTTTTCCAGATGATATTCCTGGATTACCACCAAAGCGAGAGTTGGAGTTTAGTATTGATCTTATACCAGGGGCAGGACCAGTATCCATTTCTCCTTATAGAATGGCACCAGCAGAGTTGTCAGAATTGAAAAAGCAGATTGAAGAACTTTTGGAGAAGCAGATGATCAGACCTAGTGTCTCTCCGTGGGGAGCACCCGTGTTATTAGTAAAGAAGAAGGATGGTAGTATGAGGTTATGTGTAGATATGGTATGGATTGTATACTAGGGTTATGGATTTCTTTAATTAATATGTATGCTATTGGTTTATATCTATCTTGGAAATACATGTTGGTTTGAACAAATAATTGTTAAATGATATTTATACTATGGTTGGTTTTATACGTGCTAACCCTTATGTTTCCATGTGGTGGAACTGTGATGATCTCACTATGTGGGGGAGCAGATCAGGTGTGAAGCCATAGGATAGCAAGGAGTCTTCTGGGTAGCTGCTTTGAGAAGTGGCTAGGCTTAGAGCTTGACCAGCACCTAGGGTGTTTCTGTTAATGGTTAATGTTAATATATTTTGGATGACTGTATGATTTTACTGAGAATGACTAATATACTTATGTTTGCTATTATGAAAACAATTTTTACACTCTAGCGTAGCTGGCTTTTGCTCTATTTTTTTTATTATAAATGCTCTTTTATTTTGGTTGGTTATTGATGTGATGACCTAAGGTGGGTCGTTACATTTACTTAGGATTTGTGCTCTTTTTTTTTGACAAAACCGAACAAACTTGTTTCGGATTTGTGTTCTTTTTCTTGACACAGGTTTGCTTCGAATTTTGGCCTTTTCTTGACAAATTCGAACAGGTTTACTTCGGATTTGTATTCTTGGTAGGATTTTCAAGGCACGTCCTTAGCCGAGTTTTAACATCTCGGGAGGGAAGCCTGTTGCGAGATTTGAGGCACGTCCTTAGCCGAGTTGATCAACTCGGGAGGGAAGCCTGTTGCGAGATTTGAGGCACGTCCTTAGTTGAGTTGAACAACTCGGGAGGGAAGCCTGTTGCGGGATTTGAGGCACGTCCTTAGCCGAGTTGAACAACTCAGGAGGGAAGCCTGTTGCGAGATTTGAGGCACGTCCTTAGCCGAGTTGAACAACTCGGGAGGGAAGCCTGTTGCGAGATTTGAGGCACATCCTTAGCCGAGTTGAACAACTCGGGAGGGAAGCCTGTTGCGAGAATTTTAAGCAGCTGTTAAGAATTGTCAAACAATCATAATAGAATGGAAGAACTGAAGTAATTTCATTAATGGGTGCCTCGTTAAAAACCTTGTCGGCCAAAGCCCCTTTTCACTTTTTTGTAAGGGGAGAAAAGACCGATCAAGGAAAAGAGTACACCATCTGTTTACACAAGGTCCTTTTACAATATATACTAGCTATAATATGTCTTCAAATGAGAAGCGTTCCACGTTCTGGGAATGACCTTACCTGAGAGTTCTTCCAACTTGTATGCGCCGTTTTCCAAATTATGTCATACCCGAAATGGACCATCCCAATTAGCCGCCAACTTGCCTTCTTTCGAATTACGCCTTGCCGATCCTTGCACTCTCCACACCAAGTCGCCCTCCTGGAAACTCCTTTTAATAAGGTTGGAATTAAACCTACGAGCCATCCTTTGCTTGCAAGCTTCAGCTACAATCTCTGTTCTGATACGCACTTCATCGACCATGTCAACCTCAGCTCGGAGAGATAAATCATTGGTATTTTCATCAAAATATTGTCGCCGAAAAGATGGTTCTCCTACCTCAACAGGTATCATGGCATCAGTGCCATATGTTAGCCGAAAAGGTGTTTCTTTGGTCGTGGACTGAGGCGTGCACCGATAAGCCCATAAAACCTCTAATAACTCCTCTGCCCAAGCTCCCTTAGCATCTCCCAATCTTTTCTTTAATTCACCAAGTATTACTTTATTTGCTGCTTCGGCCTGCCCATTGGTTTGCGAGTGTTCTACCGATGTAAACCTGTGCTTGATGCCGAGATCCTGAATGAACCGATTAAGTTTTTGATCGGTGAATTGCAAACCATTATCAGTTACAAGTGCATATGGAATGCCGAAGCGAGTAATGATATTTTTCCACAAAAAACTTTTGAACATTAGCAGCTGTGATACTAGCAAGTGGCTCGGTCTCGACCCATTTCGTGAAATAGTCTACAGCAACTAGCAAAAATTTGCACTGACCCTTGGCAATTGGGAAGGGTCCAAGAATATCCATACCCCACATTGCGAACGGCCAGGGTGAACTAATACCATGAAGTTCTTCAGCTGAAGCATGAATAAGGTTACCATGCCGTTGGCATGATATACAATGTTTTACGAACGTTACACAATCTTCCCTGAGAGTAGGCCAATAGTATCCTGCCCGAAGCACCTTAGTGGCTAAAGTTCGTCCTCCCGAGTGAAAACCGCATATCCCTTCATGAATCTCTCTCACTATATAACTGGCTTGCTCTTTATCAACGCATTTTAACAACGGAACCGAGAATCCTCTTCTATATAGCTCTCCTCCAACCACAATATATCTAGCAGCCTGCGTTCGGAGCTTTTTAGCAGCAGTTGGATCCGACGGTAATTTACCATGTTCAAGATGCTCCACTATCTCAGTGATCCATGTTCGAGCAGACTCCTGCACTGCCAAACACTCGGCAGCTACCACACTCGGTGCTTCAAGATCCAAGTGAAGCGTGGTTCTCAACTGTCCAGGTTTTCTGGTACTGCTTGCCAACCGAGCCAACTGATCCGCCCTCTCATTGTGTTCTCTTGGGGTGTGTTTTACCTGAACTTCTTCAAACATATCACGTATTTTTTGAAACAAATGATAATATTTTAACAAGTTCGCATCTTTCACTTGAAAATTATCATTCACCTGCTCGGCTACAACTTTTGAATCGGTCCAGCATTCCAATCGGCTAACTCCGATCTCTCGTGCAAGCCTTAAACCTGCCAACAACGCTTCATACTCGGCTGATTATTTGAAGCTTTGAACGCAAACCGTAACGATTGCTCTAGAATCAATCCTGTTGGTCCTTCCAAAATTATACCAGCTCCACTACCCTGATTGTTTGAGGAGCCATCTACGTGTATCGTCCACAAATCATTTATGAAACAACCCCTCGGCTGCAACTCATTGATAAAATCCACCAAGTACTGGGACCTGATGGGCCCTCTAGGCTGAAAACCGATGTCGAACTCCGATAACTCGATAGACCAAGCCATCATCCTTCCTTCCAACTCAGGTTTACGCAATACCTTAGCTATCGGGCAATCAGTTCGAACGACGATATGGTGACTCTGGAAATACTGCCGGAGGCGCCGAGCGGTGTGTACTAGTCCCAGTGCCACTTTTTCCAAGAGCTGGTACCTTGTCTCAGCCTCTTGTAGCATGCGACTGATGAAGTAAATGGGTTGTTGTACTTCCTTTTCTTGAACTAGAACTGTACTTATTGTATCGTTTGATACACACAAATAGACCACAATTGGTAACTCTGGATCAGGCTTAGAGAGTATAGGCGGCGACCCGAGACGCTCCTTTAAAGTCCGAAAAGCCTCTTCACATTCAACAGACCATTCAAATTTTTTCACTTTTCTCAACAATCCCACCATTGGTTTCGTTATTTCAGCTAAACACGGAAGGAATCGTGACAACGCTGTAAGCCGACCTGCTAGCTGTTGAACTTGCTTAAGATTCCGAGGGCTTACCATGTTGACGATTGCCATACATTTGTCAGGATTAGCTTCAATACCCCTCGCCGAGAGCATGAAGCCGAGGAATTTGCCCCCGGACACCCCAAACACGCACTTCTCCGGATTGAGCCTCATATCATAATTGCGCAACTGTTGGAACACTTCCGAAAGATCCGTTACATGCTGATCGATGTTTCTGGATTTTACGACCATATCATCCACGTACACCTCCATGTTCTTGCCTATTTGGTGTTGAAAAACCTTGTTCATCAATCTTTGGTACGTTGCCCTTGCGTTTTTCAACCCAAACGGCATTACCTGATAGTAGTAATTGGCCGAATCGGTTATGAATGCGGTCTTTTCTTCATCACGGGGATGCATAGGGATTTGGTTATACCCCAAGTAAGCATCAAGGAAAGATAGAACTCCATGACCCGACGCTCCATCAACTAACCGATCTATATTCGGGAGCGGGTAGGCATCCTTAGGACATGCCTTGTTGAGGCTAGTATAATTAGTGCACATTCTCCATTTCCCATTTGATTTTTTCACCATCACCACATTCGCCAACCATGTAGTATAATGAACCTCCCGAATGAAACCAGCATCGAGCAATTTCGCGACCTCTGTTTCCACTGCGAGCTTCCTTTCCGTTCCCATTTTTCGTTTTCGTTGTGCAATTGGTCTTGCTTCAGCACAAACTGACAATTTATGACACATGACCTCAGGATCTACGCCAGGCATGTCCGAAGGGACCCATGCAAACAGGTCTTTATTTTTCAATATAACCTTGCACAGGGCAGAACGACTCTCCTCGGTCATGTCCGCACCGATGTATGTAACCTGAGAAGGATGTACACCGATCTGAAATTGTACTTTAGATTCTACTGGCTCCACCCTTTCCTCATTGTTCATTCTTGGATCAAGATCCCAAGCAGGTTCCTCCCTGAGTACCGAGGTGTTAACAACATGAATCCTTTTTGATTTTGACTTTTTCTCCTCCAACGGCGCGATCCGTAGGCTAGCATAATAACACTCCCTGGCGGCTTTTTGATCGGCATGAATTGTAATTATTTTCCCTTGATCAGATGGAAACTTCATCGCTAAATGTGGTGTTGAAACAATAGCCCCTAATGCATTCAAAGACGGCCTGCCAAGGAGGATATTATACGAAGTGCTAGCTTCCACCACGATATACTTCACTTGAACCTCTCTACTCTGTTGTTCGTCGAAACAAAAACGTGTAAAGAGTTTAATATAACCTCGGGTGCTGACCCTTTCTCCTGCAAAACCGACCAACGGGTCATCATAAGGGAGCAATTCTTTTTCCGAAATACCCAACTGCTTAAAAGTATTCCAGTATAATATGTCTATCGAGCTACCCTGATCAACCAATGTTTTCTTGACAATGCAATTGTGAATTTCCACGCTAATAACCATCGGGTCGTCTTGCTCTGGATCAATACCCTTGAAATCAGCATCAGTGAAGGTTATAACTGGTAACCTCCGTGAAGACTGTCTATGAACAACGTTAACCGATCGAATTGCTCTAAGATGCTTCTTTTGAGCCGATGAAGTTGAGCCTCCACCAGCAAACCCTCCTGCAATAGTATTGATCACCCTCCTATGGGATGGTGCCATGGAATCCTTTCGTTCACGCGACCTGCTTCTTTCTCGTGACCTGCTTCTGTCACGAGGGGCTCTATTGGAACGGTCTTGTCTGCATCGATCTTGATTCCTGGGTTGATATGATCGAGTATGCGACGATCCCGTCCGATCCACAAAATTATGCAACTTGCCTTGCTTAATCAGATCTTCAATTCTGTCTTTAAGGGCTGCACATTCGTCAGTAGAATGTCCATGATTAC
This sequence comes from Cajanus cajan, assembly GCF_000230855.2. Taxonomy (NCBI): domain Eukaryota; kingdom Viridiplantae; phylum Streptophyta; class Magnoliopsida; order Fabales; family Fabaceae; genus Cajanus; species Cajanus cajan. Next base: position 13,836,802 of record NC_138525.1, read on the forward strand.
GATGATACCGACAAGATTTACTAGTATCCGCACGTGGTGGTGTGGCTGCTCGCTTTGGAATTGTCAATACTTCTAAGGTTAAAGCTTGTTCAAGTACCGCCGAACGGCTAGCGTTGAGGGGAGTATATTGATTATACTTTGGACCTCGACTAGGCCGATCCCGAAGGGATATCTCCTTTCCTCTCCCCCTGTATGACTGTTCCGCTTGCTTTTCTACCTTGCTCAACGACTCAGCTCGGGCCTGATTACGATACTCCGCCAACTCCTCCATCTGCATATACTTATCAGCCCTTCTCCTTAAATCATTCATGTCCAAAGGAGGCTTTTTACAAATGCTATTAACAAATGGCCCCGATTTTAAGGCTGTTGTAAGGTGATGCAATGCTACAGCGGGGTTAAGGTCACGGATCTCCAAGGTTGCCTTATTGAACCGATCCATGAAAGCTCGAAGCGACTCCTTCTTGTCTTGCCGAAGGCTAACCAGCGACAAAGACGTCAAGCTGTGAGGGCGACTCGTAGCGAACTGAATAGTAAATTGAGACGATAAAGTGTTGAATGAGTCGATGGAATTGGGAGGGAGCCGAGTGAACCAACTTAAGACCCTGCCCTTGAGGGATGTTGGAAAAATCCGACACAACGCTGAATCATCCGTGGTGCTCAAAGTTACCTGCGTCAAGAAAACATCCAAATGTTCGTCAGGGTCTGTTGTACCATCATATTTGTCAATAGGCAGAGATTTCCAATTGTCCATTAGGGGGAGTTGCATAATAGAGGGGGTGAAAGGATGTCGGTGCGATCCGATAGTTGCCGCATCTGCAGGACGACCGACTGTGGGGAGGGCCGAATGGAATTTTTCAGGTGCTGGTGCCGAAGCATGGGGAACCGAGGTGTGAATTGCCTGGGACTGATAAGATCCTTGAGTTTGAGTGTTTGTCGCTTGAGAGGGTCTCCATGACATGTTATCCTTTTTTAAGGCCTCGTTTTCAGCTTTCAAGGCCGCAAGTTCCCTTGCATCCTTTTCTCGTTGTTGTTTCATGATCTCCATTTCCTGTCTCAACAGCCGAACAGCGTCAGAAAGATTCGTTTTGTCAACAACCTCCACATGTTCTTCATTCTCGTGCTGGTGGTCTTGCGTGTTTGTTCTCCTAGTAATCGCCATAACGTAATCCGATTAATCTTCTAACTCTCCGTTCTGCCCCACGGTGGGCGCCAAGTGTACCTGTCTGATGGGCACACTAAGTCTTCTAGTAGTCCAAAGGCCGAACGAGAACTCCGATCCGATACGCTAGTGAAAGGGTTGGTACCTGCAAAAGGCACTCCAACGCTCAAGTCAGGACAAACACGAATATCTAGGGTAATTAATGAACAATGACGTTACCTTTTGACCTGAGCTATTTATACTGACAATCGTGGGCTCTGGACCTAATGGGCCCTGTAAAAACTTACCGTATTAGGTAATACTTCTTAATCAGCTAATTAACCTTTAATGGTTTATTAAAGATAACTAATAGAGATAAGCCGAACCAGGTGACCGATTGGCAATCGGCCACCTGATTCAGCCCTTCGGCAACCGATAAGAGGGTGGCTAAACGCCCCTACCCGTACAGTAATCAAATTGAGACATGAAAACCAACCTGAAAAACCAAAAATGTAAGAGCAACAACATAAACAACAGTCATTCTATGAACCAAACGCCAAATTGTAGGATGCGGCCTAATAAGAACCTTGAACGAAAACAGGATAAAAAAATTATTCAATTAATAGTTTCGACAAATTTTACTACAACTTCAGCTAAACTAAAATTCATCCTGATTTGCAGAGTAAAGTATATAGAAGATTAAATTAGTGCAAAACTAATAAATTGATAAAAAAAAAAAATAATTGAACAAATATCCCAGTTGTAAGAATAATTCTTTTATTAATTCCCTAGAGCACACATTCATCTTGTTGAAATTGCTCTATTTCTTTCATCAAAATTCATTACATTCTGGTATTTTCTAGATGCATATTTTCTTTTTCTTTTCTCGTAAACAAATTTTGTATAACACATTATATCAGTCTCCCTTCTCAAATCTTTGAATAGTGTCAATTTTATTGTGTTGATCATTCAGAATCAGCATAACACATATTGCATTAATCATTCAGAATCAGCATATCACATCAATAAAGTATATTCATCCTAACAATTGATACAAGTTCATCAATTGTCCAAGATGTATTTATAGAAATATATCTTCTGAATGTGAAATGAATTGTCAACACCAATTCAAGACAAGACATTTGCTAGACATACAAATATGGATATAATCTAAAATACATCAACACTTAAAACCAACAATCTGAGTAGACCTTTATGCTTTTACATCACCAAAAGAAGCATTTTCTCCTCAAACTCTATTACAGTTGTCAAATCACCTTTTTGACATCTAAGAGTGAATTCTACGAAATCTATGATTGGCCATTTACAAGGTGCAGCTGGCGATGTGGAAGTTGTAGCTATGGTACAAGTGAAACAAAAAGGATGCTAATGTGCTTGTTGGCCCAAAGAAAAAGAGACTACATATCAAGGTTGTGTTATCAAATTCTTTTGGCTTTGGGAGTCACAAATTTTCAATTATATTTGCATGCTATAAGTGAAACAGATTTCCCAGATATTGACTTTCAAATTGTGCAAGGAAGTAAATAAAAAATAAATAAATAATTCACGACTCGGAAAGGCTTACGTAGAAAACCTTAATCGATTGTGGTTGGTCCTAAGTAATGCATTGCAAATGCTTCTCTTACACATTTTTAAATCTTTGTAAAACTCCAATTTTGAGTATTAATTCGCACCAACCTATTAGGATTTGGCTCGGACAACATAAATGAGCATGGATTTATGCAAAGATGAGAAGTGGAGGAAGAAAATACGATTTAAAATTTTGTTACAAGTTAAAGGGTGGTTCAAGTGATTTGGGGAGAGAGATATAGGGTTGAGTGACTAAGAGGGTGTGGGTTCGAATCTCCCCAATAACAACTAACAAACTAACCATTAACATTTGCCGTTAAAAAAAAAAAAAAAAAAAAAAGGAGTTGATGCAATGCACAAAAGAAAATGTTAGAAACCAAAGCATAACTTCATCTTCTTTTACCCTACTAAGCAAGATTTCTATCAACACCATCAAATTGAGAACATCATCAACTTAATGCATTCTCACCAACCACGAAAATGGAGAATGAAATAGAGCAAAATGGATGCAAATCGTAAACTCGCCTTACATGCAGACAAAATCTCTTGGAGAAGAGCGATGAGAAGGGAAGCTCAAAAAGTTTTCGCGATTAGATGCAGTGGGTTTCAGCAGTGAAGAATGCATGGGGTGGGAACGAAGAGAGAAGAGCATTGTCCTAAGTTTAATTTTTGAATTAAAGATTTATTTCTTTATATATTGTACTTTTTTTTAATTAAAGAAATATTTTAAGTGATGAAGAGCGACACATGTCACGAAATTGGATAGTTGGCCACCAAATTTGTCTAAGTGTCACAATAATAATTAAAAATCTTTAAAATATTATAATGGCTTAAAACCGCTACAAAATATTACGATTTATGATGATTAAAATATTTATCAGAATTATAATATTTTCTACCAGTCTATTGAAATCTCCAAAAATGAACTGTTAATATGCACAACTTTTTTTCTACTAATTTTCTTTTCAATGTGTGCTTATATTATGTGTTATTATATTCTTGTTTACAGTGGAATTTGTTTTAAGGATTCTTTTTACTTGGACTAGCACAATCAATGTTTCAATTTAGATATGTTAACGTTCTTATGTATTTGGAACACAGTGCAAAGAACAGAGACAGAGTGGAAACTTTCAAGAATTGCTTGTCTCTAAATATTCTTTAAGTATTATCAAGCAATAGTGTTCATGTATGTAAATACTTAAATGCACCGAATGAACAACACGTATATTAGCAATGCAAATCATAGTTCATTTCGTACAATGGTCAAATTACATTACACATGAAAACATATTGATCAAAGTATATGAATACACTACGTGATTAAACGAAGAACAAGAAGACTATTCTACTTCTACTCCTAAAAAGAGAAAATAAAAGTGGTCGAGAGTCAGTCATACCCAAAAACGATCTTGTGCACGAGAGCCATATGTGTGTGTAGGCAGAGAATGCTTCAGAAGCTAATTCAAGTATGAGTTTTTCCGACCTCTGTAAAGGTCCGTAATCCTTGTATTTATAGAGCAATCAAGAGCGGTTAATTCTGTGCATGTACGCCTCTAACTCATAACCGCTATCCACTATATTTGCTACGTGGTCTTGAATTATAACTTCCTTTAACCGCTCTTCCCACGTTTCTTGTTTCTTCGATTGATTTTTTGGTAACCGTTTTGGCTTAACCTCCATGTTCTGAGAGAGTCTCAATTTTTCAACTATTCTCGAGCAACACTTGCTTGTTCGATTCTATTTCGAGTGCTCCCACGTCCCACGTGAGATTAGTCACAAGTACTCAGCATGTGTTGATTTTACTTCTCGGGCAGCGCTATCAATCTTTTTCGAGTCACATGATTTTCGAGTACGCCTAACAATTCTAAACTATTTTTTTGTAACACCTAGATAATTCTATGCTATATATATAGAAGAATCTACTTAATTTTATTTATTAATTAATAATTTACATTAAATTTGGATCATCTAATTATGATTTAATGAATTATTAAATAGGTTTCAAAATTTGTAAAATTTTTAAACTCAATTTATTTATTAAAAATTTTAAATTTAATAATTGAATCATTAAATTTTAATAGAGATCCTATCTTATTGAATGAATTAACTGTATGAAAAATTATTCTTCATGTAAGAAGATTCCTCCCTGTATTTATGTTTGTGGGTGTTCGACATTTTAGAAAAAGATTTTCATAATTAGAAGGTTTTGTAAAAAAACTAAAGAAAGTTTGTAAGGTTGTGGTTGTGGGCCTTTTTCGAATAGACTTTAGCTAGTGAAGTTTTGCAGCCCAACTTTTCATAAAAGTGTTTATAAGGTCTCGTAGACCAGACCCTATTCTTTATTCTCTACTTTCTTTTGGAACATGTATCATCGCAACAGAGTCATTAAAGAAACCTTTGCAAGCACCACCCTAACTGTGATTCATCGCAAGTCATGTTGACCTTTTTGCTGAGGATTCACTTCTTATGGGGTAAGGGGAGTTATGAAAACCTACCTTGTAATGGAACAAAATTCAACATCTCAAAAAATATTATACAGATGATTTCTCAAGAAATTAGAATAAGAAATGGAAGAATTTTCTTGGGGGATTAATGAGTTAAGAAGAATTTGCCACAAATAATAGGAATTCTTTGATAAAAAGTTAGGGTGTGTTTGGTTTCAGAAAATATTTTATATTGTCATTTTCTGTTTTCATTTCAAGAGAATAGTTTTCATTTTCAAAATTTTAAATTTAGAAAATATGTTTAATTTCACATCTAAATTTTTATTTTCAAAAATGAAAATATTGAAAATATGTTTGGTGTAACTAATTTCAATAAAATATTAAAAACACTCTTTAAAAGAATATACTAATAAAAAAGTTATAATAAAATATAAATTATAAAAATATGCTCATATTTATTAATGAGTAATTATAAATTAAATAAGTTTATTATATATATATATATATATATATATATATATATATATATATATACCATTGTATTAAAAGATTACAATTTATTATGCAAAATTATTCACATGTATAATTAATGTTTGTGTACTATTTTACTAAAACTTTTCATAATATTTTATTTATCACAGGTTTGATCTTATATTATTAGCCTAGTTTTGAAAATATCATTAAATTAAATGCATAATAAAATAGTAAGACCACTTCATCTACCCCACAAAACCAAAATTATTCTCAACCAAAATTATTCTCGGTGAAAAGTACATACTTTTGGCTTTAGCGCTTGTTGGGTGGAGAACTTACATATTCTTCAAATTTTCAACAAATTATAAAAAGTCTTGGAAAAGTAAGGCTCTGATTAAATGCTTGGTATTTTATTGGTAAGTGTTTTTGAATACGTTTCTGTGCAAATCATTGTTACAAGTACGTAGTGTGTTGTTGGATAACAATTTATGTTCTTTTTGCTCTCTATTTGTTGAAGACCCTCTTCACTTTTTTCTAATGTGCCCTATAGCTTTTAATACTTGGTTAGTTGTGGCCAATTGGTTGGAGGTAGCGGTGGTCCTTCCTAATTCTTTAACTTCTTTTTATTTATATTGGACAAATCTTGGTATTTATAAAAAAACGTTCTCAATGTTTTTTGGTGGTTTGGGTTTTTATTATCTGGTCACTATGGCTTCATCAAAATGTGATCACATTTCAGTAAGGTGTTTCAGATTGCAAGGAAGTGTTGGACAGCATTAAACTACGTTCATGGAAGTGGATAACTAGTTCTGTCCCTGGATGTTCTTTTAGTTACATTAACTGGTATCATAACCCGAATTTATGTTTCTCATAGTTTCAACTTTGATTTTTATTTATAATTATGTTTTTGTGTTCCTTGTAACGGGTTGAAGTACCCCTTGTACTCCCTTTTAATTTAAATCACTCTTGCTTATAAAAAAAATTCACTTCTATAACCAACACTGTGTTCATGTTGAAACTTCCTCGGTCAACCACAATCTATGTTCAATGGCTCGAGCATTGTATTAGAGCTACAAAAGTTAAAAGGCTTAAATATGTTTTTAGTCCCTCAAATTTAAGACAAATTTATTTTTGGTCACTCAAATTTAAAACTATTATTTTTAGTCCCTGTAATTTTCAAAAATCTTATTTTAGTCCCTTAGGTCACTAATAACATATTTGAAAGTGACTAATTAAGAATGTTATACAATATCAAACGGATTTAATGTGATATTTTCACTAATAAGGACACCAATAGGTAGATTTTATGCAATAATGTTTGATAAATTTCTTAACAAAATTTGAATATAAGGACTAAAATAAGATTTTTTTGAAATTACAGGGACTAAAAACAACAATTTTAAATTTGAGGAACCAAAAACAGATTTATCCTAAATTTGAAGGATTAAAAACATATTTAAGCCAAGTTAAAATAAGGTGTGAATATAATTACTTGGAATGCCACTGCGTATTCACTAGTCTGTTTTCATATCGATAGAAAATACTGAAAATGACTTTTTTCTATTTTCAATTTTGGACTTGTTTCAGAAAATATTTATAAGAAAAACATTTTCGAAAATTGAAACGAACGTATTTTCAGTACTATTATTTATTTTCTCTGAAAATAAAAATAGAAAATAGCCAAATCAAACAGCCCCATAGAGTTTCACACACGAATCAAAAAGAAATTAGTTCTCTTAGTTGGCCAAGATATAATCTCAACTCGTTTAATCTAGGGTTTTTTACAATGAGTTCAAAGTTTCTATTTATATCTTGAACTTAGGAGTGGGCAGAAATATTTCTCCCGATCATACGCGAGAAACCCTTTTTAAAATAAGCCTTTCGGAAGGACAGATTTGGGCTTTGGGTTAGATTAAACAAAATAGACAATTTCATTTGGGTAGTTTTGGTCGGTGGAGATTGAAGTAGTTCAAAAAAATCAAAAGAATCGAACTGGATTTAAAACTGTACTGTACCATTTTAAAAAAACTAGAACCAATTGTAAAAAAAATGGACTAGATATATATTTTTAAATATAAGTTTAAAAACCGAACCTATTTTTTAAGAGGGTCGGTTCACTTAAAACTAAAAGAACCGAACTGGATTTAAACTGTACTGTATCACTGGTGCTTTCGCGTCGGGTGTTGTTTCCGCTGTTGTCGGGGATGATGGTTCTGTTTGGGTGTGGGGGAAGTCAAAACGCGGTCAACTCCCTTGACAAACATGTCACTGAGGCTATTGTGCCTACCAAAATGGAAGCACATTCTGGAGAGAACGTAGCCAAGGTTTCGTTTGGATGGGGGCATGCTCTTGCTCGAACTTCGGATGGAAAGTTGCTCGAACCTAATTGTTTAAAGCTGGTACATTTCTTAAAATTAGTTAAAATCAGTTTATTTCTTAAAATCAGTTTTAAAAACTGGTTTAGTTTTGAAGCTGGTTTTAAACCGATTATAAACCTGTTTATTAAAATAATTCAGTTTTAAATCGATTTATTAAAGTGGTTCAAATGGTTTATAAACTGGTTCAATTTAATAAAATGGTGTGGTTCGGTTCAATGTGGTTTTTTGGAAAAACCAAAACATGCACACCCTTAGATTGAAGAAATAAAACCCGTAAAAACCTGACCCCAACCGTTTAAAGCTAAAATAACATCAAAATATCACATATCACATGTTATTGGCAAGCTTGCATTGCCATTAGATAAAGCTTAAAAGTTTTGCACACTTAAGTTCCATTAGACCTTGAGCAATGCACCATTAGATTCAATCATTGCGCTTGCAAGGTTGCATCACCATATTTAAACTCATATTTTTTATCTTGTAAAACAACACTAAATTTTATAGATGATATAATTTTATTTAACTAAATGATAAACCTTGGCATTGTTTACTGTCTTGTCTACCTTTAAAATTTTACACCATTTCTTCCAATTTCTGGAACAATTGCGTCATCCCCATTACCATAGATGACCATATATTAGTTGTGACATTTTTAAATGATGGATAAAAATATTTTTATATGTTAATTTTAGATTTGTTATAGATTATGATGACATAATTTTATTTTATTTTTTGATTTTTTAGAGTTTAAGATTTAGAATTTAGGGTTTTGACTTTTTATGTGTATTATAAAAATAATCGACAAAAAAGTCTTTTGTTTAAGTTAACAAATACTTCTTCGATGTGCTTTTTCCATCCCATCTCATCTCTTAGTATTTTACTATTGCATCACTCTTTCCTTTACATTGTCACATCTCTTCTTTTTTTGTCGTCGTATTCTTCCTCTCTTATTATATCTCTTCCTGTTTTGTCATCGTACTCTATTTTTCTTATCACATTTCTTCACGTTTTATTGTAACGTTTTTTCTTTCTATTTTTCTTATCACATTTTTTCACGTTTTGTTGTCACGTTTTTTCTTTTTTGTCATATCTCTTTATATTTTTTGTCGTCCTCTTTCCACCACGCTTCGTGTTTCAACACCGTGTTTACTTCCAAACTGCTACACTATCAATATTTAAACAATAGTAAAAAAAAAAGGAGAAATTTCTTGTATAGTGAGTGGTAGCCATGATGCTCAACCATAGCTTCAATAATAGCACCCTAATAATATTTAGTATTATCTTTAAAATCTTCTATGCTAGACGACTAGCAAGTCATAAAAATTTTCCTATAACATAGTATCTTATTAATTCTCTTAATATTTTATAAAATTATATGTTGCAGAGGTAGTTGTAGTAACAATATTTTATAAACATTGTTCTATCATGGACTATATTGAAATACAAATTGGGCAACAGTAACAACCTTGTTCCGATGCTTAGGCCTAATAAAACCAGTTTAAATGAAGCCAATGAAGTTGGAAAGAAAGGAAATCCTCTTAGAAGTGTGGAAGAGAGGAAGGAGGAATATGACCGGACACATGGTTGTTTAGCCTTTTGTTGTGATGTGCATAGTCACAATAAAAACCTGTCTTGCATTAATGCATGTGTCAACAGCGACTCCCACGACACTAAATTGTTAAACATTTTATTATAATGGTAGATAAAAAGTATTTTATTAGTAAGGGGATAAAGGTAGCTACTTGTTAGTATATGGCATAGTTAACAATAGTGCATGATAGTAGCACTATTGCATTGCAACTAGCACGCATATGAAACTTGTATTGCAAGGGTCATGATCGAAGTTGCAATAATTTGCGGGTATTGTGACTGCAGTGCTGAAATGAGGATAAAACTCTCTTTTTGCCCACTTGTTAACGATTTTTCGAGGTTATGTTCATGTTTTTACCTCCTCCCCTCTCAGTTTTTAATATAATTTTAAACAGTGTTTCAAGCTTATTCAAGCAACACACATTGCTTTCTCGCCTATTTCAAGTTTCAACACATAGTAGATGTTATTTTAGCTATTAAAGGTTCCATATTTGGATACAATTTTTCTGTTCTGTTCTAGACCCATGTTTCTACGGTTGAAACAAAAGGAAACACGAGCGAAAGCAAACAAAATTGAAATTAATAATAAGGGTTTTCAGTGTCAGCAACAACTTGGGCCAGCAGTTTCTTTTTTGTTACAAAATTATGTCTAGCTACAAAACCAAAAATTCTCAAACAAAGACCAAAACTATAGCAAATCCTAATTTGATACCACAAAAGAGTTAGAAGTCAACAATACTAGCTAAAAGCCAATATGAAAAAATACATCATGGACAGGTAACACAACAACAAATGTTCCGGAGTAGAAGCATCATGAGAATTTGGTGGACTTGGTAGCTCTGGATCGGGTTCTAGGCACGAAGTCCTCAATTGAAATCTTTTGTTTTGTTTTTTTTTACCCTTGGGAGCTGCAGGCTGGATGGAAGGAGCCTGATCCTGCTTTTGCCAATTGAATCCACTATCTGTAAGGATTTGAAGATCTTGTTGAACAGGAGTCAAACTGAGACAATGTCGCTGAATCAACAATTTAATGAAACTAGAATTGAGAGAGTAGTTGCCCTATCAATCTGATCTGAAACTCATTTGTGATGGCTAATTTCCTAAGCTGAGACACTAGAAGAAGCTAAACCAATCTGGCTACTATCATCAGATGAGTCCTCCAAGGATGGCATACCATACAATGATCCACGAGGTGCAGGATTGACTAGTTGGTCCACAAACTGATCAGGCTAAGAACCAACCTGCACCTGATCCTATACCTGGAAATTAATAGGAGCCAAGTCATCTGAATGATGCTACCTATCAGAAATCAATTCAAAAACCAGATACATTCTTTGAAAAATTTGTGTCAAGAGCTGAAACAGATTCTTCATCTGAATTTGAACTAGAATTTGCAAGCAGGGATCGATCCCTGTGTTTAGCAGAAAAACCAGAATCTTAATCCACTCTAGGAGCCACAAACTCAAACTATTTTTCCCTAGTTTTCCTAACAGGTTCAAAGGCAGCCATTGGTAATTCCCATAGAACTTGTAAGACCATGAAACTAAAACTGAAGCTCGTGCAACCTAAGATAAACATTTTGCAGCATCCACCAAGCATCCGTTATTCGAATCAAAGGCTAACACAGCAGGAATAACTTGTGTGGCTATAACATTAGCATCAGTATAGGATCAACAACATGGACAACAGCACCAAGAGCTGAGACAGGCCTATGACATGTTTCTTGATAAGGGGTTTTTGCAGGGTTTATTCTTCTTTTTTCTTTTTTTCTTTTCTTTCAAAAACAATAGGGTCTTTTGGAAAAATTTGCCTTGTGTTGCAAGGAAGGTTGAATGGGCATTGAGTTGGATTCATAGTTCCATTTCTTTGTAGAGAAACTTGTTGATTTTTCATGTGTTTAAGGGATATTTTTCTTAGGATGCTTTTTGTGCCATATTCTAGCTTAAAAAGAGAGGACTGATGTCGTTTGACGTTCTCAAATAGGCTAATCTCTAGAGTTAAGGGCCTTCACTGTGATTTTGCTTGTCTTTTGTACAACTTGTTACAAAACCAACCAAGTTCTGGGTGGGTTCATAAGTTGATACATGAAGCTGTTGAAATTGAAACTAAGTTTGTTTTTGAAGCCCTCTCTTGTGCGTTGATTGGCATGAACTCAACACTCATAAGTCAATACATAAAATTCGTTTCAAACAGGTTATTGGTTGCCTTAGGGTGTCAAAGAAAGTACAACGAGGAAAATCCCTTTGATTGGATGGAGTTTATTTCTTTGCAAGGAAAGGAAAACTTTTTTGAAAGAAAAGGTGGGTGATTATCAAAAGGCATCTGTGATGTCAAGCCTCCAAGATGTAGGTAAAAACTTTGTTTTCAAGCTTGATGAGGACTTCAAATTATGATCGATCTGTTACAACTTCAACTATTCTACAGATGTTGAGTTGGTCATAAAATTTATTTACTATTTCCTAGTAATATTTTTAGCCTATACGAATAGGTAGCTGGTATTTTCATTCAGGTCACTTGTATAATGTGATTCTTTTATTCTCCACGTGCATGTAATATTTGTATTTTGTAATTAGACCCATGTTTCTACAGATATTTTAATACCAATTCCACTATGGGTCATGACGGGATCCACCAAAGGACAAAGGCTCACATGATTTTGTCTCAGTAAAGGTCTTTTTCAAGGATTACGAAAATCAATGAGAATGCATACCTTACTTAGGTTATGAGAAAATGGCCAACAAATTATCCACCTAAGAACTATCTAGGTGGTTTTATATATACCATAGAATTTATATCTACTACTTATGTTTTGAACAAACAAGTTGTTGTAATAAGGTTCTGTTGGGATGTAAGTAAAGTCCCACATTGTTCAAATAAGAGGATGAACATGGGTTTATATATACATATTTGTCTCTATTGGTCAAGAGGCCTTTTGGGTGATGTCTAAAGCGTAAGAGCTTGGGTTCAAAGCAAACAATAAAAGAAAAAAAGAAGAATTTCTAAGAAAGGTAAAGATTGCAAGGAGTAAATGATAATTGTTCTAGCCCAAAATTAAATAAAAACCCAATTCATAATTGTTAGATATAAAATAAGTAAAAAAAAAAAGAAGAATCTCTAAGAAAGGTAAAGATTGCAAGGAGTAAATGATAATTGTTCTAGCCCAAAATTAAATAAAAACCCAATTCATAATTGTTAAATATAAAATAAGTCATGAGCATTCACTTTACTAGAGCTTGTATGACCAAGTGCTCACAAGTTTGATTCTTCTTTCCCCATTCTAAATAAAAGTTGAACTTTAGCATAATGTAAGCTATGTTTGTGTGTTATTCATGCTTCAAGCCCAAAGGTATCTTGCAAGAAGGGCGTGCTTTAGATATAAAAGAAAACCCAATTCATAATTGTTAAATATAAAATAAGTCAAAAAAAAAAGAAGAATCTCTAAGAAAGGTAAAGATTGCAAGGAGTAAATGATAATTGTTCTAGCCCAAAATTAAATAAAAACCCAATTCATAATTGTTAAATATAAAATAAGTCATGAGCATTCACTTTACTAGAGCTTGTAAGACCAAGTGCTCACAAGTTTGATTCTTCTTTCCCCATTCTAAATAAAAGTTGAACTTTAGCATAATGTAAGCTATGTTTGTGTGTTATTCATGCTTCAAGCCCAAAGGTATCTTGCAAGAAGGGCGTGCTTTAGATATAAAAGAAAACCCAATTCATAATTGTTAAATATAAAATAAGTCATGAGCATTCACTTTACTAGAGCTTGTATGACCAAGTGCTCACAAGTTTGATTCTTCTTTCCCCATTCTAAATAAAAGTTGAACTTTAGCATAATGTAAGCTATGTTTGTGTGTTATTCATGCTTCAAGCCCAAAGGTATCTTGTAAGAAGGGCGTGCTTTAGATATAAAAGAAAACCCAATTCATAATTGTTAAATATAAAATAAGTCATGAGCATTCACTTTACTAAAGCTTGTATGACCAAGTGCTCACAAGTTTGATTCTTCTTTCCCCATTCTAAATAAAAGTTGAACTTTAGCATAATGTAAGCTATGTTTGTGTGTTATTCATGCTTCAAGCCCAAAGGTATCTTGCAAGAAGGGCGTGCTTTAGATATAAAACCATTTATAAGCTTTTGCCTTACAGCTTAAATAGTCAATAACTCTCACTATATACAAATTACATGTATATAGCGAAATTTAGTTTCTTTTGCAATCAATTTTGAGACAGAGACTCCTAAGAGTCTCCACGCCTGACGCAACCAAATCACGCCTGACCCAACATCCAACCCGAGAGCCCTAAGTTCTTCCACGCCTAGCGTGTTCAACCTGCGCCTAGCCTAATCCCAGTTAGAGGGTTCAAAACTCTCATCCAAACTAACAAATCCAACCATATGCAAACACAAAAAGACAATGCATAGGCTTCATACAACACAAATTACAGCTTAAATAGTCAATAACTCTCACTATATACAAATTACATGCATATAGCGAAATTTAGTTTCTTCTGCAATCAATTTTGATGTTATTTTTGCTACTTGTTTGCATTTCTCTTCATATTTCTTTCCCAATGATTCTACCTGTATAACATAAACCAAGTGATAGTTAGTTAATTCTTTTCACATTTTCAAGAAAAGAATATACCTCATGCTTATCCACAGACGCCCTTTTCTATAATCTCGTTTAGTCAATTATCATTTCTACTTTTATGCAAAACCTAAAATACAAGTAAACATAGCAGAAGAGGGAGTGAGTGAGTTCATGATTCATATTTCTTAAAGGAAAACAAAGCGGCCTTAGACCCTTCTGGAGGTGGAACCTGTGGCAACAACACTAGGAAATTGTAAAGGGAAAAAGCAAAGAAAGGGAGAGGAAAACAATCGAAGAAGACTTGAGCAAAATTACCTTTCACTAAGAATGATCAAAATGAGCTTGAGCAAAATTATCGTCGAAGAGGTCTTCAAGAGTTTCGTTTGACTTTTACTAAGGAGAAGGATGATGTTTTCGTTGGAGAGGATGTGCTAGGGTAGAAAAAGCTTTTCAATACTACATTACTACATTGGTCACTCATAAGATTGATCTTGATATACTTATGTTTTATATTTAATTGCAAAAATTTCACCACATTTTGTTTCAATATCATTTTTATTAAAATCGATGTAGAATTGACGGTAGAAGCTTTTTAATATTACATTGGTTTATTGATGTAGAACACTCAATTTTTACATCAATTCCCCTTAAAAATGATGTAAATATGTGCTTATATTTTATATTTAATTACAAAAATATTACTGCATTTTGTTTCTACATTGTTTTTATTCAAACCAATGTAGAATTGGCAACATGGAATTGTACTTTTCTAGTAGTGAAAAAAAAAATTATCTAGATTCGGATATATGTGAGAAGGAAGACAACAAAGAAGAAAGACAAAACTATAAACAAGAATTTAGAACATAAATTGTGTTTTCAATTTGAAATTTAAAAATATTTTTTATGTTGGATGTTTTTACACCTGTGATAGAAAGTTATTTCTTTATCGAGTGTCATTACACCTACCATAAAAAGGTTAGAGTCAACTACAAAGTCGATCCTTCCAAACACATTCTATGACGGATATAAAAATATTTGACATAGAAAGAACTTTCTTTGACGGGTAAAATAACAACCAACTGTGTGAATTTCATTCTACATAAAATCTCTGTCATAAAAAGTCCTATTTGAACTAAGGATAGCAATGAGATCCATGAGGATGAGTAGTAAGATACTTGTACCTGTCCCATCAATTAAAAGTTTGTCTCATACCCGTGTAGGTATCTGTTAATCGGACACTCGTGAATTTTATAAATATCCATAGATATCTATCTATGAATACTCATGGATACTTTGAACTTTTTAAAAAAATTTAAAAAAGTATTATAAATAATTTTAAGCTTATATTTGATGTTAAATATATTGAAAGATTAAAGATAAACAATTGGTATTAATTTTTAAATTTTCCTTTAATGATCATTTTTTTAAATAATAAAAATTATATAAGATAAAAATATGAATATTTAAATAATATTATTTAGCGAGTACGCATAGGTACGAGTACTATTATACCCGCCTCCACCACATTTATAAATAGATAAAAATTATTTGTTCCTATTATCCGTATATATTCATTTAAGCTACTCATTTATTATCCGTAGCATATTTTATCCGTAAATATTTGTAGATACGGATAAATTTGACATTCCTAATTTGTAGTAGTGCTAGTCAAAATCCTATCCACCTTGAACCTTACTCATCCAAATACAACATTGCGAGCCAAAAACATAAAACACAAATATTCACTATATATTTTGCACAAACTATCTCTCATGTAAGATCATATAGATCATCATATTACTTAAAAAGAAAATCATATTCTAATTTCTAATCATCAAATCAAGTATGTGACTATAAAAAAAAGTATATATATATATATATTAGGGGTGGGCAAAACGAACTGAACTGAACTGAACTTATAAAAACTATACTGAACTTAAAAGTAGTTCATATGAACTGAACTAAACTAAATATTAGTTCAGACGAACTGAACTGAACTATTCTTTTGTGTCATTGAACTGAACTGAACTATACTATAAAAACTTGAACTGAACTGCAATTTAAACTGCACTAAACTGTTATGATATTTTGAATTGAACAATTTTGACTCATTGATCTATCAAAATAGGACACATTTGTCAACTTTACTTTATTTTCCATTTTATTTAAATTTTTCAAAGGAAAAAAATATAAAATTAAGTCAAACAAACTCAGTGAATTTTAAGCCTAAAAATAAGTAGTTCAACATAGCTCAATTGATCCGTTAAGTTCAACAAAATTGATATAATTTTTTTTCAAATCACTTTTTTTCTAAAATTTTGGTTATTAGACTATCGAGCTAATCTATTAAGACATAACATGTTAAACACATTTAATTTTTATTCTTTTATAAAAATAGTTCAATTTTTATAATTCAGTTCAGTTTTTATAGTTCAGTACAGTTCAACTTTACAACAGTTCAGTTCAGTTCAGTTTTTTTTAAACAGTTCAGTTCAGTTTTTTTTACAAACAGTTCAGTTTTTTATAGTACAGTTCACCACCAGTTCAGTTCAGTTCAGCTCAGTTTAGTTTTTTTTGCCCACCCCTAATATATATATATAAATCAATATCTCTAAAATATATAACAAATATACTCATTATCATATAAATTGATGCTTATTAAAAGTCTCATATTTATTTTATTTATTAATTAATTTTAGAGGAAATCCCATTCATCATAAGAACTAGTATTTTATTGCTATATTTTCAAAAATTAATTTCATACATCATTCTCAAAAAGATGCCTCACAACTATTATTTTCTTCTCTTCGCTACACTTTTATTTCATCATCATACCAATATAATCTTGTTCAGTGGTTTGTTTATACATTTTACCACTTTCTCATTTCATGTTACTGGATCCTAGTTGTGGTTAGGATATATTTTTTATACCTTTCCAGTTGCATTTCATTTTTCAATGCCTATTACGTGAATCTATCACATCTCCGGAACAAAATGCAAATTGATAACACCGAATAAATGCGCTAAAAGAGGGCACATAAAAAAGTAGCAACTAACCCCAGTATGCAATAGGTTGTAAATTGTCACACATTCAATTATCACAATGATTTCATTTTCTCCCCAAAACAACCACAAAAAACTTTCATTTTCACCCTCAAATCACAGCCACAAATAATTTCCATTTTCTCCCCTTAAATCACAGTCATAAATAACATATAGCCATTTAAGCAATTTGAAGTTAAATAGTAATTACAGTCACACCCATATTTTGTATGTCCTTTTTCTTCATTTTCATTATTATTTATTTAAAATATTTTAAATAAGATATATGTGATATTTAGAAAAATTATTTTGGATAAGATTATTTTATTTCATTAAAGTTTGTGCATGAATGTACATATATAAATGTATGAATAGTACATTTTACATAAATTTTATTTATTTTTCTTTAACATCCAAAATTTAATAATAATTGAGTCAACTATTTTTTATCATGCAAATTAAAAAATAAAAACTCACATACATATTTTAAAATAGATTTTTTTACTTATTTAAAATTAATTTTATTAGATTATTAACTTGAAATAGACTGTTTAATAAATTAATAAGTCAAGTCAAAATTTTTTAAAAAGTCAAATTAAATTTATAAAAAAATCTTGCAATATATAATAAATTAAACTTTAACTTTAATTTTATAGGACATACCCGATATATGTTCAAAGTTTAATTTAACCTATTTTTATTCTTAATAATAACGCATATCTTTCTATTTAAGAAAATTAAAATTAAACAAAATAATTAACTAACATTATTTTTCTATCCTTCTTTATTTTGATTATTACTATCTTTTATACTTTTTAAATTATGTATATTTAGCTATAAGAAACTGTTTAAATTATAATAAACAATATTTTTATTTAATTATTTTTTACCTACATGAGAATATAACCCTAGTTTAGTTAATTTCATCTGTGATACTCCAAAATTTCTAAAATTATTAAAAATATATTTTAATGGTTTTATAATTATATTAAAGAATTTTTTTAAAATGGTTATGATTATTTTTATTAATTAAAAAAAGATTATTTGTTATTATTAGGGATATAATTATATTTTATTTAACTATTTTGATTAGATATTATGACTTTAATTATTTTAGAGATTTTATAGATAAGAATGTTTAAGATAAGGAGAATAAAGATTTCCAAATTATATTATTTGAAAAAAATATTATCTTATATATTTAAAACAAAATAAAGATTTTAAACTTATTTATTTAAAGAGATATTGTCTTATGTATTTAAAGAAAAATAAGGATTTTGAAATTATATTTAAAGAGATATTAACTTATGTATTTATATATAAGATTTTAAATTAATTAATTGGGCTAGTATTATATTCTAAGTAATATTGCAAAATGATAGTAATTATTATTTACTTATTTCAAAATAGTGATAAATAATTAATTAGGATAATAATATATTTAAGAGATATTTTAAGGTAATAGTTTATTTAGTTATAATTTTAAAGATATATTCTTGATTTAATTATTTTTTATAATTGCGAAAAATGATTAATTGGACTTTTGTCGATAGGTTAGCGTCTCTATAAATGTGATAGTAGAGTTAGGATTGTTTCGCTATGTATGTTGGGTAGTGGAATTGGTATCGATCCTTTCTTTGTTTCTTATATTTTATGAATGACATTTCGTTAATTGATTACATTATGTATTTTTTTTGTTTCATATGATTATTTATTATTCTATTGGCTTAATTGTGTTTTTGATCCCTCAAGTATTGCAATTGTGCAATTTTGATCCTCAAGACTTTAATTAAGTAATTTTAGTCTTTAAAAGATTGTAACTGTGTGATTTTAGTCCCTTAATTTTTAATTTAACAGTTTTAGTCCCTCAACTATTATAATTGTGCGATTTTAGTCTTTTCCATTAAAAATTTAGTAATTTTAGAATTTATATATATATATATATATATATATATAATATTTTAAATTATACAATTGTTTGCTTATTTAAGTTAATATATATTATAATTTTTGTTAATGTATCAAATGATATATATTTATTATTACTAAATAAATAAAATTTATATATTATTAGTATTTTAATATTACTGATAAATTAATACCAATAATATTTTAGTATATTTATAGATAAACTAATAATTTGATAAATATGACTTGATATATATTAATATAATTTTACAAAAATATAAATATATAACAAAAGATATGTATATTTCTAATTAATATACTTATACTTTTGTAAAAGTATATTAATATATAATAAATTATATTTATCAAATTATTAGTTTATATATAAATATATTAATAATATTATTGATATTAATTTATTAGTAATATTATAAAAATAATAATATAAATTTTATTTATTTATTAATAATAAATATATATCTTTTGATGCATTGAAGAAAATTATAATATGTGTTAACTTGAATAGATAAATAATTGTATAATTTTAAAACATTGTGTATATATATATATATATATATATATATATTAAAATTATTAAATTTTTAATGAGAGAGACTAAAATCGCATAATAATGATATTTGAGGGACTAAAATTGTTCAATTAAAAATTGAAGGACCAAAATCGCACAATTGCAATCCTTTAGGGACTAAAATTACTCAATTAAAATTTTGGAGATCAAAATTACCCAATTACAATACTTGAGGGATAAAAAATATTCTTGATTTAATTATTTTTTATAATTGCAAAAAAATGATTAATTGGGCTTTTGTCGATGGGTTAGCGTCTTTATAAATGCGATAGTAGAGTTAGGATTGTTTCACTTAATGAGATGTATGTTGGGTAGTGGAATTGGTCCTGATCCTTTCTTTGTTTCTTGTATTATATGAATGACATTTCATCAATTGATTACATCATGTATTTTTTTATGTTCCATATGATTATTTATTATTCTATTTGATATTGTGTAGTTGTATATGTCTCTAATTTCGTGATTAAACATGTAATTGTGAAGTTTGAACTACTTGTGGATTTCCATGGAAACCCTAAATAGTTATTGTGTGAGGAGTTAATAAAGGTATGTAATTAGAATGTGAAATTGATGTTGTATTTGAGTAATTAATGGTATAATAGAGTAATATTAAGTTTTAATATATGTTTTTACCGATTAGATAGGGAGAAAATAGTTTGGATGTGAATTATTTCTTGTTATAAAAATTTTGGTATGAATATACTTTGGTATTTATGTGATTCCTCTGTGTGCAATTAATAAAATTAAGTTTTGATTATTGGGTTGTAAAGTTGACATTTGAGGCTATAGTGTAGACTAAAGAATTACATAAAAATGTTAAGGAATGACCGAGTTATATGAGTTAAAAGATGAATCTTATATAAACCCTAAACCCTAAAATCTTATATTAAGCCTTTTGATTATACCTAAAGGGAAGAACTAGGTTTTGTAATCTTCATAAAAATTATAGCTTTGAATGTTATTTTTCAAATTCCATTGGAATCACCTAAAAGGGAGGTCTAGGACTCAAGTTATGATCAAATTAGTGAATAAAGGTCAGATTATCAAATTTAGGTTGAAATGTTATGGTTTTGTATTTTTTTAAAATACTAGATGACATAATTAGCTCTTGAGGTCAACATAGAGGTTGACGATAATTGTATAGGGCATTCAGATCACACAATGTCTTAGAAGGTTAAGTTGTAGAAATGTAGTTTGTGAATGAGGATAATGAATAACTTTACCCTTTAAGTATTTGATCTTATAAATGGTTTGAGGACTTATATTAATGTTTAGGAAGGATTAATTATGATAAAAACAAACAATTATTAATAAATTATGGTGTATGTTGATTGTTAATGGCATGAGATGTTTTGATGATAGCTATGTCTAAGGACTTAATGTGTGATATTGATAAAGTTGTTAGACTAGTTAGCCGAACTTAGGAGAAGCTTAGGCCCACTAACCTCAACATAAACCCATTCCTCTTGCATCCTCCTAGACATGGCCCTAGTGGTGGGTCCCCTAGCTATGCCTCTACCGTCATTAAAGGTTTTATTTAAATGTTTTATCTAATTAAATTTAGAGAGAATAGAATTAGTAACTAAGATTAAGTGTTTTAACTAAAGGAGAATTATAAGAAAAAGTTAAATTTTAAAAGAAGGGTTTCTGATCAATTTTTACGCTCTCATATATTTCCCGTACACACTTACCCTTCTAAGCTCGAAGAACTTGAAGGAGAAGGAAACCACCTCAAAGTTGCAAGACCATTGTCTAGTGCTTATCAAGGTAATGAAGGGAGTGATAAACCTCGCTCTGAGTGTGAGAATGTATGCTGATAGTGGGATTGACCCCCAATCCTGTCTTAGTTGTATGTCTATGTATGAGGATTTTTCCCAAATGTTCCTTTTTCTTCTCTATTTCTCCTTGTATGTTTTGACTGATGTAATCAATATGTGTGATTAATGTTCGGGTTCGGCTTATAATTGCATATTTTGGTATCCCTATGGGTTCCTATGGGAAATCATAAGGAAATACATCAATAGTTGTATGAGAAGATTGTTTGAAAATGTAATTATATGAGCAAATTATACTATTTTGAATGTTTATTGTATGATTTAGAATATTTTCACTGATTGTATAAATAAATTGATGATTTGGGATGAAAATACGAAAAATCATAAATTGTAGAGTTTCTAATTGTAGAAACCACACTGAACGCCATTTTTGGGGCTAAGCGTCATGGTGACAAAAAGCTAGAAGTATTGTTTGTGATCACCATGCTAAGCATGAGTTTCACGTCGAGCTTGGTCATGTTGAGCGTAAGTTTCATGTTGAGCATGGATCAACCAAAGGGTCAAAGTTAGTTGTTTATTTGTGTTTCCTTCCTTCTTTGTTTAATGAATTCTATTGATGTGATGTGAATCTTATGCTACTTCTCTCCTATGATCTATGAATGGTAGTGATGTGCTTTCTTGTTCTATTCATTGTTAACCTTTAATGAATACAGTTGCATTGTGATTATTATCTTTAGATGCTTGATGATTATGTTTTATGAGATAAATTAATAAATTCGAAACAACATTATAAGGTCATATGATAATGAAACATGATAATGTGATATGATAATGCATATAGTCTTGATTTACATGCATCATATGCATAAATGTTTTTGAGGATATGATATGGAATACATCATTAGGGAAGCCCCCTTATGTAAAAGCTTGGGAGTCAATCCTTGGGGATAGTTTGATTTGGAAGTCCTAATCCTACCCTTTTGTGTGCATGAGATGTATCTTGCATGACTTAACTATCTCGACTAGACCTTGGTAATATGTTCTCTTATTGAGAGTGTGTAGAGGGTGTGACCTCGCATATACTCCTAGGCGTGTTGCTAGTGGCAATGCACCTTGTGATGTTTTTACTAGTGCCACATGCATGATACTATGTAGTTTGTGTCAATTACATGTGCATTGAAATGTTATTTGTTAATTAATTATTATGTACATATGTAGTTTTATTTGTTTTGACTATTTGGTGTGCATTCCTACATCGTGAGTTAGAGTGAGATATTTCTTACTCTTTCATTTTGTGTTGTTTTCCTTTGAATATTATGCAGGTGATCATTAGCATGATGCTGGTGACATTGGTAATGAGACTTAGATTTTAGAGTTGAGTTTTGCTTTATTAAGACATGTGACATCAATGTGTAGATAGGGTTAAATTAAAATGTGGTTACTATTAATTTATTTTGGAAATATTAGTTTTATTACTTTTGTAATTTTTGTTGATTATACTATTTCATTAAGTTATGAATGTGATATTCTCTATATGAATATGTTTGGTTTTAATTATAAAGAATTATGTTATTTAATTTTTTATTATTTATGTATTATGACATGAAGGATAGAGGGTGTCACATATCACACCTTTATGATATAATTTCTATTAAAATTAGAGAAGTACATGTTAACATTACTCTTTCTAACTTATTAAAACTATATAAAAAAATTATATGAGAAATTATCGAATAAAATAAAATATAGATTTAAATATGTTTTTGACTTCTCAAATTTAAGATATATCTATTTTTAGTTCTTCAAATTTAAAATAATTTTTTGTCTATATAATTTCAAAAAATCTTATTTTAGTCTTTATACTTAAATTTTGTTCGAAAATCTATTAACTGCTATCATATAAAATATATCTATTTGTATTTTAGTCAATGAAAACATTACATTAAATTGTCTCAATTTGTCACTTTCATATATATATATATATATATATATATATATATTATTAGTGACTTCAAAGATTAAAATAATATTTTTAAAAATACAGGACTAAAAATAAAAATTTTAAAATTTGAAAGATTAAAAATAAATTTATCCTAAATTTAAATGATAAAAAATAAAGTTAAGCTTAAAATTTACTATAATTTTAACCTATAAAAAATATTTACAAGTATATGATGCTAATTTATCACTGAAATTAATTATCATATTATGTTAATATATTAATTAACTATTAGTTGACATAAAAATGATCTTAATTAGAAATGTGGTGACTGGATATCCACGTTGAAAACTTTGTTTACATTGTAAAGTGCCTTCTAGATGTGTCGGTATTGAAGGAAATTTTACTAGAATAATTGGTAGCAACGGACAAAAATTTAATTAAAATAAAAGGCAGACACCCCGGATGTGGTCCCCCTGAGAGTGAAGATAAAAACAAATAACAGTAGCGCAAGACGGAAACTTCATGACAAATTCATGAATCACGCAAAAGAATTAAGGGTTTTTCATAATGAAAATATTTTTTAATTATTATAAACGTAACTTTATTAAACTTTAATGTTTCAATTTTCTTCTTTCTGTTAGTTAGTTTTTTTTTTTTTTTACTTTTATAAACTTTTCCTTAAAAAAAAGAGACATTTTTAAATTTTAAAGTTTCAATAGGAAATAAAATCATGTTTATCTATAGAAAATTGTTAAGGAGTGTCTGAAAATACTGGATAAAGAATAAAAAAATAGAAAATTACACATGTTCTTTCTTGCAATTTTATTATATTTTTGAATGATTTTTTTATTTTTACATAATAATCCCATAACCAATATTTTAAATAAGACCTACCATTAATAAAAGTTTCTTTTTCCTAGTACACACATTTTTATTATATCATTTTATTCTTAATATTATAAGTGACTTTTTTATTTAAATTTTTCTTATTTTTTATTTGAATAAAATACATATAAATATAAAATATCATTTTTTTATTAGTTTGAATAAGGTTAAATTGTATTTTTAATTTCTTTATAATATTTAATATGTAATTTTGGTTTCCAAATTATTAATTTTATAGTTTTATTCTTAATTTTATAAAATTTATAGTTTTGATTTTCTTACATAAACATTAAGTACTACTTTTGTATCATAATAAGGTCGAGTTAAAATAAAAATAAAAAAGTTTAATAATAATATACTTTACACAGTTATTTAAACATAATTTATTATAAATAATAAATTTGTTAATTTTTATAATAATTATTTTAAAAATTATACAAACTGCGATTTTTAATTGATTGACTATGTAGAATATTTTGTACTAATGGCTATTAAATTATAAAAAAAATAAGTCTTATGTTAATTTCATATTATAATATTAATTATTTATTTTTTATTTATATCTTTAATAATTATTTAAAAATTATTATGTTGTATTATTTTTAATAAAAAAACATCATAAGAATAATTTTGTAAAATCAATATTTTTTCACCTATTTATTATTTTTTCTTAATCAATATATAATAATTTATGATGAAATTTATTATAAGAAAGAAAAAGTAAGTGATATATATATTAATGTCTAATAGTATTTAGATTAAATTACATTTGTAGTTCCAATTTATTAAAATAGAAATTTAATTTAAATATGACTAAATTTTAATGACTAGAGAGTTAAAATTACTTAAAAAATTGAGAGTCTAAAAGTAAAAAATAAAAAATAAAAAATTGAAAGAGCAAAATTCTAAGTTTATCCTATAAATAAAAAGGTTAGAAGAAAGAAAGGACATATGACAAAGAGGAACAGTTGCTTCCCCTAAGCTTAACTTCTTTCATTCCACACAACAAACACATATCCACAACAGCTTCTTTCTCCCAAAAGATGAATAGCGGAGAGGAAAATAGGAAAGCCAAGAAAGCAAAGGTGAGCGACGACTCAGAGCGTGAGAAGAGCGTGTACCTTGACGACAACGTTTTGTTTGAGGTGCTGAAGCACGTGGACTCGCGGTCGTTGGCTGTGGCTGGCTGCGTGAGCAAGCAGTGGAACAAAACCGCGCAGGACGAGAGGCTGTGGGAGCTGATATGCACAAGGCAGTGGGCAAACACCGGGTGCGGGGAGCAACAGCTAAGATCTGTGGTCCTCGCTCTCGGAGGCTTCCGTCGCCTCTACGCGCTCTACCTCTGGCCACTCTCCAAGCCCCACGCGCCTTCCACCTCTTGGCCCGCAATCCCGCACGTGCTCAGGTCCAAACCACGTTGGGGCAAAGACGAGGTTCATCTCTCCCTCTCCCTCCTCTCCATTCGATTCTACGAGAAGATGAATTCTCGTAAAGCCAAAAACACATGACTCTCCTATGTTTTTCTTGTTCTATTTCCTTTGCTTTGGTTTCTGCAACTTTTTTTTTTAATTTCGGTTGCCAGATCTGAAATTTTAATTAAGTATTAACGCAATTAAGCTAAGCTGGTTGTGTGATTTGAGAAATGAATTATCATATTTATGGTGTATTGCTACAGTTTGTAAAACGTTGGATCGATTGATCAAATTAAATGACCATGTGTGGATGTGTATGTGTTGTGATTGAATTGAATTTGCCTATTTTGTGTGGTTTGAAGAATGAGGTAGCGTTTGGATGTGGGTGGAAGCGTGTGATTGGGGGGTTGTGCCAGGGTACAAAAGAAAAGGGGCTTTGTTGTAATAAATGTCTGGTTCTGCAAAAGCCAATTTTATTTTATTTTTTTAATCAAGGGACGAGGTTTGTCGCATCTGTGCGAACTATTGTGTGTGTGTTCCGTAGACTGAACTCAAGCCACTGGCCTAGGCCTTGTCTTTGGACAAGGAATTGACCGTTTTGGACGAATACCAAGTTTTTCTTCTTACCCACTTTCCTTTCTATTTCTTTTTTGGGTTGATTTTTCTGATTCACTTATCAACTAGTTAGTTGCTTATGTTTAGACTTTTGATTACAAAGCAAAGGTGAACAAAAGAAAGAGGAAAACAATGTTACAAGAAATTATGATGATAGTTTTGTCAGTTCTGTGCTATTTACTTGAAAACAAAAAAAAAAAAATCATATTTTTTGGTTGCATTGTAACTTGTACTTACGAATGAGATAGTGAAATATAATTTGACATTTTTAAAGTTTAATCTGAGTTATTAAATAAACAAAATAATTTAATTTTTTTAAAATTTATTATTTAAAAAAATTATATTATCAAAAATATAAATAAATAAATAAATTTATACAACTGAAAGAATTATTAATATTTTTTTATCATTTTATTTAAACATTTATATATGACTGTACGTCATTGCACATGAATATACAATTTTTTTAATAGAAAATGATCTCTTTGTAACATTATATATGTATCCTTTTATGTAACCAATATTTTTTTTTAGTTTGTTACCATAATTATTTTTATTTATTAAAATAAGAATGAGCTATTTAAAATATGTCCAATGAGATATAGGAAATAGGAGTGGTTATTTAATTTGTTAGTTTTTTTAAAATTTATGTTTATTAACATAATTAAATTTAAAAGGTTAAAGTTAGATTTATAAAAAAATAATATAATAAATAATAAGTCAATTTTATACTTAATTTTGTAGAATATACATATTCAAAGTCTGATTTGACCTGTTATATTTTTATCCCTGCTTATAACTTCTATTATAATTATGAAAGATAAAAGATTGTAGGTTTTTTTGAAGATAAAATTTAAATGTAATTTTTTAAGTGTGTTTGATATTTTTTTAAATTAGAATTGAAATTCTATTTTGATAAATTTTGATAACTTATTATATATTTATTTACTTTTATAAACTAATTCAAACATTTATTACATGCATTCAAATTATTTATTTATTTATTTAAATAACCTGGGCCCAAGATTATTTATGCAAATAACTCATTTTTTAGGCCCAGGTGAGAAATTGGTTGCTGGGTAACCGATTTTTCAAAGAAATTTTTAAAAAAAATTTTAAAATCCCTTTGAGAAATCGGTTACCCATTAACCGATTTCTCACTTGGGCTTTTTTTATTTGCCCTTTTTTTGATATTTTTTTTCTTCAGATTTGTTATTTTTTTTTCTTTTTCAGTTTTTAATATTTAGATAAAAAAAGTATAATAAATATTTAAAAAATTTATTTAGTTTTTGTTTTTAGATTATAAAAATCTATTTAAAATAATTTTTAAATAATAAAATTTAATAAAATTAATTTTAAAATGATATTTAAATAAATGATAATATTATAATAAATCACAACTTTAAATAAAAATAACTTTAATTGAAATGAACAACTTTAAATAAAAACAAAATAACAACAATAAAATAGGAGATCGAATAAAAAAGAACAACAATAGAATTAGAATAAAAAAGAACAACAATAGAATTACAATTCACAAAATTACAATCCAACTTTAATGATGTCTATGCCCACCAGTTCCACACCTCGGAGGTTGTCGGTTCCTTGTTGGGTTTCGACGACCAATTCATGGTTGTTGTGGTTCAACTTGCTCCTCATCATGTTCTATATTAACAGTATCGGTGGCTGGATTTGACGAATCACTTCCACCGACCTTAAAGTGATAAGAAGAAAATGAGGAAAAATTCATGCTTTGCATGTAATTATATGCACTTTGTGGCGTGTGTACGTCGACGCCGAAAAGATTGCTCATGAAGTCTCCTGTTGGAGTTGTTGTTGATGGTGGGGTGTACATGAATTGTTCATAGTGTGTATGAAATGGTGGATTAGACTGGGGATGTTGTTCCACACTATAAGGTGGGTGGTTATCTCCAGCCACTGGGAATGTTGTTCCTATAGTTGTTGGGAGTTGTGTACTAGAAGTGGATCCATGAGATGAAGAATATTGGCTACAAAGAAATAATTTAGAATTAGTACGAAATCATTGTAAATACTCAAGAGTGTGTTGGAGAGACCCTTGAAGTGGTTCCCAAAAAATAACATGTTTGCATCTATCTTTCCAAATGAAAATCTAGTTTGCATGTTGTTCAGCCCAGTTGGTGTCGCTATATCCTCTCATGTCTATTTCGTGCATTTTATCAAGATTATGAGCTTCATTGGGGATTGGTTGCTATAAGCTAAATTGTAATTGGACTTTGTCAGTTTGATGTCAGACTACAACTGCAAATGAAGTTAAAGTAGTACAAGAAGTCTATATTATAGAATCCTTATAAGCACGTGATGACAGTGA
Source organism: Cajanus cajan (assembly GCF_000230855.2). Lineage (NCBI taxonomy): Eukaryota > Viridiplantae > Streptophyta > Magnoliopsida > Fabales > Fabaceae > Cajanus > Cajanus cajan. The sequence goes on from NC_138525.1 coordinate 13,865,525, forward strand.
GGACAAAAATTCCCTATATGGCAGCCATAGAAACTGAAAAAGAAAAAGGTTTAGGGTATGAATCAATTGAGTATAAGAGATTATGTTTGACAGAATTTTACACTGTTATGGTTCATGTTGTCATATCTTAATCTGTAGCCAAGTAAGTCTTCATGGGACGTGCCTGTAAATCTTAGCCCTCTTCCTAACCACCTAAAACATTTGTACATTGATAAAATTTTAGGTAAAAAATTTTAGTTGTTCGATGTATTAAAGTGGTATAAAAATTAATCCATACCTTGATGCTAGCAGAAATGTAATATCCTGTTGGACTGTTGGTTGGATGAAGGGCATGCGATACCAAGCCCAATACTCTAGAAGCAAAGAACATCCACCCATTTTCTTTGACGATGGATAAATTGTCGTAGACATTTCTCTATACAAAAGTGCCAAACAAGAAGAACCCCAACTATATCATCCTGCACATTCCAAGTCAGCCAACAGTAGTAAATACATTAAGTGAATTTTATTACCTGACTTGTTTGGCATAATGACACCACCGATCAACCTTAAGATATATGCCCTACAATGTTGGTGCAATTATTGTTCAGTGGGTTCATCTGGTAGTGCAATTGTATGGTCTCTTAACCATTTTAGTTTTATGCTTGAGCCAACTAGAGCTTCACCTTTTGGAGGTACGAAGCCTAACAACTCGTAACACAATTCATCCTAGTCAAAGAAAGTTGGGCCTATGACTAGTTTGCCATCGATCCTTAAACCCAATTGTAGTGCCACATCTTCCAAAGTGACCGTGCACTCACCAACTGGGAGGTGAAAAGTATGTGTCTCAGGTCTCCACCTCTCCACCAAAGACGTTATCAAACAATCATCGATTTTAAAATGTCTTATTTTCGCAACCTCGCCAAAGCCATCAACCTCCAACAAATGCTCAATTCTTAGGTCAAGTGTAGGCATGAAATGATAGTAAGATTAAATCACTTGATCACTTATTGCCTGCGAAAATGGTAGAATTTAAATGTTAGTAATGAATAATATTAGTTGTAAACATTACGCAATATATATTAACTTACCATCATTTGAGTTTCATTTGACCTATGGAGGTGTTGTTTCCATAACATAGTTGAAGATGAAGAAGACATTCTTGAAAAACAATAGCAATGAAATTGAAGAGTGCAATAGCTGAAGAGAATTGATCTTTTGTTGTGTGTTTAGGGTTGGATCGTATGTAGTGTATATATAGTGCAAAAAAATTGAATTAGTTTGTCTCATTGCGTAAGGAATCCAATGATTTTGTGCAGAGTGTCATCAATTGCTTTGTCCTAGAGCGTCAGAAAAATCAATGCTTTATGCAGAGTGTCATTTCCTTGGTCCAAGAACGTCAGAAAAATTAATGACTTTGTGTAGAGTGTCATCAATTGCTTTGTCCTAGAACGTCAGAAAAATCAATGCTTTATGCAGAGTCATCAATTGCTTTGTCCTAGAGCGTCAGACAAATTAATGACTTTGGGTAGAGTGTCATTGTCGTGGTCCTTGAGCGTTAGAAAAATCAATGCTTTGTGTAGTGTCATCAATTGCTTTGTCCCAGAACGTTAGAAAAATTAATGACTTTGTGCATAGTGTCATTGCCTTGGTCCTTGAACGTCAGAAAAATCAATGTTTTGTGTAGTGTGTAACGACCCTCCATGGTCTCTACACTTAGTGGAATCGCACTACTGCTAGTGAACTAAGAGAAATATTAAGTTGGATAACTCATACATACAGGTATAAATAAGAATAAAAATAACTAAGTTTCTTAAATATAAAATAGAACTCCATATATGTACAGTAATCCCAAAAATAATATTCCCTAGTGTCAGTCAAGCACAGACAAAATCGGTACCCAAAATGGTAACTCTAACATGAGGATCAAACTCCTCGTCTCGCAGCGGTCACCTTAACTCCAAGCTAGCCCTGACCTGCTCCCATACAAGGTATGATCATCGCAGTCCATCCACATGGAAACAGAAGGGTAAACTAGAGTTCAAAAATCAATCATACAAGTATAGAACAAAATCTATACTACACATCATCCAACTATCAATCATGTTCATAGAGTCACACCATACACTCTATCCAATACTACTCATGCATAAAATACAATCTACCAATCATGAAGTCAAACACCATACTTCATCATATTAATAATCATGCAAGAAATGCATCTTATGATAGATATCAATACATATCAATCATCTAATGCGTCGTCACGCATACACCTAGGAGATCTCCCTAACAATAGAGTTGTATAAGTGACATTCCATCCTACCGAAACCATCCCAACCATTTTCATGCCCAATACGCCCGCTCGGTCACAGCTAAACAGGATATAATCCTCACTCGGGTTTACTCGAATGATGTCACTTACACAATTGGAAGTCCAGATCCACCGTCAGGTATAGCACAGCTGGGTACGGGCTTACCACGACCTTGGCATGCATAACCAAGTCAATTGTGGAGTTCGTCCACCGACTATCCGCAAGGATCCACGCACCTTCCCGAGTACTTAGTTAAGGGAATAACACACGACCTCACACACAGCTCCAACACTAGCTAAGGACTTAGAGGAGACTCACCCAACCCAGTGACCTACTTGAGCACCACTCCCAAATCCAGTGGCCTACCTGAGCACCACTCTCATATATCAGTGGTCTATCCAAGCACCACTCTCAAGAGACTCTATGTGAGCTCTTCCAGTTCGAAAATATTTTTCCTCTCCTCAAGTCCTAGGCTAGACTCATGCCATAAGGCATCACATGCATTTATGCATCATACATCATACATGGTCTGCCCACCATCATGATCAACAATCATACACATGTCACAAGACATTACATGCAATAATGCATCATACATCATACATGGTCTACCCACCATTATGATCAATAATCATGCACATATGAACATATAATCATGCCATATCATATTTAAACATTCATATATATCATCACTAAGCATACATATGAATCACACCTCACCATACATCATATATCATACATACATGATCCAAAACTTCAACTAAACATGCATTAGCATCATTTCATTCATAAACATGTCCACGCCCAGCGCAGCCTGAGCTCGCCCAGCCTAATCCGAACTTGTGAGTCTTAAAACTCATCCACACCCAGCGCGTTCAAATCACGCTCGGTGTCCTTGAGACAGAGACTCCTAAGAGTCTCCACGCCTGACGCAACCAAATCACGCCTGGCCCAACATCCAACCCGAGAGCCCTAAGTTCTTCCACGCCTAGCGCGTTCAACCTGCGCCTAGCCTAATCCCAGTCAGAGAGTTCAAAACTCTCATCCAAACTAACAAATCCAACCATATGCAAACACAAAAAGATAATGCATAGGCTTCATACAACACAAATTACAGCTTAAATAGTCAATAACTCTCACTATATACAAATTACATGTATATAGCGAAATTTAGTTTCTTCTGCAATCAATTTTGATGTTATTTTTGCTACTTGTTTGCATTTCTCTTCATATTTCTTTCCCAATGATTCTACCTGTATAACATAAACCAAGTGATAGTTAGTTAATTCTTTTCACATTTTCAAGAAAAGAATATACCTCATGCTTATCCACAGATGCCCTTTTCTATAATCTCGTTTAGTCAATTATCATTTCTACTTTTATGCAAAACCTAAAATACAAGTAAACATAGCAGAAGAGGGAGTGAGTGAGTTCATGATTCATATTTCTTAATGGAAAACAAAGCGGCTAGTGACCCTTTTAGAGGTGGAACCTGTGGCAACAACACTAGGAAATTGTAAAGGGAAAAAGCAAAGAAAGGGAGAGGAAAACAATCGAAGAAGACTTGAGCAAAATTACCTTTCACTAAGAATGATCAAAATGAGCTTGAGCAAAATTATCGTCGAAGAGGTCTTCAAGAGTTTCGTTTGACTTTCACTAAGGAGAAGGATGATGTTTTCGTTGGAGAGGATGTGCTAGGGTAGAAAAAGCTTTTCAATACTACATTACTACATTGGTCACTCATAAGATTGATCTTGATATACTTATGTTTTATATTTAATTGCAAAAATTTCACCACATTTTGTTTCAATATCATTTTTTATTAAAATCGATGTAGAATTGACAGTAGAAGCTTTTTAACATTACATTGGTTTATTGATGTAGAACACTCAATTTTTACATCAATTCCCCTTAAAAATGATGTAAATATATGCTTATATTTTATATTTAATTACAAAAATATTACTGCATTTTGTTTCTACATTGTTTTTATTCAAATCAATGTAGAATTGGCAACATGGAATTGTACTTTTCTAGTAGTGAAAAAAAAAAATTTATCTAGATCCGGATATATGTGAGAAGGAAGACAACAAAGAAGAAAGACAAAACTATAAACAAGAATTTAGAACATAAATTGTGTTTTCAATTTGAAATTTAAAAATATTTTTTATGTTGGATGTTTTTACACCTGTGATAGAAAGTTATTTCTTTATCGAGTGTCATTACACCTACCATAAAAATGTTAGAGTCAACTACAAAGTCGATCCTTCCAAACACATTCTATGATGGATATAAAAATATTTGACATACAAAGAACTTTCTTTGACGGGTAAAATAACAACCAACTGTGTGAATTTCATTCTACATAAAATCTCTATCATAAAAAGTCCTATTTGAACTAAGGATAGCAATGAGACCCATGGGGATGAGTAGTAAGATACTTGTACCTGTCCCATCAATTAAAAGTTTGTCTCATACCCGTGTAGGTATCCGTTAATCGGACACTCGTGAATTTTATAAATATCCATAGATATCTATCTATGAATACTCATGGATACTTATGAACTTTTTAAAAAAAATTTAAAAAAGTATTATAAATAATTTTAAGCTTATATTTGATGTTAAATATATTGAAAGATTAAAGATAAACAATTGGTATTAATTTTTTGAATTTTCCTTTAATGATCATTTTTTTAAATAATAAAAATAATATAAGATAAAAATATGAATATTTAAGTAATATTATTTAGCGAGTACGCACAGGTACGAGTACTATTATACCCGCCTCCACCATATTTATAAATGGATAAAAATTATTCGTTCCTATTATCCGTATATATTCATTTAAGCTACTCATTTATTATCCATAACATATTTTATCCGTAAATATTTGTAGATACGGATAAATTTGACATTCCTAATTTGTACTACTGCTAGTCAAAATCCTATCCACCTTGAACCTTACTCATCCAAATATAACATTGCGAGCCAAAAACATAAAACACAAATATTCACTATATATTTTGCACAAACTATCTCTATAAGATCATATAGATCATCATATTACTTAAAAAGAAAAACATATTCTAATTTCTAATCATCAAATCAAGTCTGTGACTAAAATATATATATATATATATATATATATATATATATATATAAATCAATATCTCTAAAATATATAACAAATATACTCATTATCATTATCATATAAATTGATGCTTATTAAAAGTTTCATATTTATTTTATTTATTAATTAATTTTAGAGGAAATCCCATTCATCATAAGAACTAGTATTTTATTGCTATATTTTCAAAAATTAATTTCATACATCATTCTCAAAAAGATGCCTCACAACTATTATTTTCTTCTCTTCGCTACACTTTTATTTCATCATCATACCAATATAATCTTGTTCAGTGGTTTGTTTATACATTTTACCACTTTCTCATTTCATGTTACTGGATCCTAGTTGTGGTTAGGATATATTTTTTATACCTTTCCAGTTGCATTTCATTTTTCAATGCCTATTACGTGAATCTATCACATCTCCGGAACAAAATGCAAATTGATAACACCGAATAAATGCGCTAAAAGAGGGCACATAAAAAAGTAGCAACTAACCCCAGTATGCAATAGGTTGTAAATTGTCACACATTCAATTATCACAATGATTTCATTTTCTCCCCAAAACAACCACAAAAAACTTTCATTTTCACCCTCAAATCACAGCCACAAATAATTTCCATTTTCTCCCCTTAAATCACAGTCATAAATAACATATAGCCATTTAAGCAATTTGAAGTTAAATAGTAATTACAGTCACACCCATATTTTGTATGCCCTTTTTCTTCATTTTCATTATTATTTATTTAAAATATTTTAAATAAGATATATTTGATATTTAGAAAAATTATTTTGGATAAGATTATTTTATTTCATTAAAGTCTGTGCATGAATGTTCATATATAAATGTATGAATAGTACATTTTACATTATTTATTTATTTTTCTTTAAAATTCAAATCTTAATAATAATTGAGTCAACTATTTTTTATCATGCAAATTAAAAAATAAAAACTCACATACATATTTTAAAATAAATTTTTTTACTTATTTAAAATTAATTTTATTAGATTATTAACGTGAAATAGACTGTTTAATAAATTAATAGGTCAAGTTAAACTTTTTTAAAAAGTTAAATTAAATTTATAAAAAAATCCTGCAATATATAATAAATTAAACTTTAACTTTAATTTTATAGGACGTACCCGATATATGTTCAAAGTTTAATTTAACCTATTTTTATTCTTAATAATAACGCATCTTTCTATTTAAGAAAATTAAAGTTAAACAAAATAATTAACTAACATTATTTTTCTATCCTTCTTATTTTGATTATTACTATCTTTTATACTTTTTAAATTATGTATATTTAGCTATAAGAAACTGTTTAAATTATAATAAACAATATTTGTATTTAATTATTTTTTTACCTACATGAGAATATACCCGTAGTTTTGTTAATTTCATTTGTGATACTCCAAAATTTCTAAAATTATTAAAAATATATTTTAATTAAATAAATAGGTTTTATAATTATATTAAAGAATTTTTTTAAAATAGTTATGATTATTTTTATTAATTAAAAAAATATTATTTGTTATTATTAGGGATATAATTATATTTTATTTAACTATTTTGATTAGATATTATGACTTTGATTATTTTAGAGATTTTACATATAAGAATGTTTAAGATAAGGAGAATAAAGATCTGGATCTGCCTCTCCCTTGAATTGAGGAGGATGGCACTTCCGGAACTCGGCCAGGTCCCGGCTCTCCTGCGACCCAGTGGGTCTTGCCGCACCAGTTGCAGCTCTCTCCGCCTCCATCCTAGCAAAATAGGCATTTTGCTGTTGCATAGCCATGGCCATCATCTCCATGGCCCTGGCTATCTGTTTGTTGGTTCTAGACATTGTCTACAGAAGCAACAACACCTTTAGCAACAATATCTAAACCAAACAACAATTCAACGACACAACAAAACGCCACAACAATCAACACAGCAATCCACACATCAAGGCATCACAACTCAGAGTTAACACAACAAAGGCCTAAGGGAACCACCCCCAAAGAGTGTCCACTAGACTCGAACTGCTCTGATACCACTAAAGTGTAACGACCCGACAGGTCCTACACGCACCACTGAACACCGGAAACACTAGGCAGAAAGAACAAGTATATAAATATAGGTTCTAGAATATAATTATATACAAAGTCCTACTCCGACTAGGGTTAGAGTGCCAAAATAACAGTACCAAACAAGATACAACGCCAACCGCTACACCTACTAGCCACTACAACAAAACACCAATCAAACATAGCCAGCTCCGCCTACCATCTGCCTACTCATCACGAACCAAACACCTATTCCTGTTCTGCTCCCGTACATAGTACGATCATAGCAGTCCAACCACAAGGAAACAAAAAAGGGTAAGCTAGTATAGAAAGAAATAACGTATAACAAAATTCAAGTAATTAGAACAACTTCAACCGCCAATACAACAACATTCTACTATCCATCAATTTATACAACCAACCAACAATTGAATACAAATGCGTCGTCACGCATATCATCTCAGAGATCTCCTACAACAACTCAGCCGCTTTGGCCTACAACAACTCAGCCATTAAAGCCTACAACAACTCAGCCATTTAGGCCTACAACAACTCATATCAACATTCAATACAACCCAACTTTTGCTACTCAACATATCAACTTGCAACACAACACAGCTGGACAACTCAACATCAACCTTCAACACAACTCAACTGGACAACTCAACATCAACTTTCAACACAACTCAACTTTACAACTCAATATGTCAACTTATAGCACAACACAAGTATACAACACAACATCAATCAACCAACATCATCCAGTAGTCATCACAATATATTCATCTATTTCAACTCAACTAAGTATAAAACAACATCAACTAACATATAAGATTTCTCCTCCCCGCGCCCGGCGCACTCATGGTTACGCCCAGCGCGGTACAACTCGAGAGCACCAGGGGGCCAGCACGCCCAGCGCAAGCATGCTCGCGCTCAGCGGGACTCAGCCAGAGAGCACAAGGCTCTCCCGCGCTTGGCGCAACATCCATTGCGCCCAGCGCAGGCCAGGCAGAGACTTTAAGGAGTCTCCCACGCCCGGCGTACCTAACCCAGCGCTCAGCGCGGGGTAGGCAGAGACCACCCCTTGGTCTCGCGCCCAGCGCAAATCGGAATTGCGCCTAGCGCCCACGAGGCTGAGACTTCCAAGGAGTCTCACGCCCAGCGCGACAAGGGCCGCGCTTAGCGCAGCCGCTGGAGCCCAACAACAAGTTACAATGGGTATCGCGCTTAGCGCGGTCCAAGTCGCGCCCAGCGAGGGCCAACCAGAGACCCACATTCTCAAGCGCGCCCAGCGCACTCATCAAGGCGCTCAGCGAGCTTGACTAAATGAGGTACCCTGGCGGTCACGCGCTCAGTGGGATGAACAGCGCTCAGCGCGAAGCTCATCTGCAACCCTACCCAGTTCGAAAATTTCCCCAAACACCTGTAAAAATCACTTTCAAGTACATGCAATCCAGCCAAAGTGTCACATTCCCATCCAAGAGTTCAAAAACGACATTTTTTCATACATGCATCCACAAATCAAATAAAAACCAAGAATTTTCTCAAAACCCCAAAGTCCCCAAAACTCAATATTTCTCCCAAATCAGCCAAGAATCCGACAATCTTTAACAACCCAATGAGTTCTCAAACCCATTTCAACCAAAACGCAGCAAGAAAACTAACTTCCCTTACCTCGGGTGAAGAATCTGAGCTTCCAGGAAGAGAAACGGAACGAAGAGGAAGAGAGTTGGAGAAGAAGATGAAGGAAGAGGCTCCGCACAGCACGGTTCGACAAGAATTTCAACCTTCCATCAGCACCTTCAACCTCCAAAACCACAAGTTCAAAATGAGAGAAAGGAGAAGCAGAGAGTAGTGAAGTATGAAAGTGGAAGTTTAGAGAGAAGGTAAGTTAGAGAAAAGTCCGTACGGGAGGTCTCACAATATATAATATCATTAATATTTAATAAAATAATATTGACATTTATGTAATAATTAATTTAATTATCTTTAATTATTAATACAAAATCAATATATTTATTATTATATTACAGTTTTCAATTTTCTATATTTAATAAATTTAATTTAAATAATAAAATTATTTTTATAATTCTAAAATTTAGAATAATAAATAAGTTTTAACATTTTCTTTATTTTTAACAAATTTAAAATATTGTACAAAATTTTATATTTTTATATATAATTCTGAAAATTATAATTAACTATATTTATTTTAAAAAAAATTTAAAATCAGAAATATTATAATTTATAAATAAATATAATATTAATTTTATTATTAAGTATTATTCTTTATAAATTATTTAATTTAAATATTAAATATATTTTTTAAAATTAATTATAATTTTTGAAAAAATCTGAAAATCAAAAAATGAAAAATTATTTTTTTACAAAATCTGAACAAAAAAAGCCAAAAAAAAATGAAAAAAAAAAAAAAAAAAAACTCAAGTGAGAAATCGGTTACCCAGTAACCAATTTCTCACTTGGGCTTCAAAGTGGATTATTTGGGTAAAGAATAACCAACCTAGATTATTTAAATAAATAATTTTTTTTTGATATATTTTAAAAAAAAAAGTCGAGAAAATGTGTTTGTGCACTTTTACCTAGATGACGCGCGCCTCTTTTCGTGTAGAAGTCGAACTAATCTTGAAGAAGTTGGAAGGCACAGATGTAATCTTGTGAAGTACTCATTCTACGGTTTATCTATTTGTTAATCGAAAAGTTTACAAGTTATTGTTAAAATGAGGTTTAATATATCATTTAATTTTTGAATTTTTAAATATTTTTAACTAGATCTCTAAATTAAAAGTTTTTGTTATTAAGTCTCTCATTTATTTTATTTTTGTAATGAAAAATTATTAATAACACACTTTTTAATATATTTTTTAAACATATTTTTTAAAAATGAGATAAAATTTATTAAAAAAACACAAAATTTGGGAGTCCCACATCTTATTTAATGAGTTTTTTACTTTTTTCTCTTGATTTTGTAGTTTTCAATAAATTCTAACCAATAAGAATGAGTTTGTTAAAATAATACTCCTTCCATTTTTTATTCATAGTCGTTCAAGATTTTGCACGGGACTTAAGAAAATGATTGATATTTTAGTTTTCAAAAATATTTATTACTTACTTTCTTATTTTACCCTCTATTTTTTATAGTATTTCGTTGGAAATATATTGTCCTTTTAAATGCAACATTAAATTCACATAGGTGATTGGAGAAAAAGTAGGTAGACATTAGAAATAAATAGACACATTGTTCAGTAAACATACATTAATTATCAAGGGTAAAAATGAGAAAAAAAATTAATAAGTCATTAATTTTAGTAAAATAATAATGAAAAAAAATGACAAATTCTGACAAAACGACTATGAATAAAAAATGGAGGGAGTATGTTACTAGTACTCTTCTTTTATAATTTAATCTGTAAAGATATAAATTTATTTACATTTCATGAAATTGCACACAATATTGTGGATACTCATAGATGATGAAACAAAATAATAATTTAATATAGTTATTTAAATATATGAATACTAATTTATTTTTATTTTTTTAAAATTTCATGGATTTTGTAAATGAATTTCTAATCATAACTACAAAATTACAAAATTATTAAATGATGGGGAATATAATTATAATTTTTTTAAAATTTAAGGGTCAAATTAAAAATTTTCAAAGACTAAGCAATCTAATAATAAACCTTAAAAAGACTATTGAAGTTGAATGTCTATTACGACTATTTTTATAAGTTTTTATATATTTATGAAAAGAAAAGTTAAAAAGTTAATTTATCCTCCAAGTCTAGTTGCACCTGGCTCATTGCAATAAGCTTTGTTGCACCAGGCCCAATATAACTCTAATGCTAGCCTTACCTATTCATTAATTGATTTCTATTCCAAAATGATAATTGGGAATCATGCCTCCACTTAGTTAGGTAAAAGCTTACCATAACACCTAATTAGTTTGGCATAAATAAGATTCCTTCGGCCATAAGTCAAGCGTATTGTCCAACCAAAATATAAAGAACACTCCATTAAAAGCTAGTCGAATCAACTAGTATCCACATCTATACTCATAACTTGTTGCCACTACACTATATGATTAGGTTAACCACGAAATATTACCATTATGGATATATTATTGTCATGAATACGTGGGAACTGGCTAATTTCATATTTTGCTCCTATATATAATAAAGAATGAGAGAAAGGAAAACCAACATTGGTTTGTTAAAAATTCAACTTATCATCAATTTTGTGGTAGGGTTGATTAATAATTACATCCTCAATTATCAAGTTTATTCCTAAATAGAATTTTTTAGTATTTTTAATTTTTTTAAGGAACAAATCATTTCTGAAAACTCATTTTATCACTAATATATTATTATTCTGAGTGAAATTAGACTTAAAAATTAATATCTTTGAGCAAGATTTTGAGTTGAAGTTTCATGAATGAAAAATTACAATTTGAAAAGAATTTATGTTAAGTTGGAATATTCGATAAAAATTATTAATTAGGCTTTTTAGTAGATATTATTTATCAACAAAGCTACTTGATATTTTGCATTGTGACCTAAATTAAAAATAATCCTTTTTGACTTTGTTTAAATAAACCTCTCAATGTAAATTTGTAAGAAAAGACAAGAGAATGACAACATCAAATAAACTTCTATCATAAATAGTAGTGAGAAAAAGTCAAGTCTTACATAAAAGTTTATGACGTGACATATTTAAAATTTAATGTGATTTAACTTAATTAATAAAAATATCATATTTAAACTTTTAAAAATGTTAAGTTTGGATTTATAAAAAAAAACTTTGTTTGATGTGAAAGACAAATCTAATTATTTATATAATATAATAATAAATTTAATATGCATATTAAGTTACAAATAATATAATTAAATAAATAATTTTATAATTTAAAAATCAAATTATCAATGACATTCTCATTTTCACTCAAACGTTATACATTATTTATTCTTACGAGATAAAAAAAATCAAATATAGAAACCTAACAACCACATTTTTGTCTTCGCAAGTACATTGTTTATTGAAACTGTTAGATTTTGTTCATAATCACGTGAGGAATTGCATAAACTAGTAGGAGCTACATAATATAGAGAGCAACTTATGTTTGTTTTATATTTTTAGCTTGTATTTTGAATATTTTTACGTTAGTTTTATATTTTCTAATTGTTAATTTTGAAAATTTTTATGATAGTTTTGAAATTTTTTTTAGGTTTAGTTTTATTTATTTTTAAATCTAAATTTTAATAATAATGCAATAAAATTTTTTTTTTACCATGAAAATTAAAAAACTTGTAAACTTATTAAAAATAACTCGGTTGACTTATTTAAAATTATGTATATTGATCTATTTAATATCATTAATGTAAAATAGCTTTTTAAATAGATTAATAGACTATGTCAATTTTTTAAAAAGAAAGTCAAGTAAGACTTGTAAAAAAAATTTACAATATATAATAAGTCAAATTTAAACCTTTAACTTTATAAAACATATCAAACCTATATATTCAAAAGTTGGTTTGACATAACATATTATCATCCCTATTCATAAGTTAAAACAAAATTATGAACTTAAATTTATTTTTATAGAAGTTATCTTGTCTAATTTCTCCAAAAATTGAGGCATATACAAGTCTGTTTGAATATAAGTTTAAAAGTCTTTTTGAGAGTTTTTATTTACTAAAAAATATTCATTTTCAATATAAAAGTTCTAAAAAAACGTTTCTATTTTGTATTTAAATATACTCTACTTCGACTTAACAACTGTATGTTTGTCGTTGTTTTTTTTTGGTTTCGATAACTCGTTTGAAGTGAGCTATTGTTTTGGTCATCCGTTTGTTTCTCATATTTTTTAAATTATTTACATGATATGATCGGATTCAGAATCTTATTTTAACAAAGCAGTAAACTAGTTGTATGTGTGATTTCTTTGTGCTCATTCCATATTCATGTCACTATTTGAGAAGGATACAACAAAACCATGAAATTTGATTTTGAAAGAAAGTGAATTTTGTACAGTTGTCTTCTTTAACACTGTTGCTGCTTCTCTACCTCTTTAAATCTCTCATTCAAACTAAGTACTCGTCTCTATCTGGTTCTTCGTTTTAAGTGGTTTTAATTCTGTAAAATGGTGGTATGCTAAATAGTGACTATGTTTAAGTTGTTTATGTTGATAATGCTTATGAATTCACTTATGTTTTGATAAATAATAAAAAAAGAGCAAACTATACCTTAATTTTTCTTTAAATACACTAAAAGTTTACCTTTTACTTGCTAAAATTGTTCTTTTTAAAAGATAAGAAAATTATAGTTAATAAATAGCAATTTAATTTTATCTTCGTGATTTTAATTTTCAAGCATCAAGGGTAATATTTGAATATGCAAGAAACACATATAAGGGGATTAAATGTGTGTGAGTAAATTTGAAAGCTTTTTTGCAAATACACAAGTATAAGTTCATAAACAAGCTTTCATCTAAAACAGGTGTAAGAAGAGGGATAAAAAAAGAACATTTGATAATTTTATATTGGTTCATTCGACTTAAGTTACATCCAGTTTACCTTTAAATTTGAAGGGTTCAACTAACTTGAAACTTTTACATGTGTTCTTTTAATGTCACTTCTAGCTTATAAGCACAAACAACCTTTTTGTAGTTTCTTTTACTAAACTCTTCAAGCTTACAAGGTTTTATTATAAAGGTGTTACAAGATCTCACATAAAGGATATGAATTTTTTGGTACACTTCACATAATAACTTGTTAAGGTAAAGATATTCTATCTTATGCTTATCTTTCATCTGTTGGATGAATGTTACAAGACGTAAAATTGATCAGAGTTCTGACACAACAAAGAATAAGCTTATATTCACAAGGTTCAGAAGGTTCTTTTTTCTTTTAAGGTTTTCTCGTATTTATAGGTTTTTTGAGAAAATATTTGTTGTGTTAGCCTCCATTCAAGATTGTTCTAACTTGGTCATAAATATATGTGAATATGGTTTGATTCATGCACTAGGAGGTTCAGAACATTAAAGCCTTTTGTTGGAATAAGGCATGACACAAAATTGACTTTATTGAATGCATAATTGTAGGGATTGAAACATCCCTTTTGTAGCTGATTTTCCTTTTTTAGATGCTACATTGTGACTGTTTTATTGTATCATTTTGCATACCTACACAAAAAGAAAATAAAGTGTACAAACATTTGTAACTAACACAACTTATTATAACATTAATCGATGACTATTTTAACGTTTATAAGGTTTGTTTTAAGTGCAAAGACGTTCAAACAAGCGTTGAATTTGTATGCACTTTCGAATTCAGACGTTGGTTTAACATGTTAGACATTGGATGCAAAGGTTGACTAGATGATAAAACTTAGTGCTACACTTGTTAATTTTAAGCATATGATAGAAGATAAATTATTTAATAAAAAAAACTTAAATATGTTTGGTCCCTCAAATTTAAGTTAAATTTATTTTTTGTCCCTCAAATTTAAAATTGTTATTTTTAGTCCCTATAATTTTTTTTTAAAAAATCTTGTTTTAGTCTCTCAAGTCACTAATAATATATCTAAAAGTGATAGATTGAGACAATTATGCAATATTAACTGAATTTAATATGATACTTTCACTAACAAGAATATAAGTAAGTACATTCTATACAACAATATTTTGACAGTTTTTCTAATAAAATTTGAATATAAGAATTAAAATAAGATTATTCGAAATTACAAGAACTATTTTTTTTTTTAATTTTAGAGACTAAAAAACTAATTTAACTTCAATTTTAGGGCCTAAAAACATATTTAAGTCTAAAAAAAACATTTTTGTCTTAATTTCTTTTATGTTTTTTTGTGTATGTCTTCTATAATGACTTGGTTGAATCATTAGTCTATCAAGATTATGAATTTGTTATCATCAAAATTAAAGTAGTAAACACTTTTATTTGTCTTTGAATCAATAATATTTCATCAACTTGTATCTTAATATCTTCATATTGCCATTCATTTAAAATTGTATTCTCAACCTAACACTCCTTTCCTCAAAATTAATTATCATCTTTTATAAAGCTTTTTCTCACTTCAAAAACTTAACCATATTATACCTACATTATTTTAAAGAAGTGCAAACTTGCATGTTTCTATCAATTGTAGAAAAACGTTAGTTAGAAAGGAGCAATTTCTGACGAACCATGTATTAGATTTCTCATTGAAAATACATGTACAAATGTATTTTTTTTTAAAAAAGCACTAATGTACCTTTCAACTATTATTCAACTCATACTATAAGAAATGTTACATACAATGACATACAAAAAGTATTACTATAGTTATAATATATGTATGTATATATTTATTTGATTTAGCTATACATAATTTTAATATTGATTTTAAATGAGATTTAACAACATATTTTGTGTGTCACTATAATCTATACCTACACTTTTTAACAATATATCAATATATATTGTATTTATTGTGTATGTAAAAGTATTTTTTAGTGACACTATAAGATGCATGTCACTATATGATAATTTTCTTATAATGTCATAACATGGGTTTGACCAAATAACCTTATAGAACACAAATTACTATAGTATTAATTAATTAGAAAATGAAAAAGCTCACTTATTGAACACCTAATAGAAATGTAAGGTAGTAATACATCACACATTAATTGATCTCACAATCATTGAAAATTTTTCACCAAGCCCTTGAGAAAAATGGAAATACATAAACATATTTGACAAGCTGATCATATTGGTTACAAATTGATCACAACTTACAAACTTTTAACGATTACATATTGGTCACTATCACAAATATATCACCTTTAGCGGGCTAAGTATGTACAAGTTAACTAATCATTATCACAACACACAATTTTACTATCTTTAGCCAACACAAAACAAATGAATGCCAACAAAATGCATGTGCAAACCAGTTATGCGTGTGTTGCATGTTTCAATTTGTAATACAAGTCTCCCTAAACTTTGAACCGGACAACCTACCTTAACATGAGTGAGAAATAAAACAATTTAAGCACAACTCGTAACTCCTTCTCTCTAAAGAGCTCAGAGCTTGAGGGGCTTATCTACAATCCAACTCACATAAGTTGAGCTAGCCCCCACCTGCTCACCCATTTTGGGCCTCCAGCCTATCATTATAAAGTGAAACCCTAGGAAGTTAACTCCTAATACCTAAAGAGATATCTTGATATGAATATATTCTAGAAAATAGTGAGCAAGCAAATTATAATCACCTGATAGAATATCTTCACTTATGAGAAACAATATCTTTATTGATCAATAACAATATCTACAAGATATTATACACCATTATCTAAAAAAATAAAGATAAGATCAATCACATATATATGAGGTACCAAGTATCATTCCACTTTAATCTCATTCTTAACCTAAACTCCTCTTTAACTTGAACATCGAAATGTCTTTGTAGGTGTCCTCTATCACTGCAAATATTAGAACAACTAAAATTTCATTCTAACTGTTGCAGTACTTATAGATTTTGATAAGAACAATATTCAATATGTGAACTAAGGGATCTAGCTTAATGATTGACTAGTATATGTAAATTATTGTAATTTCATAAGTACAAATTCAATTCTAACATATCAAAATTAAAAACAATTCCTAAAATCCTATAACATAATTTTCATCCTTAACTTATTGACTTAAACGAAGAATTAAAAATATTAACTCTGACAAATGGTCTAAAAATGCTACTCATATTAATGATAATTTATTATAGGATTAAATATCACCTATTATCGTGTTCAACTAAAATTGAACTTTTTGAAAGGAGTATTTAAGGATCTAACTATGACTAGATTATATACAAACTTCCATCCTATTCTATATCCTTCAAATCAATCACTAATTTAATCTTTTAAAAGTTTCTATTGGATTTTGTTGACCAATATGGTTTTAGGGATTTGATAAGTTTAAATTTTGGAGAAGTAAAAAAAAAAACAAAACCAACCATCAATAGCAAAAACTAGTATGTTTTTAATTATGAAATTCATACACAAAAGGAATTTGTTAATATAAAACCACTTTCAATATAAAACGTATTTTAGTAAATTATAAAAACTTTTCTCTAAATACACGAAAAGTGTATCTTGCTAAAATTCTCTTTTTAAAATAATAAAGGAGTGGTAGTTGATAAATAAAATTTAATTTTTATATTCTTAATCTTAATTTTCAAGTCGCAAAGTCATATAATATCTCATCAATTGTATCTTGTTATCTTCATATTGTCATGCATTCAAATAGTCAGTTATATCTCTATTCTCAATCCAAATCTCTTTTCCATATATCCATGATTATATTTAATAAAACTATTTACTTCAATAAATTTACTACAAAATATACCAACTTTATTACAAAATAAAAATATCAACAATAATCTATTGTAGCTATTTTTTTTTGTTATTTGTAGTTAGTTAGAATCAATTATGTTGATTATTTATTTTTTACACCTAATTTTTAGCTTTATTCCAACTTGTATATTAACCATATTCTTCACCATAATGAAATAAGACAATCATCATTGTTAATAATTCTCTCTCTCATTTTTCTGTCTATATTGATTTGTGTTCAGTTTTTGGTATGGTATTAGAGTTCTTCCTCACTTTTGGCTTGTCAGTTTCATAAAGATGAGTGGAGAGACTGACTAATTTCTCAATGTTCATAATTACTTGTATCTACATCCAAATGAAAATCCTGCTATGAGTCTTATTTCTCCTTCCCTCAATTCAACAAACTATCATTCTTGAAGCAAGTCTATGATAATTGCTTTGAGTGCCAAGAATAAAGTAGAATTCATTGATGAAAGTGTTCCACAACCATTAAAGACTGATAAAACATGTGGAGCTTGGAAAAGGTGTAGCAATATGGTGATTTCTTGGTTGGTACATTCGGTTTCATCATCAATATGCTAGAGTTTTTGGATGGATCAAGAAAAATAGATTTGATGCGACCTTAAAGCTCTTTACTCACAAGAAGACCTACTTTTGATTTTAGACCTACAATTGGAGGCATCCCCTATAAAATAAGGTGATCTTTCTATCACAAATTTCTTTACTAAACTTTAGATAATATGGGATGAATTAAAGAGTTTTAGGTCAAATCTAGTTTGTGTATGCACTAGTAAATGTACATGTAAGGTTGTATCCACCTTTGCTCAAGGAAAATTAGAAGATCAATCAATACAATTTTTTGTGAGGACTTAATGATCAGTATGATAATGTACGATCTCATGTTCTCTTAATGGATCCATTGCCTTCTATTACAAAAAAATTTTCATATGTTGCTCAAGAAGAAAGGTAATTAATAGTGAATAAGACTTTCTCTAAAAATGTTGATGCAAAAACAAGAAACGGTTCCATTAATGCTATTGGCTCGGATTCAAATTGTAGTTTATATGAACAAATTGGACACAGTGAGAGCACATGTTTCACAAACATGTCTTTCCTCTCAACTTTGATAACAAGAATAGCAAGGGTGCATATAATCATGGGAAAAATTACATTCATTGTTATAGGAGCAGGCACATTATTGATGTGTGTTATAAGAAACATGGATTTCCTCCTGGACACCAATTATATAATGTAAAATCTCCATCCACCAATAACATTGTGATTGGTGAAGGAAAAGGCATAGAGAATGATCAACATGTTCCTACTAACAAGCCCTAAGATATTCACTTTTCACCTCAACAATATCAAGCTCTATTGGTTTTAATTTAGCAACCACCAAATGCAACTTTAGCATCGAACGTGGCTCACACTAATCAAATTGGTTCCATTTCATCCTACTCGACACACACATCTCTTGTCTTAGGTAAAATCGGATCAATCATTTGCACTACAAACACATAATACACAACTCCTTGGATCCTTAATTCGGGAGCAACAAATCATCTTTCATTTTTCCTTAAATTTCAATTCACACCATGCCATTGATTCGATTATTGTAAGTCTTCCCACTAGTCAACAAGTCACTACCACACTCTCTAAGATCGTTAAATTTTCTGCAATTTTTTAGCTCACAAATTTCCTTTATATTCCTTCTTTCACTTTTAATTTGATTTATATCTCCAAACTTGTCTTTACTATACCAAGTCAACTAATCTTTACTACTAAAAATTGTATTATTCAGGACATGCAAACCCAGATGAAAATTAGTTCAGTTGATGTGAGAATGGGCTTATACTAGCTCATGCCAAATCACTTGGATCCACACTAGCTATATACGTTCTACCATTTTCCATCCCAAATGTAATGTGATACACATTGGCCTATGGCATTTTCACTTGGGCCATTTATCTAGTGAGCATTTGCAACTTATGAAAAAATATCTTCATTCTTTGAATAACAATAAAAATTTTACTTGCAATACATGTCACTATGCAAAACAAAAAGAAATCGATTTCCATTTAGCAATTCCTATGCTTCATAGTCTTTTGCACTCATATAAATGGATGTATAAGGACCATACTCCACACCATCTATGCTTAGTCATCATTATTTCCTTATAATAGTGGATGATCACACACATTACACCTAGGTGTATTTGATGCGGAATAAAATTGAAACTCACACGCATTTTACTAATTTCATAACTCATGTCGAAAATCAATTTAATACTCATGTTAAAGTATTCTCACAAAAAATAACATCGAATTTTCCATGCATGACTTTTTAAACTCTAAGGGAACTATTCACCAAACTTCTTGCATAGAAACACCACAACAAAATGACATTGTGGAGCAAAAACATCAACATTTACTCAATGTCACATGTGCACTTCTATTTCATTCCAACTTACCCTATAGTTTTTGGAATTTGGATTATTGCATGCAACTTAATTACTTATTAACTGCATTCCAACACCATTTCTTAAAAATACATCTCTGTTTGTAAAACTTCATGGTCACCAATGTGATATTTCTATGATCAAAGTTTTTACGTGTCTCTATTACATCATCACTACTACTTCCCAACATAATAAAGTTGACCAGAGAGTCCACCCTTACATTTTCTTAGGTTTCCTACTTGATACCAAAGGTTACTCACCTATAATCTACACTTTCTCAACCTTACCATTAATGTTATTTTTTACAATGATCCTCACACTAGCTCCATCTCTTCTCCACCTTTCACATATGACTATACCTACCCCAAAACACATTTGCCCATAGTTGGCACTCTTAACTCATCTTTCTCCAATATTGATTATCTTTTATCACCTACACCACCTAGCTCAACCATCATTTATCGTTCTACTTGACAATGTCAACCACCCTCATATTTGAAGGACTTCCACAACATTCTTGTATCAACTTCCACTTATCCAAATCTAGGTATTCATTATCCCATTGAAACGTAATATTTGTGCTATGACTGTCTTTCACCCATATATCACCATTTTATTGTTTCTATATCTGATGTCATCGAGCCCACTTCTTATGTTGAAGCCTCAAAGAGTGGTTGTTGACTTAAAACCCTTCAATCCAAAATAGATGCCCTTCAAGCAAACCAAACTTGGATGCTCACAACACTCCTACCTCACAAATTTGTTATTCGATGTCATTGGATATATAAAGTGAAGTATAATGTTGATGGAACTATCTAATGATACAAAGCACGCCTTGTTGCCAAAGGCTATATTCGGATGGAAGGATTGGATTTTCTTGACACATTTTCCCTAGTTGCTAAGTTTACAACTATGAGGCTCCTTCTTGCCCTAACTGCCATTTATAATTGGAACCATAAATAGTTGAATGTAAACAATGCATTCTTACATGGTGTGCTACATGAGGACCTACGTATGCAATTGCGTCCTGGCCTTCATCTAACTCATTCCAACCAGGTTTGCAAGCTCCAATGTTCATTATATGGGTTAAAACAAGCTAGTTGATTAGTAATGGTTTGCCCGACTCTTCTTTTCTCCTCAACCATGGTTACCACCAATCTCTATCTGATCCTTCTTTATTTGTCAAGTTCTCTAGTTCCATGACTAAGACCTTCCTTGTCTATGTAGATGATAGTGTCCTTGTAGGTAACAACATTTTTGAAATATAACATATTACTTAGTTTCTTGATGCCACGTTCAAGATAAAGGACTAGGGATGACAAATAAACCCGTACTCGCAAGTAATATCCGAACTTGTCCTGACTTTGATAGGGAATACCTAGTTTGACCGAGTACGGGTATGGGTACGAGTATAGGTAAAACCCAAAATATTAAATCGGGGACGGGGACATGTATATACTTACCCGCCCCGTTCCCGTCCCCGTCCCCGTCCCCATCCCCGTTTTAATACCCGTACTTGATTTAATTATTTAAAAAAAATTAACATTTATAAAATTATGACTTAAGAGTCTTAAGACTCTAATGCACCTACGACCCTGCCCCACATAGCCATATGCATTTGGGATTTTGGGAACAAGTTAGGGTTAAAACTTAAAAGTTCCAAGAGTTGAGACTCAAGCCAAAGTCGCACACACCACTCCAATGGTCCAACCTCCAAGTGCAACATGCTTTCTCCCTCTGAGCGACTCTTGAGTCCAGTCATGCAACCACTCCAGTGCAACACTCTGATATAGGTAGATTGATTTAATCACCAGTTGTATTTTTCTTGACTAGGTTAGATGAACTCCACACCAATGAGTTAATAAAAACTTGATCTATTTATTGTAAGGGGCTTAAAAGCTATTCTAATAGATCAAAATAAGCTGGTTGTAGTAGTTGGTGGAGGGACTGCTTTAGCAGTAGGGATCTACACTAGGAGTACGGGTATGGGTATACCCGATACCCGACAGGGACGAGAATGGGACGAAAATTACATACTCAACGGGTATGAGGACAAGGATTGGGATGAGTTTTAACTGTGGGGATAAGGACGTGTATCATGAAACCCATACCCGACCCGCCCCGTTGCCATGCCTATAAAGGACCTTGGTGATCTAAAATATTTTCTTAGGCTTGAAGGAATAAGCCTAGTATCCATATATCTCAATGCAAATACACCTTTGATCTCCTCTTAATTTGTGGTATTCTTTCTTCTCGCCCAATATCCACACCCATGGACTATGCACTCGTTTCTCCACAACCACCCACACTCCTCTCCCGGATCCATCGTCTTATTGTATACTCATTTATCTTACCACCACTTGTTCTGACATCACCTATGCAGTTCATCATCTTAGTCAGTTTATCTCTTTTCTTACCACATCTCATTCCCAAGGTATTTTTTGTATTCTCTGTTACTTGAAGTAAGCTCCCGGTTCAGGTATCTTCTTGTTGGCAAATAGCTCACTCCAACTCAAAGCCTTCAGTGATTTAGATTGGATTGGTTGTCCTTACACTAGACATTCCATTATAGGTTTCTCTACTGCCTTGGGGAATATCTCATTTCCTAGTACTCCAAGAAGCAACCCACCGTTTCTTGCAACTCATCATTAGAAGTTGAACATTGTGCTCTCGCTTCCACCACTTGTGAGCTTCAATGTCTCATCTACCTCTTTGAAGATCTACATGTCCCCTTTTGCACTCCTCTATTGTGAGCTTCAATGTCTCACCTTCTTAGTTTGAGGGGAGTCTCAATGACTATTTGTTGTTGTTGTTTGTTTTTTTGTTATTTGTAGTTAGTTAGAATTATTTATGTCGATTATTTTTCTATTATACCTTTTCAGCTTTTTTCCAACCTGTATATAAATCATTTTCTTCACTAGATTAAAATAAGGCAGTCAGCACTGTTATCCATTCTCGTTGGTTTATCTTTCTGTATTGATTTGTTTTCAATTTTGTTAAAAAATGCAAAAGATGCATGTTTCTGTCAATGGTCAAAATGTTAGTTAGGCGATTCCTAATCACGAACCGTCCTTAATCAAAATATATGTATAAATATATTTATTTTAAAATTATTAATGCGCCTTCAGTTATAATTTAACTTATAAGTTATAACATGAGTTTGACCAAATACTATTGTAAAACATAAATTGGGCCATGAATTACTTTTGTAAAAGAAAAGAATCTTTTATCGGGCAGAAATACAGGGTAATAAATCATGCATTAACTGATTTTGCAATAAATAATTTTTTTTTTACCAAACCCTTGAAAAAATAAAAATACATGACCATTTACATTACAAAATTTTTTTATAAAGTTTAAATATGTTTTTAATTTCTGTTGATTTTTATTTTTATATTTTTTCTTTATTTTTAAAATAATGACTTAAGATTTTAGAGATATGAAAAAAAAAATTATAAGGAAAAAAAATCAAAATTTACTCATTTTAAAAAGATCAAAATAGTATTTACAAATTTTAGAAGAAAAAAAATAAAGATAATTTTTATAGAGATCAAAATTAAAACTAACTTATTTATAAAAATTAAAAACATATTTAAGAGAAAGTATAATCTCAATTTTCATTCTTAACGTGTAGACTTAAAGAAGTGAATTTATTTTGTTATGAAAAAGGTTTTGATTAATTAAAATTAGTTTGTTGTTACAAAAGGTCAAAGAATACTGCCAACATAAGTGATAATTTATTACGAGATTTTATATTGCCTATTAACGCATTGTACTAAAATTAAACTTAAAAAAAGTATTTTAAGTTCTACTGTCAATATAAAAAATATAAAAAATTGTTTCGTCAACCAATCAAAAGTTATTATTAATATAATTTTTAACGTAAATTTATAAAATTCAATAAACAGTAATTTGTGATTAAATAACTGTATAAAATTATTTTCTGTACCGAATGAGTCGATAGAATTGGCTGGGAGCCGAGTGAACCAACTCAACGCTCGCCCCTTCAAGGATCTCGGAAAGATTCGGCATAGGGCGGCATCATCGGTGGTGCTCAAGGTAACCTGGGTCAAAAACACATCCACGTGTTCATCTGGGTCGGTTGTACCATCGTATTTGTCAAGGGGCAGGGACTTCCAGTGGTCAAGAAGTGCCGATTGTATGATGTTCGACGTAAATGGATGTCGGTGTGCCCCGACCGGCAGTGGTTGTGCCGGTCTTCCGATCGAAGCATGGATGCCTGGGGGCGCGACAGAGGTATGAGGAAAAGAGGTGTGATGACCGTGCGAGTGAAACGATCCTTGAGTGTGAGTCGTCTCGGATGGTTTCCATGTGGGGTCTCGGTATTGGTTTTTTAGAGCAGCATTCTCTTCTTTCAATGCTGCCATCTCGGCAGCATCTCTCTCTCGCTGCTGTTTCATGGCGATCATTTCCTCTTTCATCTGGCGTACCATATCGGTCAAGTTTGTCTCCTCAACCGTCTCGGCCCCGGACTGGTGCTCCTCTTCGGACTGTTGCCCTTCAAAATTAGTATTCCTTGTCTTTACCATGATTCTTTTACTCGTAAACTTTCGATGCTTCTGCAATGCTTTCGGTTCGGCCCCACGGTGGGCGCCAAAATGTACCTGCTCAAGGGT
Source organism: Cajanus cajan (assembly GCF_000230855.2). Taxonomy (NCBI): domain Eukaryota; kingdom Viridiplantae; phylum Streptophyta; class Magnoliopsida; order Fabales; family Fabaceae; genus Cajanus; species Cajanus cajan. Next base: position 13,890,504 of record NC_138525.1, read on the forward strand.
ACACTCGTAGTCTTCTTGGTAAGAAGGGCCGAACAGATACTTCAAACGGATTCTTCAGAGGGAGGAGGTACCTGCAAAAGGCACTCCGACGCTCAAGTCAGGACAAGCACGATATTCTAGGATAATTCATGAACCGTGACGTACCTCGTTGCGTGTGACCTATTTATAATACCTGGCATGGGCCTGAACGTGGTGGGCCTATTCTAATCTTTACCAAATTAGGTAATACGATGCTAATCAGCTAATCATGTCTTAATTAGGCACTTGTCCTTGTTAACTATGATTTGTACTATAACCCGTTTAACCTATCGGCACATTGCCGAGCCGACAGGCTAATGCTTGGGAGGTTGCATGTCTTCGACTGTTGACCGGGCCGGTAAACGTTTACTTGGTAATCTTATCGGATCGGCATTTGGCCGAGCCGATACGTAGGATGCGGGGATGCATCATGCTGTTTGCATCGGCCTTCAGCTGGGTCGATGCTAACGTCAGCCTTGGGTATGGTCCAGTTCGCATGGTTGTCTGACGGAACGGCACGTGTTGGTCAACGTGACCGATAGGGTCCTCCCGGTACATTTTCTATTGTAAGTACACAATTTTTTTCTTTAATTTATATACAACCTTTCAAGTTTCAACACTATTCTCTATCATTCAAATAATTACAAATGAATAATCTTTGAAAAGGTGTTGCAATAGATATTTCGTTTACTTGATAATGTGGTTTTGAGAATTTAGTAAGTTTTAATTTTTAAGTTAAAAGTCAATTAACTAAAAACAAACTATATCTATTAGTAGGAAAATGGTGTTAGTTGATAAATATAACAAATTAAGATAAACTAGTGTTAGTTGATAATAATAATTAATTATTATTTTTATAATCTCAATTTTCTTATTACAAAATAATATCTCATCAAATTTTTTTTAATCATATTATTAATACGAAGTATTTACTGACTTTCTCGATGATGAATTTGGTTAAATCACCTTTTATGGGGTCTCTCATCCTAACAATGTTTTTTTCCATACCCAAAACTTGACTTGTTGGTATAATGTCTCATTAATTTGTGTCTCCATATTGTCATGCATTCAAAAAATTAGCTACATCTTTATTTTTAATCCAAATTTATTTTCCTTAAAGTTCTTCACCCTCAACACTTATAAATTATCTTGGTCTTAATTTTTAAGCGATGCAAGATTTTTAAGTGTACTAAAACAAGATCGAGGCTAAGAAATTTTACTATATTATACTAATACTATGGAGGAAAAAATGCAAACATACATGCTTCTATCAGTGGTAAATTTTTGTAGTTTGATAGGAGCAATTTCTAGCACATCATGTATTAGATTCCCTTTTCAAAATATATGTATAAATATATTTAAAAATATATTAATCTTCATTTCAATTATAACTTAAATCATAATGGGAGTTCAACCAAATTATCTTGAAAAATATAAATTGGGTCATTAATTACTTTTGAAAAAGAAGATAATCATTTACTAGATTCTTAAATCCTAAGTATGAATCTGTCAAATGCAAAATTCACCATTGTGCCAAGCATAACTTTATGGCATTAAATGTGATGTAGGCTAGAGGTTCTTTGTCTCATTGACATTGGGCGCGAGATTGGTATCGTCGAGTGTGAGTTAGAGGAGCACTCTCTAACTTGGTCACATAGAACATGGTTGAATGGCACCAGACATGGTTACCTTAAGTGCTCTTTGGCATGATGACACTAGGCCCTGGTTAATGATGTTGAGTCCAAACCCTTAATATTTTAATTAAGACAAACCTTATGAACAAATGTCGTAAGCCTTCTAAGAATTTATACTATTGATGAGTTTACTTAGTGTATTCAGAACATCAATTAAAATAAACTCAAGATTGATTCAAAATGATTCTTAGAAGATGGCTCATAATCAATATAGCATACGTATCATAATGAAACTTCATAAGCAAGAACTCGGGATGACTTAGAAGGAAAGACTATGAAGTTTATTTGTATAATATCTTGAATTCTAGGAATTCATTTGAGGAGATCTCAGTGGCTATGAAAAGCTTGAAGAAGTATCTACATTCTTCACAAAAATATCAAGAGCTTATATGGAGTAGATCATGTGCAAAACCGCAAAAGAAGTTGTAGATAATGTTAATCTTGACTGAAGAATGCAACTACTGTATTTTGCACATATCTTGAGTTATAAATACTATCTTGAGATAAACTTTGTGGCTATGGAAAGCTAGAAAATTATTTACAATATTTATGAAGAATTCATACACATGAAAATCCTAAATCATGGACAAATATGGAAATCAAGATGATAACATTATATTTTCTTTTTGCAACACAAACACAATGCAATATTTTGAGCATATTTAGAGCTGTAAACATGTATTTTAGCAAAACTTGGTGGCTACGAAAATATAGAAGAATTCTCTAAAACTTTGATGAAGAATTTGTGAGATAATAAGGTCTCTATCATGGACAAATTGTGTTTGCAATATGAAAACACTGATTTATTCAAAACAAAATGATGTTGTTGTAATGTTTTGGGAAAAACTTATGATACAGAGGTTCAAATTCATGAAACCAATTCCTAATGATCAAGGACAAATTTATCTAAAAGTTTTATAAAAACATCCCTGTGACAACTTAAAATAAGAATAAGCTTAGTTAAGGATTGTTAATTAACATATGAAACATTGTCTATCCTAAATAAGAAGATGGGCATCTTCTGTTGCTAATTTGAGGGGGTTCAAGTTGGACATCTTCTCTCAAGGATGATTCCTTGAATACCTTGTATAAAAGTCTTTTTAATGGAATCTCAACATTTGAAAGTTTTAGTTCAAACTTAGCTACTCAGACGATTAGTAATGAAGACCCTATTCAAAAGGTTGCACAAAAGAATACTCCAAAGCATGCTCAAAAGGAAGCATTAAAGGAAGCTTAAGAAGTAGACTGGTTCTAAAACATATGCTAACAACTCTAAAAGCATAACATTTTATGTCAGCATTACTTAAAAAAAACAAGCTAGCTCCAACATATATATTTTGAAGGCTATAAAAGGAAGGCATTGGGCTCATTTTCAAGCAAGCAAGAACAAAGAGAGAATACCCAACTATCAAGGTTGTAATCCTTGCTTCACACTTTGATATATTTAGAGATCTCCACTTCTGTTTTTGTTTCAATGTTATAATAGCAAAAAATGAAGTGTGAATCTTTCTTAATGGAAGCTTTTAGTTAGGAGAGGTTGTTATAACCAAAGCAGTTGCTAGGATACACAAAATCCCACTTTTGCAAACATTTTATCTATCCAAATCTAAGTTGTAGAGGTGTAGGAAGAATAGAAAGAAAACCAAACAAGTGGTTGTGAGACCTTATAGAAAGTAGTTGTGAGTGTGGGTATCTTAACAATTGTTGAGAGAGAAATCTTAGTACGTGGCTAAGTGAAAAGACACTAACAATAGGTAGCTATGAGTGTGGTTATCTCAACAATTGTTGAAAGAGAAATCTTAGTAGATGGCTAAGTGTAAAACACTAACAATAGGTGGTTGTGTAGTGTGAAATTTGTATTAGTAGGTGGTTGTGATTGAATAACAGCTGGTTGGGTTCTTAGTGGAAAATCCAAGAAGGTTGTATGGGGACTAGATCTAGCCTAAGTTGGGGTGAACCAGTATAAAAACTTAGTGTTCAATATCTTTAACTCTATCTCCTTACTTGTTCCAGTTACCTTAATGCTTTATATATTTGTTACATAATCTATCATTGCTTTAAATTGTTCAAAAGAAAGATTCATGAGAAAACTAAGTTTTTGAACACTTAAAAGCATCAGCTTATTAGTAATAGATTTGCATAAAAAATAAATCTTTTATAAAGGAACTTGTTTATTAAATGTTATTGCATTCACTATCATGCTACTGCATAATCTATTTTGTTGATAATTAAGCTTAGAAATCATTTACAGAAAAATACTTTAAGATCCAACACTCAGAAGCATTAGCTTCTGAAGTTGTCTTCAAGAGATCACTCAGCTCCAACATATAGAAGCATATGCTTTTGAGAAACTAATTTTTATAAAAGAACTGATTTTTAAAGAGCATGACAATTCAACCCCCTTTCTTGTATGCTAACATTCACTTCAATTGGTATCAAAGCTCGGCTCTTAGAGTTGAGCTCTGTTGCAACCCAAAAAATTTCAATCTTACCTACAGATGGTTTTGACTTCCATTTGAAAATCTCATCGGTTTAGGAATGCTCGAAGACCATACTTAACCTTCACCAATAGTTTTTGAAAGAGGTTCTTAGGAGTCGCCATAAACATTTTACTCAAAATGTCAAAAAAAGGAAAAGATTTTCAAAATTCAATAATGGCCTTGACAGCCAAAATTAGATTCAGGGGTCAATTACGTGTAAGGAAGGTGTTAGACACCCTATAATGTCCTAATTCGGTACCCTATGACGATTTAAGAATAATAACAAACAATAATTTATCTGTTTACCCCTTTTATTAATTATTTACATATTAAATATCTACATTGTGAAAGAGATTTCTAATAATAATAACACAAATAAAATAATTAAATAAATAAAGTAGGAGCAAGGGAATTTAATGAAAATACCTCCACAACAAGCTTTTATAGGATAAATCTCCAAATCTTAGTACACAGGTGTGTTTTAACAGCCAGTTTTTTACTCTATATTAGCCTCATAAACACTCAGGAAAATACAGCGAGGGATGAGAGAGATTCTACTCAGACTAAGTCAACTGAGTAGTGTGTGTGTGTGAATGCATGTGTCAAACATGCATTTATAGGCACCTGAAGGCGCGGAATGACCATTTTGAAGGTCGTTCTAAACTAGGGTTTTAGGCCAAATTTTGAGTTGGGAACGGGTCGTTATAGTTTGGGAATAACTCGTTCCCAACTAGGGTTACATGTTATTTTTATGGACCGGAATGACTCGTTCTAAATTGGGAATAGGTTGTTCCCAACTAGGGTTTTAGGCTAAATTTGTGGTTTGGAATAACCCGTTCTGGTTTAGGAACGGCCCGTTCCACACCTAAACCCTAACTTTCGTGCTTTTAGGCATTCTGTTGTTGTTCTGATCCATTTTAGTGCTCTGTTGGACCCTTAGGGATCACTCATGTCATTTTAGTAGTCCTTTGTTTGTAGTAGTAGCATCTCGGACGAAATCTAGTGTCTACAAGAACACTTAACAGTGGACGAGAAAATATCCTCAAGAAGTGATTGTTTCCAACCCCAACATTATTTATTTTTAATAGGGCTTCAACAAATAAACATTTAAGTTTAAATGAAAAAAAATTCTTACTACTAGAGAGTTAAAATGAAGTTGTTTCTAAACTCACAAGATATGGATTTGTTATATAGATAGTAGGAGAACGACCATATGTGTCTTTGAAGACACTAGACAAATGAGTCATAGAAGCTAAGCCAAACCAAGTTTCAATCAGCTGATATCTTCACTAAATCACTTCTAGAAGACGGTTCAATTCTATCAAATAAAAATTAAATTTTAAATCCATGTTTGAATTTATTAATGATGAATGCTTGATTGAATTTCATGATCACTTGTTTTTCCATATATAATTTGGTTGTATGCTTGCTTAGCTTTGAATCTACCTTCTAAGTTGATAGAACAATTAAGTCAAAATAAAAATTTTACTCTTAGGAATTATTGTTTGAATAACCAAGTTTAGTATATGTGTATGTTCTCTACATTTGTGTTATAACAACTAGGATGATTTTGATCTATGCTTGACCATTTAGAAAATCTAAACATTGGTAATCCAGTTGTTAAAAATCTTCAATAGAAATTCTTGAGAAGTTGACAAGTTACTAAAAATAATTTTGACTTCTCTTTACTTAAGAGTATTTAAATAATAACTTCCCTTAAGTGCTCTAATTAACCCGACCATCCATCTTGTTGCTTCTAAATCTTTTTATTCTTATACTTGATATATTTCTCTCAACATCAAAACACCATCACGATGAAAAGGAAATGTGAGGATAATTTTGATAGCTTTCATGACAAGAAAGTTGTTGATAAGTTCAAGACATTTTAGAGAAATAGAATAGTTGTATATGGTTGCACAAACCTCAAAGACATAAAACTACTTAGGTGGGACATTCTATATTTTTTTAAGAAGCAAGGATGGAATAAGTTCTTCATAATTAAGAGACCAGTCTACCATGGACTTATGTGTAATAGAAGCAGAATTTGATGAAGAAACTTTCATTATATTTGTGAATTTGAAAAGGACATATATGCTTCTAAGTGTAGAATATTCTTTGGGAGAGATTCTTAGACTACCAACTGATGGATTATAGTTGTGGTCCAACTAGTTTGAGACCCTACAAGTGTTTAAGAAGAAATTAATCAAGAAGCTACTAAAGGATGGAGAGATTAGGTTGAAGTACTCCAATTTGAAATCATTTAGAAGAATCGTTTATAATATGTCTCCACTTTATTGTTCCTAGAGCTAGCACATTTCAACAGATCATTGACCAAGACTTACTGGTCATCAATTGCATGTGGAAACAAATAAGAATTTGTCTTCCTTATCTAATGATCCAACTTATGATTAAAGTCGCCAAGCCCACAAAAGTTACATCAAGTGTTCCTAATGGAATGATTTTGACCAAGGTTTTTGAACACTTCAATGTGTCTTTGACAAATGAATTTGTGGATGACAACGTGCTTGAATGGAATGTAAAGGACTTCAAATGCATAAGGTTAAAACTTTATCACAGAATGCAAAATATGTGACTACACTAAGGAAGAAATGTAATCCTTTGAGAAGTAGACCAAGAAGAAGAAAAAATAAATTGAATCTATTCAATATTCCTCATAGCAATCCTCAAATCTCATGAATAATCCAATATCAAAATCCTCTAACCAAAATTTTGTCTTTGTCTTTCCTCCCATCATTGAAGTTGTTCCTCTTGTTGTAGATGCATCTCATGTGTTAGACTTTGTTATCTCTAATGAAGTTGTATCCATTAATAAGACACATCTTTAAAGTCATAGTAATAAAACTACCATAACTGGATATTTCCCTCCAAACTATGAAAGAGCCATCATACCATTTACCCTTAATCTATCATTTGACTTATCACACTCATATTTAACAAAACCAACAACTTCAATGTCATATTCTTATCTTGTATCTTTGATACTTTATGCTCACCTTTTATTTGTCAATATCTTTCAAACTTGACCAAGTTTTAACTTAATATTTGGCTTCAAACTTGGCCAAATATGAATTTTAGGAATGGCTTCGAACTTGGCCATGTATTAACTTAATATTTGGCTTCGAACTCGACCAAATATAAACTTTAAGTTTGGCTTCATACTTGGCCAAATGTAAACTTTAGGTTTTTGCTTCAAACTCGACCAAATATAAACTTTAGATTTTCATAGGTAAAATAAAAATAAGTAAATATAAAGTGATAAAAGAAATAAAATATAAATGTCATAAAGGGAATTTTGAATTATATGAAGTTGTGGGTTTACATCCTTTAATCTACTCAAGGTGTGCCTCGTTAAAACTTCTTCAGCCAAAACTTATTTTTTTATAATGGGCAAAAATATTTGAATTAGGAAAAGTAGTACATCACCTGAGGTTACATGTCTAGCTGAAATAAAATTTTAGATGAGTGGCGTTCCAAGTTCTTGGTAGAGTTTTACCATTCAACTCTTCCAATCGATGTGCTCAATTCTATAGGCTTTCTAGAACTTGAAAAGGCCCCTCACAATTCGCTGCAAATTTACCCTTTTATGTATTCCTTCTTGCTTCTCCTATAGCTCTCCAAACCAAGTCTCCTTATTTGAAACATTTTGGCTTCAACTTAGAATTATACTTTCAAGAAGCCCAAAGTTTACAAGCTTCTTCCTTTATCTTGGCATTTTCTTTAGCTTCTTCAAGAATATCTAAGTTGTTCATCATTTCTTCACTATTTTGGACTTCATTAAAAGTAAGTATTTTGTGAGACGGGTCACCTACCTCCAATGGAATCATTGCATCTAATCCATAGGTCAATCTATAAGGTGTTTCTTGTATTGTTGATTGAGGCATGCAATGATATGCCCAAAGAATGTTGGGCAATTTTTCAACCTATTGGCCTTTAGCATTTCCCAATCTCTTCCTTAATTATCGAAAGATTACCTTATTTGCAACTTCAGCTTGACCATTAGTTTGTGGATGCTATACTAAGGTGACCTGGTGATTAATGTCGAGTTGGAGTAAAAAACTCAATTCTTTTTGTCAACAAACTGTTTTCCATTGTCAGTGATAATGGTATGTGGCAATGCATATTATCATATCACATTCTTCCAAGTGAATTTCTATACATTTTGTGTAGTGATCTTAGTAAGAGCTTTAGCTTCAATCCACTATGTGAAATAATTAACTTCCACAATCAAAAACTTAAGTTAGCCTTTTGCAATGGGAAAAGGATCAAGTATGTCCATCCCCCACCATGCAAAAGACCAAGGTGACTACATTTGATGGAGAGCTTCTAAAGGAACCCGATGTAAGTTGTTGAACTCTTGGCAAAATTTGCATTTTTGCACATAATCTTTACAATCTGACTTCATGGTTTAGCCAATAGTATCCAACTCAGATTACTCGCGCAACCATAGATCGAACACCAGAATGCATCCCACATATACCTTTGTGAATTTCCTCAACTACATAGTTTGCTTGATCTTTTGTTAGACATTTTAACAAAAGGGAGGAAATACGTCTTTTGAAGAGTTCACTTAATTCAATAACAAATTGGCATGACTTTGTCTTGATTTTCTTTGCTTCATCTTTATCGTTTAGGGGTATACCTTCCCAAAGATAATTTCATATGTTGATCATCCACCCTTTATCTTTTACTTCAGCTACCAAGATGAACTTGGCCTCAAAACTTGGTGAACTAATGATTTCATGGATTATGGTTTTATGTTGTCTAGGACGATTAGTATTGGCAAGCTTATATAGGAGGTTAACTATGGTATTTTGTTCCCTAGAATTGTGCTTAAATTTGAACTTGTCAAAATAAGAAATTGATTGGGATATTAAATGATAATACCTTTGAAGTTGAGGCTCTTTAATTTGGTAGACTCCATTGAGTTGCTCTACCATTAGTTTTGAATCACTATAGCATTTCACCTTGTTTGCTCTGATGTATTTTTCCAATCTCAAACTTGGTAGCAATGCTTCATATTTTTCCTAGTTGTTGGTGGATATGAACTCAAACTTGAGAGATTGTTCATGCATTATGTTGTTTGGTCCTTCTAAGATGACTCTAACCCCCTACTTTTAGTATTAGATAAACCATATACATATAAGATCCACCATTGTTCTAGTGATTCGAGTACCAAAGTGAGTTTGGTTACAAAATTTGCTAGACATTGGGCCTTCAAAGAACCTCGACATTCATATCGAATTCCATACTCGGGCAACTTAACAAACCATGTTATCATATGTCTTGCCAACTCTAGTTTTATGAGAATTTGCTTAATTGGATAATTTGTCTTAACAACAACTTGATGACTCTAAAAAATGGCCTAACCAAGAGGGGGATGGATTGGTTTATTAAAAATTTCTTGTTTAGCTATCTTACTTTTGAAAAACTTTTCTAAATCTTTTCAAAGAAGTGTGTTGATCTATAGCTTTTATATAAGATACTTGGTTCAAATTCAATGCAAGTCTAAATTCACTCAATTCTTAATGTAATATACATGCCTCACAACACATAACAACAAACATGAAAATAGAAATGCAAGAATGTAAAGTCAAGTATAGGGAGAGAGAAAAATGCACAGGAAATCTATATTGGTTTAGTCACTTCCACTTGTGACCTACATCCAGTCCCCAATTAACCCGATTGAGATTTTCTACTATTCTTTAATATCAAAAGTTTTACAATCATAATACCATATGTAATACACTTCTACAGTATTAAATAAATCATTTCTTAAACCCCAAGAAGCACCTACTTGTAGCACCTCACTACAATAAAAAAATTCTCCCTTCTTAAGAAACCTACTTAAGAAAATAATCAATACATAGATTTAAGGAACAAATTTACCTGATGTACAAAACATATCAGAGAAAGTGAATCAACCATGTAACTTAACCTTTCACTCCATCAAGATGATGATCAATTCAATTCTTGAAAACTTTCTTGAGGTTACCATAAAGGTTAAAAAAGCTTTTCTTGTAGAGAGGATTATATTTCAGAGAGTGTTTTTGTAAAAGATATCACAAATATTCAAGTCTCTCTATTCAAGATGTGAAAAATGATATATATATATATATACACGTTTTTTGACTTAAATAATAGATTATTTACATAAATAATTGATTATTTTGTTCTTAGTAATTATGAAAATCAACCAAGAACACTTTAATCGATTATTTTGAGCAATAATCGATTATTCCAGAACCTTATTTCTAAAACAATTGATTATTTTATTGAATAATCGATTATTACAACAATTGCTCCTTAGGTAACAAAAAAATACAGTAAATAATCGATTATTACTTTAAATAATTGATTATTTTAAGTAAAAACTTAATATCTTGATTTTTCATATCATTTCTCTTTACAAATCAATTTCAACTTATATCTAAGTTATCAATGATCATCTAGATGGAGATAAAATACTAAGTTACTTATTAAGCACAAAGTACACAAGCAACAAAGCTTAAAACCTCATGAAACAAGATACAATTTGCACTTTTATTTAACAAGAGGCTCAAAACGCAAAATAAACTACAAGTTGCACTCTTATCTCTCAAAAGGCTTATTTGTAATCATCAAAACCAATTAGGATCATGTCTTCATCTTGAGCTTGATCAACACCAATGACCTTGCCCTCGTCCTTGGTAACCACCTCGATGCGATTGGCATCATTGGACATAATGACCAAGTTGTCCTACCTAAATCAACTATTCAATGCGATCTTTCAATGTCCATCATTCCTCTGTCATGTGACCATAGTTCCTATGGTAACAACAATGTTTGGATTTGTCCGCATTATTGGGATTATGTCTAGGTGGTGGTAGAGATATTAAATTTGCATTGTTAGGTTCTTCCAAAATGTTGACTCGAGGTGTATTTAATGGAGTATAGAAATCATACCTTGGACCTCGTCCTTGTGAGGTTTCTTAAATCAATCTTCTCTAGATACTTTCAGTATGTCCTTATGCCCAAAATCACCTCTAATAGATGTTCCTCCTTGAACTTTGTCTTTGAACTCGACATGTTCCTCCATTTCAATGTACCCATTCGCTCGTGCACGAAGTTCTTCCATATATTAGCATGTTGTCTACAACATAGACTATCTACAAACGATTATGGTTTGAGTGCCATAAGCATGAAATGTAGAGAAACCTCATAATTAAAGATATGAATCTTTATGGATATGCTTGCAAAGAATTCCATAAACTTCTTTAAGGACTTATCATCTCCTTGTCGTAGGTTGGCAAGGGTTGTCAAGGTGATATGATGAGCTCAGCTTGTAGTATATTGAGCGGTGAACCATTGCACCAAGGTTTCATAATTGTCAATAGATCTCGGTGGCAACTGGGTATACCAAATTAGTGTTGATCATTTCAATGAAGTAGGAAAAATACAACACATAAGAGCATCTTTATTTGTGAATAGATTCATCAGAGTGATGTAGGCATCTATGTGTTCGTTACAATCTGATGTCCCATCATAAGCTCAATGTTGAGTGGTTTCCAACCAAATGGAAAGGGTACTTCCATTATACCATTAACAAAAGGGTGTTGTCGAACTCCTAGATGGCCTTGATGGTGTTGGGATGGTGCGTGTGTAGCTTCATTCATAGATTGATGTGTATGTGCCAGAGAAGGAGAATCATGTTCCTACTCCTAATGATGATGACTTGCTTTATTTGGTGGATATTGTTGCTAAAGTTGGGCTCGGATATGCACGTTCTCGATGCATAGTGCATGAAGATCGACTTCATGCTTGCAACAAATAGTTTTTAAAGCTTTTGTGTTTTTCTAGCACATGAGTTTAACTTGTTCAAGAAAACGTCGAAGTGTTGTGTTGTCCTCTATTCTCAATGTACTTTGTTCTACTACTCCCGTCACACCACTGAAATGACTTCGAGTTGAAACTATAGGCAACCAAAGGAAAGTTTACTTCGACCCCACAGTGAACGCCAAAATGTTCGTAGTGGAAACAACTAGATTGATGAGATTGTCTAGTAAAATCTTTTTCTACTCTTACAACTTGATATCAGATGATATGGTCTTTGTTCCTTGCTCCAAGTGGGGGAGGAACCTATGGCCCATAGCGACATAGCGACACCCTTGTCACTAGTGTCACTATGGGCCATAGCGACACCCTTGTAAACCGTCTCAAAGGTGTAAATAGTTTCAAAACAGTCTCAGTTATATAAAATATTTTTAAAACGACCCTACAATGGTCAATTAACCTATGTTAAGTTGATAACATATACATCCAAGTTCATTTTAGCAAACTAACCTAGTATCATATATGACTGAGTTCCTATCCTTGATCAGGTTGGTACAGATCCAAAAAAACTAAAAATTAATAGAAAATCATAAATTAGTTGTTCAATCCGATTTTTAAATTTTCAAAATCTTTTGGTTTGATTTCATATTTGAATTGAAATTTAAAACTACTCCAAACCTAACTCATTTGTAAATATGTATTTTTCAAATACATGTATACAAAATTAATACATAAAATAAAATATATTTTATAAGTTACTAAAAAGTGTGTTTTACAAAAATTTAAATTACTAAAAAGTTTTTTCCTCTCTAAATATATATTATAATATTTAAGAAATATTTTATAAATTTATAAACTAATTAATTAAAATTATTATTTATTTATAACATTAAAAAATATTTCTTTAAGTGACAAACTATATATATACATGAAAAAAAAAACTAATATGATAATTAAAATTGCATTAAATTAATTTTTTAAGAGGCAAAAATTGAACGAAAACAAATCACAAAAAGTTTTTAATTTAGATTTCATAATTCATTCTAACTAAATCCAACTTGATTTTCTTATTTAATTTAAATGATTTTTAATATAAAAATTAAATTAAATCACATCAAAAACTCATAATTTTTTTAACTTTTCACCTATTTTTTTTATAAGTTCTAAATTGTTTAAAATAGCAAGTAAATACACATTAACAATTACAGAAAATAAAGTTGTGACTAACCCATAATATGGTTTGGTAAGGTTGATAAATCCCCAAGACACACCTTAAACCCAGAGATATTTTTTTTTGATGATTAGATGTTGTTCGTGTTTTTCACATGCCCTAATTTAGTTGGCATCACTCGATCACTTGTCCAACAAGTTCTGTTCCCACCGCAAAATAAAATATTCTGGGGTTCTGTACAGTGCCAAAATTATTACTATTTTTTTTTTACCCTTAAGAAAAGGGAAATTAAAATTAAAATTAAACTAAAAAAAGTAAATTAAAAAAAAACACTGTTTCTTTTTTTCACTTTCTCTACTCCCTTTGATTCATTCATGTCATGTCCAGTTGGCTGATTCGAATCTCGAAACGACACAGTTTTTATCCTTTTGCCTTCACTCGATGTTGCTAATTCCCATGCGCTTCACCACCGCGTTTCCAATGGCTTCGGTGTGCATTCGGAGTCCATTCTGTTCAATTCCCGAGAAGTAACTTCTCACTTCCTTCCTTACTATCTCTTGCATCACGCTCCAAAACTCAGAGTTGAACAATTGCTTTCCCCGCTCCTCCACCGTGGCCGCCGCAGGAGGCACCGGCACTGGCACTGGCACCGGCAGCACCAGTGACGGCGATGGTGCTAACGCTATAGGCCTGGACCCGAACCCGGGAAGAGACAAACTGAGCGACGTGGCTGGATCGGAGGCAGAAGAGGCAGTTTCCATGAGGTTGGGCCTGCAATGGGCCGTGGGGTTGGACATAGCGGGCAGGCCCGGATCGCTCAAATCAGACCCTGATGGGCTTCCAGGGTTTAAGTGGGCCGCGCCGACGCTGGCGGATCTTTTGAGAGGCCGAGGGTCGTCGGGACTGACGGCGGAGCATTTTCTCTTGAGGGTGGAATTCCAGTGGTTTTTGACGGCGTTATCGGTGCGGCCGTTGAGCAAGCGGGCTATGGTAGCCCACTTGTTTCCGAACGTGGAGTGGGCCCTGACGATGGCCTCGTCCTCCTCCGCCGAGAACGGACGGTGCTCCACCTGCGGAGAGAGCTGGTTGCACCACCGCAGCCGGCACGATTTCCCGGATCGCCCCGGAATGGACTTGCTTATCAGCGACCAGTTCCTCGGCCCGTGGGCCTGGACCAGCCTCTTGAGCGCCTCGTCCTCTTCCGGGCTCCACGGACCCTTGACCCGATCCATCATTTCTCTGCTTCCCGACGCCATGTCAACAAAGCAGAATCATGTAAACGGGAGCGGCAGTTAAAATTAAATTGGAAAATAAAATTTGAGAGGCTGAGAGGGAGAGGGAGAGGGAGGAGGCTCCTTGTGAGTGTGAGAAAAGAGGGTGGGGTTTGGGAGAAATAGAAAACGCAAAAGGTGATAAGGATGACCGGTTGGGCCGGTGCTCATTTGATGCCACCGGTTGGGGCGGTTGGCGAAGCAGTTACTAACATACAGCTGGCAAACCAACACGCGTGGGAGTTGGAGGCTCCTTGCGGTTACACGTAAGGTCACTCTATCGGTGCTGCCTCTTGTTAACTTTCTGTGTTATCGATAACTAATTAACTAATCTTCTTAAACTCTTGAATAAATTGAATTTAAAAATATATATAAGAAAAAAAAAAAAAAGAGAGAGAGAGAAACCAGCCACCAATAGAGAAGATAATTCACGCATTCATTCAGGAATATCTTCTCTTTATTGACTGTGACTGTTGAACCGTTGCTATATCTAATTTTATCTTCATTTAAACCCTAGACAAAACGGTAATCTCCAATTTCAGCCGTACCATGATTAAATCAATTTGACTAATTAACTAATTTTAAAACTAAAATCATGCCACCAAACAACTGACGATGGGAAATAATTGCAATTGGAAATATACAGTACATATCTACGATGGTTTAAGGAAATTACACGACTTGATTTAGATTGTTTAAGAAATTATTAAATAAAATCTTTGAAATTGTAAACACGAGATATTTAATAATTCATCATTTTCCCCCTACTTTTAAGTATAAAATTAGTTTTAAAAAAATAAATAAGTGTCAATTTTGTTTCTGAAAAGTTCTTAACGACTTAAATTAGTCCTTGGAAATATTAAAGAAAATGTTTTACATTTATGATCTTTAAAGACTGTTTAGTTGTTTTCTGTTTAAATAAATTGAATCAAATAATTTTTTTGAGAGATCAAATCATTTTACTCTTAAAAGTTAAGGGTTTTTGCTGAAAGTAAGACAGCTAATTACAGTTACTAATGTTTTTTGAAATCTAAAATTAAACATTAAGTTGAATGACTGTGTTTAATGTTTTTTTTCTTCTTCATTACACTATTAATAAAGATAGTATAAAAAAAATTGTTAATATAATTGTTTCGAGACTTATATTTTTTAAACCACCTTCCAATTTGAAATGTAAATATTATCTATGAAAAGAAATTACAACTTCTTATCAAATAAAATAAAAATAATATCACTTTAATTTTGCTTTTTGAAACCACCTTCCCACCTCTGAAAAAGTTGTGATGCATTTGGTGGCTTATTTATGTTAGTTAAAACATAAAAATATCATTCAATATCTATATTTATATCTATAGCAACAAATATAAGTGATAAATTTGATTGAATTTCACTTTTTGAAAGAAAGTTTTGTCCATCAACTATATTAGTATTATAACTTGTATAATGCATAAGCTTAAAAATGTATAATAAATTATATATATATATATATATATATATATATATTTATATATTTAAATATATAGATTATATTTTAAATTTATGATAAATAATTTATATTTTAGTATAAAATTAGTTTTATTTATTAAATTTTTATTTTAAAAATATTAAAATTTAATTCATAAATAATTATGATAAATAAAAATTAAATTAGATAAAATATTAAAAAAAAATTAAAAACTTCTCCTAAAAAAAAGTCCTTAATAAATTAATATATAGGATTTGATTAGATCTCCTTCCATGCATAGAAAAATTATGTATACAAAAAATAAATCACCAATAAAAATGTAATCACTCACTCTCTTCTAATTCAATATAAAATGGAGAAAAATTATATACACAACAAGATAAACCATCAATAAAAATGTAACCACTCACTCTCCTCCCATTCAAAATAAAACTTCATGAACCGCATACAAAAACACGAATAACCTCTTTCTCATACTAATTATATATAAGAATAATTAAAGTATTTTGTGAGTTTTTCTACCGCGAAAGTATTTTATGGACTTTTTCTTTAATAAAAAAGTTTTAAGAATTTTTTTGAACCACTTATCTATTTTAATTAATCTTTTTCATATTATTTTTATTTAAATTTAAATTTTTAAATAAATTATTAATAATCTTCTCTAAATTAAAATAATCATTTTGAACAAGAGAAATTTTAAGACTAATTATTCAATGGGAGCATTTATAATTATTTTTTCTTTGACAAAAATATTTTAAGAAATTTTTTTTATCATTTTATATCATTTAATCTATCATTTTTATTTTATTTTTAAATTAAATTAATATTTTAGTTTATACAATGTACATGTTACATTTTTATTATATATGTATATATATAATTTAAAGTAAATTATGTATATAAATAAATATTATGTTTGAACATATAAATTATATATAAAATTTGAATAATTAGAAATTTTAAATATATAAATTATATTTATAATAAATAAAAGGATAAGATGAAGAAAAATTATGTATGCAAAAAATAAATCACCAATAAAATTGTAATCACTCACTCCTCCAATTCAAAATAAAACTTCATGCAAGTGCGGACAAAAACAAGAATAACCATTTTCTCTTACTAATATATATAAATTTAGGGATGGCAAAATGGGGTGTCACTCGTGGGCCAGTTCATTGGCCCGCCAAAAATTAGCGGGTCGGGCCTATCATTTCAATCTGCCAACCTACCAAACCCGCTAACCCGTTGGGTCAAATGACGAGCTGGCCCGTCACAACCTGCCAACCCACATTAGTAATTGGGGCTTTAGTTGCTTGCATAAGTAATAGACTTGTTTTGTGGACTATCAAAAAATTTAGATTATTAGTTTTGTAAGTTTATAATTTGGTTTTAACATTATCTCCCACCACAATTAAAACGATGTTTTGTTTATTGTTCATTGTATCCTAAGGATTATGAATTTCAAAAAAATGAATTAATCTTATTATGGATGGCTGAAGATCTTTTAAAGCCAGGAAAAACAGGAAAATCATTAGAAGAAGTTGGTTGTCAGTATTTTGATTATCTGGTTTCAAGATCATTTTTTCAACATTTAAGAAATAAGACATCGAGCAATGATTTTGTGATGCATGACCTTATGCACGATCTAGCAACATCCCTTGGACGAGAATTCTATTTGAGATCAGAAGATATGGGAAAAGAAACCAATATTGATGTCATTCGTCATTTGTCATTTACCAAATTCAGTCATGCTGTCTTTGACAACTTTGATGGAGTAAAATTTTTGAGAACTTTCTTGTCTATCATCCATTTTGAAGGTGCTCTATTCCATAATGAGAAGGCACCATGTATTATAATGTCAAAACTTTTGTACTTGAGAGTTTTATATTTTGCGACTTCCAAAGTTTGGATGCTTTGCCTGATTCAATAGGTAAATTGATCCATTTGCGTTATTTAAATCTATCTTATACAAGTGTAAGTGGACTAATTTCTATTTGATTTTGTTCTAAGTTTGTAATTTGCTTTTGTTAAACATATATTATGTACAATATGTATGCATTTTTAATTTTATATAGTTATATTTATTTATTTGTAGTAGTTTTTTTTTATTTGAATATAAAATATATTTTTTTCCATTTCTTTTGCAATTTTTTTTTGTGGTATGCGAGCAAGCTCGCCGACCTGCCAGCCTATCCTTAGGTGGGGCGGGCCAATGTTTCCAACCCGTCTTTCATTGGTGGGTCGGTCCGGCCTGGCTCTTTTTTGGCAAGTCGGGCAAAAACGAATCGGGTTGGCCCGTTTTGCTTACCCTATATAAATTAGAATAATTAAAGTATTTTGTGAGTTTTTCTTCAGCAAAAGTATTTTATAGAATTTTTCTTTAATAGAAGAGTTGTAAGAATTTTTTTGAACCACTTATCTATTTAATTAATCTTTCTCATATTATTTTTAATTAAATTTAAATTTGTAAATAAATTATTAATAATCTTCTCTAAATTAAAATAATCATTTTGAACAAGAGAAATTTTAAGACTAGTTATTCAATGAGAGCATTTATAATTATTTTTTCTTTAATAAAAATATTTTAAGAAATTTTTTTATCCTTTTATATCATTTAATCTATCATTTTTATTTTATTTTTAAATTAAACTAATATTTTAGTTTATACAATCTACATGTTACATTTTTATTATATATGTATATATATAATTTAAAGTAAATTATGTATATAAATAAATATTATGTTTGAATATATAAATTATATATAAAATTTGAATATTTAGATATTTTTAAATATATAAATTATATTTATGACAAATAATTTATAATTTATATAATAGCACAAAATTATTTTTATTTATTAATAATTTTTTAAAATATTACAATTTAATTAATAAATAATTATAATAAATAAAAAAGTAAATTAAATCTATAACAATATATAAAAGGGATACCTGTGACACCCTCTACCCCAAAATACATGTACAATAATTACTAAAACATATTCTTTGGGTAATAAAATCTTTTGAATCAAAAGAATGATTCCACTAACATGAGGGTAGAGAATTCACATTCATAAATGTAAATCATGGTCAAATGCAAAATTTACAAGAAAATGAAACATGAGTTTTTTCAAAACAAAATAACAATAATGAAATCCTAAACTAAGCCTAACTATGTCTCGATGTCACATATCCTATCAGAGCACGTCCAACTGAAGCCTAAGCCTCATCACCAACATCCTCATGTTGATGATCACCTGCAACATAATTTAAAAACATACAAGGGAGTGAGACACACCTCACTCAGGTTCAGGTGTAGAAATAAAAGTTAGACAACACACACACACAACAAACATAATACAAGGCACAAGCACAAATCACATATAAACAATACACATACACAATTAGTATCACATGCACATTCATCTATCATGTAATGATGTCATAGACTCGACTCATAAATCCATGCATGTGGCGTCAGTCACGTGTTTCATAATCACATGTCACGTGATATGATGCCGAAGCAACATACCTAGAGTAGTCTATGAGTATAGTTCGGCTCAATCATGCACTCTCAACTAGAAGGATGTATTGCTAGGGTCTCGTCGGGATAGCGAAATCGTGCAAGATACGTCTCATGCACACAAACGAGCAGAATTAGGCCTTCCAAACTGCACTATTCCCTAGGACTCCTCCAAGATATTTCACACCTGGAGGGCATTCCCTAACGACGTAGTCCATATCGTACCCCGTCACATAAATGTATATGATGCATGTCACACATTCACAAACTCAAGGACTCAACAATTTACTTGTCAAGGAATTTCATGTCACTTGTTCACATTTCACATTTCTCATAATCATACTCATAAGATCATCATTTGGAGATTCTTGTCCTTATCATGCTCATAAAACACATCACTTATGTTAACACACTAATAAGGCAATTCCCACATAATTTGCACCTTCAAACAAGACATAAAACATGTAAAACATCATAGGGATCACACCCGACGCGCCCTAATTCACGCCTGACGCATTAAATGCCGCACCAAAAGCGGAGCATCATGCTTGGCGCGCCCTAAGCACCCCCAACAAATCAAATGCCACTCCTAAAGCGGAGAAATCCGCTCAATGAAACTTTCCTATGCCCGACTTAAAAAAACTATGCCCGGCTTAAAAAAAATTGCACCCGACTTAAAAAAAATAAGCCTAACATAAAAACTGTGCCCGACCCTAAGAACTGCACCTGACGCCCCAACGCGAACTTGCATTACTTCATGAAATCTTGTGTATTTCACAACCAAACATGTAATTATAGCATTCAATCGGTAAAAACACTTCAAGTAACACCCAGATCACGAATTCATACTCAATTTTATGTAAACTACCTCAAATCTTGTCAAAAGATCATACTCCTAATTGTTTCTCATAGGGTTTCCCCTAGGAACCCACATAACATTTTAATTCATATCAAAACTTATCTAATTTTGAAATCAAACACATATTCACGCATCACATCCAACCAGAAACCCAACAGAAAACTCAGATATGAAAACAGAAAACTTTCATAATTTGCTTGTTCTTAGAGCATGCATCAGGCAAGGGATGCTACCCAACAATTATTCTCACACCCCCGAACGAGGTTTCTCACTCCTGCTTACCTTGATAATTGGAAGACGAAGCACAAACAAAGTTCGATTGTTCCTCTTCTGGTTCCCCTTATTCTTCAAAGCACAAAGTAGAGAGTAGGTAATGAGGAATGAGAAGAAGTGAGAGCGTGAAATGAGAAAACCCCCAATAACTTCTGATAACTTCTTTTGATAAAATAAATAATAATAATAATAATAATCATCATCATCATCATTATCATCATCATCATCATCATCATCATTATCATCATCATCATCATCATCATCATCATCATCATCATCATCATCATCATCATCATCATCATCATCATCATCATCATCATCATCATCATCATCATCATCATCATCATCATCATCATCATCATCATCATCATCATCATCATCATCATCATCATCATCATCATCATCATCATAATAATAATAATAATAATAATAATAAACATACCTTCTCCCTTTTATAAGATAACTTAAACAAAATATAATTACAAATCTTGTCACATAATTAAATTATAGCTCATATAACTATTTAAATAATATCTAAAACTCTAAAATAAATACATTAAACATGGAAATAATTCCTAAAATACTATTTATTGTAAGATATGAAATTCGGGTTGTTACAATACCCCTTTTGATGTTCAGTTTTTAAAAATAACTATACATTTATCTTGTATTTTGTTTTTTTATCTACTAATTTTTATACAAGGATAAAGTAAGAAAAAAAAAAAAATATATATATATATATACAAAAAATAATTGTCCTCTTAAAAAATAATAACTATCTATTTAAAAAGAACTATTTTATTCTCCTAATCGGTCACATTTTAAAATAACTATTCATTATGTTTTTTTTTTCTTTTTATAAATAAAAAGGCACAAAGTACTTCTTTTTCATGTAATAATAAATAAATATTGTTGAATATATAATGTATATTAAAATTAAAATTAAAATTAAAATTGTAAAAGAAAAACAAATATTTTTATCATATATATAACATTTTAAGTTTATGATAAATATTTTATATTAGTGTGATCCTATCTTTTTAGATTCTAAAACTGCAACTTAACATTCATTCATCCATCATAGATATTAAATTAATTAGACCCACATAAAAAACTTAACACACTTGCATATTGAGCTTGACCTAATAATTAGATATCCTTACATGATTCTTAAATCCAAAATAGATCACTTAATATCATAAGCTTATAAGAAAAATATATATCAGGTAACATTCAATCCATTTTAATAAAAAAAAACTAGATTAATTAATAATAGCACAAATAAATAAAAATTCTAACACTCTAACACTTGGATTTTATTTATTTTGAAAATGACTCTTGGGTTGAAAAACTGTAGCCACAAAACAACCTGAACATAATCACCATAAAAATATGATCAAGACCACTACCTAACCTTGATACTGACTACATTTTCTTTGTCTCAACAAGCATATCATAATTATTGCTAGCAAGTAAAATGTCATCTACATAGAGAAAAAGAATAATAAATTTGCTCCCACTAACCTTGATAGATATGCATTGGTCTACTGTATTCTCTACAAATGCAATGGATGCAATAATCTCGTCAAATTTAATATATCATTGCCTAGAAGTCTGTTTTAAACCATAAATTGATTTTTCTTTAATTTACATACCATATGTTCTTTACCTTTCTCTGTGAAACCTTTAAACCGTTACATATAACCCTCCTCATAAAGATCTCCATTCAAAAATGTTGTCTTTACATAATCCTTAGGGAATCTTTAGAAGAAATAGGAGAAAAAGTTTCTTTGCAATCAATACCCACATTTTTTAGTGTACCCTTTGGCTACAAGTCTTACTTTAAAACACTCTACTTTGCTTTTGGAATCCTTCTTGGTTTTAAATACCATCTTGCATTTAATGGGTTTGGTACCATGAGGAACTACCACAAGCTCCCACGCACCATTATGATTTATAGAGAGTATTTCATCATTCATGGCATCAATCCATTTATCAAAGTAAATATAAAAAAAAAACTAGAAATAGTTTCACAATAATTTTCAACATCTTGCATGCATCCAATATTAAATTTTGACTTGCCAAGAAAAGTATAGTAATCATCCATATTAACAGGACATCTCTCTTTTTGATTGCCTAAGAGGAGGAATCTCAATTGGTTCCTTAAAATTTTTTGGTCGCACATCTTCCAAAACCTCTTGTGTACTTTAGTTGCTCTCTCAATTAATTGATAAACAACTTGTTTTTGAATGATGGGAACTAACACAAAAAGATGTTCTCTAATCGAACTTGCCTCATCACCCATATCATTTTCTAAAAATTTGGGAGTGAGCGCCTCAACTATTTTTGTTCCCAAGTAAACAACTTGTTTTTGAATGATGGGAACTAACACAAAAAGATGTTCTCTAATCGAACTTGCCTCATCACCCATATCATTTTCTAAAAATTTGGGAGTGAGCGCCTCAACTATTTTTGTTCCCAAGTAGAGCAGTAGAATCTATAGCCTTTAACATTGATGGGATAACCAATAAAACAACATCTAGTGGTTTTATGATTTAATTTTGATGTTAATGGGCAATAAATTTTTAACTTCAATAACACAACCCCATACACGAAAATGGTTAACGCTAGGTTTTCACCATTTAATAAACTCAAATGGTGCTTTAGGCACTGATTTTTCTACCTTAGTCTTAAAATTTTTCAATATGTTTTCTACGATAGTATTTTTTATTTATTAGGTAGACATAACCAAAACAAGAAAAGTCATCAATAAAAGTTATAAATACTTGTTTCAACACAAAGTTGGTTTCAAAGACCCATAAATGTCTGTGTGAAATATGTTTAGGTGATTTTTACTATGTGTAGAGCCCTTCTTATTTGTCTTGGTTAATTTACCACCTATGCAATCTACACATTCTTTAAGATTTGTAGAATCTATAGGATGTAAGACTTCATCTTTTATTAGCCTGACAATCCTTTCTTTAGAAATATGTCTTAGAAATTTATGCCATAAAGAAAAAGAGTTTTCTTTAATTAAAGCTCTTTTAGTTGTAACCATTTTAACTTGCAAAAAATTAAAAATATTTGAATCAAGAATCAAATGGTATAAACCATCACATTTTATCTCTTTGCCAACAACTTGAGAATTGAAATATAAGCAACAAACTCCTTATATTAAAATTAAAAGCAAAGTCAAAATCATCAAGTTTAGACAAAGAAATTAAATTTTTTCTCATGGACAATACATAAATAGTATCTTTTATTAATAAAACAAAACCCGACTCTAGTTTCAACTTAACTAATCCTATAAATTATACATCGAACTTTATTCCCATTCCTACATAAAGATTGATTTTTTCCTCACTTGGCTTTTACTTGTTCTTGAACCCCTACAAAAAATTAGCAATATGAATAAATGCTTCAAAATCAAGCCACCATCAATTTATAGGAACGTCCACGTACCGAACTAGATTCATGACAAACAAAAACAAGTGACTTACCTCTACCATTATTTTTAAATGAGCTTTGAAGGCATAACATATTGACTTCTTATGGCCAACTCCTTTGAAAAACAAACAATTCAATTATTTCTTCATAAAAACAAGTTTCAGACCAAAGGATTTGTAGGATGAATTGTGACTTTTGTCAAGACCTTTGTTTCCCTAGAATTTGTTCCCCTTTTCCTTGGAAAACCTTTTATGGTGAAGCTAAGAGACCATATTTACACTTTTAGATGTTAATGTTATTTTATCCTCCTCTTGGGCAAAAATAGAAATAAGGATGTTTATGTCCCACAACTCATTCTAGGTAATATAAGAAATTTTTAAGGCATTAAAAATTTTAGGCAGAGTTAAGGGCTCAATGAACAAGGATATTGTCAACTATATTAAGGTCACTAATAAGTTTATTAACTATGGTCACCATTTTTATGACATACTACGTAACATAGTCTATCGCATTATATTTCATGTTAATGAAACTCTCCATCAGCAGTCTAACTTTGAATTTTTCAAAAACCATATATTTTTCCCCAATGGAAACTAGAAAAGTCTTGGCATTAAGCCTTCACTAGTGAATCATCAATAGATCGCTTGAATAATCTAAAGGACTTACTATTAGCCTTTGTTTATTCCTTATGATAAGGCTTTTGCTCATCAGTACTATCATTAGTCAAAACATGTTCTTCTTTTTTGATAGCCATGTCAATATCCAATAGATACAAATCTAACTTGTATCATCCTTTCACCTAGCTATTATAATTATTTCCCTTTAGAGGCTCTATGTGATTTACAGTATTGTTTATGGAAAATGTCACAAGAGCTGGAAAAATATTTTAAAACAAAATATTAATAATATAGACTTTAACAGATAACTTAATTACCCAAAAGAAAACAAAGATTTAATACATAATATAAACTTCCTTGTGAGTAAAGAATATATTATATAGTATAAACATTTACAAAAATCCAATATTTGTGGACAGAAGGATTTTAATATCATGTTCATTCCAAAATTAACATGTCATATCAATTAATCAATTGAATCCCCTTATAGGTGAGTTAAAATAAAAAATTAATCTAAATAATACATCATTCCAATAATATCAAATTTAATAGGTAAATATACCAATTTTACAAATAACTCTCTTCGGTAAGATATATTTACTCAATCAATAAAACTTTAATAGGGATGTACAATTGTTCATAAAAATATTTTCATTTGACTTGTACCTTTGCAAACACAAATAAATTAATAAGATATAAATAACCTTATTTTTTGGATTTACAAACAAATGACAAATAATAATAAAAATTGCAGCACCCTAAATTTTTTCGATTTCAAAGCAAGATATTGATAAATAAAAATTATGGTTCTAGATCAAGTATAACTTGCTCTGGTTCCACATAACAAAATTGTATACTAGAATAATACTAGAATATAGAATATCACAATAGTGTTTATTAATTCCTATAAATTTCTTACCTCTTACATTTTCACAGTAAATCTGTTATCACAATTTTTTGATGTACTCACTTCTATACGTCAAAAACAATCCTTCCACCAAAACTCTTCTCTATTATCACAATTTCTTGGATGAATCAAAATGGATAGATACAAAACTTATAAGAGTCTAGTGGGATCATGAATTTTCAAATTTAAAAATTACAACTTAATATTCATTCATTACATATACTAAATTAATTAGACCCGCATAAAATAATTAACACACTTGTCTATTAAGTTTGACCCAATATAATAAAATATATTTACATGGTGATTCTTAAACCTAAAATAGATCACTTAATATAATGTGCTTATAGAAAAAAAAATATATGTCAAATAATATTTAATTCATTTTAATAATAAAACTACACTAATTAATAATGGAAAAAATAAATAAAATTTCTAATCAATGGTGGGGGAGTGTTAGTGTGTTACCAACAACGTCTTTAATGGCGGGAGATAAACTAATAACGTGCCCTTTTTAATATGATCCTATGTATCTCCATTGACCTTATCCAAAGTATTTAATCAAATTTAAAAGTTAGACCGTTTAAATCTAGGTTTGTTACCTAGCAAGTGCAAATTGTTATGATGGGTGATTAAATTTGTTTAATAATTTGACCAGCCTAATAGAGCCATTAAGTTATTCAGAACAAAATATATTATTTCTTAAATAACAAATTGGTTATGTTAGTCATTTTGTTTTTCAATAAGTTATTCTCTGCTTTTGTTCTCTACTTAGATATATTTCAGGTATATTAAGGTATGAAGATATATTTAATAGATTAATCTTTCTGACATATTTTTCTATACGTACATATTTGAAACTTTCACCATCGTTAAGGAGCAATATGTTACTCTCTCGGCACAGTATCCATTAAATTGATAAATAATAATAATAATAATAACGTGAAATATAAAATTAAAAAAAATTAAAAAAAAAAAAACGAAAGTGATACGAACTAACCTATAGGATATGAAATGGTCTTTGACTCATTTCAGATTTGGGAAGGAACCCACCTAGAAAGTTAGGAAGCATATACATGGTGTACATCTGGACCTGGAGTGGATCTGGGAAGGAACCCTTGATCATTAAATGATTTATTTTTAGTTTAATTTTGATGTCATTTTAGTATAAAAAATTACACTTTCAAATAAATAGAATTCACCCCAAGACTATGTTCAGAAGAGTTTATTTATAGTTCATATTTTAGGTTTAATTTATGAAAAATATTTTTATAAAAAAAATGATTTGTAACTTATATAAAAATATATATTTTTTCCATTATTAAAACAACTTATACATAAAAATTTATATAATAAATATTTATTCTATAATATCTTCATTGAGTTGATTATCTAAATAGGCCTTAAAAATAATTTTTAAACCGTTATTACAAAAGTTACCTACTTTTTAATTCTTTTCTTCCCAAATCTTCTGCGAAAATAATATCTGAATTTTCTTCTTAAAGTTAGCTACTAATTTTGTCTTTCATTTGATATCTTACAGTAAAAAAATATAATTTAATTTTTATAATTATTTTCCTTTTCATATAGATCTTATTAATTTATTTATTTATTTTGACAGAATTAGTTTTATTTATTAAATTTTTTATTTTTATAAATTTTATTATTATTTTAATACAGATTTGTTCATGTATTCACTCAATTTTTAACTTATAAAATTTACATAGCTATCTAACAATAATAAAAGGTTTAAGAAGGTGTTATATGCAATTATTGATAAGAGACAAAGCACTTTTCTAGGTGGGAGGAATTTGCTTGATATATAGTGCATTGATAGCAAACAAAGTAGTTAATGAGGCAAGAAAGAAAAAATAGTAGTGTTTGGTGTTCAAGGTTGAATATGAGAAGACTTAGGATTTTGTATGTTGGAATTTCCTTTTGTACATGTTGACTAGATTAGGATTCCAAAATAAATGTATAGAATGGATTTAAGGATGTTTATTTTTTAGTTTAGTTTTTGTTTTAGTGAATGGCAATCCCTCTACAAAATTTCAGTCACATAGAGGTTTTACACTAGGGGATCCATTGACACTTTTTCTATTCACGATAATTGGAGAAGGGTTAAGCGGTTTGATGTGAAAGGCTGCTAAAAGGAAATATTTTTAGGTTTTTATGTGGAAAAGAATAAAATAGATGTGAACTTGTTACAATATGCAAATGATACTATTTTTTAGGGAACATGCATGCAAGTAATGTTGTGGTCATCAAAAGTATAATGAGGTGCTTCGAACTTGTGTCTAAGTTAAAAATTAATTTCTACAAAACTAGATTTGGTGGTATTGGAGTGGAGGAGGAGATTGTTAAGGGGTATTCAAATTATTTGAATTGTAGAATTTTGTCTTTTCCCTTTATGTATTTGGGTAAGAAATAAAATGACTATTCTTGAACATATATACATGCTTAATACAAAATAAGTAACTACTATATACGAGATAAACCTAGTCATCGATTAAGTATCTATACAAGACCTAGCTACCTTAAGGTACAATATCCAAAAGAAAGACACCTTTGACATGGCTCACCATCGAGTAACACCTCTCGACCCACTAATTTTGTCTTGCTCTCATACCAACTATGATCATAACAGTCCTAAACCACAAGGGAAAACACAGGGTAAGCTTGTGATACAAAATCAGTGTCATACAACAACATGCAACATAAACAACTTAAAATAAACATCATTCATTACAACTTAAGACACTGAAACAGTGTGTACAACTAGACAACTTCATTATAGATACAATATAATAGATATTCATTAGATAACATCACACTCACAAACTTCACCAAATAGAATCATCCACATCTTTACACATTCAACTTAACTATTTTCAATATGCACATATACATACTACCAAACAACATGTACATTTATATTATCAATACATCACAAACAACATGAAATAACGCAAACACTCGTATGACTATCATCCACCTTAACACCATCAATAGAATGACATAATTTACATACATATAAATATAATTGATTCGTCATCACGCATATCAACTACGAAGATCTCTTACACTTGAGGTGAAGAATTTAAATGGCTTGACCCTATTGAATTACAACGGTTGGTATAAAACCATAGAAAATGACTAGTATAAAACCAAAAACAATGATTAACACTATGGTTAGAAACATCTTTTGACACTAAGGCCAAAAACAGCGGCTAGCACAAGGCTAAAAACAATAACTAACATAAGTTAGATTGATTTCTCAAGTTTCGCCACTTAAAAAAAGTATGGCAATATGTCAGGATAGAATAGTTTGGGTATGGGCCTACTAAGACATTAGTCTACAACACTAAGCCATCTATGGGATTAACCACCGATCGACTACCCTTCCAATATCACAACCCTCCGATATTAGGTTACAGACTAAGTCCCCGACCTATTACTTTACTCGATTGGCCGCTTTATACATGTGTGCATCGACCTTGCCCACACATAGATACCACCTAGAACTGAGGTGAGACAACTAAAAAATAACTTACCCATTCAAAGGCCAACTTACCTACTAAAGGGTTCAATCGGGCTCTTAGAGCACCGCAACATATATCCGCATAATGGGATATTAAGTTCAAAAACATCGTTAACTCCACTCTAGTTTCTACATATCGTAGCTAAGATATGTATCCAACCCACATATCTATAGCTTATCAACTTAATAGCTTATCAACTTAATAGCTTATTCATCTTTCAGCATTCAACTTAACAACTTTAACAACATATAACACATGCAACATTCAACTTTCAACTTTACAACATGTCAACTTAAACAACGTAAACAACATACATCTTTAAAACATTCACATCTTGAGCAAACAACATCATAAATCAACTTAAGCTACTAGAATGACTTACAACTTTACTACACATTCAACTTACTACACAATCAACAAACCTATCATCTTACTTACACTACTAGTTCATCATTCATCAATTGTAAAACAATAATTTAACAACCATCTTTTTATCATACAACTTATTCACCATTAATCAATTGTAAACCATCACTAAATAACATAATTCTAATCATTCAATTTGCTCTTGGTGCCACTCACTAGGTTCCCAACGTTAGTGAGGTAGGGAGATCCCTATCTCACCCACACCTGGTGTCACACCTCTTGCGCCCAACATGGTTGATGCAGAGAGTGCCCCACACTCTCAGGCCTGACCCCAATCAAGCATAAAGCTCTTTACCTGACTCACGCATGATGCCACACATTTTAACACCCAACATGAACTCAAACAAAGAGGATTCTCTCTCTTCATGCCCAGTGCCACCAATCATGCACCCAACATGAGTGAGACAACATATACAACATATACAACATTATTTCACCATCAAAAATAACATGCAACTAAATATTTGAAGCGCAACTTCCAACAACTAATACAACTTACAACATGTATAGAAATCTCTATATATCAACTTCAATCACAACATAAACAACTTCAAACATCCTCATACATCATCATCCATATCAACAATTCATCATATAATGACTTAGGACATTATATATTACCATATGCTATAATGGAATTAATACATATCATTCTCAACATGTAGGCTGATTGACCATTTTAGGGTAGTTTTTAAAACAAATTACTTAAATGGGGCTATTTTGAAACTATTTATGCCTTTGGGGTTCTTTTCTATAGTGTCGCTATGACCCATAGCGACACCAGTGCCAAGTATTATTTTTTTTTAAATTGAGAACGACTTAAATTTAGCCACGTGGAAGTTGCTACCGACTGTAGTGACTTAGGTAGTGTCACTATAGGCTCCTAAACCATTTAAAATGGCTCAATTTTATAATAAAAAATAAATTTTAATAGACAAAAAATATAATTTAAAATATATTTCTTTTAAAACTTGATGTTTAAAAATATATTAATAATTTTTCTACAACAACACAACATTTTTTTAAAATAAAATTTATATATTTATTGGAGGCGCTAGGGCCCATAACGACACAATGTCGCTATGGGCCACAACGACCTCTCTTTTTTTTTTTCTTTTTTTTTTTTTTTTACATTTTTCCAGATTTATTTTATATATTATTTTTAAAAAAATTATTTTATAATTATTTTTTTCTGCATTTTTTTATTTTGTTCGTTCAGTAAATTTGATATTTCATATTTTTCCTTTTTTTATTCTTTTCCGGATGTATTTTAATTAATTGAAGGAAAAAAATAAAAATAAAAACGTACAAAAAAAGAAGTATTTAAAAAATTAAAAAAAAGGATGGCACTATGGACCATAGCGACACAAAGTCGTTATGGGCCCTAACGATCTTAATTTTTTTTTTTTTAACTTTTCCAAATTTATTTTATAATTTATTTTTTAATATTTTATTTTATAGTTATTTTTTTCTACGTTTTTTTTATTTTGTTGGTTCAGTTAATTTAAAATATATTTATTTTAAGAGTTGATCTTTTAAAATATTTTTATAAATTTTAAAAAAACAATATTTTCTAAAAATAACTCAAAATAGTTCAATTAACCAAAAATAAATTAATGGTATATTTTAAGATAAATTTAAATAAAAAAACTAGATTAAAAAAATAGAATTTTTATAAAGAAAAAAATTTTAAAAACTTAAAAAAATGAAGTAAAATATAAAAGAATAAATAACTGAAGGAAAAATATGTAAAAAAAAGGCAGAAGAAAAAAAATGAATTAGAAAATAATTTACTTAAAAAAAAAAGGGAAAATGAATATGGAGAAAAAATGATTAAATCATACAATATATTTTACAAATAACCCAAAATAAGTGAAAGGAAAAAAAATCTGGAGAAAAAATAAAATAAAAAAACGACCCAATGACTCAAAAAAATAAAATTTTTGAAAAAAAAAGCTGAGGTCGCTATAACTCATAGCGACTTTTGGTAGACAAAAAAAAAAATGGGAAAAAAAAAAACTGAGGTCGTTATGGGTCATAGCGACTTTGTATCACTATGGCCCATAGCGACTCTAGATAGTAAAAAAAAACTAAGATTGGTATGGCCCATATCATTTTTTTTTAGTTTTTATTTTATACTTGTTTTTTATTTCTTCATTTTTTTTTTTACATTTTTGTCTTCACTTATTTTTTTCTTTTATATTTTATATATTTTTTAAATCAATTTTATATATTTTTATGGATTACTAGACGCGTTAGGGCCCACAGCGACCTTGTGTCGCTATGGGTCACAATGACCTCCTTTTTTATTTTAAATATTTTTATTTTATACTTCTTTTTTTTTCATTTTTCTTACATTTTTTTCCTTCAGTTAATTTTATCTTTTATATTTTTCCTTTTTTTTTTTCTTTTCCACATGTATTTTTCTCCACATTTATTTTATCATTTTTTTAAATTATAATTATACACTATAAAAAAATTAAATAAATCACATTTTTTTAAACATATTATATACTAAAATTTTAAATAAATTTTTTAATAAAATGAAATTAATTGGTGTCGCTATAGGCTATAGAGACTTTATATGAAGCCGTTTTGTGTCACTATAGGCTATAGCGACTTTATATGAAGCGCTACCGGCTGTAGCAATTTTAATAATATGGCGTTCATGGCTTCAAAAAAAAATTACACGTGGCACTAGTGTCGCTATGGGCCATAGCGACACTATAGTAAAGTGCCTCAAAGGCGTAATAGTTTTAAAATAGCCCCATTTACGTAATTAGTTTTAAAAACTACTCTACAATGGTCAACAGCCCAACAGTAATCATCAATTAGCATACCACGACAACTTCCACATAACACAATACAATTGGAGTTTCAGTACTCCGATCAAACTCATCTATGTCTCATAAGAAAGATAAAAATGTTATTTACAACTCTTATTAAGACTTCAAATTCTAACTCCATCATATACTATACTGAAAATTACAAAAATGCAATAGTTTGCCTAATTACTGACAATTTGACCTTTGCTCACTAAAACGATCATAACTAGAGTTCTATACCTTTTTCTTAGGTGATTCTAAAGTCATTAGAAAGTTAACATCTAACGATACAACTTTTATGAAAACACTAAGACCAAATTCATTCATTTACCTCCACCTCTATAGCAATCAATTTGACAATTCAACGTTGTATTTTTGTCAGCCTTATTTTTCCCCATGGTTGTAGCGCTCAATTGCGGCTACAACATTGAATCTCAGCCTTCCCAATTTTTCTCAAGGCTGTAGTGCTCAACTATGGTTGCAATGCTAGATCTCGACCATCCCAGTGTTTCCCCATGGCTACAGTGCTCAACTATGGCAACAACGTTGAGTATAGAGTTTTTCTGCATATTCATGATTTTCCATTCGCTTCTCACATGCACTTCACAATTTGTCTTTCTAAAAATCACCTGCAACAT
This sequence comes from Cajanus cajan, assembly GCF_000230855.2. Taxonomy (NCBI): domain Eukaryota; kingdom Viridiplantae; phylum Streptophyta; class Magnoliopsida; order Fabales; family Fabaceae; genus Cajanus; species Cajanus cajan. The sequence goes on from NC_138525.1 coordinate 13,923,495, forward strand.
CATTTTCACTTATTTATCCACACCAAAATGACATGCACCTAAATTTAAACAATCAAGTTCATGCCTTTTTCATCAAACCCAACCCTAACTTTAACATGCAAACGGATTCAAAACCAACCATTATATTGAAAAACCATCATCTCATCTTCCTCAACAACAACAAGATGAATCATACAGGACAATCTACTTAAGATTAACAGAAAACACAAGTTTCCCTTACCTCATTGACAATCTAGAATTGACAAGAGGAAATGGAAAAGATGACGAGCTCTGTACAACTTCAACTACTCTGATCGAACTCATCTTGGTCTCATATGAAAGTTAAAAAGGTTATCTACAACTCTTATGAAGACTTCAAGTTTTAACCTCATCATATACTATACTAAAATTTATAAAAATCACAACAGTTTGCCTAATTTTTGATAGCTTGACCTTTGTTCACTACAAAGGTCATAACTAGAGTTCAAGACCTTTTTTTTACGTGATTTCAAAGTCATTGGAAAGCTAACATCCAAGGCTACAACTTTTATGAATACCATAAGGCCAAATTCGATCATTTACCCCCGCCTATGTAGTGCTTAATTCAGTTTTTCAGTGTTGGATTTCTGCTAGCCCAATTTTTCCCCATGGTTGTAGTGCTAAACTATGGCTGCAACACTAAATTTCGGTCATCCTAATTTTCCCATGACTGTAGCGTTGGATCTCGACCATCCTAGTTTTTCCCCATGGCTACAGTGCTCAATTGCGACTACAATACTAGGTGTAGAGTTTTTTTGCATATTCAGTTTTCCTTTCGTTTCTCACCTGCAATTCGTAGTTTTTCTTCTTAAACATCATCTACAACATCATTTTCACTGATTTATCCACACCAAAATGACATTCACCTAAATTTACACAATCAAGTTCATGCCTTTTTCGTCCAAATCCAACCCCAACTTCAACATGCAAACGAATTCAAAATCAACCACTATAATGAAAAACCATCATCTCATCTTTCCTAAACAATGAGATGAATCATACAAGACAATCTACTTAATATTCATAGAAAACACAAGTTTTCTTTACCTTGTTGACAATCTAGAACCGACAAGAGGAAATGGAGAAGATGACGAGCTCCGTATGACTTCAACTTGGGGACTCTTGGTTTCGAGATTTCGAATCACCCACACCAACTAAGTTGGATTCAGCTGCAAGAATTAAGGTGGAAATAGGTCTTAGTGAAGAAAGGGAGGGAAGATTATAGAGAAGTTTTCTCTAGTTTCTCTCTAAGGATATTTGAAAATGAAAATCTAAAGTTATAAGCCCTTTTTCTTAAGAAAACTCATATAAACCCCTTCTAAAGCTAAACCAACTTAACTAAAAAATAACCTTCTACTAAACCACGCCACTTACAATAGACACCTTAAACATGAGTGTTACAAGAGGAAAAAAGGTAAGGTGCACCACTTCTTAGAGGAGATAAGCAAGAATGGTGAAGAACTTGCCACAAGGAGAAAATTCGTAATAAAAGTTCATATGGAGTAAATTTCTTCAAGAAAAAAAAACTAAAACTTCCAGAGAAAACATAATTTGAATATTATTCTCAAATTTCATCAAAAGTGGTTTGGCCATTATATAATACACCTATATATGGGGTTGGGTAGCTTGTGGTACAAGTTAAGCTAACCTAGGTTAAGTGTAAACTAGGTTAGATTAACATAAATTCAAAACTAATGACCCTAGTTATAATTCAAAATTTGAATTTTCCCTCCCAGATACGTCACTATCTTAGATCTAAGAGAGCCATAATAGCTTCCCATGTGGCAATGCAAGGAAAGTGTGACTCATGTCACCATCCTAGATTTAGAAGAGTCGATGAGAGGTTGTCACTTGGCATGGTGTGTAAAGTGTGACTAAACAAGTCCATGTGACATGTTGGCTTCTTTAATAGCTTATGAGGCACCTTTGTCTCTTGCATATTGGACATCCAACACAATTGCACAAGCAAATGGATGTCCACGTGAGACCAAGGGGAGGGTGTTATAGGTTATTCAAGCTCAATAAATCCAAAGAGCCTTTTTCTAGTTACACCCCTAAAATAAAAAATTACAAGAAAATAAACTTGTACACTACTTGGCCAAAATACAAGGTCAAAACTAAGAAAAATATTTACAAAGATAAATATATACAAAGAGAAAATGGACTAAGTAATTAACCTATAACTCAAAAGGAGCTTAAGCCTTCTACTTTCACCACGAAGTCATTCCTCTTGCATCCTCCTTGACATTACCCTTATAATAGGTCCTTTGTAAGGAAATATGTCATCAAAAAGACTTATAAAAAGAATATAGTAATGCAATAAATCTTGTTCTTCTTGTGGAGTTGGATTTCTAGCTTTGTAAAAGAATTTAATTATTCTCTTGCCCAATGGAGAGTTGATCCGGGAGTATGTTTGTTGAGGGTGAACATAGCCTTTGTCATGAAGGGAGCTACAAGTCTATCAAAAGGAATTCAATCGCAAGAAAAATTGATTTGTTGTGGAAGGAGCAACATTTCTAATTCAATTTTGATAAATGGTCTACTAATCTGGGTGTGGTTGTGTGTATTATTGCATAGCCATCACTAACATAGGGGATCACGGGAATGAAAGGTACATGTTGCAAGTGGTGTTTGAGGCTATAAGCTTTAAAGTTTGTTAGTACTAGATAGCACTTTATCACTGCAAAGATGTTGATGTAGAGACGAACAAATATATGTTAGGAACTACTTGTGGGAAGTAGTGGAAAAAAGGCAGTGAAATAAATATCAGACATGTTGGATAGGGTAAGAAATCTCTAGAGACTAATAAAAGTGATCAATATGTGTCACAAAATAGATGGGGCACTAATAGTCATTTTTAACTCGTCCTTCTCTTTACTGACTCATTTTCAAATTCTCACATAGATTCTTGATCTAATGGTTTGATAGTACATAACATGTAGGGACCAATTTTGGTCAATTACAAGTGTTGTAATTTTTCAATTAATTGTTGGTGTGTTGCAAATTAATATTTTTAAGGGAGATTCATGATTAACTCTTAATTTATACTCATAACCAAATTACATCAAACTAAAGAGATATTGCGAGAAATTTTATTTCTTTATCTATAAATGAATTCTTGGTACCCTTATACCTAATTAATATAATGGTGTTTTGCTGATGAAAAAATCTAACAAATAAAACTCGAAAATCATCAACGTAAGAATCATAAGATAATAAAAGGTAACAAAAAATAACTAAATAACAAGTTATATATATATTCAACGGAATACAATTTTACTTGATATTTGATTAAACTTGAACAACATCCTGATAGTTGATTCAAGCTCTTAATAATTTAAGTAGGATAATAAAAAAAAATTAATTTAACCTGTAAGTTCTTTTAATAATATGTTTTTTTTATTACTAAATTGAGAATATATTAAAATCTTGTTTGATTTATATTTTAAATTTTATCTACATAATTTAAAAAACAAAAGAAGAGAAAAATATATTTGATTATTTATATTTTAAATATATTTTAAGAATAATTTAAAATTTGTAATTTTGAGAACAAGAAAAATAGAAACAACTTAAAAGTTAATAATTGTATATTTTACTTTTAAGTATGATAATATATTGATAATAGTAAATTATTTTCTAATCTCATATGATAAATATTGACCTATTATATAAAAAAAATAAAAAAATATTTTAGAAATTTTATTACTATAGCAAGTATTTTAATAAAAAAAATCTATTTGAATATTAGCTTTTTATAACACTTATAATAAGAAGAAAAAACATAGAAAATTAGAAAAAATAAAATAAATTTTTCTATGTTAAAATTAAATTATAGATGAGTTAATTTGTAGAAGTTATTTCATATTAATTTTTTAAAAATTATTTTTAATTAATACATAAGTTAAATAACTTAATGTAAAGGCTTATATGATTTTTTTTCGTTTTTCTTAAAAAGTATGAAAAAGTTTATTCAAAGTAAACATTCTAAGTTTCAATTAATTGAGCCGATTATAAAACTACTCCTCCACCTGAGGACTTAGTTACACTTTGAAATTTTCATTCCTTTCTAAAGATGTGCTATGCAGAAATTGTACTCAAATCTTTCCCCATAAACTGAACATATATGTTGGCAATCGAGTCATAAAATTTTATTTTTATTTTTTAAGATTCAATTAAAAAATTAAAAATTATTTTAAAGGCATTTTTAAAAATACAAATAAAATAAATTCATTTCCACAAACATATATAAAAAATAATAATACATGAACATATATACACCTAATTACTACTTTTTATTTCTCATATGTATCTTTATTTATTTTTAAGTATTTAATTTAATAGTAAGATTATGAATACTAAATATAAATTAAAAAACTTATATTAAATTTTATATTTTTAATAACTTTTTTATTATATAAATTTAATTAAATTTTTAATTTTTTACGAGTGTTTTAAGATTTCATTTTATACTAATTTAGTTCAATCGAAAAATAAATAAAATTTAATTAAAAAATATTTTTATTAAGTATCAAACTTGAATACTGTTTAAATAATTTAATATTAAATTTAATAATTAATCATCTCTCCAATTCATTGATTAAATTCAATTAATTTAACATTCAGACCGTGTAATGTTATATTTAAAATTATATACATTAAGATTAATATGATTTGAAATTTTTTAATATAAATTTTTAAATTTACACGTTACTGGTCTTAATTTAATAAATGTGATGATGATAGTATTTTTTGCAACAAGAGAGAGGAATAAGGCATAAAAAGGGAAGCGACTAGCTGGCATAAGAAAAAGACAAACTGAAGTGGCACAGTCACAGTCACAGTCACAGTCACAATCACAATCTGGGGATGAACGCTTCTAATATCCTGTCAACAAAATCCAGCCTGTCATCATAACCTTTTCAACTCACACACTCCTATTCTAACGGCCTTCTTCCCTCTTTCCTCTTCTTGCTTTAACCTTTTAAATTTTGAAGATTTGTCAAATTTATGCATTGATGACTTTGGCCGGGCGGGTTCGGACAAATTTAGAGCTAAAAAATCCAAATCACAATAAATCCTAAGTCATTAGAATCAAACTCATTTTTGTCTAACCAAAACTTCGGTTTGTTTAGGTTCAATTTAATCAATTGTTGGTTGTTATGGGGGAATTGGATCAATTATGAATTTGATAGGGGTGTGCAAAAAATCTAAATTGATCCGAACCGATTCATAATCGATCCGATCCGTTTTAAAAAATCTGATCCATTTTGAAAAAAAATCCGAACCGAACCACTTTATAAAATCGGTTAAGTTATCCGATCCATTTTTACAAAGTGGATTGGTTTGGTTCGGTTTGGTTTTTTAAAAAAACCGATCCATATGTAAGTAAAAAGTGTATAACCGTACCGCACAAAACCGATCCATTTTCAGAAAAACCAATCCATATTTTAAAAAAACCAAACCGATCCACTTTATAAAAAATGGATCAGTTAACTGATCCACTTTTATAAAACGGTTCGGTTTGGTTTGGTTCGGATTTTTCAAAAAATCGATCCATGAACACCCCTAGAATTTGATGTCTAAGTGCATGTCTGGATTCACGTAACCGATCCATGTTTTAACCGATTTGACGTAGAAGTAAAAAATTATAGCGTCTTATTTTCGTGTTGTTTACGCGAGTTAAGCCCAGGAAACGTGAAACCAAACACACTGTAAGTCATCTTTCATCGATTATGATATTATTGTCAATGTCATCTTCTCTTCCACTACTCCAACCATCACCTTATAAAGTTCGATAGTAGATTTTCGCAATTCTCACGATGTGACACTAAGATTGAAGAGTTATAAAATTACAAATCTAAGTTAATGAGCCTGAGCTTGAGCCTGTTCCTTTGGATAGCAAAAACACGTGACTTTTGGAATTTTCTCTAGAGAAGGACATGTATTCACTAGTACAAAAGAGGTATTTCACGTCGGTTATTTTGAGCTTTTTACGTCGAAAAAAATACCGACGTTAATGCGGGAGACATAAATCTACGTTTGCCCTGTAAAACCGACGTAAATTTACGTCGGACATTACCAAGGTCCGACGTAAAAAAGTAGTAAAAAAATAAATAAATAAAAAACATAACGAGTGCAAGCAGAACGGCCCGTTTTGCTTGCAGAACGACCCGTTCTCCATTCAAAACAGCCTGTTCTGCAAGGAGAACGGGCCGTTTTGAATGGAGAATGGGCCGTTCTGCTTGGAGAACGGGCCGTTCTGCTTGGAGAATGGACCGTTCTGCTTCGTAGAACAACCCAAAAGAAAAGGCCAATGGCCTATACTAATAGAACAACCAAAAAACCGAATAGAACAGATAGCCACAATAACAATGCGAAGCAAAAAGGTGTTAACAAAACCTTGATTCATACCTGATAAGCTGCAACAGTGTGCGAATGAGTAACAAAGAGTTCACCCCACTTTGCAAAAGACAAAAAAACGATTCAGTAACAAAGGAGAGGGAGGGGTTTACAGAGAAAAAAATAAAAAGTGATGAAGAGTGGATGCGTGCAGTGTGCCTCGCACTCTCTTATTCAATTTCGAGTCCTTTTTTTACGTCAGACCTGGTAGGGTCTGACGTAAAATGTCAAATCTACGTCAGACACAACATATATCCGATGTAGATTTGACAATTTACGTCGGACCCTACCAGGTCCGACGTAAAAAAGTTTGCAAAAATTATAAAAATGTCATCACGTCTTTTTTACGTCGAATTTTAGTGTGTCTGACGTTAAAGAGGTGACGTAATGTACTATTTTTCCACTAGTGATTACACAATTCTCTTGGAATCTTGGTGCCGACGAGGTTCTCATAGAAGAATAGTTATCATTTATGATGCCAATTGAATACTTTGTCTTTGAATTGGAAATAGGTGTGTTTTATTAAAGAGAGAGACATGAGAAGTTTTTGAGAATAGAATCTATTAATGTAATAATACATATATAATGTTGCATGTATATTTAGGAACTATTTGCATGATAATCCTAAGTAATTAGATTTTATGTTTTTCATTACTTAGATGCTAAGCTATAAAGTGTATTAATTTGACAAGTTGTTACAAAAATAAATAGTACTTACTTGAAATAACATTCACAAACTATTAAAATCCACTAACCATCAATTATTATTTTTTTCTACATGAAATCGTTGATGTTTTTGTTTTCAATGACTACATATTTTATTTAATTGATAAAATAAAATATTTAATCAATTAAATCAAAACTATTAATCAATTATTTTATTAAAAGTGGTTCTTATTTTTTATTTATTTCTTTTAAACCAAATACTCTTATGTATATTATATATTTTTCACCTATGTTTCTTCGTTCTATTTACTATTTATTTATGTGTGAAAAAGGTAGCAAGGTAGGCTCTAGGCCTTGTTTGTAGGTACAATCGTCCAAAATCCATGATTAAGACAGACCCTTTTTTTTAACTATACAATTGTGTTCTAATTTTTAATTATTTTTAAAAATAAATTAAAATTATCATCTTTTATATATTTATGTATAAAGTGATACGAGTGTTATCTTTATGTTAAGTTTTTATATTATGGTTTTAATTAATGTGTGAGAAAAGGGATAGTTAACTCGGAGTTGTTCTTTTAACTTGAGGAGTTAAGTGTATATTAAGAGTTTGTGGGGTTACCACTGATTTTTCTCTTAATGTTTTTCATTTGCACCTTGCCTTTCTTCCCTTCCCTTTGAAAATCTAGATGCTTTCGAGGAGAACAAGGCTATAGGAACACACCTTAGAGGCTTTCTTGCATCATTTAGTGTTCATTGAAGTAAGAGAGAAATGAGTATTCTTGCTCTAGGGTATGGGTTATCTAATGGGTAAAGAGATTGACCCCCAATCTCTTGTTTGTTCATGTGTGCACTAAAGGAGAAATCCAGATTTTGACTTGTATGTTGTGAATCCATGTTTTATATGGTTCGCATATACCTTGTGAATAATAATTGTGTTGTATGTGAAGAGAGTTTCATGTAAAATGAATTATTAGTGAATATGTGAGTGTCTATAGTGCTTGTAAAAATCCTTGATTTATAGAGTTGGTGGAGATTGAAATTATTTGAATGATGTATTTGAATTGGTGTTTGATTTGACAAATTGGTGGCTTAATATTGTGGTTTTAGGCTTTTATAATATGATTCTACCAATTGGATAATCACTTTTAGTGAAATATAATCACTTTTAGTGAAATCTGTGGAGAAAAGACAAACACTAAAAAGGAGATTAAATAATGTCTATAAAAAATTCACGCTTTTTCGAGTAGTGAAGTAGTAATGTTATTAGTAAAAAGTGTATGAGAAAAGCTAGATGAAACACACAATAATTTTTATATCGATTTGTTTCAACAATTGAAATTACGTCCAGTTGTCAATCCAAACAGATTGAGTTCCATTATCTTAAAAAATTATATAGGTATTCTTTTAACAAACTACTTTTGCCTCAAACAGAAGTATTATTTGAATTGTCTCTTCAAGTAATTTATCCAAGTATTCTTTTAATACAAAACTTCTTTAGACTTTAACATCAAGTATTCTTTTACAAATAAGTCTCTCCAGACTTAACCAAGTATTATTTTAAGTCTCTTCAGATTCAAACAAGTATTCTTTTTAACAAACAAACCTCTCTAGGTTAAACCAAATATTTTTTTACAGATACACCTATTTTTTAGTTGAAGTATGTTAGCAACCAACGTTAAAATTTAAGACAAAAAAAAATCATTCATTCCTTTATTTCAATTAATTAAATACATAAATATTATAGTGATTTAATTTTTTTAAATCAATAAAAAAATTCATATTAATACTTTCTCTCTGTTGATGGTTCAGTGTAACCATGCTCAGATTCCAAAAATCATTTCCAGAATCTCTTCTTCACCATCGTGATAAATCCACCAACCTTAATCAATTAAAAGCAATAAGTCACCATCATCCCCAAACCATGCCTCCATGACAGCACGTGCCATCCACCGCCATTTTCAAAATGCTTCCAAAACCCGTAGAGCTCCTCCCTCCCCCTTTTCAAATTCTTGCGTTATGGAAAAAAGAGTCAAAAGTATACTAATTAAATGATGAATGGAAAACAAAAAAAAAATATTAGAAATATTTATTGAATTAACAAGTGTGGGGCAATGTTAGCGATTAAGTCGGAGTCGTGGTAGCGCAGTAAAACTAAACTTTATTAACAAGTGAAGAGTAGTAGTTCATAATTATAATGAATTAGATAAGAGTATTAATATGATTTTTTTTATTGATTTTAAAAAATCAATTTACTACAATATCTAAGTATCAATTAATTGAAATAACGAAATGAATAATTTTTTTCTTAAAATTTTAGTATAGGTCGATAACATACTACAACTAATATATATATATATATATATATATATATATAAAGAGAGAGATAATCTACTTATTTTAAAAGTAAGTTTTAATACACTTACTTTACTTAATAATTTATGTTCTACATTAAATTTTAATAATTTAATTATTGAATTAAAAGTTCTTAATGCATAGATCAAATTTACAAATTTAAAAAAAAAAACTTGAAAAGTACTTTAATAGATAATCATAAAAATATTTTGTATGTTGATTTGAATAATATATAATGAAGTATTATATAATTTTCAAGTTTTTTAAAATTTTGTAGACTTAATCTATAAAATAAAATTCTTAATTTAATGGTTAGATTGTTGAAATTTGATATATAACATGAATTATTGACTTACTTTAGGAGTAAGTGAATCCCTCCTCGTATGTGTGTGTAAATGTTATTAAGATTGTTTAGTGATATATGTTATGTTGTTGTTATGTGGCTATCCAACCATATCTCACACTCATAGCCAGAGTGATATGTTTCTCACAGTCCTTTTTGTTATGTTTGCATTTTGTCTATGTTTTGTAGGTGATGATCATCATGACAATGATGCTAGAAATGAGGCATAAGCCTTATGTTGTGGTGGTGAGTTGAACTATGATAGGATGTGATATCGGAGTGTTTAACTTAGGATTTATTGTTTCCTTTGCCCTGTGTCAGTTTTAGGGCTTATGTTAGTTTCTTTGACTTGTAATGGATTTGTTAATATCTTGTTTTAGTATTTCGTTAGTTTTGGTTTATGTATTACAAATTTGATTTTCTCTTAGAGACTTTGCAAATTGAATTCTATTTAATGAAGTTATTTTTAGACTCTTTTAATTATCTTTTTTATATATATATAGTATATGAGTATGTTAATATGTTGGGTAGAGGGTGTCATTATCAGGAGTAGGCTAGAAGCGAACATCGAGTTGGATGACCATGCTAGGGATGGTGTTTTGTTGGAATGTTATGATACAACAATTTTTAGAGTTGTTTCACCAACACTTAGGATTTTATGTTTTCAGTGATGATAATTGTAGATGTGTATACATGTACAATGTTTACTCTAATCTCATAAGAGACTTTATGTTTTGAAATGAGATAAGTAGGAACTCTTTTTATTTTTTCTGCACCTTATACAATATACATATATCTATTGCATGAATATTCATGTACTATTTACATGAGAATCTCAGGTTAGTAATGATCTTTGTGTTTTCCATTGCATGATGTGTTGTTTTTTGTCAAATATAGTAATTTGTCAACACTACAAGAAAACACTGAAATAGCTGCAGAAAATAAGTGTCGGCTAATAGTTGATGTCGGAAAAGTCGACGCTATATTTTTAAGATGTGGCGTTGCCTTTTTTGACACTAAATTTAATTTGAGTTTAGTGTTAGAAAAGTCGACGCTATCATTTAAATATAACGTCGGCTTTTCTGACACTAACTTAACTTAAATTAGTGTCAGAAAAGCCGACACTATATGTAAAGAATAACATTAGCTTTTCCGACACTAAACTCAATTTAAATTTAGCGTCATAAAAGTCGACACTATATCTAAAGAATAATGTTGGCTTTTCCGACACTATACATGCTTTGAGAGAGATAAATATAATTAATTTTTTCAATCTTATATACACAGATTGTGTCATGGTGTAATTAGTTATCAAGTTAACTTAACATATCGAGGTTCTAGGATGAGTCTCGACAGTGCTAAAAAATACGAACGAATAAATGATAAGCTGGAAAAAGAATATGAAGAAAAAATAAAATAAATTTTGTGTCAACTTAATTGACAATAAAAAATTAAAATAAATAAAATTGTAGTTGATGGCTTAGCTGACACAAAAAAATTTGTGTCAACTTATTTAAAGTCAGCTAAAAATCAACCAATGATCGACAATAAATATAATATTACATCGGTTTTTATTATTTAGAGTCGGCCAAAAGACGACTCTAAATTAAAACATTTTTGTAGTGCAAGCTGCTTCAATATACTATAATTAAACAACAACAACAACAACAACAATAATAATAATAATAATTGTTTCGACCATAAGTCCGCTAACATTATTAGAATCATTGTATTTAAAGTATAGTCCGCTTTGACATTGTTAGACCGTCACGATTATCCTTAACAAGACATCTCAGTAGATTAATGAGAGAGACTATTTATAAATTAGCCATATCCTGGATTCCTATATGTCACTTTCTAGACATGTAGGAACAACAATATTATTATTATTATTATTATTATTATTATTATTATTATTATTATTTAAAATGCATAAGGAACAAGTCTGATGCTTCTTGATTGGGATTGTTCGTGTAACGACCCGCTTGGCCGTCACACAACTAAACATCACAGCGCCCCACAGAAAAGAGCATGCATATATATAAGCAGCTAAAATATATACACAAAGTCTAGCCTGAGGCTTAAAAATCAGAGTATACAAAATACATCCAGCAATGCTACACGAAGTAGTCAAAACAGCAAAAACAACAAAAATGCATCCACTGCATCTGTCAGCTACAGACCCGCCTCAAGACACCAACCTAACCCTGCTCTGCTCCCATACACAGTATGATCATTGCAGTCCAAACCACATGGAAACAACAAAGGGTAAGCTAGTGAAAAGAATAAGCATATATATACATATAAGTACAACAATTAGAAACAACTACAGCTTATCAGCACATCATCTAGTTCAGCAATCATCAGCATACAACTCATCACATATACAACTCACATCATTCAGCAAAAATAGCAGTAAACACACAATGCGTCGTCACGCATATCAGCTAAGAGATCTCCTACAATAGCTCAACCTTACGGCCTACAACAGCTCAGCTCGGCAAACATCATCATATATCAGCATTTAACAGCATATAAGAAAACACACATCGGCGCCCGGCGCACTCATGGTCGCGCCCGGCGTGGCCCAACCAGAGAGCACCAGGGCTCAAACGCGCTCGGCGCAATTCCAATTGCGCCCAGCGTGATAGGAGGCAAAGACTTCAAAGAGCCTTACACGTCCGGCGTGCCAAATCCGCGCTCGGCGCAAGGAAGCTAGAGACCTCCCCAAGGTCTCACGCCCGACGCAATACCAATTGCGCCTGGCGCCACCTCTGGCAGAGACCCCCAAGGAGTCTCCACGCCTGGCGAGACGTAGTCACGCTCGACGCAACACCAAAAACCAAAGAAAACTAAGTTACCTACTGATATCGTGCCCAGCGCGGTCCACACCACGCCCGACATGGGCTATCCAGAGGCTCATATTCTCAAGCTCACTCGGCGCACACAACTTTACGCCCGGCAGGCTTGCCCAATAGAGTCCTCTGATGGTCACGTGCCCGGCGCCAAGAACTGCGCCCGCGTGATACCAAGCAGCAACTCACCAAGTTCTAAAATTTCTTCAAAACTTGCAAAATCAAGTCATCCAAACACATGCAATCGGTCCAAAACTCCACATTTTCATCCCACAACACGAAAACCAACTCATTTTCAGCATGCAACCACAAATCATCAAAAATCCCCAAATTTCGTCATAACCCCGAAACCCCGAAAACCTATTTCCAACAACCACAACCATCAATCATCCAATCATCAAACCATTCATGAGTTGCTAAACTCATTTTCACGCAGCTAGCATGAATCCTAGCTTCCCTTACCTTGGTGAAAAATTCCGAACTTCCGGGAAGAAGAACGAATGAGAAAAGAGAGACGGAGAAGAAGAGGAAACTTTGGAGTTTTCAACCTTCACTCAGCACCTACAACACCAAATGATTTCAGAGAATTGAGACCAAGGCAAGAAAAGTAAAGAAGAGAGAATGGGGCAAAGAGAATACGAGAGTGAACAAGTGAGGGAGGTGAGAAAAAGAAATGAAGGGCTGCGGGGTCTCACAGTCCGTGACAATAGATGCATAAAATCTCGTCGCCCAACAATAATTTTGAATGCAAATTGATGTACATTGAAATTTGGCCGTGCGATATGAGTGGTACTATGAGAAGGTACACCTAAAAAATTATGGAGAGTTTAAGGAATAGTAAATTTTACTAAATATTTATTGTATAAGTGTTTATAGATATTGTTTTTAGAATCGAAAAAAATACATAAAATTATTTTTATATAAGGGTCTCGTAAATCATTTTGATGTAATTTTATAAGTATTTACTCTTATTATGAGACATTAGCTTATAATTATTTTTCCTATTTCTATCTTATATTACCTTATTAATTAATTAATTAATTTTTAAAATGGTATATAAAATTAAAATAAATACTAACATCAGTTGTAAGACACCAAATTTTTCTAAATAATAATATATGCTTTTGAAAATTAATTAAATGTGTCTTACCAAAATTAAGAAGCGTTTTGTGAAAATATGATTATATAATATGTATTATTCTGGGACTTATATTAATTAATAAAAAGAAAAGAAAGTGTTTTAATCCTGGATTAGTTTCTTTAACTCCAGAAATTATTATTGGGTCAAGGGAGTTATGAGAGGGTTTGACGTTTTAAAAGTTTAGCGAGTTAATCTTGTTAATTACTAATTAAATTAAGTATATAAAAATTTGTACAACTTCAAAATTATTTAGTAGTTTATCATATTATTTTATTTTAATATTTAATATACTATTCAAAACATGTATAAATATCTATAATTAAATAATATTACTAAAAAATTATAAATTATATAAAAATTTAATGATTGAATCAACTAAATTTACATTCTAAAATAAAGTTATTGAAAATGTATATTGTTAAAATTTAAACATAAGTGTTAAGATATATTTGATTAATTATTATGTATTCCTTGAATATTATAAAATTTTAAAAAAAATCATCTGATATTTTTTAATTTAAATTTGATATAAATTTGAATCATAGTATATAATTATATTATCAATTAAAATTTTGAAATCGTGAAAAATATATTGGCCTTAATAACCTTAACTAACATTATTATAAATTTTATGAATTAAAAAATAAAAAAAGTGATTTATCTTTTAGAAATAAAAGATAATAAAACGTTATTACGTGACATATGTCTATGTGATAAAATATTTCTTTTTTACATTTTTAATTTTCAATTATATAGTTGTACTGGTATTTTAGCATATCCAACACAAAAATTAAATATTTATTATTTGTAATTAAAATTTATAATAAATTATATATAAAAATAAATTTTATATTTAAAATTTATACGAATAGGTATTTTTAAAAATATAAATTATATTTTAGATTTATTATAACTAATTTATATTTTAACACAAGATTATTTTTATTTTTCGATGATTTATTTTAAAATTATTAAAATTTAATTTATTAATAATTATGATAAATAAAAATTGAATTAAATAAGAAATTAAAATAATTTCTAAAAAAATTCATATTTTTTTTTTAAAAAAATACTCTCACATAATAAGTATGCTTACATTTAATATATAAGAGTTGATTATGAAATTAAAATAAATCTTATATTTTTTAATTTTGAATATGTTATAAAATTTGAATTAAAAATATATAAGTAAATTGTTAATTAAATGTTCAAACCCTTAAAAATATATATGAGTCATTCTAAAATTAAGATAATTAATTAATTATATATTTAAGAATTTAAAAATAAAATAATTATTTGTATTTTAATAAATAAAAAATGCAGTACTATCACATAATATATGTCTATATGGTAAAACTTTGTATATTTTTCATTGATTTGATGCCAAGTATTCAAATATACACTTTGAGAATATATTTGTAAGAGCATTTCCGGTGGGATTGCATATAAACAACCCCACTTGCCACATCAGCTTCATGTTTTTCTTTTTTCTTAAGAACCGGTGCTTATATAAGTAATTTTTGTAAATTTTAAGCAATTCACACACTGATTTTCACGCTGATATGGTAAGTGGGGTTGCTTATAAGCAATCCTACTAGAGATGCTCTAAGCTATAAAGGATGAGATGACTTGAAAAAAAAAACCTTCTATATATGTATTTTGTAAATTAGTTTGAAAAACTTACTCGTCATAGCTTTTTTATAAAAACTAGTTTCCTCATTTTTTTTTACATAAAAAATAAATTTCATTGGTTTAATTTCTGAATTGAAAGAGAAAAAGGTTAAAAAATGTTGGGGAAACACTATTTTAAATATTACTATGTTTTCTTATTTTTTTTTTAATTTCTTTCTTTATTAATTTTTCTTCTCAAAATTTTGAGCAAATACATCCTCGGTAAATTTCGAAGAATGTTACAAATAAACGCGGCAAAAGAAAATTAGGATGAAATGTAATTGGCGCGTACGCATTAATGTGCGTGAGCACAAGTTATGTTATGACATTGACTATGAATGTTGGACGTCTGTGGGGGCAAAGACGACAGAAAAAAGAAACTCAACTTGTAACCTTTAAAATGTTGTCACCCACCAAATGAGAAAAAGAAAATTGTCTTTAAAGTGTTGCATTTAAATGTTAAAATAAAATAAAATAATTAAAAATCAGAAGTGGACCTTTTATTCAACGCGAAACAGCTGTCTGGAACTTCCCCTCATACTTGTTCGCCCTCAATTTCATGTGCCGCAAACCAATTCATTTTTTAAATAAAAGTTAAAATAATAATTGTACGTCATTCATGGAATTTAGATGCGTGCCTATGTCCTTTGTCCGTACTGTGCTAAACTATCGTCTCCTTTCTTGGATTTCAAACAAACCGTGCCTATCACGTGATTTTCAATTATTGATATTTATGTGAAAAATGCTTCATCCTCCAAAAATTTGTTCCGAAATTTGATCCGAATGAATAAAAAATTAATTTAAATAATAAGTAATTAACATGATACTATTAAAATATTTAATTGGTTGTTAGTGTAAAAAAATTTTACTGTCAGTGTAAAGTTTTTTTTATACTGATAATTAATCAGATCTTTTAAATTATTTTATTTTATTTTTATTTCATTAAATAAGCAACTGACATGACACTATTAAAAGATCTGATTAGTTATCAATGTAAAAAAACTTTACACTGACAGTGTATAAGTGAATAACTCATTAAAATATTTAGTTTGTCTATACTAAACGTCTTTTACTCTTATGTCTCTGTTTACGGTGGAATTTGTTTTATGGATTCTTTTTACTTGAACTAGCACAATAAACGTTTCAATTTAGATATGTGATGTTTTTGAGTTTTATAAAACGAGAAGAGGAGGAGTAGGAAGATTAATGATTACTTGTTTCTAAAAATTCTTCAATAATTAACAAACAATAATTTCCATACACATAAATGCTAAGATGAACAGAATGAATAATTGAGATACTTGCAATACAAATCATGGTTCAACTTGCATAATGTTTCAGAGTTACAATGCCAAAGCGATATAACTACATGATTAAAAGAAAGAAACTGAGAGAACTACACTAATTCTACTCCTATAAAGCAAAAAGGAAAGTGGCCGAGAATTAGTCATACCCAAAAACGATTCCTTGCACGAAAGCCATATGCGCAGGAAGAGAGTGCTTCAGATTCTAGTCTTAGTATGAGTTTTCCGACCCCTTGAAATCACCACACTCCCCATATTTATAGATCTAGTCGATAGCGGTTAAATTTAAGTTTGTGCATTATGGGGTGTAACCGCTACTCACTATGGTTGACGTGGGTGTGAGTTTATGTAACTGCTCATAATTGTATGTAACTTCTCATAACCGTTCGACCCACATTCTTCGATCCATTTTCTGTTAACCGCTTTGAGATAACTATTCACACTACTTGGAAACCTTTAGTAATCTCCATCTTTCGAGTACTTCTCGGTCTAATTTGACTTATTTATTCGACTATACTTCGAGTACGAATAACTCGAGCTTTTGATATTTCCTGAAACTCATGAATGTGCTTTTCGAGTTACCTGGTCTTCGAATGATCCTAACAAATGCCCCTTAGGAATTCAATCTTGATGTGCACTGGCCAGAGAGATTTTGAATTCCTATCGAGAGTTATTTTCGATTCCTCATCAAATAGCTTCAAATAGTAACTTTATATTTCTTCGATGAAAACCTACCCTGATCCCCTATTTAATGCAAATGACTGTTTGATGTGACATGTGATTACCCTGACGGCGCGTGCTCACGTTACTCTATAAACTCATCTAACAGAAAGCGTTTTGGCGGATGTTATAAATATTCAAATTAAAATTTGAATTTAATTTGGTAAGCCCATTTTACCTTAGGCCCATCAGCACGTTAAAAACCCCTTTTTTACCCTAGAGTAAAAATCACTTTCAACAATCTCTTGCTCTTTTCCTTCGCGCCTAAGCTTTCTCTTCTTCTTGTCTTCTTGCTCCGTTTCTTGGTTCTCTTCTCCGGCGACACTGCATTCTTGTATTCTTCACTTCTTGCCTCTGTTTGTAATGGCTTCTTCCACTGCTTCAACCTCTGCTGCCGTAGCGTCCGCAGCTTCTCCTACTGCTGCCTCGGCCTCATCTCCAGTCTTGGCAACTGCAACATCTCCTATCATGACCACTGTGACGACCATGGCTGCCGCAACCTCTACTCAAACAGGCCCTCTTCTGATGGCTAATGCCCAAGTCTACAAGGTTAAAGATGGGGATGACACCTTCGTCCCTATTCCCGGCATGGAAGAGGCAAGCCTAAAAATCTTCCAATCTCAGGTACTACTTCCCTTCTCTCTTGAGAATGGTAATGTGCATGCTTTCTTAGGGTCGTTTATAGGTCAAAATAAGAAAAAATTTGGCAACACCTTATTACCTGAAGACTCGTCCACCTTACCCTTCATTCATTCCTCAGAGATAGATCTGTCTTTGTTTAGTGATACTACTAAGATTTTTAGGGCTTTTCCCCTGTTAAAGATAGGCACCTACAATGGTTACTTCGTGTAGAGGATGCAATGAGGTCTTCTTGGGTAAAAACTGGCATATTCGAGTTTATCCAACTCGCAAAATTTGATTTGCATCTCTTCGACCCTCAAATGCTCATTTCTACAATCTTCTTCTGGAATAGAGAGACTCGAGCTTTCGAGTTCCCCTGTGGTTTCGTTTGCCCTACACTATTGGATATTGCAACAATAACTGGCTTAAACCCTCGTGGAGAGAGATTTCATCCTGACGCTTTCGAGGAAGAATTTTCGATCAAGGAGGTTTCTATTACCTGGGATAAGAAGACTTATATAGCTTTTATTAATGCTCATGTAGGACAACTTGGTACCCCCATTTTCGAGTCTGAACATATTGCTTTTCTGATGTACTAGTTATCCGCTTGTGTTTTCTGTACCCCCTCTCTTCAGGTTCCGAAATATTATTACGTTCTAGCACAAGCCTTACACCTAAAAAATAAGATTTGTTTAAGTAAACTTTTATTAGCTTCCTTGTATACGTGTCTCGATGAAGCCTCAGAAAGCGTTTTCCGAGAGTCTGGCCCTCGAAACCTCTCTGGACTCTTGTGGCTACTACAATTATGGTTGAACACAATTTTTGAAAGAAAACTTTCGTTGACCTCTCGTCTTTCAACCCAACATGTGAACTTGAAGGAGCCCGCCTGACTACGCTTACTCCTTGAAAGCGTTTAATTGACAACTTTGCGAAATATATTGATGCAATTCTCAGTTTTAGTCAATTTAGTGAAGACTTGGCTTCTTTTATACGTCCCTCTTTGATAGGTCCTCCTTGGCTTCGTCGAAACAATCAAGTTTGGAATATGACCCCAGATGCTATCGAGATGTGGTTTGGTTTTTTGTCCTGGGATGTGATTATGTCAGGCATGCGACAAAAGGATGTTAGAATTTACCCTTATCAGCCCCAACTTTTTGCTCGACAATTTGGACTCTGCCAAATGAAACCCCTTCCTCTTCGACGTAAAGAGAGCATTGATGTTGATATGTGTGTCGAAGAAGGGAACTATCAGGAAGTCTTAGATTTCATTCTCCGCCCTGACAAAGAACTTAGGCTTACACCATCTACTTTCTCTCCCTCCTTCCTAGTCTCAAGATGTTATCTTCGATGGTGGTGTGAATATTATGTAGACAAACTTGTCGACTTTGATGGTTTTTTGAAGAAGCTGATTAATTCTCCTCTTTCTTCGCAGGGACCCAAACAATCAGGTACTTTCAAGAACCAAACTATTATTTATCAATTCGAGCAATTTTTTAAAGTTTGTTATCGGCCCGACAACATTGGTCGAACCATCTTCGATGCCTCTGTCTCTTTATCGAAAATGGTACAAAGGAACATCCGCTCGAAGAAGGTGATTAACCCTTGAGGAAAAACTGATTTCGAAAAATTTTGTCCAAAACACATACCTCCTCTTCCAAATGCCCTTTTTGGTTTAGTAAAACACTTATCTCACCAATCTTGGGTGAAGACACTCGACCCATTTTACCTTGACCGCAAAGTAGTTCCCGTAAAAGACCGAGTTACCTACGTGAGATGTTCCCTGTACGATTTTCCTCGAAGAAGATTTTGGCCATTCTGTTGGGTCGATAATACCAATCCTCCCCCTGGTAAATGACTCTTAACCAAGAAATTTTCTCGAACTCTACTTCGTCTTTATCTCATTCCCTTTCTATATTTATGCATTATACAGCTGCTATTCCTCAACGTGTTCCACAACACATTGAACAAACTCCCAACTGGGAGAGTGATGACGATGGTGATGATACTAAAGAGCCATCACAGAAAGGTCGAAAACGAAAGACCGCTTCTGACAAGGTCTCATTACGCTCCAAGGTACAATTCTTTTTCGAGCTAACTTTTCAGTCAAATTTCTGGATTTGTTTATTTCTTGACTTTTTTTTGGGTTCTTGTATGTTTTAGAGTGTTGAGACCTCGAAAAAACAAAAAATGGACTCGGGCAGCACTAAGACAGTGAGAAACCCTTATTTTGTCCTATATTTTCTTACTCTATCTCACATTTTGACTGAATTTCCTAAGCCCTTCACTACTTCTCCTTCGACCCAAGGTGGCGTCGAATCTTCTATACAAGGGCTTTCCTCGATCCCTTCAACTGACTTGGACTTGATGAGCTTTTTCAACGAAGAGGACGAGGATATCAATAGTATTTTCGACGTTCTCGACAACTGGACGAGTGGTCCATCTAGGTCAGAAAAGGAGAAAGAGAACGTTGAACAAGTGTCCGAGACAAACCCATCTTACCAACCTGTGCTCGAGTCTTTCAGGTCCAAGGCCTATGCAGATGACTTGGATCAAGCCCTCCTCGACCCAGCCTTTAAAATCGAAGTTGAGCAGATGGTCGAAGACTTGCTTGCCTTCTCTGACCTTCCTCCTGCAATCCATGTTGAGCTGCAAGAGTTTACCCAGTCTTTTACTCTCGCCTCAGATCTTCGATTGAAGTGGTCTACCACTTTCCAAGAAATGGCTCAGATCGAAGTTGAAAGCGAGGGAGATCGTGCTAAACTCGAAAAGCTCCGCGAAGATCTAATCTCCGTTCGGAAAGCTACGGAGGAGATGATCCCTGTTTTAAAGAAGTTACAACAGGAGGAAACAAATTGCACAACGTCCATTGAAGCCTTGCAGCATGAGTTGAATACTCTTCGCTCGAAATAGGCCACCTTGAAGACTCAAAGTCAAGACGTTGTGAAACGTCAGAAGAGCTTAAAAGAGGAAGGCAAGGTTATCTCTTCAAGGCTGGCCAAAACTTTGGAGCACAAGAAGCATCTGGAGAGTCAGTGTGTTGCTCGAAGGCAAAGCTTGGATGAAGCTTATAAGGCTTTTAAAGATTTCAAGTCCAAGTTTTGTAATAATTAGATTTTTTAACCTCGATTTTTTTGATTTATCTTTGGCTTGTACTGAACAACTCTTAATACTCTGCTCTATCATGAAAGTGTTTCATGTATTTTCCATTTATAACTTTGTTCACATTTGAGTCGATTTCTTTAATCACGTATACGTTTTTCGAATATACTTGCTCAACTATAAAGGGACCTTCCCAATTAGGAGACCACTTTCCAAAGTGTCGAGATTTTTGATCCATGGGAAGAATCACTTTTAATACTAACTCACCAACTCGAAATCATTGTGCTTTGACTCTCTTATTGTATGATTTCTCGACTCTTTCCTTTTGTTGAACAAGGTTTTGCAATGCAATCAATCTTTCTTCCTCTAAAGAAACCAATTCATCATACATTAAATTCCAATAATCCTCCATAGGTAATTCATTTTGTTTCTGTATACAAATTGATTGTAAATTAATATCTATAGGAAGAATAGCCTCGTGCCCATACACCAGTTTATATGGGGTAGTTTTCGTAGCATCTCTTGGAGAATTTCTGTAAGCCCATAGTACTTGAACAAGAGTTTCATGGCAATTTCGAGGCTTGCTCGAAATATGCTTCTTAATCAAATTGATAATAATTTTGTTCGCGGCCTCTACTTGTCCATTTGCTTGTGCATAGTATGGTGTCGAAGTTATCAATTTAATTCCTCGAGATTCAGCATATTGAGCAACTTTTCGACCCGTAAACATTGTGCCTTGATCAGTAGTAATTGTTTGGGGAATTCCAAACCTCGTTATAATGTGATCTTCGACAAAATCAATTATGTCTTTTTGCTCAACTTCTTTCAAGGGAATTGCCTCGACCCATTTTGTGAAATAATCTATGGCAACCAATATATATTTATGATTTTTCGAGGAAGGCGGATGTATTTGCCCTATTATAGTCGATTGCCCAGCCTTGAAATGGCCATGGTTTAATGATTGAATGCAATTCACTTGTAGGTACCCTTTGTATTGGCCCATGTCTTTGACATTCTCCACAAATTTTTGCGAATTCGATATAATCTCTGATCATCGTCGGCCAATAGAAACCTTTCCTCGACAAGGTCCATTTCATCTTTTCACCTGCTTGATGTGCTCCACAGATGCCTTCATGTATTTCTGCCATAGCTGTATAAATTTCATGACTCCCGAGACATTTGAACAAAACTCCATCAAAACCTCTTCTGTATAATTCGCTATTTAACAAGACATAATTGAGGGCTTGGAGTTTAATTTTTCTTTCGATTTTCAAATTGGGATTTTGCAAGTATTCGACTAATTTGCTTCTCCAATCCTGTTGACTAGGGGAACTAACACTTAGAATCTCTAGATGGCCTAACAACTCATTTTCTGTATGAATCAGAGACTCGAGACACTCCTTACTTACTTTATACCTTGATGCCATCTGAGCCAATTCATTTGCAATGGTATTCGAGTCTTGAGGAATATGTTGTAACTCAACTTCATCAAACGCATTAAGTAACTATACAGCTCGAGTTTTGAATTCAATTAATTTTTCGTTTAAACACTTATACTCTTGAGTTAGTTGTTTGATGACTAGTTGTGAATCACCTCGAATTGATACGTTCCTAGCACCTAACTCTTTGAGAATTTTGAGTCTCGTTATGAGTGCCTGGTACTCAGTTTCATTGTTCAAGTATCCTCTGTATGTTGTTAATGATAATTTAGTCGGGATCCCTTTGGGGGAAATGATTAACAGACCTATCCCAGTGCCTAATTCATGTTTCGAGCCATCGAAAATAGTTTCCAAGGCTTAGTGGTTAAGTAAATAACCTCTTCAGTTTCTTTCGAGTGATCCGCAAGAAAGTCTGCAATTACTTGTCCTTTAGTTGCTTTTAACGGCTTGAAAGTTAATGAGTATTCAGTTAACACAAGTGCTCATTTGCCAACTCGAGAATGTAAAACAGGTTTACACAACATATACTTAATCACATTACTTCGACAAAATATTACAACATCACAAGGCCTAAGATAATATTTCAACTTTGTACAAGCAACATAAAGACTTAAACATAATTTCTCTAAAGGAGTATATATAGTTTCTGCTCCTACTAACATTCGACTTAAATAATAAATGACTCTCTCGATGCCATTATCATCATCTTGCGCCAGCATGCCCGCAATGGTCGAATCGCTAGCTGAGATGTACAACTTCAATTGCTTTCCTTTAGAGAGTGGTGCAAGCACTAGAGGATGAGCCAAATAAACTTTGATTTCATCGAACGCCTTTTGGTGCTCTTCATTCCATCGAAATTCTTGCTCCTTTTTCAAACGTAAAAGAGGAGAAAATACTTTAGTTTTGCCAGACAAGTTCGATATAAATCTTCTCAGAAAGTTTACTTTACCTAGGAGAGATTGAAGTTCTTTCTTGTTCGATGGAGGTTTAGTCTCCATGATGGCTTTAGTATTATTTCGATTCACTTCGATCCCTTTCTGATGTATGAAAAACCCCAAGAACTCTCCCGCTGTAACACCAAAAGCACATTTTAGTGGATTCATTTTTAAACCATGTTTTCTCATTCTCTCAAAAGATAATTTTAAATGGCTTGGGTGATCCTCCTTTTGTTTCGACCCAACAATTATATCATCAATATACACTTGTACAAACTTACCAATTAAATCATGGAATATTAAATTCATTGCCCTCTGATAAGTGGCACTTGCGTTTTTTAATCCAAACGACATCATCACCCATTCATAAATGCCTAAAGCACATGGACATCGAAAAGCAGTTTTCGATATATCATTAGCTGCAATATAAATTTGGTTATATCCAGAATAACCATCAAGTAAACTCATAATTTCATTACCTGCAGCAGTGTCTATCATAGTTTCAGCGATGGGCATAGGATACTCATCTTTGGGGGTTGCTGTGTTGAGATCTCGAAAATCAATGCATACCCTGAGTTTTCCATTCTTCTTCATAACTGGCACGACATTCGATATCCACTCAGCATACCTCGAAGTTCTAATGAACTTTGCTTTCAGTAATCTCTCAATTTCTTCCTTGATTTTTTCGATTACTTCAGGAGCGAACCTTCGAGGGCTTTGCTTGACAGGTTTCTTTCTGGGAATTATGGGTAACCTATGTTCCACCAATCCTCGATCTAATCCCGAAATTTCATCATAATCCCATGCAAAGCAGTCTTTATATTCATGCAGTACTCGAATTAATTCCTCCTTTAATTCTCCTTGCAAGAGCTTGCTAATATAAGTTACCTTTCTATTTTTGATAGTTCCCAAGTTAATTTCCTAAAGTGGATCCTGAGATTCTAATTTATGTTCTTCCTTGGTTGCTCTTTCAAATCCCAACGGTGAATCATCGAAAACACAATCTAACTTGAGTTCTGACTCTTGCTCTTTGTCCTCTTTAAAAGTTTCGACCTCCTGGTCCATTTTAACTTTTGTTTTTTCATTTTCTTTTTCCTTCGAGACCTCCTGGTCCCTTTGATTTTCCTTTTTTTCTTTTTCTTCATTCTTTTCAACTTCACAATCCATACCTTCTTTCTTTGTTTTTTGTTTTTCTTCGGCCAAAGTGGTCGTGCTATTTTTATCAACCTCGACATCCTTTGACGTTGCTTCACTATCTTCATCTTCCTCGGCCATGTTGGCCGTTCAATCGACCATGTAGGCCGATATTCGAGCTAAGAAGCTCGAATAAGGATCTTCATCCTTCATTCCTCAATTGGAGCTGAATCTTTCTCGGCTCGAATCACAAAACCTCTCTTCATATCCCAACAGAAAATCTTCTTCACTCCCTCTTCTTCATCCATAACTCCAATATTGTAGGCATCGAAAGGCTTGGTCTTTGCAAATGCCATTAATTGCTGATCGGCAAAGTATATACCTACCTCGTATGCCTTCTGATTCGCCTCGAGGACTTCCAAACCTTTGTCGTCATTCCAAAAGAAAATCTTTTGGTCTACTATCGAAGGGACAACTCCTACCCCATGAATCCATTCTCTTCCTAACAAGACGTTAAAGTTTGCCTTTGATGGAGTTACTATAAACATGGTAGTTCTCTTCACGCTTTCGATCTGAACATCAAGCAGAATCAAACCTTCAGGGTGTGAAGACTTTCCTGCATAATCTGAGATCAATATATTATGGGGCTTCAAGTCAGCCATGGACTTCCCAAACCTCTTCAGCATTGTCCTGGGGAGGATATTCACAACTGCACCTCCGTCAACCAAAACCTTATTCACCTCTTGCCCTTCGATCATCAAAGTTAGCAATAAAGGCTTAAGGTGACCTTTCATCTCTTCAGTGGGGGAATCGAATACAGCTGAATTAAATTTGGGGATAATCCTCGAGATCTGATTGACCCACACAATCTTGGACTCATAATTGGGATCATCGAAGAAATCTTCTCGATGAATGTCCTCTTGTTCATTTACAGACTCCATGGCCCCAGCGTACTCGGAAGGCAGAATTGATACTATCCCACAGATGTCTTCTAGAGAATCATCGAAACCGCTCTCGAAACAATCAGTTATTAGATCCTCATCGTCCTCGATGAATTTTTGAGAGGATTCCCCCTTTTGAGGTACAGGAATCGAAAAACGGTTCCCTCTGAACCCTTCAAAGGTAGTCTTTCGCATCCTTTGCTGCCTCCTCCACTGAGTTTTGGTTAAGTTATTAAAGGGCTGACGGAAACCACGCCCATAACTTCCAGTCGAGAATCTTCCAGGCCCTGCAGATATGTTTGAGAACTTTCCGGGAGTCCCTTGTACTGGATGACCAGCATAATTCATCACTTGCTTCCCTCGACCCATTCCACCAATCATTGGCCTTGGTGGGGCAGTCCATTTTCCTACAGGGGCATTTGCATTCGGCACAAAAGTATTGCCGAATCTCGATGAGTTATACATTTCCATCTTTCCCACCGGAGCATTATACTGAGGCATGTCAACCTGCCTCATGGTTAACCCAGCACTCGATCCAGCATTAAGCTTAGGCTTTTCTCGAAGTTTCTCGGCTTTGTAGCTCCTCATCATCTCTGACTCCTCGAAAGCCTTAGCAGCAGCTCTGTCGAAGACAGCACTGCATCGAGGACACAGCATGACCTCCCTATCAGTCTCCTTTTTCTTTGATAAAAACTCGACTAAACTATCCCTTTCCTTCGGATAGATGGTTTCTTCCTCCTTAGCGAAGTCATCCATCAGTTCTTCGAGTTTCTCATCGGAAATAGGCTAGATATTTTCATCGTCCTCGATATTGACTTCAACCATGTTGATTCCCATCGAGACTGGTTCCACATATCCAGTGTGAGCAGCAAATGGATCAATGTCCACTTTCATGTCTTTCTCCTCGAAAGCAAGGCGACCATTAGTGACCGCTTTCTCTATCATATCCCTGAAACGCACACAATTATTAGTCCAATGACCATACATATTATGATATTTACAAAATTTCTTCCCTTTTCTTTGCTCGAATGGTAGAATTTTATGGTTTTCTGGTAGTACAATTTTATCTTTTAATAGGATATCAAATATCTTATCTGCCTTAGTCACATCGAAACTATATCTCTTGGTCGAGTTTCCTTCTATATTATCCCCTGGTTTTAACATTTGACATTGATAAGTAGGACCAGGACGCAATTCTGCTAAGTTAACCTCAAAATTCTCACTCGAAATCTCATAGTTAGCATCCTCACTTATCTCTGCATTTTCTAAATAAGCTACTTTTTCTTTTCGAACAAACTTATCAAACTTTTTAAATCTTTCTTTTTCTAACTTAATTTGTTCGATCCTTCTTACCTTTTCTGCTAACTGAGCCATATCTCTCAACTGTTCATTTACCAATTTTTTACGTATTGAGAAATCTAACCATGTTGCTGCAATCTTAACTAATTCATGCTCAGGTATATTAGTATAACATCGAGATTTTAATTGTCTGAACCTATTCAAATAGTCATCTATCGTTTCATGGCTTTGTCTCTTAACGTTCATTAGATCGACTATACTAACTTTCGTTTCTTCCCTGAAGAAGTGTTCATGAAAACTACCTTCCAATTGAACCCAAGTGTTTATCGAATTAGGAGGTAAAGTTGTGAACCATGTAAAAGCGTGCTTAGTCAGCGAACTCGAAAAATACTTCATTTTTAAATACTCATTGTTCGCTAAATTTCCACATTCGACTAGATACCTAGCTATATGTTTGATTGTAGACTTAGTTAATTCTCCCAAAAATTTTGAAAACTTTGGGACCTTTGTCCCCCTAGGTAGCTCTACTTGAGTTACGTGATCTGGAAATGGTGACACAAAGTAAGGACGTTCATTTCGACCTAACTCGAAACCATGCCTGTTCAATATCCGTTCTACCATTTGATCCAAATTATCATTAGGATACTTATTAGGTCGAACTACGTTTTGATGAAAAATTCCATTCCCACCTAGATTTTCCATCTCGTTCAAATTTGCACTCATAGCTCTTGAAGGTGGTCCATCACCCAATTTATCTCCTACTTGTTTATTAATTCATACAAAGGCGTCATTATATTATGCATTTGGGTTGACAACAGATTGACCATGTCATGATTACTATGGTCCATCTGTTGTCGAAGAGCCATCATGGCTTGATTACTAATACCAGTAGGTACATAACTACCCTGTCGAATCAGTGAGCCTTCCTGACTTGTCCCTACATGTTGATATGGATCTTGCATGACAAAACCCAAACCATTTGGTCTAGGATTATATCCCTGTGGGGGTACGTGTACTTGGGGATTTGGTCCTAAGAAAGGTAGACGGCATTTCGACAAGTACTGGTTGAGTATTTCGCCAGTTCTGTGGCATACCCCAAGGATACTCTCTAGTGACATTTACTAGTTCCTGAGTCACATTAGTTTGTCTAGCCCCATTTTCAAGCCTAGGCACATTTTCGACCACCACAGGGGAAGATACTGCCCCCCTTGTAACACTAGTCGCATTATCAGGGTTAGGATTTCCTTGGTGTTCTACGTCTGCTTGATTATCATTATTTGTTTTTCTCCTACTATTAGACGTAGACATGGTTCTTCCACTCCTAAGTCTCATACAACATGCATACCTAAAACTAGTCTAGTTATGTTTGCAATTTAAACGTGTCCCACCGGGCGTGCCAATTTGTTTACGGTGGAATTTGTTTTATGGATTCTTTTTACTTGAACTAGCATGATAAACGTTTCAATTTAGATCTGTGATGTTTTTGAGTTTTATAAAACGAGAAGAGGAGGAGTAGAAAGATTAATGATTACTTGTTTCTAAAGATTCTTCAATAATTAACAAGCAATAATTTTCATACACATAAATGCTAAGATGAACAGAATGAATAATTGAGATACTTGCAATACAAATCATGGTTCAACTTGCATAATGTTTCAGAGTTACAGTGCCAAAGCGATATAACTACATGATTAAAAGAAAGAAACTGAGAGAACTACACTAATTCTACTCCTATAAAGCAAAAAGGAAAGTGGCCGAGAATTAGTCATACCCAAAAACGATTCCTTGCACGAAAGCCATATGCGTAGGAAGAGAGTGCTTCAGATTCTAGTCTTAGTATGAGTTTTACGACCCCTTGAAATCACCACACTCCCCATATTTATAGATCCAGTCGATAGCGGTTAAATTTAAGTTTGTGCATTATGGGGTGTAACCGCTACTCACTATGGTTGACGTGGGTGTGAGTTTATGTAACTGCTCATAATTGTATGTAACTTCTCATAACCGTTCGACCCACATTCTTCGATCCATTTTCTGTTAACCGCTCTAAGATAAATATTCACACTACTTGGAAACCTTTAGTAATCTCCATCTTTCGAGTACTTCTCGGTATAATTTGACTTATTTATTCGACTATACTTCGAGTACGAATAAATCGAGCTTTTGATATTTCCTTACACTCATGAATGTGCTTTTCGAGTTACCTGGTCTTCGAATGATCCTAACAGTCTCACACCAACCAATATGCACAATCACATAGTACTTGTATACATAGCTGATAAGTCTACAAATGTGATCGCATTTACACTTTACACTTTCGCTGTCATGACACACCATATGTCTTCCTAAGCTTCTCATCTTCATTCTTTTATAAAACTCAATTTTTTCACTAACTATTTTCACTCTCTTCAACCTTCATGTACCTATTTTAGCAACACTTAATCGTTGAAAGCACGACATCATGCCAAAAAAACTATACCATTTTGAGTCGATGGTAGTAGTGTTGAACAATGGCCCCAACAAGCTCAAGTTCATGGAGTTCCATCACAACAAGTGGCATACAATGCTTGCCAACAACACGGTCTCACTACTATCATCTCACTGGTGATGCAAAACCCAAATGTAAGGAAAAGCCAAAACAGAGCAATAGAGATAATAATGGAATAGTAGACAAAATTAAGGGTACTATAATTCCTCATCCATTATAGAAAATTCCAGTAAGAAGTCATGATGAAATTGAAAGGAATAATGCAGTTTTGGAAATGTACCCAAAAACAGAAATGCAAAACGAAATGAAGCAAAAAGAAAAAGATGACAAAAGATCTTAAGAGAGAAAGGATCACAATTCAATTTTCTCCACACATTATTTTTCCTCTAACCGTCTCTTTTATATTATTCTTTGAGCCAATAGTAATCCTTGAGCTTGCTATTAATTGTTTTGGGCCTGGACCCCCTTCTGACCTCAGCTTGTCTTTCCCTCATGTGCTCCTCATTTCCTTCATTAACAATAGTCTTTTTTTCCCTCTCTTGCATCGTTACAATGCCTCCCCCTTTAAAATTAACCTTGTCCTCAAGGTTAAAGTCTGGAAAAGCTTGTTGTAGTAATGTAGTATTTTCCCAAGTAGCTTGGTCATCATCCAATCCCTGCCATTGGACTAATTTCTGATGAATTTGTTGCTGACCCTGTAAAATAACCCTCTCTTGTAATATCTTTGCTGGCTGAATGATTGGCTGTACTTCAACATCTGTAAATGGAAGTGGAATATACGGCTGAGTATGATCTCCCTTACAAGCCTTGAGTTGTGAAACATGAAACACTGAATGTATTTTGGTCGTGGGAGGAAGTAAGAGCTTGTAAGCAACCAACCCAATCCTTTCAATTACTGGAAATGGGCCAAAATACCTTAGAGTGAGTTTCTGATTCTTTCTTAAGGCAACTGAATGTTGTCTATAAGGTTGTAAATTAACCAGAACTAAGCCACCAATATGAAATTCCCATTGTCGTCGTTTCTGATCTGCATACTTCTTCATGTGTGCTTGGGCTTTGATTAAGTTTTGCTTCAATTTATTAAGTGTGAGGTCTCTAGTCAATAGCTGCTCTTGAATTGATACAGGATCAGATTGATCAGCTGTATATTTAATTAACTTGGGTGGATCTCTCCCATAGACTACCTTAAAAGGTGTTATACCACTGCTATTGTGAAAAGCAGTGTTATACCAAAATTCAGCCCCAAGGCAATAATTTAGCCCATTCCTTAAGGGACTCATGAGTGAAGCATCGAAGATACATCTCTAGACATTTGTTAAGAGCCTCAGATTGGCCATCTAACTGAGGGTGATAAGCAGTAGTAAGATTAATTGTAGTGCCACTAAGTTTAAACATGTGTTGCCAAAACTGACTAGTGAACACCTTATCCTTGTCAGAGACAATAGTTTTGGGAAATCCGCGTAGCTTTACTACATTCTTAACAAATATCTCATCCACTTGCTTACTAGTGTAGTTAGTCATCATAATAAAGAAGTGGGCATATTTGGATAGTCTATCGATCACCACAAGTATCACTGTGAACCCGTAACAGGGTAGAAGTCCTGTGATAAAATCCACTGCCAAATCATCCCAAATATGCATTGGAATAGGGAGAGGTTGTAATAAACCAGTTGGTAAAGTAGTCTCACTTTTGGCCTGTTGACAAACTAGACATTGTTGCACAAATTCTTTAACATCTTTCTGCATACCTTGCCAATAAAATTGAGC
This sequence comes from Cajanus cajan, assembly GCF_000230855.2. Lineage (NCBI taxonomy): Eukaryota > Viridiplantae > Streptophyta > Magnoliopsida > Fabales > Fabaceae > Cajanus > Cajanus cajan. Next base: position 13,954,693 of record NC_138525.1, read on the forward strand.
AGCAATTCTAGCCAATGTTCTAGTCACACCAGCATGTCCACCCAATAAGGATGTATGGAATTCATTTAAAATTTGCTTTACCAATTAATGATTGGGAGGGATCACCAACTTGCCTTTCCAGTACAACAAGTGATCCTGGACTGAATAATGAGGGTCTGGTGTTTTATTCTACAAGCATAATTTCATTGTAGAGTGTAAATGAGGGTCAGCTTGAATTGCCTCCTTCAATACATGGATAAATTACAATTTTGGTTCCGACCAAGCCATAAAAAAGGACCTTGAGAGTGAATCTACAGCCATATTTTCCTTGCCCGGTTTGTATTCGATAGAAAAATCATATCCTAACAACTTGTGCAACCATTTCTAATGTAAAAATTTTGGAGAAATCAGGGAGTGCCAACACTGGTGCTCTGGTAATTGCAGCTTTGAGATTTTCAAAAGCAATAGTGGTTTGTTCAGTCCAATAAAAATTATCTTTCTGCAATAGACTAGACAAAGGTGCAGCTATGGATGCATAGCCTTTAATAATTTTCTTGTAATAACCAGTGAGTCCCAAGAATCCTCTGAGCTGCTTTAGATTTGTAGGACAAGGCCAATTCAAAATAGCCTGTATTTTGCTTTGATCCATTGCTACTCCCTTCCTTGATACCGTATGACCCAAGTAATCAACTTCCTACAAACCAAAGGAACATTTAGATAGTTTAGCATACAAATGATGTTGTTGTAACACTTTAAGGACTGCCTCCAAGTGTTGCAAATGTGATGTCCATGTGGGACTGTATATTAGTATATCATCAAAAAAAACCAATACAAACTTTCTAAGATAACTTTGAAAAATGTCATTCATCAAGAACTGAAAAGTAGTAGGGGCGTTTGTAAGGCCAAATGGCATGACCAGCCACTCATAGTGGCCCTGGTGTGTTCGGAAAGCTGTTTTGTGTCGATCCTCTTCATTTACTAAAATATGATGATAGCCAGATCTTAAATCTAGCTTAGAAAAATAGTTAGCGACATGTAACTCATCAATTAACTTGTCAACAGTGGGAATAGGAAAACTATTTTTGACAGTAATGGCATTCAAGGCTCTATAATCAGTGCAAAATCTCCAGGTACCATCTTTCTTTTTGACAAGAATGATTGGAGAAGAAAATGGACTCGTGTTGAGAACAATGATGCCTTCCTTAAGCATGTCAGCTATCATCACTTCAATCTGATCCTTCCTGCTATGTGGATATCAATAAGGCATTACCTTCACTAGACTAACTCCCTCTAGCAGTGGAATTGAATGATTTTGAGATCTGTTTGGAGGCAGACCTGTAGGGACATCAAAAACTATTTTGTAAGTATAGAGTAGCATAGCAAGTTCTGGTTCCATATCAGAAGGCAAGTCTAAAAATTGATCAAGTGGCCCATCCAACGTAGAAAATTGCAATGTGAAAAGCTCATCAATTGCATGAGTACGCTGCATTCTCCTCATGTGATTAAATTGATCCTATTGTGGTAAAGCTGGCTTGTCTCCATAAAAAGTAATAAATTGGGTGCCCAAATAAAATTTCAACGTCATGCTACTGTAATCAGAAAGATGCGGACCCAATGTTGCTAACCAAGCTGCCCCTAGTACCAGATCAGCACCTGAGACAGGAAGTAAATAAATTGGCAGCTTAAGAGTATGGCCTTGAACGGTCACCTTTAAGTCACGGATCAGTCCCTCTGCTACTAATGAATTGCCATTAGCAACCAAAACCTGTAGGTTGGAAAATGGTTCTACTGGCAATTTCAACCCTTGAGGCTGAAGGAAGTTATCTGAACTTCCACTATCAAGTAGTATTTTCACTCGTACTCCATTAATTGACCCCCCTAGAATCTCATGGTACCTAAGCCTGAAGAGCCCTTTAATGCATTATAAGACAAATGATGGTCTTAAGGACCTGAATCCACTACTGCCTCTGGATCGTCTAGTGGTTTAGGTTGTAATTCAGGTTCATCATCCTCTTCGCATTGCAATACAAAATACTGTTTGTTCGGACATTTATGGTTGGGAGAAAATTTGTCATCACATGTGAAACAAAGACCTTTGTCCCTTCTTACTTGCATCTCAGCAGGGGTTAACTTTTTTATGTTGGTTGGCTTGTAATGAGGGGAGGGTAACAATGGGGGTAAGCTAGTGGATTTAAAGGATTGAGCTGTGGATTGGTTTGTGTTTATGGCTGGTGTTTTGGGAAAAAAACTGGAGGAATTTGGTCTTATTTTTGGAACATACTTCTCTTCATATAATTTGGCTAATGAAACAATTCTAAGGAGGGACGTGGGTGCTTGAGCAATAACATCCCTGCGAATGTCAGGTTTTAAACCTCCAACAAAACAATCCAATAGTGCTTCCTGAGTAATGCCCTGTACACGATTACCCAAAGCTGTAAATTGCACATAATAAGCCTGAACTTAGCTACTTTGTGTGAGTTTGAACAGCTGTGATCTTGGGCACTCATATGGAGAAGGGCCGAATTCCATTTCTAAAGCTCTTGTAGAAGCAGTCCAAGAGTGAAATGGATTGTCACGCATAATCATTTGATACCATGGAACAACATCTTTATCCAAATGGATCAAAGAAATCAGTAAATGTTGATCATCAGGGGTTTTATAATAGCTAAAAAACTGTTCAAACTTGAATATCCATTGCAGCACATCAAAACCATCGAATCTAGGAAAGTCGAGCTTAACGCTTCTAACCTGGAATGGTTGGGTCTGCACATTACTAGTTGAACCATTATCTGCACTTGGTTGTTGTTTGAGGACCAGTTCCAATGTTGTTTCTAACGTTTCAAAATGAGCAGAGTACTCCTTATCACGTGATTCCATGATCTCCAAAATGATAGAAAAGAATGACACAATCCAAGAGGGGGGGGGGTGAATTGGATTCTATAACCCTTTAAAAATTTATCAGAGTTTCTAGGATCTTTATTTCACTTAAAACTTTTCTATGACTGAATTTCCAAATGAAGCTTTTCTAAAGACTTGTTATGAAAATATGAATGCAATATGCCCACTTGATTACAACATAATGAGGTTCAACAATAATGTTCAATTACAGATTTAAACCATCAAGATTCACATACACTTGTTAATCAAGCTTTATCTTCTTTAATATTCAATTAAGCAATTACTTAAAGTAAGAGATAGGATAGAAGAAGATTGCACAAGTCTTTTATACTGGTTCAGCCACTCCACATGTGACCTACATCCAGTCCTTAATCAACACCTGATTAAGATTTGTTCCACTATCTTTAATCAAGAAGGTTTACAAGCAAACACACATGCATATACTTCTATACTAAAGATAACCACTTTCTTGACCCCAAGAAAGCACCCCTTGTAGAACCCACTACAAGAAATCTTATTACTTGAGAAACCCTTCTCAAGATTTTCAACAAAGATTCACAAAGAATAAAAGGAACGAATTCACCTGGAATTCTTGAACAAATCTTTATCTTCCCCTTTCAAGATTATGATGATGATGATTTTCTAACAAAGCTTTTCACAAACGTTTTCACTCTTGGATTTCACAAAGAAAACTTCTCCAAGATGTCACAAAGACTCACAAAAACGTTTTTCACAAATTGATTATCATTTCTAACTCATATCTTAAGTTTCTCAAAGTTCAAACTATTTATAAAAGTTTCAGACACAGATAATCGATTATTTTAAAGAATAATCGATTATTTTGTTCTTCAGGTTTTCTGGAAATCAACCAAGAACAATACAATCGATTATTTTGCTGGATAATCGATTATTCCAGAGAGTTGTTCCTGGGATAATCGATTATTTTGGCAAATAATCGATTATTACAGCAAGGCATTCCACTTAGCCTATTTGCTGAAATAATCGATTATATTTAACAATAATCGATTATTTTGAGTTAGTTCTTAAAACTTCATTTTAAGACTCAAAATAACTTTCCAATGTTCTTAACTCATCATCATATACTCTCTACTTAGTTTAGATAAGATTTGATTATGCACAAAGCATACCAAGCACACAAAACTATAGAAACATATTCACAACAATTTATATCCTAAGTTCTATTACATAGCTCCAACTCATAGCATTTTCTTGACACTTCTTTGACTTTGTTTTTGTGCTCCAAGTTGTTGTTCTCATGTTGTGATCATCAAAACTCTTTTAAGCTCTCCCAAGCTCAACACAAAATCCTCTTGACATCCGCCGCAAGCTCTTTCATGCGTGTGTTTTCCGCCATGAAGTAATGAAAGCACCAATGTAAGGAAAAGCCAAAACAGAGCAATAGAGATAATAATGGAACAGTAGACATAATTAAGGGTATTGTAATTCCTCATCCATTATAGAAACTTCCAGTACAAAGTCATGATGAAATTGAAAGGAATAATGCAGTTTTGGAAATGTACCCAAAAACAAAAATGCAAAACAAAATGAAGCAGAAAGAAAAAAATGATAGAAGATCCTGAGAGAGAAAGGATCACAATTCAATTTTCTCCACACATTCTCTTTCCTCTAACCATCTCTTTTATATTATTCTTTGAGCCAATAGTAATCCTTGAGCTTGCTATTAATTGTTTTGGGTCTGGACCCCCATCTGACCTCAGCTTGTCTTTCCCGTGCTCCTTATTTCCTTCATTAACAATAGTCTCATTTACCGTCTCTTGCATTGTTACACCAAACTCACCGTCAAATCTCGTCACCCGATAAATCAAAATTCAGATAACCCGAAGGTTTTCATGGTTGCAAAATGGTTTAAAAAAACTAATGGCCGATTTTAGTCGGATTGGACATTTTTGGCTCGAATCCGACCGGAATCGACCAATGATCACCCCCACCACCATTTCTTATTGACCATGGAAGTTTTCTTTCACCGCAAAGGTTTCTTCTGAAGTTTATCTTTCTTTCACTCTCTCTAACGAAAAAATCAGAAAAGGAAAAAAATTGAGTAGGTATTGTCTCATCATTGCTCTTTCTTTAATCTACCAATGAATGCAAATTTTCTGAAATGTTGAACCTTCTTCAAAATTGGGGTATTTTTGGATTATTCAATTGCTATCTCAAATTGGTTATCTAGAATTCTAAAGTTTGGTTTGTGGTGCAGTTGTTGAAGAGATTGGAGATGACGAGCAGGTATTCCAATTGTGTATTGAATCATTTTATTTCTATTCTTAATTAAAATTGTGTTTCTCTTTTCTGATTGATTCTTATTTTTTTACATTTAAATATTTAATGCTTAAGTCTAAAATCACTTGCGTTGTCCAGTACTTATTGTCTGATGAAATGTCAAATTGGTGTAATGGAAGCATGTTATTGTGTAATTACGATAAATACACACTACAAGAAAATATGGAGTTACAGGAATTATTTTTGGTATTACCAATGGTTTAAACCCCAGGTAAATGCATTTCCGGCGATTGTTTTTTCTGTAGGGAAGGCATCCTTGGCTAGCAATATACAGACGTTTTAAGCCAATCCTAAAAAATGCAAGGCTTGCCTAAAGTTTTGAAACCCTTGTTAACGCCATATTCACGAATTGCAGTTTATGTAACTCTTGTATTTTACCTGCAACTTTCAACCCCGTACACACTATAAGCAAAACCTGTGTATTTTACTCACGACTTTAGACCCTCGCTAACACCATAATCAGTATCTATAGTTTATAAAATCCCTATACTTTTACGTACCCACAAATTTGAACCCCCATTAAGGTCATATTTAATACCAATTGTTTTTGTAATACATGTATTTAACCTACGACTTTAAACTCCCATTAATTAACGTAATATCTAATATGCCATATTTTAAAATCTTTATTTTAATTTACCTATTTAATTTTACCCGTGTTTAATATTTTAAAATTTCTATGTTTTTGCTTAAAAGTGTTCAAGTTAGATAAATATTCCAAAATAAAATTAAAAGAAACAAGCAACCCACAAATTTAATATATGAGTAAACAAGTCATCCAATAGAACCTCTAATAGAAGTAAAATCCAAAAAATAACCCTTAGTTAAGAAGGACATCCAAAAGAACTCCTGATTAAGATGTAACATCCATACTTTAGTAATATGTAAAAGAACATTTAAGATGTAGCATATCCAACTAAATATTAAATTTTCTAAAATAAAAGAGTTAGCATCTCTAGATATCAAATGTGTAGTCCTATTCTTTGTGCTGAAAATTTGTTAGGAGAATCATTCGGGTTTGTGCATTTCCTTAGTCAGACACTTCAAATATAATGTAAAATATTTTAGAAACAAAATTTATATTGTGAAATATTATTTTTTAAAAATTAGTTCAACTTTAAAACTTTGTCAATGCAACCTGAAATACATTCAAGTTAGGAAGTCATTGACCTTAATAATTTTGTGTAAAAAAAATCATCATAACTTTAAATCTTTTGTTTTGTTCATCTATTTTCTTATTTTGTTAAACCATTTATGATTTTAATTTAGTAATTTGTTTCAAAACACAAATTGAATAAAATCAATTCATGTAAATACATATAAATACTTCCATTAGATAAAAATCTTGAATAGCACAATTTCTATCTCTATGAAATTCACTAACCCTTAAATACCTCAATGTGTACTTCTCCATGCTAATATATCTGCAAGATACACTATATACAGTACCTCGTTTATTACCTTTGGAGGAGTGAAGTAGCATGCCCATAACAATATTAACAAGTTTACTAATTATTTGAAGTTAGTTATTCCATGTTCATAGCAATGAAAATACATCTCATGAGGAGGAAGAAATATCATAGGATTGGCACATTGTTAAGAAGACGAGAGAATTGGAAGCAACAATATATAAAAATATGATCTCTATTTTATGTAGACTCGTATATTAATGTTTGCATATTTGGTGAGTCGTAATTTAAAGACTATTATCATTGATTTAATATGAATGACCAATGTGCATTATAAAAAGGATGATGACATGCAAAGCTTAATTAAAAATTTTCTTTTTGAACTGCTTTTACTTTATTTCTTTGATTGATATCTTGTGCCAATGTAAACCACTTTTATTAGCCTTGTTTCCACTTGATTATTTTGTGTTATAGGTCTATTGTGTTTGCATTATTGAACCTTGTTTGTTGGACCACTCTGCATATCAAACTTGATGCTTTCTTGTAGCGAAACGTAAATCGTGAGAAAAGCTAACATGAATGTAATGTTGCAGGTTTTTTTTTAAAGAGTCAACATATCCTCATGAAAAGCAAAGGCAACAACTAAGCAAGCAATTTGGCCTTGCCCCAAGGCAACATCGAAGAACAACTGAACATGTGTATTGAAAATGCCATACTCAAAGCTGAGGTTTAATGTTTACGTTATTATTTTCCTTATTACCTTGATATATAAAGAAAAACTAATATTGAAGATTTATACTATTTAGACTATCTATCAACACGTGTAGGTAGAGAAGCTCCAAGTAGCTTCAGGGAAATACGCACCAAGAACAATGTCCCCTTCATGTTCTTCTGGCCATGACCAAGAGAATAAAAGCACTTTGGATTTTTACGCTGAAATTTTCGGACTTGATAAGTCAAAGATAATGGAAGTAGTAAACCAAGCAATGGAGGAGCTCAGTAAGATGGCTACCGTGAGGATACTGCAGTGGCTTCACAGCTTTGAGAATGGTCGTGAAATACTTGATTATGATGAAAATGTGAAGGAATTTGCTGTTGAAAATTAAAGTATTTGGTTGGGTTAGAAGTGAGGAAGAGGTGAAGAATTTGTAAGTTTATGTGAGAATGTTATGGTACAGGTAAGTGAGCATTGAGTAGATACATAAATTTCATAATTATGGATTTCGAAAGCTCATGCTTCATAATTATTGTTTGTCTCATAAAGATACGATATTCTTATAAGAATACATACGCATGACTATTTTATGACATTATTATTTTTGTCACTCTAGTTTCTCAAACTATGAAACATAATTTTTTAATCTTTATTTTTGTAATTTCAAAGAAAAAAAGGACTGTTAATTAGTAAAATTAAAACAACATTATTAAGTAACTTTAATGACTTTCTTAGACAACAATAATACTATTTTTTTATATAATTTTAAAGAATAAATAGTCAGTACTAATAATTTTAAGGTTTAGTTTAATATCCAAGTCATTATGTTAGAATATAATTAAAGTCTTATATCATTTAAATAAGAGGATATACATGAGTTTTTATACACATAAAGTTTCTATTAATAAGAGATTTTTTTGATGATGGTCAAAAGTAAAATTATTAGAGTTACGACCAAAAATAGACAATATCTTATCATTAGAAAGACTTGTGTGTATGGAAACTCCTAATGCATAACAAGTGATATTAGAGTTACTGATTTCGACTAGGTAACCAACTTGGTAAGTATGATGGTTGATAGGTAAATTTAGATATAAGATCATTTGTGTTGAAAGTTTTCATAATGATGGGTTCATATATGAAATAAGAGAGTCTTCCTGATAATATGCAGGATTAGGAAACATATCCCACTATCGTGAGTTAACGATAGAGCGTTTATACAAATACTTAAAGTGTGACTGAATTCTATGAGTCACCATTATGAACTAATAACTTTTGTTGCAATAGGGTTAAACCATGGTACTGTGTTTGAGGGATGAATTGTTATGATATAATTAAAATATCATATCATTTAAATAAGATGATGAACATGAATTTATATATACACAATTTTTTATCTTTTGAGTAATCATCAAAAATAAAATCACGAGAGTTTAAGTTCAAAATAGATGATATTTAACTAAAGACATTTGTTTGAGAACTCCTAAATTTACAACATAACTCCCATCCACAACACATTAAAATTTAGATAGATGAGTGTTTCTTTTATTTTACTTTTATAAATTCCTTATTTTGCCCTTTTTGCAAGATAAGATGTTTAAATCATTTTTTTTTCTCTCGTATATAACCATATATCAGCCGTGAAGAGTAAGGCAGCATTCAACCATAATCATGTTTGCTTTCTAAAGATCAATTTTCCTTCGCGATAAATGGGATTTTAACGGCGTTTATAAAGGTGAATAAAACGTTGACAAAATAAGTGAAAAACTTTTTTTAGTGGCCATTGAAATTGCCTCGGGAATTGCCGCTAGAAATACTTAGTTTTTCCGGCAATAAAAAGAAGTTTTACCAACAGTCCCTAAACACTTTTACTGACTCCAGAAACACCGACTTTACTTTAATTTCCTGTGAATATTAGTTATTTTTATTGTCATTAAAGAATAAATAAATTTCATTAAAAATTACTTTTAGTGTAGTGAAATTTAACACTTTTGAACCAAATTAATTCGTTCGATTCAATTTAATTTATATGTTTTATAATCCAAATTAATAAAATTTGAGTTTTTTTATTTAGGTATTAATTGTGAAATTTAGAACTCAATGACTAATTGTACAAACCTTCCTCACACCCCCATTCTCTCTATCTTTTGCTTACATGATATAACATTTTTTCATATAGAATGGCTCTGTACACACATTATATTACTGTTATTTTCATGAGCAAATAAAACATCATTTTGGTTAAAAGGGATACTATAATCTAAAATAATGTAATTTTTTATTTATAAAAAACATATGTTTAAAGTCGATATAAAAATAAAACTTATTCATTTTCACTTATTTAGTTTAGTTTGAATTTATATATGAAAAAGTTAAATATATTTTTTCTTATGTAAAATATCATTTTTTTTTACAATTTTTCTTAATTTACATTATAGGGACCAAATTGAGACAAAAAATAAAAGTGAGACTAAATTGAAACAAACAATTATTATAAGGGACTAAAATAGGTTTCTAGCCTAATTTATAATATTTATCTATGTGTAACTATTAGAGACATGAAGTACCTCGGTCCCTCTAACATAAATATATATATATATATATATATATATATATATATATATATTTATTTATATATAAATTTTATTAAATTTTTATTTCAAGATTTGTGTCAATTAAAATGATATACAAGAGGAATATATTGAGTATTTCATTTGTCTTATAATATAATAATAAATGTTCATTTTAAATTTTTTTCCACAAGTTTGATAAATAAATAGTAATTTTTATAAAAATTAATTATATTCTTCTTCTTTATTATTATTATTAGATATAAATAAATAGTAATAAATTAATCCAACGACTTTCAAACTAATATTATTATTATTAGATATAAATAAAAAAAATAAGTAATTAATACTATATTTTCAAATTAAAATACATTTATTTTAAAATTTATTTTTTAAAATAATATTTATTATGAGAAGAAAAAAGTATAAAAAAATGAATAAGTATGATAAATTTGATAATTTTAACAAAGAAATGTTAACACTTTCTTTTTAATACCATAGATAATACCCAAAAGGTCTCTACACCAAAATCCATTATTTGTTTTAATAGATTTTGAGTAGAAAAATAATGAGAGAAGTTTGAAAAACTAATTTTTTTTTTTAGTTGCTTGGAAGTAGCAGTGTTTATGAATCAAATTTTTTTAAAAAATTAAACTATATTAAACCAATTTATTTTATAAAAGTGGGTTGATTAATCAAACTTTTTTTTAAAAATGGATTTTTAAAAAAACAAATATGGATCATATATTTTTAAATTGGATTGATTTGTTACAATGTAGTTATCCAACTTATATATGAATATATTTTTTCAAGCAATTGATCCAAATAAAATTAATCCTCTCTTAAGTAACTTAATTGGTTTTTCAAAGAGAATTGGTTTGATTTTTTTTCTCTAAACAAATCGGATTTCTTAATCCAGATTTGAATTATTTACACACCAATATTTGAAAGATGAGAAGTGAGAGAAGAAAAAAAATGATAGAAGGCTATAGTAAAAATACAAATAAAACTTCAAAGATAGAGAGATTTTGTAAAAATGTTTAGAAAAGTTGTGGGATCCATTAAAAATGTATTTTTTTATTTACTTCTCTCTTACTTCTTTTAATCCAAATATCTTAAAAATATATTTATTTTTTTGTCCATCTTTTCTTCAATTTTATTTCTTGCTATCCTACATTTTTCTTTCATACTTCTTTCTTTATCAAACAAAGCATAAGAGAATCTATGAAAAATGAAAGATAAGTGATTGATATAATTAATGATTTATGTGACAATAAAAGAGTAATAAACACAAATTAAAGGTGTTGGTGGAGTGTTGTATTTATTTGAGTGTAAAAAAAAAATTCACCATTATTGGAATGTTTGTTTTTCTCACTATAGAAATGTAGGGTGTTGAACTTCTCTTACATAATTTACTCCTGTTGGTGAAAGATTTTGCTAAATAATGTATGTGTTTTTCTTGATATATATATTTGCTAATTTTTATTTGTTATCTATTTCTTGAAATTTCTGTTTTTGTTTTCCTTAACCTTTGTCTTCCTATTTTTGTTTGTTTTATTGTTTTCATTTGATGGTTGTTCTTCCCGGAAAGAAACTCTTTCTGTTTCTTGAAATTTTTTCACGTGTTTGTAACTTTTTAATTTTAAATTAATATAAAATTATATATATAATCTAAATGAAGGAAACTTTTAATCTAATAATAAGATTTAAGAAAACATCAACCAATTAAAAATTATTGAATTATATAATAATTGATAAAAAAAATTATATCATATAATTTCATCCCTCGCCTCTATCTTCTATATATGATCACACACATTTGTATTTTTGAGATTTGTAAATGACAAGATTGTTTTTTTTTTCAAGGCATGACAAGATTGTTTTAATTTCACATAAAATACGTAAATATTAATTATAAACAAATTACACAAATAATTAACATTAAAATTTTGAAAGTTACAAAGATATGATTTTTAAGTAATTTGTATATCTTTAGTACAAAATACAAGTATTTTCTTCCTTATTACAGAGGAAATAACATCGTAGAGTAAAAACATAATGAATGATTAAAATTTTCTCAAAGTATTTAACTTAATTGCATATAAAGAACTCAAATTTGAGATCAATAATTAAGTTAAAATTATTTTTTTATCAATTGATTTAGGAGTTTAAGTGGGCCAAAATTGATTCAATAACATGATTAACTCATTCTAACCCTACTACATTTAAGCAATTTAGGTTGCATCATAAAGTTGAGTTGAACATTTTTTTGTTGAACTAGTTATAATCGAGTTGGGTAATTTGTTCTTGATTTTTTTTTAAACTTTTTCAATAGTTTCCTAAACTATAAAAATTTATATTTAAATCTTTAATCTTTTCAAACTATTGTAATTGGGTCTTTGTAATTTGTAACATCCAGTTTTTCAAAAATATAAATAAAATAAAGATGTTAAATAATATTTATAATACATGCTTAATTAATTAATTTATTTATTTGAGCTTATAATATAAATAAGGATATTTTTATTAAAATTTTAAAATAAAGAGTTTAAGAGGTAGCTTAGAGAAGATTCTTTGGGTTTAGACTCTTAAGTCCAACCGAGAGTCTTATTAAAAAAACAAGTAAAAGAGGGATTAAGTCAAATAATGTGTCAATTTTCTAAAACTCTAAGAGTGTCTGTAGAGAACCCGTCATAGGGGAGACAATAATGAAAATGGTACATTACAATCCAATCGATCTAACTGACACGTTAGAGGACACATCATAAAGGAAACCTAAGAGGAGAACCCTAAGGAGTTTGTGGAGTAGTATCAAACAATAAAGAATGTGCTCGTTGCCATGGAGATCGTCATCTAAGGTAAATAAATAAATAAAAAAAAAAAGAGTGAAAATATCTTATTATGGGCACATATAAGGGGTACGGGTATTAAGATGATCCCTAAGCCTCTTTAAGATTTATAACTGAATGTGTTTGAAGAATTAATTAAGATTATGTAATTCATGTTAAAAATCATATAACGATTAAATAAACCTTATTAAGTGTTGAATATTTGAGGACTACGGATATGTGATAATTTGGGAGGTTTATATGAATTGGGAGTTTTGTGTGAATTGGATGATTTGACATGAATTGATGTTTAGTAAACATAACTCAACAATTATGTGATTTTTATATGTGTAATTAACTAAATAGAGTTTTATTTGTTAGATTGGAAACTAGATATTTGGGACTACATATTAGATCCAAGAACCACATAAAAATGTTATGAAATGACCGAGTTATATGAGTTAGAAGATAAGTGTCATGTCCTATTCACGATAAGTAATGCCTATAACGATAAGCCTTGTGAGGATCTTTAAATGACCTATTTAAGTTTCTTGGTATTCATAAAAGTTGTATCCTTGGATGTTATCTTTCCAATAGCGTTGGAATCACCCAAAAAAGAGTTCTAGAACATCGATGATGATCAAATTAGTGAGTGGATGTGAAATTGTTAGAATTAGACTAAAATATTGTGGTTTTGTAATTTTAAAAAATAATAGGTAATAAAATTGACTCTTGAGGTAAACATAAAAGTTGTAGACAATTATCGTAGCTTTCTAATAAAATGAAGGTCAACTTGATAGCATAGCAATAACTCTAGATATCGTGTTTATACTACACGATGTCATAATGGCACAAGATTAGAGATAATTTGTGTATTTTTAAGCATCAATATGTGATATGAGATGGTTGTGTGTGTTATGATGTGAAATGCTGATGTTTAAATTAATAATTTTTTGTGCAACATTTGAGACATTAGTTATTGATGATAATAATTGATGATGATGAGAGTATTAGTAATGATAATGTATAATGTTATGATGTATGATGATGCTTAAGGTTCAATGGTGATGATGTTACGACGAAGATGTTATAATGATGAATGTTATAATATGTGATGAAAAAATAATGAAAATGCATAATAATGATATATGTATGAGTTGATGTTGATGGTAACATGGTGTATGAGGTAATTTTGATGGTGATGATGTTGATGAGAAATGTAAATCTAGTTTGTGATTGACAATGATTAGATCTAAGCATGGCATCAGGTCATTTTTTATATTTACATGTTTTAAGATATTTTATTTATTTGTTTTTTATTTTTAAAAAACCTTTATTTATTATGCTTTGAGATAGAAAAGTATCATATAATTAATGTCAAGTTTACAAACCGTTAACTTACACCTAAGAACCCAATTACAAAATGTAAAAAAAAATCCAATTACAAAATGTAAGAAGATAAGAACCCTAGTTAAATAAAACTAAAAAATTATTTAATATGAATTTTTTGTTGTTAAAATATTGTTTTCTATTTTAAAATAAAGGGAATAATATTTTCTAAAAAAAATTACATATAAAAATGATATACAAAATTGAAAAGTTATAATTCGTAAAAACTAGAACTATGAAAATTGACTTTGTGGATTAAATTAGACTAAGCTTAAGTTAGACTTTTTATTTTGATTTCCAAAAATAATAAAACTAAATTGGCCTGATTTAATTGGTCAAATAAGTCAAGGGGATATACATCTAGTTGAAAAGGTTATTTAACTTATTTGATCCAAAAAAAAATTTCTTGTAGAAATCTACAAAATTATGCAAAAAAAAAAACAAATTTGATCCATCGAAATTATAATGAACGTACTAAGATGCAAACCTAAAATTCTATGCATATTACCTCAATATCTCACCACTAAACCAATCTTAATGGTCCAAAATTATACAAAAATAAATCAATAAAATGAGATAATTTTGCCCAACTTGCCACGCATTTGGGAAAAATACATTTGTGACTTTTATGAAATTGGCCCAACACTTTTTCCAAACTTTGGCATGTCAGACAAATTTTTCATAAATCATCACTACTTATTTTTTTAATAATTTTTATACAAATATGTTTCTTTTACTTAAAAATAAAAATTAAGTTACAAATAACTTGAGTCAAATACACTTTTATTATGAAATAAAAGAGTAATATTTGTTTAAATCAACATGTGACTTACTCAAAGTACTACCTTTAGTAAAATAAAATAAAAGTCCATATCCAACATTTAAACATCATAGGTAAAATAAAAAATATCAAAGAAAAAAAAAATAATAATAATAATAATAATCCTTTCATAAATGATATTTTTATTGATAATTTTCACATAAATAGATGATTAACAAAATAATACTTAATTTTAAACGAGATTGACATTACCTCTTTTTTTTCATGTCACAATTAATTATATGATATCTTTACAAAATTTACATTGATAAAAGAATTATTACTTTTGTAATGACTTAACAGATCACTACACTTTACAACTTAGCAACTAAGCAACAAAATTAAATAATTAAGTCAACTACATTAGAGTTATCATTCAGTAATACTTGGAAATCCATATAAAAAAATATATGTATAAGGTGCATAAAACACAAAACAATTCTTGTCAATTTAACTTGAAAACATAAAACAATTCCTAACAAATCTAGACAACCCACCAATGAAATTCATAGTAATGTTATCCCATTGTCACTCTCCATCATCTAAAGTAAGGCACCCGATTTCGATGCTCCACTTTGGCTTTTTAACAAGTCATACAAGCTGCCACATGCTCCAACACCTTTCTCTTCATACCAAACCACCAAAAGATTTTCCTGAGGTTTTGCTACAGCTTAGTCATGCTAGGATACAGATTAAGCCAACTCTTATATCCTTTTTCTAAAACCATCTTTTTTTATCTTAGAATATTAGGATAGACAAATTTTTCCTTTAGACCTCAAAATTCCATCTCCACCAACTTCAAACCCCATTATTTTCTCTATACCCAATAATTGTTTTGTTTTCAATAAATCTAGATCTTGCGTATGTCTCTCCTTCACTTGCTCCAAGAACTCATTAGTAATGTTAGTTAACTCATAGATATTTAAATCTTTGAATTTTTTAATCAACTTCAACTCCTTGATCATTAAAGATGACATACAGATGGATTACCTACTCAAAACATCTGATACCACATTAGCCTTACTAGAATTATACATCAACTTGAAGTCATAGTCTTTTAGGAACTCTTTCTACATTCTCTTTCTCATATTCAACTCCTTCTGCTCAAACAAATATTTCAAACACTTATAGTCACTAAAGATATTAAACTTTGTCCCATAAAGATAATGCCTTCAGATCTTTAGGGTAAACACCACAACTGTCAACTCTAGATCATGAGTGAGATAATTCCTCTTAAGGATCTTCAAATGCCTTGAAGCATAAAGCATTACTCCCCTTTTTGCATCAACACACAACCTAACCTTTGATTAGAAGCATCACATAACACATCAAAAGATTCACCAAGGTAAGGTAACGCCAATACTGAAAAAGTAGTCAACTTCCTCTTCAATTCCAAGAAACATTCCCATAGGAATTTTTCCACATAAAAGGTTGATCATTCCTTGTACACTGAGTTAAAGACATTACTATTTTAGAGAAATCTCTATGAATCTCCTATAATAACCCTCCAACCCAACAAAACTCATGATCTATGTAACTATTTGAGTTCACTCCCACTACAACACAAATTCCACCTTAGTTGGACCCATAAAAATCTCATCAACAAAAATCACGTGACCTAGAAACTTCACCTCACTAAGCTAAAAGTCATACTTAGATAGTTTGGCATACAATTGTTTCTCCCTTAACACTTCCAACACCAACCTCAAATGCTCCCTATGCTCTTCCAAAGATCTTGAATAGATAAAAATGTCACCTATAAACATAACAACAAACTTATCTATAAAGAGTCTAAAGATCTTGTTCGTGTACTCCATGAACACAATTGGGGCATTTATCACACCAAACAATATCACAACATATTCATAATAACAATACCTAGTCCTAAAAGCATTTTTTGGTATATCACTCTCTTTCACCCTTATTTGGTGGTATCTATATCTCATATCAATCTTGGAAAATACAAAGGCCCCCTTCAATCGATCCATCAAGTTATCTATCCTAAGTAATGGATATCTAATAGTCAATTTATTCAACTACCTATAATCAACACACAATTGACACTAGTACAGAAAGGGTCTTTTACGTCGTGTATTTTGACCCTTTTACGTCAGAAAAGGGTCCGACGTTAATCCGGGAGTCGTAAATTTACGTCGCCTCTAAAAGGCGATGTAAATTTACGTCGGGGATTTCTCCAAACCGACGTAAAATGGGGCAAAATCATGCCACAATTTTACGTCGGAGATGGCTTTGTCCGACGTAAATTTACGTCGGTCATTGCGTGGACCGACGTAAATTTACGTCGGACAAAGCCATGTCCGACGTAAATTGTGGGAGTTTTTTTTTTAAAAACGTTTGTAAATTGATATACCCAACACCTGCATATAAATATAATCCAGAATACCAACTCTAAACCAGGCAGTCCAGAATAGAAATTCAAATTGTATTTCAAAATTGAATGACAAAAAGAAAATAATATATAAATCTTAAAAAACATAAATTATGACAATGTAAATCCTATTATCCTAAAAAAGCTATAAAACATGTTTGTCAATGCTATCTAACTAACTAAACTAACTAACTATCAAACTATAAACATAATATCTAACTAACTATCAAACTATAAACATAATATCTAACTAACTAAACTTAGAAAAAAATTTGCCCATTGTTCTCTTATCTTGAGCAACTCATCTTCGGGCAATGGAGATGGATCTTGAAAGACCTGAAAGGGTAATTTAAGTGTCATTAATATGCAATGTTAATTATTCTAAAGGTAAATATAGTTAAATAAATTTTGATATGAATTACCTGCGCCCAAGAATCAATAATACCCGCAGAAACTATGGCTTTCATCCAATACATGATGTAATAGCCACATTCAAACGAGTCTTGTTGCTTATTACACTAAAATGAGAAACAAATAACTATTAATTCCAAAGTCAATAAATTTAAATATTATTGATTGTATGAATTTATTTGCTAACCTTAGGGTATATGAAATGCAATGACTTTGATGATCTGGCTCTTCCACTTAATATATTAGCTCTAGACACGATTCTAATTAATTGAAATAAAAACAAATGTTAGCCAATATATATAATTAGTTTTAAAACATAATGAAAAAATTTTAGTTACCCATGTAATTGGCTTTTAATTTCATGGCTTGGTTTTCGATGAAGTGAACAAAACCACACCACGGTATATTCCTTAGGAATGATTACCATTAACAGCCAATGGGATCTACATTGTATGACAAACAAATCAGTTAAAAAATTACCATGATTAAAAAACCAATTAAAAAACTAACCCGTCAATGTATGGAGCCATGTATATATGTTTTCTTGAGTCACTCATCCATGTTTGCATATATTGTTGGATCTGGACCTGAGTGTTTCCTGATTTTTGGATGGATTGAGGCTCAATAAATCCATATACTTCTGCTTGTGCTTGCTCCACACTCAATTTATCCATGTACCTAACACAAATAATTATTATAAGTTAAATGTAATTATTGTAAATTTAGACTCATAAAAGAAAATATGACTTACATGGCCCACAACTGTATGACAGATATATTTAACATGCAGTTTCCCCCAACAATCTCTAATGCATCAGGCAGAGATATGTATAGTGGAACATCAGAGCTATCAACTCCAAAAACTCTAATGTCCCACTGCAATTGAATTGGATGCTTCTTTATTCGTGGTAATTTGATTAGAAGCATAGATATGGGACCATCCTCAGCTTCTGCGATATTGGCATCATGAACATGAGGTTCTCTCATGACCTCTTTACCACGATTGATAAAATCCTAAAGAAATAATCAAAATTAGTTAAACAATAATAGAATTATAAGAATCTAAAAGAGCAATAATATAATTACCTTTGCCCGTGCCGAAAGCAGCATGACCAAACGTTTTGGCCAAGCTAAGAATGTGCCGGTTGCCTGCCCCACTAGTTGAACCTCTGTATTGGGCAAAGGCACTGGAGCAGCAACATCTTGAACTTGGTCAACCACAACCCGTGTCCAGTCTGGCTGTAGAGGGACACCATGGATGGTTGAGCCACCCTCAAATACTCGGCCAATAGCCACTAACCGTGGGGGGTCATCCTCAACATATAACTCACACTGGTTTGGTACATCAATGTGAGTCTGATCCGGTGAGGGATCTGGAGCAGCACAACTCCCTTTAGTGCTGACTCGAACACCATCATGAGCAACTGCAGTCTGTTGCTGAGAACGAGCTAAAAGTTCAAACTTCTGTTCAAACTGTTTTCCAATATTCTTCACTTTCTCTTCAAACTCCATCTTCAATCTCTGCTCCAATTCCTGTATAACCTCTTGACTGCAAGAGTTGACAGTGTTCCTCGATGATCGGCCACCAAAGAAATCTCGGTGGCTCCAAGAACCACCAACACCACGCACATGACCTCCGTGCTCTGGCTTTCCTATGGCCGTTGTGAGGATATCATTCCGACCATCAGAAACAAATGAGCCCTGGGTGCTCTGCTCAACTAAACCCTCCTGCAACAATAAGGAAGATTAAAAATTCTTATGAATTAAATGAGTTGAAATGAAGAGTCTTAGTTTGTATATTTTTACTTACTATTTTACTAGCAACGACTCTTGCAGACTCAGAAGTCATTTGCCCATCTGGTTTTGTCCGGGCTACTATCCACATCTCATGGCGGGGAGGTGACTCTACACGGTCAGCATCCTCAACCCCTACTGCCTGTGCCTTAGCCTTCTTCATTTGCTTTTTTTTTCTTTCATATCCCTCTCTTGACAATAGATGGGGTGCATCATTCTTGGCCTGTCGTTCTTGGGCAGCTATTCTTTTAGCCTGCAATAATACAAAAAAGAAAATGAGATAAAATAAAATGTACCTTAAGTATTTGTGTCAATGTAAAAGTTATCAATAACTAACCTGCCACGAAGGGTCCAATCGAGTGGCACAAAATTGCATTCACTCCTCATCAGTGATCTGGTAGTTTAGACAGGGAGTCTCATTTTGGCGCTCTCCAAATACATACTCCCGTGTCAAGAAAGTCTTGAAGTCTCTCCACCTGGTGGCAAGGGCAGATAACATCTTCCTCCTCATGCCCTCAGTGTTGGGAATGTCAAAATTTTGCTATGAAAATAACAACAAATAATAAATAATGTATTTTAGTTATATAATATTGAAAGGATGTGAAAGTATATACCTGAATATCCTGCCACATGAGGTTCTTGTCAACCTCCTGAACGTCATCCCATGATGGAATGATAATAGAAACATGTCGTCGAGCTAGGACTCCCAAATAGCTCTTAAACTTGGCAGCATTTGGGCCTGATGCCTTTCCAGAACGAGGATCCACCTCAACCGGTGTCCTCTCCTTGGCAATGCGCCCAGCTGTCAACCCAGACAATCGGGTGACAGATCTACCTTCCCTCCTTCCACTGCCAGACCCAGAATCCTCCATAATCCTGAAAAAATTAAACTGTCATTATTAAAACAATGAATTAACTGAATAGACAAATAAAGTAAAAAAGATAATAATAATATAGCAACAAAATAACTAATAAAAAAATAAATTGCATTTTCTCTTGCAAATTGTAAGAACTCTTCAACTCCATTTCTGTACTCTTGACTAATGCGACTTGCATTCATCCAACTTCGATTCATTATCTATATATTAACACAAATTAACTATTGACTCAGTTATTCATAAATTTTCTAACCTAAACTACAACCCTAAAAAATCGATGGTAAACTAAAGGTCAATGCCTAAAAAAATCTCTTCTTTAATGCATCTGGAACGGCCCGTACTGAAACTAGAACGGGCCGTTCCAGATCAAAAAATTACAACAACAAATTTCCAGCAGAACGGGCCGTTCTCTTTGCAGAACGGCCCGTACTGCTTGCACAACAACCCGTTCTGCAAGGAGAACGACCCGTTCTTCAAGGAGAACGGCCCGTGCTGCAAGGAGAACGGGCCGTTCCAGCGGAACAAAAGGTCAATGCCTAAAAAAGTCTCTTCTTTAATGCATCTGGAACGGCCCGTACTGAAACTAGAACGGGCCGTTCCAGATCAAAAAATTACAACAACAAATTTCTAGCAGAACGGGCCGTTCTCTTTGCAGAACGGCCCGTACTGCTTGCACAACAACCCGTTCTGCAAGGAGAACGGCCCGTTCTTCAAGGAGAACGGCCCGTTCTGCAAGGAGAACGGCCCGTTCTGCAAGGAGAACGGCCCGTTCTGCAAGGAGAACGGGCCGTTCCAGCGGAACAAATAGCAAAAAAAATACAAAATAATTACGGGGACAACAAACTAACCTCAAACGACCAACGTGCAGACACTTAGAGACTTGGATACGTTGAATGTAGCAATAAACGCAGTGGGAGACTCAGAAATTCAGAGAAAATGAGAGGGGTTGTTTGTAAATTTACGTCGGACTATGGGGTTTCCGACGTAAATTTACGTCGGACTAGAGGTGGTCCGACGTAAATTTACGTCGCACTATGAGACTGCGACGTTAATTCCCACATTTACGTCGGACTAGGGGGGGTCCGGCGTAAATTAGTCTCCACTTAATTACGAAACTGCCACCGCGTTTTTACAACGTCGGTGTTTACTGTTTCCGACGTAAATTGGGTGACGTAAATACCCTTTTTTGCACTAGTGTGAGCACCATCATCCTTCTTTTTCACCAACAACGTTAGTGCACCCCACGGAGATACACTTAACTTGACCATTTATTTTTCAAAGCTCCTCAACTTGCTTCTTCAATTTAACCAACTTAGTTGGAGATGTCCAATATGGAGCTATTAACATTGACCCTACATCTGAAACCAAGTCAATACTAAACTTTACTTCTATATTAGGAGGAAACTCCGACACTTCATCTAAAAATACTTTAAGAAAATCTCTGACCACCTCAATTGCACTAATTAATTTTTGAGTCTCAACACTCAAAGTAGATAAGATAATGAAACATTGGGGTCCCTCCCTCAAAAGATCATCCACTTGTTTATCAGTTATCAGTCCTTCATTTTCAATCTTTAGGAAAATCAACTCTTTTATGACACAATGTATAAGGATATGATTGGCAGACAACTAATCTATCCCCAAAATTATATCCAACTCAACCAAAGGAAAAAAAAAATTAGGTTCACCCTATAACAACAACCATATACTTCTATTGGACACCTCAAACAAACGTCAGAAATCACCACAAAAGTAGAAGTTAGAGTAGACAAACACATGAAAATCAACATGCAAAGCACTAACACTCAAACCTAGTCTTTTCACTCAAGCAATAGATACAAATGAATGGGTAGCTCCTAAATAAAAAAGGACAGAAACATCCTTACTAGCAATTTTCTCCTTCCTCTTCACTAAGTCAAAAGAAGTGAAAGCCTCAACTCCTATCAAAACAAACACTCAACCAATAGTATTGAACACTTGAGCTTTAGAGAACTTCTTATTAGCTTCTCTCAAGAATTTCTTAAAACATGAACTTATAAGATTCATGTCTTAAGAAAATCTTATATGTTTTTTCTTAAGCTGAACTAACTTAATTGTAACTCAATTATTTACGGTCAATTTAACACTCAAAAGTTCCTTAACCTTCAAAGTTCTAAAACATTAACACTAATAATTAATCATATAATTAAATTAAAACATCTAAAACACATTGTCTCACAATATAAATCTAGAATAATGATATTTAGTATTTTAATTGAATGCTAGTCGGGTTCTTTGATTGTAAAGGTAATCATTAAAAAATATTATAAAAATAAGTATATAATACTCTTGTTTTTGTGCAACAAAAAGTATAAGAAAAATAAAATAAAATCCTGTCTTAAAAAATATCATTATCTTCGTAATAAATATTATAAAAAAAATGTGTTGAAAATAGAAAGAAAAAATATACATGAATATCATTATGACTAGATTCTCAAATAAAAATATCAATCTCAATGTCAAATTACCATGAAAAAATAAACATTAAAAAAAAGTTAGGGAAGCAACCTATAATGGATCAAATAGAGACACCTGAATTAGAGAGACGTTACGTTATATACACTCGAGACAGAAGATTAATTTTCCGATGCATACATTATGTTTCATCATGGTTGCTAAGTCCCTTGCGGGCCCCACATGAAGCACGCCAGAAACGGACCAGGATCATTTACAGTCTCAAAAGAATCAGCACAAGGTGCAGTTTTAAATCAAACCGTTAAATTTGATAAATTTAATCTCAAATTTTAGTATATGATGAAACAAATAAACTTGTTAACGGGCCAGATTCGTGCAGTCTCATCCATAACCGCAGAGGATCAAAATCCGCCGGAAACCAAATTAGCGTCTTACCTAAGTGTGTCATCAACTCACCGAGCAAAGCCAAAAAAAAAAAAAAATTAATATCACCACTACTTGGCACTTTTATTATAAGTTCATCACTCAGTAGTAGCATCGTGACACAGATCAACCATGGCGGTGATTTCCGTCGTGTCATGGTTTTTGTTCATTTTTCTATCAGCCCAGAGTGGTTTATGTTCAGTTCCGAGGGACATTTTCGTTCTGGCGGGACAGAGCAACATGGCTGGACGAGGTGGCGTTGTCGGGGGGAAATGGGACGGCAATGTCCCTCCGGAGTGCAGGCCCGGCCCGCGTATTCTGAGGCTAAGTGCGGGCCTGAAGTGGGAGGAGGCCCGGGAGCCTCTGCATGCGGACATCGACGTGGCGAAGACATGTGGCGTTGGGCCCGGGATGGCTTTCGCGAAGGAGGTTGCGAAGGGTGGTGGTGGGCCTGGGTGGGTGGGCCTTGTCCCTTGCGCCGTGGGTGGGACCAAGATTGGAGAGTGGAGTCGAGGGTCGAGGTTGTACAATGAGTTGGTGCAACGCGCGGTGAGCGCAATTGGGGATGGTGGTGCACTCAGAGCGCTTGTTTGGTACCAAGGGGAGAGTGACACGGTGAGAGAAGAAGATGCTGAGGCTTATAAGGGTAGAATGGAGAGGCTTATTATGGACCTTCGCTCAGATCTTCACCTTCCCTCTCTACTTGTTATACAGGTATTTTATCTTCACCTTCTTTCGTTAATTGCATAATCCTTAGATTCAATTAGTTTCTTTGTTTTCTTAGAGAATTTAAAGGGAAAAAAAATATAAACAAAACCAAAGCAATCAAATGATCGCTTTAGAATTACTTAAGTTATCAACTAATCAAATTTATAAAATGTAAATCTATAATTTAAAATACTAAAATTAAATTTAATTAATTTCGATCGAATCCAATTAAAAAATCAAATCAATTTAATTGATTGATTTTACACCATCAGTTTTATTGGATTATCTGAATGGATGATCATCCATGCGAGTGTGCGAGTGCGACAAATGTTTTGATGTATCTTGTGTGCTCTTAAATTCAATTTGAAGATTCATGTAAGAAAAAGTCATATTAAAAAAGATTTATTGAATAGTGATTTTCGCCTTTTGTGAACTAACCTAATTTCTTAGAAAGCAGACAAACGGTGCACAGCTGTATTCGAATTTCAAACGAGCCCGATGATCTATTTGAATAAACATTTTAAAAAAAAAGGATAAAAAGAGAGTTTTAAGTCATAAATTATAAAAATAAGAATTTTAAAAAATTAACAAAAAAAAAACTCTACAAATTAGTTTGTCTATAAATTTATTTTATTTTATGGAGTAGTTAATTTTATTTTAAAATTATAATGATAATAATAATAATAATAATATTTAAATTTAAAATTATATGCATACTATCATAATCTTTTATGGTTAAATCGATCATAATAATTCAAACATAAATTCTAATTTTAAAAACATAAAAATATCAAAAGAAATATTTATGACAGTTCATATTTGATTTGCCAATTATCATGACAACCAACCAGTACAGTAAATGGGCCACAGCCCCCAACTTGCAGGAACTTATTATTTTTTATAATCCGTACAAACTTTATATATGGACCCAAAAAATCAATACCAGTTTGTTTCATTGTGTAATGTATTAAAGCTGACAAAATATGATATAACAATAAAACTGGTACCAAATAGCATAAGAAACAGTGGCTAATTAATCTTTTATCGTATTTCTTCCTATATTTAATGCACAAATTGAAAAACTGTGATTTGACATGGTCACTAATGAAGGAGATTAAAATGAAAAAATTGTGGGTATGTAAACTATTGTTACTCAGGTTGCACTTGCATCAGGGGAAGGGAAATTTATAGAGAAGGTGAGGCTTGCTCAAATGGGAATAACATTGCCTAACGTAAAGTGTGTAGATGCTAAGGGACTGAGTCTGAATCCAGATAAACTTCACCTCACCACCATGTCTCAGGTTCATTTGGGTATTCGATTAGCACGTGCCTATCTCGCTTCAACCAATCACCATTACCAATTCAATTGTAACATGAAGAATCATACGCAAGTTTTAGCTAGCTGAGACTGCATTTCTGTATTGTATATTTGGCAACTCGTGAAGAAAGCGTGGCACCTCTTGAAAGCTACATTATGAGGAGGCTTCGGGGGTTTCTGATTTCTGTAATTAATTGTCTCTTTTGGATTACTACATGGCTTATAGACTTTACTATGAACGTATGAACAAATAGTGTAACATCCCTCTTATATCATGCCTTACCAATTCCATTTTATGATATTTTATACAGTGATATTTTACTCGATTCTTCATTGATCATCTTTACTTGATCTATTAGGTGTGCAAGAGATATGATAAGAGAGGAATTGTAGGTAAATGAATAAAAAAGTGCTTTAGTGGTAAAACTCTCATATCATGGATTGAAACAATTTCAAAGTAATATTAAAGTTTTTTTTCCAGACTTTAACATATTTCTATTTTTTATTTTTATTTTTTGGTTTTGCACACGTTTCTTTTCTTTTTTCTTTTTAGAATTGGATAGTAAATGTGAACACATCTTTCAGTGAAATTTGATATTTGAATTTGCCACATTGTGGGAAGTAACCACTTCAAAATACTTTTTTCTCAATATTTCTATTTTCTTTCAACTCCAATATTCTTCTACTAGGAAGATTCAAGTTGGAAGAGGATACTCATTTAATAAATGTCTATTAAATTTCAAAAAAGATTCTCTTCGAATTCGACAAAGAATACTCATTTGATAATGAAAAGAAAAAAGAAAAAAAAAACAATATGGGGACAATGTTTTGTTTTTGATTCTTATAAAATGAAAATGACCTTGGAAGGCATAGTAGCCCACTTTGTGTTGGACCGTGCAACGAGTTGCTATTTATGTAATTTGGACATTAGCAATTTGTTGGAATAATCATAGCTCAGCAAGGCTTGGACCATATATAAAACCTCTGCTTCACATAATTATGAAAAACAGCGTGTTCTGGAACCCAGTCAGCAATTCTGAGGCCATATAAATAAGGATAATATTTTTTGTATTTTGCGGTCGTATTTCGAGTTTCATATTGTTTTTCAGTCATGTTGTATCTATAATTTAAAACACATAAACAACGTCAAAAATTTACACAGAATAAATGTGACACCTTTAAATAAAAACTTAATCATTACCCAATTTGTATGCTATCTGGGACGATGTTGATATTTTTTTAAATGAAGTAAGTTACGACCATTCTAAATAGCAGAAATCCGGAGTAAATAGTAAATACCCTTTTCAATGTTTGAATTAGGCAAATATTATCATATTAATTCTAAAAATTAAGAAATTAACGAATAAGTTTCTAAAAGTACACATTAACATTTAACTATCATATTAGTTCAACACTTGAAAAAGATTGTGTGATTAAAGTAATAATAATAATAATATATTCAAAAATTAGAATAACAATAAGTAGTTAAATTTACTAATTTTTATTAAATGATAATCACACCCTCCACAAATCATAATGAATAAGAAGGTACTCAGAGTTTGTCTGGGCGTATGTGGTATGATATATGTGACTCTGTGTATCACATTTTATTTTTACTTGTGTTTCCTGTGAAGTAGCCTGATTTTCTAAACTAGGCAGAGCAAGACACAATCCATCAAGGATAATAATGTGAGTGCCTTAGATTTGACAAGAAACTGAGGTATCTCCAACATTTGGTGGAGATGCTGTTCCCACAAATAATTTTCAATCTGTGAATGATACCTCTCAGCCACCAATTAGGGATAAGCCAACTACAAGCTACAACCACTGCATCAACATAAGTGTCATTGCAAGTTTTTGGGAGGATAAACAATTTCCTGTGCACAATTTCTTCCTCTAAAGGCCTCAAATTTGCTAGTGACCCTCATTATTTATTTTAATTTTGATTTTAGTACCTTACTATAAAATAACAAACACTGATGATATGTTAGGAACCCAAAGAATAATACATAGGCTTAAACCAATAATTTTATTTAGTCATACTTAATAAACTATCATGTAATCACTAACCCGTTGTCTGTTTGAGAAATAAAGCGGAAGAAAATAGGGAGGAGATAAGATAAAAATATTATACATCCACATTTTATATAAGGAAATAAATATAAAATAAGTTATTTTTGCATACCCATAAAAGAAAAAAAAATCCCTCTCAAATTGGAATGAAATGGGAGGAAAATAATTTATCTTTTTTTTTTTCTTTCTGTTTTTATAAAAATAATATTTTTTAAATAAACAATTTTATCTTAAAAATATATATTGTTAAAAACTTATATTTTTAACTATTATAAATATATTTTATATATAGAGCGTGCAAACATTTGAGAATTTTATAAGTTCTTTTAACTAACTAATAAATTACTTTGATCAAGATAAAAAATTTTTATTATGAGAGTATATTTTAAGAGTTTATGGTCAATTTGTTTAAACTAAAAAATAAAGTGATTATAAAAAAAAATTTAAAAAGTAATTCTTTAAGTTGATAGAATTTAATTATTAAAAAAGTAAATGTTTATTTTAAAAATAAGCAGCTTATATAAACGCATAAGTATAAAACTGCTTATTTTATTAAAATAAGTCTTTTCTTTATATAAAATTTATATAAATGAGTCCTATAGTTTATTTTTATAAGTTAATTAAAGTAACTTATAATTTATATCAGGCTTTTAGTTTTTTCTTTATTTTTATGTTTGTTAATTTACTTAAAATTCTTTTGTTACCTTTTTTAGTTTAGAATATTTTTTTGTCTATCTATCAGTCCCTTTCTCTTATTATGAAAATCATTTTATATTTATAAAATAATTTTATAATACACTTTCAACTTAATCAACTAACTTATAAGAGCATCCACAAGCATCTTAAGAATTGTTTAAGTTTAAACAATTGTATCTTAACTCATTTTAGCATTAGAGGCAATCTATTTCGCAGTGTGGGTTGCTTAATTTTAAGGAATGCTTGTTATAATTAACGTTGAAAATAAGTCGAGTCGAGTTTGATACGAATTTTTCTTTTAATTTAAACTTAATTTTTATTAGTAGCTTGATTCAGCTCATTTGCTCAAATTACATGAATTAAGAGTCAAATTTTTTTAATCTTATACATTTCAAAAATTAAATTCAATAATAATTTTACATAAAATGATTGTTTTCAAGTATTTTTAAAGACAAAACATAATTTATTCTAGGTTATAAGGTTTGACTCCAAAAAAGCATTATTACAACTAAAGTCTATCTAAATGAAAACAACTCCACTTTATATAAAATAAAATAAAAAATCAATATCTAACCATAAAATTGTAAAATGTCCACTTATTTTATATATTATTATTAACTTATAACTAAACTTTAAAATTTTTCAAAATTTAATAAGCTAAAATTAAATAGAAAGTTAATATAAATTATATATTTTATATCAAACTAATTCATGAATCAAACAAGTCAAACTATATACAATTCAAGTTTAGTTCATTTATTTATCAAGTTCATAAATCAAGTTCAATGAGTTAATCATCAAATTAAGTTTCGAACTATTTTTGAGTTGGTTCAATTTATTGTCATTCCTACTAATAATAAAAAATTATTTTCAAAGCATCAACCAAATTCATGCAAATCAATTACAAATATAAAAATATAAAATATGAGTATCCTATGAATTGTTTAAAATTTTACAATTGGAGTAAAAGTGCACTGAGTTGCTTAAATGTGACGTGACAATGTGAAACTTAATAAAATAAAATAAGATACATATTAAGTCATCATCATTGTGGATATATTAAATTTACAACCTTTCAACTCTTAGAGAGTGTTTAATACATGAAAAAAAAAATTTCTTTTTCGAGAATCTGTTGTTAGGAATGTTGGTTTCTCATATTTAGGTTGTTATTTAAAAAAAAATATCCATGAAAAATATTGTTTTTGAGAAATGGTTATTACATAGGTTTTGCACAAAATTGTTCCTATGAGAGGTGAGAAACTAACATTTCCGAGTTAAAATAAAATTGTAATACAGTAAAAATGTCATATTACCTTTATTTTACTTATTTAATACAACAAAATTATTGATTTTCAAATAACATTTATAAACATTTCTAGAAGCATTTGTTATCAACCAAATCCTCATCATTCTCAAAAATCATAATTCCTAGGATTTATGATTCTTATGAATCATGATAATCATGATTCTCAAGGAAGAAAAAATTTGTCATGTAACAAATGCCTCCTTGATTAGCTTATAAATTTGTAACAAACTTGTAAATGATTTTACCAAACACACTCATAATTCATATGAGTTAATCACCTATACACTGTCATGTCACTGTTAAAAGTAAATGTGTTTACAATGACATGACACAATTAAGAGATATAATTGGTTGCTAGTGTAAAAAAACTTTACACTGACAATGTATAGATGATTAACTCTTCATATATTTATGTTATCTCTCTTTTCATTCATCCAAACAAACAGAAAGAAAGTTATTCATTTTCTTATTTCTTATTTATATACATTCAAATAACGTAACATTTTCATTTTAATTTTGTTCTATTTATGTTATTTTTACTTCATTATTTTTTTATTTCTTTATTTTTCTATTTCACTTCTCATCCAAATAAAACACAAGAAATCTCTGTAAAAAAAAGTGTCCAACAAATAAGAACGAATTTGTTTATATCTAAAAAGAATTAATTTTGAATGTTTAATTATTTTTGTTAGTTATGCTGACAAGTTTTATCTTTATTTTAAGACAATATAAACAAATATTTATAAGGTTGTTACATATTATCTATCAAATAAGTATAATGATACATATCCAATGTAACAACTTATATAACACCACATTTAATTTATATATATATATATATATATATATATATATATATATTCATCACTTTATTTATTACATTTATTAATAATTGAGAGTTAGATAAAAAAAAAGTAATGTTTTACAACTTGTAGTATAATTTTATTATATATATTTATATAAAAGTGAAGTTAATGTATAATTTATTGTATGCATATCATTGCTCATAAAAAATAAAGTTCCTTTTTTTAACACCATCAAATGAAGTTTCTAAGAAATGATAAAAGATAAGTTAAAATTAACTTAAACCATGTTATTCGAATGATCGATAGTTGGTTATGTGCTGGAATCTGGATACCGTCCAGTGATAATTAAAAGTGAACGTACACCAATATCTGACCCCAATTTTTTAATTGAATCGTACAGCATGAAAAAGTGTTTCTTTGTGAAGACAAACAAATGAAATTAAAAATTTAAGCATATGCTTGAATAGAGATTTAAATATTTGCTGGTGGGACTAAAATTTTACTTTCAAGAAGTTTTTCCCTGTCGACTAGAATGATTTAATTAAAAGTTAAATTTTTACAAAAAATCCAAGATCTCATTGGCCGAATAGGACAATAAACTTTCCGTTGTTCAATCACTTTCCACACGCCGTCAGTGTTTTTTAAAAATTACACTGGTTATCTTTTTAATTGCATAAAAGGTAGTGCAACTCCCCCATTGTAACTGTTTTTAGGCGATACGTAATTTCAGGGGAAAAAAATACAAGTACTTCATATATTTTTTTAGAGTAGTATTGAGATATGAGTTGAAGTTGTGGTTGCGTAGTTAATTTGCTTATTTTTTAAAGGGTTTTTATATGTTGATGTAGTAGTATAGTTAGATGATGTTATATTTGTTGATTATTTTTTAGTTATTAATTTATTTTTTATATTTTTTTTATGTTTGGATTGTGATTATCATATTTGATATCTGAGTAAGATAAAAATATATTAGAGGTGGAGATATTGTGAGGTCAAGTTAAGAATGGTGTTAACTATTTGAGCTACCTTGGTGTAGCTTATTTAGTTGTGTTTTTTGACTGACAACTTAGGATTACTATTTTAATATTAAATCATTATATATAATTATGTACTTGTATAGTTATTATATTATTTTAGTCGTTAATTTTTTACATATGTATATATTATGACATATCTATTCAGGTACTGTGTAAATGTTAATTCTAGGTAGTTGTATTTATATTTTTCTCTTCTAATAGTTGAATCGTAAAGTATAAGGATCATAACGAGTCGTTACATTTTTTAAGTTATCAAAGTCAATTAAGGCTTTTGGACACTTTGAGGGGGTGATCCCATTATGTTTTTGTTATGTGTCTTGTTGTTGTGTGTTTTGCAATGTTGTCTTGAGTTATTGTACAATGTTCCTTAATGGAACTTATTGATCTTGATATAGGATGGATAAACCCCAATATGATCAAATATTCAAAGCCATAGAGATGTTGGTCATGGTTATGCAACAAAAAAATGCTCATTTTGTTCAGATGGAGGCAAACCAATATGCAAATGAAGTAGCTAGACCAGTAGTATCGTAGGAAGGGAGAGACTTGATTGAGTTCAGGAAATGTCATCCTTTTCATTTCAAGGGAGATGCAAACTTAGAGGCAGCTGACCATTGGATTATGATATGGAGAAAATATTCAAGTGATGGAATGCTCTAATGAGAAGAAACTAGCTTATGCGATTTATATATTGTTTGGGGAGGTTGAGTAGTTGTCGAGGGATACCTAGCTGATGTTGTAGACCAAAGGTGTGGTGGTTGATTGGGAGTGCTTCAAGAGAGTGTTCCTCAAGAAGTACTTTTCATATAGCGTGAGATATGCTAAAGAGTTTGAGTTTATGAGGTTGCATCAAGGAATCATGATTGTGTTAAAGTATGTCATGATGTTTGAGCATCTAACTCATTTCTACTCTTAGGATATTTCTGAAGCTTGGAGATGTAGAAAGTTTGCAGAAGGGTTGAGGCATGAGTTGAAAAAGGTCATGATGCCTATAACCATCATGACGTTTCCCACCTTAGTAGAAAAGGTGAAGATGATTAAAAGATTAGAGTGCGATAGTGGGGGTAAAGTGACTAAGGGTCAAGAGGCGCCATCCGAGTCTAAGAGAGGTTGATTGTAGAGGAGACCTTATGATAGACCTCCTCAACAACAAAGAGGTTCTATTGTAAGGAGACATTTGATTACTCCTCAAAGTAGAGCTTCGGGTGGAGCTTCAAGTGTTAGGTGTTACAGATGTGGAAGAGTTCACTTCATCAGAGATTGTCCTCATGCGAACAAGTGTTTTAGATGTGTTCAGTCATGTCATATCTCTAAAATTTGCATAACAAGGGCTAGACAACCCAGAGATGTTTAGAGAGTTGAGTAGGCTATTGTGCTAGCAAATGTTTGCTTTATCAGGAGTTAAGGCTCTCACTTCTACTAATTTAGTGAAAGGAAAGGGAAAAGTTATTGGTAAGGATGTTTTGATCCTTTTTCTATCTATAGCTACTCAATTTTTTATATCTTTTGGTCGTGTAGAGAGGTTGGGTTTGATTGTGACTACATTGAATGTTGATCTGACTATTTCTACTCTTGCTTTTGTGTTTATGGTTGCTTCTGAGATGTGTATGAGGAGTCTAGTAAAGGTGTATGGTAGGAAGCAAAACTTGATTTGTTTACCTATGGTAAAGATTGACATAATATTGGGCCTGGGTTGATTATCTATCAATCACATCCTTGAAGATTATGCCAAAAGGGAATTGAAATTTCCAAAAGTTAAGGATGATAGGGTGGTGTCAACTAAACAAATGGATTATTTGTTGAGAGAAGGATCTTAGTGCCTCATGTTGTTTGTTTCTATGAGTGTGGAGATTGAGAAGTTGATCAGTGAGATTGAAGTGGTCAAAGATTTATTGTAGGTGTTTTTCGAATGAAGTGTTACGGTTACCTCCTTCTAGGGATGTTGAGTTCAATATTGACTTGGTTCCAAGTGTAAGACCAGTGTCAATAACTCCTTATAGGATGACTCTAACTGAGTTCATTGAGCTGCAAAAGCAGATGGAGAATTTATTAGAAAAGTAAATGGTGTGGCCTAGTATATCTCCATGGGATACTTTTATTTTATTGATAAAGAAGAAGGATGGTGGGGCTCGACTGTGTAGATTACATACAATTAAACAAGTTAACTATCAAAAATAAATATCCATTCCCTAGGATAGATGACACAATGAATCATCTTAAAGGAACACCGGTATTTTCCAAGATTAACTTGAGATATGGATATCACCAAATAAGGATAAAGAAGAGTAACATACCAAAGATTAGCTTTTAGAACTAAGTATAGACATTATGAATATGTTGTGATGCTCTTTGGTGTAACTAATGCCCCGACTTTGTTCATGGAGTATATGAACATAATATTATACACTTCTTGGATAAGTTTATGGTGGTTTTCATTGATGATATTATTATCTATTTAGGATCTCTAAAAGAACACTTAGAGTATTTAAGACTAGTGTTAGAGGTGTTGAGCGAGAAAAAATTTTATGCCAAGTTGTTGAAGTATGAATTTTGGCTAGATGGGGTGAAATTTTTGGGGCATGTGATTTCAGTAGAGCGAGATTTTAGTGGATTCGGCAAAGATGAAGTCTATATTGCAATTGAAGCATCCTTAGATAGTTATAGATACTAGGAGTTTTGTTGGATTAGTGGGTTACTATCGATGATTTCTCCAAAATAGTAATACCACCACTTTAATTGACTAAAAAGGATCGACCTTTTATTTGGACGAATGCTTGTGAGGAGAGATTCCTAGAGTTGAAGAAGAAGTTGATTATTTCTCTTGCATTGATTACAAGAGTTTACAATTTGATTAGAAGGAGTTAAACATGAGACAAAGAAGGGTGGATGGAATTTCTAAAGAACTATGACTTTCAATTGATGTATCATTTTAGAAAGGTCAATGTAGTGGCAGATGTTTTGAGTAGGAAATCTACCACATGTCTTCATTGATGGTGAAGGAATTAGAACTATTGGAGAAGTTTAGAGATTTGAATCTCTATGTGGAGTTAGCTTAGGATCACATTAGTTGTGGGATGATTACCATTGCTAGTGGATTCTTGGAGCATGTAAAAGAGAAATAGACGCAAGATGGCTTACTTCAGATGATGGAGATTCCAGATTGAAAGTTGTACATCATCACTATAGATTTCATTATGGGATTGCTTAGATTAGCTAAGAACAATGATACTATCTGGGTGATTATTGACAAGTTAACCAAGTGTGCTCATTTCTAGCCTGTTAACATCAAGTGGTTCTTGAAGAAGCTGACACGGTTGTACATCAGAGAGATAGTACGGTTGAATGGAATGCATTCTAGTATTATCTCGAGAATCCTAAATGAATATTCCTAGGAAACTTTATCAATAACCAAACATATTTTAACTATTCTTAAGATTCTTAAGAATCATGATTCCTAGGTATTGAAAAAATTTTCCCTTATCAAACGTCCCTTAGGGTCAATCTAGATCCCTACCTATAAAAACCTTTATAGTGTGTTTGGATGGAGAATTTAAATGGAGTAATTCATTTATTTGAAGAATTTCAAATTTTTTGAGGTGAAATATCTTGTTTGGATGAATAATTTATAAGGAATTTGAAATTCATACATTTGTGAAATTCTTTAAAATAGTAGAATTTCAAATTCTCCCAAAAAAGCAAGAATTTGAAATTTCTCACAATTTTTTTCTTCTTATTTCACTTATATATTTTATCTTATCTCTTATCTCTTCAAGTTTTAATTATTGAATATTCAAAAATATTTTTAAAGTTATTAAATATTATTCTAATATTAATTTTTAAAATTATTAAATATTTAAAAATTAGCTAATATTTATTTTTATAAAATTGAATTTAAAAATCTCAACATATAAATATATTTTTAATTTTATCATGGTAGAATAAATTATCATATCCAACCCAACAATTTAAAATTTAAGAAATTTGAATTGACTTATCCAAACAAAATATTTTAAGAATGATAGAAATTGAAATCGAAGTAATTCAAATACCAAAAATTTAAAATTCTTTAAATTTGTAAAATTCCTCATCCAAACACACTATTAGAACTACCTAAACTCATGAAAATTCCTTAATTCTCAGAGTTTCTCAACCTTAAACACCGAACATCTCATAATTATTGAAAGAAAACAATAATTAACAAAAACACATAGTGCTACGTCAACAATCAACTAATAATATCAAATGATTAATTAATATAAAATAATAAAATATGCAAAATTTTAAAAATGGACAACATGTGTAAATTGTGAAAATTTTGATTTTAAAAATATAGTCCATTTTAAAAATAAGAATAAAAAAGTCTATTGATGTCATAAATAACAATATAGTTTTAAAATTTCCATATATAAGAACAGTTCCACTTTCATAAAATATTCTAAATCTTATTTAGTAGTTTATTTCTAATTTTTACACTAACTTATTCGACCAGCCAAACTCATTACCCAAGAGTGACTGAATACGTGAATGGAAACCACCTTAAGAAAAAATTAAAATATTGGGGGTAGAAAGATTGTGTCTACAAGTTACGAACTCCAATCAAAATTTCAATCTTTGCTCTATTTTAGAGGAATGTTAATTTAAAATAATTTTAATTTAATTTATAGAATTTTCTGATGGTTGGTAGAATATATAGACATCACTTATTATGGCTAAAACGATAATTCTCGTGTGCTTCTAGAGTGAAGTAAAATATTCGGTATCGCATTCAACTCGTGCTTCCTGAACTCCTGTTGTTAAAGTGAAAAGACTCCACGATCTCATGAATAGATAACATATAAGTTCAAATTTTTTTTTTCCTATAATTTCAATTATTTTATTTTTTATTTTTTATAATTAAAATAAATATTTTTATTTTTTATACTTATCTTTTTCAATCCTTCTTGATGCCTATAATTTAATGTAATTCATTTTAGTCCATACTTACAATTTTGTAATCTTTTTAATTCTTATTGTTACATTTTTTTTATAGCATTATATTTTTTATTAACCTGATAGACATTTTTAATTTTATGAGAGTAAAAAATGTGTCCGTAAGAGTACAGAAAAGGTATAAAAAAAAAAAT
Source organism: Cajanus cajan (assembly GCF_000230855.2). Classification (NCBI taxonomy): domain Eukaryota; kingdom Viridiplantae; phylum Streptophyta; class Magnoliopsida; order Fabales; family Fabaceae; genus Cajanus; species Cajanus cajan. Next base: position 13,991,036 of record NC_138525.1, read on the forward strand.
ATCAAAAGATCTAATTTAAAGTACTCTAACAAAATAAACTTAATAAGACCTATAAATTTGAATAAATATGTCTGTCACATAAGCACAAAAGAAACAATGTTAAAAAAAAAGTAATAAAAAATTTAAAAAATTGTAAGTATATATAAAAATTAAATAGATTTATCTTAAACATATATAAAGACTAAAAATGATTAAAAAAGATAAGTATAAAGACTTAAAAAATATATTTTAAATTATAGGAACTAAAAGATTAAGTAAGTAAAATTATAAGGATAAAAAAATAATTTAATATAATATATATTAAAAATTTTGATTTTCATTTATGTACTATAAACATAAAATATTTTAAAAATTAACTAATTAATAAGAAATTTATAGTAGGTGTGATTTTTAGAATAATTATTTTAAAAGATAATAATTTTACATATATGCCAGTTTTTATTTGGATGATATTATAAAAACACTTTTATTATCTATACTAGCAGGAAAAAAGCACTACATGCCTCTATAAAAACAAATGGATAATTATTCTTAATAAAGTGAGCAATTTTTTTAAGTTATTTTTTTTAATATAAAATAGGAATATAGATATCTTTGAAAATGTAGATAATCTATCTCCTTTATATATTATTATAAATATAAAAAAGTGATATTATTATAAATATAAAAAAGTGAGAAAACTTATTGAAAGTTTTACCGGTTAAAGTATTTTTTTCGCAATATTTTATAAAAGTTGGCTTGTCTTTGAATTTGTCAAAATATATTAAATAAGATTAAATATATACTCATAATTAAATCAATGATTAAATATATATTATTTAGCATTTTATAAAATATTAAAAATAAGAAAATGATAAAATTTCATAAAAATAATGTGATAATTGAAAATTTAAATTATTATATCACTAGTAAAAAAAATATTTTACATTAGGATTTTACATAGGTTGTTAAAAAACCTCTTTTACATCAATTAGATTGAATTATTAAAATCTTATTTTGATGAACACACTTATTCAAGAAGATTCTTTAACATCATAGATGAAATTTTTCTTGTTAGTCCCTGTCATCTTCAGTTTGACAAATAAAGTATGTGATCAAATTAAACACTATTGAAGTTTGACTAACTACTAAGTGGATATTAATGATATTTGGTTAGAGTATCTTTAACATGTCATTGACTCTCTATTCAATAGTTATGAACTGTCATAATTGGTTCTAAAATGGAAAAATAAAAGAAAAAAACCATATCCAAGAACAAACCAAAAATGCAGAAACGATGATATCTGACAAGAATGTAAAAACTAGTAACAAATAAAAATGCAATAACAAAATAAAAATTATTAAGAGAAAAGAACACAATAAATTCATCATGGAACTCAACCAATTTAGCCTACATCTATATGAGAGAACAGATTCTAGTATCTAAAAATTAGATAAAATCTTTACTGCAATCCCTTAATCTCTAATAAATTTTCTTTCTTTCTCTTTACATATCTCTTCCACAACTCGTGCATGCACATTCTTACTCTTGAATGTTATTGTATAAATTGTTGCACGTGACTTACTAATATATAAATAATAAATCTCATGTATTCCGTAGATGAGTCATAATTGAGCTTTTTTTCACTAGGCAATGACCACCATTTCTCTGATGCGTGTAATTGATATTATTTTTTAATCAAAATTAAAGTTTTACTTTAAAAGTATTTTAATAAAATTTATATATACAAACATATATTACCGAAGTAAAATTATAATCCTTATTAAAGAATATTAAGTGTCTCTAAAAACTTGTACCTCTAACATTTCTCTAAATTTAAGAAACTGTATCTTTAATTTTTTTTTAAATTATTATACCATTTACTGTTCCAATACATTTTTTTAAAAAAAAAAAGTTTATAGGACAGGTAATATCAGGGGATTATAAGCTGAGAGAAATATTTATACAAGAGACGTGAGAGTAAATCTGTATCACTATGAATTGTTAAGATTAAAAAATATTTAATTATCACAAAATTACTTTAAAAGGTCAAATTATTCAACTTTAAAATGTCTTAATCTTTTATAATTTCATTAAGTTTACTTCTCTCACTCTCTTATAATAAAAATTATCTAAAATGCGGCCTTTCTATTATCATTTACGATACAATTATTTATATTTTGAATTTTTTTTTGTATAAACACATTTCGAACATACTTTTCAAAATTAAAACAGATAACTTTATTTTTCATTTTTGTTATTTATAAAACATTAATTTCCATACCGTTAATTTATAACCATTTTATTTTTCTTCATTTCCTGAACCAAATTTATAATGAGCTGAATGAATTTACAATTACTTACTGATCCATGTTCATTGTTTTTTTTTTTTTTTTTTCTCTTCCCTTGTATTTATGTGGTCTTAAACTAGCTGCTAATGCGGTCGTTTTTTCAATGATTGTACTCTAGTAATTTTCTTGATAGCATAATAGTACTTGCCATGTTCTTCTTTGGATGCACAACTTGGCCACACGTTCAATCATCATCATCAGCTTATGACACCAAACACCTATTATTTATTTATTTATTTTCTTTTCTTGTAATAAAACCAGCTTGTACTTGATTATTAAGATTATTCTAATGATTAAAATAGATATGTGAAAAGGATTAGATTATTCTAACGACCAGGTTAGTCCGAACTTAAATCTCAATATATGAGTGTGTGAAAGCAACATTGTTTAAGGTAATAGAAACTTTGCTAGTATAAGATCGACACCTCAACTAAAGTATGATCGCTATTTAACCGATTACCTAGGTGGAACAATCATAAAAGACTAAAATTATGTTTGAGTACACGTTTAAAACTTGTAATTTTAGTTAATTGGTCTTGAACACAATGTCTAAGGGTTTGACAATTTTTTTTTTCTCATTTGATTAAATATAAATAACAAGTAAATCCTCGTTAAATTAAAAGTTAAAAGAGTGTTATTTTTTTAAAGATAATTTAAAAAGTTCAAGTTTAATTTAACTTAATTTTTTTTCCAACTATGATTCAAATACATAGCATCTCCTTATCAACGCACCTAAATCACCATTTCTAGTCGGGATCCTTTGGAAAGGGTATACACGCGGCCTCTAGCTTTGAGACGGCCGGCCGAGTAGACAAGTTCATGTATAATACTCATTCATTTATTTTAATAATTAATAATATATTTAATGACAACTTTTAATTTAATGAGACACATTTATGGCCCCACTCGTCGTAATTCAACCCTATTTATAATTATATGTAGGAAGAAATTAAATTTGCATTGTGAAAGCCACTTTGGTGTTGTAGTGTACTACCAACCACATTCACATAACAATGACGGTAAAAACACTTGCAAGACCAGTAGGTCCACCCTTCCTTGTTAAGATAATGTTGCCAAGGATGTATGCTAGTCGCAAGTAACAAGCATTTGAAGCCACCCAGTAGTCACCATTCATAGAGGGTGCTTCTGGTGAGGGCATATTATAAATGGGATGTTCATTCAGTACTAGCTAATGGTTAATTTAATTATATAGAGAGAGGTTCTACACATGAGAAAATAAGAAAAGAACCTCTCAATATTAATAATAGTAATAATAACTTATATGTACAAAGTTGTAGCATTTAAGCAAAAAGAAAAAGAAGGGAAATAATTAAGTGATAGTTTAAGAAGGGAAAAGCTACACGGGAGTGAGGAGGGTCCAATCCATCACGAGTCTTTTATTTGAGAAAAAGACAAAGGAAGTTACCACTATGTTATTTCACATTCCTAATTAACTAAATCAGCCTTCAGCATTGAGCATTGAGCATTGAGCATTGAGAAGCAAGGCCTTGGATCCAAGTAGAAACAGAAACAAACAAATGAAACAAGATGAAGCCATTACTCCCAGATTCCAACCTCCATGAACCCATCCTCGGTGGCGCAGCCTCTGAACATGCCATTACAGTTGAACCCGTAAGCCACTTCGCCACTTTTGGAAACGGCTATGAGCCCAGCCTTCCCTTCGTCCAGACGGTTCTTGATCACAAAGTCCACGGCCCGTTGGAGGCCCAATCCTTTGTACTCCATCACCGCAGCCACCTCACGCGCCAGGGTGCCGCGTATGATAGCCTCGCCCTCCCCGGTGCACGAAACCCCGCACACGTCGCACGCGTACGTCCCCGCGCCGATCAGCGGCGAGTCTCCGATGCGCCCAGTCATTTTGTTCATCAGCCCCCCGGTGGACGTCGCCGCCGCGCACCGCCCCTCGCGGTCCACCACCACGCACCCCACCGTCTCCGGCGCGTACACGCTTATCGGGAGCCCATTCATCTGCAGTGGACTCTCCACACCTGATCCGCACGTCTCGTACCCATTCGTTGGGATTCGGTAATCAAACTACACGTGGCAAAAGGCGCGTCATTCATCTCCCTTTAGCATAATGCCTTGCTTTACCAACGTAGTAGAAATTAGTAATCAGTTACGTACCAGGATTGTGTTTGCCTCCTTTGCCAGCTTCAGCATGCCAACATTGTCAGGTGTGATAAAGTACTCGTTGTCCACCACCTCCACACCCTACACATTCCAACCGCTATCGTTTAATTGCCGGGGGTTAAAATATTCATACATTTTCACACGTTCACAACCATCGTGTCATGTCATGTGAATTCTCTTAGATCAGATTTCTTTAATTTATTATGGCAGGTGTAGAATAATACTAAAATAATGTCAGATCTTTTTCCTCAAAGAAACCACACTTTGAATGTCATATCTTAATTATTAATATATCCTGTTGTAATTTTTAAAGTTTAACCACAATAGACAGTGTAAAAATATCTTAATTGTTTAATACCCCCTTCCCCCTAAGATTTTATCTTTTCTTTTTCAATTGAGCCATTATGGCATGGGTGAGGGTGGCGAATGAGAAGAGAGGCGAAATCCAAGTTTGTGTGTTGGTTTGGAATAGCGAACGAACCTGTTGCCTAGCGAATTGTTCGGCGCCAGAGAAGGCGAGGTAGGAATGTGGGGATTTGTCCATGACTAAGCGCGCTAGCGAGATGGGGTTCTTAACAGTGGTAAGACCCGAAACGGCGCCGCATCGTCGTTTGGGGCCATCCATGATGCTAGCCTCCATCTCCACCGTTCCTTTCTCGGTCAGGGCAGATCCACGCCCCGAATTGAACAGCGGATCCGTTTCCAACTCCCTCACCTGTCACACCACACATCTCAAATCTAAGTAACAATTAATTAAATTATTATTACTAAAACCAGGCATGCATGGTAACGGGTATGTTAATTTTTGGAGATAAAATTAAAAGGTGTTGGTGTTTCTCATACAATTGTGTTATAAGGTCATGTATATATATTGTGGTACGTTACGTTGTCGTACCACTTTTTCGACGACATCGATGGCAGGAAGGTTAGAACGCAGAGCAGAGATGCCAAGATTGAGACAGCGCGTGAGGAGTTGCTTGGCTTCTTCCTGGCGCTCGAGTGGGAGATTAGGGTCGACACCAGCGCCACCATGCACAGCGATAGCCCAACGCCCCATTATCTCTCTCTCGATATCTCTTCTCTCACTCTCTCTCTGCGTTTCTCGAGTGTGTGTTATGAGGCTGCAATGAGTTAGCGGGATCCAATGTGGTTTTATAGGCAATCGCGGACTCCAAAATTTATAGGCTGGAATGGAATTTTGGATTCCTTAGGAGGGGTTTCAATTTTGGGCTCGCCGCCGGATCTTTAGGGTGGGTAGACAGATTCTGAGATGTGTTACAATTTTAGGTTTCCATGTGTGTCACTGGACGTATAGCGTGAGGTAATTTTTCGCCTTCATTTATTATTGGGAAATCTATTCTTTTATTTGCCTCTCCTATTTTTTTACATTATCATCCATCTAAATATAACTCCCGCTTTATATGTAAATTAGTAATTGCGTAAAAATTACATTTGAGCTGAATTATGAATACTTGGCGCTTTAAAAATATTTGAATAAAAGCACATGAAAATTAAAGTGAATGTACAATAAATTGTAAAATTTTTATTATTTTCATAAATATAATTGTCGATTTAGCTCATTAAATAATGAGTTAATGAAAGTAATAATAATTTTTGTCTTTTTTATATTGAAAAATATTCTTATTTTTTTTAAAGATAGAAAGATTAAGAAGATGATCGTAATAATGAGGATTAAATATAGGTTTTCATACTTCTAATTACCTCAATCCTCCATTCAACCACTAGATTAACATATCAATTACAAAAATTATATTATAAAAAAATGTTTTCATTTAAAATGAAGATTATGATTTATATATCAATACCAGAAGCATATATTTTTACCCACAAAAAAATTTTATTAGCTAGGTGAGAATATTTAGTTTTTGATTATGATAAAATAAATTAGTTTTAAAAAATTTAACTATAATAACACATAAGATTTATAATTAAATTCATGCTTAAAAATGAAATCTTTAAGATCTAAAATACTTATACTTTTCATTTTTTTATCTTAATTTTTAGATTTATTTTGATTATTTATTTTAGTTTATTATTTTTCATGTTTAATTCGATTTTGGACCTTTCAAAAAAGAATCATTTTTATTTTGTAATAAAATTTTAAATTATTTTTCTGACCGATTCAAAATATAAAACTTATAACATTCTATTCATTTATATGAAAATTATGAAATTTAATTGACATTTAAATTCAAAAGAGAGGTACAAACCTAGTAGAGATTGTGTAAAAAAAATAGCTCTCAAACAACTAAAAAATAGTATAAATTATTTTTTTACCGCCTTTTAAATTTATTTTTATGTGTTTTTCATCATGTTTATAGCACTTTTTGGTTTAAAATTCAATTACATTTAAAAGTTTCTATGTGAATCTAATAAGATGATTTTCAAGTTTAGAAGCAATTAAAAAAATTATTCAAAATCATATATCAAAATTTAAAAATAATCATTGATTCAAAGTGACTAAATTAAATCAAATTTAAGAGATAAATGATTAAATAAATATCTAAAAAATAAACATCAAAATAAATTTTAAAAAATTAAATAAAGAAAAAAAATAATTTGACCAAAAGATGCAAGATATTAAAGTAAGTTTTAAATAGGTTATTTTTTCTAAAGATCAAATATAGTTATTTTAATTAAGAATATAATCTATACAAATATATAAAGAGGATATCATTTTCGACAACCACCTTGGTCTCCAATTTTTTTGATCATTATACCTTTTTTATTTTAGAAAATTAAAAAAAAAAATATTTTTTAATCAAATTTAAGAACTTGAAACTAATGAATTTATACTAATACTAATATATAATGAGGATACTACTTTCAATAATTATTTTTGGTTTTCATTTTTATATGAATCATTTTATCCTTTATTTATGAGTAACTTCTCATTTTTTTATAATTTTTTTTTCTTTTAATGCAATGCAGGCACGGAGTGTCTTTTTCCTGCTAATAATAATAATAATAATTTGCAAATAATGAAACTTAAAATTTGTAAAATATTAATAATAATAATAATGATACATCAATAGTTTTGAATTATACATCGTATATTTTTGTTTTATTTTTAAAATAATTAAAAAATTGGTCTAATAGTTCTTAATATCAATGAATGACTACTATTTATTTAAAAAAAAAGTCAATGACTATTAATTGAAGTAAATATCTTTAATTTTTTTAAAAAAAATCCTCATTTAAAATAATATTCTATCTTTTTTATAGATCAATACCAGAAGCATATATCTTCATAAAAAAATTGGTATTAGGTGAGAATATTTAGTTTTTGATTATGATAAAAAAAATTAGTTTTAAAAAAATTTAATTGTAATCAATCACACAAAAGATTTATAATTAATAAATTCATGCTTCAAAATGAAATCTTTAATTTTATCCTAATTATCATGTTTACGGAGTATTTAATAAGTGTAAGATATTAATGCATTTGATCTAAAATACTTTTGTGTAGGATAAATTATATTTTTGATTTGTTATCTTAATTTTTAGATTTATTTTGATTATTTATTTAGCTTTTTTTTATCCTTTATGTTTTATTGGATTTGATCTTTTGAAAAAAAAATAATTATTTTTAATTTTACAACATAATTTTAAATTATTTTTTTAATCTATTGAAAATGTGAAACTTGTAACATTATATTTATCTATATGAATTTTGAAATTCAATTAATGTTTGAATTCAAAAACTTACAAACCTAGTAAAAGCTATGTAAAAAAATATATCTCTCAAACAAATAAAAAATAATATAAATTAATTTTTTTTTACCAATTTTTATATATTTTTATCATGTTCACATTGTTTTTTCATTTAAAATTTAATTACATTGAGACGCTTTTACGATGATTTTCAAATTTAGAAGCAGTTAAAACATTATTCAAAATTATATATCAAAGTTTAAAAATAATCATTAATTCAAAATAACCAAATTAATTTAGATTTAAGAAATAAAATATCTAAAAAAAATATTTTAAGAAAAACCTCAAATAATAAAATTGGAACGACCCGCCTGGCCGTCACACAGCAGAACACCACAACACCACACAGAAAGGAGCATGCATATATATAAACAGCTAAAATATATACACAAGGTCTAGCTTGGGGCTTATAATCAATATACAAAATACAGCCAGAATAGCCAAACTAGTGGCCAAAAACAACAAAAGTAACTCCATCTGCCAGCTGCAGACATGCCTCACGCACACCAACCTATCCCTGTTATGCTCCCATACACAATATGATCATTGCAGTCCAAACCACATGGAAACAACAAAGGGTAAGCTAGTGAAAAGAATGAGCATATATAGATATATAAGTACAACAATTATAAACAACTACAGCTTATCAGCACATCATCTAGTTTAGCAATCATCAGCATACAACTCATCACATATACAACTCACATCATTCAGCAAAAATAGCAGTAAACAAACAATGCGTCGTCACGCATATCAACTCAGAGATCTCCTACAACAGCTCAGCCTTACAGCCTACAACAGCTCAACCTTACGGCCTACAATAGCTTAGCTTTACGGCCTACAACAGTTTATATCAGCATGCAGCACAGCATAGCATAGCAGCAATAACAACATACATCATACAACACAACTCAACTATTACATCAATACAGCTTACCATCATAATTCAGCCTGAACAACTCACAGCACAGCAAAATCATCAATAACAGCTCAGCTTAGTAAGTATCAACATATATCAGCATTTCTCAGCATATATCAACATATAATAAAGATCACATCCACACCTGGCGCACTCATGGTCGCGCCCGGCATGGCCCAACCAGAGAGTACCAAAGCTCAAACGCACCCAGTACAATTTCAATTGTGCCCGGCATGCTAAGAGGTAGAGACTCCAAGGAGCCTCACACGCCCGGCGTGCCAAACCCGCGCTCGGTGCAGGGAAGGCAGAGACCTCCCCAAGGTCTTACGCCCGACGCAATACCAATTGCGCCCGACGCCACCTTTAGCAGAGACCCCCAAGGAGTCTCCACGCCCGGCGAGACTAAGTCACGCCCGGCGCAACACCAGAAACCCCAAAAGCTAGTTACTTACTGATATCGCGCCCAGTGCGGTCCAACCACGCCCAGCGTGGGCCATATAGAGGCTCCCATTCTCAAGCTTGCTTGGTGCACACAACCTTGCGTCCGAAGGGCTTACCCAATGGAGCCCTCTGGTGGTCACGTGCCCGGCGCCAAGAACTACGCCCGGCACGATACCAAGCAACAACTCACCAAGTTCGAAAATCTTCATCAAAACCTGTACAAACAACTAGAAATTCCACATGCAACCCTCCCAAAATACCACATTTTCATCAAATCGTTCAAAAACCCCAACTTTACCCACATGCAACCATCACAACATAAAAATCCCTAAATTTTCATCAAATCCCGAAAAACCCGAAAAACACATTCTCCTTCAAAATAGTGAAGATCTTCTCTAGCTCACAGATCTAGTGGTTAGCTACCTCTAGGTCTGCATCACCCTTGAACTGTGGAGGATGGCATTTATGGAACTCAGCTAGATCCCGACTCTCCTGTGACCCCACTGGTCTTGCTGCACCAGCTGCAGCTCTATCAGCATCCATCCTAGTAAAGTAAGCATTCTGCTGTTGCATAGCCATGACCATCATCTCCATAGCACGGGCTATTTGCTAGTTGGTTCTAGTCATTGTCTACAAAAGTAACAGCACCTTCAGTATATAATAACTAAACCAAGCAACAATCATCAGCACAACAATCAATAAAGAAATCAGCACAACAAAACAACGCATCACAGAGCTCAGCACAACAAAAGCATAAAGGAACCACCCCCATGGAATGTCCACTAGACTCGAACTGCTCTGATACCACTAAAGTGTAACGACCCGCCTGGCCGTCACACAGTAGAACACCACAACACCACACAGAAAGGAGCATACATATATATAAGCAGCTAAAATATATACACAAGGTCTAGCCTAGAGCTTATAATCAATATACAAAATACAGCCAGAATAGCCAAACTAGTGGCCAAAAACAACAAAAGTAACTCCATCTGCCAGCTGCAGACATGCCTCACGCACACCAACCTATCCCTGTTCTACTCCCATATATAATATGATCATTGCAGTCCAAACCACATGGAAACAACAAAGGGTAAGCTAGTGAAAAGAATCAACATATATAAATATATAAGTACAACAGTTATAAAATAACTACAGCTTATCAGCACATCATCTAGTTTAGCAATCATCAGCATACAACTTGTCACATATACAACTCACATCATTCAGCAAAAATAGCAGTAAACAAACAATGCGTCGTCACGCATATCAGCTCGGAGATCTCCTACAACAGCTCAGCCTTACGGCCTACAACAGTTTATATCAGCATATAGCACAACACAGCATAGCAATAATGACAACATACATCATACAACACAGCTCAACTATTACATCAATACAACTTATCATCATAATTCAGCGTAAACAACTCACAACACAGTAAAATCATCAATAACAGTTCAGCTCAGCAAGTATCAACATATATTAGCATTTCTCAGCATATATCAGCATATAATAAAGATCACATCCGCGCCCGACGCACTCATGGTCGCGCCTGGCGTGGCCCAACCATAGAGCACCAAAGCTCAAACGCGCCCGGTGCAATTTTAATTGCGCCCCGCGTGCTAGGAGGCAGAGACTCCAAGGAGCCTCACACTCCTGGCGTGCCAAACCCGTGCTCAACACAGGGAAAACAGAGACCTCCTCAAGGTCTCACGCCCGGCGCAATACCAATTGCGCCCGACACTACCTCTGGCAGAGACCCCCATGGAGTCTCCATGCCCGGCGAGACTAAGTCACGCCCAGCGCAACACCAGAAACCCAAAAAGCTAGTTACTTACTGATATCGCGCCCAACACGGTCCAACCACGCCCGGTGTGGGCCATCTAGAGGCTCCCATTCTCAAGCTCGCCCGGAGCACACAACTTTGCACCCGGTAGGCTTGCCCAATGGAGCCCTCTGGTGGTCACGCGCCCGGCACCAAGAACTACGCTTGGCGTGCTACCAAGCAACAACTCACCAAGTTCAAAAATCTTCATCAAAACCTGTACAAACAACCAGAAATTCCACATGCAAGCCACCCAAAATACCACATTTTCATCAAATCGTTCAAAAACCCCAGCTTTACCCACATGCAACCATCACAACATGAAAATCCCTAAATTTTCATCAAACCCCGAAAAACCCGAAAAACACATTCTCCTTCAAAACAGCCCATCATCTTCGACACTCAAACACTCCGTGAGTTTCTAACTCACTCAACAAACAACCAACAAGAATCCTAGCTTCCTTTACCTCGGTGAGATTTCGAGCTTCGGGAAGAGAAGAAAAGGAGAAGAAGCTTGAACATAGAAAGAAATGGAGAAGGAGAGAAAGAGCTCAACAATCCACGCTCTAACTAGTTCCAAATCACTTACTCAGCACCTAGGAATACCACAGCCACCACAAGAGAAGAATTAAGCAAGTGATGAGAATGGGGGAGAAGAGAGTGAGAGTGAAAATGAAGGTGAGGAGAGAAAAAGAAATAAATAAAGAAATAGGGTCTCACAAAAATAAAAAATAAAAAATATAATTTAATAAGATGCACAATATTAAAGTAAGTTTTAAGTAGGTTATTTTTTTTCTTCTAAAGATTAAATATAGTTATTTTAATTAAGGGTACATGACAAAAACATAATAAATAATGACACTTAAAATTTGTAAAATAATAATAATAATAATAATAATAATAATAATAATAATAATAATAATAATAATAATAATAATGATATATCAATAATTTTGAATTATACGTCGTATAATTTATATTTTATTTTTAAATAATTAAAAATTTTGATCTAGTAGTTCTTAATATCAATAAATGACTACTATTTAATAATAAAAAAAGGTCAATGACTGTTAATTGAAGTAAATATCTTTATTTATAAAAAAAAAGCTTCAATTAAAAAAGTATGAATTAAAATAACAATTTTTAAAAGAATCTCCTTGAATAAGTTTAGGGTTTAGGGTTTAAATTAATTAAAACATACATTCATGGAAGAAGAAAAATGGACTCTTGGATAAATTAATACTTTAGTGTAGGATAATTTATACTTTTAACTATTTATTATAGTTTTTTATTTTTTATGTTTGATTCAATTTGAACCTTTTAAAAAATGATATTTTTAATTTTGTAACATAATTTTAAATTATTTTTTTCATTGATTTAAAATGTGAAATTTGTAGCATTATATTCATCTATACAAAAATTATGAAATTCAATTAATGTTTGAATTTAAAAGAACTACAAATCTAGTAAAAATTATGTAAAAAATAATACATATCTCAAATAATTAAAAAATAGTATAAATTAATTTTTTTTTACCACTTTTTAGATTTATTTTTGTGCATTTTTCATCATGTTTACATCACTTTTGATTTAAAATTCAATTATATTGAAAAGTTTCTATGTAAGTAAATCTAATAAGATAATTTTTAATTTTAGAAACAGTTAAAAAATTATTCTAAATTGTATATCAAAATTTAAAAAAAAAATTGATTCAAAATAATCAAATTAACTCAAATTTAAGAAATAAATGTCTAAAATAAATATTTCAAAATAAAAAACTAAAATAAATTTTAAAAAAAATAAAAAAAATATAATCCAACCTTTTATTTAATATAAGATGCACGATATTAAAGTAAGTTTTAAGTAGGTTATTTTTTCTAAAGATCAAATATAGTTATTTTAATTAAGGGTACATGACAAAAACATAATAAATAATGTTACTTAAAATTTATAAAATATTAATAATAATAATGATACATCAATAGTTTTGAATTATATGTAGTATAGTTTATGTTTTATTTTTAAAATAATTACAAATTTTGGTCTAGTAGTTCTATTTTTTTTTATTTTTATGAGGAAGGTCTAGTAGTTCTTAATATCAATGAATGACTACTATTTATTAAAAAAGAAAAGTCAATGACTATTAATTGAAGTAAAAGTCTTTATTTTTTTTTTTAAAAAAATCCTCAATTAAAAAAGTATGAATTAAAATAACAATTGTTAAAAGAATCTCTTGAATAAGTTCATTCAATTTGATTTAAATTAATAAAAACATTCGTCCATGGAAGAAGAAAAATGGAATCTTGGGAGAATTATTAGGCATGGCAACGGGGTGGGGCGGGGGCGGGTTTTACCTTTCCCGCCTCCACCCCTGTAAATTTAAACCGTCCCGTCCCCGCTCACAATACTCGTTAGGGGTAAAATCTGGATACTCATCCCCGCTCTTGGCGAGGTTCGAGTTTTCCTGCCCCGCCCTCGCCCCCATTCATATTTTTTTCTTCTTTTTTTTTTTAAAATAAATATGAACAAATTTTTTTTTTTAAAAAATAATAATATAAATTTTTACATATAAATATTTCTAATTTTTGTTTATATATATATAAAAATAATTTTTTAATTATATTATTAAGCGGGGCGGGGCGGGGACGGGTACGAGGCAGGTATTAGCATCCTCATCCCTGTCTCCGCCCCCATCTCTGATTTTATTAATCGGGAAAAACTCGAATCCAAACCCGATAAACACAATTTTTCCTGTCCAAATCGGACGGGTTCGGGCAAGTATTCACGGGAGCGGGTTAAATTGTCATAACTATGTACATAATGAAAGTTTAAATTATAGTAAATTGCTATTTTAAAAACGATTTTTCTTAAACACAATCTTTCTAAAATTACACAACATGAGGTACAGATGCACAATCACCAATTTGCCCTCCTCCATTAGCATCACTGTTTTCCGATGTGCAGAAGCGACCACAACTTGGGCTTCAATGGGTATCTTTCATTTTCTGTGTTTCTCCGTAACAATAGGGAAAAAGTAATTTATTAATCGCTTGAATTATTTGTTTTCTGTCTGTATCCGAAAGATTCACCTCCGAAAGAATCACGGATTTTATTTTTATTTTTTATTTTTTCGGTTAAAAAATCGGCATTTCCAAACACGAACACGAATGCTACAATGAGTCAAACTCCATTGCCCCATCATCATTCTAACATTTGCGTGATGCGATCTCGTGCTTTGCGATTTAAACATTTGTTTTATACCTCGAGATGATCAATTAATGTCTTTAATTGGCCCACCATATTCTCGTCTGGCATATTACTAGTACTGCGGTTTCTTAATTTAATCCTTTTTCTATAAGAGTCGCTAGAGCCAAAATTTTCAAGTTCAATGTGAACTTGTCTTCATCTTTTTGTTTACCTTTCTTTATAAAATTCGATTAAAGAAGGATCTAGCAGGTATCGTCAAGGAATCTCGGTAATGAAAAATTGAGATTTAACTTCCCCAAGCAAAACGGGTGTGTATTTTAAAAGAAAATTAATCTAGCAATAATATAGATTAGTTAATAACAAATAATTTAACTTCATATTATATATATATATATATATATATATATATATCATAAATAAATATTCTTAATTACAAATAAACATAATACGCAAATATATATGAAAATCAGTATTCATATTTTGTTATATAACTTTTGAAATCATATTATATAACAATATTATAACATTATAATATAAAGATTACATTATTATTTTAATCATCTTTTGGATATGCTATTATCTTAAGCTAATAAAATTATTATTTGCCTTTTAAAAAATATTGTAATTGAGTGCTCTAATAGACATATTCAAAACATTGTTCTATAGATAAAGAGTAAAGGTTGAAGATTGAATTAGAAAAAAAAAAAAAGACATTGAAGCTCTAATATTCATCTAATCCCTAAAGACTATATATATCATAGAACTTTTAATAGAGAAGGGAACAATCTTTGTATAAAGTTGAAAAATTCTCTTTGTCTTAACAATTTTCTTTTTCATACTTATTGTAACCCAATAAATTTTTTTGAAATAAAATAAATAACTTTTAGTAAAAAAAAATTATATTATGAATTTAATTAATTAATTAAGTTATAATATAAATAATATTTTTATTAATTAAATAAAATAAGAAGGGGTGAGAAAAGGAAGAAGAGTTTAGGTTGGACTTTGAACCTAACTTGAAGGCTTTTAAAAACATAAATAAGGGTTAAGTTTTCATTACACATCCTTCTGAAACCCTTAGAGCATCTTCAAAGGAGGCTACTAGAGAGTGCGGAGTAGCCACTAGGCTATGGGGAGTGTGTTGTACTATGGAATTGCCAATCAATATAAGGTAGAGTGAGAATGTCACATCTATGAGCACATATGAGGGGTATGAATAGTGAGACGATCTCTAAACCTTTTAAGATATTGATTTAAAATTGTTTAGATGTGTGTGAGGATGATTATTAATCGATTGTTATTTTGTTTTGTAACTTCGTTAATTATGATGATTGATTGAGATTTGTTATGTGATTTGGGAGTAGGTTTGTATTACGATTTGGGAGTTTTTGTGTGGTTTGATTGATTTTTTAAATTTTGGTAAGAATATATCTTGGTACTTAAGTAATTTTTCTTTGCGTGATTAACTAAATAGAGTTTTATTTATTGGGTTTGAAAGTAGAATTTTGAGGTTATAATTTAAATTCAAGAATCACATAAAAATATTAAGAAACGGTCGAGTTATGTAAGTCATCACATTAGCCTCACGTTTTGTGTGTGAAAAGTGATGTTTGCAACTTGTAAGTCTTATGATGACCCTTATATGATTGAATTGAGTTTTGTGGTACTAATAAGAGTTGTAGCCTTGAGTGTTTGCTTTCCAATGATGTTGGAATCACCAAAAAAGGAAGTTTAAAACTCAAGTTATGTTCAAATTAGTGAGAGAAGGTCAAACTATCAATATTAAGCTAAAATATTACAATTTTGTAATTTTTAAAAATAATAGATGGTAAAATCAACTTTTGAGGTCAATATAGAAGTTGTAGATAATTATCTTAACTTTCGAATAAAATTAAGATCAATTTTAGATCATAGTATAACTTTAGATATCCAATTTAGACCAGGCCATGTACATAGAAGCTTAAGATAAGAAGAGATAATTTATGAGTAATAATTGTGAGTTGATTTATTCTTTAAGTACCTATATGTGATATAAGTAATGTAATGTATAATATTATGATGTGTAATGATGTTTGAGGTTTGATGATCGTGATGTTTGTGGTTTGACGCCGACAATGTTATAATTGAGATGTTATGATAATGATGTTATAATGATGAGTGTCATAATATGTAATGTACGGATAATGATGTATAATGATGATATGTGTATGAGATGGTGTTGATGATAACATGAAATATGAAGTGATGATGTTGATGAGATGTGTAAGTCTGGGCTACGGTTGACAATTATGAGATCCAAGCAAGGTTTGGTGTTTGTGGAGAAGTTAAGGGCTACAGTTTGACAAAGTGTCATCACATGATTATTCCATATATGTTTAGTGTTGTTGTGGTTTGTGGAGTTCATGCATACATGTTTTGTTGTAGGATAGTGTGAGTCTATATAGGTATGTCTTAAAGGTCATCTACCTAGACCTTGAGGATGGTGAGAAACCTCTTACAGGTGATATAAGGCAACAATGACTAGTTATAACATTTCGACAGAACACTAATAAACTCTCCTAGTTGAGTATAGACTGAGAGGGATCACCATGGATAGAGTGGTTCCTACACCATGGACCAAGGGGGTCCTTACACCATGGATGAGATGGTCTCGTTCTATGACTCCTAGGCTATCTTTATTTTGATGATGATGAGATGATTGATACCGCATGCATATGAGTTAGTTATATACATTGCACAAGTTTTTGTATTTTAATGGAAAGTGTACTGGTGAGACCATTCGGCCACCTGGTTCGGCCATTCGGCCACCTTATGACCGATACCCAATCGGCACCCAGATGATCGAACCAGGTGGCCGACCGCTGGTCGGCCACCAGATGATCCATAAGCTCAGATTCCTCCTAATCAAGAATCAAGAATTACCCCTAATTAAGGATTAAGAGTTAATCACACCAATAAGCCGATTAGAGGCGTATTACCTAATATGGTAATCCTGTTGCAGGGCCCACGGGAATCCGGGCCCATAAATGTCAGTATAAATAGCTCATCTCACGAGGTAACGTCACTGTTCATTAATTATCATTGATATCTGTGTTTTGTTCTGACTTGAGCGTTAGAGTGCCTTTTGCAGGTACCTCCCCCTCACCGGGATATTCGATTGGAGCACTCGTTTAGCCTTCAGAATACGAGAAGATTACTAGTGTGCCCTCCAGACAGGTACATTTTGGCGCCCACCGTGGGGCCGAACGAACATAGTTGGAAGATTAATTGAGCAGAACAATGGCGATAACAAGGAGAACAAACACACAGGATCACCAAACCAAAGAAGAAGAACATGTTGAGGTAGTTGACGAAACGGACCTTTCTGAAGCTGTTCGGTTATTAAAGCAGGAAATGGTGGTTATGAAGCAACAACAGGAGAAATACGCGCAAGAACTGTCGGCTTTAAGAACCGAAAATGCTGCGTTGAAAAATCAAGATCCGTCATGGAAGCCTACTCAAAATACCAACACGCAAACCCAGGGGTCCTATCAATCCCATGAGGTCCACACCTCGGCTCCTCATGCCTCGGCGGCGGCACCTCCAAAAATCCTCTCGGCTCAACCTACCGTTGGTCGTCCTACAGACTTGGCCACTGTGGGATCGCACCGTCACCCCTTCACCCCCTCCATTATGCAGCTACCTCTAATGGATAATTGGAAATCCTTGCCTATTGATAAATATGATGGTACAACAGATCCTGATGAACATCTTGATGTTTTTTTGACGTAGGTGACGTTGAGTACAACTGATGATGCTGCCTTGTGCCGGATTTTTCCAACGTCTCTCAAAGGCAAGGCCCTGAGTTGGTTTACTCGGCTCCCTCCTAACTCCATTGACTCATTCAACACTTTGTCTTCTCAGTTCACCATCCAGTTTGCAACGAGTCGCCCTCACAGTTTGATGTCTCTATCTCTGGTCGGCCTTCGACAAGATAAGAAAGAGTCACTCCGATCTTTCATGGATCGATTTAACAAGGTAGCCTTGGAAATCCGAGACCTCAATCCCGCCGTGGCACTTCATCACCTCACAACGGCCTTGAAGCCAAGCCCGTTCGTCAATAGTATTTGTAAGAAACCCCCTTCGGACATGAATGATCTACGAAGGAGAGACGACAAGTACATGCAAATGGAAGAGTTGGCGGAATATCGTAATCAAGCCCGCACTGAACCAGTAAATAAGACAGAAAAGCAAATGGAACAACCATTCAGAGGCCGAGGTAAAGAAATAACACTAAGAGATCGACCCATGCGTGGGCCGAAACACTCTCATTATACTCTCATCTCGGTCTCGCTCTTCATATCAACCTCGACACCATGATCGGCATACACAAGATCGTTCTGATAGGCCTCGGCGTGAAAGGAGCAGGTCACGAGACAGGAAGGACGACCCGACGCCTTTGCATAGGAGGGTCATTAACACAATCGCAGGTGGATTTGCGGGCGGGGGCTCAACTTCTTCAGCCCAAAAAAGGCACCTGTGAGCCATCCGATCGGTTCACGCTGTCGATAGGCAAACTTCCCGAAGATTGCCAACTATAACTTTCAATGATGCTGACTTTCAAGGCATTGATCTGGTGCAGGACGATCCAATGGTGATTAGTGTAGAAATTCACAATTGCATAGTCAAGAAAACATTGATCGACCAGGGCAGTTCGGCGGACATCTTATATTGGAATACCTTCAAGCAGTTGGGTATCTCCGAAAAAGAGTTAATCCCTTATGATGATCCCTTGGTTGGTTTTGCAGGAGAAAGGGTAAGCACCAAGGGGTATATTAAACTTTTCACTCGTTTCTGTTTTGACGAACAGGAAAGCAGGGATATTCAAGTAAAGTATATCGTGGTAGATGCTAACACATCTTATAACATCCTCCTCGGTCGACCGTCATTGAACATGCTAGGGGAAATTGTCTCGACACCGCACCTAGCAATGAAGTTTCCATCCGATAAGGGGAAGATCATCACGATCCACGCCGATCAAAAAGCCGCTCAAGAGTGTTATTTCACTAGTTTGCAAATATATCCCATGGAAGAAAGAAAGTCAAAGTCCAAGAGGGTTCATGTTGTTGACCCTTCGACTTCGGTTGAGGGGTCAGTTTGGGACCTTGACCTGAGGATGAATGACGAGGAACACGTAGAGCCAATTGCATCAAAGATTTAGCTACAAATCGGGTCGCATCCAACTCAAGTTACATACATCGGTGCCGATGTATCCGAAGAAGATCGTTCCACCCTATGCCGTGTGATAATGAAAAACCATGATCTTTTCGCATGGACACCGTCCGACATGCCCGGCATAGACCCAAATGTCATGTGTCACAAATTATCAATTTGAGTCGAGGCAAGGTCGGTGCTCAGCGTAAAGTTCACTACACCACTTGGTTGGCAAATGTGGTAATGGTGAAAAAGCCGAACGAAAAATGGAGAATGTGTACTGACTACACTAATCTCAATAAAGCATGCCCGAAAGATGCTTTTCCACTCCCAAATATCGATTGGCTAGTTGATGGTGCCTCCGGACACAAGGTCCTCACCTTTCTTGATGCTTATTCGGGGTATAATCAAATCCCCATGCATCCCCGCGACGAGGAAAAGATGGCCTTCATAACTGATTCGGCCAATTATTGCTATCAGGTAATGCCCTTTGGATTGAAGAATGCAGGTGCAACCTATCAGAGGTTGATGAATAAGGTTTTTCGACACCAACTCGGTAGAAATATGGAGGTGTATGTCGACGATATGGTTGTCAAATCCGGAGACCTTGCCAAACACGTAGCTGACCTTTCGGAGGTATTCCAACAGTTGTGCAGGTATGACATGAGGCTAAACCCGAAGAAGTGTGTATTTGGGGTATTAGGTGGAAAATTCCTCGGCTTTATACTATCAGCAAGGGGAATTGAAGCCAATCATGACAAGTGCATGGCGATCGTCAACATGGTAAGCCCTCAGAAACTCAAAGAAGTTCAGAAGTTAGCAGGATGGCTCACAGCTTTGTTAAGATTCCTCCCATGTTTAGTCGAGATAGCAAAACCCATCGTTGGATTGTTGAGGAAAGTAAAAAAATTTGAATGGTCCGTCGAATGCGAAGAAGCTTTTCATATGTTGAAGGAACGCCTCGGCTCTCCCCCCGATCATTCAAAACCTGATCCTGAGGCTGATATGGTGGTCTATTTATGCGTATCAAATGAAGCAATCAGTGCTGTTCTGATTCAAGAAAAAGGGGGGCAACAACCCATTTACTTTATTAGCCGCATGTTACAGGAGGCCGAGACAAGATATCAGCTTCTGGAGAAGGTGGCATTAGGACTTGTTCACACTGCTCGGCGCCTTCGGCAGTATTTTCAGAGTCATCGTGTCATAGTCTGAATTGACTTCCCGATCGCCAAGGTTTTGCGTAAACCAGAATTAGCAGGGCGGATGATGGCTTGGTCAATCGAACTATCAGAATTTGATATTAGTTTCGAACCACGAGGTCCGGTCAAGTCTCAATACTTGGCGGATTTTGTTAATGAATTGCAGCCGAAGGGCCACTTTGTGAGTGATTTGTGGACAATGCATGTGGGTGGCTCTTCAAACAATCAAGGTAGTGGAGCTGGTATAATCCTCGAGGGACCAACTGGACTGACGCTCGAGCAATCTTTGCGGTTTGCGTTCAAAGCTTCAAACAACCAAGCCGAATATGAAGCATTGTTGGCAGGTTTAAGACTTGCACAAGAGATCGGGGGTCAGACGATTGATGTGTTAGACCGATTCGAAAGTCATAGCAGAACAAGTAAATGATAACTTCCAGGTAAAAGATTCCAGCTTGTTGAAATACTATCATTTATTTCAAAGGATGCGCAGCAATTTTGATGAAGTTCAAGTGAAGCACACGCCGAGAGAACATAACGAGAGGGCCGATCAACTAGCTCGGTTAGCAAGCAGTACTCGGAAGCCCGGACAGCTACGAACCACGCTTCACCTTGACCTTGCGACTCCGAGTGTAAAATCTACCGAATGCATGACGGTTGAGGAACCTACCCGAACATGGATCACCAAAATAGTAGATTACCTTGAACATGGCAAAGAGCCGTCGGACCCGTCTGCCGCCAAAAAACTCCGAACACAAGCAGCCAGGTATTCAATTGTTGGAGGAGAGTTATACCGCAGACGTTTTTCAGTCCCACTATTGAAGTGTATTGATTCGGTACAAGCGGACTATGTCTTGAGGGAGATTCATGAAGAAATATGTGGTTTTCACTCGGGAGGACGAACCTTGGCCACGAAGGTGCTTCGGGCAAAATATTATTGGCCAACCCTCAAGGATGATTGCGTATAGTTTGTTAAGCATTGTGTCTCATGCCAACGACACGGCAACCTTATTCATGCTTCGGCCGAAGAGCTACATGGTATCAGCTCACCTTGGCCTTTCGCAATGTGGGGAATGGATATCCTCGGACCATTCCCAATTGCTAAAGGCCAATGTAAGTTTTTGTTAGTTGCGGTTGATTACTTCACAAAATGGGTCGAGGCCGAGCCATTGGCCAATATCACAGCTGTCAATGTTCAGAAGTTTTTGTGGAAGAACATCATTACTCGCTTCGGCATTCCACATGCCCTCGTAACTGACAATGGTCTACAATTTACTGATCAAAAGCTCAACCGGTTTATTCAGGATCTTGGCATTAAACACAGGTTCACATCAGTAGAACATTCGCAATCCAACGGTCAAGTCGAAGCAGCCAATAAGGTGATACTTACTGAATTAAAGAAGAGGTTGGGAGATGCCAAAGGAGCTTGGGCCGACGAATTGTTAGAAGTCCTTTGGGCTTATCAGTGTACGCCTCAATCCACAACTAAGGAGACACGTTTTCGACTAACATATGGTACCGACGCCATGATCCCTGTCGAAGTCGGGGAACCATCCTTTCGATGACAACATTTTGATGAGAACGCTAATGAAGCATCACTCCAAGCCGAAATAGATATGATTGAAGAAGTTCGCACCAAGGCCCAGATCATAGCCGAAGCTTGTAAACAGCGAATGGCCAGACGATTCAACTCTACACTCTCTAAAAGGGAATTTCATGAGGGAGATCTTGTCTGGAGAGTATAGGGATCAGCAAGACGTAACCCTAAAGAAGGCAAGTTAGCTGCCAACTGGGACGGCCCATTCAGAATCCGACATAACCTTCATAATGGAGCATACAAACTAGAAGAGCTCTCTGGAAAAATCATTCCTTGGACCTGGAACTCAACTCATTTGAAGATGTATTTTAGCTAGGAATGTTTGTAAATACAAGGAAATTGAGATCAATGTATATGCATGGTGCACTCTTTTCCTTGATCAGTCTTTTTCCCCTTATAAAAAAGTGAAAAGGGGATTTGGCCGACAAGGTTTTTAACGAGGCACCCATCAATGAAACACAATTCAACTCATCATATTCTATTTCAGTAAACAATTTAGGTACAAAAGGCTTCCCTCCCGAGTGACCCCACTCGACCAAGGACGTGCCTTGAAATTTATATAAGAGGCTTCCCTCCCGAGTGACCCCACTTGGCTAAGGATGTGCCTCGGAATTCGTACAAAAAGGTTTCCCTCCCGAGTGACCTAACTCGGCCAAGGACATGCCTTCAAAATTTATGCAAAAGGCTTCCCTCCCGAGAGACCCCACTCGGCCAAGGACGTGCCATGAAATTTATATAAAAGGCTTCCTTCCCGAGTGACCCCACTCGGCTAAGGATGTGCCTCAGAATTCGTATAAAAAGGCTTCCCTCCCGAGTGACCCCACTCGGCCAAGGACGTGCCTTGAAATTTATACCAAAGGCTTCCCTCTAGAGTGACCCCACTCGGCTAAGGATGTGCCTCGGAATTTGTACAATCAGGATTCCCTCCCGAGTGATCCTACTCGGCCAAGGATACGCCCAGTAAGTTCAACAAGGCAAGCAATTCGAAGTGACCCCACTCGGTGTTGCTCAAAAAGAGCGAGTAATCCGAGTCAGTCCCTTCGGTTTTGGCTCAAAAAACAAGCAATTCCGAATGGGTCCATTCGGTTTTGGCTTAAAAAGCCGAATGAGTCCATTCGGTTTTGGCTCAAAAAGCGAGCAATTCCGAATTGGTCCATTCGGTTTTGGCTTAAAAAGCCAGCGATTCCGAATGAGTCCATTCGGTTTTGGCTCAAAAAGCGAGCAATTCCGAATGGGTCCATTCGGTTTTGGCTTAAAAAGCAAGCGATTCCGAATAAGTCCATTCGGTTTTGGCTCAAAAAGCGAGCAATTCCGAATGGGTCCATTCGGTTTTGGCTCAAAAAGCAAGCAACTCCAAATGAGTCCATTCGATTTTGACAAAAAAGTACGTAAACGACTTCACTCGGTTCTTATTGAGACGACCTATTGAGAGTTATTAACTTAAATCATTATGCGTTGTGTTCAACTTAAGGATTTACGCAAACTCTCCGGATTCAGCAATTCAAGAACCCACAACGCTATTTCGGAATGCAAGGACAAAAGTTACTTTTCATTGCTAAAAAAGAAGGTTCTATTTACCTTAGTACAAAAAGGCTCAATCGGCCTATTAAAAAAAACAAAAAAAAAACACACTACTATTCAAGTCCTAAGTACAACCGAAGCAATCATTCGTCCGGATTAACAGAAGCGTCCTCTTGGGTTTCCGGCTCGTCCTCCTGTTCATGGTTCAGCCCTTGCTGTCCCTCCTCGACTTCGTCATCTGAAGCACCTTGAGTTTCTTCATCCTCCTCAGGAATGTCATTCGACTCATCACTGTCAGGGACAGCTCCCTCGGGCATATCCCCGAATGACATAAAAGACCCCTGATAAAAGTCTTTGGTCATGTCAAATTCAAAGCCTTCTCTAAAACGGCCGAAGAACCTTGCTTGCCGAAGAGCATGTCAAAATCCGGCTTCATGCTGCGCGACAATGCGATTCTTCGCCTGCTCTTTAACCTGTTCCTGTTAGGCTTTTGCCTCTTCCGCTCGACATTTTTCTTCGTTTGTTGCCTTTTGAAGATCCAGTCGAAGAGTGTCGTTATTGCGCCTCTGCACATCTAGCTCGGCCGCAAGCTGGCGGTTCCTAGCTTGAGCTTCCTCGGCAGTTGCCATGGCCTTGGCAGTCGCCTTGTCGGCCTCCTCAAGTCTTTGCCTCAGTTGCATCAATTCGCCGATAGGTCCCATGGCAAGTTGGTGCGCCAATGCAAGCGACCAAGACTGCACTTCACAATAATACTTCCATTTTGTCACGGCATCTAGCTGGCCCAAAAATTCTCGACCCTGTTCCGAAATGGCATCCGGCCGAACAAGCGAGTCGGCAGAAACACCCTCACCTTAGAAGGCCCTTGACATTAGCACGGGGGGCACACAAATCACCGTCCCACCCGGGGAAGACACAGTTTGCTTAGACTTCTTGGGCTTCTCAGGCCTCTCTTCGGCGTTCTTCCTTCTGTGGCCTTCCTGGGCAACCTCCTTCCCTTTCTTCCCTTTTTTGTGCTTGCGGTTCGGGGAAGGAGGATTCCGATTGTCATGCTTTGGCTGAGGAGATGGGGCAGTAGCCAAACTACCAACGCCCCCGGAAGCTTTAACCTGTTGAACTCGACCGACCAAAAGGTTACGGATGTTGAATTCGTCAGCCCCACTTGTCACCATGATTCCTGCACAAATAATCAAGTGAACATCAATATGAATTTAGCTTAAGGCCAAAATGGGAAAATCACGTACCTATCAAATCGTTATCCCATCGGAAGAATCAACTAAGTTAATTAGTGACCTCGTCGGCAAGCGCCGAGGAAGTTGAAGCAAAAATTGCACGTCTCGTTGCTCTTTGGCTGTGAGAAGCTCATTCGGCACTTCATCATAGGGTCGAGGGGCACGCGTCCAATATAACAGAAACAAACTCCTGTCTTCGACCCCGAAGAAAAAACGTTGCCCGTTCGGACGAATAGTCACTCGAAAAAATCCTACTTTAAAATTTTTGTAGGATGAGGTGAAGCTATCCAAAAGCTGTCGACTCCCCACTCGGTTCAGAGACACCCATTTCGCCAAATCCGAAGGCCGAGACGAGTAAAAATAGAGAAAAAGCATAGGGGAAGGCTTAATATTCACGCATCGGCACAAATGTTTGAACCCTTGAAGCTGAGCCCAGCTGTTCGGGTGTAGCTGGGTCGGCGCCACATTCAAAACCCTAAGAACCCCCATGGTGAACTCATCAAACGACAATTTCACCTTTAGGTCTCACAGAAGGTAGTCGTACATATAGAAAGATGCCATCTTCTCGGCCTGCTTATCTAAGCACACCATGTCGGGATTGGGAAAGACGTTGTTTCGGCAAGCACGAACCCCGATCGGGTATGGCTCCTCTCTAGCGTCAAAATACAAACACTTGGTGTACTCCAACAAATTGGTAATCATAGTAGTATCTCGGTAGCGAGAGTAATACGAAGTTACCTCTCCATTCACCCATTCGTACTCAAGAACTTCAGACGGCCCATATTTTTGCCGATTAGAGACACGTCTAGTTCTAATCGGCACATCTTCACTCCCACTGGTTGAAGTCTCTTCGGACGCACTCACACTCTCACTAGATCTTCTGTCTTCATTCGGCGAAGACACCTCCACAGGTGAATGCCCCGAAATACTAGACGACGACCCCTCGGATGATGATGACCGAGCCTCTCTAGCCGAAGAGCTCTCGGAAGAAGTAGCCATAAAATCAAACTTACCAACAATGAGAATTTGAAGCGGTCACTCGGCGTGCATGGTTGGATCTTTAAACTTTCTCGGACGACACAATTCGGCTGAAAGCGATACGCGTAAGAGACCCTACCACACATCACTATATATAGCAAGGGAAATAGGGCGGGAAAATTCAAAATTTTGAAAAGTGTAACTGCCTGATCTTTATGATCCAACGCTGGAGATTGCTCCAACCTTTCGGCTACCCACGTAACTTCATCTCTATACCCTTGCGAAAGGTATCCCTTCCCCAAGGCTGGGGGGCAAGTGTACTGGTGAGACCATTCGGCCACCTGGTTCGGCCATTCGGCCACCTTATGACCGATACCCAATCGGCACCCAGATGACCGAACCAGGTGGCCGACCACTGGTCGGCCACCAGATGATCCATAAGCTCAGATTCCTCCTAATCAAGAATTACCCCTAATTAAGGATTAAGAGTTAATCACACCAATAAGCCGATTAGAGGCGTATTACCTAATATGGTAATCCTGTTGCAGGGCCCATGGGAATCCGAGCCCATAAATATCAGTATAAATAGCTCATGTCACGAGGTAACGTCACTGTTCATTAATTATCATTGATATCTGTGTTTTGTCCTGACTTGAGCGTCGGAGTGCCTTTTGCAGGTACCTCCCCCTCACCAGAATATTCGATTGGAGCACTTGTTCAGCCTTCAGAATACGAGAAGATTACTAGTGTGCCCTCCAGACAGATACAGAAAGCAATTGAATTACTTGAATGGTTGTTGTTGACAATTAATGAATGTAGAATGATTGGGGTTATGGTGATGAGTGTTATTTTGGATGTTAGATATGAGTGTAAATGTATGAGTAAAGTTTAATTATGATGTATGTCTTTTAGTGTTATCCTTATACATTATATATGCCATGCATGGATGAGATGTATTCTCACTCCCTATTTGTTGTTTTTCTTGTTGTTGTTGTGTGTTTGAATTGATTACCACTTACAGGGTGAGATCAAGTACAAGAATAGGTGTTTGAGGGAGACGAAGCCTAGTGCTTCAATGGTTATTCTATGATTTTGCTTTGATAGTGTGACATTGAGTCTCAAGAGTTTATGTTTCCTTTAGTTTAATTAATATTGATTTTATGACTTTTTTCTTGTTGGATCCTTATGTAATTGGGCAATTGTGCCTTATTTTAATTATTTTGGGAGTTTAATTATATTTTAGTTTAAAAGTCTAATTTTATGAAGGCGTTGTGAACATTTTTCCTAAAAGGATCAAGTTTAATTGCTTTTAAATTGAAAATATTTTTATAAAATTGCGCATTTTAGATTTTAGGGTAGAAGGACGTCACACTTATCTTATATTATCTGTCTTTAGAAGAAAGACAACCTCTTTGTAAGTCTCTTACACTTATGTTTTCTACGAAACATGAAGAGGCTTTGTTTAAGAAAAAAGTTGGGTTTTAAAGTTAGGAGTATCATGCTAAAAGAATACTTGTTATAAACAAACTTGTCTTAATGAAACTTGATATGTTTGATTAAGAATTGTATGTAGTCTTAATAATAGAGATGAACCAATATAAATCATCTGTATGTAGATCTCTATATGCTCTTTACTTATATGTTTTATTGTTTTTTCTTTTTTTTTTTTATATCATTTGCCTACTTTATATGTTGAGTGTATATTAAAAGGTAAAAAAATTAGTGACATTATTTACCTCCCCTTTCTAGTGTCACTTTTCTCCTAAAAAATATATAAAATATATCATATTATAAATAGTTTAAGATAATTAAAAGAAAAATTTAATTGTAGGTTATCATGTAATTAAAAATTAATAATTTTTATAATAATTACTTTACAAGTTATATCGTTAGTCATTTATAACCAATCAATATATTGTGTACATAATATAAAAGTACAATTAAAATATTCATAATTTAATTAACAATAAAAATGTTACATGTAGTAATATATAAAATTATGAGAATATAATTACAAGTAAAAATAATTTTTAATGACAAATATTGTTTCACTATGAAGTGTTTGTCATTACAAGAAAAATTTTCTTTTAATAATTTTAACTTATCTTAATATATATATATATATATATATAATTTATTACAATCATTATTTCTTTTAATTATTTTTAAAATAACAATGTACAAATCTAAATATAACTTACAATTAAACTTTTCACTCATCAAAATTATTTTTTAATTTAACATTTTTTTATCGGTTAACTTTTTACAGCTATATATCTATTTAATTTATTTTTTTATTGTTATATTCTCTTTTAAAATTTTGAAATGAAATTTTTGTTCACAAGTCACAATCACTGTCCCCCCAAAAGCTTCCTCTATTTTCACTTTGAAATTAATTTAAATGAAATATAAAATAGCTCGTGCATATAAGTCAAAATTACTTGTTGCTTTATGATTTCCTTCGCATGAAGCACCACACACCATTTTGAAAACATATTCATCATGTAACGACTTTCCTATAAACATCAACTTTTCCATTTTGTTTTCTAAAAAGCACGTTTCTATCAACTTGAGGATGAGCGTTATCTATGCGTTTTCCATTTGTCATCATCAATTTACTCTAATTATTATTGGTTAGATCAAATATCCAAAGCAAGCAATTAATATTATAATTAGTTAGTTGAAACATCCTACATTTAAATTTGAACATACATTTTGTGGGAGTACAATTTGGCAGTGTTTGTCGATTGAATTTGATTGATTTTGCTAATGTGTGTGTTCATGTTTGTGTCTGTGTCAGTGTGTCTGTGTCTGTGCGTCTTTATTTGTGTGTGCATGTCTGGGTGTGTGGGTGTGTCTGTGTGTGTATGTCTATATGTTTGTGCGTGTCTCTGTGTGTGTGTCTACGTGTGTGCGTGTGCGTGTTTGTGTTTAAATATATATATATATATATATATATATATATATATTGATAATTTATTTTAAAATATTAATATTTTTTAGAGGAAAATATTAATATTTAATTAATAAATAATTATGATAAATAAAATTGAATTGGATAAGTTAAAAAATTCTTACAAATTCTTTTACCCTAAAAATACTCTCGTGTAAGATAGAGATTTGTGTTTAATATATAATGATTGATTTATAATCTCTTATTATATATATTTTTCTCATCATTATATCTTTTTAGGATAAAATAGAAAAAAAAATACAAAAATTAATTGTTATCCACTTTATCGATAATAACTACCATCTAATTGTATAACCATTTTTATTTATTTAATTATATATTATCTCACTTGATCCACATATTTAACTTCTATTATTTTTACTTTGGCTTAAATATGTTTTTATTTTCTCAAATTTAAGATAAATTTTCTTTCAATCCTCAAATTTAAAAATGATTTTTTTAGTCTTATTATTTAAAAGAAATTTTTATACTTAAATTTTGTTAGAAAATTATCAAATATTATTTATAAAATCTACCTATTAGTATCCTTATTAATGAAAATATCACATTAAACTCAACTAATATTAGATAATTTTTTCAATCTATCACTTTCATATACATTATTAGTAACTTAAGAGATTAAAATAAAATTTTAAAAATTATAATGACTAAAAATAATAATTTTAAATTTGAGGTTGTAAAAATAAATTTACCCTAAATCTAAAGAATTAAAAACATATTTATATATTTTATTTTTAAAAAAAATATTTAGAAGTATAAAGACCACTTCAATAATAATAATAATAAAGTCTTAATATATAAAAAATTATTTATCGATATTCAATAACATAATAATTATAAAATCACTGACTTTACATCTTTTTAAGAAAGAAGTAACAACCAACTATTTCAATTGCCAAGGACCTTAATGGTCAATATATTCGGTTTACCACACAATAGAATATCATTTCAAGTTAGAAAAATTTTGCATCGGCTAATCAAATGTTTTGTTGTCCCCAGGGAAAGCTGGAAATTAACTTTAGTGTGTTTGGATGGAGAATTTAAATGGAGTAATTCATTTATTTGAAGAATTTCAAATTCTTTTAGGTGAAATACCTTGTTTGGATGAGGAATTTATAAGGAATTTGAAATTCAAGCATTTGTGAAATTTCTTGAAATAGTAGAATTTCAAATTCTCCCAAAAGAGTAAGAATTTGAAATTCCTCATATTTTTTTCTTCTTATTTTACTTATATATTTTATCTTATCTCTTATTTCTTCATGTTTTTAATTATTGAATATTCAAAAATATTTTTAAAATTATTAAATATTATCTAATATTAATTTTTAAAATTATTAAATATTTAAAAATGAGCAAATATTTGTTTTTATAAAATTTAATTTAAAAATCTCAATATATAAATATATTTTTAAAATCAATTTTATCATGATAGAATCAAATTATCATATCCAACCTAACAATTTAAAATTTGAGAAATTTGAATTGACTTATCCAAACAAAATATTTTAAGAATGATAGAAATTGAAATCAAAGTAATTCAAATACCAAGAATTTAAAATTCCTTGAATTTGTAAAATTTCTCATCCAAACACACCATAATGTTTGTGACAGAATAATGAACATTAAACAATAATTAAATTTGGTAGATAAATGTGAATATTTGATAGTGGATAATTTTAATTAATTTAAAAATAATGACAAAAGTGATAAATAACATTTTAAGTATAGATGATAATTTGATTTTAATAATAGATTTAGCAGTATATATATATATATATATATATATATATATATATATATATATATATATATATAATTAAATTATAAGAAACTGTTTGATTTGGTTTGAATCAATTTTTTTTTATTGAAATTAAAAATTGATCAACTCTAATCCAATTATAAAGAAATAAGTTTTTTTAGTTTTTAGTATTTTCAATATGATTATTATGGTTTACGTTGGGTTAGATCAATTTTTTTAAGGAACATTCACATACTAGCTCCCACCAAAAAGCAAAAAACTATCTCACACAATCATCTGAATTTAACTTTCCTTTTATTTTTATCTTTGTCCCTAAATTAAATTACAATTATTTTGTATGTCAATAGTTAAAAATAACCATATTTCACAATCTAAACTATTTCCATTGAATTTAAAATATAACACACTCACATAGGAGGAATATATCAAATGGTATCGGTGTAACTTTTATCAGTTATTATATCACACAATAATGTTCATTTAAATGATTATTTTTCAAAACTCACCATTAGGTTCAAAGTTTCTTACTCCTAGATTATATATACAAATTTTCATATCAATCTAAAATGATTTGATACCTTGTTCACATAATTCAAAATTGAATAATATGTACCTTTCAAAATATACTAAAATAGGAACAATTTGATCACTTACAAATTGTTGTTCAATTTTAACGAAATTTAATATAAACATATTATAATACTATGTTTAGTTTTATTAATTAAATATATGATTCATATGATTAATTGTAATTGTTGTTGTTTTAAAGCTCTGAGGTCAAGGGACTCCTGGGAGTTAAGTTGTCTTTGAGATAGATTTAGAATTAGATGGGTCAGTTTGAGTAAGGTATATAAGGTTTTTCTTAAGAAGTGAACCTCATACGTTTAGTTCTTAAGAAAAGTAGAGAGAAGTTAGTGAGATAAGCTCTAGAGCTTGAGAAATCCTTCCTTCCCTCATTCCCTAGATTCCTTCTAAACCTTTCCTACATGTAGACACCTAATTTTGTCCGGACCTGCAAACAAAGAAATGGACTTCTATTATGAAGAAAAAAAGAGCTCCCGAAATTCTAGAAACAACAAGATATGACATTAGAAGGCCAAAAGTCCAATAAGGTTGATTTAGTAGCCCGGAATGGGCCGTTCCCAATGTGGAATGGGTCGTTCCAAATTACTAAAAAGGTCTAGAAACCCTAGTTGGGAACGGGCCGTTCCCATCCCAGAATGGCCCGTTCCAACACAGGTTGTTATGAGTTAAATACAAATCGGGAACGGGCCATTCTGACACCCGAACGGACCGTTCTGAATTCAAATTTTATTCTTAACAAACTGATCTAGAACGGGCCATTCCGAAATCGGAACGGACCGTTCTGGTCAGTTTTGACGTCTATAAATAGTAAACTTGGGCACTACTCCCGGGTTTGGAAAAATTCATCTAAGAAGTCTCATATAGCTCGAAACTTATTTCTCTCTCTCCTTTTGCATTTCTTGACATTTGTGAGGTATTTGTGTAGTGTGTAAGGCAGCCAACAAGCGCCTCAAGTCTCGCACACTTGAAGAACATTAATAAAGCTTGCTACGAGGTATTATTCATCAATCTCTTTCTCCATCTTCCATTTCTTTTATTTTAAATATTGTTATAATAAAAGCTATCATGTAGACGTCTTAGGATCAATCGAATAATTTAAATTTAAATATTTGAATAACCATTCATAAAGGGGACTAAATATCTAAACTGTTAATTCTTATCACGCTATCTTCATCATAGGGTACCGATTTAGGGCACTATAAGGGTGCTTAATACCTTCTCTACACGTAATTGACCCCTGAACTTAATTTTGGTTATTTAGGCCATTATTGGATTTGCGAAAATATTTTCTTTTTCCAATGTTTTGAGAAAAATATTGGTGGCGACTCCATGAACTTATTTTCAAAACCATTAATTAGGGATTAGTCTGGTCTCTGGATATTCTTTAATTAATGAGATTTTCAAAAATGATAGTCTAAACCATTAGTTGTAAGATCAGAAATTTTTGGGTTACGACACTACAATTGATCTACACTAGTAGATTAGTGATTCAAAGCTTTCAGAGCCAAGAATCCCAAGTGAGACTCTAAGTGATGTTGGTATTATATATAAATGATGTTGTATTATTATAATTCATTGTACATTGATCTAGGATGATGTATAATGATGCTTCAAGTTGTGAACATTTTAAGTTGATAATTAATTGAATGTTGTGTAAGTTGAAAGGTTTTTGTTTTTTAAAGTTGAGTAAATTGTTAAGTTGTATAAACATGTGATGTTGAGATACATAAAAACTAAAGGAGGTTAAAGTTGTTTTAAAAAAGTTAAAATATCTCATTGTGTGGATATAAGTTTTGGTGCTCTAAGAGCTCAAAGTTGAGAATCCTTAAGTAAATTAACTTTTAAATGAGTAATTGTTTTAAGTTGTCTCTCTAGGTTTTATGTAGAATTTGTATGGGTCAAATCGAGTCATAGGTGTATAAAGTGACTAATTGAGTAAAGTATGAAATCAAGAAGTAAAATCCTTAACTAATTATTGGAATGTGCATAGTATGTGGAAGGTAATTAGCGGACTAATCTCATATGAGGATTAGATATGCATGTTAAGGTCATGGTAAACTTACACTCAAATTGTTCTACTCTAATTAACAGTAGTATTAGACTTAATTTTCTAGTTTAATTGGAAAAACCTAAGAAATTAGTTTAAGTTGTTTACTAAACACTCTAAGAGGCCTAACATTGTATTTATTTGATCTTGCTGTGATAAATCAAAAGTAGTGTTTCAGTAGGGTTAAATCACTTAAACAATCCATCTCTGTTGTACGAGATCTTCAGATGTTGATATGCATGACAACACATTAGTTGTGAATGTTACGGTGGAATGTTGTGTATTGTTGAAATTGTTGTTGATGTTGTAAGTTGTATATGGAGATTGAAAGTTGTAATTGTTGATGATGTGTTGATGTTGTGCTATGAACTAACTGGATGTTGTTTGTTTAAGTTGTACATGTATATATATTGTTGGTATGTTGATTTTTATATAAGCTTATCTTTTCTTTTCCTTCTTGTTGGATCGGAATGATCATACTTAATATGAAAGCAGGACATGATGATTAACTTGGTGACTTGGATGTTGGTGGATGGTGACGCTAACCTATTTTGAGTTTACTACTCTGATGCATTGATGATTGTATAGAGACGTTGGCTAACGATAAGGTTGTGATGTATATAGTTTAGTATGTTTGGTATTATATTGTATAAGTGTACATGATATTGTATATGTATCTATTTTATTTTTTGTATGAGAACCCTAGAGTTGTAGATTTTCTTATTATAATTTTTGTTGCATAGTACTATACTATATTAATTATAGAGACTTGTCGAATCATTATACATACAAGATAATATAAAGTTATAATTCAATGGTTTGATTAAAAATTTTCACGTATATTATAAAATTATTGAGCAACATAATAATTAATAAAAGTTATATACTAGTATTATTTGGTCTCTCCTTATATATACATATATTCAAAAAATATTTAATATAAATTTTAGTTATAATATGATTTATATTCTATAGTATTTATTTGTTATGAATTTTAACTTTATCAAAATAAATATTTATCCTTTAGAATTCATAAGCTAAAATAATAATTTATTAGTAAAAAATACAATACAGTGTAAAATAATTAAAAATAAAACCAGTTAAAAATATAATTAATGTTTTTTTTTAATTTTTTAAATAAAAATAAATATAACAAGAGTTGTCTTTTACAATGATAAGTAAAAAATAATGAAAAAGAGTATTTGTTTAGCACTAGTTCATCAAAGAGAAGAAATATGTTAATGAAATTTTCTCATGTTTGCACAAGACGAACTTTGGTGGTATAACTATACAGACTTTGTAAGAGGATAATGAGAGTGTAAATTTAGAGAGTTTCTTGAGGCCTTTGCGGCCTCCTATTTGGTCTATAGACATGTTTTTTTGTGTGAAATGTCTCTATGGATAAATGTTGTCAAATTCGTTGTTTAGATTTGATGCTTTGTGATTGCGTATTGAGTTTGTTGTAGGGCCAAAAAAATGTTCAGCGTCAGTGTAAAGAGAAGGAATATTCAAATGAAATCGTCAGTGTAGGAGGTTAATTGTAAAGTTAGAGAGGAATATCTGAGATCTGTATGACCTAGTTTATATTATTCATATTTAAGTTGTGGTCGTGTATCTTGCATGAGCAATGTTTCTTGGAGTGAATCTTGTAAAATACGTAGTTTTTTTTCTCATGGAACTCTGGCATCAACTTTGGTGCTTCCAAATTTAGAGTTTGGTGTAGTGGTAGAAGATTCTTGATGTTGTCCCTGGCATCAACTATTGAGTTTGAAAGTATTAGGCTAATGCATGCATTGACTTGATTTATGATTGTAGGCACGAATCCTCTAGAGTCCGAGTAGTAGATGATGAATTTATGAGGCTCCGAGTAGTATATGATGAATTTATGAGGCAGTTTTTATTTTTTATTATTATTATTTTTCTATGAACATGTATATCAAAAAGATTAATCTGACGAGTGTGGCTTCCGCTGGATTTATGAAGCAGTTAATAATTGAATCAAAATTTAATTATTAACAATCTTAATAGGAACCCTTAACTCATTATTACCGATTAATTGGAACTAATGATATTTTCTGAATGTATAATAAAAAGGTTACAATATTTGTACGTTTTAATATTTTAATACCATTATTATAAATTTTAATAAAAATGTTTTAATAATATTTATGTAATTTATTTTTTAAAAAATGAATTAATAATATATTTTAATTTATAATCATTTTTTTACTAAACGTATAAGATAATATGTTGTGTACTATCCGTACAGCGCAGAGTGACCTCGGACACGCGCTAGGCGACATCGGCTCGCTATCCAATTAGGTCATAAACTGATCTCGGGCGCAAGGCCCAACAAAACCCTAATACACACAAAGGTACGTGCATTACTTATACGAGACTCATACACCCACAAACACTAACTTTGGCATCGGAGTCTCTTTTGTAGGTACCACCCCCATCTTGGAACATCAAGCATACCAGCGAAGGAGGCTCACCAATCTTACTCGGAGGATCATCTCTACGGCAGATTTTCGGTAAGAACATTTGGCGCCCACCGTGGGGCCGATCAAGACAGCTCTTATCGGCCACTCTTATGGTTTCTACCAGAAGCCATAGCAGACGCGCAACAGACGACCTAGATCACGCAACTACCATGGACAACGAAGCAGCATTGAGAAGGCTGATCGAGCAGGTCGAGCAGATGCGGCAGCAACACACCGCCGATCTGCAAAACATGCGTGCCAAGCGGCACTGCGCGCTGAGAATGAGCGTATCCGCGCTCAGCTACCACGGCGCACCTTTGATCAACCCCCTCAACCGAGTCACCTAAACGAGGAAGAGGGGCACTCAGTTTCTCAACCGCCAATAGTGCATAGGACACCGACTCCAAAGCCTGCCACGCATCGATCTCATGCACCGACACACAAATCGGCCCATGAGGTCAGCAATGCTCCTACTCATGTCGCGGGGGATCAACCAACCTTCCGCGATCATCCTTTTGTGGATGGCATTATGGAGACGCCACTCCCTCTCGGATGGAAGCCTCTCCACCTCGACTGCTACGACGGCACGACAGACCCAGACGAGCACATCAACCTGTACACCACACAGGTAAACCTCTACACCAATAACGATGCTATTCTGTGTAGGGTTTTTTTGACCTCGCTCAAAGGGGTCGCGCTCAACTATTATACCCAGCTACCTTCCGAGTCAATTGACAGCTTCGGCACCCTGGTCAGACGGTTCACGGCGCAATACGCAACGAGCCGACCTCATCACATCACATCCGCTGCCTTGGCCATCCTCAGACAGGGCGACGATGAACCATTAAGGACATTCATGGAGCGCTTCACTGGCATCTCCGTCAAAATCCGCAACTTAAACCCCGAGGTCGCAATGCACTCCATGCTCATGGCGTTGAAGCCAGGACCTTTCGTCGACAGCCTTTGCCGACGACCTCCTCCCGACATGGACGAGCTCCGAGCTCGCGCTGCTGGGTACATCCAGATGGAGGAGCATGCCGAGTTTCGCAAGGCAATTCGCGACAAACCACAAGGAAAGCAAGACCAAGGTCAGGCCACGAACATTTAAAGTTGGCGACCTTATTTGGCGATTACGGGGAGAAGCAAGAACAGACCCCTCCAAAGGAAAATTTGGAACTTGAAATTCCACCCACCTCAAATTTTATTTCTCTTAACTTGTAAATTCAAGGGATGTACTCTTTTTCCTCCTCAGCCTTTTTTCCCACTAAAGAAAAGGGTTTTTGGCCAAGGAAGGTTTTAACGAGGCACCCCTCATAAATAAATCAACAAAGCAACTCCATTCCCATACATTTTCGGTATTGGCACATTAACCATGACGACTAACCAAGGTCGAGTTCGAACCTTGATATGCCAAGGTCGAATCCGAACCTTGATGCCAAGGTCGAGTTCGAACCTTGAGATCACATTTTCTTAACCAAGGTCGAGTTTGAACCTTGATATGCCAAGGTCGAGTTCGATCCTTGATATGCCAAGGTCAAGTCCGAACCTTGAAATCACATTTTCTTAACCAAGGTCGAGTTCGAACCTTGATATGCCAAGGTCGAGTCCGAACCTTGAGATCACATTTTCTTAACCAAGGTAGAGTTCGAACCTTGATATGCCAAGGTCGAATCTGAACCTTGATGCCAAGGTCGAGTTCGAACCTTGAGATCACATTTTCTTAACCAAGGTCGAGTTCAAACCTTGATATGCCAAGGTCGAGTCCGAACCTTGATATGCCAAGGTCGAGTCCGAACCTTGAAATCACATTTTCTTAACCAAGGTTGAGTTCGAACCTTGATATGCCAAGGTCGAGTCCGAACCTTGAGATCACATTTTCTTAACCAAGGTCGAGTTCGAACCTTGATATGCCAAGGTCGAGTCCGAACCTTGATATGCCAAGGTCGAGTCCGAACCTTGAGATCACATTTTCTTAACCAAGGTCGAGTTCGAACCTTGATATGCCAAGGTCGAGTCCGAACCTTGAGATCACATTTTCTTAACCAAGGTCGAGTTCGAACCTTAATATGCCAATGTCGAGTTCGAACCTTGATATGCCAAGGTCGAGTCCGAACCTTGAGATCACATTTTCTTAACCAAGGTCGAGTCTGAACCTTGATATGCCAAGGTCGAGTCCGAACCTTGAGATCACATTTTCTTAACCAAGGTCGAGTTTGAACCTTGATATGCCAAGGTCGAGTCCGAACCTTGAGATCACATTTTCTTAACCAAGGTCGAGTTCGAACCTTGATATGCCAAGGTCGAGTCCGAACCTTGAGATCACATTTTCTTAACCAAGGTCGAGTTCGAACCTTGATATGCCAAGGTCGAGTCCGAACCTTGAGATCACATATACTTAACAAGGTCGAATTTGAACCTTCAAACAAAAAATTTGGGAACTCCTCAGAAGTCCCTTTGCTCTTACATCACTCGGTGCTTGGGGGACTAGTGTACTGGCCAGCCGAGTTGCCGACTTGTCCCTCACTCATCTGCTGACTCGGTCAAAGGTTTACCAACCTAACCAAGCAGTAAGCTCATTATTGTCGAGCTCCTCAGCCCGACCATGAAACATGGACATCGGAACACCACATCGGCCCAAAAAGGCCACGTCATCAAACAAATAAAAATACAATCTTGTCACTGCGCTGCCCACGCGTTATGGGGACGAGGTGACGTTTATGACACATGGCGTCATGACAAATAGGCGTACGCGAAAAGTCACGACCCCTTGTCAAGCTCGGTCTTAACTCCTTGACCTACGGTCTTCAGAGCTCGGGGGGCTAGTGTACTATCCGTACCGCTATGCCGAGCTTGAGCTCGGCATCACGGCGCAGAGTGACCTCGGACACGCGCTAGGCGACATCGGCTCGCTATCCAATTAGGTCATAAACTGATCTCGGGCCCAAGGCCCAACAAAACCCTAATACACACAAAGGTATGTGCATTACTTATACGAGACTCATACACCCACAAATACTAACTTTGGCATCAGAGTCTCTTTTACAGGTATCACCCCCATCTTGGAACATCAAGCGTACCAGCGAAGGAGGCTCACCAATCTTACTCGGAGGATCATCTTTACGACAGATTTCCGGTAAGAACATGTTGAATATATATATGTGATTGAGAGTTTTTTATTTTTAAATATTTAATTTGAGTTTGAAGGTTTTATCTAATAATTAAAACTTAAAATTTGAATATTAAAGTTAAATAAATTATATATTTATAGAGAAACAAAATTATACTTTATTTATGCTAATTGAAAATGATGTGTGAGTATTACGTTAGAAAACTTAATTAGTTGAAATTATTTA
This sequence comes from Cajanus cajan, assembly GCF_000230855.2. Taxonomy (NCBI): domain Eukaryota; kingdom Viridiplantae; phylum Streptophyta; class Magnoliopsida; order Fabales; family Fabaceae; genus Cajanus; species Cajanus cajan. Next base: position 14,030,563 of record NC_138525.1, read on the forward strand.
AACAAAATTTTGAAAACACATGATTTTAAATATCATTAGTAATTAAATAAGTAAAAAAATTATTAGATGTTTAAATATAAAATCTAATTAATTTATATTAATGTACACTTTTTAATTTTATATTCCGCGCGTATTTGGTACATCTAGGTCAAAAGTACATTAATTATGCATTCTTAAATAATTTTAATAACATAAAAAATAAATGTTAAATATTTTTAAGTATAATAAAAATTTCTTTCATAATAAAATTACAATTTTATTTAATTTAAATATACAGAGTACATTTAATGTATAATATAATTTTTTAAACGAATCATTTTATAAAAAAGAATAAAACCTCTTGATTAGGGTTTTCTTATTAAATTATGTTTTCATCTTATGTTTCATTAGGGTTTTCTTACAACAGTATTTTCTCCATTAAATGAAAAATATTTTTCAGTGTATTTTATATTTTCAGTTGTTTAATTGAATTTTACTGCGATACACTAGTAAATATAAAAATAATTGATTTGCCGACCATAATCCACGTCCCCACGGAATAGACAATCACTTAGAATTAATTACTAGATGCATGAATCTGTGGAACTGTGTGTAGTTAATTCTGTTTCCACGGTCGAGGGAAAGTGGGTCCCACAAAAGAAAGAGTAGAGAAATAGACTCTTAATTATGACCAAAATTGTCAAGCTGGCCCACTTTGTGCTACCTCCGTAAACCAAGGGGCTGGCGGCCAACCATTTGCAATTTTTCAATCCATACATTACTTTCACTATCATTATACTATATGCAATGTATAAATAATATATCCATTAATTTAAGACGATAATTAGCATAGTAGATAGATATTACACACCTTTTACACGTTATGAAAATAATATTTTTAATAAATAATTTTATAGATTCTTTCAATTACTGATTATATACAGTCTTGTAAATAAGATTAGTCTTTAGAATCAGTCATTTGAAGATATTTATAAGATGACCTAAAAAAAATTTAGTGGATGCACTATAGGATTATTTTTTATTTATTTATAATCAATGCCAATCTTATTGTATGTACATTTACAATTTGATTAATTCCACTTTTGTGTATAATAAATGTGGAAAATGTGAAATCCATATAAATGTGTCCCATGCATTTTCCATATTCCATGAGAATGGTGGTAGGGACTGAGGCGGGGTGGGTTGGTGATTAATCAACAAGAAAGGTCGTAGCTAATGCTAACTGGCATTAGAATAATTAAAATCTTTATTTTTAGCAATTTGAATAATTATTCTAATGATGAAAAGATCAAGATTGTAATTGGCTAGAATTGATGACCAATGAACCTCCAATGCTTTTGAAATAACATAGTATATGTATACATGGACCCAACGGCTACCTAACTAGTTAAGACTAAACCAAATAAAAAAGGGATACCACGTTGGCTATATTCACAAACGGTTTTGCTAAAGAATCATCAAACAAAACATCTTTCTTTTCAATGAAAATAACTTATTTGAGTTGTTTCATGTACTGAAAAATGAAAAAAGTGGTTCCTAGTGTGTCATATCAGCATTAAGTAACTCAAACACAAATTTATTCCAATAATAAGAAATTTTAAGAAATTTAACTTTTAAAATTTCTTTTTAATCATTTATGAACCAAATTTAAATTTTTATTAAAAAGAATAATTGCATTACAATGAAAGAAAATAAATTATGAGAAAAAGTACACAATAAATAGATATTAAAAATAAAATAAAGCAATAGTAAATACATAAACATTATACGAAATTAATTTTTATTATTATTATTTCCAAAACGTTCCCAAATATGTTTAATAAAATCTACTTGAAATCTGGTAAAGAACGGTTGTTTGAGGAAACAACTCTCTCTCTTCTTCAAACAACTCATGTTGTCACGTACGTCAGAGTCTTTTAATAGCAAGAAATTGGGATTTGAGTTGTTTCATGGGACAAACAACAACTCCCATTAAAATTACTCTTAAATTTATTTTTAGTAATTAATAAATAACTTTCAGTAAAGAAAAAGAAAGTAATTATAGAATAACTAAGTTTTAATTTGTCTTTTTAAAATAAAACTTTGATCTTCATTTCTAAAAGAGCTGAAGTTATTATTTTTTATCCTAAAGTACTCGTGTACTTGAGAAAAGGTTAAATAATCACCAAGTGACATTCACGTGGGTATGTCTACAATATTAACATTCATGTGGTACTTTTTATTTTTCTTTTAGATCTCTAAAATAAAATAAATAATCATCAGTTCCTATATATTTATCTTAAAATAAACATTAAAGACAAAAAAATAAAGATTTTAAAATTTGGAAGAACTAAAATCAAAGAAAAATATTATATACATATCAAAACTAAAATTCACCTATTTTATAGAGATAAAAACAACGAGTTTAGAAAGATAATTTTTTTTTTTTTACAAAAATATTAGGTATCAAGATCAAAAGTTGTGGAGAAGCTCAAAAATATATTTAAATCAATGATTTTATTTTATTAAGAATGAGGACAATCAACAGCATTAAATATTATATATTTAGTACTGTATAATTTTTTTATCTTAAATTATTTAATTTGTATTCTAAGAATGAGGAAATACAAGTAAAGGACGAAATACACGTTGTTGGAGACACCCACTTCCTAGCTTTTGGGTAAACCGAATAGCCAATAACTACAAGCCATGACACGTCAGTAACAACTACTATTGTGCTCTCAAGTAATATTGGTGTATCCGGTGTTTCTGCTGGTCCAGTTGATGGAGCATTTTAAAATGTCGCATCCAACATAGCATCAAAAATTAATTGGATTACAGTTATATATCAGATGAATATCATACACAGACTTTTTTTTTTCGTCCTCTCTCAGGTCATCCAGCTTGCTTAAAATTATTTAATTTCAGAGTCTTGAAAAATGTCCATTTATTTGATGTGATTTTTTTTTAAATATGGTAAAAGTTTATAAAATTAAACATATACAAAAGAATGTCATTCCAAACGAATTTTGTAATATAATTCATTTACAGATATGGTAAATTCTTTTAATTCTGAAATATTATAGATATATTAGGATTGACCTAGCTAGTGATAAGAACTATTAAGAGAATATATACTAATTCTTAAATTCAAAATATCATACACCATCATTATAATTTTAATGGATAAAAAAAATTTTCATTCTTATATGAAAAGACACCTAAATGAAAAGTCCAATAATTTTCAAAGTTCAAGATAATTAAAACAATAAACTAAATATCTTAACCCTAAAACTTGAGTTATATATATACATGTATGATTGCATATCAGTATTTGGGATTTTACAAAAATGACTTTTAAAAATCTCATAGCAATCATTTATGCCTTTTAGTAGGTAAGCATTCTCTTCTTCAAACTCAACTCATTCCACACCAAAACTAGGTAGTTATGTCATGCTCATGCATATTGTGAAGATAATTCACGAAACACGAAGTGATGCATCAAATCGCACAAGATTTCAAATAAAGATGCGAAAGGTGCATGGTAAGTTGGTTAAGCCAGCCGGGTACGTAGCTATTATTACTATATAAAGCACATTGACCTTCGTGAAGTGCTTGTGTGCATATATATCAGATGAGTAAAGTAATTAATCATTAAATAGTAATTCTTCAAGAAAAGACGTCTAATTATATAGAATGAATTTCGGTACGAAAATAAAATTGAAAACTTTTTAGTGCATTGATCGAACACGAACGAAAAAACGTTCCGTCAAAAGTTGCTCCCCCTCGCTTTTTCAAGCATGAAAAAAAATAAGAATGCACATCCCTAAAGTTTGCTAGGAAACAGTAAGTTTTAAAGTTACCAACAGTGAATTGAGAAAAGTAATGGTATAACATCATGGGACCAAAAGTCTAATCAAATCGACAAAAATCGTATTTCCACATAAATCTTATGCACAAAATCGTAAAGAGAGATTCAACTCGATTTTCTTAAGAGACACTTATTTTGTTGTCTAACTTAATCCTTTAGCCCGTCAGTCTAGTAAGATATCATTAGCATGTTGAGTTCAACTATATTTTTTTTAAGGATGGGTAAAAAAAGCTGAACTGAACTATTTAAAAAAAACTGAACTGTTAGAAAGTTGAACTGTACTGAATTATAAAAACTAAACTAAATTATAAAAATTGAACTATTTTTATAAAAGGATAAAAATTAAATATGTCTAACATGTACTGTCTTAATGGATTAGCTCGATAGTCTAATGACCAAACCTTTGAAGAAAAAAAAGTTATTCGAAAAAAATTGTATCAATTTTGTTGAACCTAATAGATCAATTGAGCTATGTTGGACGACTTATTTTTAGACTTAAAATTCACTGAGTTTGTTTGACTCAATTTTATATTTTTTCCTTTGAAAACTTTAAATAAAATGAAAATAAAGTAAAGTTTTCAAATGTGTCATATCTTGATAGACTAATGAGTCAAAATTGTTCAATTCAAAATATCATAACAGTTCAGTGCAGTTTAAATTGCAATTCAATTCAAGTTTTTATAGTACAGTTCAATTTAGTTCAATGACACAAAAAAAATGACTCAATTTAGTTGGTCTGAACTAATATTCAGTTTAGTCCAATTCATGAGAATTAAGTTCAGTATAATTTTTATAAGTTCAGTTCAGTTCAGTTTATTTTGCCTACCCTAATTTTTGACACCTCTAAAAATAACTGTTGTAATAAAGAGATAAAAAATGTTGCACAAAATATTATATAAATTTCTATGATAATTCATACAATAAACTATGCAAATAAGACCTTAATCAGTACCCAAATACAAATCTAAAAAATATCAAGACCACTCACTTAATGCACCATAGACTTGCATGTGACAACAAAAGCATTTACATTATTTAAATAAATTTCCCCTTTAAATATAAAGAAAAAAAAAGATGATAAAATAAATTGAATTTCTTTTATAAATTAAAATCAAGTTATGTACGACAACAACTTTTGAAGAAGTTAATAAATAAGACGACTTCTATAAAAGTTATAAGATAATTTTAATTTCTAAAAAAAATAATTCATTTCATAGACTTTTTTTTTATATTTTCTTTTCTTATAAGTTGTTTTTAAAAAAATTCAAAGCCTAAGTTAAAAAAGGACATCAAAAACTTTAACTCCTGAATATTATAATTGTGTTGGAGTAGTACATTTTTGAAAGAGGACAATCATATAAATAATATATACAATAAACAATGCAAATAAGATCCTACGACCAAAATACAAATTTGAAAATATTAAGATCACTTAATGAAAGAGATCTAATATTACAAGAATAACACTTGTAATTTTCATAACTAACTCTGTTATTTTAATGATTATGAAAAATGGACTTAAATTTTTTTTATACATATATCTCACCTCTCCAACGATTAAGTTAACTCTAATAATTTTGTTTGAATAGTTTTATACATGTAGTTATAAGAAAAACATAAAAAGTTGTTATATTAGTTAAAATATATTAAAAAGAAAAAATATTGTGAGTGTTACATGTGATTTTATATATGGAGGAGACAATTGAAAGTAATGGATGTGGTAAAAATTAAAGGTGTGGTGGTGTGGGAGGAAAAGAAGAAATGACAAGGATGCAGATTGGTGCAGTAGTTGCATAGGAGAAGGTGATGGGGCAAAGCAAGGGCCACAACCACAAGAGAATTGGTGATGGAAAATAGAGAGTGGCATGGGTGTTGAAAATGAAAGCAACGGCATGCATGTGGATTGGCAAACGTCGCATCTTGGAGAGGCAAGAATCTTGCAAGATACTTCCCCTTGCTTTCTCGCCCACCACTCCTAAAGAACATTTGTTTTCATGCGTTTCAAAGGATTCGCATCACGTGCTCTCTGTCTTTCCCTCCTGCTCCACACCTACCCTCTTCCATGCCTTCTCTTTATGTATATATGTACTTTCATTTTAAAAGAACAATATGGCTAAAATAGCTTGTAATTTATTAGTTTATTTATTTTATGGTAGAATTTTTTTAATCTTAATTATATGTCCTTTTCATGTATAAGATTCGAAATCAGTACTTTGTTGAACAAAACCAAGTCGACTTCTACTCAACCACTTGTTGGATAAAGGATGTTAATTTGACATAAAATGAAAAGGGTGGAATTGAAGGACAAATGAAGTGTTGCTTATGATGGAGGCTTTTATAAGTTATCAGGACAAATTAAAGATACTGCATTCGATTTGGGCAATTTGATTAATGACCGTCCTTATTAAGAGGTACCGATGAATCGTGCCCACCCGTGACTTGTTCAAAATAAAAAATAGTTGAATCTTGTAATGAATATACGTACTGGCACTGGGGTGAGAGAAAACAATTAAAAAAGAAACTAGCATTGCTAACAAAGGGAATCAAGGTCTCACGCATTTCTCAAATCACTTGTACCTACGCTACGCATGTGGAGGAAACAATGACACGATCAAGGAATCCTAAGTCATAGGGGATTCTGATTCCACGATCCCTCGTGATAGGTTCGGTACCCGTTGAAAATGATAGATTCGATTAAAACTACGTCCAAAAGTGTTGGGATTCAACTAGTGAAATAAAAGTTAAGCCTTATATAGAGTTTGATTCTTTAAACTTTTTTTTATTAATTTTTTTTAATAAAAACATATATCAACTCGTTATAATCATTACATTAAACAGAATTATTATAATTATCAATGGAACTAAATAACTAGTGATATATCAATTTACAGAAGTAATAAATACATACATGTATAATATAACTATACAAGTTAAACATTTGAACTAATATATAGATAAGTTATATATATAAACTAATATACAATAATCCTAAAATAAATTATCTATCCCCAAAATAAATTGTTTGGTAAACACAACTATACAAATTATAATAATAATATCGATATCGACAAAAAATTCTTTTATTATATATATATATATATATATATATATATATATATATATATATATATATATATATATATATTAACTTCCACTAATCTAGACACCAATTATTATTTATAACAAATATCTCTATCGGATTAAAAGAACTGAAATGTTGTTATAAAATTCAACTATAAACCGTCGATTGAAAATCGGATTCTTTATTTACTTTACTAAGTAACTTTCTCTATACTACTTCAATGGTTAATTACTAATTTAAAATTATAAATAGAATTATATATATGTTTTTCGGATTTCAACTTTCTTCAAACACTTATAAACTTCACATCATATAATTATATTTCAGTATACAAACATTTTAGTTACGTGTACAAAAAAAACAATATTTGTTATTTTTCTCTTAATATATACCGAAAAGAATTTAATATTAATTTATATGCTAGTGTTCATAATACCTTAACACTTATTATGTATCATAACGATTTTAAAATAATTATGATATTAGTGTATTTTTTAATGAAAATTATTGTTCTTTTTTAAATATATAATTAAGAAAAAAATTCATTAAAAATAATCAACTAAATTTTCGGATAAAAATTAATCGTTAATAAAATTAATAAATATTCTACACCAATAATATAATTAAGAAAAATTGTATCGGTTAATAATTTTCCCATCGAGTATATATCAGGACATGCGAGCAGCATCATAAGAGATGAGGATACAATTACATTGCATTCTTCATGGGGTGGCCCAACATACCAAAGACTGTCATGACATGTCGTAGGTATAACCGCAAGATTATGGGCCAATTTTTTTGGATTTTTGCATTCCTACTACTAACGTCGAATAGCTTAAGGCCCATAGCTAGTTGTATTCACCAGGGATGAGCATGTTTCAAAACAATTCGTTGATCCAAAGAATCTCAACTAAATCAAAAGAAAAAATAAAAATCAAATTCAAGTTTGTATGGACAATCGATTGGTTTTAATTATTAAATTAAAAAATTCAACAAGTTTGAATCAGAATTTTGGATTGTTGTTTCTAGAAACTAAATCAAATTAATCTATTCGATTAAATAAATATTTTATAATTTAATTTTTATTATTAGGTTTGATTTGAGTAGTAAGTATGAACTGAAGATAAACTCATTCAAATATGAAAGTCTTGTTAGAATTTTTATTTTTTTAAGACTATTATTAATTGATGTGCTTTTGTATAATTAGAATGGTTGAATGTTATATGACATATATTTCTTTGAAAGTCTATTTTATTTAATAATCTATTTTCTGGTCTAGGAATCATCATGCAAATATATCTAATTATTGGGTCATGTCCAATCAACAACTATATTAAGTTTTATATGGATCTAATTGATTTAATATCTATGATGAATGTCTATTAAGTTGCGGTTTCAAATAGAAATGATAGGATCCTACTAAACTCTTATAAGTTATGTAATTGTCCTTTTATTTACTCCATCCAATTAGAGCTGTTAAAGTGGGTTTCGACTTGTGGATCAACCCAACCTATCTTGAAAATAGGTTAGGCTTGGCAAAAAAATTATAAACTTCATAATTAGTCAAAAAACTCAACTTGACCCACTCAGGATAAACATGTGATAGGCTAGGTTGCCCACCTAACCTACTTACATCCTACTCTCATCTTGCACTCCCTCATCAACTCAAACTACCAACAACCCATCATTTTATCATTCTCGATTCTCTCTCTCTCACTATTACACTCTCAACTCAATTATTATTCTCTTCTCAATTCTCATTCTCTCACTTCTTTTTTTTTTTTTTTTGCCAAAAACAACCCTAAGCTACCGCACATACTCATTATTCTCCTTTCTTTTCTCAACCACATAGCCAAAGCCACATTCATTCTCCTCTCTTCTCTCTGCCATAGGACCCCATATCAGCGAGCAACCATGCCTCCACAAGTACCTTTGCAAGCCCCTACAAGCCACCCCAAGCCTCCATGCCTCTAAGAGCGACTGCGAGCAACGACAAACCTCAATGAACCGCCCATCTCCAAGCCTCCATCATTCTCTTCATTGTTGCTAATCCCCTCTATCTTCATGACACTTATACCTATCTCTCTCATCATTGATCATGAAGTGTTGAAGTTGTTGAAGGTAAACATGGTGAACATTTAGTTAACTAAAATTGAAATAGTAATACTAAATTAGGGATTATTTGATTTGTGTAGTGGTTTGTGTTAGAGATTAGTGTTTTGGATGATTAATTGGTGATGGTAATTTTGCAAATAATAAAAATACTAAATAAGGATTAATATGCTTTGTAATTTTGTGAGTTCAAATAGATTGTTTTGTGTTGCAAGTGTTGCCACAACCCAACCTTTTAATTATGTTTTTTCTTTACAATGTTTGTAAATTAAAATAAATATGTTGGCAAGATCAAGAGTTAAATTTGAACTATTTTATTGAGATTAAAATAGTTTAGATATGCTTAAAATAGTTTAGTTGATCAATTTGAAATCAAGAAGAAAAAGTATTTGAGAATGACATATGAAATTAGAAAACACTTTTTAGCTATGTTAAGGATTGTGGTCTCGAAAAAAAAAGAAAAAAGAACTGAAATTCATTTCAAGATCTTGCATAATCGAAGCAAAGCATATATATAGACAAATGAATGAGCACACATTCAATAGAGTTACACATAAAGAGTAAGGGGAATATATAACATTTAATTTAATAAGTGCATAACTGATGTCACATCAGGCATGCCTTCACTATGTTAGGGCAACTCAACCAAAGGGCTCTCTTTTTTCTCAAGTCGGACGTAGGATCGATGACGTTGGGCATGAGGAAAGGGAGTAGCCTTAAGTTAAACTGGCACCGGACGCAATCTGAATCACGTCGAACATGAGGAGAGAGACTTGTCTCTACCTACGTTCATGTCGGGTGTGAGTCAAGCGGAGGCCCTTTATTTGATTAAGGTCAGATGCGGGTTTTGCCACACTAGGTGTAAGAGAGTGAAAAACTCTTTGCCTCAATCACGTCAAACACAAGTGGTGCGACGCTGGGCATGGGCGAGACAAGGAGCTTTTTGTCTTAAAGGCACTAAGCACCATTTGAGTGGTGCTGGGTGTGATATCCTTGTTGTATTCTTGATGTTTTATGGTGATCTATTGATGAATATTGCTGACCATGCTGTATGTATGATGATATATAATGATTGTAGCAACCTCAGTCGCCACGGGATGACAAAATAAAATTTTATCGATATGGAGTCGCCACCAATATTTATTTCTATGGAAAAATATTGGAAAAAACCATTAAAAAAAATTAATCTACGAAATCAGATTTTGAGTTCGGGAGTCAATTACGTATAAGGAAGGTATTAGCACCTTACAACGTCCATCATAAAGACGGTTACCTCTAATTAACCAAGCAAATTATTATAACTTTTAAAAATTTTATCTCACCCCAAATTAATAGAAATTAACGATGATAATCACATATATTTTATTCAACAAGTGTGTTGAATATTAAAATTGTTTATTATTATTATTATTATTACTGAGATGATATCATTATTTTTATTTTTGGGCTCGACAGGAATAATTTCCTGGTCCTACGTATCTCCATATGTAATGAAGAATCAGAGTCACATAGTTCTTGAAAGAAATAGTTTTTTATTTAAATTCCTCATTTTAGTTTAATTTGGGGCTTTTGAGCTGTCTCAGCTCATACAACCTAAAATTGACAAAGGTGTACACCAAAGCCAATTTATTTAATTATTTAACTTTGATTAATCATGATTATTATAATTTTTGTGGTAAAACAAAAAAAAATTAATTGTTTTGTAATAAATTTTGTTACAATGTTTTTAAATATTTAGCAAAAATTCTATAATGATATTTTTAATGGTAAGAATTATACGTTTGAATTGATTTAGAAGAGAGTTATTAGATAACAAGTTGTCACAACTTGTATCCTTGCCTTCTAAAATTAAGAGAATGTCACATTCAAATAATCTTTTAGTCAAATATTACTTGAATTATTTTATTGATAAAATATAAAACTTGCTTTTAAATTGAACTTATAATTCGTAATGTGTTTCATTTAAAAGATCTCGAGATTACAAATTATAATTATATGTTTTTAGGCAATTTAGGGAAAAAAAGACGTCACGTCTATTTGACCATTTTCCACTAGAAAATTCTTATTGTAGTATTGTTTAGATTTTAAATCATAAATACTTAATTTTAATATTTGAAGTATTTTTTTTCTAATTTTTAGAACAATCAAGTTGTCACAACTTGTGCTCTAAAATTTTGAGAGGTAAAAAAATGTTACATTTAACCAAACTGTTTCTCTTATTTTACTATTAAAAGAAATTATTATTATTAATAACTATTTTAATTAAGACACAAAAGTTTGATTTCATTCTATTATTATTAGATGAGAACTTTGATTCCAAATGATTTCATTGATATTTTTTTAATCCTTATTTCAATGCAAAATTACGTGGTTATTATTTGATTCATATTTGGTAAGTCTACGATTCATTCCTATACTAATCTAACTTTCGTTAGTTTTGCACACAAAAATATAATAAAAAAAGGCATGAACATATATTCTATCCAAGATAAAAAACAAAACTGCATGCACCAGGATTACGTGGCCTATGGAAGTGTGATATATCCAAGAAAGAAAGAAAAGGTCATGGTCTTGGTGAAACGTTATACTGAGGTCGACTTTATGCATGGATGAGGCGAATAATATAACAACACATTAAGTGGAAATACTCACAGTACAAATGAAACGAAAGTGTGAGCAATAAAAGATAGAAGTTGCGGGCCTGAGGCAAAGATGGAAGAAATGTGCCTTACCAACTCTTTTGCTTACGCAGCGGTTTCGTGTTTGTGGTGTTGATTAAAAGACAAAATCTGGTTCGGGTGATTTGGTGGCAGGCACAAGTACTACTAATGCTGGAATGAAGATACAATGCTAGGTAGGAGTGGCTGCTAACTCGAGCTCTGGGACCGCGTGAGCCATGGTGGATTCAAGGAAGATCAAAGTTTAATGTATGTGATCCAGATCTTCCGGTGGGTACTCTTTGTGTGTGAAAAGTGCCTAGTTTCAAGCGTGAGGTGTGAATGTTGTCTGTCCCAAAAAAAAGCCCCTCTCTTACAATGCGTTCAGTCTTATATATTGTGAGAGATGAACTTTCCCGCTCCTCCCCCTTGCAATGTGTAGAATGTTCTTCTATTTTTGTCCTTTTTCTTTCTTCATTTTTTTTATTCGTAGAAGTTGCGTGTTTACAATGATAAATACTTATGTTGCAAGTTGATAGATAAGTTGATGATGTTAAAATGTAAGTTGTATGTTGTATAGTTGTTAAGTTGTAAAGTTGTAAACATGTGGTTGAGATACATATCTTAATTAAGATACATAAATGCTAGAGGTGAACTATGTTGTTTTAAAGTTGATCTTACTTTTAAGGTCTCTGTGGTTTGTTATGGAAATAGTTGAACCTTATCCTAGTTGAATGACTAACTGAGTAAAGTACGAGGTCAGAGACTTGGTCTCTAACTTAGTATTGGAGGGTTGTGATTTTGGAGGGCTATTTCCATAGATGGATTAGTGTTGTAAGCTAATTTCGTGGTAGACCTATACCTAAAGTATTCTACCTTGACATAGTGATATACTTCCTTGTGTAAGTGGCAAAACCTGAGAAATCAAACTAAGTTGTCAATACTTGGCTCTCTTTGAGGCCTAACACTGTCCTATACTTGACTTGGCTAAGATAGGTCTAATGTTGGTCTAATGTTGTAGTTCGGTAAGGTTAAGTCACTTAAATTGTTCACCTATGCTGTAGGAGATCTCCTTAGTTGACATGCATGACAATGCATTAGTTGTTATTATATGTATGTTAAGACGTTGATTATAATTAAGTTGATAAATGTTAAACAAGTTGTTAAGTTGTGAGTTATGTTGTCGTTGATATATATTTTGTTGCCTTTGTAGTATTGTTGTATGTTTATTCTTTTGTAAGCTTATCCTTTTATTTCTTATGGTTGGGATTGCGATGATCATACTTAGTATGTGAGTAGGGTAAGATTAAGCAATTAGCTAGCGAAATGGTGGTTGTTTTGTATGACTCTTTTGGTGGAGTCACATTTTGGAGTTCTTGACCAGCTGCATAGAGGATATTTTGTATTAGTCTAGTCTCCGGTGTATATAGTTTATGTATTGGATTTATATATGTTGTGTATATTTCATACATTTTACTTTATGCATGTCTAGCTTTCGCTTAAATGTTAATTTTTTAGTAATAAGTGTGACAACTTGTTGGGTCGTTACAATCTAGACCTCATGCTAACCCCCAAATCAAGGGTTGGGTTCGTCATGGAAATAAATGAATACTCAGTGGGTTTTGGACAAGGTTTTTAAGTACTTTTCCAAGTTCACGAATGAGTCGTTGCTAATTCATCTCCTCCACCATACCAATATCGTGGAGTTTGGAATAGGGGACCTTATAAAAGTTATAAGGCCTTTAGAAGAAGATAAAGTGTGCTAGGAAGCCGACAATGATGAAGCCTGCTTCTTCTTTGCGTATGAGTGTTTTTTCAAACCTTTGAATGTTTGACTACCCTTTGATCCTTTCACTACTGGGGTGTTATTGATTTTCCTCAAGCTTAGTTTTCAATTTATTGATGTCACTCGGATTGACACTAGTCTTGCATAGCTCACTCTTGATGTATTGAGCAATCACCTAAGATTAGGCTTGAAGGTCGTAGAAGGTTACTAGTGCTACCTTAGGGCTAATTTTCTTCAGCACTTTGTGGTTGGGTGAGGAAAGGGTTGATAAGTCCATAATTGACATAGGATTGAAACCTTTGTCAAATAAAGTATCATTGTCAGTAGTGAAGGTACCTTCACTAAGCCTCGACTTTTTATGTAGACGAGAACTCTTATATCTTTTTTCCTTGTGCTTCTCTTGCAGCCATACTGGATGAGTGGAGCTTTGGTGTGACCATATACTTGCCAGAAAATGGAGGCAAGAAGTCTTTGATTGAAGATCTTTGGTCCCTGGCTCCTCGATCCTTGACCTTCAAGTGTTAGGTGATTTATATATGCAAAAAGGACTCCGATGTCAAAAATTAGCAAGTGATTGGAGTAATTGAGTGTCTTGTGTATATGTTACATATCTCATAAAGGTCTGATGTAGATATATTTATAATAAAAGAATGTTACCATTGAAGATTTGGTCATTAAGTGTATTCAAGGGTCTTTATTGCATTATAACAATCAAGCATATATTACTTTTCATCATTATTGTGATGACATGTTTGACCAGACTGAATACTTCTTGACCTTATATTTTTCTTATCAGTCTTTATAGGGCTAGTAGTCGACAATATTTCAGCCCAGAGACCTATCCACTACACTTCATTATCATTTATATTTCTTTCCTTTTCTTTTCATAAGTGTAAACCAACATGATAATTTTCATATATCAACCTAATATATATATATATATATATATATATATATATATATATATATATATAAATATAAATATTTTAGGGAGATCAAATTTTTTAAAAATAAATTTGATACATTTAAAAAAAAAAATAGTGGACCATTTCTAGGTCCCCTCCTTCCACCCCTGGTCGACCACGATTACCGGACACCAAACTGGCCAAAATACAACTATTTACTTCAGCCAAAGTCTCGCTTTGAGACTTACCACCATACTATATACATTGAGAAGAACATATTATTACTACATCTTATACTATATATGGTTTTTCTTTAGTTTTTCCCATCCCACACACTCAAAATAAAATGTATATCAATCATTTTCCTTTTTATATTATAGTTGTATTGTCTCTATCAATAACACGGGCAGCAGAGGATAGAGCAGGGATCCTCCACTATAATAAGAATCACGCATGGAATGTGTATCTTCAATTCTATTCTCAATTAATCAATCTCAAATCCGGTGTAGGGTAGGGGGCCACTTCCATTCCAAGTTCCAACCAATTTACACTATTTAATGATTTTTTTTAGTTTTCTTAATTTTATAATTTTCAATAAATTTTAATTAATGAGTAAAAATATAGAGAGTCTATTGTTGGCACTTTCGTTGTCCTGCATTTCCTCTATTCTCTTTGGCTATTCAAATAAATCATGATCTCATCTAGCCATTTTAATTAGACTCAAGAAAATCTTCTTATGATAAGATATTTCTTCAAATCCAATCATATTATACCCATGTTGTGAGTTGCATTTATATATGTACCGGGAAATGCCGAGGTTGTGAATAGTGCCATGGGATAGAACCATGGCATTTGATGGCAACCCAAACAGAAAAGAAAAACAAAAGAATTGTAACCAATGAAACTAAGAAGACGCGAGTAGTAAATGTACTAATAAAGGGCGTGTTTGGGACATCTTATCTGAAAACATTTATGGGAAGGAAAAATAAATTAACTTTTTTATAAGTTAAAATTAATTTATATATAAGTTAATTTGTAGTGGTTTTTTTTATTAGCTTCTCTAAAATTTTAATTTTAGTCCATGTATAAGTAAATTTTAACTTATGAAAAAGTCTAATTTAATTTTTCTTTTTTAAAAGTGTTTCTGAAAATTTTTATCCAAATTACCTTAGTTGAACAAATAAAAATAAAAAATTATACTTAAAAATAGTTTATTTAATCTTATATATCAAGCTTGCTATCGGAATATTTACAATAATTCATACACACTATTTACTTTATTAAACTAGAGTTTTTCTATTATTTTAAATACTACTAATCATTAATTGACGAGTGTATTGAGAATATTAATTAACAAATTTTTTTTATTATTAATTGAAATTTAGTGACAATTTTAGCAAATGAATTTGTGATGAAAGTTTAATGCAAGAGTGGAAAGTCATATTTAATTGCTGCTATTTTTTTTGTTTTTTCTTTGCAGTTTGCAACAATGAGCGGCTAACTTAGTAACACATTTTTTTAATATATCTATACTACATTCTATAATAATTATATTTTTTATTATAAAATGAAATTTAAGAAAATTATAAATATTTATATATTTTTATGAAATATAATCAATACATCAATATGTAAATGTATTTTACACTATCATTCAATTAAAATTTATCTCCATTGATATTTTTT
Source organism: Cajanus cajan (assembly GCF_000230855.2). Classification (NCBI taxonomy): domain Eukaryota; kingdom Viridiplantae; phylum Streptophyta; class Magnoliopsida; order Fabales; family Fabaceae; genus Cajanus; species Cajanus cajan. The sequence continues at coordinate 14,046,641 of NC_138525.1, forward strand.
TTTAGTTTTATAAAAATTATTTAAAAGTCCAAAAATTTTGTGACTATTGATTGGTTAACAGAATAAAAAAAATTTGCTTTACGAATATATAACAATTAAACCTTATTTTTATTTGAGAAATCGTTCTTATAATTTGAATAAAGTTTAAAACAAAATAATATATATTTTTTAATAGTATATAATTTCTTTATTACTTAATTACAAATTGATATATTGTAACACTAAATATTTAAGTACTCTATTTAATTATAGAAATTATATGATTAAATTGTTGTTTTATAGTCATTGTTGTTGTTTTATAACTCTAGGAGTTAAGAGATTCTATTGAGAGTTAAGTTGTCCTTGAAATAGTTTTGGTTAGAGTTAGTTGGGTTAACTTGAGTAAGGGGTATATAAGATTTTTTTTAAGACATGAACTTTATAAGTTCATGTTTTAAGAAAAAATTAGAGAGAAGAATATCTCTTGAACTCTAAGCTTGCTTCTTCCTTTTTTCCTATTGAAAATCATTTCTTCCCCTTCCCTACAGCTAATCCACTTGACTATGTTAAAGATTCAAAATCCCGGAGCAAAAATCTTAAAGTCAGAGGCATACATGATCACATCTTTCTTCCTCATCTCTTCTTGATTGATCAACTAAAGGTAAGCTAAGTTTGTGGATTGAATTTATTGATTTGTGATTGTTGAAAACTTCTTATAATCTACTTTGATGGCTGAGTCGATTAGATTATGAGTTAATGGAAATGCTTGAAAAGTTGTTCTTGACGATGTATTATAAGATTATGGAGAATTTGGTGTTTGATGGTTGCATGTTGTGTACTGAGTTGATTTCAAGCTATTTATGATGCCTAGATGTTGCATTATGTGTTGCATGTTGGCTTTTTTTCTAAGTGTCAAATGGATTGAGCCAAAATGAGATTCTGCCTAGTGCAAAAATTCTCATCACGTAAGGCATAACTCAAGTTAAGGGTTTTTTTCCCTAATTACATCAAGCGAGGGATAAGTAGTGTCGCACATGGGTCAATGAGGAACTCTCTAACTTAGTCATGTTGGGTGTGAAATGAGTGGCATTGGGCATGAGTACTTGAGAAGTTCTCTAACTTGGTAACGTTAGGCCCCAAGACAAGTGGCATCAAGTGTGATCAAGACAGAGGTTCTATGCCTAGATGACGTTGGATGTTAGTGTGGTGACGTCGGGTGTGATTCAGGCAAAGGCTTTCTATTTGATTGAGGTCAAACGTGGCTTTAGCCACACCAGACATTATTGACTCAGAGGTTTTTTGCCTCATCCACCTTGGGCATAGGTGTATACCTCAATTGACGTCAGGCGTGGGAAAGATGATGTTAGGCGTGATGTGCTGAAATAAAATATGATGTTCTAATTTGTTTAACTGTTAAAGTATGATATTTCCTTTATTTGATTTATAATGTATGATGATGTTCCAAGCTGCTAAAGTTGTAAGTTGATATTTGATTGAATGTTGATTAAGTTGTAAAGTTGTATGAAGTTTGTAGTTTATTCAGTTGTTAGGCATATGGTGAAGATATATGTTTTAGTTGATATACTTAAAAGTAGAGGAGAGTAAATTTGTTTTAAAAATTAAAATATTCCATTTTATCAATATAAGTTGTGATGCCCCGAGATCTCAAGTTGAGAACTCTTCAATAAGTAAGTTGGCTTCTGAATGGATAGTTTTTTCAAGTTGTCTCCTCTAGGTTTTATATGAAATTTGTATAAGGGTCAGGTCTAGCTATATGTATATAAAATGACCAACTAAGTAAAGTATGAAGTTGAAGGATAAAATTCTTAATTGATTGTTGGAAAGGTACATAGTATTTAGAGGGTAGTTAGTGAGCTAATCACATATGATACTTAAATATACGTGCTAAAGTCATGATAGACTCACACCCAAGTTGGTTAGATATGGAGGGTCATGTTGGTGGTGGCCCAGTTTTGATGGTGCTACTCTAATGTAGCATGCTTATTGTATATGCACTTGATGGTGATTAGCAATATCGTGTATATAATTGTGTAGTTTATGTAGATTGAATATATGTACAAGGTATATATGTAATTCCAAAAGAGGATTTGTGTTTTCAGTCATACATGCAAGAACTCTTGGGTAGTTGAATACAATTAATATTTCCCTTGTGTAGTAATTATGCTATATTAAGTATAGTGACTTGTCGGTTCGTTACATATGTTGATTTAGCTCAAGATGAAGATATGGTCTTAGTTGGTTTTGATGATTACAAATAAGTCTCTTGAAAGATAAGAGTGCAACTTGTAATGTTGTTTTGTGTTTTGAGCCTCTTGAAAGAAAATAATGCAAGTTGTATCTTATTTGTGTGTTTAAAGCTTTGTTTCTTGTGCGCTTTGTGCTTGGTAGGTAATTTAGTCTTTTATCTCTATCTAGATGATGATTGATGAAGAAAATAAGTTTAAAGTTGATTTATAAAGAGAAATGGCATGAAAATTTGAGATATTAAGTTTTTAAATAAAATAATTTATTACCTTAAGTAATAATCGATTATTTGTTCTATTTTTCAATAACCCGAGGACTAGTTGCTATAATAATCGAGCTCAAAATAATATATTAAATTGTTCTTGGTTGATTTCCAGATCTACTAAGAATAAAATAATTAATTATCTATGTAAATAATCAATTATTTCAGTTAAAAAACTTATTTATATCATTTTCACACTTAGAACATAGAGACTTGAACCTTTGTGATGTATTTTTTTTTTTAAAACACTCTGAGAAACATTTTTCTTTGCAAGAACAAGTTCAGTAACTTTTTGTTAACCTCAAGAAAGATTTCAAGAATTGAATTAATCATCATATTCATGGAGTGAAAAGATAAGCTTCTTGATTCACCTGCTCTGATTTGTTCTGTACATCGAGTTAATTCGTTCCTTAACTTCTATATTGTATTTTTCTTAGGTAAGTTTCTTAAGAAAGGAAAATCTTGTATTGGGGTGTTATAAGTAAATTCTTCTTGGGGTGCAAGAAGTGATTTTAATAGTGTAGAAGTGTATTACATGTGGTATTGTGATCATAAAACTTCTGATATTAAAGATCAGTGAAAAATTCAATCAAGTTGATTGGGGATTGGAAGTAGATTACAAGTGGATGTAACTAAACCAGTATAAATTGGCTATGCATTTTTCTCTCCCTACAATTGACTTTACATTCCTGTAATTCTATTTATATACTTGTTGTTATGTGTTGTGAGACATAATCATTGCATATTTTATTGAATGAATTTAGACTTGCATTAAATCTAAACTTAGTATCCTATGTAGAGCTATAGATCAATATACTTATTTGGAAAGATTTAGAAAAAAATTTTAAAATCAAAAAGGTAGTACAAAAATTTTTTAAGCAACCAATTCACTCCCCCCCCCCCTCCTCTTGGTCACTCCCCCCCCCCCCCCCTCTTGGTTAGACCATATTTTCTAACAACATATATAATAAATTAATTATTATTATATTTTTTTTATAATAATTACCTTAGAAATTATATTTAGAAATGATTTTAATCAATTAAAAAATAGCACAATAGTTTTATACGTAAGCTTTAATTTATTTTTGAATTAATTTTTATAATCAAACTCATGGCTATATTAAAATAAAAATGTTATAAATAGCCATGAATTAAAATAATTATCCTAAAAACACTCTCATTTAATATATAGTTATTTTAATTTTTATTTATAAAATATTATTTGTTTCAAAAATTAATTATTTTGTACATATATGATAACAATTATCAGATTTACATTAAAAAAATACTAGATTCTCTCTTTTTTTTCTCTCTCCCTCTTTTTTTCAGCATAGAGATAACTTAGATTATTCATATCGAGGACACAATTTATTGATTCTAATCTTAAAACAAACAAGCAGGAGATATATTGATTTGAAAGGAATGTAGAAATGACATAACAATAGCAGTAGTAGAAAAACAAAACTTGAATTGAGAGGATATCAATTCAATGATCTAAATCTCAAATTCACAGTGGACTAGATAGGTCTCGAATTGCCTTGGTGAATACACATTGCCCTCAAGAATGAATAAGGGTAAATACCAAAAAACATATAGCTATGAGAAAGGGTGGTAACCCAAGTTGAGAACATGTTGATAAGCCTTATTGTTTTCATCCTATGCTCGACTGGGTTGTGTTCGACAAATTTTAGGCCCAAGGCCAGTTTTTTATTTTAAGTTTTATTCTTGTATAATTTTTTTTTAAAAAATAAAGTTTTAATTAAATTTAATGATTAAAAATTTTTAACAATACATATAATGATAATTCATTCTATCATTAACACACCAGTTTACAACAAAGTTCCAAATTAAATCTAAAAAATTATTTTTTAAAAATGATAATTATAAGTACTATTTATAATATTTTAGAACATATATTGCACGTATTTTAAAAAAAAATTAATATAATTTAACACTTCTAATGCAACACTAATTTATTTTGTTATTATTTTTTAGTAATTTCAAATTAGAGAAAAAAGTCTTAATCCTTAATATAATTTTTTTTTTCAAAATTTTATTTATTGAAATTCAAATATATGTATTTTTCAAAGTGATTTCATATTTTAAAATTTTCAAATAAGGTATGAATAACATAAAATAAAATAATTCAATATTTATGAAAAATAGTCAAAATTAGAAAATATTTTTATAGAAAAATCAAAAGAATTAATTTCTAGTCGAATTTTATATTTTTATAATCTTATCACTATCATTTTTTTAATATTTTTTTCATATAAATCATAATATTGTTATTAAATTCAATCTTTATATTTTTTTTAGTATTATTTTTATCAAAATTTAAAGTATATTAATGTAATATAGCTTTTAATTTTTAAAATTAATAATCTTGTAATAATATTTATGTGTGTATATTTATATTTAAATAATTGTATAATCATATATATTAAGAAATTAATTATAAATAATATAATAAAATATATAACTATTTAAATTAAAATTAATTATTTTAAAATATAAATAAATAAACATGGGCCTAAGGCAGCGTTGCCTTAACCACGACTCTTCGAAACAACATTGGAAGTAATGTTCAACTGTTATATGTTTATTAAAGAACTTAAATGTACCTTATTGCTTTCCTAAGAAACGTTACTTTGGCATGAAAGGTTACGTATCTCCACTATTTATATTCCCATACTCCCCTTAGAAGGACAACCTATTTGAGAGGAGAGAACTCAATTCTATAATTTCGATTACTTGCTAACTTAAGTGACAAAGTCTCTTATGTAGATATCATCACCTTTTTACTAGTTGAAAACCCTTGACGATCTAGCATAAATTAAGAGAGTTAAATTGTAAAAATTAATCGATTAAATTGTTCTTGATAGATTTTCATATTTGCAAGGAACAAAATAATTGATTATTTATAATTGTTTACGGCGGAATTAGTTTGTGGATTCTTTTTATTTGAACTAGCACAAATGGTGTTTCAAGTTAGGTATTTAACGTTTTTAGATGTGAAGAATAAGAGATGGAGCAGACAAATTAATAATTACTTGTTTCCACATATTCATCAATGACTAACAAGCAATAATATTCATGAAAGTAAACCCTCAAATAAACAAAATGAATGATGGATATATTCGCGATACAGATCATGTTCACTTTGTTTAACATTCAAGCATTACAAGATTAAAGTCTACAACTGTAATTAAAAAAAGAAGAACTACATTAATCCTAATCCTAAAAAGAGAAAAGAAAAATGGCCGAGAAGTGGTCATACCCAAAAGAAATTCCTTGCACGAAAGCCATATGCGCAGGCGGTGAGTGCTTGAGAGTTCAAGTATGAGTTTTCCGACCCTCGTAAATCACTATGCCTTGCATATTTATAGAGTTAATTCGAGGGCGGTTAATTGTGTACGTGTGAGTTATTGGAAAGTAACTGTCATCCACTACGCTCTCATTACGTGGTCTAGAATATAACTTCTCGTAACCGTTCATCCCACGTTTTTGTTATCTTTTCAATTCACTTTTCAATAACCGCTCTGGTTTAACTACTCAACCATTTAGGAAACCTCTAGTAACTTCCTTTATCTATTTTTTGAGCACTTCTCTTTTCGATCTGACCCATTCTATTCGACCACATCTCAAGTGTGAGCAAATAAGGCTTCTAATACGATTCTGGTACGTGTTGACCTTTATCTTTCTTTTGAGTAGTTTCATAAATATAGCTTTCGAATTATATGATTTCCAAGTAGCCCTAACAAATGCCCCCTAGGAATTCAGTCTTGATGAATACAAATGGAAGAGAACTGAATTCCTATTGAGATTTTTCCTCAACTTTTTCTCGAATTAATCTTGTTTGTTTGCTCAGAATTGGTACTTTTTCGATGAAAACCTATTTCTGACCACCTATTTAATGCACTGTACCGTTTGATGTGATATTGATTGCTCTGACGGCGCATGCTTCCGTTTTCCCACAAATCTTACCTGTTCAAGACGTTTTGGCGGCCATTTTTATCATTTGATTTGAAATTTAAATTCATTTATGGGCCCGTTTTACCTCAGGCCCGTTAAAACTCCTTTTACCCTAAGGTAACAAAATCAGTTTCACCACTTTCTTCCTTCGCGCCCAAGTTTCTTTGCTTTGCTCTCTGTTTCTTGGTTTTCTTCTCCGGCGACCTTGCACACTTCCTCTAGTCATCCATTCACCATCTTTCTTTACTCTTCATCACCATCATGGCCTCTTCTACTGCGTCCACTTCTGCCGCTGTAGCCTCGGTAGTTTCCCCCACCATGGCCTCTGCATCATCTCCTACGATGGCCACTGCAACGTCTCCTACAATGGTCGCTGCAACATCTCCTACAATGGCTACTGCAACCTCCACTCAGGCTGCTCCTTTACTGATGGCCAATGCTTGCACTGTGAAAGACAGAGACGAGACCTTCGTTCCTATTCCGGGCATGGAAGAGGCAAGTCTCAAAATTTTCCAATCCCAGGTACTTCTTCCCTTCACTTTAGAGAATGGTTCTATTCATGCTTTCTTAGGTCCTTTCATTGGTCAAAATAAGAAAAAATTTGGAAATTATTTGTTACTTGAGGATTCCTCTATGCTTCCTTTCATTCATTCTACGAAAATAGATTTAGCCCTTTTTGGAGATACTACCAGGATTTTTAGGGCATTCCCTCCTATCAAAGACATACATTCAGCCTGGTTATCACGTGTGGAGGGTTCGATGCATTCCTTGTGGGAAGAGATTGGTATTTCTGAATTTATCCAGCTGGCTAAGTTTGATTTACATTTATTCGACCCTCAAATGCTTCTTTCCGCTATATTCTTTTGGAATAGAGAAACCCGAGCCTTCAAATTCCCTTGTGGCTTCGTGTGTCCTACCCTTCTCGACATTGCTGCTATCACGGGTTTAGCACCTATTGGGGATAGGTTTTATCCCGATGTTTTCGAGGAGGAGATCCCAGTTAAAGAGACCTCGATATCTTGGGATAAGAAAACTTACTTGGCCTTTATCAATGCTCACATGGGAAAACAAGGCACTCCTGTTTCGACCTTAGAGCACATTGCTTTTTTGATGTATTGGTTGTCCGCTTGCGTTTTTTGCACTCCTTCACTCCAGGTTCCCAAATACTATTACATGCAGGCTCAAGCTCTTCATTCGAAAAAGAAAATTTGCTTAAGTAAACTTCTATTGGCCTCCCTATATATTTGTCTCAATGAAGCTTCAGAGAGCCTTTTCCGCGAGTGGACCTTAGAATCTTTCTGGACCACTATGGTTGCTTCAATTATGGCTCAACGCGATTCTCGAGAAGAAGTTTTCTCTAACTCCAACCTCCACTCCAGTATGTGAACTCGAGGGAGCCCATTTGACAACTTTCACTCCTCGAAAGCGTTCAATTAATAACTTTGCAACATACATTGACGCTATTCTCAGCTTCACCGAATTCAATGAAGATTTGGCCACTTCTATACGTACTACTCTGCTAGGTCCTCCTTGGCTTCGACAGAATAATCAAGTTGGGCAAATTTCTCCAGCTTCACTCGAAATGTGGTTGGGGTTTCTTTCTTGGGATATAATAATGTCTGGCATGTGTCAAAAGGATGTGAGGATTTACCCTTATCAACCTCAGATTTTTTCTCGATAATTCGGCCTTTGCCAGATGAAACCTCTCCTCCTTCGACGTAAAGAGAGCATTGATGCTGACATTTGTGTCGAAAAAGGGGACTATCAGGAAGTCCTGGATTTCATTTTACGTCCCGGAAAGGAACTTAAGCTCACACCCTACACTTTCTCTCCTTCCTTCTTAGTCTCAAAGTGCTATCTTTGATGGTGGTGTGAATATTATGTAGATAAAATTGTCGACTTTGATGGCTTTTTGAAGAAGCTAATTAACTCTCCTCTTTCTTCGTAGGGCCCAAAACAATCAGGTACTTACAAGAACCAAACTATTATTTATCAATTCGAGCAATTTTTTAAAGTTTGTTATCGACCTGACAATATTGGTCGAACCATCTTTGACGCGTCTGTCTCTTTATTGAAAATGGTACAAAAGAACATCCGCTCGAAAAAGGTAATAAATCCTCGAGGCAAAACTGATTTCGAAAAATTTTGTCCAAAAAATATACCTCCTCTTCCAAATGCTCTTTTTGGTTTAGTTAAACATTTATCTCGCCCTCCTTGGGTGAAGACACTCGACCCACTTTACTTTGAGCATAAAGAGATTCCTGTAAAGAATCGAGGTACCTATGCGAGATGTTCCGTGTACGATTTTCCTCAAAGAAGATGGTGGCCTTTGTGTTGGGTCGATAATACCAATCCTCCTCCTGGTAAATGATTCTAACTAAGAAAGTTTCTCAAATTCCATTTTGTACTTATCTCATCCTTTTTCTCTATGTTTTGCGTTATGCAGCTGCTATTCCTCAACGTGTCCCTCAACATGTTGAAGAAAATCCCAACTGGGAAAGTGATGATGAGGATGAAAAAGGGTCTTCACTGAAGAGTCAAAAAAGAAAGACTGCTTCTGACAAGGTTTCCCTGCGCTCCAAGGTATAACTTTTCAGTCGAATTTCTGAACTTTACAGTACCTTCTCTGATTCGTCTCTTCTATTTTCAGAGTCTCGAAACCTCAAAAAAATAGAAAACGGACTCGACCAGTGCCATGACTGTGAGTAAACCGTATTTGCCTTAGCATATTTTTTTATTTCAAGTTTCGACCATAAAAAATTTTGTTTTTCTAATTTAAGGTTTCGACTACGAAAAAGTTAGATAAAGGGAAGGGAAAGTTAGTAATTCCTCTTCCCAAGAAAACCCAAAAGCCTCCTATTGAGAAGCTTCTCAAGGATGTCATGAAGTCTGTCCCCAAGGTATTCCATCTTTTAACTCGATTCCCTTAAATTCCCAATTCTTATTTTCATCCCTCTGATATTATTCTTCATTACAGGATGTCGAGATAATTCAACTCGACTCTTCTAAGGAAATGTCAAAGGATACACCTATTGCTGGGGAATCTCACCAGGTTCATTTTTTTGTTCCTCATTACCTTTCTATATTCTTCTTTAGTTCGTATTCTAACTTCACTATTCTTTCTCACAGTTGGTCTCTCCTCAACCAAACATTATCGAGATGGCCTCGAAACTGGCTTCGATTGAGATTCCTCCTCAGGTTGATGAGGAGAAGGTTCCTTCAACGGAACCTCTGGCAAACGTGGAAACTCCCCACCATTCTTCTCAGGATGAAGCTCCTTCTTTTGAGCTAAAACCTCCCTTTAGTCCAAACAAAGGTATATCTCTTCTTGGAATTTCTATTACCCCCGTAACAACCTTCGTAAAGAATTGTCTTATATTATCCCTTCTTCTCTATGCAGATTCAACTGAGTCTCCTAAGCATTTTATTGCTTCTCCTTCGACCCAATGTGGTGTCAAATCTTCAGTGCCTCCATTATCTTCGATCCCTTCTACGGATCTGGACTTAATAAGCTTCTTTAATGAGGATGATGACGAGATCAACAATATTTTTGATGTTTTCGAAAATTGGACCAGTGGCACCTCTGTTTCAGAGAAGATTCCTGAACTAGTTTCTGAGCCACCTCTCACTTTCTAACCTCTGCTAGAGTCCTTCCGGTCGAAGGCGTATGTAGAAGATCTCGACCAAGCCTTTCTTCTCCCAGAATTCAAGATTGAGGTTCAATAGATGGTTGATGACTTGCTATCCTACCCAGACCTCCCTCTTGAGATTCACCTCGAACTTCAAGAGTTCATCAAGTCGTTCACCCTCGCTTGGGACCTTCGGTCGAAATGGTCTACCTCGTTCCAAGAGGTGGCTCAAATCGAATTCGAGAGTGAGGGCGATCGTACCAAGCTTTAGAATCTTCGACAGGAACTTATTTTCATTAGAAGATCTACAAAAGAGATGATTCCTGCTCTGAAGAAACTACAACAAGAGGAAGAAGATTGCACAACATCAATCGAGGCTTTACAGCATGAGCTGAATAACCTTTGCTCAAAACAAGCAACTTTAAAGGCTCAAAGTCAAGAGGTTATTCAACGTCAAAAGAAACTCAAAGAAGAAAGCAAGGTGATTGCTTCCAGACTTGCAAAAACCCTCGAGCAGAAGAAACACCTAGAGGCTCAGTGTGCTACTCGGAAACAAAATTTGGACGAAGCTTATCAAGCTTATAGGGATTTTAAGTACAAGTTCTGTAACAATTAGTTTTCCGAACTTCAATTTTTAATTCCTCTTTAATTTTTATTGATGTAAACTTTAGTACACTGCTCTTTTATGAAAGCACTTCAAGTCTTCATGCCCATAAACCAGTTTGTATGGGGTAGTTTTTGTGGCATCTCTTGGTGAATTTCTATAAGCCCACAACACTTGGACAAGTGTTTCATGCCAATTTCGAGGCTTGCTCGAGATATGTTTCTTAATTAAACTAATAACTATTTTATTAGCAGCTTCTACTTGTCCATTTGCCTGTGCATAATACGATGTCGAAGTTACTAACTTGATTCCCCTCGATTGAGCATATTGAACCACTTTTCGACCCGTAAAAACTGTGCCTTGATCAGTGGTAATTGTTTGAGGAATCCCAAACCTTGTTATAATATGATCTTCAACAAAATCAATTATGTCTTTTTGCTCAACTTCCTTCAAAGGAATTGCCTCAACCCATTTTGTGAAATAATCTATTGCAACTAATATATATTTATGATTTTTCGAGGAGGGTGGATGAATTTTCCCTATAATATCTATTGCCCAACCTCGAAATGGCCAAGGTTTAATAATCGAATGTAATTCACTTGCTGGTACCCTTTCAATTGGCCCATGTCTTTGACATTCCTCGCAGCTTCTTGCGAACTCGATGCAATCTATAATCATAGTTGGCCAATAAAAACCTTTTCTCGATAAGGTCCATTTTATTTTATCACCTGCTTGATGTGCACCACAGATACCTTCATGTACTTCTGCCATAGCTATGTAACTTTCGTGACTCCCAAGGCATTTGAACAGAATCCCATCGAAACCTTTCTAGTATAATTCATTATTCAGCAAGACATAATTGAGGGCTTGGAGTTTAATTTTCCTTTCGACTTTCAAATTTGGATTCCGCAGGTACTCGACCAATTCTCTCCTCCAATCTTGTTGACTCGAGGAGCTGACACTTAGAGTCTCTAGATGGCATATCAATTCATTTTGTGTATGAATCAAAGATTCGAGACATTCCTTACTTACTTTGTAACCTGACGCCACCTGAGCCAACTCATTTGCAATCGTATTCGAGTGTCAAGAAACATGTTGTAATTCAACCTCATCGAATGCGTTTAGTAATTGCACAGCTCGAGTTTTGAATTTGATTAGTTTTTCATTCAACCTCATCGAATCCTGAGTTAGTTGTTTAATGACGAGTTGTGAATCTCCTCGAATTACCACATTCTTAGCACCTAACTCTTTGAGGATCTCGAGTCCAGTAATGAGCGCTTGATATTCGGTTTCATTATTCGAGTATCCTCTATTCGTTTTTAATGACAACTTAGTTGGAATTCCTTCAGGAGAAATGATTAGCAATCCTATCCAGTACCTAACTCATGTTTCGAGCCATCGAAAAATAATTCCCAAGGTTTGGTGGTTAAGTAAATGATTTCTTCAGTTATTTTCGAATGATCTGCGAGCAAATCTGCAATTACTTGTCCCTTTGTGGCTTTTAAAGGCTCGAAAGTTAATGAATATTCAGTTAACGCAAGTGCCCATTTGCCAATTCGAGAATGTAAGATAGGTTTACACAACATATATTTAATAACATTACTTCGACAAAATATTACAACATCACAAGGTCTAAGATAATACTTCAACTTTGTACAAGCAACATAAAGACTTAAACATAATTTCTCTAAAGGAGTATATCTATTCTCAGCTCCTACTAACATTCGACTTAAATAATAAATGACTCTTTCGATGCCATTATCATCGTCTTGCGCTAGCATGCCCACAATAGTCGAATCGCTAGCTGAAATGTACAACTTTAGTTTTTTTCCTTTAGAGGGTGGTGCAAACACTGGAGGATGAGCCAAATAAGCTTTGATTTCATCGAACGCTTTCTGGTACTCTTCATCCTATCGAAATTCTTCCTCCTTTTTCAGACGCAATAGTGGAGAAAACACTTTAGTTTTGCCAGATAGCTTTAGTCTTATTTCTATCCACTTCGATCCCCTTCTGGTATATGACAAATCCCAGAAACTCTCCTGCTGTAACACCAAAAGCACATTTTAGTGGATTCATTTTTAGACCATGTTTCCTCATTCTCTCGAAAGATAATTTTAAATGGCATAAGTGCTTCTTTTTTCGTTTTGACCCCACAATTATATCGTCAATATACACTTGTACAAACTTACCAATTAAATCATGGAATATTAAATTCATTGCCCTCTGATAAGTAGCACCTGCGTTTTTCAATCCAAATGGCATCATCACCCATTCATAGACGCCTAAAGCACCTGGACATCGAAAAGCAATTTTTGATACGTCATTAGCTGCAATATAAATTTGGTTATATCCAGAATAACCATCAAGTAAACTCATAATTTCATTACCTGCAGCAGCATCTATCATAGTCTTAGAAATAGGCATAGGATACTCATCCTTGGAAGTAGCTGTGTTGAGATCTCGAAAATCGATGCATACCCTGAGTTTTCCATTCCTTTTTATAACGGGCACGATATTTGATATCCACTCAGCATATCTTGAGGTTCTGATGAACTTTGTTTTCAATAACCTCTCGATTTCTTCTTTTATCTTTTCGATTACTTCAGGAGCGAACCTTCGAGGGCTTTGCTTAACAGGTTTCTTTCCAAGAATCATGGCTAACCTATGCTCAACCAATCCTCGATCCAATCCTGGCATTTCATTGTAATCCCATGCAAAGCAGTCTTTATATTCATGCAATACTCAAATTAATTCCTCCTTTAGCTTTCCTTGCAAGAGTTTGCTAATATAAGTAACCTTCTTATTTTCGATAGTTCCCAAATTGATTTCTTCAAGTGGGTCTTGAGATTCTAACTTATGTTCTTCATTGGTCGCCCTTTCAAATCCCAATGGCGAATCATCGAAAATACAATCTAACTTAAGCTCTAACTCTTGTTCTTTATCTTCTTTCAAAGTCTCGACCTCTTGGTCCATTCTATCTTTTTCTGTTTTTCGATTTTCTTTTTCCTTTTCAACTTCTTGATCCATTTGATTTTTCTCTATTTTTTCTTTTCCTTCCTCGACCTCGCGGTCCATTCGATCTTTCTTTGTTTTTTGTTTTTCTTCGGCCATCATCTCTAGATTCATTTGATATTACCTCTTTGTCTCGACATCCCTCGGCCATGTTGGCTGTTCGATTGGCCATGTAGGCCGACATTCGAGCTAAAAAGCTCGAATAAGGATCATGATCCTTCATTCCTCAACTGGAGCTAATTCTTTCTCGGCTCGAATGACAAAACCTCTTTTCACATCCCAGCAAAATATTTTCTTAATGCCTTCTTCTTCATCCATAACACCAGCATTGTGGGCATCAAAAGGCCTTGTTTTCGCAAATGCAGTTAATTGTTGATCTGCGAAATACATTCTTACCTCATACTCTTTCTGATCCATATCGAGCACTTCCAAACCTTCATCATCATTCCAAAAGAAAATCTTTTGGTGAACAATTGAAGGGAAAACTTGTAACGACCCGGCTGGTCACTACACACACCACTGTACACCGGAAACGCTAGACAGAAAGGACAAGTATATAAATATAGGATCTAGAATATAAATATATACAAAGTCCCTATCCGACTAGAGTTAGAGTGTACAAAAACAAAATACATTATCAACGGCTACACCAAGTAGCTGAAAACAACAAAGCATCAACAAGGATCCAGCTCCGCCTGCCAGATGCAGACTCACCACTAGCCACCCGCCTAACCCTGCTCTGCTCCCATACATAGTATGATCATCGCAGTCCAAACCACATGGAAACAACAAAGGGTAAGCTAGTGAAAAGAAATAACATACATATATATAAATATATGAATAGTAAATAGCTACCCCTATCAGCACATCAAATCAACACGTCAATCAGTTTAACAAAATCAGTTTAAAATACCACAACATTCAGCCATAACAGCACACATCTCACATCATCAGCATACTACCCCTATCAGCACAGTAAATCAACACATCAATCAACTTAACAAAATTCATTTAAAGTACCACAACATTTATCCATAACCGCACACATCTCACATAATCATCGATCTTACAGCATAATCAGCAATAAGCACACAATGCGTCGTCACGCATATCAACTCGGAGATCTCCTACAGCAACTCAGCCATTATGGCCTACAACAACTCAGCCTTTTGGCCTACAACAACTCAGCCATTATGGCCTACAACAACTCAGCCATTATGGCCTACAACAACTCAGCCATTATGGCCTACAACAATTCATATCAACATTCAACACAACACAACTTTTGCAACTCAACATATCAACTTGCAACACAACACAACTGTACAACTCAACATCAACTTTCAACACAACTCAACTGTACAACTCAACATCAACTTTCAACACAACTCAACTGTACAACTCAACATCAACTTGTAACACAACTCAACTTTACAACTCAACATGTCAACTTGCAGAAAACACAAATATACAACTCAACATCAATCAACCAACATCATCCATTAGTCATCACATTATATTCATCTATTTCAACTCAACTAAGTATAAAACAACATCAACCAACATATAGACATTTCTCATCTACGCGCCCGGCGCACTCATGGTTGCGCCCAGCGCGGTACAACCAGAGAGCACTAGGGCTAGCGCGCCCAGTGCAGGTATGTCTGCGCCTGGCGGGACTCATCCAGAGAGCCCAAGGCTTACACATGCCCAGCGCATGCCAGGCAGAGACTCCAAGGAGTCTCGCGCACCCGGCGTGCCCATACCCGCGCCTAGCGCGGGGAAGGCAGAAACCTCCCCTTGGTCTCGCGCCCAGCGCAATTCAAATTGCACCCAGCGCCCACAAGGCAGAGACTCCCAAGGAGTCTCACGCCCAGCGCGACAAGGGTTGCGCTCAGCGCAACACATTAATATCAGCATATACAATACAACACACAACATATTCAACACATAATACGGCTCGTTCACCTTGTTTACAACTCGTCTATCTTGTCAAATTACCCACCCAAACAACACCAATCAACCTAAGCACCGAAAACAACTTTCAACTTAACCCAAAATCACTAAATGTGAAATGACAACTTCCACAGAAAATAGCGCATCAGGAGTTATACTACTCCTAACATACTCATCCTTATCTCATATGAAAGATAAGAAGATTTACTACAACTCTCTCGAAGACACCAAATCCAAATTCCTTCATCTACCTTGTTAAAAATTCTAAAAACCGCAACAGCTATAAGTAATGCTGGCAGCTTGACCCCTCTTCACTAAAACAGCCATATCTGGAGTTCTAAAACTTATTTTTGAGTGATTCCAGTGCCATTGGAAAGATAACATCCAAGGCTACAACTTTCATGAAGACTATAAAGTCAAATTCTGTCATTCAAATGCGCGCCCAGCTCATTAAGAGAGCGCCCGGCGCAATTCTCACCTGAGACCACGCGAAGAAATGCGCCCACCACGAAGAACTGCGCCCAGTGCAAATTCAAACAGCAACTCTCCCCAGTTCAAAAATTCCACCCAAAAACCTGCAAAATCAACTTCCCAGGCACATGCAATCGGTCCAAAGCATCACATTTCCATCCAAGAACCAAAAATACTACCTTTTTCAACATGCAACAACAAATCACGGATTTCCCCAAATTTCTCAAAAACCCCGAAACCCCCAAAAACAGGTTCTCATTCAACACAGCCACGAATCAACCATCAATAAGCATCTAATGAGTTTATAGAACTCATCCACAGCCAAAAACAGCCACAAAAGAAAGAAAATTACTAGCTTCCCTTACCTCGGTGAAGAAATCCAAGCTTCGGGAAGAGGAAGGAGAAGAAAAGAGGATCCGCACAAGACTTGCTCCGAACGGCTTCAAGTTGGAGAGAATGCACCTCCTTGATCACCCACAGCTTTAGTTTGAAGAAGAGAAAAATAATCCCTAAAATCAGCAGGGTTAGTGAGGAGAAGAGAGGATTTGAGTGAGTAGAGAGTGAGAGTTGGAAATAGAGAATTGAGAGGGAAAAAGAAGGGGGCAGCCACGGGTCTCACACAACTCCCACCCCATGAATCCATTCGCGCCCCAACAAGACATTGAAATTCGCCTTCGATGGACTTACTATGAACATAGTAGTTCTTGTCACGCTTCCGATCTGAACATCGAGCAAAATCATGCTCTCAGGGTGGGATGAATTTCCTGCATAATCTGACATAAGTATATTATTGGGCTTTAAATCGGCTGTGGACTTCCCAAACCTTTTCAGCATAGTCCTTGGAAGTATGTTGACAGCTGCACCTCCGTCAACTAAAACCTTGTTCACCTCATGCCCTTCGATCATCAAGGTTAACAGCAAAGGTCTTCAGTGGGAGAATCAAATATAGCTGAATTAAATTTGGGAATAACTCTCAAAATTTGGTTAACCCACACAATCTTAGACTCATAGTTAGGATCATCGAAAAAGTCTTCTTGATGGATATCCTCCTACTCATTAACAGATTCCGTGGCCCCAACGTACTCAGAAGGCAGAATTGACACTATCCCACAAATATCCTCCACAGAGTCATCGAAGCCACTCTCGAAACAGTCAGTGATCAGATCTTCATCATCCTCCATGAACTTTCGAGATGACTCACCCTTTTGGGGTACTGGAATCGAAAAGCGGTTCCCTCTGAAACCTTCAAAAGTAGCTTTCCTCATTCTTTGTTGCCTTCTCCACTGGGTTTTGGTGAGGTTGTTAAAGGGCTGTCGAAAACCACGTTCATAACTTCCAGCCGAGAATTTGCCAGGTCCTGCAGATACATTCAAGAACTTTCCGGGAATTCCTTGGAATGTAGGCCCAGCATAATTCATAACTTGCTTTCCTCGACCCATTCCACCAACCATTTTTCTTGGTGGGGCATTCTATTTTCCTACTGGGATGTTAGCATTCGGCACAAAAGTATTGCCGAATTTCAATGAATTGTACATTTCCATCTTACCCATAGGGGCATTATACTGAGGCATATGTACTTGCCTCATTGTTAAACCAGTGTTCGACCCAGTATTGGGTTTAACCTTCTCTCGAAGTTTTTCAGCTCTGTAGTTCCTCATTATCTATGACTCTTCGAAAGCCTTAGCAGCAGCTCTGTCGAAAACAACACTACATCGAGGACATAGCATGACTTCTCTATCATCCTCATTTTTCTTAGATAAAAACTCGACTAGGCTATCTCCCTCTTTTGGATAGATAGGCTCTTCTTCCTTAGCAAAATCATCCATCAACTCCTCGAGTTTTTCATCAGAAATAGGCTCAATATTCTCATCATCCTCAACACTAACCTCGACCATATTGATTCCCATCAAAACCGGCTCTACATATCCAGTGTGAGCTGTGAACGGGTCAGTGTCCACCTTCATATCTTTCTCCTCGAAAGCTAGGCGACCATCAGTGATCACTTTCTCGATCATATCCCTGAAACGCACACAGTTATTAGTCCAATGACCATACATATTATGATATTTACAAAATTTCTTCCCTTTTCTTTGCTCGAATGGCGGAATTTTATGGTTTTCTGGGAGTACAATTTGTTTCTTTTAATAAGATATTAAATATCTTATCTGCCTTAGTCACATCAAAACTATATCTCCTAGTCAAGCTCCCCTCCATATTATCTCCTGGTTTTAACATTTGACATTGATAAGTAGGACCAGGACGCAATTCCGCTATGTTAACCTCGAAATTTTCACTCGAAATCTCACAATTAGCATCCTCACCTATCTCTACGTTTTCTAAATAGGCTACCTTTTCTTTTCGAACAAACCTATCAAACTTTCTTAATCTTTCCTTTTCTAACTTAATTTGCTCGATTCTCCTTACTTTTTCTGCTAATTGAGCCATATCTCTCAATTGTTCATTTACCAATTTTTTACGTATTGAGAAATCTAACCTTGTTGCAGCAATTTTAACTAATTCATGTTCAGGTACATTAGTATAACATCGAGATTTTAGCTGTCTGAACCTATTCAAATAGTCGTCTAATGTTTCATGGCTTTGTCTTTTAACATTCATTAGATCAACTATACTAACTTTTGTTTCTCCTCGAAAGAAGTGTTCGTGGAAATTACCTTCTAACTGAGCCCAAGTAGTTATCGAATTAGGAGACAATGTTGCAAACCATGTAAAGGCATGTTTAGTTAACAAACTCGGGAAATATTTCATTTTTAAATACTCGTTGTTCGCTAAATCCCCACATTCGACCAGATATCTAATTATATGTTCGACCGTAGACTCATTTAACTCTCCCGCAAATTTCGAAAATTTCGGGACTTTTGCCCCCTAGGCAGTTCTACCTGAGTTACGTAATCTGGAAAGGCTGACACAAAATAGGGACGCTCATTTCGACCTACCTCGAAACCATGTTTGTTTAGTATCCTTTCTACAACTTGATCTAAATTACTGTCAGGAATCCTATTAGGTCGACCTACGTTTTGAGGGATAACTCCATTCCCTCCTAGATTTTTCATCTCATTCAGATTTGCACTCATGGCTCTCGAAGCAGGACCATCACCCAATTTATCTCCTATCTTGTTTATTAATTCATATAGGGGAGTCATTAGGTTATGCATTTGAGTTGACAACAAATTGACCATGTCATGATTACTATGATCCATCTGTTGTTGAAGAGCCATCATGGCTTGATTGCTAATACCTGTGGGAACATAACTACCATGTCGAACCAAAGACCCTTCGTGACTAGTCCCTACGTGTTGATACGGGTCTTGCATAACAAAACCCAAACCATTTGGGCCAGGATTATATCCCTGTGGGGATACGTGCATTTGCGAATTTGGTCTTAAATAAGGTATTGGCATTTCGACGTGTACAGGTTGGGTATTTTGTCAATTTTGTGGCATACCCCAAGGATATTCTCTACTGGCATTTACAAGTTCTTGGGACACATTAGTTTGCCTAGCCACATTTTTGAGTACTACAGGGGGTGACATTGTCCCCCTTGTCACAACAACTATGTTATCTGGGTTGGGATTTACGTGTTCTACATCTACTTGATTATCATTGTTCCTGTTATTAGAATTATTAGACGTAGACATGGTTCTTCCACTCCTAAGTCTCATACACCATATACCTAACACTAGTTCAGTTATGTATATCAATTAAATGGGTCCCACTGGGCGTGCCAATTTGTTTACGGTGGAATTAGTTTGTGGATTCTTTTTATTTGAACTAGCACAAATGGTGTTTCAAGTTAGGTATTTAACGTTTTTAGATATGAAGAATAAGAGATGGAGCATACAGATTAATAATTTCTTGTTTCCACATATTCATCAATGACTAACAAGCAATAATATTCATGAAAGTAAACCCTCAAATAAACAGAATGAACGATGGATATATTCGCGATACAGATCATGGTTCACTTTGTTTAACATTGAAGCATTACAAGATTAAAGTCTAGAACTGTAATTAAAAGAAGAAGAACTACATTAATCCTAATCCTAAAAAGAGAAAATAAAAATGGCCGAGAAGTGGTCATACCCAGAAGCAATTCCTTGCACGAAAGCCATATGTGCAGGCGGTGAGTGCTTGAGAGTTCAAGTATGAGTTTTCTGACCCCCTTAAATCACTATGCCTTGCATATTTATAGAGTTAATTCGAGGGCGGTTAATTGTGTACATGTGAGTTATTGGAAAGTAACCGTCATCCACTGCGCTCTCATTACGTGGTCTAGAATATAACTTCTCGTAACCGTTCATCCTACGTTTTTGTTATCTTTTCGATTCACTTTTCAATAACCGCTCTAGTTTAAATACTCAACCATTTAGGAAACCTCCATTATCTTCCTTTATATATTTTTCGAGCACTTCTCTTTTCGATGACCCATTCTATTCGACCACATCTCAAGTGTGAGCAAATAAGGCTTCTAATACGATTCTGGTACGTGTTGACCTTTATCTTTCTTTCGAGTAGTTTCATAAATATAGCTTTCGAATTATATGATTTCCGAGTAGCCCTAACAATAATAGGAAAATGTATATAACATTTTTTTTCATTCTTAGAACTTGTGAAATTTTACAAATATTATTCATTAGTGAGCTTTGAGAAAAAGCTTTTCTTAAATGGAGGTTTGAAACCTTTTGTGGGGACCTCTAGCATAAATCAAGAGAGTTGAACTGTCAACATCATCTAATTGGAAGATTGTGGCTAAGTGGTTTAATCTTGATACACATGTTCTTTTTATTTTGTACTTTAGGTAATATCTTTCCTTAATCTTTTTTGTATTTTCTTGAGTAAGTTTCTCAAGGTAGATAGGTTCTTGAGTTGTTTCTAAAGAAAGAAATGTTACTTATGGTGGGATGTTACAAGGGTGTTTCTTGGGGTTCAAGAAGTGGTTTCTTTAATTTTGCTAAAGTGTTTTGCATGTGTTGTGTGATTGTAAAACTTCTAAAATTAAAGAATAGTGAAATATTCAATCGAATTGATTAAAGACTAGTTGTAGATCACTAGTGGAAATGACTGAACTAGTATAAATTGTTGTGCAAGATTTCCTTACTCTTTAACTTGAATTTACTCTCTTGTTAATCTAACTACATGTTTATTAATTTGTTTATTGTATTTTAAATTTTGCATGTATGGTAGTTAAATTCAAGCTTGCATTAATAAGTGTTTTAAACAATTTGTTTTACCTTGAATTAAAATCAATTGGTTCAATCATAAATTCTTTAGAAAAGTTTTTATCCAAGAAAAAATAACAAGCATTTTTAAAATCCAATTCACCCCCTCTTGAGTCGGTTGTTTTTTCTGACAATTGGTATCGGAGCTGGTTCTTGAAAATTAATCAAGATTTTGAAAAATGATTGGAATTAATTTACCTTATGTTGAAGGTGTTTCAATACATAGACCTCTTGTTTTCAATGGTGAAAATTATGTGTATTGGAAAATATAAATGAAAATTTTCATTAAAGTAATTAATATAACTATTTGGGATGTTGTTAAAATGGACCCTATATACCTATGAGTGTGGAAAATGGTGAGAAGGTAAACAAAACATTGGAGTGGTGATCAAAAGAAATTAGCACAATATGATTATAGAGCTAAGAATATTATCACATCTGCATTATCATATGATGAATTCTTTAGAGTGTCACAATGTAAGCACTTTAAGGAAATGTAGGATACTTTGAAATTAACTTATGAGGGAACTAGTAATGTTAAGATATTAAGAAAGCACACACTAGTTAGAGAATATGAATTATTGTGTAAAAAATAAGGTAAAAATATTTTTGATTTTCAAAAGCATTTTACACACCAAAATTTGAGAAAGAGAAATTGAATTTCAAAGTGTTGCGATGCTTGGAAAAATTTTAGAAAGCAAAGGTGACAACAATTAAAGAGTCAAGAGACTTAGCATCAATGACTCTAGCAACTTTCTTTGACAAGTTGAGAAAGCATGAAAAGCACTTATTTGATGAAAATTAGCAGTTAGACAAGAATGGGAAATAAGTCCCATCAAAGGCTTCATCCTTAGGAAAAGGAAAAGAAATAGCTAAAGAATCAAACTTCAATGACTCAAATATGGAGCACTTCAATCTCATGGTGAGGAATTTAGCAAATTATTAAGGGGGAAGAGAAATACAACTCAAAACTTCAAGGATCAGATATGAAAAGATGTAGTGTTAAGATTTTTTAGAGTGTTTTTGAAAATGAAACAACATTATGATTAAATGAGATAAATGAAATGATGACCCTTCATGATCTTTTCACTATTTTCAGCACTCGAGACTAAGGTAGGGTTAGTCCAAGGGTGAGGCCAATAAAGCCCTCTCTTTATGCCTCCTTCAAAAAAATATTTTTTATATTAATATTCATATAATTTTTTTTTCAAGGTTTCATAACTTAATGTTGTGATTAATTAATCTAATTAAATGCTAATTTGAAAAATATATACTACCTCCAATTATTTTTATAAGAAACAAGTTATAATGTATTTTACACTATAACTTGTTTCTTATTAAAAAAAAGAAGATTGGAGGTAGTAAAAGTTTGAAGAATGTATATAAGTAAAGAACATAATTTTCGGATTTCAATGTAAGTAAAATAAATATTATTAATTTCAAATATTATTAGATTAATCCATGATAAATATTATTCTCAATTATTCAATTTCAAATATTATTAGATTAATCCATCAATCAACAAAAGTACTTTAAACCTAATCCCATAGGTAAGAAATAAAAAGTTCCTTCATGAAAATCTTAAATTTTCAGTGAAGTTAATTAAGCAACCTACATTAAGATTAGATGTTTAAAATGATGACTAATAATTTTTATCATATTTCTAATTATAAGTGATATTAGTGTTATTCTTCATATCATAGTTTTAAAGAATTTCTCAACCTCAATTAATTATATGAGATCATGCAATGGGTGATCAAAACAAGAACAAACATTAAGAGAATAAGAACAACAAATAACCGTATATAAACCTCATTGAATAAAACAGGAAGAATTACATGGATTCAAAGTCAGCTACGTTAATCACCAACAACAAGGTAAATTAGCTGCTCATGGCTAATGGAATCACTTATAAGAAAAAAGGAAGATCCGAAAGCACTCTATGATGACTAATGTTTCTCATTTTTCTCTCTCAAATCTAGCTTCAATTATGCAGTGTACAAAATTTTCTCTTCGCATTGAGGACATTTTTATAGATTTTAAATATGACTTTACTTGTATACTCACTTAAGCAGTCTGAGTAATTTGCTTTAGCGAGCTTATTTGATGGCTCCAAGGATGCTTGTAGCTTTAGTTTGCTCAAGCGATCAAGGTAGCTAGCAAGAGCAAACACATTTGGTTGATGCTTCAACTTCTACTTGCTTAAGCAACTAAGGTGGCTTACTCAAGCTAGTAGAGGGTTGCTTTGAGTTGTCATGCACCTTTGCTTAAGTGAGGTGACTTGATGCTTCAAGAGTTGGTCTCGACCTTGCCTCACTTAAGCAATCAAGATGATTGGCTTGAGTGAGGGTTGATTACTCTAAATCCTTTATTTGAGCTTTTTTTACTAGTCTTTTTTTTCTTCTTGCTCTTCCAACATCTAAAACACTTAAAAACCATCAAAATACCTAGAGCTTAAAAGAATTATATCAAAATAAAAGCTAACCGGTTTGAGGGAAAAAACTATTCAGTCCAATCTCTTTGTTTGTTCATTGATTATCTAACCGGTTTGGTTTAAAAACCAAAGCTAATCCATTTAAATTCAAATATATTTCATTTTGGATTGGATAGGATTTTTTTAAACAGCTATAATATTTTATGTACAAAAAAATATTATCATAATTAATTAATTAATATTATCATAAAATTATTACCTTAAAATAAACAAGTAAATCAATAGATTTTTAAGTACGAAAATAATTGAATATATATATATATATATATATATATAAAGAGAGAGATTAATTTGGTTTGGATTGGATTAATTTTCTCATTGAAATTGAAAACAAATTCAATCTAATTATATAAAAAATCATTTTATTATTTTCAATTTTTTGATTTAATTTTTTCAATTCCATTTATGAAATTTACTTTAGATGGGATTAGTTTGGTGATGAACACTAATCAATAATGGTCGCCGCACCTAGTACTGCTTCCATTGTCTTGCATCATTATGACTGATCGTAAAGGGGTCAAAAGGGTAAAGATTATAGATTCAATTCAAGTGTCCACAAACTAAAGAGAAATAAGCAACCTATTACTTGGCTTCTCCTTTGTGCAATTTCCATACGAGACTATCATTGTCTTTCAACTTTTCTACTTTTTGTGTTGAAATACGCACCATTGCAGCCTTCAGTATGTACCTCTTAAAACACTAGCATGTTAAGAAGACTCCACCTAAAGTAAAAATTGAATCAAATTTGGGAATTTATTTTTTTGAAAAACTAATCTTTTTATTTTAAAGGAGTTTTTAAAATCTTTATTAAAAGCCCTTTAATACAAAAAATAAGACGCGCACTATTGAAAGCTTTATTAAAAACAAAATTGTGCTTGACCCCCAATTTCAACATTCTGCTCTTTTCATCGTTTTATTCTTGTTTGGGATGGACGTGGTTTTCTTTTCTTTTCTTTTGCCTTTTTTTTTTTTCTTTCTTTTTTGAGATGCATATAATACAACCATAGTTCTATTTACTTTTTAGCATTAAAGAGACACTTTGAAGTTCCTAATTAGTCCTGTTATTTCTCACTGGATTTTCTTTCACATTGTTCTCTGTGTTTCAATTCCTCTTTCGGATCTCATTTATTATTAAGGCTAGATAGTTTCTCCATATTCAATTGTCAATTTGTCCTGTTGGAGCATGACTTTTAAGACATATTATAGAACTTACATTCATTTTATATTTTTTAGTGTGAAAAACTTTTAGAATGTGTATTTTTATTATGACTAATTTATTTTCTTTTCCCTTTTTTTTATTCAATTGAATCTATTTAATCATTTTATTATTAAAAGATTCAATTTGATACTTACTTTTTAAAAGTAATAGAATGTTATTGTTTGTGTTTAATTTTGAATAATGACATTAACCTTTAGGTAAAAATTATTAATTCTTCTAAAATAATTAAATTCATTTTTTTACATTTTATTTTTTTATAATTAAATTAGTCCTCTAAAAATAAAAGCTGATTTATAATTTTGATAACCTATCATCACCACTTAAATAACGTAATATTTAGTTATGATATATTTGAATAAATTTTTTAAAAATTATATACAAAATATCCTCGTTTGTATATATTTAAACGAGTGACTGATATTTATTTTATTAATTAATAAATTTTATATGTATGGTCTTTTTAGTTTTTTTTTTAATTTCTAAATGTCATGTTATTAAATGTCATTTCAATTAAGTATGTGTAAATGTTAAAACTTAATAATTAACAGATATCAATTTGATGAAAGACCAAAATTTTGCATTTTTAAAATTAGAGGGACTAAATATCTCTATTTTAAAATAGAGGGACCAAAATTGCATAATGATAAAAATAAAAGAACCAAAAATGTAATTTAGCCAAAAAGAAAACATGTTAAGGTCAATCCTTATTTATACTTTTAGATGCACCAACCTAGCACTAATATTTTAGTGAGCAAAAATCAATCTCAACATGCTTTACTTTTAAAGAGACTAATTTAATACAAAAAGATTTTGGAGAACAAAAAATGAACTTGAAAAATTTTAGAGGGACTTAAAAGTAAATTTCACCCTTAATAGATGATATTTCATGATATTCATTAACTTATGTAAATAAATAAAAGCTTCTTTGGTACTTACAATGCTTAAAGAAACAAGAAACTACTTTACATCACAAGGACAAGTAGATATCTTGATGTTTGTGAAAAGACTTTCCTAACTAACACACGCAACAATGCATTTTCTTTTAATAACATAAAAAAGCAATAAATAACCTCCTTGATCAGATAAGAAATGACTATTTGATAAAAAAATATTTAATGTATGTATTTATTGCATCAATGAACACCTAGATCTACAAGGAAACAAGCCGAAGCAAATCAACAAGTGTTATTGATGGATTTACAACCATCATCTTTAAGATCACCTATATAAAGAAGCTTGAGTCTCAAAGAACATAGAAAATCAATAATCATACTTATTTTTTTCTTTGTAAAATCTCTAAAATTCTTTTTGAACCAAAAAGTTATATTACGTCTTGTGAGTAAGATGAATCTTTTCTATTATCTTTACCAATCTTAAACTATGTTTTAGCTTGAAGTCTGAAGAGACTTTGTTATTTAAAGAATACTTGGTGTTTAAGCTTTAGAAGATTTGTTGTTCAAAGATTACTTGGATAGTTTTCTTGAAGGGTCAAATCAAAGAACACTTAGGTTGAGTAAGAAGTGACTTGTGAAAAAAATATTTGTATCTTTGTGAAAGATAGTGAAACTTGATCAAGTTAATCTCAAGAACTAGAAGTAGTCTAGGTGGTTGAAACGAACCGATATAAAAATACCTTTGCTGCTTTGATTTACTTTGTTTACACTTTTTTAGGGTTGGTTAACTACTTCGTTATTCTCAAAAAGTGTTAAATTTTTTATTGATACTATTTAAATTCCCCCCTTTCAAGTGTCTCTTTTTCCACACATATTGTTCAACAAAGAAAATGAACGATGAGAAGTCTTTCTTACTCATATTAATTAAAACCCAAACCTTCTATAAACTCAAACTATTAGTATTTTCAACTTTGAATATGTCATTCATCGCAAAAAAGGAACAACCAAAGATCAACAAAAGTCATCGCACTTAGACTTAAAACCAAGAACAAAATCATTGTAATTAGACAATGAAGCTCAATATAAGGCAACCTCAACAAAAAAAAATAACATCATAAATGTCACTTTAAAGTAGTCTTTGTCACATCATCACAATACAAATGATATTAATGAAAAATAAATGACAAGAACTAAAAGGGAATTCGTTAGACTATAAGAAATAAAAGAAAAAATAAATAAAAATATTAAAAGATTTGATTGGTTTGAACTAAAAGGGTTTAGGGTTTGGTTTGGTTTAGATAGGATTTACAAAAAAAAATATATAACATTGTGATCTGAACCAAACTAAACCAATTAACAATGTGTTCATTTGGTTTGATTTGGATTAATTAGTTTTCTTAAATAAATGGTAGATATTTATTTTTTAAAGCATAAAAAATATTTTTTATCCCAAAATTTAAATAAAACTTATTATTAAAATAGTGTAAATAATATTCAAGAACAAATAAAAAGATAATATAAACAATATAAACTTAAAGTAGTCAAAAATAGTCTAACGGTTGAAATTAAAGTAATCCAATATTTTAAAATAAGTCAATCCCTCAAACATAACTAAATGATCTAAGTTACAATCATTGCCCAAGTAACTTACACTCATTCTTATGTGCTACTTGTGACACCTTAAATCAAATAAGTTCTATCGAGAAGGGAAAACTACCATGCTTAGCCATAACACTTTGATGGACCTTGATAAACGTCCCTTAGTGAGGTGATTCAACGATGATCATTGTTATGGGGTTGTCCCTACACTATTCGATGGGGTGGTTTTGTTTCATTACTCTTAAGCTATTTTATACATTCGATGATGAGGAAGAGATTGGTACCACGTGCGTATAGAGTTAGGAGCACACATCTCATGAGTTTTAGTTGATGAATATGGTATGTTTGTGATTGATGGACAGATGGTGATAGATGGAATTTGATGTATTAAATTGTTATTAATATTGTGCGAAACAAATGATGAAGGTGTATAAGATGTAATTGTTGTTTGATTGGTGTGCGTGTGTGTGTCTCTACCTTTATTTTGTTTATATGTTGTGATGGATAAAATGTATTCTCACTCTCTGTGTTTGTATGTCTGTGTTTGTGTTGATCACCATTTGTAGAAATAGAACAGGTACATGATGATAGATATGAGGAAGGAGAACAAAAAAGAAGAGTCTTACTCTGATAGTGTGACATCAGGACTGAGTTTTAGGATTAATGGATGTTTTATGCTCAATTTTATATTAAGATATTTTGTTATCAAAACTTATTTGATTTAAGAAGATGTTTTTATTTCTTTTAAATGATATTTTATATATTTTATTGAAGAATGATGTGAACCCTTTTATAGGCTCATGAGAAGTATTATTACAATATTTTATTTTATGAATTTTTTGTTAT
The DNA here is from genome assembly GCF_000230855.2 of Cajanus cajan. NCBI lineage: Eukaryota > Viridiplantae > Streptophyta > Magnoliopsida > Fabales > Fabaceae > Cajanus > Cajanus cajan. The sequence goes on from NC_138525.1 coordinate 14,075,082, forward strand.
ATTTTATTTGTTAAATCTTTAGGGATAGAAGGGTGTCACATTTAGTCTCTAAATAGGATCCAGAATCTAGTCCAATTATTTTTTATGGGTTCCCCCTTTTTATTTTATTAAAAAATATTTATCTTTCCATTCTAATAATTTAATAATTTAGTTTTAAAAAAATAGGATATTACATCATTATTATTAAAATTTTAATATTAGAAAATAATATTCAGATAACGATTATAAAATAATAATAATAATAATAATTTTAGTTGATCCAATTCTCATATCAATGAATTTGTAATATGTAAATCCGTGATCCAAACTAATTAAGGTCGGATTTGATTGGTTTAAATCATATTTGATTCTGATAAAAAAAAATTGAACTAACTTAATTGGTTTGATTCGGATGATCATTTTTATCCGATTGTCCTAACTCTAATTAAGAAATAGTAAATAACTTAATATGTATAATTATTTTCAAGCTAAATTAATTAAATTTATAGTTATAGTATTATAAATCTCTTATTATTTATAAATTAATTGTCACTTTTTTAAAATTTAATATCAAAAAATATTTGTTAATACTTTTCTTTTAAAATAAATACTAATTATTTTACAATCAAAATGACATATTTGGTATATAGAATAGATCAGACAATTTTTTTTTAATTGACAACATTCACAAATTAGTAAGTTTATGGTTATGACTAGATAAAGGGTCATACTAATTACTGTTTTTAAAGTACTTGTCAAGAAATTAATAAATATTATTTTAAAAAAGTTACATGAAAATAGGAATGATATTGAATAGAGTCTCGACGAGGTACTATATAGTATGGATTCCTATTCCATGTACTTTTAAAAAAATATAACTAATTTTACACGTGCATAAGTAATAATAATTTTAAAATATAAGGATTATAATAACATCGGTGTAACTTTTATTAAGTATTACATCACTCAATAATTTTATATTAAATGTCAATTTTGTAAATCCAACAGCTAAATTGAAAGTTGTTTACTACAAACTTTTATATTAATTTAACAGTTAGATTGAAAATAGGAATGATATTGAATAGAGTCTCGACGAGGGACTATATAGTATGGATTCCTATCCCATGTACTTTAAAAAAAAATGTAACTAATCCTACACGTGCATAAGTAATAAATTTTAAAATATAAGGATTATAATAACATCGGTATAACTTTTATTAAGTGTTACATCACTCAATAATTTTATATTAAATGTGAATTTTTTAAATCCAACAGTTAGATTGAAAGTTGTTTACTACAAACTTTTATATTAATTCAAGATGATTTGATACTTCATTCTTATAAAACAAAATTGATGTAATATATACAGTTCAAAATATACTAAAATATAAACACTTTGATTACTTTCAAGTTGTTATTCAATTTTAACAAAATTTGATATAAATATGTTTTTAGTTCATGAAATTTTAAAAAAAAATATTTAAATTTTTATATTTAAATTTTGTTAGGGAATATGTTAATTATTGTTGCATAAAATTTACCTACTAATATTTTTATTAATTAAAATATCACATTAAACCCAACTAATATTACATAATTATCTCAATTTATCATTTTCAGATATATTATTAGTGACTTGTGACACTAAAACAAAATTTTTAAAAATTACAAGGACTAAAATACAATAATTTTAAATTTAAAGAATAAAAATAAATTTATCTAAAATTTGAAAAATTAAAAATTTATTTAAACTTTTTTTTTAATTCTCATCCCCAAATTTATTGGTTTCTAATCGTACTCTACCCACTTCTCACACTACTTAGAATAAAATATGCTTTCACTTTCTCTAAGAATTTTCAAGTTTCAATTTAGTCAAAAAAAAATTGTCCTATTCTAATCCATCTATTTATAAATATATGATTTTGGTTTTCAAAGTAATTTAGATAATATTTTATAACCACTTTTAACCATTATCTAGATCACTTTGAGAACTAAAAATGATTCATTTTCAAATTAGAAGGACCAAAATAGTAAAAGAAAAAACTAAAATATAACTTTAGTTCCTTATTTTTATTTTAAGTTTTAGTTTGAACTCTTAAGTTTAAAGTTTCACTTTAGTTCTTGTACATTTGTTAAATCATATTAGTCCTTCCGTTAATTTATCTCACTAATATGATTAATTTAGTGACATGTGATAAACTATAAAAATGTCACGTCAACCAAAAATAACATAATTAATACAAAAAGTTGACAAAGAGACTAATTAGACTAATAAAAATACTTTGAAACATCAATTTAAAACTTTTTAAATTAAAATCAAAGTGAACTACAATAAAAAAATAAAATAAAAAAAGGTACTCATTTATTTAATTTATAACTAATTTTTATAGAAAAATGTGATTGTTCACCTAAAAGTGAGATTTTATCCCCCAATATTATTTTTTTCCATCTACAAATTGTCAAATCTTATTTTATATTTTTTTCAACTATATAAATATGGATAAAAGTTTGATAATTATGTTTTTCTAACATCTCACTATGCATATATAAAGACAAATAGGTTCAATTTATTTTTAACACGGTTATTCATTCAATTAGGGTGTATTGTAATTAAATAATTTTGATTGCTATTAATTTAAAAAAAATAGATAAATAGAATTTTACGTCGTTATAAAATTGTTTCCTTTTAAAATAGTTCTCTAGAAAATTGAAATTATTTACATTTGACTTTAAAATTTATAAATAAGATTAATTATTTTAAATTGTGTTTTACTTGACATTTAATTATTACTATCTCCTGTCTTTATTAGTGGACTTAAATAACTAATTCACCGAAGTTGAGAAAAGTTAGATTTTACTCCCTCCGTTTTTTATTTATAGTCGTTTTGTCAGAATTTATCATTTTTTTTTCATTATCATTTTACTAAAATTAATGAGTTATTAATTTTTTCTCTCTCATTTTTACCCTTGATAATTAAGGTATGTTTACTGAACAATGTGTCTATTTATTTTTAATGTCTATCTATTTTTACTCCAATTACCTATGTAAAGTTAATGTTACATTTAAAAGGACAATATGTTTCTAAAGAAATACTATAAAAAATAGAGGGTAGAATAGAAAAGTAAGTAATAAATATTTTTGAAAACTAAAATATCAATCATTTTCTTAAGTCCCGTGCAAAACCTTAAACGACTATGAATAAAAAACGAAGAGAGTATTAAAGATCAATTAATATATCTTAAATTTTACTTTTTTCCAAAACTATATATATTAACGAGACACTTAATATAATTTTAAAATTTTCACATTTAAATAACAAAAGATAACACTATTTTTATTTTAAAAGATATAAATTAAATGAATTTCACTTACTTTTTAAATTCAATAAATATATTTAATAAGAATATTTTTTAAATAAAAAATTAATATTTGACATATAATAAAATTTTATAAAAAGGATTGAAAACATAACCCTATAATAAAGACCTGTGGGGGTATTTTTTATATATAGCGACTACAAGATTCGAACACAATTTTGTACATATTTTTTCAGCTTTCTCATTGGATCAACTCTAATAGTTCAATGTTTAATCATTATAATACTTAACATAAAATTAAAATTTATTAAAATAATCAAAAGTAAAAATAATTATAGTCAATAAGTTTGTCTTTCCTATTATTATTTTGCATCTAAGTGAATTTGTTTGGATTAAAAAAATAAAATAAATTACAATATACTATTCAGTTCACTTTAACATAAATTTCTTAAAACTACTAAAACTGAATGGTGGGAGATTGAGATATACAAGTCTTAAATTCAATTTCTGTTATTGTGATTATTAAAAACACATACTTCTCTATCCAATTTTATAATTTTTAAGAAATTTTTAATCAATAAAAAATATATTGAAAAAAAGTAAATGAGAAAGTGTATTCCTGCTGGAATTACTTGTTCAAAACCCTTCCCAATTCCCATGCACCTGAGGTTTGTGGAAGGTGTAATAATGACTCGTGAGTAGAACTGCAGGCAAGTTGTTTTAAATTCAGACACTGTTGGCAATTGAATTTATCTGTCCCAAACATGGTGGTTATTAATTACTCCATTATGTAGAGAAATAGAATATGGCTATAACAATGTTTCCACAAAAGACAAAAACTAAGGAGAGTGAAAGTTGAAATTAAAGGACGAGAATAGTAACTAGCGAGGAATGGTGAGAAAATCGTTTGAATGGTTCAATAGAAGCAGATCCTGAGTCTTGGTCTTCTTGGAGGATGGAATTGGAACAGAACCACCTAACTCCCAAGACTCATCCGAACTATCACAGCTAAACGACTCATCCATTACGCCGTTTGGGCTACAAGGAACGGACTCAAACTTCCGTTTATTCACCTTCCATCGTTTTCCCTCCTCATCGTACCCCCACACAACCTCCAACATCACTTTGTAACATTCTTTCACTTTCTCCTGCAATGTATCAATTCCAGAATTTAGACAACAATAATACCCTTTATATTATAAAGAATCTCCAATCACAAATGCTTAATGCATTTATTAAACATAACAAATACTAGCTTTTATGTACGTGATTTATTAAATACTAATAATTTATCTAATGGAGATGCCATCATGACTTTTGACTATGAAGCATGAAAAGATTAAGAAAGCCCCATTTTCCATTATTTAATTAGAATAATACATTGATTTAAGAAAACACTAACTACCTTGTCGATTCCAAGAATACCCAAGAGCTGATCTTGGTATTCCACTCCAAGATGAGGCTCCACAGTATTGACCACGCGCATCACTGTAGCGGTTGCCAACACAGAAGGAAGGTAACTCATGAATCTGGAATCTGCGATGTTAGATTACACAATGATAATAAGAATAAGGTGAATGAGTCAAGTATAAAACCAAGAAGCAAAGCATAAGATCTGGGAAGTACTGAAGTAGTTACCTGTGAAGACAGAGAGAAAAACGGTTTCACACCTTCTGAGAAAGTCCTGGCAGAGATAACCCTTTAACCCAAGTTTCCTTGTGATATAATCGAGAAACGAGAGAGGCGTTACTGGATTCATCTTCCATCCAAGCGTGGAAAGGACCAAGATTTCCATTCTCTTAACCGTTTTCGCTTCAAACAAGTACCTACTCTCGTCCACCTTCATCAACACATACAATACAATCATCGATCAAAATCCCACATCGGTTAATAATATAGTTAAAACAACGTATATAAGTGAGGAGAAACGTACCTGGAGGTCTAGATGAAGGGGCACGTGGGTCTCTTCTACCTTAGCAGCGAGAGAAAGGCAAGCCACTGCGGCTAGTTGCGTGAGCCAAGGCTTGTCGTTCTGAAACGTGAAGCCGAAGAGGAACCTATCGAGGTAGTTAACAGCGAGAACTGCGGTGAGGGTAGAGAAGGAGTAATGGGCACTCACCCTCAGAACCCAATCCACTGCTTCTCCGCGAGATAAGGCCAAAGTGGGCTTGTTTTGGAGACAGTTAGAGAGTTCATTGTGATGTTCTTTGGCGAGAAGACTTTGTAGCTCCTCGTTGCCCCAGAAGAGGTCGTGGTCTAACAAGACAACACGCGAAGAGCTTTTGTTTGTGGTACTGTACTCATCATGGTCTTCTACTTGTTCTTTCTCCCAATGAATGTGGTCTTCTAAGCAGTAGAGGGTTTCTAGGTGGAGTTTTGGGTGATGATGTGCCATTTTTCTTCTAACGAAGAGAAGAAGAAAAGTAGGAGGATTTGGTGTAGTGGCATAGATTTTATGTGGAAGACCAGATTGTGAAATGCTTTGATGGATTGGACATTGGAGAGATTACCCTGTTTGAGAGGAGAAATGAATAGAAGGGAAAGGGGGTAGTGAACGAGCAATGACCATAAACTAAAGGCTCTTGTTATTTATTGACGATGGCCTTTCCCAAACGGCAGCGTTTTGGGGAGAAATTCTTTAACACCGATTAATAAATAAATTATTGCCATAAATAATTTTAGGAGTCCACAGTTTCCTGACTTATTTCAACTTAAAAGGTAAATTAGTTCTTTTTTAATTTCTTTTACTTGAAATTCTTCTTTCTAACATATAGTCAGTCTCTTGTTTTGCTTTCGTCAAAATAACATTATTATATATGTAATTAAAAGATAAGGGGAGAAATAAAATAAACATTACTCTTCAAAATCATGCATTTGGTTTTCCTTGTGTTGATTGAAGCTATAATAAGTTGCTAGATTTGATATATGTTTTAAAAATTAAAATAAATTTAAAATACATATTATATAACAAATTTATTATCAACATAAATATAACTAATAGTCAATCTGTTGTGTATGTGTGTGATTATTAAAATAAAGTAAAATATAATATGCATAAATATATTTTATAATTATTAACAAGGTTTTTTTTAATTAAGAATTTATTTGGATAAATTTATCATAAAGTGCTTATAGGAGAAAAAAATAAAAAAGAAAATCAAAATAAATTTCTTTATAAAGTTAAAACTAATATGTTCATAAACAAATTAAAATTTTGGAAAAGGTTTTAGAGGTTCTATAAGAGGTTTTAGAGAGATAAGTTTTAGAATCAAGGAGAACGAGCATCTAGATAATTCCTTGAAGTTGAGTAAATTATATACAAGTTGATATTCGAGCTAAAGAAGCTTATATTGTTATAGAGAAGTCAACTCTTAAGAGTTTGATAGTGTTTCCCCTTTCCTTTAGTTTCTTGTCTAATGGAAGTAAATTGAGGTAAGAGAAGTTTATTGTTTAATTCTTTAAGTTGATTTATGTTGCAATTGTTATTGATTCACCCATTGGTGGCTTGAATGTTGAATTATAGAGTTGTTTTTGAAGAGATAAAGTTAGGGATGATGAGAAAACACTAGTACAAAAAAGACCTTTAAAATTAATTTTTTTTTTTTACTTTTAAAATGAGTTATTTTTTCAATTTTGAAATAGTCACCCCAAACTTTTTAAATCAATTATTAATCGATTTTAAAAGTGCATATTTCTTTTACCATTTTGGGTTTCTAGTATTCAGTTTTAAACATTACTCATGATCCTATTTCTAATTAAGCTCATTTTAGCAATTAAAAACCTTCACTTCACCCCATTTCAACAAACACCTAAGATGCATAAGAAAAATACAAAAATAAAAACTCATGTTTTCTCATTACAAACAAAATTGAAATTTATACAACTTGAAAAGAAATTACATTATACTAATGTACTCAACTGAAACAATTGAACAAAACATGAATGTGTTACACTAGAATTAAACAATGACAATTTTAGCACCAACTACTTCAAGTTGATCCTTTGCTTCCATCGACACCAGGTCATTTTTTCGAACTCTCACTACAAAAAATATGTAATTTAGCGATCACCAAAATCGATCGCTATTTACCTTAGCAACCGAATTAGCGACCGAATTTAATCAGTCGCTAAAACCCTGGTCGCTAAGCTATTTAGTGACGGAAAAATTTTCGGTCGCTAATTCGGTCGTAAAATGGTTCAATGATTTTGGTCGCTAAAGTGTATGGGACCAAATGAGTGATCGAATAAATTGGTCATTAAATCGGTCGCTAAATATTTATTTTTTATTTTATTAAATTTTATAGACGTCGCAAATTTGATCGCTACGAACCACTCATATTTGGTCTCTTAAGGATTTTATTTCACAATACTTAACTTTTTAGCATGTTTTGTCCTTAATTACACAATTTTTGGAAACTACCCAGAAGGTCACTCATCCCTATATTACTCCAAGTCAAGCACGTTTAACTGTGAAATTCTTATGAGATAAGCTATCGAAAAGCAGATGCATGTTGTTAGTATAATTAGTACAAATTAATTCATTTAAGTCATCCTCAACTATCCAATCTCATACTTATATTATCTTTGGATCCTTATCATTTTGGTGTATCCGGACCGTTATAAATATATAATAATATATAATAATTATATTACTAATAATAATAATTATATTATATTTAATTAATCTTTATTTATATATATACTTACTTTTATATTTAACTAATATTTAGCGACCGAATTTAATTCCGTCGCTAAAAAATTAAAATTTCTGATTTAGCGATGGAATTGAATTCGATCGCTAAATATTAGTTAAATTTAGCGACCGAATTGAATTCGGTCGCTAAGTTTAACTAGTTTTAGCTACCGAATTCAATTCCGTCGCTAATTTTAACTAATATTTAGCAATCAAATTAAATTTCGTCGCTAAAATAATCAAAATTTCTAATTTAGCGAACGAAATAGCAATCGAATTTAATTTCGTCACTAAAAAATTCAAAATTTCTTATTTAGCGACCGAAATAGCGACCGATTTTCTAGCAACGACTTATTTTGGTCGCTAAATCGGTCTCTATTTTGATTATTCATAATCGGTCACTAATTTCGGTCGCTATTTTGCAATTTTCTAGTAGTGTTTGTCTTCTATCCATTGCCATTGGGGCGTTTCTCATCTCCTTCTAAGGCATCTGCCATCTCCTTCACGTACATATCCATTGCCACTACTTGAGGCATCGACCATCTTCTTGACGTACAGAACCATCGTCATCACTTGAGGTGTCTTCTCCTTCAAATACATATAAGTTGTCATTGCATGAGGCATCCGTCATCTCCTTCATGCATGGATCCGCAGTCCCCGCCTGAGGAGTTTGTCATATGCTTCATGTACAAATCCATCGTTGTTGTTGGGGCTTTTGTCATCTCTTTCACGTGCAAATCCACCATGTCGGTGACAATCTCCCATTGTAATGCGCTAGTTCTTCAGTGAAGAGGGCTTAAAAATCTACTCGATCCAACCTCATTCCTTGTCCCTTCTCTCATCAATACTAACACAAACAAGGAGAGAAGGAGAACTTCATAGAGAGAAAGAGAACCTCACCTTCATGACAAGATCAACAAAAAGAGCAAAGGCAATGACAAATGAGCATGGGGCAGTGGCGAACGAGTAGGAGGCAATGATAAATGAGCAGGGGTGGCGATGAACAAGTAGGAGACAACAACAAACAAGCAAGGGCGACAAAGAAGAGACCTAGGAGAGGAGAGTGAGAGTGAAATGGGTTTGAGAGAAAGAAAACACTATATCAACCAATAAAGATTATATTCTAATAATAATATATATATATATATATATATATATATATATATATATTTAAATTATCGTATGTATAAAATATAAATTTCGATGAGCTATTCATTTACTTGATATTTGTCAAACTTTCGAATTAGATTAGTTCTCATATGTAATAAAAAATACTTCTTAATAACGAACTAATTTTTAAAAAAAGTTTAATTATAATATATATATATATATTAATGTTCATACATATAATGTAATATATTAATTTTTGATAAAATAAAATTTACAACAAGCATGCTTACCTTTTGTACTTTATATTTATTGTATATATTGATAAAAAAATTCAAAATAGTAAAAATTGTAAAATTGTATACGTTGATTTAAAAAAATTAAAATAGGAAAGATTGGAGGATTTATATTCTATTTATAATTTTTATTATAAAATATATTTTAAAATAAATTATCATCTAAAAATTTATATTACATATTAAAAACATGTTTATATCATAAATAAATTAAACTTGATTTTTATAAAATTTAACATATTTATTTTTATATTTTTATTAGTGTTAAATTATTATTAACTAGGTCTTTAAGATAGTTCTAACCAAACATTTAAAAAAAATTCTATGATAGATAAATATGTCATATTTAGAACATATATTTTTAAAGAAAATTAGGTTTAAATCTATTAAATTATAATATAACATTGTTTGACATAGTTTATTTTCATCATTAATCGTAATTGTAGATATAAAAAACTGTAAAAAATAATTATAATATATATTTATACTTTTAAAAGTTATATATAAAATTTTTAATACTACAAATATATGAATAAGTATTGCCCCTACTATCTAAAATTTCTGGATCCGTCACTGTACAAGATGGATTACATGTGTAACCAATTTTGTTAGGAACATACAAAATTGGGTCTTTTAAACCAGTCTTATATGTTTACCTTATAAAATCAGTTGTGCATGTAACCAATTTTGTAGATACATATAAAACTTGTTATATCGTAAGTGATTTTAAAAGTGCTCGTTAGAGATGGGAATAAAGGCGGATCAAACTTAGAATATATAGATCAAACCTATTTTATAAAATTAAAGTCTAAACTTGTCTAATTATTTATCATGGACTTTTTTATAGGTTCGATTTGGCATTTTTAAATGGTTGATGTTAATTATTAATCTATTTAAAATTATATTTTACATTAAAAATTAATAAATTTCATTTTAAATGAGCCAACAAATCTATTTTTAAATACACATGTGAGTTTTTTTTCTTAATTTGCATGATAAAAAAAATAGTTTACTCCATTATTACTAAAATATTTAGATTTTAAAAGAAAAATAGAAAAAAAATCTAATATAAGAGGGTCAACTCATACATATCTAAATACATTCGCACATAGGCTAACTATGATGAAATTAGGTGTGTGTGTGAGTGTGTGTGTAAATAGAGAGAGAAGAGGGGGAGAAAGATCCATTTACGCCCTACCAAGGAAGCGCAAGCCCAAATTTCTCCTCACTTTCACACAGATTTGGACACCCAAGATCCTTGTCATGGACTCACACATGCCTTAGGGAGTGTTCATACTGGAAAAAAAAACTCTGATTTATCCAGGTTAATAGACTGCTTTATAAACATTGAGAATGGTTTCCATAATTCCAGACTCCCTCTCGGGACCTCAAAAAAGAATGAAGTAGTCATCAAGATATAGGAGGTAATATGTGTGAGGTGCATTTCTGCAAATTTGCACCCCATGAAGCTCCTCATGACTTTCTTCTTGTTTTAGCAACTCAGACAGATCCTCCATGCCCATGATGAACAGATACGGTGACAATGGGTCAATTGGATCTATGTTAGGGAGTTTTTAACACTGGGAGAGCACTCCACAATGGGTAGTGAGTAAGTCATACAAGTGAGCTTGACACCACAACATAACCTAAAACCTTAAGGCATTAGGTATGTGGGTCTTTCTCACTTATATATTACTCAACATGCCCAACTCTAACCAATGTGGGACTTCACTTCACACTTGAACTCCAACACTCCTCCTCAAGTGTGAATCCCTTCCACATGGTCACGCTCCCCCTCAAGCGAAAGCTTTTTCCTTTCGTCCATGAGTATTCAATGGTGGCCTTACTTGCACTATCTTTGCATTTCAATGACACACGTCCTCCACACCTCTAGGGAGACTTTTAGTACAAGGGATGATCCTACTCTTGGATCTCCTGCCAATTCCATTCAGGATCCCACTCTTGGATCCAGCCAATACTCGTCTGAGCCGATCACCAGTCACTCGGTCGAACCATCGGCTCTGATACCAATGTTAGGGAGTTTTTAACACCAGGACAGCACCCCACAATGGGTAGTGAGTAAGTCACACAAGTGAGCTTGACACCACAACATAACCTAAAACCTTAAGGCATTAGGTAGTTAGGTCTTTCTCACTTATATATTACTCAACATGTCCAATTCTAACCAATGTGGGACTTCACTTCACACTTGAACTCCAACAATCTCTTTATCAAGATGGATGGTCCCGACTCGATCTTTGTTAACTAAAATATGAAGGTTAACTGTTTCCATGCACATCATCATCCATTGAATACATTGACCATCGAAACCAAGCTTAAGGAGGATGACTTTGATATATCTATTATGAATGTGGTGCATTAACTCAGATACCACCAATATGTTATCAATAATGAGCCTATCTTCAACAAAAGTAGCTTGTTTTGATGAGATGCACTTTGACATGAGACCTTGGAGTCTTTTAGCTAACATTTTGGAGAGAAGCTTGTATATGACATTGCAAAATTCTATCAGTCGAATTTGTTTCATGGTTTTTGAATTATCACAGTTAGGGATGAGGACAACGTTGGTGTCATATCTTCCTCACATGTATCTCCCAAAAGTGTTTGAAAAAGCTCGGGTTGAATTCATCTAGGCCAAGTGATTTGTCTTTATGCATCTGGGAGATGGTCCATTGGATCTCCTTTCTAGCCAAAAGAACAATAAGGATGGAATTCTTTTTTTTTTTTTAGTGATAATCGTATCCAAAGTAGAAGTAACATGACAGATCTACAATGTATTCTTTAAATAACTTTTTTGAAGTACTCGCTAGTGATAACACTCGGGGTAACATAGGACATAATGCTAGTTCCAAACTTATCGAGTAGGAAATGAATGTGGTTTCTTTGCCTTCTAATTGAAATTGAAGTATGGAAGAAGCAAGTATATTGTTGTCACCCTCCCAAAGCCAAAATTGCTTGGCCATTTGCTTCCAAAAGATTTTCTCCTCCATATGCTTGCTACTTAGCCTTTCTTGGAGCACCAAGTAGCATTATCAATTAGTCTTAGAGCTTGACCATCTATAAGAAACCATGTATCTTTTGATGGCCCATATAGCCCTACTCTTATCCTTCCTCTTCTATTAGCCTCACTTGTTAAGTTTGCGACAATATCTATGGATCTTCAACTATATTCAAACATAATATTTATTTATATAATTAAATTTTAGCATATAATAAATAATTAACTTGAGTATTGAACGAACTAAAATATTAGTTAACTTTAAAAATTTATTAAAAAATAATTATAAAGTTTAAATTTTCATATAAATAATTTATTTTTCAAAAAAAAAAATACATCGTATATAATTTCAATTAATTTCTTAAACAATTAACTTATTTTACAAACTAATTTTTTTATATCAAAACTAGAGTTGTTAAATTGGTAATCCGAGCTTTGGACCAAGTGTGAGAAATGAATTGTTTCACTTGACTCAACTTTTACATGTTAGAAATGGACTTCACTTAACTCATTAGCATGTCAGAGTCGATTATCACTACTAGAAAAGTGTCATTTTCCTGCGAATTTTCCTGCAAAAAAATATTCGAAGAATATTTTTACGAATTTTCCTGCAAAAAAATATTTGCATAAAGTTTTTGCGAATTTTCCTACAAAAAAATATTATCAGAATTTTTTTGCGAATTTATTTGCAAAAAATAATTTATAAATATTTCTTACAAATTTTGCTACAATTTTAATGATCGTAGAAATTTTTTTTCCATGGTAAAAATTTGCAGAAAATATTGTAAGAATTTTATTTTGTTTCTTGCAGATTTTCTTGCAAAAATAAATTCGCAAGTAATGTTTACTAAATGGTAGAAAAATTTTGCAGATAACTTTTCCTGCGGATTTTCCTACAAATTTTAATCCACAAAAAAAATAAAAAAAAATATTTAAGTTTATATAAGTTTAATATTTTAAAAAAACTTCAAGTCCCACATCGGTTGAAAATAAAACAATTAAAGAGTATATAAGTTGGGGGCAACACTTACCTTACAAGTTGATTTGTATAGTTGAGTGTTAGGCTTATAATTTACAATCTTAGAATTTAAAAGACTATGTATCACATGTTAGAGGCATGAAAACAAATGTTTCGGATGAATTCATTGTGAGCATTTGAAAGTTGAAGAATTATTAATAGAATTTATAGTAATTTTTTTTAATTTTTCATAAAAAATATTCCTGCAATTTTTTTTTTTTTGCAGAAAACTTTCTTACGAATTTTTTTTGCATGAAATTTCGCAGGAAAATTTCCTGCGAATTTTAAAATTTGCAAAAATATATTATCCACGAAGGTATTACCTGTAGATAAAATTTCGCAGAAAAATTCGCATTTAATAAAAGAAATTCCAGTAGTGTATATTGAATCACTTTATTTTTTTAATAATTTTATATATAATTTAAAAAGAAAAAAAAAGTGAAATACACTCAATTCCTCTGTAGGCTAATTAATTTGTATCGGCTAGTTGATCTATTTAGATAGATTAAATTAGACCAATCTTTTTTTAAGCTTAAACTTAACACACTTTATCTAGTAGACCAACGGATCAGCACCACACGTCGGAGTTAGTTTTAAAAACTTTAATCAAATCCACTTAAATAACTTTATTTAATAATATTTTAGATTCATCCTTGTATTTCTAAATAGTCTTTGATAAATTGATTAACTTTTATAATTACTATTTTAAAATTTTATAATTTCCTCACGATGTAATTTTTCATTACTAATATATATAAATTAAATATAAAATGTACTTTCACGAATCACAACTAATTAATTTGCCACAAATATACAATAATTGAAGTAAAGGTGAAGGACAACGTTAACGTGCGATAAAGAGGTGTCTATGTGATCACATAAAAATACAATAACGTTGCACACAGAACATACAGCTACAGAAGCAGGTGGAAGAGTGTACAGGGATCATGTCATTCCAGTTACGTACTTCGAAATATCCTTTTAGATATGAGTCTATGTCTAAGACATGTCATGCAATAAAACAATTCCCTTATATACCCAGCTGGCAAAGCATGCGGTGTTCAGATGCTATCACTATTTTCCTTTCATATACATAAAACATTTTCGTGCAATAAAATGGGTATGTATATGGATATGGACACATGATCAACTTCTGTATCTCATGCAGCATATGAAGGACTTGTACACATAACAGTGGTTGTACATTAAACTTAGCTGTAGCCAATTTAAATGAAGACTTTCAACGACAACAACATAACCCAAAAAAAAACAGTTAAACTAGATTATGTTAATAACTTATTATGTTAAAATCAACTTCATGTCATTAAAAAGGGCTTACATCACTAAGAATTATTGGTTTTTTTAATTAAGGTCAAGTTCGAGCACAGTAGACAAAAAAATGATTAAAAAAAACTTTATTAAAGATGGTCTCAATCAGTGTAGAAATTAATCATCTTTAAAATTAATGATTATTATCAATAACATGGTATCTAAAAAAAATAACACCCATTGATTGTTTTAGATTTTAATAAAACTAATTGTAAAAGAATAGAAATTTAAAAGTTTCACATTTATTGTTCGTTATTTTTTTTAATGGAAAACTACTTCCAATCAATATATAATGCTATGCTATAAAAATAAAATGCTTTTTTTATGCTTAACGAACAACACTATATAATTCTAATGATCAGTCCGTTTAATTAAATTTAATTTTTATATAGTGACAAAATTCATTTATCATCAAATCACATTAAAGAATAGGATAGTATTTGGTCCGTAAAGAATAGGATAGTATGATAAAATGATTAAAATTTAGGATTGCTTTTTATTTACTTTTTTTTTTAAATACATTCACAATCAATAAAAAAAATATCTATAAATTTTAAAGTAATTATCATAAAAATTAATAAATTTATGTTACGTGTATAATAATTTATTATTAAATAATAATGTAAAAATATTTTATACTAGATATAAGAAAAGGGAATTCTAATTAAATTCTAAATCTTATTAAATGTGTGTAAAAATGTTTTTATAATTTCAAATTATATAACAAGACTCTATTATTATTATTATTATTATTATAATTATAATTATTATTATTATTACTTTTACTTTTCGATTTAGTCAAATACTAAATTTATTTTTACCTATTAATTTACTTAAAAACAATAATTACTTTTTCAGTTTACGTGTATTTTATGTATAAAAAAATATTTTTATTTGAATTAAGTAAGATTATTATGGATAAAAAAAATTCTCTGAATATTCAATACAATTATATATTTAGGACTTAGACTTGATAATTGATATTACTTGTTAAATTGAAACAACCTTACCCATATTTCATCCATGTTAGTCAATAAGCCTCGTATAACTTAAGAGGGGGTGAATTAAGTTATCTTAATTTTTTTACTCTTTTTCAATTTTTAAAGATGCTTTCTAAAAATTTACTTATTTAAGCAAAATGTATGTAATGATATAAAAATTACTCAACCACAATTAAATAACAAGTAAGTAAAAGTGTAAGGAAGAAGAATTGCAAACTTGATTTTTATACTGGTTTGGCCAAACTTGCCTACATCCAGTCCTCAAGTCTCCAACTTGAGATTTTCACTATTCTTGTAGTACTTACAAGACTTGAATCCTCCAATACCTTGGAATACCTTTTCCTAGTGTTGAGATTCAAAAACAACAAGGAGAACAACCCTTTCTCCTTCACAGATCCAATAATCAATATGAAATTTCATAAGAACTCTCTTTTAAGAGTAGATATTACACCTTTAAAGATCTTAATGAACTCTTAGAATAATGCAAATGAAATTGGCCAAGAAGTTTTTGTAAATGACTTTTTCACAATAGAGTTCGTAACCTTTCTTTGAAAAATTATAAGTATTTATAGACAATTGTTTCTTAGGTTATGTCTTTTCATGAAGAGTTTTAGCTCTCTATAATTTTTTTTCAGAAAAGAGGTTCTAGTAATCGATTACAAGACTTGGTAATCGATTACACGGTTTAAGTTCAAAAAGTTTCGAACGTTGTATCTTTTAAATTCAAATTTTTGAAGATTCATTTTCTGGTAATCGATTACAATGACTAGTAATCGATTACCAGAACACATTTTGTATTCAAATTTCGAACTTTGATGTTTCCTTGCTCTGGAAATCGATTACATGAACTGGTAATCGATTACCAGACAAATATTCATATAATTGTTACATAAACTTTTGATTATAGGAAACTTCTAATTTTCAGTCAAAAATATTTTTGTAAAATCTTTTTGAACACTCTTTTTGTTTTCTTTTCAAACAACTTATTCTTAAATTCAAAAAGATTAAGTTTAGGTTTTCTTGTAATTCTAATTTTAATGGCCAAGTAAAAATTTGCAATACTTTAAAAGTTCATTTCACATATTAAACTAAGTAGTCAAGACTTATCTAGATATTACTTGAAATTTTTGCTTCTTGATCAACTTGCTTTATCTTGACCTTTTGTTTTCTATAATTGCTTTGGCATCATCAAAATCTTGTACATATATTCTTCCACAATCCATGAGTTAGGGTTAAAAATTGCTAATATCTTTTATTTTTAGTTCATGTACACAGTTTATGCAATTTTTCAAAGATGATTCTAAGGATTAATTTGTGTTCATTAGGTATGACTTTTGCTTAAATATCAAACATTATTTTAATATTAGTAAAAATAAATCCTAGAAACATCAGTTCAACTCCTTAATTTTTGTACAGACCTTATAACACTCGGTTAAAAATTGTTAGTTTCTTTAACGGTTAGCTTATATATATTTATCTATTCATAAAATATATCTTTAAATGACGATCTAGATTAGGTTTTCATATAGTAATCTATATTAAATTAATTAGTCACACTCATAATTTACATTATAGAAACACATTAAGCCCAGTTAAAATGAATTTCATATTGCTTGGTCTAACCTGTTTTTGATCACTATTGTTTGAAGATGAAAATTATATTTCTTTTTTTCACATAAAAATATGAGTTAAATGTGTTTTTAGACTTTTAATCCTTTAAAGGAATCTGACTCCTTTAAAATGAAGAGAATTCACTTAAGAGGATAAAGTAAAATAATAATCGTTGATTAAAAAATCAACGATGGATATTATAATTAATTTTAAATTTTATTATATATGTATTTGACTTTGTCATGATTATCAATCATTGATTTTTTAATTAACAATGCACTTTATCTTTTAAAGTACACTTCTTCACTTTAAAGGAGCTAAATCCTTAAATAAGAGATAAATTTATTTTTTTACTCTTAAATTTAAAACTATTTTCTTAATATTGTAATTTGAAGAACAAAAACTATTTCATTCCCTTTATCTAAGTGTCATTAGTAAATCTACATTAAATTTATCACACAAAACCTACCTTAGAGTGTTTTTGCTCATGAAAATATCATATATCAAACCTTGTTGATGATATTGTATAATTAATTCAATTTATCTCTATTAGTAATACTACAGGAGATCTCAAGAGATTAAACAATTTTTTTATTACACATGCCAAAATGATTAGTTTTAAATTTAGAGAAAAAAATAATTTTACTCCAAAAATTGTAACACGAGTTTTTAATTTATTACTAATTATATGATTTATGTGATTAATTGATAAATTATTGTAATTAATGTTGTTTTAGGTGAAGTTTATGATGGATTGTTGTTGAGTTGCGTTGTTGAATAACTATTAGAATTCAAGATTTGGTAGCTATCTTTGATTGAGTTCAGATGATGAGATGAATTGTTTGAGTTTTGATTCTTGAAGGTGTGTTAAAAAAATTTCATGGTTCTTAAATCTGTTTGCAAGCTAAAATTTGTATTGGTTTTGAGTTATTTATGGTGTATATATGATGAATTTTGTGTTGCATGTTGATTTGGCTAATTGAATCGCAAGTTTTAGTCAATTTGAGGATTTTGTCAATTGTAAAAGTCTTCATCACACCAGATGTGCCTTCATGGCACTAGATGTAATACCCCAGTTTTCAAAAAGGTTATTGTTATTATTATTATTATATGGTATTTGATCATAATTATTTTAATAATTATATAGAAATATTATTTTGTACGTTTTAAATAATTATTATTTTGGACAATTATTTTGTAGGTATTAAATAAGTATTTTTATTAGTATTTTTAAATAAATATTTATATGTTTTAAGAGAAGGTTGATTTTATATGATATTTTGTTATTGAAATTTATTATTATATTTTGGGTCAGAAATATATTATTATTATAGAGGAAAAATATTTTATAATATACATGTATTTATTTTATTTAATTATTATGAGGAGAAAGAGAAGTGGGTTAGAAGAGAAGGAAAATGGGTTGGGTTGACCCAGCCCAATAGATTAATTTTAAGAAAGGAATCAGGTACTGTTAACCCTATCTGCCTCATTTGCATTCTGAGGGGTTAGGAAAAAAAAAGAGGAGAAACAAAGATCTCTAAGGAAGAGTACTCAAGAACGATCTTAGATCACACCAAGACCATCTGTCTTCTGCTCATCCAGGTAAGGGGGAGTGAGAAACCTCGCTCTGGGTGTGGGATTGTATGCTGGGTAGTGGGATTGGCCCCCAATCCTGTGTTTGTTGTATTTTTGTATGCTCATGTATGAGGGATTTCTCCCAATTGTATATGTTTTGCTTATTATTTTTCTTATATGCAATTAATTGTATGATTTGAGATCTCTATGGGTTCTTATGGGAAACCCTATGAGAAACAGGCAAAATATGAATATTTTCTGTTTTGCTATCTGATTGCTCTATTGTATTCCTTGTTGAATGTAATGTGTAAGTATGTGATTAATTTTGAGAATAAATATGTTTTGATATGATTTAGAGTGCTCTGTGGGTTTCTACGTGAAACCCTATGAAAAAACAGGCAAAATATAAATGTTTTCTGTTTTACCTTCTGAGTTTTCTGTTGTGTTTCTTGATATTTGCTTAGCGTAAATATGTGTCTAATTTATTAAATAAACAAGTTTTGATATAAATTAGAGTGCTCTGTGGGTTCCTGTGGGAACCCTATGAGAAACAGACATATTTCTAATAGTTTCTGTTTTAGCTTCTGGTTGTTCTGTTGTATTCATTGTTGTATGAGATGTATGAATATATGTTTACTTTTGCAAATAGATGAGTTCTGATATGAATAAAAGTGTTCTGTGAAAATTGTGAATATGATGTGATAATGCGAATGTGATGATGAAATGTAATGATGAGATGTGATGATGAAATATAATGAGGAGATGTGATGATGAGATATGTTGAGACATGATAATGTGATATGGGAATGAGACATGAAAATGTGATATGTGTTAATGCATAGAGTCTTGTTTGACATGCATCATTTGCATAAATGTTTTAAGGGTACGATATGGAATACACCGCCAGAGAAGGCCTCCTAGTGTAAAAGCTTTGGGGATTAGTCCTTGGGAATAACTCGGTTTGGAAGTCCCAGTCTCGCCCATTGTGTGCATGGGATGTATCTTGCGCGGCTTAGCTATCCCGACGAGACTCTGGTAGTATATCCTTCTAGTGAGAGTGCGCAGAGGGTGTGACCCGGCATGTACTCCTAGACTACTCTTCGTGTATTGCTAGCGGCAATATGCCATGTGATGTTTTACTGGCGCCACATGCATGATAATGTGAAGTTCGTGTCCATGCATGTGCATCGTTATTATTAAATGATGATAAATTACTATTTGTATGACTTGGATGATTGAATAAACTATTGTTGTTGATTGATC
Source organism: Cajanus cajan (assembly GCF_000230855.2). NCBI lineage: Eukaryota > Viridiplantae > Streptophyta > Magnoliopsida > Fabales > Fabaceae > Cajanus > Cajanus cajan. The sequence goes on from NC_138525.1 coordinate 14,095,294, forward strand.
TATGAGGTAACCGTATTGTTTGTGTTTGGCTATCCGATGTGCGTTCCTACACCGTGAGCCAGAGTGAGATGTTTCTTACTCCATTCTTTTGTGTTGTTTCTCTTGTTTGATATACAGATGATCATCAGCGTGCGGCTGAGGATGTTGGTGATGAAGCTTAGGCTTCTATGTTGGGTTTTGCTCTGATAGGACATGTGACATCGGGACATAGATAGGATTGTTTAAAATGTTCTTATTAAATTATTTTGGAAAATTCAGTTTTATTTCTTTGTAATTTTACTGACATGTTATTTGGATTAAGTTTATGAATGTGAACTCTTTACCCTTACGTGGTTGGAAATTTGATTTTTATTGATGAAAAATTATATTTTTTTTATAATTACTGTATATGTATGTTGGGGTAGAGGATGTCACACTAGACATGGTTCAAGTTAGGGGCTCTCTTCCCTAATCATGCTAGGCATGAGATTAGTAGCATCGGGTGTAGATTAGTGAGGAGCTCTTTAACTTAGTCATGTTAAGCGTGAAGACACAAGTATTGGGCATGAGTACTTGAGGAGCTCTCTAACTTGGTGATGCTAGGTCCCAAGATGAGTGGCACCTAGCATGATCAAGACAGAGGCTCTCTACCTATACGTATCGAGCACTAGTGTGTTGACGTCAGAAATGAGTCAAGTAGAGGCTCTTTTCCATAATAAGGTCGGGCACAGGTTTGGCCTTGCTAGGCATGATTGACTTAGAGGCTCTCTACCTTATCCATGTTGAGTGCAAGTGGAATGGGCCAGGCATGGGCGAGCCCGAGGCTCTCTGCCTTAATGACGATGGGCGTGGGAAAGATGGCGTTAGACATGGCTTACTAAAATAAAGATGTTCTAAGTTGTCTAGTTGTTGAAGTATAATGATTCATTCATGTAAGCGATGAAGTATGATGATGTTTAAAGTTGTTTATGAGTGAAAGTTGATGAAGTTTATTAAGTTATAATATGTGTGTTGTTTAACTTGTATGTAGTAAGTTGATAAGTTATAAAGGCATGAGAAGTTGAGATACATAAAAATTAGAGGAGAGTTAAGTTGTTTTAAAAATTAAAATACCTCATTGTGTGAATATAAATTATGGTGCATATTGAGAGTCTAAAGTTGAGAACCCTTCAGTAAGTAAGTTGACTTCTAAATGGGTGTTTGATTTTAAGTAGTCTCCTTTAGATTTTATGTGGGTACAATATGGGGGTCAGGTCGAGCCATATTGATTATAAAGTGACCAAAATGCTGATTCATATGGAGGCAAGGTCAAGTCATACGTATAAAGTGATAAAATGAGTAAAGTATGAAGTCAAAAGATATAATCTTTAATTGATTACCAGAAAGGTGTGTAGTATTTGGAGGGTAGTTGACAGACTAATTCCATATGAGGCTTAGATGTTCATGTTAAAGCCGTAGTAAGCTCACACCTAAGTTGTTCTACCTTGACAGTAATACTACACTTTTCTAGTTTTAAGTGACAAAATCTAAGAAACCAGTTTAAGTTGTTTACTAGACACTTTGAAAGGCCTAAGATATTGCATTTACCTAATTTTGTTGTGATAGGTTAGTCATAGTGATTTGGTAGGGTCAAGCTACTTAGACTGTTCACATATGTTGTAAGAGATCTTCATAGTTGATATATGTGATAACACATTAGTTGTTTAAAGTAGTTCATGATGATAATGTTTGTGTTGTAAGTTGTTGAGTAATTTTTATGTTGTTGGTGACATGTTGAAATGTTGTTAAGTTGTGTTTCGTTGTAAGTTGTATGTGATGATTAAAAGATGTAATTGTTGTTGATATGTTTATGTTGTGCAAAGGATTAGCTTGATATTGCCTAAGTTGGATATGTTGTATAAGTTGTACATTTATGTTGTTATTGCTATGTTGATTCTTTCAAAAGTTTACCCTTTCTTGTCCTTGTGGTTGGACTATGATTATCATACTTGTTGTGACAACAAAGTAGGATTAGCTTCATGGCTTGGATGTTGGTGGATGGTCACACTGAAGGTGACCTATTTTGTATATATTGCCTTGATGCAATATTTGTTGTATAGAGACGCTGACTAGCGATAAGTCTCTTTTGTTTATAATTTTGTATATTACATGTATATTGTATATGTATAGTGCATGTATACAACCCCTTAAGGGACTTTATGTTCTTAGTTACATTGGTAGGAACTATTTTAAGTTTTTTACACTCTATACATATAATTGTTGCGTGTATGTCAGGTGACTGCTACATGATAACCCTAGTGTAGATGAGTAGTTTATGTTTCTGCCACATTATATTGTACTATATTAAGTGTAGTGACCTATCAAATCGTTATAAATTCAAAAGAATAAAAATAACTTTAACCCTAAAAGTATTTATCCTTAAATATAAGTTTAGGTTAGTTAATAAAATAATCATAATAAATAATATTTTTTTATTTTTAAATTCTTGATATTTAAAAGTAAGTCTCTCGAGTTTCAGTTTATTTAAGTCAAGTCAATGCTTAATATAAGTCAAGTTAATACTTAAAGAATCAAAAAGTCTTCCAACATCATTTTTAAATAAAATTTAAATCTAAAAACTTAATTTAAAAGAATCATTTTTTCTTATATTTGGACAAAGAGAATTGGTGTGTTAATTAAATATGTGATGACAATTAAGTTGAGGGAAAAGGTTAAGAATTTTATACAATTTATATATCTTGTTTATGGATGTGTATTATAATTCCCTCATGTTACCACTTTTTATATTTTGTAACATTGTATTGTGTGGTGTGTGATTTTTAGATATCGCATATTGTATGATGTTTTGTGTTGATATAATGTTTTTGGTATTTTTAGAACTCTAAGGATTTTGAAATTATTTAGATTTTTCTTAAAGTCATTTTGTTTTAAGGTCAAAGTTGACCAGAAATATGAAAAGCTATATATAAGATTTTTGACAACTTAAACTTCATATGTTCATTTCTTAGAGTTTTAGAGATGGATTTTTAAAGATATAAGCTCTGGAGTCAAAGAAATTATTCTTTTCTTCTAACTTCATAGGAGCATCCCAATCCTTCCTGAACTAGTATTGTGCTAGTTGAGTTGAGATTTGAAGCTAACGAGTTAAGAATCAAAATGAGAAGTTGTCATACGAGGATTCAGGATTTCTCAAGTTTTCTTCCCTTCTTCCTTGTTTTTGGGAGCATTTGAGATAAGAGAAACTTGTAGATTAATCATTTTGCATTGGATGTGTTGATTATTGTGTTGTTTGGCCATTAGTAGCTTTGGTGTTGAATTGAGAAGTGAAAACCTTGATTTTATGGTGTTTTGAAGTAGAAATGATAATCTAGGATCATGTTATTGATGCATGTTGTTTTTCTTGTGAATTTTGAGTTGTATAAGATGTATATATGTTGTACTGAAGGCTAATTACGTGTTGAGATTATGTCAATGATGACCAAATTTTTAGGTGAGAAGTTGAATTCCTTTAGGTAAAAACCTTATTTTGGCCCAGCGAGAGGTTGTGGCATCAACGATAGATGCGTCTTCCAGCAAGAAAATGGTCTTGTGGATAGGTTCGCCTAGTGAAATATAGTGCGCCTAGCGAAAGGACCCACAAAGGGTTTTGCTAGCCCAACGAGCTATGGTCACCCAACGAGAGGACCCACAGAAGATTTTGTTAGGTTAGCAAGTTCTTGGCTGCCCAGTGATGAGCTTTAGAGGAGTTTGACTACCCAACAAGTCAAAAACCTACCCAATGAGGAAAGTCACAAAGCGTTTTCTTCGCTGAGCGAGAGTAATGTCACTAAGTGAAGAGCTCCAAAAAGCTTAGCTCGGCCAGTGAGAATACCCTCACCCAACAAGAGCCTTGTTTCATGACATTTTATGCTTAGTTCTTTTATTTTATATGTTGAGATGATTAGATATACTATTACAAAGTTGTGTTGTATAATGTTGCGATGATTAATGAATCATGTAGAAAGTTGAAAATAAAGTATGTTAAATTGTTTTAAGTTGAATTGGATAATATTCCAATTGTTGTATAAGTTGTGTTGAATAAGTTGAGATGTTGTCTTGAGTTAAATTGTGTTGTGATAAGCATGATGCACGTTGTTAAATGGTGTTGTGAACTTAGCATTAAAGGAAATAATGTTTTTTTTTAAGTTGAAATTTTATTGTGTGGATATAAGTTGTGGTGGTCTAAGAGCCCAATATTGAAAATCCTTCTGAGATAGTTGGCTCTTGATGTGGAGTGTTGTGTCTCCTTTAAATCCTTAGTTGATACCCCATTGGGCAAGGTTAAGCCATACTAGTTTTAAAAGTGACTAACTGAGTAAAGTATGAAGTTAGTGAGTAAAATCCTTAATTGATTACTAGAAAGGTGGGAAATATTTGGATGGTAGTTGATGAGTTAATTTAATATAGGCTTAGTTGATGCATATTAATGTCATGATAGACTCACATCCAAGTAATTCTATTCCTAATAGTGGTACTGAACTTTCTTAGTCTAAGTGGCAAACTTTGAGAAATCATTGTCGTATTGAAAATGGAATGATATTCAAATGTTGTTGTTGGATCAAGCGCTTACCACTAGGCCAAAAGCTATAGCTTATAGTCAGGGCGCAACTCTTTTTACTTAAGAGCGCAGCAGCCCAAGCACCATGATTCGACAGTGACTTGGCCCACCTAGCCTCCGCCACGGGACAATTGATGCAACCCGCAACAATCTCCCCCTCAGCAATTGCCCCGCTGGGTATCGAACTCATGACCTTGGCTCTGATACCAATTGTTGGATCGAGCGCTTACCACTAGGCCAAAAGCTATAGCTTTTAGTTAGGGCGCAACTCTTTTTTACTTAGAGCGCAGCAACCCAAGCGCCATGATTCGACAGTGACTTGGCCCACCTAGCCTCCGTCATGGGACAATTGATGCAACCCGCAAAAGTTGTGTTGTATGCCCTAGAGATGAAAGGTCTAACCTAAAGGTGAAAGGTCTTGTTTTGTTGTTAATTTTGTAAGGTCAAGCCATTTAAATTGTTTGCTTGTGTTGTAAGAGATCTCTTAGTTGAAAATGTGTGGTAACACATAAAGATGTAGCGTTGTGAAGATGTTGTGTTGTTAAGTTGTTAAATTATATGTTGGGATGTGAAATGATTGATCTTACATGATTATTATCTGTGTTGTTTGGTGTTATCAAGTTGAGCTTATGGTTGTGGTTGTATAATTGAGATAAATTTGTCTATAAAGTTAGCTAATTACTTCTATGTTATGTTATTTTCTTACATACAAGTTTACCCTTTCTTTTCCATATTGTTGGATTGCGATAATCATATTATTATGGGAGTAGGTTAGGATTAGGCTGGAAGGCGAGCAAGATGTTGAGTCATGCAAGAGATGGCATTGTTTTGGTGGAGGTTATTCTGATACAACTTCTTGTTGCTTGACAAAAAACTTAGGATTTATTGCTTTTTTAATTTCTAGAACTTATGTGTGTACAAGACTTTTGTAAATGAAGATCCTAAGTTAGATGATATTTATGTTTTCCGTTGCTCAATTATTGTGTTATAGTAAGTGTAGAAATTTGTTGGATTGTTACATCTTTGGTAAGTATCTCTACTTGTGCAATCTTTTTAACACTTGAAAACATTTTTTTAATAGGTAAAAATTACATTGATGATAACAAGGTTTGAATTTTAGAACTTAGTATGTACCTTAAAACTTGTTAAAGAACTGCAATTGAGTGATCTATATTTTACCATTTATTTGTTTGAATAGAAGTTGAGAAGACAAAAAATAAGAGAGAGAAGTGGAAGAGAAAAAAAATGCATTTATCTTATTTGTTTTAGAAGAAAAGTAGAGAGAAAAAAATATAGAGTGCCATCTCAAAATAAAATCTCTTCTTAAATGAGAAGAAAAATAGAAAAAAGAGTAATAAAAATATGAAACTACTTAAAATTAAAATTGTAATTTTCCTATATCATTTTCACATGATCTATTATATATATTGAGAGTAAAAGTGTTTTATAAAAAGAAAATCATTTTCTTTCTTTCTACTTTTCCATCCAACCAATGAAGTAGAGAAAAAACTTTTTTTTTATCTTTTATTTTTATTTTACTTCTTTCACTCTAAACACTCTAGAAATCTATTCATTTTTCTTCTTTCCTATTTCTTTCTTTCATACTTCTCTCTTTATTCAAACAAACCATTAACCTTAAAGTGAATATTTGTTGATAGTACCAAAATATTATTCACATTTCGATAAAACTTAGATATAATATTATAAGTGTAATTAATATTATTCTCTAATCAAAATTAGAAATATAAAATATAAATATATAATTGATATTTATATTAAATACAAATACAATATAGTATCAAAATTTTTATCCTTCACGTCGTAACCAATTTTCTATTGTACCACTATTTTGTAATAAAAAAAATTAAATATATGGGTGCGTGGGATTTGAAAGAAATTTCTCTTGTGCCAAGAAAATAAGCGACATGAGAATTTCCCAAGAAACAGTGTTTGCAGCAGAGTGGAAATTCAGAAGCGAGCGTGTAGTCTATTAAAACCGAGATAAAGGCGAGTAGTTAATTTTCTGCGACGATTAGTTGCTTTCTCTTTTTTATTTACCACTTTGTTTTGAATTCTTTTTATAGGCCCAATCTCCAATGAACCAGGTGGGGTGGGGTGGGGAAAATATCAGAGAAAGATGAGGGGTGGCTATAGGTATGTCTAACAACTAACAAGTGCATGCATTGCGACAGTGATCCATTATGATAGCATGAGGATGAAAGAGATTAAGGTGAATAGATGATGGTAGATATGGTGGTGGTGGTTGTGGATTTTGGAACCTTAGCTGTTTGCATCTCTCGTGGACTCGTTGTTTCCAGCCAACACATCAAAGTAAACAAACTACTTTGTTTCTTATACATACCACACTTTGGCACCTAACTAAGGTTGTCCCCTCATACTAACATGGACCAACTTGTTTTTCAATACATGGAATATATATGATCTTCATCTTTTTTTTTTTCTTTTTTACTTTTTTTAGATACTCAATTTTTACTATTATTGTCCTATAGGCTTTTCAGCTTCAATAATTTCATTAATTGACCACACAAATTCTAAATATTATTTTTAAATTACGAAGTAGTGATATGTCTGAAATGAATGTGGAAGATATTACCTTATACTCTATTCGTTATTTTGTTTCTCCTTTCTTATATAAGTTGTTATTCTAATTATTAGTTGGATTAATTATTACATTCATTCTTTAATAATAGTCATTTATTGTTGTTTTATATAAGCCAAAATAATAATAATTTTTTTTCTATTTTTTATTGAATGATTTTGATGTTTTCTATTTTATCACCTTTCATTTTTATTTTATAATAAATGCATATTAGTTATCATATGTAAATTAATTAAAGTTAGATGAAATATAAGAGTACAATTGATAACATGACAATTAATATCTTGAAATTTAAAAATGACAAATAAATAAAAATAAAATTTTTCTAAAAATATGACATATAAAAAAGAACATGGGGAGTATATTTTTTCTAAAATATTCTTAATTAAGTGAGAATTCTTTTAGGAAAAAAAAAGATAATAAATGCTTGAAATTAATTGAATAAAGAAATTTTTTATTAAGATTGGAGAAGATAAATAGGTACATGGATATCTCTTTCTCGAAAACATCAAATAATTAGGTAGAAAATGATTAAGCGGAAGCTACTTAAAATAATGTTTGGCTAAGGAAAGTTAGGCTCCACGAATTCAAATTCACCTTTGGTTTTTAACTTAGAGACACCGTGTGGACCATGTTCATAAACAAAAAAAAAATAGTGGAAACAAAGAATATTAGATTAATAAATGTTAAGGGTAATTTTACAAAAATAGTCAAGAATTTTGACAAATTTAATGTTCTTAACTAAATTAACTTTCTTAAAGGGTGAGTTTAACGGAAAGAGTTTTTATAATTAACGACGAAGGTAGCATATTTGAAGTGAATTGTTAATGTGGATAATTAATTACTAATTAGTACTTCCTCTGCAGTGACTACATTTTAAAGTTATTATACATAGATTAAAGAAAACAATAAATGTACCACTTTTTAGTATATAATTTTACTAACATAGTCCAACCTTTCAATAAATGTATTACTTTTAAGAGTAATGATATACGTACAACAACTTATATAATATCACTTTTGTATTTATTTCTCTTTATCATTAATAATATCACTCTCCATAATAAATGAAGTAATGGAAAAAGATAGACACAAAAATAATATTGTACAAATTATTGTTAAAAAATTGTTGTACATGTAATATTAATTACTCTGCTTTTAATTATAGTGATTGAATAGTTTATAAATGGGCAAATTAGAAAAATATAATTAATGTTACATTGAAAAGTGAGAAAATCATTCATTTTAAAACATTTCGTAAATACTAAAATTACGGTCATTGTGAAGGTAGAGGAAACATTGTATTGGACTTTGAAGAATGTTGATTTGGTCATGCTTTCAAGTTCTACACATGTTGACTAATGCTTCGGTAAGAGTGTGTTATTAGATGTCATAAAACTAAGTGAGTACATGCATAAAACACCTTGACAAATAGTTAACAATGTCAGATAATAATGATGTGCTAGTATATCAATGTTTACATGTAGGAGTGACAATGAGTCGAACCAACTAAAAAATAGTTTGAAACTCAATTCAATAATTAACCTATTGAATTTGATTCATGAACTAAATGAGTTAAATTTGAGTTAAAGATTGAGCTCGATAAATAAATGAGTTGGACTTGAGTTGCGTATAGTTCAGCTCATTTGATTCATGAATCGATCCAATATACAAATATATAATTCATATAATTAACTTTCTACTTAATTTCAACTAATTAAAATTTGAAGAAAAAACTTTTAAGACATAGTTATAAGTTAATAATAATGAAAGAAGTGAAGACTTTAGAATATCATGGTTATGGATTGTGTTTTCTAATATTTTATGTAAGGTGAAGTAGTTTTTTATTTATACAGACTTTAATTATAAGTATGTTTCTTTAAAGTTGTACATTGTAACATTACAACACTAATAGAATAAGTTATATTTTATCTTTTAAAAAAAATAATAAACAATCACTTTATCTAAAATCTATTATTAAATTGAAGTTTTGAAATGTATAAATTGACTTTTGGTTCATATGATTTGAGCTAACCAACTATCAAGCTAACAAACTATCACACTAATTGATCCACATGTTTGGTAGAGTCACTATAAGAGTTAATATCAATTATAATCTAAGTATAAACATTAATTTATTACTTTTATGACTCTACATGTTATTGATTGTCTTTCAAAAACACATCTCTTAATTTGTATTTATTTTTTATTTATATAAATTACAATAACAACAAAAGAATTCGAATTTAAAACCTGATGAATATTACTTCAATCTTATAACAACCTGGTAGGTCATCGCACTTACTATTGAAGAATTAACATTTAAGCAGAAATTGAACATGCATAAAGTAAAATGTATGAAATATAAACAACATATATAAATCCAATACATAAACTATATACATCAAAGACTAGACTAATACAAAATATTCTCTATATAGTCGATCGAGGACTCCAAAATATGACTCCACTGAAAGTCATACAAAACAACCACCACTTCACCAACTAATTGCCTAATCCTACCCTATTCGCATAATCCTACCCTATTCGCATACTAAATATGGTCATCGTAGTCCAAACTACAAGGAAAAGAAGAGTAAACTTTCGAAAGAATTAACATACAACAATATATCAAAGTCAACAAAACATATATAAATGATAACATAATTCACAACTTAATTATATACTACTAGGTATCGACATAAGCTTCCCTTATCTCTTTGGAGAACCAAAATCTACAAAGAGGAGAATGGGAAAGAAGCTCTGCATGACTTTGAGCCTACTCCACTTGAGTCCTTTGAGCTTCTCTAATACCAAAACCCTCTTTTATCATTAAACAATTACATAAAAAAGAAATGAAAAGAGAAAGCCTCAAGAGAAGAAAATAGAAATCCCTCAAATAAAACTTCAGTCCTTACTAAACATGAGTATTACAAATCTTATATTTTAGGTTTTCTCTAGTGATTTATTTTCACGTTTCCTTCATTATCATGATAAATAATAAATAAATAAATATATATATATATATATATATATATATTAAAATTATATTGGTTCACGTTGTAAATGGTATAATTTTTAAATGTATAGTCAAGATGAAGAAATATTTATCACGTAACATAGGAGTTACTTACCAAAAATAAAATCATAATAATTATATATTTAATTAACTAAATTTAAACTTGTTTTATCTTTTACGTCATTCATCTTAATTTTCGTGTCCAATTTATAATAACAATGTTATTACCAATAGTGTGCTTGGTTTGGTACAATATCATGGTAAGAAATAATTAATTAGTTTTTATGGTGATATTAAAGTAACAAATAGTTTGTTTAGTACAATTTCACAATAAAAACAATTAATTATCTACTGTGAAACTAAAGAAAAAGTAGTTCTTTATATTTTTTCTTGATCAGTACAATTTCACAATAAAAATAATTAATTATCTACTATGAAACTAAACAACAAAGAGTTCTTTATATTTTTTCATGATCGATATTATTATAATTTTGTAGGGTAAAATCAATTATGACTTATATGAAAACAAATTATAAGGATTTATTCTCTTCTTATGACAAGATAATGATGAATTTTCCTCTGCCTAAAGATTTTAGAAAGACAAAAACAGGAACTCCCACTTCACTGTGGTGGTCAAAGGCAGACAAGCCCCCACTCTGTGAAGAATCAGAAAGTGGTTGATGATTAAATTCCAAAAATAAAAATGAAAATAAAAAGGCAAAATTCTTTATTGGGACTCATAAATCCTCTCTGCTGCTTCTGCAGCCTGCAGGTAGTACACTCTAGTGGATTAGCTGGCTAAAGATTGTAATCCTGGAACTCTAATGGAATATCACTCTCAATCTCAAATATATATATATATATATATATATATATATATATATATATATATATATATATATATATATATATATATATATAATAAAAAAATAAAAGAACAAAGAAAAAATAATAAATAAAAGGAAGGAAACATTTGATACTCAGTAAATTTTTTCATTTTGAAATTTATAATTCTTGAAAATTGTGATTAATAGAACTCATGAAAATTCTTGTAGTTAATCATTATATTTTTAGAAATATTTTTAAATGTTATTAGGTAATTAATAATTTTTATTGTATTAAATAAGTAAATAAAGATAATATAACATTTTTATTTATTAAATTTTTTATTTTTATTTCTAGAAAGTTAGTTTCTCACATCTCTATAGAATAATTTTGTGGAAAACCTATAAAAAATCATTCACATTCACATAAAACAATGTTTCTTAAGAATGCTTTTAAATAACAAACCAAATGTTGGAAAACTAACTTTTGATGTTGTAACAATATGGTAGATCACTACAATTAATATAATATAGTTTTCATGTAACGGAAAACATAAAGTAATTAATTACACTAATATTTTGTTTGGAGGAGGGAGAGGAATAAAAGGAAGGTTAAAAACCTATTTTCGTCCCTTACATTATTTAATATTTTCAATTTAGTCTCATTTTAATTTTTTGTTTCAATTTAGTCCTCAATAATTAAAATCGTTGCAATTTGGGACTTCAGTCCAAATGATTTAAACGGAGTTAACTGGTGGCCACGTAGATGCCAGGTGGATGCCACGTAGGTAGATAAAAAAATACTTGAATACAACTGGAACCAGAACGGCCCGTTCTGGTCCAGAATTTCGTGAAAAAAACCAAAGTACAAAGCATTTTTTTTAGGGAAAATACAAAGCATTTCAAACACTAGATTTAATAATATTGTTAATGAGGTTTAATAACTTCAATCGCTAAATATTTGGGCTATACAGTATATCATTAAGGATGATGCAGTGTATCACTAAGAACAATGAGAACAAGTTTTATTTCATTATTAGTCAAATTGGAGTGAACTACTTACTACCAAATTGACACTATACAGTCAAGGATAAAACGAAACAGTGTTTTTCCTTGAAGTCATTGACGATGTACCCCAACAATAGCAGCCTGTTCTTGAGGAGGTACCCCTAAACCCTGAATTTTATTTTCAATTTTTGAAATACATTGCGACATTTTAGTCAAGATTTTGAACTGGATAAATTCAAATCAAAGAAATATTTTAGAAGGTCTTATCTTATTTGATTTATTTTTATAGTTTTATTCATAAATGAATATTAATTTATTGTATTTTTTATTTATTATATATTTATTAATACAGATATAATAAAAAAAATATGTAATAAAAAGCATGACGTTCTGGAACGGGCCGTTCTGAATTCAGAACGGCCCGTTCTGGTTTCTGATTTTTTCACGAATTTTGGCGTCCACGTGCGCATCCACGTGGCATCCACGTAGATGTCACGTAGCCAACAATTAACTCCGTCTAAATCATTTGGACGGAAGTCCCAAATTGCACTAATTTAAGTTATTAGGGACCAAATTGAGACCAAAAATTAAAGTGGGACTAAATTGAAAATATTAAATAATGTAAGGGACGAAAAGAGGTTTTTAACCTAAAAGGAAATAAGAGAGAATAAGTGAGAATTAATTTGATAGAAAGTAAGTAGGAAATAAAGTGGAATAGAGTGAAATTTGTAGTTATTTAGTAGAATGAAATTAGTTGAGAAATAAAGTGAAATTAGTATTTACAATTTCTACTTTACCCTTTTTTATAATATATTTACAAAATCGATTATGGTTTGGTGCTATAATAGAATTCACGATATGATTGAGTCACACAGACAATTAAGTCATCAACTTTTTTGTCTTAAAATTCTTTGCAAATCTTCGCATATTTAAGACGTAAGAATTTTAGTGTGGACCTCAACTTATTTACACAATAATCATCTTGCGCCTTCTCTCCTAAACACGTTTGATTTTTTAATTTTCGACAATTCCCTCTGTAACACCCAGTTTTTTTATATGGCATTTTCATAATTATTGATGGCATTTTCGTAATTTTATTAAAGTTATAGGGGTAATTTGGTAACTTGGAACGGGCTGTTCCAAAAATGGAACGGGTCGTTCCAAGCATTAAAAATGTGTTGTTTTTGTTGTTTCGGAACGACCTTGGAATGGGCCATTCTGGTATGGAGAACGGGCCGTTCTGGAAGCAGTACGGGCCGTTTTGCTAAGTCTAGAAGAAGAACGGGCCGTTTCGGAGGGAGAACGGGCCGTTCTGCTAAGATTGAGAACGAGTCGTTCTGGTTTCAGAAAGGGTCGTTCTGCTTTCTGGGAACGGGCCGTTCCAATTGAGAAATTTGCCCACGTTTGAAGGCTCCGGAACGGGCCGTTCCGAAATCAGTACGGGCCGTTCCGGGGACCCCAGGATGCCTATAAATAGAGACTGGGGGGGTGAAAAATTATAACTGAGTGAAAAGTGAAAATTCTAGAGAGAGAGAGAGAGAGAGAAAGAAAGAGAGAGGAGGAGAAAAGAAAAGAGGAGAGAGAAAGAGGAATCCAGTAGAGGAGGTTCTGCCAGGGGAGAGAAAAGAAGAGGGAGAGGAGAAGATTCTGCCCGAGTTTCGGTTCTTATCTAAGGAAAAGAGAGGAGGAGGTTCTGCCCGAATTTCAGTTCAAGTTTATCCAAGTAAGAGTAGTGCTTATAAAATTAATCTAGTACATATGAACATGATAGGAATAGTATAATTTTAATATGCTACTTTATGTGGAGATTTTCATTTCACATAGTATAATTTGGATCAATTGATAGTTGTTTTAAATATTTAATTAATTATATTATTATTATATTGACAAATTGGCATGGTTATGGTTATGTTTAATTATGGAATATGCTATGTGTATGTGGTTTGGAAAAGTAAATAGGACTTAAAGGAGTAAGGTTATGGTATGGATTGGGAGATCTCTTGGTGAGATCAGGATATAATCTTTGGAAAAATATGGAATTTGGGAATCCCATGGTGAGGATTCCAATATGGAACTTTTCCAAAGATTATATGATAAACCACTTCAGATGTTAGGTGGATTCTGAAGTACTCCTCTAAGTATTCTATTTGCTACCGGTATAGGTCTAGGCCGAGTCATACCGATGGTTGAGGTGGCCTCACCAGGGTTACGTGACGACGTAATCCAACTGTATATTATCCATGAGAGGTTAGGTGTGGGACATGGGTTGATGACATGTTTCACCGTATCAACACTTGGTTTGGATGGTGTTGAGGCCAACATTTGGTTTGGATGTGTTGGTTACATCATGGATTATACAGTGGTGTGACTTTGTTTTGGATGTGGAATATGTATACATATGGTATGGATTGTATACATTGGTTATGGATTATTTTATTATCATAAAATATGTATACATTGGCATGGACGTGTATACATTATATTTTGGGTTGGTCTATATTTAGCTTGAAAATGACTTGTTGGTCTGGATAAATACTGTGGATAAATATCTGTTTAATGATATTTTATTATGATGTACTATGGTTGGTTTTATATGTGCTAACCCTTATATTTCCATGATGTGGACTGTGATGATCTCACTATGTGGGGGAGCAGATCAGGTATGAGGCTTTGGGATAGCAATGAGTCTTTTGGATAGCTGCTTTGAGAAGTAGCTAGGTTTAGAGCTTGACCAGCACCTAGGGTGTCTTATTTTGATGTTTTCATGACGTTGTAATTATATTATCTTTTTGGATTATTGTATAACTTTACTGAGGATGATGACTCTGTTATAAAAGATTATGTTATATATTTTGGAAACAATTTATATGTTATTGTATATTTACACTCTAGCGTAGCTGGCTCTTATTCTATTTTCTTTTATATATATTATTTATCTTTGGTTGGTTCTAGAAGTGACGGCCTAGGGTGGGTCGTTACACCCTCCTCATCCACTCTATTTCGTGGTAATTCATCTCTCTCAAATGCACTCTAAGGTTACATATATGTCCTATACATATGTGCAATATACATCAAAATAAACAACTATTAAAAACATAAGTCTCATCGTCGATCAACCTTTTATACACAATCATACTACATTAGAGAAGCATGTACAAAATTGATCAACTCCAACATGATCATCCACCAACAAGCCAAGTCATCCAAGCTAGTATTGCCCTGCTCCCAAACAAAGGATTACCATTGCAGTCCAATCATAAGGAAAAGAAAGGGTAAAGTTGTGAAAGAATCAACATAACACCAAGTAATGAACTTAAAACTTATACAACACAAAACAACTTAAACAATGTCAAACTAGTTCATATATAACACAACATCAACTTATTATCATCATTCACAACATACAACAAAAAATACAACTTACATCATAAATCGCATTCTCAATATGCATAACTTCAAATACAACTCATACCACTTTCAACAACTAATGCGTCGTTATATGTGGACAATCTAACTACTTAACCTATCACAATCAGATTAAGCATTAACAACTTTAAGCCTCTCTAAGCACCTGATAAACAACATAAAGTGATTTCTTATGTTTTATCACTTAAACTAGGAAAGCTTAGTACTACTATTGTTAGTGTAGAACAACTTAGATGTGAGCCTACCATGAGCATAGCATGCATATCTAAGCCTCATATGAAATTAGCCTTCTAACTACCCTCCAAATACTACGCCCTTTCTAGCAATCTGTTAAAGATTTTCTCTCAACTTTATACCTTATTTAGTTTTTCACTTCATACACATATGGCTCAACCTGACTCTCGTACTATTCCACATAAAATCTAGAGGAGGCAACTTAAAAACAACGTCTCATTCAGGAGGTAACTATCTTATTGAAGGGTTTTCAACTTTAGGCTTTTAGAGCACCACAACTTACATACACACAATGAGATATTTTAATTTCTAAAACAATTTTCAGTCTCCTTTGATTTTTATGTATCTCAACTTAAACATGCATCTCACTAATACATGTTTATACAACTTAACAACTTAATCAACTAACAACTTACAACTTCATCAACTTTCGTTCATAAGCAACTTACAACTAAAGCAACTTTAAACATCATTATACGTCATCATATATCAATGCATAATGAACTATAATTATACAACACCATAAATCATGTGAGTAATCTGTTAAAAAATAAAATATATATTATTTTTAGTTGGTTATTATTATTATTATTATTATGTTGCAATATTGTTGAGCATTAGTGAGTTTGTTTTTATATTGATCGGGTCTTAAGGCATTTTAGAAGCAGTGTTTATCTTAAACTTAGTGGTGTTAATTAGTTATTATGCACGTTACAAAGAGTGCAGTTGTTTTTTTTATTTAATGGACAAAGTGTTAAATGAAATAGAGATTTTTTCCCGAACATCTTTGTTCACGTACATCTTCGTTCACGCTTTACTATTTTCTCTACACCCACTTAGTTTGTATCATAATCAATATACTACACTCATTCTCAACACTTAGCCAAATAACAAGTTTTTCATCCAACAACTGATGTCCAATGCCTGAAGTTATTAAGGTAAAAAGCCTCTAGCTTGCCCACACCTAAGGCCAAACCACCTACGCCCGATGTAGATAAGGTAGAGAGCCCATGTGTCAATCACGCTTGGCGTAGCTAGACCTACACCCGACCTCATCTAAGCAGAAAGTCTCTACTTTACTTATGCCTAATGCCATAAAACTCGCACTTGAAATCATCCAAACAAAGAGCCTCTATC
Source organism: Cajanus cajan (assembly GCF_000230855.2). Lineage (NCBI taxonomy): Eukaryota > Viridiplantae > Streptophyta > Magnoliopsida > Fabales > Fabaceae > Cajanus > Cajanus cajan. Next base: position 14,112,138 of record NC_138525.1, read on the forward strand.
TTGATCACGCTTGACATCACTCATCTTGGGTTCAACTTCACCAAGTTAGAGACTCCTTCAAGAAATCACGACTGATGCCTCTTATTCCACGCCTAACGTGACCAAGTAAAAGAGCTCATCGATGACCCACACTCAACACTAGCAATCTGGCATCCGGTGTCATTAAGGCAGAGTACCCCTAACTCAAGTCACACCTAGCATGATGAAGAGTTTTGCACTTGGCAGAATCTTATTTTGGCTCAAAACCTACAAGAATCACATTCCAACTAGCATGCATTTCCAATTTCCAACAATCATACAACATATACAACTCAATTCCAACAAATATATCGAAATACAACCATGGAAGAACAAGGATCATTAATTTCTTCTTCAAAGAAAAACCTTCACAAACAACTCTTAAAGCCAACATCTTCATCTCATAAATCCTAATCAATTTCAACCACAAAATGAGGAATTCATTTAGTATTCAACTATATTCAATCAATAAATTTCCCTTACCTCAAATCTAAAAAATAATGGGAAGAGGAAGGAAAATCAAAGGTCTTTGGGGTTGTTGTTCGACTTTCTCCACTTGATATTCCTGACCTCGAAATCTTGAATTTCTAATCTCTCAACTCTACTCAGCTACTAGGAAAGATCAAAGGCTCTAAGGAATTCAAAAAAAAGAAAGGAATCTTCCTAGTTCTAGAGTTCCTCTCTTTAAGCTTTCTTAAGATATGAATTTATGAAGTTCACGTCTTAAAAGAAATTTATATATCTTTTTTCTAAACTTGGTCAACTATACCCTAATTAAAACTACCTTAGTAACAACTTAACTCTCAAGGATCCCTTGACACTTAGAATTCAAAAACAACAATAAATAAAACAATTTAAAAATTAATCAATATATATCATATAATTAATAAATAAATCTTTAAAATCACAATGTTACTTATGTTAGATTTCTGGACAAGCAAAAATATTCTGTATCCCAAGTACATTGTAAAAGTAAAAGAAAAAAAGTGAAATAGAAAGGAAAAAAATTTGAATGATATCTATGTGTATATTTATAACAATTAATAATAATAATTTGGTGTACTGTATTGACATTCATATTTTTAAACTCTTTTACTCACTATTAATACACCTAATTATCTACTATAATAAAATTAACGACACATTTTTTTTTATTTTATCATTTTTTTTATTTTTTTTTAAAAAAATCATAAAGTGTCTCATTTTTTAAGTTAATCATAAAAGAAATAATTTCTTTTGATATAAACAATTTTTAGATAATTATATTTTTTTTTATAATTTCTATATTATATTTTATTTTTTTAACTACTAAAGAATTGTTCGAATTTTCTTACTATTAATCACTAAATTTTATTAATTTTTAAAAAATAAAAATACATAATATTTTTTATACTAGTTATGCAATAATAATTCTTTCGCATTGTTCTTGCTGAATTACCAAACTGCAATATACTCCCTCCATTTTTTTATAATCATTTTGGTATTATTTTTTATTTTTATTTTTCATTGTCACTTTTCTAAAATTAATGACTTATTAATTTTTTTTATTTTTATCCTTAGTAATCAATGTGTGTTTACTAAACAATGTATTTATTCATTTTCAACATACATATTTCCTCTCCAACTACTTAAAGGGTATAATAGAAAAATAAGTAATAAATACTTTAAAAAATTAAAATATCAATCAATTTCTTGATTCTTCTGCTTAAACCTTAAATGTCAAACAAAAAAAATGAAGAAAGTAACAATTAACAAGTTAACAACACTAAAAAAATGTTAACAAAACTGTACGGCAAGAAAACAGGCAAATAATTAGACTCAAAATTTGATAGCTCACTGTTAATTTATAATTATTTTAAGTAATTAATTTTCGTTGAAAATCATGAACATATGTAAAATGTAAGATAGGTATATTTTTTTTAACATAGTTTATTTCATACTCAAAATCAAAATTTAAACTCCAAATAATTTGATTAAAGAACATAAGTCACTATCACTTATGTCAACTAATATTAGTTATTATTAAATTATATTACATTCTATTATTTTTTATGCATAAAAAGAAAATAGAAAATATAGAAAAATTAAGAAATAAAGAAAAATTAAAAATATAATAATAAATAATAAGTAAATAACAAATTGAAGATAAAATAAGTGCACAAAGCACAATAATAATAAAATCTATAGTACTCAAATTTGTAAAAAAAGACTGTAAAGATGACCAAAATAGGAGTAATACTTGAAGTCTTGAAGAAGAAGAACTAACTTAAATTTTGGTTGCTGTTAAATTATTTTTGATAAAGAAAGACTATAAAGATGACCAATGAGAGTGGTCCTATGAAATTATTTTACATTCACCTTAAATGTGAATTCTTTATGTATAGGTGTCCTTTCCTATAATTCTTTTCTTCTATAATACTATCAAATGAGTTTTCTTTGGATCAGTGTTAATCAGATTAAACTTATGATTTAAATCACTTAACTTAACCCCTTGTTTTGGATAATGAGATTGAATGGAATAGAAAAAAAAAACACTTTTAAATAAAATAAGTATGTTTTGGATAGAAATCACTCAACATCTTATTAAATAATATTGTATCTATTTCTTTAAGTTAATTTTTTTAAAAAAAATACTTTTAAATATAAAAAAACCTAATTTCTATTTTATATGTTTATCTAAATTATTTTTTTTAAAAAGTGACTCTTACCTTTTTTTGACATATCTAGGAAGTAATTTTGTTCCAATGTAGTAGAATTATTATAGAAAAATGACTCTTGTTCATTTTTTTTAAAAATATTTTTTAAAATTCCTTTTATCTTATGTATGTTTATGATTGATATAAGTGTGTGTCATGAAAGATGTTATCTACTTTTATAAAAGGGTGAAGTGGTGCAATTGTAAGATGGTAGTTTTGTTTGGTTGAGATGAAATTAATAAAATAAATAAATAATTAAGGGAGAATGAATGTAAATAAGATAATGAAAATAAGTTAAAAATTTTAGTTAATAAAAAATAAGGAAATAAAAAATTAAAAGATAATAAATTTCACGTCTTTCTCTCTTCTCTTTTTATATATATTTTATTTCTTATTTATTTTTCTTCTATCAAATAACCAAATTTCCCTCTATCTTTTCCTTACCCACTTTTTTTTTCTCCTCTAACTCTCTTTCCTACCAAACATAACTTAAAGAAGAATTCACCATAGTCGAACTGTACTAAAAGAAATCTCACAATAAAAATGAGTTGTAGAATAATGGCCCACGTGGATCATCTTCCAGTAGGGCCCGATCCACGACCGCTCAGATGAGGGCCCACAACACATAGTCAGAGATTAATCATAATGTTTTTGCCGTAATCATAAAATAACATGACAGTACATAACAGAGAACCTACCGTAAAAATTAATCATGGCCACGGGTTGACCTTTCTAAATTTTGGTCATATTACACATGACACCATAACTTATAATTTTGCTGTCACTCTTTTTTACCCGCTTTTCACCCACCTATGTTTAGAATTTCTTAAAACAAGAAAAGAGAATCAAAGGAGAGTAACAAACAAAATTAATCCAGTTGGATTGAGTGCTTGAATGGAAAGAGAGAAAGAGAGAAAGAGTATGTTTCCATTTTAGAGCTAGAGTTAAGATGAAAAGAATAAAAAGTATTTTCCCTTATGAATCCAGTAATTCAATCAAATTAATTTATATTCTTTTAATTTAAAATTTTAATTATTTATTGCGTTAAACAAACTTTAAGTGACAATCATTTTAAGATTATTGAAAAGATTGAAAATCCAACTTGTGAGTGGCAAAAGACTCATATTACTAAATCAAGTGATCTAGAATTGAATCCCAACTCTTGTAAATACAGAAAACTTAAACTAAGAAAAAATGTCTATCTATTTGATATTTATCAATTTCCATAAGGAGATTGTCTTTATATTTGACAAAAAAAAAAAAGACTCATTGACACACACACATATATATATATATATTGAAAAACACACCATAAATGGATACAGAAATTTGCGGTTTTAAAAAAGATTTAATATATAATTCTAATTGTTATTTAATGATTTACAAAATAAAAATTTAAATATATAAAACAAAGTCATTCTATATACAGTTCAACACCTACATTAAGCATTAAGAACTGATATTCATGTTTGGGTGGGGGAATCAATATGCCAGTGAGTGAACTCTACACGAGCTTTAGGTACTTAGATTCTCACAATTAGACCAACAATATATTTTGAAATGTTTTCATTATTAAGTGGTAAAGAAAAGAAAAATCCTAAGTTTTACATTCGCTATAAAGTTAAAATAGAATATATAAGTGAAAAATAGTCATTTTATAAAATTAAATTACGTTCAAACCTAATTCTAAAAGCAAATGAATAATAATAATAATAATAATAATAATAAAGAATTAGTATGAAATAATATTTTTAATACAAAATATTTTGTATCATTCAATAATAACAAAAAATATTTTTATCATTAACTTTGCGGGCACAACATTTATCAAGGAAATCCAATACTATGAACGGGAATAACACAACTCTCTATTGTTACCTACCAAAATCATGAGTAATAGTAACTTGTAAGACTAGACATCCTAACTTCATAACCGATAATTTCTTATGCATATTGCATAATCATTTCTTTAAACAAAGAAAAGATCGCGCTAAAGCTACAAAATGAAAGTCAAAGTCATCTAAAACACTTGCCTCTAAATTTGGGAGTGTAAATTCAATTTTCAATTAAATGTTTCTCAGTGTGTAGATTTGCATAATTTAGGGTTTAGGATTTAGAGTTTAGGATTTAGGGTTTAAAGCTAAAATTTCTGATGAATCTAATAGAATACAATTAGTTATGCAATCTCTGAATCTTACCGTGAGCTGAAGAACCAATAGTTGGACCATGCGAAAGAGAAAAAAAAGGAAGAAATAAAGTATCAACCTCTCTTTCAGACAAGACAGTTTTCTACTTCTACTTCTACATTCTGTAGATTAAAAAACCAAATCCAACTAAAGGAAATGGAGGATTAAAATTAGGAATAGGAAAAAGTGGCTTTAAGTTTAATCTGCTGCACCTTGCCATAATGGTGATGATGTAGTGACGGCTAATTGTTACTTATCACTAATCATTAAACCAATAAATAAAAAGAAAGGTAAACTCTGTCCTTGGATTTAGAAACACATTCAACTAAACATTTAAAAAGTAGGCCAAGTAGAAATTCTCCTCAATTTTGACTTGTGCAATGTACCTCTAAACCTAGTTGCACAACTTACCCCAGTAGAGCTTGACTCTTCTGACTCCCATTTGTCTGTCCTCAACCACTCCTAAAATAACCCGTGAATATAGCTGGACACAAAAAATGAGAACAATTGTAGGCTTCCCAGTTCCCACTCATTTTCAAGAAATTTTATAAATTCATGCTATTTATTTACACTCCACAAAATATTCTACTTGCACATCCCATGTCTCATAGGAGTATGTGACGGAATCAGAGTGTACATCAGCAGAAAATAAAAGTGCTAACTATTCAAATGTGAGATGATGACCACGCAAAAGTGTGGGTAGCACTATCTTTAGAAAATATCCTCCATACATCTGATCAGTTCAATAAAATGAGGTGCAACATTAAAAATAAAAAATAAAGAAATGCTAGTAACATATTATCTAACACTTACTATTAGTTAAAATTTATTGAAAATCACAATTTTGTGTATATCACTCGATTTGGTAATTTAAAATTTAACTATTAATAAATAAATAAAATGTTAGAGAACGTGTTATTAACACGTTTCTTTAAAAAAATTGATGTCAGAAAAGGCTGAATAATCATAAATTTTCCACCATATTAAAGGCAACTAATCAACAAAAACATCATTCCTTGCTATCTCCAAGTTACCTATTCATGAATTTCTACAAAGCAAAGTGTTCCGCAACTTAACAAAAGGCAAGTTGACTTCAATTCATTTCTCTGTTCCGTTCACAAATAAGCTAGATAACCCGGTCAATTGTTATCAACTATCATATACTTCACAAATTGTATGTTCTAATACATACATATCAAATACCCCAATGCTTAATAAGATTTTTAAGAAACCTTTTATTAACAAACCTTTCAGCACTTATTTGGTACTTATTTTTAATGTATTCCTCAAGGCACACCCGATAGGAGAAGTCGATCCAGCTACCATCAGTTCTTACAACAAAAAGGCACCTTGGGTATAAATATAAGGGATGATGATCAACCTACAAGACAATAAAGTCACAGGCTGCACTTACTGCCATCTTTGAGAAAGAATATAGCAAGTAAATAAATAAATGATGGTAGCAGAAGTTTAGTATTTTTTATGTCAATCAGAGTAAATATACATTTACTAGGTAAATGCATTTGAAAGACACAGAAGCTTACAATTAAAAAAATGGCAAATGAGAATGCAAGAACATTCAATTGGATTCTGAGCTTTAGCTTATCAAATATCAATGAAATAAAGGGAGGTGGCAGTGGATATTCTGCATCACTGAAATTCAAACCAACAACATTCAAAATCAAGTAACGAAGGATAAATTGACATCTAATTTTAAGTGACCTACATTCCTTCATGGTTGGAACTTGGGAGACAAACTTGAATATCGTCTAAGGGTATTATCTTGTTCTCATGTCATCCTACCAATTATTAGTGCAGATGTTATCTGAGCAACTAATTGTATTGCCAAGCCAACAAAGCCATAGGATACTAAATAGTGTATAAATGTAATTGAATAACTACAGATTCAAAAGCTACTAGTGCAATACTTATGCACACCTAATGTAATCAGCAACACAATATACTAGTACATTTTATCTGATTGCAGTGATAACCTAGATGGTAATAGAAGATAGGAGTGCCTTTAAAATGCATTACATCAAAGAAGTGAGTGATGTTAAATAGCTGTTATAGCACTAATGCATTGTGGAATTCCTTTGATCCACAATTGCGTCTCCATCCATATGGGTATCGTGGTTGTGGCTTGTGCGTTGTATCCTCTAGTCATATCCGGTGAGTGTCCAGCCAATTGAAATTTCGAATTAATATTATGCCAACTTTTATGCATTTTATTTCTCTTTGCATACAACTTAAATCTTTTTACACATACAATTGATATATATCATATATTTCAACTGTTATGGATTTTCTGCCCGCTACACTATTTGTCTCAATGATATACCAGACTATCGGCTTTTTGCCATTTTCCAGAGTCCAGAATTTATAAGACTAGAGAATGCAGTTATTACCATCTCACAAGGCTGGGAATTTCATTAATTACACCCAAATTCCTCTACTTTTACTCAAGTTTGATTTTTGTCGAAGGTTTTAATTGATACATTTTCATCTACTTGGTTAAATCAAGTATCCTGCCAGTTTGATAGTGGTGTACACTGTCATTTCTTACAAAACAATCCTTCTTTATGATATGTAGACCTTTTTTTCGTTGACTTTGCTTACACAAAAATGAGGTTGCACAATGCCACATCACCAAAAAAGAGCATCAAGTTGATGTACATCTGACAACAGGAACTAAATAACATCAATTTAAAACCTACAGGGAAAACAATGTTGCAATTATAAGAACAATTGAGCCTAACAAGTTTCCAATATTATTTGAACATCAATCTGAAGATTTATCAGAAAGATATATGTACAATTTTTGAAAGTACATAGCATTAACTCATAGAAACTACCGAGCATAGCCCTATGAAAGGATAAAAAATAAAAGTAGATGACTTGCATTTTGCATATTTGTAGTTAGATCCTAGTGTCAAGGAGCAAGCAAGAGAGCAGCCATTTGATATAGGTCATCAAATTGACATTTGTTCTACATTAAGAGTAAAATGTAACAGATTTTGCAAAACATCTAAGAAGAAAGAACTTTGTTGATTATTTCAGATTTGTAGCTCAATCAAGACTGGAACTACAGTTATAGCATTAATTTACAAATTACAAAAAGTTTCTTAGATCTTCCAGTCCATTATTCTTGCTCAACACTCAACACTTGTTTGAGACATGCCTCCAAATGTATCATTTTGGGGTTAGCAAAGCGATAACCAAAAAAGTTGAACAAAATCAAATGAATGGCTTAATTTTTTGCAATTTTGAAGCATTTAAAGCATCTCCTTTTCAAGAGATTAAACATTCATAAGCAAACAAAATTGAGAGTCTGACAGCAATAGGATAATGATTTTCATGGGAAATCCATTTGATGTGTGCAAGGTATTTACCTGTTTTTATATACAGAATAGTTTAGGACCTTTCTACAAGTGGACCTTTAATCCCCTTTGATTTATGGATCATTCCCCAATTTCTTACTTGATCCAACTAACTCTGTTAACTTCATTTGCAAGTCATGGATATTCACCTTTTTCCTTCAAATTCCTCACTTTTCACTGCTAGCCTGGTCATTTCAGGTCTCTCCTCTGTTTGGACAAAAGCCCTTCAACTCACTACTCGCTAGAATAGTTCCAGCCAAACTAGGCATTTTCTGGTTAAGCTCATTGCTCAATTTCTCTGCTCTGCCCACTGTGTTGTATATGAAGCCCAAGTACTTCAAAAAATGGAAAAGTATCAGTGCTGTACCTGTGTGAGATACCGATACTCCTCAGATACTCTTGAATACGTATTCAAAAAATATCCAATCTTTTTTCATTTTTTTTAAATGAGAAGTATCCAAAAAGCTTGCCAAAAGCTTCTTGTGCAACCATATTCTTATGCTTGAGAGGAATCAGAGTACACATTCCTCTGTTCATTCTTTGAAGAAAAACAAAATAGATCCAAAATGGGTAGAATATTTGATCTATATGTATTTGAACCTTTGACTTTTGCCTATGATGAAGGGTATAAAAAGGAGCAGCAAGGTTGTGGCACATTAGCAAAGATGTACATCATCCACTTGCTAATGGTGCCAGACTTCTTGAATTAACATACTTGTCTCTAGAAAAACCAGACTTAGAAGCTATGCTTCTAAATGATGGTAAGGGGCAGAGGAGAGTGATACAAATAACATTAGACGATAATCTAGTAATCATGCTTTTGAGTCCTAGGCTATTGTATAGAGCTCATATTTGTTTTAAGTTCTACCAAAGATGCTATTACTGATGTAGTGAACTAAAATTGGTTATGGTATGAGAAGAAATTGTATTGTATATATTTTATTGTTATGATTACAAATATCCTTTTTGTGAATTGTGGCATCACAATTATGAATTAATGAGAAATGATAAACGTCTATTTCTTTACAAATATTCCACATCTACATGATTTTTCCTATAATCTTTTTAGTAATGTATCCGGGACATATCGTATCCTAAATTTAAAAAAAATTGTCGTATCTATGTATCTATGTAGTATCATACCTGTGTCGTACTAAGTATCCGAGCTTCATAGGCCCCATTTTCAATTTTCACTCAGAGTTCTCTGTTCTACATGTCCATTGAGTTGCAGTCTTGCCTTTCATTTTGTGGTTTGCAGCACAGGTCTCTGCTCTCTTTTGTTGATCATTTCATTTCTGTTTTTTTGTGCGTGATCAGAGTTCTAACGCTTAACTTCTCATTGGTCACTACCCAGTCATGATATCATAGACTCAGCCACAGGGAACAACTCCACAAAGCTCTATCACCTCAGTCTTTTGTGCACTAGTAAAACTACGAGTGATAACCTTGACATGGCATGACATATTTGCATTGGAGAAAATTTAGAAAGATGTTCACTTCAAATGAATGGTTGAAGTCTAAGATAGCTAATGATCCTATGGCAAAACCGAAAAGGATAGCCAACACTGTACTTATGTATGTGTCTACCTTTTGGAATGATGTTACTTACTTTCTTAAGGCTATGGAGCCCATGCGTACATTCTTAGGCTTATTGATAATTAAAAAAAGCCAGCAAAATGTTACACATGAAGGAATGGGTAGGGCCAAGGAAGCTATTCAAAAAGCTTTCAACAGAAATAAAATAGAGTACAAGGACATATTTGCTATCATTGATAGAATGTGAAATGACTAATTTTATAGTGAAAATAACCTTACCGCATACATCTTCATTGAAAGCTAGAAGACATTACATTAACACACAAATACATGTCTGTATGTAAGTATGTACACGTAGAAAGAAGTGAACGAGGCTTGATTCTTGAGTAAAAGAAATTACAAGACTTGGTTTCTATTAAGTTAACCAAGCAGTTAAAAAACATTATGATTGTTCTGGTTCTCCTAAATGACATTGATGATACAAATGAGTTAGTGGTGGGAGAAATAGGTGGCGATGGACTAATCGATAAGCTGCTGCCGCTGAGTTGGTTTTTGATGATGATACTTCGACTTGGTGTTGTTGCCAATGTAATAAGGGTCAGTGAGCCTTTTTTTTTCTTTTTATTAAAGTGAGCCTTTAAGATACACTTTGCAGTAAATGATTGTAGAGGACAGCTCCTAAGCCTTCAAACTCTAGAGGAAAGGGAAATGAAAAGGTATATATAGATGAAGAAGAAGGTGGTGATGATGATATTGAAGAGGAGGAGGAGGAATTTTCAAATTTAGTAGCAGCAAAGTGACTCAAATAAAAAGATTTGGAAGATCTTGGTGATGAGCACTCTGCTTAAGAAAAACTTGTATTTGAATTTGAAAGTTTAGTTACCTTAAGCCTTACAGGCTAAACTTGTTTGATTCTTTAACTTTTGCTATTAGTTACTAGGTACTAGTGTTTTTAGCTCAAAATTATGACTTTTAATTACAAATTATTTGGATAACTTTCTTCAATATAACAGTCATCCCGTTATCCACCATAACAAAAAGGACTACTATCCCCGATTGATAACTTGAGAGCAGACTACAAAAAACAAGACCTAAAACCTGTTGGATGCTTTTTTCACACTATAAAATTGTAACGGTGATTCCATTGCTTTGCCTTTACAAGCAGTTTACTATAGTTTACATAATTTAGGGCAAATGCAATCAGAAGTTGCAAATTAATACAAACACGGCAAGGTAAAGCAACTGGGAATCTGACATCGTACATTTTATAGATACATACATACATACTACATATCAAAGAATTGATGCATAATTGCATATTATTCACTTCACATAACACTATCACAATAAAGAATGTGAAGCTGCAAATGAAATTAACCATGCATAGCATTCACTTCACTTACCATAATGGAGTTCAAGCCACTTCCGATTTTATCTTCATAATGCGGATGGTAAATGAGAACGTTCTCCACCACGGCTCTTTCGTCCTCCATACTCAAATGCTCCCCGTTCATGTACCTGGCAAAGAGATAAACGTCGTCGTTTCACGATACCTATCCAAATAATTTAATCTCATAATACCTTGGCGAGTAGAGAATGTTCCTGGTTAGCGAAACGATTGGTTGAATGTCCCTCACGATCTTCTCTTCTTTCTCCTTCCACTCGAGGTATTCCTGGCTGCAGGTGTGGGTCCCGCAACTTGCGTTCGAGTTTGGTTCTTCCGGTGATGACGTGGCACTGCACCATAGACGGTGGCTCTGAGGTGCCGCCGCGGTGGACCCTTGGAAGCTACGCCACCGAAGGCGGTGAAGCAGAATGTGCCTAGCAGCCATTGCGGTTTGCGTCACGGTTTCTGTGTGAGTCGAGTTCAAATTCGATGCTCAACGAAAGCGGGTGCTATTCCCTATTTTGGACTGAAGGCCCGTTTGATTATGCAATGACCAACAGAGAGAAGTCCTTGAAGCCCAATAGAAAACTATTAGGCTAATAATTCGACTTTATATTATGAAAATTAATTATTAATACATTAAATTAGGGTCAAATAATATGGATCCTTGACTTATTTACGTTAACTCCTTTACCACAAAAATAACTTGTAAGAAATAATATTTTCAGACCATGAACCAACTATGAAGAAAATTAAAACTTGAGTAGATTAAGAAAGACATGATATAAAGATGTTATTTTAAATTTTTTTTCTTTTTGCTGAATAAAAAGGGCAACAGCCTAGAGGAAAGAAATTACATAGAAGAAATTAAGGCTACTAATTCATACCTTAATGAATATTGAGCAAAGACGGACGGAGAACTATAAAAAAAAAAAATAATAATAATAATAATAAATAAAAAAGAACAATGTTTTGATCTCTAGATAGACCATGTTTAACTAAACAATATGATGCATTATAATTCTGCCTCTAAATATGAATGAAGGAAACTTTCATATATGTACAGTTGGTGTCTTGAATTGTGATGATGTTTATAGCATCCCTATAATTAGATTGCATTTCCACTTGAAAATATACATGCTCTTTAATCATCTTAACATTAAGAAGAATTGCCAACAATTGTACTTGCAAAATCGAGATTGCACACAAATCACCCAAGAAAAAGGCCTTCTGCATTCCCTAATACTCCACCACTTGAAGCAACATAAGAGGTATGGGACCAAGAACCAACATAATTGAGGTGATAGTATTACCACTTATAGGACTCCATGTCCAACAAATATTCTCATGGGTAAATTTACTAGGCAATGCCTTTCATAGAATAGTTGTTGCATTCCACGTGTCAATCATCTTGCCAAGCCAAGCCATCAATTGATATGTATTCCATAATTATTAATGAAATACATGGTGATTCATCTTCAGCCAAAGTAGATCCAAAACAAATCTAAATGTTTAAGGCTAATATGAAGGAAGACCCCTTCCACCCTTCAAGTTTTTGATCAACCATGAGTGCAAATCACCTAAAAAAGAAAGAAAGAAAGAAAGGGTTAGTAGAAACAAGAACATAACAATTCCATAAGCATTTGACATAAAAAGAGTCTCTCGTACAACAAACCACATTTTCTCTCTCTAGTTCTCACAATGGGCATGAACTAATTAGTTATCTCTCTCCTAACAAGCTACATTTGTGCCCAACCATCATCCTCTAACAAATTTCCAAATATGAGCTCTAGATCCCTCTACACCTTCCCCCTTCCAAATCACACAATACAAAGGAATACTTGGAACATCACCCACTTTGGTGATCAAAGTGCACACACTTTTAAGATTAAAATTATCACCAATCATTGTCTTTCATTTCACAAAACCCTTACCCACCATATCATTTGTAGGAACATAAGATACTACTTGGCTAAAACCTCCAAAGGTAGCATATTTTGAAGATAAATCATGTCCCATCCCTCAACACTTTTAAAAACATCCCCCACATTCTTACTAACATCCCCTTCAATTAAATCTTAAAGTTCCAGTAATCCTAAAATTCCCACCATAGGCAACCAATCATCAAATAAAAAATTTGGTCAATGAATATTCCAAACACAGTTCTCCTTGAAAACATTCAAAATAGCTTTAATTTTAGTCCAAAGATTAAAACATCTATTATTATTATTTATTATAGGCATCAAACCCATACCACCTCCATATTTTGCTCGGACCACACTAACCCACATTTTGGGCAATGCATGTTTTTGACTTATGCCACATGCATTTAGAATCAAGTTGAGTGAGTGCATGTTGCATTAGGTGATTGTCTTGTGATTGTTGGTGAATTCTTATGTCATGAATTCTATGTTGTTATGTTTGTTATAATTTATTTAGGATTGTGAAGTTAAAATAAACACACAAAAGGGATTGAATGTATGTGTGTACAACATATGGAACATATATCATCAAGATTCAACATTTAAAATCAACTAAGTTGAGGTTTCATTCATCAAGACCATGCTCGATGCCATTTAGTTTACACCTGATGTTTGTAAGGTAGGAAGCCTTTAGCTTGCCCACGCCTGGTGCCATTCTACTTGCATTCAGCGTGGATTAGGCAAAGAGCCCATGTGCCCATCACGCCTGGCATGGTTGAACCTATGCTCGACCTCATCCAGGTAAAGAGCCTCTACATGATCCATGCTTGGCATCACACAACCTACACCCATGTTATCCAAGCAAAGAGCTATTGGCTTGATTAGGCTTGGTGTCACTCAACTAGGGTCCGACATTATTAAGTTAGAGAGTTTCCTTCTATCTCACGCCCAACGCTACTAATCATGTACCTAAAGTTGGTAAGTTAAAGAGCCTTTAACCTACATCATGCTCAACGCTATAAAGTTGTGTCCGACACGGTGGCGAATTTCACAATTGGCAAAGTTGTATTTTGATTCAATCCACCAGAAAATCAATCTAAAACTAATATGCAATGCATAACAACACAAGTATACACTTCAAACAACTCAAATTTAGCATCAGAATCAACATGGAACCATTCAAGGGAAGGATCACTGATTCCTTCTCATTTTACCAAAAACCCAAGAAACTACATATCATGTATTCACTACTCAATTCAAACTCGACTATAATTTTATGTATCCAAACAACATACAATTCATGCAATACAACAAGAAACAATCCTATATGCTAGAGCTATCAGAATGGGCCACAACCGATGAGCTAACCCAACTCACCACAGGTTCGAGTCAGGTTGGATTAAAAAAAATTACAAATTTCAGTACTGTTGAAAACTCAACCTAACCCACTAAGAAATTGGCTCACCCAAGTTAAACTTGTGGTGAGCCAGGTTGGCTCACCAATCCACTCATGTAAAAGAAAAAAAAAAACCATAGGGCCACAACCCACTAACAAAAAAATAAATAAATTAAAAGTGAGCCCAGCCTACAAAGCTCACACAATTTTGGCTAGATGTTATTTGAAATAGGTTTTATTTTAAAAAAATTTGGCTAGACATTACCAAAAAAAAATATAATGGTTGGATGCTTGGACATTAAAAAGATAGATATTTAAAAAAATTATGGCTAGCTGGGAATTAGGAATATATATATATATATATATATATATATATATATATATATATATATATATATATATATATATATATATATATATATATAGGTTGGTCGGTTAAATGGATTGATTCACTTAAAATTTAAAATTAAGTGAGTCAATTCATTTACCCCACCAACCTATGGTGGGTCGAGCCATGCTTTTTGTAAGCTCACTAGAAAGTGAATCGGGTTGGGTTAACCCACCTATTAGTCAACTAGTGATGGGTTAGATCAGACCAGACGGTTCGTTTTGACAGCTCTACTACAAGTTTCCTTTATCTTTGATCACCTAGAATAAAGATAGAAGAAGGATGAGATCCTTTGGGGAAATTCACACAACTTTGAGATATCTAATTTTTAGCTCCAAAAGCTTTGAATCTCTACATAGCTACTCAATCTAACTTTGGGGAAGGCTCTAGACTCTTTGGTAGACTCAAAAGAAGGAAATGTCTCTGGCTTCGGAGCCCCTCTCTCTAACTTCTCTATAAATTTCTTAACAAATGAATTTATGAAGTTCAAATTTTAAGGAAAACCTTCTATACCTTCCCTGAAACTTGATCAACTTTGACATCGACTCAAAACAACTCTTAACCAACTATATTAATAAGAATTTCTTAATCCTTAGAATTTTACAACTATTTAACAACTAAACTTACAATTAATTAAATTAATCAAATCAATATTTATCAGTAAAATCCACAATGTCACACATGGCATCTCCAGAAACGACAAAAATTGCTCGAGTTTTTTTTTTACTTTTAATCCATTCCAATCAATCAACTCACAATTTAAGCCCTAATAATACTATCTTGAACCATTAATTACTCATTTACTAAACCAATTTCTCGCTCTAGTTCCATTATTCAATCTTTACCTCTACTTTATAAAATTATAGGTTCTCATAGTACTTTAATAGCACTCAAAAGGAATTCAATTCAAACACCCATACAATTCAATCAGGCATCATCAAGTACAACTAAAAACAAACATCAACAATTGAATTTAGATAGACAATTATATCTTAGAACACAAGAACCAAGGAGCTCTCAAGATCCCATAAAGAGTAACAAAGAACAAATAAACGTTGAAAGAACTTCAATAATGGCAAGGATATTGTAGTGCGATTTTCTCCTTCAGCCTCGAACCTTTTCTACAGGTTCTAACAATAGAGGACATTTTTAGACAAAGAGAAGAATGAAAAAAGGTATCTAGTTAACCACTGTTTTCCATTTACTAGTAGAACTATAGGCTATTGGGCTTCAAAATTTTGTCCAATAGTTCACGAACACTTATTTTTCTCATATATAACCAAAATCAACCCAAATATAAAAGCATTCTATATTAGTTTTATTTTCTAAACATCATTTTTATTCTATAAAACTCATTTAATTAACTTTTAAAATATCAAATATTTTATATATATATATATATATATATATATTTTAAGAAAATTGGGTTGTTGCAGATTTTATAAGAGGGACAGTAACAAAATATAAACAAAATAAGCTAATTTGATTTGCATTTTTAAATAAAAAAATGTAAAATTACATGTATGTGTTTGTGTTATAATTTTTTTTTAAATATTTATCTTGATCAATTTGATTTTATTAATATCTTAATTATAAATTAAATAAAGGTCAAACTTACATGATTGACCAAGCTAATTAAAATTATGAATTGGTTAGGTTGTCATTCAAATTGAGTTTAGAAGTGTAATTTATACCTTTTCCAATTATTGCTTATATTTTATGTCAATTTATAGTCCTTATTTAAATATTATATATATATATATATATATATATAATTTGCAAGTTATAAATTATATATATTTAACGGACCAAACTATGATTTGGTGGCATGTTCATCAAAACTTTTAATAATACAACTAATTTTGTTTTTCTAACAGCTAAAATTTAAACTAAATATAAAGAAAAATTAATATTTTTTCTTATTTTCTTATTTGAATTTAATTTATATACATCGACTGTCTTTTAATTACAAGTTACTAAATATAATATAAATTTATTGACTTTATAATATCTATTTAAAAAGTTATAACTGAATTGATTTTTAATTGGTTCTTATTTTATGTAACAATTGATCCACGTATCAATAATGTTTTATAGTGGACAATCTACAATGGTTGTCCTAAGGATTTAATTTATTTATTTATTTTGGTGGATATACTTCCAATGATTTATTATGAAGGAAATGGCAGTTAGGACTTAGGATCAAGACAGCACCATTCGATGATTTTTCTAGGTTATTCATTATTATTATTATTTTTTTGAGAGGAGGTTTTTTCATTATTTTTCATCACATTATTATTAGTCCCCAACTCCCCATTCCCATGCGTCACCACCCAAAGAAAACAGCTAGAAACACCATTTGATTTGTCTTGATTCTCTGTTATCATTCAACGCATTACTATTCGTCCCATGAGTCACAACTCGAACATAACAACTAACTTTTAGTCGCAACGCATTATATACTTCTATTTAATCTAATCATCGTAAAAATTTTATTAATTGATTTATAATATAATGGTAGTATGGTTTTAAAAAAATTAAATGGTAGTATAGAATTTTTTTTATATCTTTAATTATATATAATTAAATAAATATAATATTTATAAAAAATAATTATACTTGAATAACTTTAAACAAAGGTAGACAGTATCACATTATAAATTTAAATTTTAAATGAAAAACCTAATTATTACAAAATCAAGTAAATATTTTTAAATACAAACAATATTTTATGATCATACAAAGACTTGACTCTCTTAACTATATTCATGTTGCACTAATAAAAACATTTTTTTCCTACACAAAGGCAGGGTCAGACATTCAATAAGGCAATTAAGGTCATTGCCTAGAGCCCCCAATTTACAAGGTTTCTAAAAAAAATTTAATAGTAGTATTATTGATATAAATTAATTTTTAAAAATTAATAATATTTGAGATAAGATCCAATATTTTATAAGACACATATTTTACATATTTTATATCTTATTTTCTTATTAAAATTACTTAAAAGACAATAACCCATTTATTAGTTTTTGTAAATGAAAAGTCACTTAATAGACACTACTGCTTATTTTTGTCTTTTATAGATGGTAGATTTTCAATCTCTTTGTTTCCTCTTTAGTCTATCTCTTTCTCATTCTCTCTCCATTGTCATTCTCAATTCCTTATTCACATTTAATTTGAGAGCTTGATTGGGAGTAATACGGTTCTGCCTTTTTTCTTGATTGATTCCTACTCTATAAGATCCTTAAAACTGCTAAGCTAGTATAATTATGGGTGCTGATTTATTCTTTGTTTGCTTCTTCTACCAAACAGTGGAAAATCTTACAAGAAAATTTATCTAAGTTTTCAGTTAAATCACTATCTCAAACTAGATGGGAATGTAAAATTGAAAGCGTTAAAGCCATAAAGTTTCAAGCGCAAAAAATAAGGGATGCACTTGTTCAATTATCGAAAATTAGTGAAGATCCTAAGATAAAGAGTGAAGCCATGTGTTTAGAAACTTATGAGATGGAGAATTTTGAATTTTTATTAGGAATGAATATTTGGTATGATATACTTTTTGCGGTTAATTCTATAAGTAAGATTATGCAATCTAAAGATATGCATATAGATGTTGCTATAGATCATTTAAGAGGTCTTATAACTTATTTAAAAAATTATAAGGAAAATGGTTTTGCATCTGCATTAGAATCCACCAAAGAAATGGCTATTGAACGGGATATAGAGCCTAAGTTCAATGAAAAACCTAAGATTCATAGGAAAAAATATTTGGATGACATTGATAGCGATGAGATAGCTCATTCTGCTGAAATTTCTTTTCGCATTGATTCTTTTTTGTATATATTTGTTTACGGTGAAAAACGTCGTTTAAGGGTTCTTTTTACTCGAACTAGCACGTAAATGGTTTCAATTTAGGATTTGTGATTTAAGAACAGGAAAAGGAGTGAACAACTTTAGTAATTACTTGTTTCTAAAGATTCTTCTATAATTAACAAGCAATAATTTTCACACATATAAATGCTAAGATGAACAGAATGAATAATTAAGATACTTGCAATACAAATCATAGTTCAACTTGCATAATGTTCCAGAGTTACAATATCAAAGTAATATAACTACGTGATTAAAGGAAATAAATAAGAGAACTATGCTAATTCTACTCCTAAAAAGTAAAAGAAGAGTGGCCGAGAGTCAGTCATACCCAAAAACGATCTTGTGCACGAAAGCCATATGTATGTGTAGGCAGAGAGGGCTTCAGAAGTTAATTCAAGTATGAGTTTTTCCGACCTCTGTCACGGTCCGTAATCCTTGTATTTATAGAGCAATCAAGAGCGGTTAATTTTGTGCACGTACATCTCTAACTCATAACTGCTATCCACTATGCTTGCTACGTGGTCTTGAGTTATAACTTCCTTTAACCGTCCTCCCACGTTCATATTAACCTCTCGACCTACCTGTCCACACATATGTTAACTTCTCGATTTAGACGTTTGACCACCTTCATGTGACCATTGGTACTACACTTTCACTAGTTTTCGAGCACAACTCTTCTCGATCTCGAATATTTGCCACTGGAAAGTGTTCATCTTCATATCATTTTTCGAGGAATCTACATGATTGTTTCGACTTGTTTGTAGTTTTTCGAGTGGGTCCAACAAGTGCCCCCCCTAGGAATTCGATCTTGATATATGTATCGATATAAAGAAAGTCAAATTCCTGTACATTTAAAGAGTTGAATCCCTGTATATTTACTTGAAGTACGTTTACTTGAAGCACCTTTTTCGATGATACCCTAGTCTGGCTCGTTTATGGATTCGCACTGAATGTATATGACCATTGCAGCGATATTAATGACAGAAACGGCGCGTGCTTCCTGTTTGTTTACTGTTACCAAAATATTTTGGCGGCTGTTACAATCATTTAATTCGAATTTTTCCTTGTGGGCTCATTTACCTTAGGCCCATTAAAACCCTTTTTACCTTGTGTGAAACTCATTTTTACCATTGTTTTTCTTCGCGCCCAAGCTTCTTTTGCTTTCTCTCTGCCTTTTCTCTAGATTTTCTTCTCCGGTGAATCCTGTGCTTTCTTCTCCGGCGAACCCTGCGTTCCTTCTCACAATCTTTACTCTTGTGACTCAATGGCCTCTTCTGCTGCTTCCAGCTCCGCTGCTGTGATCTCTACAACTTCTCCTGCTGCTGCCTCTACCTCTACTCCTGTCTTAGCCACAACCGCCGCGTCCACTATGGCCACTGTCGCTCCTACTCAGGGCACTCCTTTGCTCATTACCAATGCTCAGGTCCGCAAGGTTCAGGGGGGCGATGATACCTTCGTTCCTATCCCCGGCATGGAGGAGGCCAGTTTGAAGATATATCAATCTCAGGTACTTCTTCCTTTCTCCCTAGAGAATGGTTCTATCCATGCTTTTCTTGGTCCTTTTGCCGGTCAAAACAGCAAGAAGTTTGGTAATACCCTTCTTCCTGAAGACGCCACCACCATCCCTTTCATTTACTCACCCAAGATAGACCTAAATCTCTTTGCTGATACCACAAATTTTTTTAGAGCTTTTCCCCCTGTTAAAGAAAGGCATTTATCCTGGCTAACCCGTATAGAAGCCTCTATGTCTTCTGAATGGAAAGAGATAGGTATTTTTGAGTTTATCCAATTAGCCAAGTTTGACCTTCACCTTTTTGATCCTCAAATGCTCCTTTTTGCCATTTTCTTTTGGAATAGAGAAACTAGGGCTTTCGAGTTCCCTTGTGGTTTTGTTTGCCCCACTTTGCTCGACATTGCTGCTATAACAGGGTTACTGCCTCTTGGGGAGAGGTTTCATCTTAATGCTTTTGAGGAAGAAGTCTCGATCAAGGATATCTCGATCACCTGGGATAAAAAAACCTATCTGGCTTTCATTACTGCCCATATGGGACAACCTGGTACACCTGTTTCCTCTTCAGAGCACATTGCTTTTCTAATGTATTGGTTGTCGGCCTGTGTTTTCTGTACTCCTTCCCTCCAAGTCCCAAAATATTACTATGTTCTAGCTCAGGCCCTTCATCTGAAGAAAAAGATATGTTTGAGCAAGTTGCTTCTAGCTTCCCTATACGCATGCCTCGACGAAGCTTCTGAGAGTCTTTCTCGAGAGTCAGGGCCTCGAAATCTTTCCGGTCCATTATGGCTGCTCCAACTATGGCTCAACGCCATTCTCGAGAAGAGACTCTATTTACCTTCAACTCCAATTTCACTCTGTGAACTCGAAGGAGCTTGTTTGACTACCCTTACCCCACGGAAACGTCTGGTAGATAATTTTGAAAAATATATTAGAGCGTTTCTTAGTTTCACTGAGTTCACCGAAGATTTAGCCCCTTTTCTTCGACAAAATTTAATAGGTCCAGTCTGGCTACGTCAAAATAATCAGGTTGGGAGCATCAATCCTTCTTCAACTGACATTTGGTTTGGGTTCTTATCATGGGACGACATCTTCTCAGGCATGAGGCAAAAAGATGTTAGACTCTACCCTTACCAACCTCAGTTATTCGCTCGACAATTTGCGCTTTGTCAAATGAAGCCTCTTCCTCTTCGTCGCAAGGAAAGCATCGATGCAGATATTTGTGTCGACGAAGGGAATTATGAAGAAGTCCTCAATTTCATCCTTCGACCTGACAAAGAGCTCAAGCTTACACCCTCCATTTTTTCTCCTTCTTTTTTGGTTTCACAATGCTACCTTCGATGGTGGTGTTATTATGTTGTAGATAAACTCATCAATTTTGATGGTTTTTTGAAGAAGCTGATTAATTCTCCTCTCTCTTGTTCGCAGGGTCCTAAACAATCAGGTACTTTCAAGAATCAAATTATAATTTATCAATTCGAGCAATTTTTTAAAGTTTGTTATCGACCCGACAATGTGCATCGAACCATCTTTGATGCTTCTATCTCCTTATCGAAAATGGTACAAAGGAACATCCGCTCGAAAAGGGTAATAAACCCTCGAGGTAAAACCGTTTTCGAAAAATTTTGTCCAAAACATATACCTCATCTTCCAAATGCTCTTTTTGGTTTAGTTAAGCATTTATCTCACCCTCCATGGGTGAAAACACTCGACCCGTTTTACCTCGAGCGCAAGGAGATTCCCGTAAAAAATCGAGTTACCTATGCGCGATGTTCCGTGTATGATTTTCCTCGAGGCAAATGGTGGCCACTATGTTGGGTCAATAACGTTAACCCTCCTCCTGGTAAACAACTTTGGCCAAACCCTTAACTAAACATTCGATTTTGTACTTGTCTCATCTTTTTCCCTCAAATTTCGCAGATGTCATTCCTCAACGTGTTCCACAACATGTTGAGCCAACTCCTAACTGGGAAAGTGATGATGATGCCCAAAAACCATCATTGAAGGGTCGGAAAAGAAAGACTGCTTCTGAAAAAGCCACTCTTCGTTCTGAGGTACAGTTTTTTACTCACCATCTCTTTGAGCCTTTTCGATTAATTCTCTTCATTCATTTTATCTTTTCCTACTTTTCGTATTTCAGAATATCGAAATTTCTAAAGAAAAAAAAGTGGATTCAAGCAGTACTAAGACAGTAAGAGAGCTCTTTTACCTTGAATTTTCTTATCCCTTTAAATCCTACTCATTTTGTTTCCTTACTTTCAGGTTTCGACCACGAAGAAGCAGGATAAAGGAAAGGGAAAGTTGGTAGTTTCTCTTACTAAAAAAACTCAAAAACCTCCTACTGGGAAGCTTCTTCAAGATGCTATGAAATCAGTACCCAAGGTATTCAACCAATAATTTGTTTCCGACTGGATTTTTGTTAAATCTTTCTAACACTATTTACTCATCAGGGTATTGATATCATTGATGTTGATTCCTCTCGAGACATCTCGAGAAATATTCCTCCTGTCACTGAGGCGTCCCAACAGGTTTACTCACGTTCTTTCCTATTTCATCGTCTGGCTCGAGATTTGTTCAATAACCAAATGTTTATGATCTTCTCTTTTGTTTATAATTGGTCACGTCTCAGTTGAATGTTACCGAGATGGCTTCGATAATGGCCTCCATCCAAATTCCTCCTCAAATCAAAGAGGATAAGGTTCCCCAGTCGGAACCTTTAGTCAATGCAGAGACCTTGCACGACTCCGTTTAAGGTGATCCTTCTTTTGAGCTACAACCTCCCTTGAGTCCGAACAAGGGTATATTTCTTTCAACTTTACAACTTTATCATCATTTTTAATGAAACCTTCTAATATATTTTCTTTGTACAGGTTCGACTGAATCGCCTCGACCCTTCACAACTTCCCCTTCGACTCAAGGCGGGGTCACTTCTTCTGTCCAAGGTCTTTCGTCAATTCCTTCTCCGGACCTGGACTTGATGAGCTTTTTCGACGACGAAGATGAAGATATCAATAGTATCTTCAAGGTCTTGGATAATTGGACAAGTGGTCCTTTTGGGTCGGAGAAGGAGAAAGAGAAAACCGTCGAGCACGTCTTTGAGGTTCCTTCATATCAATCTTTGCTTGATTCTTTTCGAACAAAGGCATATGTTGATGATCTTGATCAGGCCTTCCTTATTCCTGAGTTCAAGACAGAGGTTGAACAAATGATGGACGATCTTTTATCTTACTCGAGCCTTCCTCCTGAGGTCCATTCTGAGTTGCAAGAGTTTGTCAAACCTTTTAGCCTCGCATGGGACCTTCGATCTCAATGGTCCACTTCCTTTCAAGAGGTAACCCATGTCGAGGTTGAAAGCGAAGAAGACCGTGCTAAACTCGAAAAGCTCCGAACTGACTTGCTTATGATCAAAGACTCAACGGCGGAAATGGTGTCTTCTCTGCAAAAATTACAACAAGAAGAGAAGGATATAGAAACCACCATCAAGTTTCTCCAACATGAGTTAGAGAAGGCTCGCTCGAAGAAAGATGCTATTAAGGTTCAAAGTCAAGAGATCAAGCAACGTCAAACGGGTCTCAAAGAGGAAGGCAAGGTTATCTCTTCTCGACTTGCGAAGACCTTAGAGCAGAAAAAACATTTGGAAGCTCAAAGTTCCTCTCGAAGAAAGCGTTTGGACGAGGCTTACAAGGCTTTCAATGATTTTAAATCAAAGTTTTGTAATAATTAGATTTCTTCTATTTACCCTTGAACAATCAATATTCTATCCTGTTATGAAAGCACTTTAAATATTTTCCATTTATTACTTTGCTTGCACTCGAATTTACTTCTTTGATCACATATGCATTACTTGAATATATTTGCTCGACTACAAAGGGACCTTCCCAATTATAAGACCATTTACCTAGATATCGAGATTTTTGCTCCATGGGAAGAATTACTTTTAACACCAAGTCACCCACTCGAAAACTACGTGCTTTGACTCTCTTATTGTATGATTTCTCGACTCTTTCCTTTTGTCGAACAATATTTTGCAACGCAATTAACCTTTCCTCCTCTAAAGAAATCAACTCATCATACATTAGATTCCAATAATCATCAGTAGGTAATTCATTCTGTTTCTGTATATGAATTGATTGTAAGTTAATATCAATAGGAAGGATAGCTTCATGCCCATACACTAACTTATATGGAGTAGTTTTTGTAGCATCTCTCGGAGAATTTCTATAGGCCCATAGTATTTGAACAAGAGTTTCATGCCAACTTCGAGGCCTATTTGATACGTGCTTTTTAATTAGCCTAATCACTACTTTGTTAGCTGCCTCGACTTGACCATTTGCTTGCGCATAATATGGTGTTGAAGTTATCAACTTAATCCCTCTAGATTCTGTATATTGAGCGACTTTTCGACCTGTGAAAACTGTACCTTGATCAGTTGTAATTGTTTGGGGAATCCCAAACCTTGTAATAATGTGATCTTCGATGAAATTAATTATGTCATTTTGCTCAACATCTTTTAAAGAAATAGCTTCAACCCATTTTGTAAAGTAATCTATGGCAACCAAAATATATTTGTGATTTTTCGAAGAAGGTGGGTGTATTTGTCCGATTAAATCCATTGCCCAACCCCGAAATGGCCAAGGTTTGATGATCGAATGCAACTCACTTGCTGGTACCTTTTGTATTGGTCCATGTTTTTGACACTCCTCACAACTTTTTGCGAATTCGATACAATCTTTAATCATAGTTAGCCAATATAAGCCTTTCCTTGACAAAACCCATTTCATCTTCTTTCCAGCTTGATGTGCTCCACAAATGCCTTCATGAATTTCTGCCATTGCTATATAACCTTCATGGTCTCCCAGACATTTGAACAAAACTCCGTCGAAGCCTCTTTTGTACAATTCATCGTTTAGTAAGAGATAATTGAGAGCTTGGAGTTTAATCTTCCTTTCGACCTTTATATTAGGATTTCGCAAGTATTCGATCAATTCGCTCCTCCAATCTTGTTGACTTGCTGAACCTATACTTAGAATTTCTCGATGGTCTAACACTTCACTTTCTGTATGAATCAGATATTCAAGACACTCTTTACTGATTTTATATCCAGAGGCTATCTGAGCCAATTCATTTGCAATAAGATTTGAGTCCCGAGGAATGTGTTGTAACTCTACTTCACCAAACGTGTCAAGTAACTGCACAGCTCGAGTCTTGAATTCAATTAATTTTTCATTTAAACACTTATACTCTCGAGTTAATTTTTTGATGACCAGTTGTGAATCTCCCCGAATTAATACATTTCGAGCACCTAATTCTTTGAGGATTTCGAGTCCTGTTATTAATGCTTGATACTCGGTTTCATTGTTCGAGTATCCTTTGTATGTCTTAAATGATAACTTAGTCGGGACCCCTCCGGGAGAGATGATTAAAAGACCTATTCCAGCGCCTAACTCGTGTTTCGAACCATCGAAATATAATTGCCAAGGCTTGGTGGTTAGGTAATTAACTTCTTCAGTTTCATTCGAATGATCTGCAAGAAAATCTGCAATTATTTGTCCTTTAGTTGCTTTTAGCGGCTCGAAAGTTAATGAGTATTCAGTTAACGCGAGTGCCCATTTACCGACTCGAGAATGTAACACAAGTTTACACAACATATATTTTATCACATTACTTCGACAAAGTATTACAACATCACGAGTCCTAATATAGTACTTCAACTTAGTACACGCAACATAAAGACTTAAACATAATTTCTCTAAAGGGGTATATCTAAGTTCTGCTCCTACTAACATTCGACTTAAATAGTAAATGACTCTCTCGATGCCATTTTCATCATCTTGCGCCAGCATGCCTGCAATAGTCGAATCATTAGCTGAAATGTACAACTTCAGTTGCTTCCCTTCAGAGATTGGTGCAAGTACTGGAGGATGAGCCAAGTAATCTTTGATATCATCGAACGCTTTCTGGTGCTCTTCATCCCATCAAAATTCTTGCTCCTTTTTTAAGCGTACAAGAGGAGAAAATACTTTAGTTTTACCAAACAAGTTCGATATGAATCTTCGTAGAAAGTTTACTTTACCTAGGAGAGATTGAAGTTCCTTCTTGTTCGATGGAGGTTTAGTCTCCATGATGGCTTTCGTCTTATTTCGATTAACTTCAATTCCTTTCTGGTGTATAACAAACCCCAGAAATTCTCCTGCAATTAGATCATGGAATATTAAATTCATTGCCCTCTGATAAGTAGCACCATCATTTTTTAGTCCAAATGGCATCATCACCCATTCATAGACGCCTAAGGCACCTGCAGCGGCATCTATCATAGTTTCAGCAACGGGCATAGGGTACTCATCCTTGGGAGTTGCCATGTTGAGATCTCGAAAGTCAATACAAACTCTGAGTTTTCCATTTTTCTTTATAACTGGCACTATATTCGAGATCCAGTCAGGGTATCTCGAAGTTCTGATGAAATTTGCCTTCAACAATCTCTCAATTTCCCCCTTGATTTTCTCGATTACTTCAGGAGCAAATCTTCGGGGACTTTGCTTCACGGGTTTCTTTCCTGGGATCATGGGTAGCCTATGCTCCACCAATTCTCGATCTAGTCCTGGCATTTCATCATAATCCCATGCAAAGCAATCTTTGTATTCATGCAACATTCGAATTATCTCCTCTTTCAGCTCCCCTTGCAAGAACTTGCTAATATAAGTGACTCGCTTATTCTCGACGGTTCCCAGATTAACCTCTTCGAGAGGATCTTGGGATTCTAACTTATGTTCTTCATTAGCGGCCTTTTCGAACCCCAAGGGTGAATCATCGAAAATACAGTCCAGTTTGAGTTCTAGCTCTTGCTCTTTACCTTCTTTTGTCTTCTCGACCTCTAGGTCTGTTTTTTCTTTTTTGCTTTTCATTTTTATCTGAGACTCCTTGGTCCCTTTGATTTTCTGTTTTTTGTTTTTCTTCATTCTTCTTTTCGATTTCGAAGTCTTTTCCCTTCCTCTTTTGTTTTCCTTTCCTTATTGACTCGAAATCCGTCTCCTCTTTCTTTTTTTGTTTTTCTTCGGCCAAAATGGCCGTGCTAACCTCATTGTCAAACTGATCTTTTGATCGGCCACATAGGCCGATATTCGAGCTAAGAAGCTCGAGTAAGGATCTTCTTCCTTCATTCATCCAGTGGAGCCGAATTCTTTTCGGCTCGAATCACAAATCCTCTCTTCACGTCCCAACAAAAGGTTTTCTTGACGCCTTCCTCTTCATCCATCACCCCAGAATTATAGGCGTCGAATGGTTTGGTCTTGGCAAATGTTGTCAGTTGTTGATCAGCAAAATACATGCCAACTTCATAAGTCTTCTGATCAGCCTCGAGAACCTCCAATCCTTCATCTTCATTCCAGAAGAAAATCCTCTGGTGAACCGTGGAAGGAACAGCACCTACCCCATGTATCCATTCTTGACCTAGCAGGACATTAAAATTCGCCTTCGATGGCGTCACTATAAACATAGTAGTCCTCTTCACACTCCCAATCTGCACATCCAACAAAATCATACCTTCAGGGTGTGAGGACTTTCTTGCGTAGTCCGAGATCATGATGTTGTGAGGCTTTAAATCAGCCAGAGATTTTCCAAACCTTTTCAACATTGTTTTGGGCAGGATATTCACAGCGGCGCCTCCATCGACTAAAACCTTATTCACCTCCTGCCCCTCAATCATCAAAGTTAGCAACAGGGGCTTGAGGTGTCCTTTCATTTCCTCGGTGGGAGAGTCAAACACAGCTGAATTGAATTTGGGTACGACCCTCGAGATTTGATTGACCCATATAATCTTGGACTCATAATTGGGGTCCTCGAAGACGTCTTCCTTGTTGATATCCTCTTGTTCATTCACGGATTCCATAGCACCAGCATACTCCGAAGGTAAAATGGAAACTACCCTGCAAATATCTTCGAGAGAATCCTTGAAACCGCTCGCGAAGCAGTCCGTTATCATGTCCTCATCGTCTTCGATGAACTTTCCGGAGGACTCCCCTTTTTGAGGAACTGGAATCGAAAAACGATTTCCCCCCATACCTTCAAAGGTTGCTTTTCGCATCCTTTGCTGCCTTCCCCATTGGGTTTTCGTTAAGTTGTTAAATGGCTGTCGGAAGCCACGTCCATATCCCCCAGCCGGAATTCTAACATTCCCAGTAGTCAAATTTGAAAATTTTCCTGCATTTCCATGCACCGGATTCCCACTGCCAGTCATTACTTGATTACCTCGACCCATAATAGGCCTTGGTGGTGCATTCCATCTTCCAACAGGTACATTCGCATTCGGCACAAAAGTATTTCCGAACCTAGATGAGTTATACATCTCCATCTTCCCAACAAGGGCATTATATTGTGGCATATGAACTTGCCTCATGGTCAAACCAGCATTCGACCTAACATTGGGTTTTGCCTTCTCACGCAGCTTTTCAGCTTTGTAATTCTTCATCATTTTTGACTCCTCGAAATCCTTAGCCGCTGCCCTATCGAAGACGGCACTGCATCGAGGACACAACATGACCTCTTTATCAGCCTCTTTTTTCTTCGACAGAAACTCCACCAGACTATCCCCTTCCTTTGGGTATATAGGTTCTTGCTCTTTAGCAAAGTCCTCCATTAACTCCTCGAGCTTCTCGTCAGAAATAGGTTCAATGCTATCATCGTCCTCAGCAGCGACATCCACCATGTTGATGGGCATCGAAACTGGTTCAACGTAGCCAGTATGGGCAGCAAATGGATCAACATCCACCTTCATTTCCTTTTCTTCAAAAGCCAGGCGACCATCAGTAATCGCCTTCTCGATGAAATCCCTGAAACACACACAACTGTTAGTCCAATGTCCATACATATTATGATATTTGAAGAATCTCTTTCCTTTTCTTTGCTCGAAAGGTGGAATTTTATGATTCTCTGGGAGTATAATCTGTTTATCTTTTAACAAGATATCGAATATCTTTTCTGCTTTACTCACATCAAAACTATATTTCTTAGTCGAATTCCCTTCTACATTATCTCCCGGTTTTAACATTTGACACCGATACGTAGGTCCAGGACGTAATTCTGCTAAGTTAATCTCGAACTCTTCACTCGAAACCTCACAGTTAGAATCCTCGCTAAGATCAGAATTTTCTAGATACGCTACCTTCTCCTTTCGAACAAATTTGTCAAATTTTCTTAACCTTTCTTTTTCTAACTTAATTTGTTCGATCATTCTTACCTTTTCAGCAAGCTGGGCCATATCCCTCAATTGTTCATTTACTAATTTCTTGCGTATCGAAAAATCTAGCCCTGTTGCTGCAATTCTAACTAATTCATGTTCAGGTATATTAGTATAGCATCGAGACTTCAATTGCCTGAACCTATTTAAATAGTCATCTAAAGTTTCATTATTTTGCCTTTTAATGTTCATTAGATCGACTATACTAACTTTCGTTTCCTCTTTAAAGAAATGTTCATGGAAGCTACCCTCTAACTGTACCCAAGTATGTATCGAATTAGGAGGTAAGGTGGTAAACCACGTAAAAGCATGCTTGGTCAAGGAACTATGGAAATACTTCATTTTCAAATATTCATTATTTGCTAAATCCCCACATTCGACCCCGTACCTAGCTATATGTTCGACTGTTGATTCAGTCAATTCTCCTGCGAATTTCGAGAACTTTGGTACTTTTACTCCTCGGGGTAGTTCTACCTGAGTTATATAATCCGGGAAGGCTGACACAAAGTGAAGACGCTCGTTTCGACCAACATCGAATCCGTGCCTATTCAGTATTCTTTCTACCATTTCGTCTAAGTTATCATTGGGATTCCTATTAGGTCGAACTACGTTCTGATGAAAATTTTCATGCCCCCCAGGGTTTTCCATTTCATTCAGGTTTGCACTCATTGCTCTCGAAGGAGGTTCATTACCGAATCTGTCCCCTATTTTGTTTATCAACTCGTACAGAGGAGTCATAATATTGTGCATTTGAGTTGACAACAAATTGACCATGTCATGATTACTATGATCCATTTGTTGTCGAAGGGCCATCATAGCTTGATTACTAATACCCGTAGGTACATAACTGCCTTGTCGAATTAAAGAACCCTCCTGACTTGTTCCTATATGCTGGTACGGGTCTTGCATAACAAAACCCATGCCATTCGGCCTAGGATTATATCCCTGTGGGGATACATGCATTTGTGAATTGGGTCCTATTAACGGTATTGGCATTTCGACATGCACAGGTTGAGTATTTCGCCAATTTTGTGGCATGCCCCAGGGGTATTCTCTAGTAACATTCACCAATTCTTGAGTGACACTATTTTGCCTAACATTGTTTTCGAGCAACACAGGAGGAGACGTTGCCCCCCTGGTCACATTGGTGGCACTATCAGGATTAGGGTTAGGTTGTTCTACATCTGCATTATTATGGTTTGTTTTTTGGTTATTAGACGTAGACATAGTTCTCTCACTCCTTAATCTCATGCAATTCACACACCTAAAACTAGTCCAATTATGTTCTGAATTAAACGCGTCCCACCGGGCGTGCCAATTTGTTTACGGTGAAAAACGTCGTTTAAGGGTTCTTTTTACTCGAACTAGCACGTAAATGGTTTCAATTTAGGATTTGTGATTTAAGAACAGGAAAAGGAGTGAACAACTTTAGTAATTATTTGTTTCTTAAGATTCTTCTATAATTAACAAGCAATAATTTTCACACTTATAAATGCTAAGATGAACAGAATGAATAATTAAGATACTTGCAATACAAATCATAGTTCAACTTGCATAATGTTCCAGAGTTACAATATCAAAGTAATATAACTACGTGATTAAAGGAAATAAATAAGAGAACTATGCTAATTCTACTCCTAAAAAGTAAAAGAAGAGTGGCCGAGAGTCAGTCATACCCAAAAACGATCTTGTGCATGAAAGCCATATGTATGTGTAGGCAGAGAGTGCTTCAGAAGTTAATTCAAGTATGAGTTTTTCCGACCTCTGTCACGGTCCGTAATCCTTGTATTTATAGAGCAATCAAGAGCGGTTAATTTTGTGCACGTACATCTCTAACTCATAACTGTTATCCACTATGCTTGCTACGTGGTCTTGAGTTATAACTTCCTTTAACCGTCCTCCCACGTTCATATTAACCTCTCGACCTACCTGTCCACACATATGTTAACTTCTCGATTTAGACGTTTGACCACCTTCATGTGACCATTGGTACTACACTTTCACTAGTTTTCGAGCACAACTCTTCTCGATCTCGAATATTTGCCACTGGAAAGTGTCCATCTTCATATCATTTTTCGAGGAATCTACATGATTGTTTCAACTTGTTTGTAGTTTTTCGAGTGGGTCCAACAATATTAGATCAATATATTTCTGCTATTGAGAGTCAATTTGAACAATTTTTAGAATATGAAACACATGTTTGGTTTTTTATTTGATTCAAATAAATTTAAAACTTTAGGGGAAGATGAATTGAAAAAATATTGTATCAAACTTGAAAAGATTTTGAGTTTTGATGACCATTCTGATATTGATGGTCTTGATTTATTTTCAGAATTAAAGTTATTCAAAGAAATTCTAATAAATGAAATTAACACACCATTAAAAATATTGAACTATATAAAAAAATCATGTTGTTTTTCAAATACATACATTGCTTATAGAATATTATTAACATTATATATATCTGTGTTGACTGCTGAAAGAAGTTTTTCAAAATTAAAATTGATTAAATCATATTTAAGATCAATTATACTATAAGATAAATTGAATGGTTAGCTATATTATCTATTGAAAGTGAGATGTTATAATTACTTCATTATAAAACTTTAATGAATAATTTTGAAACTCAAAAAGCGAGAAAAATAACATAAAAATTATTAAGCTATATTAACATAGGTCCCTCTCTTAATTTTTGCCTAAAGCCCCAAAATTCCTAGATACGACCCTGCACGAAAGCCGAGTAGTCTAAGAGTGCATACCAAATTTAGCCATCATAACATTTTTACTAGAAAGATATATTATTAGGGTCTCTTTCAGATAGTTGAGTCGCATAAGATACACCCTATGAACACAATAGATGAGACTGAGACTTCCCAAAATCCCCAAACTTTTATACATATAATAACGTGAAAACCATAACCTTAGGCAAGTTAAAAGTTGTTTTACTTTCCCACTGCGTAGTAATAACCATACTATAATGAGTATAGTGGCCTATTGGGTCGTTACATCCATAGTTTTAAAAACCGGACCGGTCATCGAACCGGTTAAGGTACTGGGTCAGTGGGTCAAAGGTTGAACCGGTGGGTCACTAGTTGAACCGCATGACTCGGTTTTTATTTATTTTTATTAAAAAAATATTCATATTAAATATATTTTATACTTATAAATTTTAATAAATTTATATCTTATTTTAAATTTCAATTTTTCTATCTTATTTAAAATTATTTTTATTTTTATTTTGTAAAAAATATATAAAAAATTACATATTAAATTGTATATTAATACAAATTAAAAATATAAATAATATGTACATATATAATATGCTTGCAATTGATATCACAAAATAATATATGTAATATTTACATATATATTATATTATTAAATATATAATATAAAATTAATAATATACTATAAAAGTTATTTAAGTTGTATATTATATAAACAAATACATTAGAACAAGTAGTTATTGTTATATTTAATAAGAATCTTTGTTCTTCTATTAAAAGATTCAATTTTCATTATTATTTTTGTGGTTTATGGTCCCTTAAAAAATAAAAAAAAATAAAAAAAATAAAAAATAAAAAAAAAGTGGTTGAACCGGTTTGACCCACCGGTTCACCGATTGAACCAGAAAATTGACCGGTTCAATCCGGTTTGAAACGGGTCGACTGCATAACCGATCCAACTTAAGGTTCGGACCGGCTGGACCACCGGTTCCCGGTCCAACCGGTCCGACCGGCCGGTTCGGTCCGGTTTTTTAAACACTGGTTACATCATATTATACTTAATATCATATATATTGAATTTCACATTATTTAAACATTTTTAGATATGTTATCAAAAAATAAATATTTACATATTTTTAAATATCATATTATACAATAAAATAAAGTGATGTAATGAATTATTAAATAATTTCATAATCATGTAAAATTTGATATATATGAACTTGAGATATCACATAATTTAATAGTTAGATCAATTCAATTTACATTATACATAAAGTTATTGAAAGTATAAGATTTGGTATAAGTTTTTAGACTTACACCTAATGTTAATGGGTTTTGATTCATACACACATACACTTATATAGGAGAGATTTACTTACTCAAAGAGAGTTTGAATATACTTGCTCAATATATATATATATATATATATATATATATATATATATATATATATATATATATAATTTTTCAAAAATCTATTAATTGAAATTATAATTTTATTTTATTTAAAAATTAACTAAATTTATATGTTCAAAAAGTTATATAAACATATTTGTTTATTATAAGTTTTAATTATAATACAATTTTTTTTATTCCAAACTATTTTTTCTGGTGATTTTTTTAATTATATAAATTAAAAATTTGTCTTATGCATTTCTCAAATCAAAATATTAATTATTTTTTTAAAAAAATTGTTTTTTGAACACAGTTGAATACATACTTTTTTTGTGAATACACAGTTGAAAATATTTATCTCCTAAATATATTTCTGTTTTTCTAAAATTTCGTCCTACGCACAGTTGAAAAGAAAAGAAAAAAACAGAATAAGAAAAAGAATATCTAGCTGTTTCTATACTTTATAGTTTTTAAAACTTAATAAAATTGGAATGAACATTTAACTATCGAGTAATGTAGATTTATTTTAAAAGTCTACGCTCTACTCAACGTCCACGGTCCATGCTCGATTAAATTTCTACAAAGACCAAATGTGTGTTCGTATTTGTATTTGAAACTTCAAACCCAATTGAGTCTGCAGTTGCAATCTTCCAATGGTGCTTAAAATTGATTGGTACCACTCGCTCTCACCTTTTATTCAAACTTCATTGTGGACTACTCCACCCTTTTGTGTTGGAAGATAGTAGTAAATTTAATTAAGAGAACAATTCCAAATGTTTCCAATACATATTTTAACATTGTTAATTTATTAAATAGATGAATTATTAAACATTATCTTAAACTATACTACCTTGTAGTTATAGATGCACTGATTTAGATATATATTATGATTATAATAATCGTACCTTATTTATAGACATACATTAGAAATAAAGTAACTTTAATTTTTTAAAAATGCGTGCAAGGAGTAAGAGAGAGACACTTTTGTCACCTATAACTAAAAGTCCCAATCACTCACCTGCAACTGCAACTGCAACTCAAGAGCGCACCCGCGCCTGAACGCACGCTTCGTCTCATTCACACGTGCCACAGAAGCGAGCGGGACCCCATGGTAGCCCCGTGAGGTCGCCCATACCGTATTGAATCATATGACCGGTCGCGGCAGTACCGTTTTAAAAAAATTGTCCACTTTATCGGGTCACACCAAACAGAGCAGAAAAAAAGTGAAATCAAATGAATATTGATTTCACGTCCGCTTCTGAACTTCGAACCCAAACCATTCAAACGCAGAAGATGAAGCTGAAGAACCTTGAAGAGAGTTAGTTACTGTGAGGCTTGGCTTCTCTCAGGAAACGTTCAGGGTAGTAACGGTGAGGGCCTACAATCTCAACCGTTAGTTTTTTCTAGCCGCCGTGGATGGGCCAATCTGCGTCCTCCGCTGCTGTCGCTAGCCGTCGCGAGAGGGACCAAGGCCAACGCTCCGTCAACGTCTCCAAGACCAGATCCGCCGCCTCGGTTTCGCCGATGGTAACTTATTCAGCCGGCGAAGAAGACAGCGAAAACCTTAGCGTCGAAGCAGTTACCGATGGAATTGCTGACTACATCTCCGATCTCCCGAACGAGTGCGTGGCTTCGGTGTTTCAGTTTCTCGGCTCCGCCGATCGTAACCGCTGCTCGCTCGTTTGCCGGCGGTGGCTGCAGATCGAAGGACAGAGCCGTCACCGGCTCTCGCTGAACGCTGAATCGGATCTCCTTCCGGCGATTCCGTCGCTCTTCTCTCGCTTCGATTCGGTGACGAAGCTCGCGCTGAAGTGCGACCGCAGATCCGTGAGCATAAAAGACGACGCGCTAGTGTTGATCTCGCAGCGGTGCCCTAACCTCACGCGCCTTAAGCTCCGCGCGTGCCGCGAGCTCACCGACGCCGGAATGGAAGCGTTTGCCAAAAACTGCAAGGGATTGAAGAAGCTCTCGTGCGGATCGTGCACGTTCGGATCCAAAGGCATGAACGCGGTGCTCGACAACTGCGCCGCGCTGGAGGAGCTCTCCGTGAAGCGCCTCCGCGGAATCACCGACGCGGCAGCGGCGGAGCCCATCGGTCCCGGCGCGGCTGTGTCGTCGCTCAGAACCGTGTGTCTGAAGGAGCTCTACAACGGCCAGTGTTTCGGAACGCTGATTCTCGGCGCGAAGAATCTGAAAACCTTGAAGCTTTTCCGGTGCTCCGGCGATTGGGACCGCCTCTTCCAACTGATGGCGGCTCGAGCCGCGAACATTGTTGAGGTCCACCTCGAGAGGCTTCAGATTAGCGACGTTGGATTGCAAGCAATCGCGAATTACTCGAGTCTGGAGATTCTGCATCTTGTAAAGACTACCGAATGTTCTGATATCGGACTTGTTGCTATTGCAGATAGGTGCAAGCTTCTGAGGAAGCTTCACATTGATGGATGGAAGGCGAATCGAATTGGCGATGAAGGGTTAATAGCTGTTGCAAAAGGTTGCCCTAATTTACTTGAACTAGTGCTTATTGGGGTTAACCCTACCAAAGCGAGTTTGGAAATGTTGGCGTCTAATTGCCAGAATCTTGAGCGTTTGGCTTTGTGTGGAAGTGATTCAGTTGGTGATCCTGAGATATCTTGCATTGCTGCTAAGTGTGTGGCGTTGAAAAAACTGTGTATTAAGAGTTGTCCTGTTTCTGATCACGGCATGGAGGCATTGGCGAGTGGTTGTCCCAATTTGGTAAAAGTGAAGGTTAAGAAGTGTAAGTTGGTTACCCCAGAGGGTGGGGATTGGTTGAGGAGGACTAGGGGTTCAATTGCTGTTAATTTAGATACCGGTGAGGCAGAGCTTCAGGAAGCGAGTGCTAGTGATGGAGGGGTACAGGATAATGGTCTGGAGTTTCCTCCAATGCCCGCCCAAATTGCGGCAGCGGCAGCCACCGCGTCTGGCAGCACAGCTCGGTCTAGTTCGTTCAAGTCAAGATTAGGGCTTTTGTCTGGGAGGAGTTTAGTGGCTAGCACTTTAAGAAGATGGTCGGGTGGTAGCACTAGTGCGCGCCATGGTTAGGGACTAGGCCAAATCCAGCCTGACTCTTTGACCATTTTTCATTGTTTTGTGTTGTATCATTTTATTTTCATATTTCTTGTACTTAAATTTGAATATGCCGTGTGATGTTTATTGCCTTTGGAATTGAAGCTTCACGGTTGAAGTGATGATCACATCGTTTTCTTTCTCTTTACAATTGTTGTTGGTGCTCTGCTCTGTTTGGTTAAACTAAGTTATGTGTCCCCTCGCTCATTCAGAGCATATCATATCTGATTCATGTCACATACACACACAGGGTAATACTACATGTTAAAAATATGGAAGTATATAAACTTGGTCACATGCGATTGTTTGTTTGCTTGTCTGTATATTTTAAACAGTCTTTCTCTGTTGAATTTTGTCAGGTTCACATTCATATTCACATTCCCTAGCCTAATACAGATAACTATGATTATGATTGGTGTATCTATGTTGCAAACTATAGTGTTGTGTCAGATGTTTGATATGGAATGGCAGCCAGAGAATATGCTTCGTTTTCTGTTTATATCTGTTGGGTGATTACAATAGTAAGAAAATATGACTGGAGAAAAAATGCTCTCTTGTATTTAGGTTTTTTCATTTTGCTTATGACACCTGTTTGGCTCTTTTGGGGTGCAACTGAGCGTATCCAGTCTAATCAAATATATCTAAGGCTTCTGATGAGTTTGACATGATTTGATTTATTTGGCAGCAAGCAGGTGACAATTTATTTGCATCCGTTGTCATTTTGGAAGACAAGGGCAAGTGATACTTAGCTGATTAAAAAAAGAAATCAATGAACTGCTTTTCATTGTTTAATGCACCCTGCCTTCCTCTGAGTTTCTCCTGCTAATTGTATAAATTAATTAGTTTATGCATAAATTATTTTTAATTATATAGAAGTTAAAAAAAAAAATTCTTGGAATTGTTCCAGAAGTAGTATACAAGAGACCCAAAATCGATGTAGTTTGAGTCTAGAGGTTAAAAGTCTCGAGGGTCTAGTGGGCTCTATATGTTGCATCCTTTATTTTGTTTGAAGAGTTTTTTTGGTTTCTCATGTAGATTACGTTGATTTATCATTTATATGTTTACCTTGTGCATTTTGTTGCCATTCTCTGGCCTAGTATTCCTCCTCCCCTTCCTCTTCTATGCACAGTTTAATGGGGGTGCTTTAACATGCGCTTGAGGTGAATTTCTAGATCATATTTTCGTGCCTTGATACATGTAGTCGGGACAATTTGTTTGAGGCCAACACATTCGTTAGAGCACCTCTAGCGAGGGGTGCTTATATTGTATCTTAAAAATAAGTAACGGTGCTTACAAGAAATTTTCAATGGAGTGATCTTACATGACAAGAGAAGATCCAATTTTTTTAGTTACGTTGCTTGAAGAACGAATGGTGCTTAGTACTATGAAATGTGAAATGGAGAGGTTTGATTGGTTCATCTGGATTCAAGGTGGAACGTGGACACAAATTTTGCAAACAACAACAGATGGGTCTCCCGCTTCTCCCTCATGGCCCACTCCCTTCACTTGCTCTCCTTCTCGGCCAGCTGGGGTCACGACCAATGGATGTCGACCTCCGGGGGCTGGTCGTCCAACTCGCGGGTCATGTGTGCACGCGAACCTCCGGGGTGAAGTCGATCGCATCAGTTGGGCACGAGGTCCTCTGGGCTAGTGTCCATGTCCTTAGTTGTGCACGCATCTTCGGGTGGCGTGGATCTCCTCAACCACGAGGGCCTCCTGGCCGGGCTGATCTCCTTAGTCGCGCGCACCTCCTGGCCAGGTCGATCTCCTCGGTCGTGCGCGAAGGTCTGGGCCGGCTGATCTCCTAATCTCCTCAATCGCGCGCGACGTTCAGGCTGGGGCCGATCTCCTCAACCGTGCACGCACACGTCTGGGGCGCCCAATCTCCTTAGCTGCACATGTGGACGTCCGGGCCAACCGATCTTGTTAGTCGTGCGCACGAACGTTCAGGCTGGCCAATCTCGTCAGACGTGCGCACCTCCGAGCTGGCCTGATCTTGTTAGTCGCGCGCTCCTCCGAGCGGTCATTGATGGTGAGGGTGGCAATGATGGATAAGGGTGAGGGTGAGAGACGCATGGAACGAGAGAGTCTTAGCATATATATGATAGTTTTATTTTAATCATAGGTGTAACCAGGGGTTAGAACCTTAGTTAGTCAGTGGGTCAATTGTTTGTTTTCATAACACACTTATATGTATATATAACAAATATAGTGTTATCAAATTAATAACAATGATATACAGAAAATATTTTCTCTTCTTATTTTCTTGCTGCGTTCTTTCTCCTCTTTGGTTCTTTCTTTTCACCTTTCATGGCTGATACCAATTATATGATGGTATCAGAGCTCTTATTTTGAAGAGCTCTGCTGCGCACGTTAATCTCCAAAAATCATCCTCCTTTTATCTTTTGATCGTTACTTCTCCCACTTTCGTCTCTCACAATATGAGCGATAAAGAAGATTCATCTCTCAATATACACAGTCCTTATTATCTCTATCCTGGAGAAAATCCAGCAGCAGCTTTGGTCTCTCCCGTTCTTGATTCATCCAATTACAACTCATGGAGTCGTTCTATGCTTACCGCTTTGAGTGCGAAGAACGAATCTGAATTCGTTGACGGCTTAATTCAAAGACCTATGTCAACAAACTCACAATATACAGCTTGGAAGAGGTGCAATAACATGGTGGTTTCATGGTTAGTTCATTCTGTTTCTCCCCTGATTAGACAAAGCATATTATGGATGGATAATGCACAAGAAATCTAGAAAGATTTAAAGTCACGATATTCCCAAGGAGATCTTTTGAGAATATCAGATTTACAACAAGAGATAGCTTCCATCAGGCAAGGTGACAGATCCATAACTGACTATTTTACTAGACTACGCATAATTTGGGATGAATTGGAAAGCTATAGACCCGATACTATGTGTGTGTGCAAAACAAAGTGTTCATGTAGTGCACTCGTCACTGTCTCAGAAAGAAAGAAACAAGATCGAGTTATGCAATTTCTTAGGGGATTGAATGATCAATTCAACATTGTTAGGTCCAATATTCTAATGATGGAACCATTGCCTAGTATTGATAAAGTCTTTTCTTATGTTGTTCAACAAGAAAGGCAAATAACTAGTAATGATCTGTTGGGAAATACTAGTATAATTAATGCAGCAAACACTAATTCATCAAATTCCCACCTTTCTTGCAATTTTTGTGGCAAAGATGGCCATATTGTTGACAGATGTTATGGGAAAAATGGTTTTCCTCAGAATTTTTCTTCTAAAGGAGGCAGAGCTGGCTCAGGAGGGTTTGGTCGAGGAAATTCAAATGGTAAAGGCACTAAGGTTTGTACTCACTGTGGTTTTACTAATCACACTGTTGATGAGTGTTATAAGAAGCACGGATATCCACCTAGGCACAAGTATCATAAATCAAATGGTTCATCAATAAACAATGCTAATGCTGTAAGGGCAGAAAATGGCAATACTGAAGCAACACAAAATCAAGATGCTCAAGATACAGATGTTCGATTGACTTCTAAACAATATAAAGACTTAATGGCAATATTACAACAGCAAGGAACCTCTCTTCAGGGTGACTCACATGTAAATCAGATTGGGACCATCACTATTCCTAAAAATGCACCTATAGGTAATATGTTATCAATTACTTGTTCTGTAAACAAGATGTGCAACAATGCTTGGAT
This sequence comes from Cajanus cajan, assembly GCF_000230855.2. Lineage (NCBI taxonomy): Eukaryota > Viridiplantae > Streptophyta > Magnoliopsida > Fabales > Fabaceae > Cajanus > Cajanus cajan. Next base: position 14,152,570 of record NC_138525.1, read on the forward strand.
TTTGGACTCAGGTGCTATAGATCATGTTACTTCCTCTATCAATCTGTATTCTTCCTATAGAAAGATAAATCCTATTATTGTTAAACTTCTTACTGGTCATACGGTCACTGCAACACATGTCGGAATTGTTAAATTTTCTAATTCATTCTATCTTGAGGATGTTCTTTACATACCCACTTTTCAATTTAACCTGATTTCCATATCTAAGATGCTAATTTCCTTGCCTTGTAAGCTAACCTTTGTGGCCAATGATTGTTTCATTCAGGATATGCAAACACTGCAGAGGATTGGTACAGTTGAATTGGTGGAAGGTCTTTATAAGCTCACCATGGTTCCTACCCAGCCACATCAAAAATCTCCATCCAGTTCTGTTTTTCATAATAATTCAGTTTTATCATGTAATAAAGTAGCTATAGACCTTTGGCATTTTCGATTAGGCCATCCCTCTTTTGAAAGGTTACAATTGCTAAAGAAAACATACCCTTTACTTTCAGCTGATAAACAATTTGTATGTCAAACATGCCATCATGCTAAGCAAAGGAAAATTCCATTCCCTAATAGTGATTCTCGATGTCTTTCTCTTTTCTCTCTTATACATGTTGATATTTGGGGCCCTTGTCATGTTACTTCATTGACTGGTGATAAATACTTTCTTACCATAGTGGATGATTATTCTCGATATGTTTGGATATTTCTCATGAAATCTAAAGATGAAGCACAAACTCACTTAAAGTCTTTTGTCACTTTTGTTGAAAGACAATTTACCACCAAAGTTAAAATGATTCGGTCAAAATGGATCAGAATTCATCATGAAACAGTTTTATGCTGATTCTGGTATTATACACCAAACCTCATGTATTGAAACTCCACAGCAAAATGGAATTGTCGAAAGGAAACACCAACACTTACTCAATGTCACTAGATCCTTACTTTTTCAATCTAATTTGCCTCCTGTATTTTGGTCCTATGCCTTGAATCACTCAGCTACACTCATAAATTGTATGCCAACTCCATTTCTTAATAACAAAACCCCCTATGAAATGCTTTATGGACAACCTTATGATATTACCACTTTGAGAGTTTTTGGTTGTCTTTGCTTTCCTAGCATATTATCTGCAAACAGAAAGAAGCTAGATCCCAGGTCTATTACCTCTATTTTTCTAGTATTTAAACCGCATACAAAAGGGTATGTGACTTTTAATCTTAAGACTCGGGCTATTAATATTTCTAGACATGTAATTTTTTATGAAGACTATTTTCCATTCAATGCTCATAATCAACCTGATCCTATTACTATTCTACCTGTCCCTACAACCCCTTTCCCTGATGATATTGAATTACCTGATCCTGTTACTGATCATAATTCAGACCCTGTTGCCCCTACATATTCATCTCAGGCACCTAGAAGATCAGAAAGACAAATTCACAGGCCAGGCAAATATAAAGACTTCCATGTAACATATTCACCATCAACTGTTGCCAATCACTCCAAGTTGGTAGTCTCTATCCTTTAAATTCTGTCCTCTCATACAATAAACTATCATCTTCATATTATAAAGTCATTTTAGCTATAACTCAACAAGTTGAACCTAAGTCGTATGTTGAGGCCTCTAAAGATCCCAATTGGGTTGAAGCTATGAATTCTGAAATCAAAGCACTAGAATCTAACAACACCTGGATTCTTACTCAACTTCCTTCACATAAGGCTGCAATTGGTTGTAAATGGGTATATAAAATCAAGCATCGATCAGATGACTCTATAGAAAGGTATAAAGCAAGATTAGTAGCCAAAGGCTACACCCAGGTAGAAGGCCAAGATTATCTTGACACTTTTTCTCCAGTGGCTAAGTTGACTACGGTTAGATTGTTATTAGCTTTAGCTGCCATTAATAAGTGGCACTTAAAGCAACTAGATGTAAACAATGCATTTTTGCATGGTGATTTAAATGAAGAAATTTACATGACCATTCCGCAAAGAATGCATTCAATTCAATCAGGGCAAGTATGCAAACTTCAAAGGTCTTTGTATGGTTTAAAACAGGCCAGCAGACAGTGGTATGCAAGGTTATCTCATTTTTTAACTTCCCATGGATACAAACAATGTGCTTCTGATCACTCTTTATTTCTCAAACATCAATCTGATTCCATCACAGCCTTACTTGTTTATGTGGATGACATAGTGCTATCAGGAAATGATTTAAATGAGATTCACCACATCACACATCTTCTTGACGTAACGTTCAAAATTAAAGAACTTGGTGATTTGAAGTTTTTTCTAGGTTTTGAAGTTGCTCGAACTGCTACTGGAATTAATCTCTGTCAACGTAAATATGCCTTAGACATTCTAATTGATACTGGCATGCTTGGATCTAAACCAATATCCACTCCCTCTGATTACACAACAAGACTTCATCAAAACTCTGGTTTCCGTCTTTCAGCTGAAGATGCTACTTCTTATAGAAGGTTGATCGACAGATTGATTTACTTAACCAACACAAGACCTGACATTACTTTTGTTGTTCAACACTTGAGTCAACTTGTGGCTCAACCTACTTCTTCACATCAACAAGCTGCTAACAGAATTCTAAGATACATAAAAGGTTTCAATTCATCTAAAGGGGTTCAGTGATTCTGATTGGGCAGGGTGCATTGACACTAGAAGATCTATCACTGGTTTCTCCATCTATCTAGGGTCAACATTGATCTCTTGGAAGTCTAAGATGCAAGCCACTGTTTCCAAAAGTTCTTCTAAATCTGAGTATCGGGCACTTGCCAATGCCACTTGTGAACTGCAATGGCTTACATCTTTGCTCGTAGAATTTCAACTATTTTTTCACCATCCTGCTATGTTGTACTGTGATAACAAATCAGCACTTCACATTGCTACAAATCCTGTTTTTCATGAGCGAACAAAGCATATAGAAATTGACTGTCATATAGTTCGTGAGAAGGTGCAAGCTGGGATTCTGAAATTACTTCCTATTACCTTTGCAAACCAGCTTGCTGACATCTATACTAAATCTATGTTACCTAGTGCTTTTCAGTTTTTACAGTCCAAGCTAGGCATGTCTAATATCCATTCCTAGCTTGAGGGGGGATCTTAGCATATATATGATAGATTTATTTTAATCATAGGTGTAACCAGGGGTTAGAACCTTAGTTAGTCAGTGGGCCAATTGTTTGTTTTCATAACAAACTTATATGTATATATAACAGATATAGTGTTATCAAATTAATAACAATGATATACAGAAAATATTTTCTCTTCTTATTTTCTTGCTGCGTTCTTTCTCCTCTTTGGTTCTTTCTTTTCACCTTTCATGGTTGATACCAATTATATGAGAGAGAGAAGGGAAAGTGAGAGATAAGGGAAGTGAGAGATGTTGAGAGAAAAGGGAAAGTAGATGTTGAGAAAGTGAGACGTTAAAAGAATGAACAAAAGAAACCTCCGGAAAAAAAAAAGAAAAAAAAAAGAGAGAGAGAGACGTTGGAAAGTGGCCGTTGAGAGACGTTGGGAGAGACGTTGGAAGAAATTTGAACGTTGAATGGTTTGTGTTTATAAATTGACGTTCACTGTTCAGTTTACTTCAAAATTACTGTTCACAGGGCACTATTCACTTCAAAAAATTCACTATTCACATTCATTGTTCATTTGGAAAAAAATTCTCCTATTTTATTTTTATTCATCTGTAAAAAAATTTTTGTTCTAGCACATGGATCCCAATCAATATAATTTTCAAATTTATTTTAATTATTTACAAAACCAACCACCACCTCCACTCCCCTTCCGGTGAAAATTCTCAAAATCCTCAATTTTTTATATACCCACCACCACCACACTCAACCAATGATAATTCTCCGAATTCCCATTATTTTATGTATCCACCACCAATTCCAACCAATCCCAATATATTTTATAGGCCTTCAATATTTTTTGAAAGAGTTGTGGAGTCATTAGATCGGAAAACAGATTCACCAATTGGTTCAATATTTGAGTCTCAAGTTGGGCTAGAGAACATTACACTTGATGTAGTAGGATAACAAGGAGAAGAAATATGTACTCAAAAAAATTCACATGTAAGCTTTTCTTTCGAAGAGGATAATCTACTTATTCAATCATGGCTCAACATTTCGAAGGATCCAATTGTGGGAGTTGATCAAATTGGAAATAGTTTCTAGATAAGAATCAAAGAGAATTACAACAACAATTGCAATCAATTTCCAGAAAGGAATCCAGGTCTGTTAAAAAGTCATTGGTTTCGAATCAATAAAGCAATTCAATTATTTGTCGGATGTTATAAACAAGCTCGTGATAAAAAAAAGTGACAACTTAGAAAAAGACATCATGGCAAATGCATATAAAATTTACTCATAAGATGTAGGTGATAAATTCAATTTTGAGCATGCATGGCTATTATTAAGAGATGAGCCAACATGAAAATCTGAATCAATAGAGAGCTCTTCTAAAAGATCAAAGATCTCTAAATCTGGGCAATACTCAACGTCCTCTAACACATATGCAGCCAATGATTGTCAAGAATATGACTCAACAACACCAATGTCTCGTCCAATAGGTCAAAAAGCAGTGAAAAGAAAGAGTAAAGCAAAGGTTGGCAAAACATCTTCCGACAAAAAAGAGTTGGATAATATGACAAAAACAATGTTAGAAGAAGTGCTACAGTAAAGAAATTGGCTGAAGCGAAGAAGGCAGTTAACTTTAGTGCAATGTATGACATTCTCGTGAAGGACACATCTGGAATGATTGAGAAACTACTCAAAGATCATAAATTGGCTTGTATTTTTTTAGGTGCAAATTAGGAGAATAAAAATTATTGTAATTTTAATTTACGCAAATTAAATTAGTTTTATTGTAATTGAATTTAATTTGTTGTAACTTTATTTCTCACTTATGCATATGAAACTAGTCGTTATGCTACTAGCCGTTATGAAACTAGCCGTTATAAACTAGTCGTTGCAAACTAGCCATTTTTTATGACACTATATAATTGATACACATTTCGAGCATCTCATTATCAAAACCTACTTGAGTTATTTGTCTCAAAATTTATTTGTTGCTTCCTATTTTCTCTAAAGTTGACACTTTAGTTTTTTACAAAATGGATTCCAACAGATAATTTATTATGTAATTTTTTTTTGTTTCTCATATTTATATATTATTCATAATAATTAATTTTTTAAAAAATTTATCATAAAGTATAGTGTGAGTTGTCAAAAAGTGTAGTATGAGTTGTAAAAAAGTAAGGGTGCCTATAAACAATTTCTATTGGAGCAAAATTTGTAAAAATATAATATGAATTGCTTATGAATGACGTGGCAAAATGAGACCCATTTAAAATAGTTGAGAGTTGCTCATTGTAGATGCTCTCGAACATTTCAATTTATAAATTCTACAGACTGTGATTCATACATCGTGAGTGCAACAGTACACCCTATATATGTTATGGTGCATCAATGTACCATTCGGTTTACCTCTGTTACAAGTCAGAAATTATTTCACTCTTAAATGTATTAGGTGCTATTCTTTAAAGTATAAGCATACACTTACATGAAGAATTAAATTTTGATGCATGTTTTAGGTACTTTTGGTATTCATTTTCAATTAAAATTGAAGATTGAAAATTGAAGTTTCACCATGAGAATCTATGTTGATTCTTAATATAAATATTTATTATGCGTATAATGGATGAGAAGCTCCACAAACTCAACATTGTCCGCACCAATGCGTCAAGTCCGAGCTTGAATCATCCATTGATCATTTGCTCTGCGAGTTATTTGAAGTGCAATTGTAGAATCACCAAATCCACATGGGATCAATGTGAATTGTCACAGCTTTGAAATGTTTCTCTTGTTGCTTCTTGTAGAGGTTGAGGACGAAGAGTGTGTTTAGTTTCATGTTTTAACACTTAAACTCACGTTATGTTTTTATAGAAAGTTCTACCTCATTATTTGGCAACTCAATATGTCATTGAAATGAATGCTGCTATCTTCTAAACGTTAGCTTGAATATACCTGGAATCAGAACGACTCGTTTTGAAATCAGAACGAGCCGTTCTGAGTGCACTCTTGGTGTGTTAATTTTGCATCTGAAACGGGTCGTTCTAGATGCAAAATTAACACACTACGAGTACATCAGAACGGTCCATTCTGAAACTAGAATGGGCCGTTCTGGATTCAGAACGCCCGTTCCAGAACGTCAACTTGTTAAGTGGGACAATAGAATATTCTATATTATTTTTATTAAAAAAATATAATAATTTTGAAAAATATTTATTTACAGTAAAAAATTTAAAATTACTTATTTTTATAAAATACAATTGTCTTATAAATAGAGTGATAACTTTTCCTTTTTCTCTTTCTGTCTAAAGAAATATTTAAGTGTCATTTTATAATTTTTTGCAACTTATTTAAAATTAGAGAAATAAAATGATAAAAATTAATAGGATAAACATAATAAAATTATTAATTTGTTTTCTTTTAGTGTCCTCTAAATTTTTACACTCATTTAAAACAAAAATATTTTATATGTTATTTTGAATTAATTTAACGACGTATCATATAATTTTTAATTTTTTTTAAAAATTTTATAAATTTGATCTATACATGAAAAACTTTTTAATTTAACAATTAAATTTTTAAAAATTTAATATAGAATATTAATTATTAAGTAGAATAAATCTATCAAGACTTACTCTTGAAGTAAGTAAATTTTTTCTTCATTAACAATGAAGATAATTTTACCACAAAATAAAAAACAATTAAACAATAAAATAAAATATAAAAAAAATATTAATGTATTTATTATATTAGATATAACAAGATAATTAAAATATAATTAATAATATATAATTTATAAAATTATTAATCTTTTATATATAAAAAAAAAAGAATGAAAAAAATTTTAGTGGGGGCAAGTGCCCTCACTATGATTAACTTAGATCCGTCCCTGCATGTGGTTGTGTGGTGAAATGTTAGTCCTGTGTATCCTCTTCCTTTACTTTAGGTTGTACCTCCTCAAGAACAGGTTATTGTTGTTGGGCTACATCGTTAATGACTTCAAGAAAAAATACCATGTCATTTCATCATTTACTGTATAGTGTCAATTTGGTAGTAAGTGGTTCACTCCAATTTGACTAACAATGAAATAAAATCTGCTACCATTGTCTTTAGTGATACACTGCATTGTCTTTAATGATACACTATATAGTCCAACTATTTAGCAATTGAAGTTATCAATTTCCATTGACAATATTACCAAATCCAGTATTTGAAATGTTTTGTACCTTGAGTCTTTTTCCTTCCACGATTCACAATCGTGAACTATAATCATTGATCATTTGTGTTTGGTATTCTAGAACCAAAATGGTCCGTTCTGGTTGCACTCTTAGTGTGTTAATTTTGTACCTGGAACGGGCCGTTCCGGATGCAAAATTAACACACCAAGAGTGCATCCAGAACGGTCCGTTCTGGTTTCAGAACGGGTCGTTCTGGTTCCAGGTATTTTCAAGAAATTTGACATTCACGTGACATCCACCTATGCATCTACGTGGTATCCATGTGGCCAACAATTAATTCCGTTTAAATAATTTGGACGGAAGTCCGACATTGCAACCAATTAATTTATTAGGGACCAAATTGAGACAAAAAATAAAAGTGAGATTAAATTAAAACAAACAATTATTATAAGGAACTAAAATAGATTTTTAACCTTATTATTATTATTATTATTATAAATTAAGTATTAATAGTGTTTTAATTATGAAAATCAAATTATCTCTGATTTAATATATATTATCACACATAAAATAAATAGAATATATGGTGAATATATGTATTGATATGATATAAAAAAAAACATTTTTTATTCAAAATATTTAAATTGATAACATGAGCATAAAATATATGTCATGATATTCATTATTATTATTATTATTATTATTATTATATATTTATTAGGCAGAATGAATGTATGTAATATGCAAAAAATATTACGTCAATGAAACATTAATATTTCTCACTTCTGGTGAGGGGTAAGTCAATAAAATAAAAGAGATTGAACATTCTCCTTTGACAGTGTCTTTTAGACACATTTTAAGAATGTATGAAGAGTTTCTTTATTTATTAGTGTTTTCAAGACTACTTTGGTTCATGGTGATGTAAATAATATAAATGTTTGATAAAATACATGTTATAGAAGATGGATAATTAACCTTAAAATATTTGTCTTAAAAAATATGACTTTCTTCGAGAGACTTCTTCAGAGCTTTGTCTTGCAGGTTGCAACATCAATAGATGAAAGACTATCATATTGATAACGTGTTATAAAAAGAAAGAGAAAGTAGAGAGAGAACAAATAAGACAATATGAGACAGAAAAAAGAATTTGACTGGTATATTATCTTTGAAAGAGGATTAGCCTATTTATAAGTACATGTAATAACTGAATAATTACACAAAAATGAATAATACATAATAGAAATATAAATGGTAATAATTAATAGTGAATATTGACATCCACTAATTATTATTCATAACATACACTAAATTATATTTTTAGTTCTTCTATTTATTTTTAGGATCCAATTTAGTCCTATTATTTTTAAAAGGTTCAATTCGGTCCTTTAATTTTTTAAAAATGTTCAATGTTGTCATTTTTCCCAAATTGGTACTTACAATGTTAATGAAATTAAGTGAAAGGACAACATTGAAATTTTTTTTTTTCAAAATTAGAGAATCAAATTGAACATTTTAAAAATAGTGGGATCAAATTAAACATTAAAAGATTCTATTTGGTTATCTAATTTTCAAATGATGTTCAATGTTATTTTTTTATTGAATTTTATTAACGTCATTAATGTCAATTTTGATGGAAAGATAACATTAAACTTTTTAATAAATTAGAGGACCATATTGAATCTTAAAAATAAATAAAGGAACAAAAATATAATTTAACCAAAATAATATGAAAAACAGATGAAAAATTGGTTGATAAAGAATCAATATCTCAACATGAATAATAAATAAAACACTTTGATAAATGTATTTCAAGGCATGATATTTTAGCAATTTTTTTATAATAATAATAAAAGTTTTTCATTCTAATTCTCAACAATTTTTTTATAATAATTTAACAATGTTGTGACTTATTGTTAAACTTCAAGGTTTTGAATTCAAATCTTAATTTGTAGAAGAAAATATGCACAAAGTTTTGATAATGCCAAAGCATTGAAGAAAATAAAGGTCAAGTTAAAGCAAGCTGATCAAGAAGTAAGATCTCAAGTAATAACTAGATAAGTCTTGACTGCTTAGTTTAGTATGTAAAATGAACTTTTAGAATTTGCAAATTTGACTTGGCCATTAAAATAAGAATTTCAAGAAAACCTAAACTTAATACTTTTGAATATAAGAATAAGTTGTTTGAAAAGAAAGTAAAAAAAGTATTCAAAAGATTAAACAAAAATATTTTTAACTGGAAAATAGAAGCTCTTTATATCTTAAGTTTTCATAAGCCAAAACAAGTGACATGTTTCTGGTAATCGATTACTACTTGCTGTAATCGATTACCAGAGAAAGAAAACCTTTCAAAATGTTAAAATGCTCTCTGGTAATCGATTACCAGTGATTGTAATCGATTACCAGAAGAGAAATTTTCAAAATTCGAATTTGAATTATATAACGTTTCAAACATTTTGAACTTAAACCGTTGTAATCAATTACCAAGTCTTGTAATCGATTACTAGAGCCTATTTTCTGAAAAATTTTAGAGAGTTACAACTCTTCATGAAAAGACATAACTCAAGAAACAATTGTTTATAAATACATATAATTTTTCAGAGAAAAGTGACGAACTCTATTGTGAAAATCATTTACAAAAACTACTTGGCCAAAATCATTTGCAAACAATTATCTAAAGAGTTCATCAAGTTCTTAGAAAGTGTAATATCTACTCTTTAAAGAGAGTCATTCTGTAATATCCTGTTGACCTGTAAAGGAGAAAGGATTTTTCTCCTTTTTGATGTTTGAATCTCAACACAAGGAAAGGGAGTTCCGAGGTGTTGGAGGATTCATTTTCTTGTAAGGTTTACAAGAGTAGTGAAAATCTCAAGTGGGAAACTTGAGGACTGGATGTAGACAGGATTGACCAAACCAGTATAAAATCAAGTTTGCAATTCTTCTTTCCCTACACTTTTAATTTCTTGTTATTAATTATAATTGTGTAATTTACATCATCATTCATTCTTTACATACAAATTTGTCTAATAAAATAAATTGATAAAGAAGTAATTGAAAAAAATTTTATTATAAGAGGAAATTTAGTAAACTTAATTCACCTCCTCTTAAGTTAATTGAGGCTAAGGGATTAACATAATTTAATAGAAATATTAATTTTAAATTTTTTAATAATAAAATATTATAATGACCTATCAATTATAAAGACTATAATAGTTTACTATATATATATATATATATATATATATATATATATATATATATATATATATATATATATATATATATATTAAAATAGATATACCCGGAATATTGACTTGTAACAAACGTTATGTGATTTAGTGGGGTGTTTAAGTGAGCATTTGTAAAATTAATATTGAATGCAATTAATTTTAGTACAAATTCTGATTCAAAATCGAAATTTTGAAACCAAACATGTAAGCATATAAATAAAAATCATATTTTAGGTTTCAATCCGCCATCTCATAACTAATATTCATTTTTCTCCAAACCAATTAAAATATATATTCTTTAAAAAATTTATAATTAATGTATTTCAACAAATTAAAAAAACACATTTTATTTAAAGATATTTTAGTCTAAAAATAATTAATATATAAGACACTATGAATTAAATCTTACATAACTAAATAAACAATTGTTCAAAATTAAGTCTTATAAATACAAACATCAGTACTAAAAGTTATATTCTCCACCTATATCTAGTTATCTGTGAATAGTCCAATATCAAGTGAAACAAGTGAATAATATATGACTCGATGAACCCAAAAACAATAAATAAGACTCTAATACCATCCGAGAAATATAGATTTCGATATAATACAACCAAACAAAATCAATTTATCAAGAGTTAATCCTAACCCCACTTATATACGCCACTTTAATCAGATCACCAGCCGATGAGATAGATATTCATCAGGTTACTATGACCTAAAACCAAAAGCATTTTGCTGTGATATATTATTATAAAACATATTTCAATTACAGAATTGTTGCATCCCACAGGGAAAAAGTTTAAATGAGGAAAGAAAAAAAATACATGGCATCGCCCTTCTGATAGATTGGCCGGGAATAGAGAAAATCCTGCACAGAAAAATTAAAATTTGCGTGCTACAGCGCTCATGGCATAAGCCAGTGAATGCATATTCTTTAGCCCAAGGCAGTTTGGAAGGCGACTAAGGACTTCAACCAAAGTGAATAGTAAGCGAAACAATATGAAATCTCCAAGGTAAATTTATGTCGCGTATTAAGGCCGGTGTGAGAAACCATCGAGTGTTTTCTTTTACTCATTTTATGATTAAAAAAAAAAAAAAGAACTAAACCTTACAATCATGATAAGAAATTCTTACAAAGAACATTGATGCATCCTCTAAATTTAAGCTTGATAAATAGCGATAAACTAATAAGCTTAATAGTATCAGGTTCCAAAATAAAAATGATAATAATCACCTGTTAATTTTGCACTGCTGACTACCTTCAGATGGTCCACGTATCAGCAGTTGAAACTTGAGATAAGGTAATGTTCTATGAGTCGATTGAAGAGTGACAAAATTCTGCGTGTGGATTGGATGCAGTGACACCTGCTGAGAGTTGGCCAGGCTGAAGAGATATACACACCCGATTGGTCCCACTACTTCGTTTTCTTCTCCTTTTCAACCCGAGGATTTTGGTATGCTATTATCTGACTTAAGATGGTAAAATTTGTTGCGAAACCAATTACATAGCCCAATAGAACTTCAAAAGAACAAAGGAACGGTCACAATTATATGAAATAGTAAAGAAATAAATTTACAATGGGCAACACTTCTAGAGACACAAAAAAAGTGAAATGACTTTGAAAAGGCTAAGTATCAAGTCAAGGAGACAGAAGACATGATTTAAAAGAAAATTATAAGTTAAATCTCATAGACAATAATGGAAACAATAGGTAGGTGGCTTTCAATATTATCAACATATTTAAAAAGGAAACTCTTGAAAAGTAACAGTTTTTCTTAGCATGCATTAGGCCATTACATCATAAGTCAACATTTACACAAGTACATAAAAGCATTGAAACATGGAATCTTCTGCTCCTTAAGGCTTAAGAAAAGCAAGTCTATTCAGTAGATCATCCAAGGGATCTGTGTACCATATGTTACTTCATATAATATATAATATTTTATCATGTGCCACAGACTCATGGCTCATCCTTAAGAAAATCAGTGTCCTGTCTTGCACAGGGACCCACAATTTCTTGTGCAAGAAACCATAAATCTTGCTCTTATTTCTAAGAAAAGGAAGATACAAATCATAGCACTCAATACAATGTAGTCTTTAGCTACAAACAGTGGTTTAGTTTGTCTCTTAATTTCATAAGCAAAATTAAGAACAATTTCATATAAATGGGGAAAATACATACATGGAGAATAGCTTTTGGAAATTTGAACCATTTTTCAAACCATGAAAATTAAAAACAACAAACCACACCCCCTACAAGCAAAATAATTGAAGCACGAAAATCAGACTTGTTCTACCCCCTGTGCCAATTAAACACCTTTTGGGCATTAGCTTAACTTTGAAATTTAAAATACACTATAAACTCATCCAAAATCATAAAATACTACTGCGGGAGAAGTTAGAGAATATCAACATCCTAGAAGTACAAGAACCCAATACAAAGGGAAAAAGAAGCCAGATCATGAGAATTCCCCAGATTATTTTCAATGTCTGTGTGTGTGTGGCTTCTTTGCTTAAGATGTAAGACGTGGATTGAACAATTTAGTTTTACAGGAGAGGTTTCTGAAAGAGGAGGGGTGAGGTAAAGAATTATCAAGACAATAACAGGGAATGAAAGTTTATGAGAGCAATGCTAGAGATTGAGAATAAAACAGGCAAAACAGAAAGATAGCTACTCACTTTCTATCTGTCAAAGTGTTTTTCACAAAAAATGCAGACAGAAAAACATAATAGCTGGTGAGGTTTGTTAAATTTTCAGTGAAGCTATTGAAGAGGATTTTTGACATTGCTACTAAATGAATTTGGTTGATTACAAGATTGCTACTTTGAAATCACGTTGTTTCAAAGGAAATTTTTTGAAAAATATCTTCAAATGGTTTTCACTTTTCTGTTGTCAAAATTGAGATACAGACATCTTCAAATTGTTTCCACTATTCTGTTGTCAAAATTGAAGATAAATGTTTCTAAAATCAGTAATTAATGGTCCTAACTCCTCAGTGTTAAGAGACTATTTGGTTTGAAAAAATGTTTTCAATTTTCAACTTCTAATAAATAATTATAAAAATGTCACCGTTTATGATGATTTTTTATTTTAAGATTCATATAGAAAACTGTGAAAACAAAGTGACATTTTGTGAAAACAAGAAATGAAAATAGAGAATGTTTTCTTAAACCAAACAAGCCCTATGTCTCAAAACAAATAAGCACTACAATTAACACCAAAAACTGTGTTAATATTCATTGACAATGATGACAACAACAGAAGACATGATGAAAACAAATTACGAAGCAAGCCTACCAGTTTTGGGTGCATTTTCTTGGATGGTGGTGAATACTCTAACTGCAACGACATAAAAAAATATATATATAAGTATGCAAACAACACAAACATTAACCTAAATCTTATTTTATTAAAGTCACAATGGCTTACCCATCGAACCTCCGACATTCATAAAACAAGTTAAGAAGCTGAGTTCCCCTGTACTTTTGTTCTGCTCAAACATAGTTACAAATGATGAATAAGAATGGTGAAAACAACTTTGCAACAAACTTCATCAAATGAAACATTTTAAATAAAAAACAACTATGAATAATCTAGAGGCAATAATACAACTTTTCTTCTTTTAGCATAACCACATCAAGAGAATTCAAAGCATCCTAGCCTTTCATCACATAGAAGCAGCAAAAGCACCTATTTTTCTTGAAAATGCATGTAGGAAGGAAATTATGGCATGCTCAAAAACCAAGTTTCTTGTATGTAATTAGTGTTAAGTAAGACATTCGCATACAATGAAAGAACCCATTTACTCATTACCTAAGAGGAAATAAGTAGCTATTCTGACTGCAGATTCAAATATTGTACATGCAAGTACTAAAAAAATAAGTTTATCAGTGTCATGACAACTAGGTATCTTTTCCAATATACAGAACAGGCCTTTATTAATCCACTTACAGAAAAGTTTTGCCATATTTGTGGGATCCTCGCAAAGAGAAAGATTGCATGCTGGGATGCCTGCAAAAGATCATATCCACATCAAGAAACTATTAAGCAGTGAGAACCTTGTAACCAATGTAATCATAAAACAAAGGCTAAAATGTTCAACATCATGAATGGAATACAAAATATCATAGTTATCAATCTTGGATAGTGGTGTAGCGTGGTGTGGACGACCCCCAAAAAAGGGATAGTGAGATGAACACTATCCTAATATTTTTTTTGATATATATATACAGGGGACTTATCCAGTGAGAAAGCCATTTTTATGAGTGAGAAGTAAATCTAGACCAGACAACCATGCATGAATGGTAAAGATTTAATGTTATGTGACCACTTAAGAAGTTGTGTGATTTTTAAAAATCTCACATGACTTCCAGCGTGTTTGGAAAATCCTTTTTTTAACGAAAACGTAAAAACACACTTTCCAAAGCACCAAAATACAAAGCAACTATTTCTATCTTTTCCGTTCAACATACGTTTGTAAAATTTTAACAATAAAACAAACACACACTTCATTGTTTGAATCTTGATCATTCATGATAAGATCTAGAGGTCAACATTTATTCCTCTCCATCTAAAGAAAGACCCTCTCACTAGACAAACTTCCTATTTATATATATGCTTAATAACAGCAAGAGTCAAGTAATATAAAAGAAAAACCTACATGAAAGAAAGAATGTAAAACAAAACATAGACCCCTCTTTGACATGAATAGAACACACCCTAAAGGATGTGAACAATATAGAGACCAGAGAACATCATTTCAGAGTTCCAGTGTGGGTTGGCCGGAAAGTCATCCAGATGTTATGGGTTGGCTGGAAACTACACTGAAATGCCATGAGTTGGCCATAAACACAGCTGGGAGCTGTGTCAGATGGTTTGCGTTGAAGGGAGAAGAAACCAGCATTATTTAGCCTTCAAAGTGGAAAAATAGGATCAGATAAAATAAAAGTGGTGGCCTCCCCCTTTTATTGAAACTAGTATCTTCCACAAATGGTGCAATAACAGCCATGATTCAACCCACTCTAGGTGAAACAGTGAACTGCGATTCAATGGATTCAACAGAGCAGCCCATAGCAGCAATGCTTTTTCAATGCTGCTATAGCGGCACTATAGGGTGCGATTGACTGGTATGCAACAGATTCTTTTAGAAATAAATATAAAACCATTAGCAAATCTTCACCTAACAACTTATGCTTTACGAATATTCCACTCATGAAATGGTATCAAAGCCTCTACCACCAAGTGGTCTATAGTTCAATCCTTGCTACCCTCATTCTTCAAATAAACAACGTTTATTGTGCATTTCATGCTTCAAGCTCAGAATCTTGTGAGTGCCAATACTTGATATAAGGGGAGTGTATTAGATTGGGATTTTATAAGACTTTTTTAGCTAAAAAGAGTCTTGTAGATTTTAAAAGACTATAGGAATTTATTGACTTTTAAGATTTTTTAAAAAGACTTTGTAGGAATGTAATGACTTTTAAGATTTTTTTTAAAAGACTTTTTTAATCAAGATTTTGTAATATGAATTTTAATCGATTTGTATCTTAAGATTTGAAAGGATTTTATCAGATTTCAAAGGACAATATTGATTTTTAAAAAAAGTACAATTAATTAAAAAAAAAAAAAAACAAATGACAAGGTTTGAATAAAGAAAATAAAAATCAAGATTTTGTAATATAGATTTTGATGAATTTGTATCTTAAGATTTGAAAGGATTTTATTAGATTTCAAAGGACAATATGAATTTTTAAAAAACAATACAATTAATAAATAAAAAAAACATAAATGACAAGGTTTGAATAAAGAAAATAAAATCAATAAATTTTTCAATCTTTTAATAAACAATTGATTCTGTTTTCATGTCTTTTTAAGTAACATTTCTCTACATATAATCCTCTATGCCTTTATATTTTATCATTCATACTATTGAATTTGAACAATATGTTCAAATTTATGCTATTCATTAACAAGTAGGATTGTCAAAGTATATTTTTAATACATGTTTAAAAAATTGATATTTCAATATTAAATTTTATTGAAAATAAACATTTGTTAAATTTTCACAATATATAATATAAATAATTAATAATTAAAATACAAATATTGATAAATTATACATCAATATTGATAGATAAAAATGTAACTAATAAAATATTGATAGATAAAAAACGATAGGAGAAAATATAGAGAGAAGAAGAAGAAGAAGAAATAAATGAGAGATGAACAAAAAGAGAAAGAAAATATGAGATAGAAAAGACATGAGAATAGAGAGAGAGAGAGAGAGTAAAGAGAAGATGAGAGAGAGAGAGAGTAAAGAGAATATGAGAGAGAGAGAGGAAAAAGAGAGAAGCAAAAAAGGTGAGAGAGAGAAAAAAAAAAAAGGCAAGGAGAAATAAACGAAAAACAAAAGTCATGCAAAATCTCAAATGTTTTTGAGATAGTTGGATAATTGAATTATATGTGAATTCTACTAAAAAGTCTCACAAAATCTATCATTCAAAATAATCCATTAAAATTTTTATGTTTTTGAGTACCGGCAGACTTTTTTTAAATGAAAAAAGGTCTTAATTAAATAATACTATATTTTAATGTACTACTAAAAAATTCTTATTGTCTTTAATTGAATACCGTTAGATTTTGATGTATTCTTAATTGTCTTAGTTGAATACATCATGACTTTTTTATATTAAAAAAAGTCTTGATTGAATACTAGAAGACTTTTTTATAATAAAAAAAAAGTCTTTTAAATTCTTTGAAATCTCAATCCAATACACTCCCTTAAATTAAATATAAAACATATTTTCATCTAACAACTTAAACTTTTGGCATAGTTGGTTCGTGACAGAATTAGTTAGAGAAAAATTTCAGCAGCATAAGTAAATGAATTTTCAACATAAAGTTGTTACTCACATACAGAGCTTCAAAGAGGAGAGGATCAATTTGACCAGCTAAGACAGTGGGTGCTACAGCACAATATCTGAAAACCAAAGCGTCAAGGAAATGATCGAGTATATTCAATTATATTGCTTAAAACCAGAATAAAAGCCCAGTTTTCAGCTAGTGAGTAGGATACAGCAATGCCCGGATCCATGTTATTGTCTTCAGAGGTCGAGAATAGTAGTAGATTACAGAAACCAATACTAAAGCTGTATCAAAAAATAGAGAGGAAGAAGCAGTTAGCTAACTCCAAGAAAATGGAAGCATGACATAGCTATATGCCTAACAAAAATAGATCAGTACAACTTGCATGATCTAAAGCCTATGATACTTGTGCAAGTACTAATTTCAGAAAATCACACAAAATTAGTCAAAATCATTATCAAAATGAGGTAGCACAAAAAAGTCTAGATAGGACTCTACCAGGCAATAAAGAAGGTTTGCAAAGAAAGATTCAAACATGGCCAATTGACCAGCTCTTGTGTAATAAACCAGGACAGGAGACTGTTCAAAATAATTTTGATTTAACTTTTAAGAAAAAGATATCCAGACAAAGGCATGTTTAGCTTTATAGTGCAAGCTAAAACATTTCAGATTATGTGATCTTCCAGACTACATCTCTTAGGAATTCCAATTATCAACTATTAAAATATAACTTTCCAGTGACAACTACCAGAAAATCGACCCCCAAAATGCATTCCTTGACCAAAAGCCCATTAAGAATCTTGTGGGCTAACAAGGCTCATAAACTTAAACTCATACTAAACTCTGGCCTAAAACACTACACACAAATCAGAAACTGCAAAATAAAATAAAATATCTAGAGTTACAACAATGACCATGCTACTAAATATTTTCTTTCACACCTCTCCTAAATCACAAAATAAGGGTAAGTAACATATTTTGAAAACAAGCATGATAGTTTTGATTATCCCACGTCCAAATCCTCTTAGTTAGACTCAAGTAGTGAAAATTGGGAAAGCGCCTATTTTTGTGTATCAAAAGTCAAGCTTATGCAGTGGCAGAGGCAAGAGGTAGTAGGGTCCAAAAGAAATATGGTTCACAAAAGCAAACTCAATGGTGTAGCCTATGGACATCGATGACTTTACTTTAACTTGCCAAGATAATGAAATAATAATAGATAAACTATATTACACCAATAAATCCAGCCCTGATCTCAACCCAATTCAAAAGAGCATGACATAATATAATCATTGTATGGAAGCACGACCATCGAAGAAGAAGAACAAGAAGGAGAAGAAAAAAACGCTAAAATGACACGAAATCTGATAACATGAAAGGATACAAATGAATCTAATTGGATATAAGTGATGAATTTTGGACACCCAAGTAAATAAAACACCCCCATTAACTTCCATAAATTCTGTTTATCTCTTTCTTCTTATCTCACATGTCATCAATCATATCAATCGCTTATCTCTCATCTCTTCTCGTCTCTTCCTATCTCTATCAAGGTGTAGACACCTCCTGGGTGTCCAAAATTATTTTTTTTTCTATAATCATCACTCTTAATTATATTCATACACTTCCTGTTTTATGTCAAACCCTAAACACCATACATAGTATAAGTCTGATATTCTTTAAAACAACACACATCATAATTTGGTGCTAGGGAATTTCGTCCTATACATCAGTTCCGGGTGGAGGAAAAACAGAGAACAAAAAATAAGCAAAATCGGTTAGCGCACCTTGGATCAAAAGAAACAACAACTCTCCGTAAGCCGAAAACGGAAGGCCTTTGCTGAGGCAGTAAGCCAAGGCGATGGTATATCCAACAACTTCAAGCTCGAAGGATATCATGCTAAGACCTCTCACACTCTGATGCTTCAGAATCTTCAAAATCTGAAAAATTAAAGCGAAGGCGAACACGACTGTTCCGAATTCATAAGAAAACCCTAACGCTAACGGAAAATCTAGCAGGAAACGGAATTATGAAATAAAAGGGAAAATCAAATGAGACGGTGCCTGAGGGAGCTTGACGGTGGTGGAAGCGGCGACGATGGCGTAACCGAGAAGTTTGGAAATGAGAGGGAGCAAGCAATCCTTGTCGGGAAAGTTGCCGTTGCGGAGGGATCCCACGGCGCAGCTCAGATCAATCCCTAGATATTCCATCCTTCGATCTCAACAAAATGCTTCGTTTAGTAGCGATTTTGTTTTCTTATGTGAAAGGGTTTATAGACTAACTGATGTTTTTGTTTGTTTGAGTTTTCTTCGCTCGGTTTGGTTGATTGTTCTTTCATATACAATGATTTTGATAGAAGTAGATTAAAATAACTATATTTACTAAAAAAGAAAAACAAAAAAAAACAGAAAAACAAAAAACACTACGTGTTTACACCATATTAAAAGAAAAAAATTAATAATTATTCATAAATAATTTTAGAGTAAAATAAGAATCTGCGATTATTTATGAGTAGTTTCTTTAATAAAATAAATATAAAAAAATATTAATATGAAGAAAATAGTTTTAAAAAATTATAGAAAATAAATAAATATTAAAATAAAAATTAATAATAATTATTAAAATGAATATGGATTTATTTACTTGAAGGTTGAATATGTTTTTGAATTCGATTAAATACAGTTTTAGTTATTTTTAATAAAAGAATTAATATTTTAATATTTATATTTCATAAGTTAAATATTTATTATATATAACTAAATTTTATAGTAATATATATGAGTTAAATATTTATTATATATAAGTAAATTTTATAATAAATTATTTATATAAAATACGAAAATGATGTATCTTCCGAAAGTATTATCCAAAATACATTCCGATACAGGGTATTAATTAATAATTTAAATATTGTAACGTAATAAGTTGGTTCAGAGTTAGTGAATGCTAGAGGGAATAATATATAAGGCTTTCTCTGAGAAACAGAGTCTCATAAGTTCAATCTCAAAGAAAGTTTTAGAGAGGGGTTTTGGGTCTGTGAGCACCTTTCTCTTTCAAATTTCTCTATTTGATTTTTTTTCTTCTCTAGATCACTAATCTCTTATATCTTTTCTTGGAATTCAGGCTAGAAAGCTTGTTTTTTGAGGATTGAAGTCTGCAGGTTGAGCTTCAGGGGAAATTCTTCTTCTTTTCAATTCTTGGTAGTCTTGAGCCAATTTTCAGGTGAGGGAAGTTAGAATGTAGGTTGTTTTCGGGGTTTCGGGCAAAAATGGGGTTTTTGGTGATTTTGATGTATTAGATGGATGCATGTTGAATCTGAGATTGTTTTTGAATTGTATGAAGTCTATGTATTATGTTTCATGGACTGCATGTGGCTGGATCTTCTGATTTTCAGGTTTTGGATAGAAATTCTAAGTTTTGGGGGTGCTGTTTGAATTTGTGTCGGGCACATATTCTTAGCGTCAGACGTGCATTCATCAGAGGCAGTCATTGCCTAATCATGTCGGGCGTGAGGAGAGCTACGCTAGGCACGATATCAGATGGTGACTCTATGGAGTATTTTATTGATATGGCGTCGGGCGTAGGGTGGGTGCGCTGGGCGTGGAGACCCTTGGAAGTCTCTATCTAAATGAAGTCGGGCGTGGTGATTTTACGCCAAGCGTGGGAGAGTCTTAGAGCTCTTGAGTTGAATTTAGGCCAGGCGCAAGCTGATATGTGTCGAGCGTGAGTATGCTTGTTGTTATAATTGAGAATGATGCTTGCGCATGTTTAAAGTTGAAGTTGGATCATGTATGTATGATATATGATGTGTAGTGATTTATGATTCATACATATAATTAGTAATGATATATATGAATGCTTAAACATGATATGATACGTGTGTATGTTTATATGAGGATGATATTGATCATAGTGGTAGATTGACCATGTATGATGTATGATGCATTGTTGCATATGATGCCTTATAGCATGTATCTAGCCTAGGACTTGAGGAGAGGGAAATTGTTTTTGAACTGGAAAAGCTCACATAGAGTCTCCTGAGAGTGGTGCTTGGATAGGCCATTAATTAGATGAAAATGGTGCTTTGATAGACCACTGGTTTGGGTGAGTCTCCTCTAAGTTAAGGGAATGAGGTTAAGGGTTATTCCCTTAACCAAGTACTAGGGAAGGTGTGTGGTTCCTTACGAATAGTCAGTGGGCGAACTCCACAAGTGACTTAGTAATGCATGTCAAGGTCGTGGTAAGCCTGTATCCAGTAGTACTATACTTGACGATGGAACCGGACTTCCAAGTGTGTAAGTGACATCATCCAAGTAAACCCGAGTGAGGATTTATATCCCGGTTTGTTGTGATCGAGCGGGCGTATTGGGCGTGAAAACGGTTGGGAGGTTTTGGTAGGATGAGATGTCATTTATACTGCTCTGTTGTTAAGGAGATCTCCTAGGTAAATGCGTGACGATGCATTAGAAGATTGATATGCCTTGATATATGTCATGAGTTGCATTTATTGCATGATTGCTATTATGTTGAAGTGTATGGTGTTTGACTTCATGATTGGTGAGTTGATGATTGACTGAGATGAAAGTCCATTTTGCACTTGATTGGATGAATATGTAATATAGATTATTAGTTTGTACTTGTGTGGTTGTTTATTGAACTCTAACTTACCCTTCTATTTCTGTGTGGATGGACTATGATGATCATACCGTGTATGAGAACAGGTTAAGGTTAGGTTAGAGCTGGTGTTGTGACCGTTGCGGGAGGTGGAGTTTTGTTCTAGTATCAGAGTTACCATCTTGGGTAACTATTTGATTGTGCTTGACCGACACTAGAAGAGTATTATTATTTTGGATGACTGTATATATATATATTATTATATTTGTGCATAGAAACATAGTTTATTATAACTTTCTACATGTATGTATTTGGTTATCCAGTTTAATATCTTCTCTTAGTTTACTAGTATAATTAGCATGATTCTTCTAAGTATAGGAACCATGACAAGTCGTTACAAATATAATATAAATTTTACTATGCATTCTGATGATATTTCGGTTACAACTTTTGGAGTATTTAGCAACACTCATATAAATATTATATGTGAATGTATAAGTTATATTTGAAAATTGGATAAATAAATATTTTTAATCTTTATATTATCTCTATTTTTATTTTTTAAATTTTAAATATTTATAATTTGTTTATTTTTAAATTTCTATCTTTATTTTTTATTTTAAAATAAATATATGGAGACAAGTACCTCATATTATTATTTTATATATACCATTATTAATAAATATAGTATAGTATAATTTATTCTGTCTAGATTTGAATATGAGCAAAAGATTTGATGAATATTAAACCTCAATATAAGTAAATTTCAATTAATTTTATCATATTTAATGTCTTTAACTCTAAAAAACATACATTGAACTAAATCTTTTACCTAGTGATTATAAGATTTATCTTTGAGAGATTGACTAATTTTTTTGTTGTCAACTTTGTAACATTGTATAGACAATATTTATGGGGAAAAAAAATCTACATTGAATTGAAATTATATTCTTAACTGCTTTTTTTTTTATTTTTATATCAAACTTTAATGAAGGATGATATAAAAAATAATTAAAATTAATAAAATTAGATGATGTTAGGTAACTTTCTTCATTAATTTATTCTGTAATTGAGCCTGGAGATAAACATAAATTTTACAATAGTCATTAGATTTAATAAAATTTAATATATTTAATTATATTTAATAAATAATTAAATTACTCTCATTAATAATATTTATTACTCCTTTTCATTTCCTTATTATAAATATGACGTAAGAAGAAAAAATAGATTCTATTTTAATTTTTCAGCATACTAATTTTTTTCAATTTATATCAAAATATATTTTTTATTTATCAAAATTACAATGACAATATTAGAGTTCATATCTTCTATATATTATTCCCAATTTTTATCGTTAAATTGATCATAATAGTTCTAAAAATATGTTCAAATATTATTGTTGTATTGTATCATTTATAATAAATAAAATTAATTTTATAAAATTAATACATTTATTTATTAGTTGTTTTTAGTATATGTGAAAAAAATTAGGATGAAATTATTTACGAGATAGAAGAAATACTTGGATATTAATATAGCACTTAATGTTTGCATAAAAAAAATAATTTAGCACTTAACGTTATCGGTGTATTATTCTTATGAATAGATAAATAAATATTTTTATTTAGATAATATTAAATATTGTATTTATTAATTATAACATATTTATTAAATTTAATAATCAAAATATAAAATTATTAAATATATGACTTTTCAATTTTACAAGATATCTCACTCTTTTTCTTTCTTTATTTATATATATATATATATATATATATATATGTATGTATGTATATTGAAATGATAGAAATAGTTAGATATTAAATAACATAATAATATCATTAAAAATTTATATTGATACTTTTAAATTGGTTTCGATTGGGATGCAATCAAAGTCTCACATCATTGAAACAAGAGGATGAACGTGAATTTATATATTCTCTATTGATATAGAGACCTTTTGGGTGATGTCCAAAAGCAAAATCGTGAGGGCTTAGGCCCAAAGCGGACAATATCTCACCAATGTAATTCCTAGTGCACAACTAGTGGTATCAGACCATCTCCGATGGTCTGCTCGGGTGACTGACTCGAAAAATATGATGACTAGTAGGTGAATCCAAGTTTGGGATCCCTTGTGTCGAAAGTAGGCCACCATATTATCCGTGGTTTCTCCTGCAGGAGAGGGGGTAAACCGTGGTCCTTTATTTGAGGGGAGAATTGTTGGGATGCAAGTAAAGTCCCATGGATCCTAAGATGGTCTGATCAGGTGACTGGCTCGACGAGTATGATGACTGGTAGGTGGATCCAAGTTTGGGATCGCTTGTGTCGAAAGTAAGCCACCATATTATTCGTGGTTTCTCCTGTAGGGGAGGGGGTAAACCGTGGTCCTTTGTTTGAGGGGAGAATTGTTAGGATGCAAGCAAAGTCCCACATCATTCAAACAAGAGGATGGACATGAGTCCATTGGTAGATAAGTAAGTAATGTCCAAAAGCAAAATCGTGAAAGCTTCAACCCTAGTGCACAACAGTTCCTACTATTCTAATGAATTGGTGGGAAACATATGTTCGATTCTGATTGCGAGTAAAAACTTTTTAAACCAATAACAATCGCAACATTATAAATAAGATTAATCTTTAATCCTGTGAGGTAGAGAACACGTGATAGAACCAAATAAAATTGGTCCCTATTCAAGAATAATCTAAAAATAAAAAAATTATGGATAAATATTTAAAATTTCTAATTATTTTATTTAATCTTCTAAAATTAACCACTACATAATACCAGTGGGTTTAAATCATAGTGTTCCACTGTGACACACAAAATCCCAACAGGAGCAGGGTTATTAAACAGGATAAAGAATAAAAGAGAAATAAAGAAAAACGGAGGGTTAAACGGGAAAAAGAATAAAACAGAAAGAAAAAAGAAAGGAAAAAAAAAAACTCATCCATTCATTTTATGATTTTAAAAACAATAAATCATTAAATCTAACGATTGAAGTATAATATTCCATAGTTGGAGACATTCTTAACTCTGCCACCGTAGCCTTCCCCTTACTTCCATGGACTTTTCTTTAGCTTTTAATCTTTCGTGGACCAACTTGCACCTATCTTGCGTTTTCAAGGACAAATTTGATAATTTAACCGATATTTTTATTAATTATTAAAATATAAATTAAATACAATATTAAAAGAATAAAAAAAGTCGAACAATAAAAGTATATGATGTTATAGTAATTTCCTTGACATAAAGAATGGAAGTTTTTTATTTTCACAAAGAAAATTCAAGAATAAGATTATTAAAAAATAAATTGAAACAAATTGTCTCCCGAGAGTGACATAATTAGTTAAATTTCTTTATTCTTATTAGTTAGAATCTCGGATTGAATTTGACTTCTTCGTATTTTATATCCTTATACATGAACTTGCACCGAAGATGAGACAGAGTAAGCGATCTCATAATCTTACCAAAAATTAATTAAAGTTTAGAGTTTAACACATCTCGTGGCCGAGACTATTAAGGTAGGGAACCTTTTACCTCACTCACACTCAACATCATGCAACCTACACTTGACGTAGATTTGATAGAGACCCCTAGATCTTCATGTATGGTGTGGCAAAGTCTCATGCCTAACCTCATTTCAAGTAGAAAATCTTTATCTGACTCACACCTAACATCACCATACTAGTGTCTGACGTCGTCTAGGCAGAGAATTTTGACTTGGTCACGCTGGATGCCACTCAACCAAGGGCTTTATGTCACTAAGTCAGAGACATTTCTCTATCCTCACGCCTAACACCATTCAAACCATGCTAAACATGACCAAGTTATAGACTTCTCCTTAACTCACGCTCGATGCCACCAATCCCACGCTTGGTGTGAGTGAGAGAAAAAACTTCCAACATGAACCATGCCTGATGCCATGAAAGCACACTCAACACGAAAGTGAAATTTGTACTTGGTAGAATCACAATTTTGCTCAATCCACTTGAAACACAACCAAAACCAAACATGCAACACAAGATTTCGTTCCTACTCAATACAAGTAACTCATCTCCAACAAAATTAACGACATGTAGCAACTCACATGCCAAAATCACCCAAATCCCTTCAACATGCATCATCAACTCAAGCTTTACCACCATAAGAATTTTAATCCAATTCATCAACTCAGTCATAACTTAATGAGCAAATCAACAATATACAACCTCAAAAATCATCAAATAACAATTATAGCTTCCCTTACCTAGGAATCAAAGTCAACTAGTGAAAGAGAAGAATAAAACTCTTAAAAACCACAATATGCCTCTAAGTGGATCAACAAGCTTGATTTGAGGTTCTACTGACCTGAATCAACAACACAACAAGAATGAGGCTCCATGGAAAACTCACCCTCAAAAGAGAAGGGTTAAGGAAGAAGAGAACTCATGGACCAAAGCTTCTCTCTCAAACTTTTTTGAAAAAGTGAACTTATAAAGCTCACTTCTAAAGAAAAGTTTTATATACTTTACTCTTATAAGTTCAACTTGACCTTTGCTCAAAGATACTCTTAAACAATTAAAGACTCATAGAGTGTGTTTGGATAGGAAATTTAAATAATGTATTTATTTGAAGAATTTAAAATTTCTTGAGGTGAAATGCTTTATTTGGATGAGAAATTTACAAAGAATTAGAAAATCTAAACATTTGTGAAATTTCTTAAAATAGTAGAATTTCAAATTCTTCCAAAAAAAGTAAGAATTTGAAATTCTTCATATTTGTTTTTCTTATTTCACTTATATATTTTATCTTATATGTAATGACCTGCCATAGTCACCACACTCTGTGGAATCACTAACACTAGCAACTGAAGCTAAGTTACTAGAATGTACAAGATTAATAAAGAAAATATACCATACATATAAGTATCATGAGTATATAAGAAGAAATCAAACAAATATAAACATGATATATATATACAGTCATCCCAAAATAATCCTACATCCTAGTATTGGTCAAGCACACCTATACAAGGTACATCAGTAGTACCACCATCAAACACAAAAAATCACAATCCCTATCCGTATCAGCTCCTCAAGCCTAGCTTTGATCTACTCTCATACAACGTATGATCATCATAGTCTAACCACCATGGAAACAGAAAGGGTAAACTAGAGTTTAAAAATATAAATACATATAGAAACAAGTCTATCATATACAACAACATACCAGATATCCTGTATGAAAGTAATCACATCACAACCAAGCATATATCTCACCCAATCATGTCCCAAAAGACATCAAATGCACATGAACACATCTCAACATACATCATATGCAAACACATTGACTAATGCATCGTCACGCATTCACCTACGGAGATCTCCTAACAACATGAGTAGTCTAAGTGATTTCCACCCTACTGAACCAACCCAATTGTTTTCACGCCTAAAGAGTCGACTCGATCACAACAAAATGAGATACCAATCCCTCCTCTGGTTTTTCGGGTCTCATCACTTACACTAGGAAAATCTGGTTCCACCGTCAAGAGTAGTACAGCTGGGTATAGGCTTACCACGATCTTGACATGCATTACCAAGTCACATATGGAATTCACCCACTGATTATCCTCAAGGAACCATGCAACCCTTCCAGGTACTTGGTTAGGGGTTGTAGCCCTTGACCTCCTACCTTACTCAACCACTAACTAAGGATTTGGAGGAGACTCAACACACCTAAAAACCTACTCCAAGAGACACACCTACTCAAGGAGGGTTTTCTAAATAGTGGCCTACCCAAGCACCACTCCAAGATACCCTATGTGGGATCTTCAGTTTTCAAAATAATTTTCTTTCCTCAAATCCTAAGTTAGCCATCATGCTATAATGCCACATAATATTCTTAGCACCCACACCTTACCATACATCTACTATATACATTACATCCAGTCAATGCATATAGAGATCAACCACATCAATCATGTACAACATACCAATGCTTCACAATTCACACAATAATAGCATATCAATCATATAAAGCATATCAATCATATAAAGCATATCAATGCTCATCATCATCATCATCATCATCATCATCATCCTATAACACACAACATGCAATAGATACAAGCATTCTATTCATGTTCACCAATTTTACCCATCATACAACATGTATCACATGCAATTTATCAAAATCACATATTTCTACACAGACAACCTTCACCTAAAATAACGCACATGGAGTTATACTACTCCAATAATTCTCATCCTTATCTCATATGAAAGATAAGAAGATTTCCTACAACTCTCATGAAGACACCCAGTCCTAATGCCATCATCTTCCTTGTTAAAAATTGTAAAAACCGCAACCATTCTCCTAAATGCTGACAGCTTGACCTTTTCTCACTAAAAAGGTCATAACTGGAGCTCTAGATCTCATTTTTGAGTGATTCCAGCGTCATTAGAAATCTAACATCCAAGGCTACAACTTTCATGAAGGCATCAAGACCCAATTCGGTCATCTACACTCACCGCTGTAGCGCTCAAATCAGCACTTTAGCTTTGGATTTCTGCCAGCTTAGTTTCCTTTCCATAGTCATGGCTGTGAATCCACGACCATGGCTGCAAGTTTCTGCCAGTCCAATTTTTTTCCACAGCCATGGCTGCAAGTCTCTACCACTTCATTTTTACCCTCCACAGCCATGGCTGCAAAACCACATGTCATGGCTGCAAGTCTCTACCATCACGTTTTTCACTCCCACGGCTATGGCTGTGAATCCACGGCTATGGCTGCAGGTTTCTACAAGTTCATTTTACCTCCACGACTATAGTTGTGAATCCACGACTATGGTTGTGAGTTTCTAAAAGTTTGTTTTTCCTCCACGACTATAGTTGTGAATCCACGACTATGGTTGTGGGTCTCAGAATTTCATAAACCCTATGGATTTCACCTTCGCTTTCACTCAAATCCTCCGTGAACCTGCAATCCAAGGAGACTCAATCCATGCTACAACTCAAATGCAACACTACCAATCACATGCAACTCAAAAACATCAAGAATCACAACATGCATGCATTAAGAACAACCACAAGGTGTCAGCTTTCAACATGCAACCAACCTTAGATCCATCCCCAAAACTCAAAATTTCCAAGAATTCAGTTAATATTATGTTGCAATTCAAACAACAACTCAAGATTCTAGCTTCCCTTACCTCAATCTCAAGCTCTACGAGGAAGAAGAAGAGAAGAACGGAGGAGAAGAATGGAGAAGGAAAATCCATGCAACTCCAGTGCTCAAAGTCCTCAACTTCCCCTATTGCTCAATACCTTGGTGAATCAAAATGAGAGGATAAGTTGAGCAATAAAGAAACATCAAGAGTGAAATGGTTTTTCAGCCCAACAAGTGAAGGTAAGTGCGTGAAAGAAGAAAAGAAAAAATGAAAAAAGAAAAAAGAGTAAAAAGATTTGGATCTCACATTATCTCTTCATTCCTTCAATTGTTGAATATTTAAAAATATTTTAAAATTATTAATATTATCTAATATTAATTTTAAAAATTATTATATATTTTAAAATTAATTAATATTTATTTTTATAAAATTTAATTTAAAAATCTCAACATATTAACATATTTTTAAAATCATTTATCATAAAATCAAATTACTATATCTAAACTAATCTTCACTCATCATTGTTTGGCTTACAAACTTACAATTGCATGCTAGTATCGCAAAATATCGTATTGTTTAATGAAATTATAACTTTAAATGTTATACAACGTGCACAACTCAGGCCTTCAAAAACAGCACAGCAAAATACACATGAAAAGAACATCGCAGTAAAATAGACTTTTTAATTTAATTTTTGCATTAAGTGCGACACATAATTAAACTAACCAATTTCGAAATAATTATTTCACCAAACGTGAGTTGTCAAACTTGGACAATGGAACATTGGAAGGAGGAACTGGAGAAAATTGGGTGGACACGTCATGTAACAGGCGAGAGGGTAGATTTTTGGGCCCAGATTTGGGGTAGCTGCAAGCAATGCAAGTCCATTAAGTTGCCCAGCCTATGGGGTGCATCAGCATCACCCACTTCTTGGTTTATTTAGCCTGGTCCATGACCATGCATTAAAGGAACCATCATCTTCTTTTCATGGTCATATTAATTTTTCCAATAGCCAAATTTATTTTTGATGACGAGTGATGACCTAGATCTTTCTTGCACAGGAGTTTCGGTTGTCTTGTGGTCCAATTCCAAGTGAAGCACTCAACCTCTCAACCTTGTACGTCCTCACTCATATTTAACCCTTTTCTTCCTTAATATATATATATATATATATATATCCGTTTAATAACTCATATTTTACATCAAATTTCAATAGTCTAACCGTTGAATTAAAAATTCTTAATACATAAATTAAATTTACAAATTTTAAAAAATTTAAAATTATTTGATACTTCATTTTATTAATTCAAATCAATGTATAAAATGATTTTATAATTATTCGTTAATTTGAATTACTAAAATAAAGTATAAAATAATTTTTAAATTTCTTAAAAATTTGCAGACCAACTTTAAATTCAACAGTTAAATCATGATATAAAATATAAATTATTAAATAGAATAAGTCCTAAAATAAACGAATCCCTCCTCTCTCTATATATATATATATATTCTCTCAAAAAATTGTGTTTTTTCTTTTCATTTTGAAAATATTTTGTTTGAGATTTCTTTTGAAATTACATAATTATTATAGATTTTTCCAACAAATATTTTAATTAATTTATTTATTTCTAAAATAAAAAGGCAAAAACATGATAGTTGGGTTGGGAGAAAGACTGTACGGTAGTTTGAGAGTTAATTTCGGAAACTAAAATCCGTACACCGCGCATCTTATAATATCTCTTCATCCCATAATACATATTATGTAAGAAAAGAAAAATTAAGTCTCAAAATAAATATTATTTTAATTTTTTACAATAGTTTTGATTACCTCTTTTTTATTTATACTCTTAATAATTTTCTTTAGAAAATTGTTGTTGTGTTATATCATTTATAATAAATAAAATTAATAACATGATAAATTTTATAATTTTTTATCTGTTTATTGATTGTTCTTAATCCGTGTAAAAACAATTAGGACGGTAGTATAAAATGTAAGAAATACTCTTAGAGTGTATTGTTTCATAGATTAAAATTTTATTCTTGAAAATGTAAACATGAATGTAATACCCACTCGTTTGTTGGAGTTTCGAAAAATTATACCGAATATAGTGAATTCCTGAAAAGGTTATATTATCATGCTTTGTTACATTTCAATTATTATGATGAGGGGCGAGAAAAGTGATATATTTCCAGAAAAATATTAGAAGTTATTTTGTAAATGATTGTAACTTATCTTTTTACTTGTTTTTATTTAAATTATTTTAAAATTTAAAAAATATTCTCAGAGATATTAAAAAGTAATCGAACACATTTTTAAATACCCAAAAATAATATTGCTGGAAATAAAATTTCTAGGAATGTAATATTATATCTTGAAACATCCCATAAGTAATATAACATAAAATCATTGATATTTCTTTATTTCATAATTAAATTATTTTTTAATAATTCATATATGATATAGTATCAGAACTTCTAATAAGATCTAGTGGTTCAAAATTCTCCTTACATGTTAAAAATGAGTTTAATTTTGTGGTGGGTTATGGAATTTGTTTTATACTATTTCTAATTCATGCCTAAAAAGTGATGAAAAGACTAAAAAAACTAATAAATCCATGATAAAATCCTTTCATAATGCAATTTTTATTCCATTTTTTTCCCGATAAATGGATGAAGGTAGGGATTGAAGAATCAAATGGTATGGTTCTTTTACTGATAAAAAAATGGTATAGCTCTTGTCAAAATAAAAATAAAATAAAATAATAAATGGTATATTTCTTTTTGTTAGTAAATCGGACGATAGAAACATGACTATTACTTTTCCATTAGTGGTTGTTACATTAATTGTTATTTCATTTATTTTATCAATCATTGTACCTTATGTAATTGCTCTCCTTATGGTTGGTTGAGTAATAAAAATTTTGTACTATACTATTGGTATTTCTAGCAGGTATATATTACACTTCCATATAATTCCTGATGTTGTCGATAAATAAAAATAAATAAAATCATTCTATTTTTTAAATAAATATTATAAAAATTAATAAACTTATCATATATCATAATTTGTGACAAAATATTAGTATAAGACACTTTTACCATTAGTGCATTTTAACTAAATTATGAAATTATAATGTAAATCTTTTCATATCTCTTTTGCGAGTTAATCATTTATACTCTGTTAGTGAAAAAATTTTACACTGACAATCAATCATATCTTTTAATAGTGTCATGTCATTTTCTTATTTAATTAAATAAAAATAAAATAATTTAAAAGATATGATTGATTGTGAGTGTAAAAAACTTTACACTAACAGTGTATGAATGATTAATTCCTGTTTTGCTTAATAGTTTTGGCTTTCAAGATAATTAGAATATTTATGACTATCATAAATTGCTGAAATGAACTGCGTTTGATATGGAACATACTTGCAAAAGAGACAAGGAGATAGCCTAGACGATGTAACAGGGCAGTCCAATAGTTTATGGCGTGTTTGGATTTTGACAAAATCGCAGAAGTTTTAAAGAATAAATTTTAGCTAATTGTGATAAGGACTTTCTCTACAATACAAGCATCTAACTAAATCATCATCATTATTACTACGTTTTGCATGATGTCATTTGACACAATTTTCTTAATGTACTCGTGCATTATTGAGCAAGTAAGTTGAAACCTCGTTTTTTTTTTACCGTTTCAGCAGCATAAGTAGAGGCAACATTTTCGTAAATTCTGCACCATTTCACACATACTGTGATCATTATTCAGCATGAATAACATTACAAAAGTGAAAACAAAGTTTCCATAAAAGAAAGTGGAAGAACTAACCTGTTTAGGTTGAATAGGATGATTATAAACGATAAAACTCTATTTGTGTAACGCAGTTAGACATCCAAAATTCGAATCCGAAACTTTTAGTTAAACCAAAATTATATAAATAGGATGATTATACACGATAAAACTTTTAGTAAAATTCGAATAGGATGACTCTTGAAGTACTGGCCCTGGACGTCTATAAATAGGTACGTGGAGAGGGTTCCCAAAGATACGCATTTGTTGCTTGCTCCGAGCCGAAGTCATCTGAGTTGGTGCGCAAATATTTTTCAACAGCGATAGGTCAAGTTCAACAATCAGGTACGTGATGGCAAATTTAAATGTTGTTCATATTAACTCCTCCGGGGATGAAGGGGAATCTAGGCTGAGAGCGACACCGGACCGAGACGTCGCGTCAGCATCGGCTTCGAACGGGGAAGATCATGCCGAGTCCGCTTCAGGGTCCTCCCGGTCGCAGAGTGGGAGTGCTTCTTCTTCGGCTATAGCGTCCGATGATCATCCAAGCCGGGGAGGTGGATCGTCAAGGACTTTTGCTCCTATATCGACCCCTGGTATTCGTGGGTGCACGGTGAGGTTGGTAGCGTGTACTCTCGATATACTGACAAAAAGTCTCTTGTGAACTTTGTATCGGCTGTGAAATTCTTAAATTTTCCCGAGGATGAGGAACCCTCTGCCATTTTCTTCCAGCCGTGCCGAGGTGATGGGGGGCCAAACCCAGACTTCGTGTACTTGAGCCGAGGGTCGTCCAAATACGATTTCTTTTACGTATACGATTATATGTTTCAGGACTTGAAGATATCCCTTCCTTTTGATGATTATTTCATGGGTATACTTCGGCTTCTTAACGTGGCACCGAGTCAACTTCATCCCAACACCTGGGCCGTCATGCAAGGGTTTAGACAGTTGTACCTGGCTCTCGGCCTCCAGCCTACCCCATACCTATTCTTATATTTTTACTCATCTCGGCCTACTAAGAAGGCTAAATGGTTGTCATTGATTCGGCACAGTGATTGCTTGCTAGAACCCTTTACCACTTCTTATAAGAAATTCAAAGAGGGGTCCATGAAGGTGATGATTCGACCAGAGACGGGAAATAAATATTTCTTTGATGCCGAAGGAAACTCTCCTTTTCCGTTGTACTGGACTCGAAAGCCGAGGAAGTATGACACGGTGTCCAAGTCTCGCATGTCCCCGGAGGAGAGATCCAGCTTGAATTTTTTGGAGAAGTTGCCTCGGCCTTTACCATGTCGTCCTCTGGTCCGATTGTTTGAATCGGCCGACGTAGTTGAAGAACTGATTGGTATAGTACCTTTCTTACTTGTTTAAATTCTTGCGTTATCATTGATTTTGACTAATGATGTGCATGTATAATGACGGATCATGGAGATGACGATCTGGACATCCATACGCTGATCCGGAACCAAGTGGCTGCGACCACTGGGAACAAGGCCCCGGCCGGCGTGCGCGGGAATCAGCCAACTGTCCAAGGTGGCGGGGCGGGACCAACTGTCAGGCCGAAGAAGCCCACTCGGCCTCAGCCTGAAAAAAGAAGGTCTGACTCAAGAGCCGAGGAAGAGAGCCGTCGGACTAAGCAGCGCCGAGTGGCCGGTCCTGCTATGCCAGAAGGCTTGGCTGCGCCAAGTTTCTTAGCCGGCAATGTTAATGCTCAGGATTTTCTGAGTCAAGACTTGACTTCCGAGGCAGGTCAAGGGATGCTGAGCCGTATGACTGTGACTCAGAAATGGAGCTTCTTCTGTGAGTTCCAAGTACGCGCCGTGGCCATGGCGCAAAGTATCGTCATGGAGCCGAACGGCGAGGCCGATGGACTGCGTCGGCAGCTTGCTGAGCAAGAGAAGTCTCTTCGAGAGACGCTGGCGGCGCTGACTGACGCCCAAACGACCAACAACAAATTCCAGGCCGAAATGGACCGCCGG
This sequence comes from Cajanus cajan, assembly GCF_000230855.2. Lineage (NCBI taxonomy): Eukaryota > Viridiplantae > Streptophyta > Magnoliopsida > Fabales > Fabaceae > Cajanus > Cajanus cajan. Next base: position 14,187,445 of record NC_138525.1, read on the forward strand.
GGGCGAACCGCCGACGACCTTGCCTTGGAGGTTCAGCGTCTCGAACTTGCCCTGAAGAATGAGACTGAGAAGGTTGCCGCTCTAGGGAAGGAGCTGGATGCTGAGAAAGTTGCTTTCGGGGCTTACAGGGAGAAGGCACGCAACAAAGTCCTCACTCAGCATCAGGCGGGCTTTGCTCAGGCGGCTCGGCAAGCCAGCTACTTTGGGGACTTTCCCCCCGACTTCCATTTGGACATGACCAAGGATTTCTACCAAGGGAAGTTGGTGGACCTGGCTTCTATTCCAGCCGGCCAGCCAGCCGATGAAGAAGCCCCGGCGCGGCCAACTGGGCCAAATGAGGAGGAAACGGCGTACGAGGAGGTTGTGCCTGAGGATGGCCCGGTTCAGGGGGAACCGGAAGTAGGGTCTTAAGCTTCTTTTTCTTTCATGTATTAATGGGCCGATAGTGCCCTTTTTGAATGTACGCTTGGCCGATAGTGCCTTTTTTGTTAATGAATTTACTTTTGTCGTCACATATTGATGTAACTGTTGGTCTTCATAAAAACGCAAGTGATGTAAGCCGCTTCCTTGTCCGAGAGACATCTCGGGAAGGAATACTAATTAAAGCCACGTCCTTGGCCGAGAGTCATCTTGGGAGGGAAGACTTGAAAAAATAATTAAAGCCACATCCTTGGCCGAGAGACATCTCGGGAGGGAAGACTTGAAAATAATTAAAGTCACATCCTTGGCCGAGAGACATCTCGGTAGGGAAGACTTGAAAATAATTAAAGCCACATCCTTGGCCGAGAGACATCTCGGGAGGGAAGACTTGAAAATAGTTGCGAACAAATATCTGACAATATGAAGTGTAAAATGTATTCATTAATAAACTGATGCCTCGTTAAAAACCTTGCCGACCAAAAACCCCTTTTCACGTTCTTATAAGGGGGAAAAAGATTAGTCAAGGAAAAGAGTGCATCGTGATACAATTACATTGTTTAGGCATAACAAAAACTAATTCAACTGTAGTATGTCTTCAAGTGGGTAGAATTCCAGGTTCTTGGGATGACTTTGCCGGACAGTTCTTCCAGCTTGTATGCTCCGTTGTGTAATGCATGTCGTATCCGGAACGGTCCGTCCCAATTGGCAGATAGCTTTCCTTCGGAAGGGTTACGCCTGGCCGACCCGGTTGCTCGCCAGACGAGATCACCTTCATGAAATGTCCTCGGCTTTAAATTGGAATTAAAGCGCCTGCTCATGCGTTGTTTGCATGCTTCGACCACAATTTGTGCCTTCTCTCGTACCTCATCTAGGACATCAAGCTCAGACCGGAGCGAGTCATTGTTGGATTCTTCATGAAAGTGCTGTCGTCGGAATGAGGGTTCTCCTACCTCAACCGGAATCATTGCGTCTGCGCCGTACGTCAGGCAAAAGGGTGTGTCTTTGGTTGTTGATTGTGGTGTACATCGGTATGCCCAAAGGATTTCCGGTAATTCGTCGGCCCATCCTCCTTTCGCCGCACCGAGACGCTTTTTGAGCTCAGTAAGTATAACCTTGTTTGCTGCTTCGGCTTGCCCGTTTGACTGGGGATGCTCGACTGAGGTGAACTGGTGCCGAATGCCAAGGTTTTCAAGGAAAGTGTTAAACCTCTTGTCAGTGAATTGGAGGTCGTTGTCCGAAATGATGGCATACGAGATTCCGAATCGGGTAACCAGATTTTTCCAGACGAACTTCTGGACATTGGTTGTGGAGATGCAGGCAAGCGGTTCGGCTTCTATCCACTTTGTAAAATAATCTACTGCAACCAGGAGAAATTTGACTTGCCCTTTTGCCACGGGGAAAGGCCCAAGTACATCGATTCCCCACAAGGAGAATGGCCACGGGGAGTTGATGCTGTGTAACTCGGCAGCCGAGGCGTGGATAAGGTTCCCATGCTTTTGACATTGCACACATTTCTTGACGAACTTGGCGCAATCTTTTTTTAGAGTCGGCCAATAATAACCAGCTCTCAAAACTTTAGCCGCCATGGTTCGTCCGCCCGAGTGGGAACCACATATGCCCTCATGTATTTCTCGTAAGACGTAATCGGCTTGATGGGTGTCAATACATTTGAGTAACGGGGTGGAAAATCCTCGCTGATACAGCTCGTTAGCCACTACTGAATACCGAGCCGCTTGCGTTCGCAATTTTTTAGCGTCCAACGGGTCGGTTGGTGCCTCCCCTCGGACGATGAAATTCTGGATGGCAGTCATCCAGGTCGGTGCCTCAGTATCGGTTGCCATGCACTCTCCCATCACACTAGGAGAGGGAATCTCGAGGTGAATGGTTGTTCGTAATTGCCCTGGCTTTCGGCTGCTGGCGAGCCGAGCTAACTGATCGGCCCGTTCATTATTGTTACGCAGGACGTGTCGTATCTGTACCTCGGTGAAATCATCCTTGAGCTTCTAGAAGAGGTGATAGTATTGTAACAAGTTGGAGTCCTTGACTTGAAAATTATTGTTGACCTGTTCGGCCACGATCTTAGAGTCGGTCCAACATACGATTCTCTTGACACCCATTTCGGTTGCTAACCGCATCCCGGCCAGCAATGCTTCATATTCCGCTTGGTTGTTAGAGGCTCGGAAGCCGAAACGGAGGATTGTTCTACGGTGATGCCGGAGGGACTAGCTAGAATTATCCTTGCCCCACTTCCTTGGGCGTTAGAGGAACCGTCAACATGCATGGTCCACGGCTCGTTCTCAAAACAACCCGGGGGAGTGAGCTCGTTAACAAAGTTGGCTAAATGCTGTGACTTGAGGGGGCCCCTTGCTTCGAAAGACACATCAAACTCGGAAAGCTCAACCGACCATGCCATCATTCGGCCGACAATTTATAGTTTTCTTAGGACTTTCGCGATAGGACAGTCAGTTCGAACAACGATCTTATGACTTTGGAAATACTGCCTGAGCCGTCGGGCAGTATAAATGAGCCCCAGGGCTACTTTTCTATCAGTTGGTAGCGCCGTTCGGCATCTTGTAATGTCCGACTAATGAAATACACCATTTGTTGTTCATCTTGCCTCTCTTGAATCAGAACGACATTGATTGAGGTGCCGGATACGGCTAAATAGACAACCATGTTGAGGTTGGCAACTGGCTTGGAAAGGACCGGAGGTGCGCTAAGACGTTCCTTGAAATGTTGGAATGACGCCTCACACTTCGGGGTCCATTTGAACCGCTCAGTCTTCTTCAATAAGAGAAGGATAGGCCTAGCTATCTCGGCCAGGCAAGGGAGGAACCGAGAGAGGGAGGTGAGCCGGCCTGCCAACTTTTGAACCTCCTTCAGAGTACTTGGACTTTTCATATCTAGAATGGCTTGGCACTTGTCAGGATTTGCCTCAATGCCTCGGCTGGACAGCATGAATCCCAAAAATTTACCGCCTGAGACCCCGAACACACACTTCTCGGGGTTGAGCCTCATTTGGTGGTGCCGAAGTGCCTGAAACACCTCGGCCAAGTCTTGTGCATGTGCTGATACGGTACTTGACTTCACCACCATGTCATCGACATACACCTCCATGCTTCGGCCAATGTGATTATTGAAAATTTTGTTCATTAACCTCTGATAGGTAGCTCCGGCGTTTTTTAATCCGAAGGGCATCACTCGATAGCAGTAATTAGCCGTTTCGGTGATGGACGCAGTTTTCTCCTCGTCTTGGGGGTGCATACGGATCTGATTGTATCCGGAATATGCGTCCAGAAATGACTAAAATCTGTGACCAGATGCCCCATCCACAAGCCGATCAATATTTGGTAGGGGGTAGGCGTCCTTTGGGCACGCCTTGTTTAAGTTGGTGTAATCGGTGCACATGCGCCATTTCCCATTCGGCTTCTTTACCATGACTACATTGGCTAACCAGGTTGTATAATGCACCTCTCAGATGAACCGAGCATCTAACAGCTTGCCAACCTCCGCCTCAATTATCGCCTTCCTTTCCTCTCCGGCCTTCTGACGCCGTTGGGCAATCGGCCTTGCCTCCTTGCTTACTGATAGCTTATGGCAAAGAAAGTTGGGGTCAATGCCGGGCATATCAGACGGGCACCAAGCGAATAAGTCATTGTTTTCAAGGACCACTTGCTTGAGGGTCAGGCGCTCTTGTTCGGATAAATTGGTCCCCAGGTAGGTGACTTGGGCTTCGGACATCCCCACCCGGAAGGGTTGCTTATCTTCAATAGGCTCGACCCTCTCATCTTGATCAATCCGGGGGTCGAGATCGATGGCCGAATGCTGTGATACCGAATGCACCCCTGTTGATTTTGTTGCTTCGGGCTTCATTTCCGGTAATCGCAAACTAGCAAAGTAGCATTCTCGCGCGGTTTTTTGATCAGCGTGGACCGTGATTACTCGCCCTGAGTCGGCTGGAAACTTCATAGCCAGGTGTGGAGTGGAGACGATTGCACCGAGCCGATTTAAGGACGGCCGTCCAAGCAAAATGTTGTAGGACGTGTTGGCGTGCACCACCACATATTTGACCGAAACGTCTCTGTACTCGGTTCCTTCAAAACGAAACCGGGTTGACAACTTGATATACCCTTTTGTTTTGACTCTTTCTCCTAAAAATCCTACCAAGGGTTCATCGTAGGGAATCAGTTCGGCCTCCGGGATGCCTAATTGTTTGAACGTGTTCCAATAAAGGATATCGGCTGAGCTTCCCTGATCCACCAATGTCTTGCGCACAATGCAGTTGTGAATTTCCACACTAATTACCATGGGATCATCTTGGTATGGGTCGATACCTTTGAAGTCGGCCTCGGTGAAAGTTATGGTGGGTAAACGGCGACGAACAGTTTCGACGGCATGCACGTGACGAACGGCCCGTAGGTGTCTACGCTGCACCGATGAAGACGAACCACTGCCGACAAAACCGCCAGCGATGGTGTTGATGACTCGCCGAGGCTACGCTGAAGGCTCTTCTCGCCTTTCTCTAGACCGACTGCGTTCTCGATATGAACGACTTCTGTCCTTCTTTGTTTGGCCTGATCGTCCCGTCGCGACCGGTGGGTGTTCCGGGATGAGTGCGGGCGGTCAATAAAACCCTGCGGCTGTCCTTGCTTGATTAGATCTTCAATTTTATCCTTCAAGGCCGCGCATTCCTCCGTTGAATGCCCTCGATTGCGGTGATACCTGCAAGATTTCGTTGTATCGGCCCTAGGAGGGGTCGAAGCTCGTTTCGGGACGGACAGTACCTCCGAGGCCAATGCTTGCTCTAGCACTGCCGACCGACTAGTATTGAGCGGTGTGTATTGTGAATACCTTGGGCCACGAGGGGGCCTCTCGCGGGGTGCTAATTCTTTCGGACGGCTCCGAAAATTGTTTTCAGTCGGCTTTTCAGGCCTAGCTGCGGTCTCTGTTCTGGCTTGATTGCGGAACTCCGCTAGTTCCTCCATTTGCATGTATTTATCGGCTCGTCGCCGCAAGTCATCCATATCAGTCGGCAGTTTTTTGCAGATGCTGTTGGCAAAGGGACCAGGTTTTAAGGTAGTTGTGAGATGATGTAGAGCTACAGCAGGGTTCAGGTCTCGGATTTCGAGAGCCGCTTTGTTGAATCGGCTCATGAACGTTCGAAGAGACTCCTTTTTCTCTTGGCGAATGCTAACTAATGCCAACGAGGTCAGCTGATGAGGACGGCTGGTGGCGAACTGGATTGTGAACTGGGAGGCCAACGAGCCGAACGAGTCGACAGAATTGGCTGGGAGTCGGGTAAACCAGCTTAGCGCTCGTCCCTTCAACGATGTCGGAAAGATTCGGCATAACGCGGCGTCGTCAGTGGTGCTTAGGGTAACCTGTGTCAAGAACACATCCACGTGCTCATCTGGGTCAGTGGTACCATCGTACTTGTCCAAGGGCAAGGACTTCCAATGGTCCAGAAGTGCCGACTGCATGATATTCGGGGTAAAGGGGTGTCGATGTACTCCGGTCGGTATTGGTTGTATCGGTCGGCTGACTGAAGCATGGACGGCTGGGGTAGCCATAGAAGTGTGAGGGGTAGAGGTGTGATAGCCGTGTGAATGGAACGACCCTTGAGTGTGGGTCGTCTCAGAGGGTTTCCACGTGGGATCTCGGTACTGGTTTTTGAGGGCAGCATTCTCCTCTCTCAATGCGGCCATCTCGACAGCATCTCTCTCTCTTTGCTGTTTCATGGCGGCCATTTCTTCCTTCATTTGACGTATCATTTCGGTGAAGTTTGTCTCCTCTACCGTTTCGGCCCCGGACTGGTGCTCATCTTCAGATTGGTGCTCTTCAACATTAGTCTTCCTCGTCTTCACCATGATTCTCTTCAGTGCTATGCTCTATTTGTTTTTGCAGTTCTCTCGGTTCGGCCCCACGGTGGGCGTCAAAATGTACCTGTCTGAGGGTACACTCGTAGTCTTCTGTGGGGAAGGGCCGGTCGAGAGCTTCAGATATATACTTCGGAGAAGGGGGAGGTACCTGCAAAAGGCACTTCGACGCCCAAGTCAGTATAAGCACGATTTCTCACAATAATTAATGAACAGTGACGTACCTCGATATAAGTGACCTATTTATACTATTACAGGTGGGCCTTGTCAGTAGTGGGCCTCTCCTAATCTTACCAAATTAGGTAATACAGCCCTAATCAGCCAATTGTGTCTTAATCATGTGCTTACCGCTATTAACCATGATCAGTATTATAATCCTTGCTTTGTTCTTCGACATATCGCCGAATCGACAGGGTAAGGCTATGTTGATCGTCTCGGCCGTTGGCCAGGCCGATACATATTTGATGTTGTTCCATTCGGCTGGCATTTGGCTGAACCGATATACAATATAGATACGTATTATGATTCCCACTCGTGTCGGCCTTGCGCCGAGCCGACACTAGTATAACAATGCCCTCGGCCTTCGGTTACAGACCATGCCGATGGTAACGTCAAGACTGGGTAGTCTAGTTTGCATGGGTATCTGACGAAACGGCACGTGTTGGTCCACGTGACCGATAGGGTCCTCCCGGTACAGAACACATTTTTAAATACCCAAAAATAATATTGCTGGAAATAAAATTTCTAGGAATGTAATATTATATCTTGAAACATCCCATAAGTAATATAACATAAAATCATTGATATTTCTTTATTTCATAATTAAATTATTTTTTTAATAATTCATATATGATATAGTATCAGAACTTCTAATAAGATCTAGTGGTTCAAAATTCTCCTTACATGTTAAAAATGAGTTTAATTTTGTGGTTGGTTATGGAATTTTTTTTATACTATTTCTAATTCATGCCTAAAAAGTGATGAAAAGACTTAAAAAACTAATAAATCCATGACAAAATCCTTTCATAATACAATTTTTATTCCATTTTTTTTTCCGATAAATGGATGAAGGTAGGGATTGAAGAATCAAATGGTATGGTTCTTTTACTGATAAAAAAATGGTATAGCTCTTGTCAAAATAAAAATAAAATAAAATAATAAATGGTATATTTCTTTTTGTTAGTAAATCGGACGATAGAAACATGACTATTACTTTTCCATTAGTGGTTGTTACATTAATTGTTATTTCATTTATTTTATCAATCATTGTACCTTATGTAATTGCTCTCCTTATGGTTGGTTGAGTAATAAAAATTTTGTACTATACTATTGGTATTTCTAGCAGGTATATATTACACTTCCATATAATTCCTGATGTTGTCGATAAATAAAAATAAATAAAATCATTCTATTTTTTAAATAAATATTATAAAAATTAATAAACTTATCATATATCATAATTTGTGACAAAATATTAGTATAAGATACTTTTACCATTAGTGCATTTTAACTAAATTCTGAAATTATAATGTAAATCTTTTCATATCTCTTTTGCGAGTTAATCACTTATACTCTGTTAGTGTAAAAAAAATTTACACTGACAATCAATCATATCTTTTAATAGTGCCATGTCATTTTCTTATTTAATTAAATAAAAATAAAATAATTTAAAAAATATGATTGATTGTGAGTGTAAAAAACTTTACACTGACAGTGTATGAATGATTAATTCCTGTTTTGCTTAATAGTTTTGGCTTTCAAGATAATTAGAATATTTATGACTATCATAAATTGCTGAAATGAACTGCGTTTGATATGGAACATACTTGCAAAAGAGACAAGGAGATAGCCTAGACGATGTAACAGGGCAGTCCAATAATTTATGGCGTGTTTGGATTTTGACAAAATCGCAGAAGTTTTAAAGAATAAATTTTAGCTAATTGTGATAAGGACTTTCTCTACAATACAAGCATCTAACTAAATCATCATCATTATTACTACGTTTTGCATGATGTCATTTGACACAATTTTCTTAATGTACTCGTGCATTATTGAGCAAGTAAGTTGAAACCTCGTTTTTTTTTTACCGTTTCAGCAGCATAAGTAGAGGCAACATTTTCGTAAACTCTGCACCATTTCACACATACTGTGATCATTATTCAGCATGAATAACATTACAAAAGTGAAAACAAAGTTTCCATAAAAGAAAGTGGAAGAACTAACCTGTTTAGGTTGAATAGGATGATTATACACGATAAAACTCTATTTGTGTAACGCAGTTAGACATCCAAAATTCGAATCCGAAACTTTTAGTTAAACCAAAATTACTCAATGCCAGTTAATTCATGCACACGGTGATTAATGCAAGAGCTTAGTAAATGGAAATATCAAATCAAACTATATAACCAATGCATTTGAAGGATATTTAAATTATAGATATGTTCCTCACCAGTTACCAAGCAGAAAGGGAAATGTCCTGGTCCCACTCCAAAATTACAACTACACCAACTCTCAATATTGGTGCTAACTTGGGACACTCTTTTGGTGGTGTCCAACTGCAAGTTGCAAGCGGGTACCATTCACAATATACTGTTTGCATATTTTGGCCTTTATAACCAACCTTTCTGCCCCCTACCTTCTCTCCCCACTCTTTGGACAATGGAAAGTGGATTACCCTTCCTTGACTGTCTCCTACAGCACACTCTCAGAAGCATTTGCTCTTTTCCCACTTCCCCAACTTCTTCTAAGTGGGTGTATGCTGTTTTCTGGAGGATAGTACCCAGAAACTTCCCTCCACCTAGGTAAGTAATTCAACAAAACTTACATACAATTTTGTAAACATTTTGCGTGTGATTTTCTAATCAGAATTAGAGTCTAATATCAGAATCTATGTTCACATTTAATGGAAACTTTTATTATGCATGTTATTGAAGTGCAACTCTATTTAATTTTGATTGAAAAGCAATACTAAGTTTTGTCCATGTAATTTAACAACATATAAAGAATAATGTGTGAGAAAATGAACCACGTGTTATCACCACCTAGGTAAGTATAGGGAATTTGAGTGTGTACATGTTATGTGGATGTTTGTTTAATGTTTAATTACTTCGCTGCAGGTGGGAATTTGGAGGGACAGCTCTTGATCGCTCAAAGGGAAATAAAAGAAACTGGCAAGTTTGATGGAACTGTGATAAAACAAGGACACTTTTACATGAACATAACATTTTGTGGTATTTGAAATAATGTTTTTTTTTCTTTGTTAGGATCCTTGTATGGGAAGATGGGTTCTGCGATTTTAATGAATGTGAACAAGGGAGGAGTGGATACCTGAACCACAGGTTTGGACCTGACGTATTCTTCAAAATGTCTCATGAGGTTTATAGTTATGGAGAAGGGTGAGATTGACATTGCTCCACTTTTACATATTTAAGAAAAGAAAGTTCATTTCCTTTTCCATTGCTTTGAGAAAAAAGTGTAGAGTATTCTTATTTGATATCCACATTTTGCAGATTACTGGGGAAAGTGGCTGCGGATAATAGTCACAAGTGGGTTTATAGAGACACTCACAGTGGGTGTGAACCTAACTACATTGGTGCGTGGAATTCTTCAATCGATCATGTAAGAGAAGTAGCTATTTTAATAAAAATAAGGACAAAAAGTTCTTCACAGTCTGTCCCTCTGTACTTAAATCTAAATCACTTGTTCTTTTTTAATATATAATTTAACATTTAATCTTAACAGCAACCAAGGACGTGGGAGTTTCAGTTAAATTCAGGTATTCAGGTTAGTATATTCATTCACAGGAAAATCAAAGGGTTCAGAAACTCAAAGTTTACATCAATTTTTTTTTTTTTTTGTCTATATAAGTTGATATTACTTATTCATTTTGGCAGACTATTGCTGTCATTGCTGTCAGAGAAGGCCTAGTACAACTTGGTTCATTTAACAAGGTCTTGTTCTTTCTGTCCCTCCAAATATTATTTCTACATTTTGTTCAAAATCTTGCGACTAACTCGGGTTCTTCAGATTGCTGAAGATCTCAATTTGGTGGTCAACATTCAAAGGAAGTTCAGCTACCTCCACAGCATACCAGGTGCATTTTCCATCCAAAGACCACACCTACCCATTCAGCCTCCATGCATTGCCAAAACCAATAATCACCACATGATGGAAAGCAATGAAAAGACTCTATCTACCTATAACAACAACAACCAAGTAACAAGGGTCAATGCATTGCATGAGGAAAGGTCCAGCTTCTTTTCCATGTTAGCCATCAACTTGGGTAGGAATCCACCACCCCAAAATGGAACAACAACAACACAACAAGGGTCACCTCTTTGGTCACCTCCTTGGTCACCTCCACCTTCCTTGCCAAACATGTCTTGCAGCTTTGGAGCTATGCTGTCAAAGCTTCCATCTGTAACTCCTTCCAATAATCATGCTCAAGTTCCTCAAATCAATAGGATTAACACCACAGGCCACAAGCTGAAGATTGAGGAGTTCAGATTTCATTTTGCTGACGATGAAAGGAAAAGTACTAACAACACATTCTTTTAACACGCTCCGACTTACTTAAAATTTATTGGAAATCACAAAATTTGGTGGATCTCACTCTTACCTATTGAGCCACCCTAACAATTTCGTAGTTTTCAATAAATCTTAAGATATTAAAGTGTGTTCGAAAAAATGTGTTTGAGAGTGTTATGGGTGAACAATGGAATCTTAATTTGAGAATGACCATAATCACCCCTTGGATTTAGTATTTAGCTTTGTAATAATTGACGTTTATGACAGTGAGAGATGGTTATATTTCTTTATAGCAGCATGAGGTGAGGTATATAGGTGGAAAGTTTATGGTCATAACTATGGATTTACTACTTTCGCTTTTGCGTATTAATGCTAAATATTATGCAGTGCAGATATAATTTGATGATGCTACTTCATTTGTGCACTACATTTCAGCTTTCTCTGTCATGTGAAAGGACGTTGATGTTGCCTTAACACCTCGCGACCAAGTTGTTGGCTGTGGACTGTGGATGATATTTTTGCTTTTTAATGATTGCAAAATGGTTACAGCAAGCCAATAATTGAAAATTAAAATTAAAAAAGAAGAAATAAAAATCTTTTCCAATAATAGACATTAATAAGTCTCATCATAAACTAATTATCTCCCTTAGTTTTCAATATTTATGATTTACAATAATTATATCCTTTAAGTATATATGTAATTAAAATGTTTCATACTTAAGTAGGTAAATAAGAAAAAGTGTTTACTAGAACTCAGAAGAGATATTAATCTTTTGAATAAATTTTGCGTACTAGAAAGAGATTAATCTTTTCAGCTGAAAAATACCCTGACCACTCAAAAAATATAAATTAACTAAATAAAAAATCTAAATTATTAGGTGAAGATATGTGATTCAGACACAACACATTTCTTATCCCTTTCTTGGCACAAGTCTTTTAGACTCAAAATAAACCAACGTATGAGTTTTAAACAATTATATAAAGATATAAATGATTTTAGAGTAAACACTCGCTTTCTTTCTTGAATTTGGAACACGTTTATATATTAGTTTTTAAAATTAAGAAATTGTTAAATGAGTTGCTAAAAATATAATTTGACAATTACATTCATCTAAAATTAAAAAATATAAAACTGAAATGATCATATTGATATATATTCAGAGACTAAAATAATAGTAAATAATTAAATTTAATGATTTATTTGACAATTACATAGTTTTAGAAACTAACATCACAATATTTTTCAAATGCAAAGATTAAAGTGGGTGGTTGTGCTCTTGATTCAGCTTATATTTTTTGACAACAACCTTGATAGAGGCATGTTAAATACAAATTTTGCAGTGATTGTTTAACCTATGATGGCCTGCAGGAAGAAAGATAAACTTAGGGGGGCTGGATTGCATTTTGGAAGTGAGGCTGGACCTTGTGTCAGGCCTATCCGTCTAAAGTGAGGTGTCCCATGTAGTGGGCTGGTATTGAAAACGAAATGAAAGAGATGAGTGATAACTCAAGTCTGCATCAAGCAGCTGTTCAAGGTAACAATTAGTATTTTGCCCCTGGTCCCCCAACACCACCTTTTTCTGCTAAAATTCTTAGCTATATATAAATATACAGATTTTTTTTGAGTTGCTTCATTAGGAAACAACTAAAAAAATTGTCAATCGATCAGATAACTCAGTGTGTGTTTAGAAATTCGTTAGAATTAGTTGATCGCAAATCTTACACTTTCAGATATATAAACGGAAAAGCAATGGATCGAGTTAAACAGTTCAATCGAAAAGAATAGTAATTCAAACTCAATAAATATATTAGAAGAATCATATATGGTTAAATTCTTAAATCATCTTTATGTTAGGTATGGATAGGCTACCCTTAACGCTTTACCATATATAAAGGTTTTGTAAATTATTGTTGTAGCATTACCTTTGAAGTTGGTGTTTTTATCTGTTTAAGTGCTATTGTGATGTTTTGTATTAAGTGACTCTAAAATTCGAAGATTTTTAGTGAGTTTAGATAGTTTAAAGAGTTTTTTTTTTTTTTTTTTTTTTTTTTTTTTTTTTTTTTTTTTTATAGAGGCCTGATTTGATTCTAAGAGTAAGATTTATAAGGTTTGTATTTAGAATAAAGCTTCATAACTTCAAGTTTTTAGAATCTTAGAGAGAAAATTTTAGATAGACAAACTTTGGTCTTTGTACTCTTTCTTCCTTGAATTGTCTCTTCTCCAAGATTTCTTCTTCTTCTTAGTTGATTTTAGGTTGTTTGTTGTGATTCAGGTTGTGGATATCTTGAATCAAATTCGTGAAGTGTATAGAACCTTATTTCCCTCCTCTTTTACCTTAGTTCCGTGCTACTCATAGGTAAAGGAAGTCACTACAAGAAATTTCGAAATTACAGACGACCAAAATTCGTGGGTAATCCAAAAAATTTGTGGGTAACACTTCATTTTCGACGGATTACAGACGGACAATAATCCGTCGGTAAATTGCTTGTCTGAAACATTTACCAACGGATTATAATCCATGGGTAACTTTTCGACGGAATTACCCATGGATTTTTCAGACGGAATTACCCACGAATTTTATCTGTGGGTATTGTTGATAATATTTTTAAAAAATTATTTTAAAATTATATTAAATAACACTCTTATTGAAGGCAACATCTCTCATATCTGACCTTTCAACAGTTCCACTCCACGACATCTCACTCAACTCCTCATTGGTCAGAACCCTTCACCGATCAGAACCCTCCATGAATAACCCATGCAACTCCTCATTGGTCAGAACCCTTCACCGATCAGAACCCTCCATGAATAACCTTTTTTGAGATATTCATCCGCTTTTAGGATCAAAGTTTGACCCTAGAAACCAATACATGAGACTTTTCAGCATGCCTTATCGTCAGTCACACATTTTCCTAGAAAACTTCTAGAAGGTCACCCATCCCTAAATTACCCCATGTTAAGCACGCTTAACTGTGAAGTTCTTAAAGAATAAGCTACCAAAGAGTAAATGCATCTCATTGGTATAAATAATACAAATTAATTCATTTAAGTCACCTTTAACTATAGAATCTCATACTTGTACAATCTTTGGATCTCTCTCATTCTAATATATTTCACAAATTACAATATAATATAATACTATAATTTTTTGTAAATTAAAAATATTAATATTTTAGTCTGTGTATTTCACAAGTTACCTTTTTATTATATATAATTAAAATTTATAATAAATTATATATAAAAATAAATATTATAGTTAAATCAATAAATTATAATTAAAATTTGTATAAATATATATTAAATTAAAATTAGTAACAAATCAAAGAATAATTAACTTCTATATATAAAACAAAAATGTCTTTCTTGTGTTTAACTAAAAGAATTTGATATATTTTTAAATTTTTTTTATCTAATTTAATTTTTATTTATCATTATTCCTTACAAATTAATTTTGTTATTTTTAACATAAATTATTAATAAAAAATAATTACCCACAGATTTATCCGTCGATAATTACCCACAGATCAATCTGTAGGTAATTTCATGGGTAAATATCTAATTTAATTTTTATTTATCATAATTACTTATAAATTAATTTTAATATTTTTAACATAAATTATTAATAAAAAATAACTAACCACGGATACATCTGTTGGTAATTCCATAGGTAATTATCTAATTTAATTTTTATTTGTCATAATTACTTATAAATTAATTTTATTATTTTTGACATAAATTATTAATAAAAATAATTACCAACAAATTTTTAATAAAAATAATTACCAACAATTTTATTAATAAAAAATAATTACCTTTCTTGGACCATAGCATTTTTAAAGACATTTCTTTAACTAGAAGAATTTATATATTTTTTTATTTTTTATCTAATTTAATTTATATTTATCATTATTACTGAAAATTAATTTTTCATTTTTAACAAAAACTATTAATAAAAATTAATTACCGAGAGATTTATCCGTGGATAATTCCGTGGGAAATTATCTAATTTAATTTTTATTTATCATAATTACTTATGAATTAATTTTACAATTTAAACATAAATTATTAATAAAAAAAAACAATTACCCACGGATTTATATCCATGGGTAATTATCTAATTTAATTTTTATTTATCATAATTATTTAGGAATTAATTTTATTATTTTTAAAATAAATTATTAATAAAATATAATTATCTTTCTTGTGCCATAACATTTTTAAAGACATTTCTTTAACTAGAAAAATTTTATATATTATTAATTTTATTTTATCTAATTTAATTTATATTTATCATTATTACTTAAAAATTAATTTTACATTTTTAGCGAAAGCTATTAATAAAAATTAATTACCGACGGATTTATCCGTGGGTAATTACCCACGGATTTATATCCATGGGTAATTACCCACGGATAAATCCGTCGGTAATCATCCACGGATACATCCGTGGATAATTTCATGGGAAAGTATCTAATTTAATTTTTATTTTTCATAATTACTTATGAATTAATTTTACATTTTTAACATAAATTATTAATAAAAAAAATAATTACCCACGAATTTATATCCGTGAGTAATTATCTAATTTAATTTTTATTTATCATAATTATTTAGGAATTAATTTTATTATTTTTAAAATAAATTATTAATAAAATATAATTATCTTTCTTGTTCCATAACATTTTTAAAGACATTTATTTAACTAGAAAAATTTTATATATTTTTATTTTTTTTATCTAATTTAATTTATATTTATCATTATTACTTAAAAATTAATTTTACATTTTTAACAAAAATTATTAATAAAAATTAATTACCCACCGATTTATATCCATGGGTAATTACCCACGAATTTATTTCTGTGGGTAATTACCCACGGATAAATCTGTCGGTAATTTCGTGAAAAATTATCTAATTTAATTTTTATTTATCAAAGTTACTTATGAATTAATTTTACATTTTTAACATAAATTATTAATAAAAAATAATTACCCACAGATTTATAATTGTGGGTAATTATCTAATTTAATTTTTATTTATCATAATTACGTAGAATTTAATTTTATTAGTTTTAAAATAAATTATTAATAAAAAATAATTATCTTTCTTGTGCCATAGCATTTTTAAAAACATTTCTTTAACTAGAAGAATTTTATATATTTTTAATTTTTTTATCTAATTTAGTTTTTATTTATCATTATTACTTATAAATTAATTTTACATTTTTAACATAAATTATTAATATAAAATAGTTACCCACAGATTTATATCTGTGGGTAATTACTCACTGATATAAATCTGTGGGTAACATCCATCTGAAATTACATATGAAAAAAATCCGTGGGTAACATCCATCTGAAATTACATATGAAAAAAATTCGTGGGTAATATCCATCGGAATCGTTTATATTTCAGACGGACATATATTCGTCAGAAAAATCCGTCGGTAATGTCATTTTTTAGACAGATATTTTTTCGTGGAAAAAAGTCCGTCGGTAATGAGTGTTTTTTTTTGTAGTGAGTTGTAATTCTTGCTTAATGGAGTTGTTGAGTTGTTGAATTGATTATGAGTTGAAAGTTGTAAGAATTTTTTAGATTCATAGTTGTGTGGATTAATTTTCGAAGGGGGTTTCTTGTTGACATTGAGTTTCTAGTGTTCTTGATGAGGGAAAAAAGATTTGACGAATTTGGTTGATGATTTGGGGTTGCACATTCTAAGTTGCATGTTGATTTGTAGATGATATATATTGAGTGTATGTAGGGATTGAGTTGGATTATGATGATTTTAATATTTTGGGGGGAAGGAAACTTCTTGAGATGATGACTTGTTCTTAATATTTATGCTTGCTTTCTAGATTTGCTTTCTCAAAACGTTAATGTGGTCACTCAGAGTGAGTAGGTGCGACCAAATTAGAGTACTATCTGACTTGTCTTGTTTAGAGTAAATTGTGATCGCTCAAAGAGAGACTTAGTGGCTCAAGGCGAGAACTTATTTGCTTAAAGCGAGTTGACATGATGTTATTGGGGTAGTCTTTGTCTACCATCGCTTAGAGCGAATTCTTGAACGCTCTAAGAGAATTATGCTCGCTTAGAGCGAGGGTTGGCTCGCTTGAAGTGACCAAATAGAGACTCCCAGGGGTGTTCTCTATTTGGGCTCACTCCAAGCAAATTCTAGGCCTTCAGAGTGAGTTTTCATCATTCAGAGCGAACCCAAGGACACCTTAAGTGCTGGTTCACTACATATTTTAGAGTTGATTGGCTATATGTTGGGTGATGAGGGATTAAAGTAGTTTATTGTATGATAGTTGATGAGGATGAATAGATTAGATAGATTTGTCACATGTGTTGAGATAAAATTGTTGTTTATACCAAACATGTTGATTTGTGAAGATTATGTTTAGGTGTATATGATGCTAGATGAAAGTAGAGTTGAGTTGTATGATGTATAACTATGTAGTTGTGTTGAAGTTGTACAAGGCATGTTGTGAGTTGTAAGTTGTGTGTTGGTTATGTAGAGATGTGAAGAAATTGCATGATGTTGTTGTGTTGTTGAAATGATGAATGTTGAGAATGCTTTAGGTATTTAGGTATGGTGTTGTTGAGTTGTGATGACTAACCTAGGAATAGAGGAATAATTGTTTTAAAAGTTGCATATTTCATTGTGTGGATCATGCATTGTCGTACTCTAAGGGCCCAAACTTTTATTGAAAATTATCCTTTTTGGAAAGTTCACCCTTGAAGTTGATAGTTGTGTTGAATCTTTGCTAGGACTGAGTTGGTATCGTGTGTGAACAAGGTCGAGATACACGTGCATGAAGTGACCACTTGAGTAAAATATGAAGTCGAGGACTTAGTCCCTAATCGAGTACCAGAAGGACATAGTATTTAAAGGGTAATCAATGGGCTAAATCCATAAATGGTTAAGTTATGCTAACTAATGTTGTGGTAGATTCATACCCAAATTGTTTTACCATGACAGTAGTGTTAGACTTCCTAATTTAGGCGACAACATCTAAGAAATCAAGTTATGTTGTGGATTTAAATCCAAATTGTTGTTGATGTAGCAAACCAAAAGGTTCATGCCGTGTTGTTGGTTCGGTAGGGTCAAGTCGTATAAACTACTCACTTAAAATGTAGTAGACCTCTATTAGTTAAAATGTGTGACGATGCATTAGTTGATAGTTATGTTGTGCTGTGTTGATTTTGCATGGTGATGATGATGTTGTTGATGTTGAGTTGAGATTGTTGAGTTTTAAATGAATATGAAATGTAATAATGTGAGTTGTTTTACTTCATCTTATGTTATTATATGTTAAATCTTTTATATCTAACATATCCTTGTTGTTGTTGTTTGTTTTGTATTATACTATGATGATCATATTTTGTATGGGAGTAGGGTAGGACTAGGTTTGAGATACTTTTCATTGATAGTCATCCAGATGATGACGAGGAGGGAGTTTTGCAAAACTACTCGTGGAGTAGTTGCTTGTATATAATTGTGCTTGATGTAACACCCCAGTTTTCATATTTTTTATGGAGGGTAATTTAGTAATTTTTATAAGATTTATTGAGGGTAATTTAGTATCCTAGAACGGGCCGTTCCAAACTACTAAAAAGACCTATTTTTGGTTGCTCAGAATGGGCCGTTCTCAAACTGGAACGGGACGTTCCAAACTACCAAAATGGCCTATAACCCTAGTTGGGAATGGGTCGTCCCAAATATGGACGTTATGAGTTAAAACTCATCTCCGGAACGGGCCGTTCTGGTTTGAGAACGGGCCGTTCCAGATGTGAATTTTCCACATGATGAAAGGATCCAGAACGGGCCATTCCGGATCTAAAACGGGTCGTTCTGGCCACTCCTGAAATCTATAAGTAGAGCACTCTAACACTATTTCTGGACACACTCTCTGGAGACCAAGGAGAACCAAGAGAATGACATCAACTAGATTTCGCTCTAGCTTCGCCTTCTGCTTATCCAGGTAAGGGGGAGTGAGAAACCTTGCTCGGGGGTGTGGGAATAATTGTTGGGTAGTAGGATTGGCCCCCAATCCCTTGCCTGATGCATGCTGCAAAATATGAATGTTTTCTGTTTTGTTTTCTGATTCTTTTGTTGTGTTCCTTGTTGGATGTGATGTATGAATATGTGATTGATTTTGAAAATGAATGTTTTGATATGAATTAAAGAACCCTATGAGAAACAGACAAAATATGAATATTTACTGTTTTGCTTTCTGAATGCTCTGTTGCGTTCCTTGTGTGATGTAGAATGTAAATATGTATTTGATTTCAAAATTAGATATGTTTTTATATGAATTAGAGTGCTCTGTGGGTTCTTGTACGGAATCCTATGAGGAACAGTTATGAATATGACTATGTAAAATATAAACAAATGACATGATACATGATGTGAATGATAATGTGAGATGTGATGATATGAAACATGAAATTCCATGACAAGTGAAATGTTGAGTTAATGAAATAGTGAATGTGTGACATGCATCATGTGCATATATGACTTATTCCAGGTGTGCCGCTTAGGCCGCATACCAGTTATGTAACAAGCTATGTGATGAAATGACTTATTCCAGGTGTGTCGCTTAGGCCACATACCAGTGATGTAACAAGTTATGTGATGAAATGACTTATTTCAGGTGTGCCGCTTAGGCCGCATACCAGTGATGTAACAAGCTATGTGATGAAATGACTTATTCCAGGTTTGCCGCTTAAGCCGCATACCAGTGATGTAACAAGCTATGTGAAGAAATGATCTATTCTAGGTATGCCGCTTAAGCCGTATACCAGTGATGTAACAAGCTATTCTAGGTGTACCTTGGGTCACCCGTGATGAAATGATGAGAAACGTGAAACTTTCGTATGACGCCACATGCATGCATTTATGAGTCGAGTCCATTACATCATTGCATGATAAATAAGTGTACATGTGATATTGATTATGTATGTGTATTGTTTACATGTGACTTATGTTTGTTGTGTGTGTGTGCTATCTGACTTTTATTTCTGCACCCGGAACCAAGTGAGATATTTCTCACTCCCTTGTTGTTCTTTGTATGTGAGGATGTTGGTGATGAAGCTTAGGCTTCAATTGGGCATGCTCTGATAGGATATGTGACATCGGGGCTTAACTAGGTTTAGCATTGGAGTTTCATTACTATTATTGTGTTTTGGAAAGATTGATGTTTTATTTTGTCATTATTTTCGCATTGGACTACGATTTGCAAAATATGAATGTGAACTCTCTATCTATGTGTTCTGAAACCTTACTTTTTTAAGAAAGTTTTATTTACTCAAGAATGTACTTTATATTTATTGTGTATTATGTATGTGGGGTAGAAGGTGTCACACTTAACTAGTTGAATATACTATGTATATATTTACTTTTACTAGATGAATATAATTATGTTTTATATACCTATATAGTAGTGTATAATTATATATGATATTTAGTACATTATCTAGCAAATGATGATAAATTATATTATATTATATGTTCTTTATCTACATGTTGCATAGTGTAAGGAACATGCGAGATCGTTACAATTATATTACTAATTATCGTTGTTGGATTGAAATTCTCTAGAGTTGAAAATAATTGCACCTCATGCATTTTAAATCCAATGGTTGTTATCAAAAGTTTCATATTTATAATTTTTCTTTGTTATGAGATAAAAGTATTTTCATGGCTTAGATTCCTTACAATTATTTTTCTCAACTCTGGACAATCCTATGGTGCGTTTGGACTTTCAATATCAGTTATCACAAATTTTAATGAACTCAAATAGAAAAGTTTTTATTTATTTATTATTTTCATTGACCGTGTGTTTATTTTATTGTTATTTTTATTTGAACTTAGGTATTTTTTCTTCTATATCAAATCCTTCCTCTCAATTATTGAGCTAATCTTAATAGTTACATTTGATTTTATGATTATATTATGAAAAACACAACCACTAAATTTTTTTCTTTTTTTTTGAAAAACAAAAGCTTAGTTCATATCATTAAGAATGTCATAAAAGATACAATTTAGGATATGGAAGAAATCACTATGATTTGCACTATCTATTGCTGCTTTAGCAAGCTTATGAGCAACAATATTAGCAGATCTAGGGGAGAAACTCACATGAGAGTTTGGGGGGTTTGCCATAAAAGGCTTACATTGGTCAAGGAGGCAACCAAATTCAGATGTGTCAGCGGAGTGGTGATTGGAGAAATAGGGGGGGATGCGTTTACAATCTTTTTCGAATATAATATTCTCCAAGTTCTGATTATGGGTCCAGTTGATAGCATGGAGAAAAGCAAAGGATTTACCATGGGAAGGAGGAGACCAGCGCTGTCTAGGAGGAGGTTTGGAGTGTTGCGCCGGAATAGCTCTATTAGCAGTGGCCCAATCATGAAGCATGGAGGAGGCACGAAGGATGATCTCGTTCTGGTTCCAAGGAGTGTTGTTCCAATGCAAAGCATTCCGACTATGCCACATGCTCCAAAGGATCATGGAAAATTCTGTGACGTCTTGAGGAGCCCAGCACTGTAAAATGTGAGAAATAAGGTTAAAGACACCATCAGAAGAGTTAATCAATTTCATGATGCGATAGTGGAATTTACTTCCCTGCCAGCACAACTTGGCTGATGGGCAGCTAAAGAAAGTGTGCCAGGTGTTTTCAATATCAATATCGCATCTGAAACACGTACTGGGACAACTAATGCCTTTCTTTTGAAGGTTTGGTCGAGTAGGGAGGATGTCCCGCATCAATCTCCAAATGAAGTGCTTGATCTTGTGGGAAATGCAAAGATTCCATATGGTTTCCCAAGGACCAGGGGTACAGAGATGACCCAAGCAAAGGCTATGCTGGAGATAACCTTTATATGCAGATCGAACAGTGTAAGAACTAGAGGGGTTCCAGTTCCAGATGCGTTTATCTTCACAGTGTGGGTTGAGGATGAGGATGTTGAGTATATGGTTACTGGTGTCTGTGTAAAAAATGGAGTTAATCAAGTCGGCATTCCAATCAAGCTTATCATTGCTCATCAAATCGGAAACTTTAAGAGCATGGCTGTTTGAGGGGTCATGAGGATGAATACAATGGTAGTTGTTATTGTATTTGATCTAAGGCTCTCCCCAAACAGGAATGGTATTACCACTCCCAAGCCTCCATCGAGTGCCATTCTTGAGGAGATGTTGGGTGCTCCAAAGACTTTTCCATGTGTAGCTGGGGTTATGACCTAGATGAGCATTGAGGAAATTACCATCGGGGTAGTATTTGGCACGGTATATTTTGTTGATCAAAGAGTTTGGGGTTGGTGAGAAGCCTCCAAGCTTGCTTACCAAGCATAGCAAGGTTAAAGACAGATAGGTTTTTGAAGCCAAGTCCACCCTCGGGTTTGGGAATGGTAAGCTTTTCCCAACGCATCCATTTGATTCCTTTGTGTGTATTTGAGTTTGCACCCCACTAGAAGGCATTTAGTAATTTCTCGATCTCGTCAATGGTTCGGGGGGGAATCATGAAGACACTCATAGCATAGGAAGGGAGAGCCTGCAAAACAGTTTGATGAGGGTCTCTTTACCTGCCTTAGATAGTGATTTGTGGCTCCAAGACTGTAATTTTTTCCAGATTCGCTCCTTATGTACCTGAAAACATCATTTTTATTTCGACCAATCATAGATGGGAGTCCTAGGTACTTACTAGTGATCTCACAACTCTGGATGTGTAGAATATTTGATAACATGTTGTGGATAGCAAGAGGTGCATGTCTGTTTAGAAACACTTTGGATTTGTCAAAGTTTATGGCTTGTCCCGAGGCTATCTCGAAGGTTTCCAAAATGGAAGCAACCTCTTTGGTCTCTTTCTCAGTAGCTTGGAAGAAGAGGAATACATCATCAGCGAACATGAGATGGTGCAGTTTGGGAGCACCACGGCTGATTTGGATACCTTGTAGGTTGCCAAGGAGTTCGGCTTTATGGATAAGGCTGTATAGTCCTTCCATGCCAAGAATGAAGAGGTAAGGGGAGAGGGGGTCTCCTTGTCGGAGGCCTCTGCCAGGAACAATAAAGCCAACGCGATTGCCATTAAGGAGAACTTGAAAATGAACAGAAGTGATGCACATCATCATCCAACTTACCCATTTGTTGCAGAAACTGAGGCGCTCCATGATCCAACACAACCACTAAATTAATCATAGACTTTTTTTTTACAATATGATATATATATATATATATATATATATATATATATATTATAAATTAATATTTAATATTGTATGTGTTATATTTATAATATAATATATAATAAAAATAATATATCATTATAAAATATTATATTATATGTGATATGTTGTATATAAAAAGGAAGAAGGAAAACTTATCTTGTTAGTTCTCTTAGGATAAAAATACACTACACTAATATGCTAAGAGATATAAGACTATCATATCATGTTGGCACGACAATGGATTGAAATGAAATAAGATAATTATTTTATCAAATCTTGGCCACCAAACAGGCCCTTAAAATGTGTTAAGTGGTCAGAATATGATAAGATACATAATATGATAATAGGATTGAATAAGAGTAATATATGGTAAGAGAAAAATAGTATTAATATCCTATCCAATGTTTGGTACATATCATGATAACAAACTAGATAATATTATTATATTATATGTTTTGCACTTAATATATATCAATAAGATATTATATAAATTATATTCAAAATATAAAAAAAATTATATTTCATTAAAATTAATTATAACTTTTTTTTTTTATAAAAATAAGTTTTAATTTAATTGTTTTAAAATTTTGAATTCAAAAGTATATAATTTTAACTATATAATACCAAAATTTTATAATTATTTTTCTTAAAATTACAAAAAAAATACAATATTTTAAAATTATAATTATTATTTGAATAATATTTTTTAATTAATAATATAATTTAAATTTATATGTCAAAATATTATTATAATTATTTATATGATAAAATGCTAAATGAAAATTTTAAAATATGTATTATGTAAATTAATATATACATTATAATATATAAATAATATTATATATTATTATATAATATAATATTAGCTTAAATAGAATTTTAGTCCTATATTTTATTAAATGTGCAATTTTGGTCTATCATTTACATGTCATCCAAAATCAAATAAAAAATATTGACGTGGAATGTGAGTGATACTACTTGTTAATTAATTATTTATGTAAAAATAATAGTATTAAAAATATATTTAAATAGATTATAAATTTTAATTGGAATAAAATAATAAAAAATAACATGATGTAGTTAAAAAAAAAAGTATTGTTCCTTATATGGAAGTCAATTTGGTCAAGTAATTGTCAAGTTGTGTTGTTTATGTTTTACGTCAAACATTTCTTTTGTTTAAGTTTGGATGATATGTTCATGGTTGACCAAAATTGCTCAATTTGAACATTAGAAGGACCGAATCTGTAATAAAAAAAATTAAGGGTTAAAATTACACATTTGCAAAAGGAATCAAAAATAGATTTAAGCCAATAATATTATATATGTGTATATATATATATTACCATATACTTTAATATTATATAATATATATTTCTATATATGTTTAAGTTAATATTTAATAATATATATAACTTATATTTATCATATATTTTATTATTTTGACATAATGTACATGTAGACTAGGTAAAAGTGTTTATCATAATCCTAACTCACATCCCTCTTTAGAATAAAAATTATTTTATACCAACAAGATAGGATCAGAAATAAGATAAGACTATCATATTCTATTTAGTGCAACAAATAACGAATTATAATAAGATAGAATAATTATTTTGTCATGTTTTATCATATTATCACCATAAAATAGATAAAAGGTTATATAAAAACTAAACTTGCTTAAATATAAAAGGCAATAAAGATAAATGCAAAAATAATAAGAATTACTCAATTAATTCATCAATCTCTTTGAAAAATTATACACAAGTCTTATTTATATTGATATGTACTAAATTACCCTTATCTTTCATGTTCTTAACAACCTTATGATTTTTTAAAACATGGATAACAATTGGTTCTACTAGTTTTTCAATGGATTTGCTAATTATATCAGCTAATTTTACAAATGATCAACTACCATTAACTACCAAAATGTTTAGTACAACATCCTCTACACCATATACCGACATAGTATATATATTAATAATTATAGAAAAGAATTCAAAAAAATAAATTTATTGGATAATGCAAATTTCTTGGGTAAAGGTATCTAATAAGTGTCATATTTGCTTATAATTTTATGGTATAATTTGAAGCATTTTTCTTACTATCCTTTGATTTAAACCTTTTATTTGATCTAAATTTATTTCAATTTGTAAAAATTTAACTTTAGTTTATAACTCAAGCTTTTAGGAAATTTATAGGCTTTTGATTTTATTTTATAGATGACAAGGAAAAGGGTGGAAAACATTGAAAGCAGAAAGTGGAAAGCTTGGTGAAGCAAATAGAGAGGAAAATAAATTTGAGTAAGTTTTTGACGTTGGGCATGAAATTCTATGCTTAGTGTCAACCTTCTAAAGAGTTTAGCAAGATGATTCATTTTGTCACACTAAGTGTGAATTTCCACACTTAGTGCCACAATTTCATAGGTCAATTTTTGTTATTCCTTGTCTCACTCCTCCACCCTCAATGCCAAAAATGAATTGTCATTAATGAGAAGAGACAAAAAGGTTTATGACTGTTAAGTCTCAATTTTACCTCTTTTTGGATGAGACTTATTGAACAAATTCCACTCATCCTTTGAACCATTGCAATATAATTGTTCTCTTTTTGGTTCATTTTGTGTGCAGATATAACTAACCCAAATTTAGCTAACAATACCTTAATACACCTCATTTTTTGTGCAGGTATTGAGCTAGGGACTTGAGGATTGAAGATCCATAGGATTGGAAACTAAAGGAGCTAAGGAGCAGAGAAGAGGTTATGCGCCGGGCGCAAGGTGATCCGCGCCAGGCGAGCAAAACAGAGCATCTCACCTCTGGAAGCTATTGCGCCGGGCGCAATATGAATTGCACCGGGCGTGTCCTGAAGACAGAGGGCAATTGGAAGGCCATGCGCCGGGCGCGAAGACTTATGCATCGGGCGCATGAACCCTAATCTGTCTCCCCAAGCTCGTATTTGAAGGCATTTTCGGGGACTTCTCCCCCATTTTCACATGGGGCGCCTCTAGGAGCTGCGGAAGGGATTCCCAGGGCTTGGGATCGTCCGTGTGCGGATCTTTCCTTCGGTTCTTCACTTCCTCTTCCATCTCTATTTTGTATTTGCCCTCATTGTTGTGAGTGGTTTCACCCAATTTTTGTGGGGTTAGATGTAACCAACGTACTCTATTATAATCTTTACGATTTTAATGATATATATACATGTTGTTTTATTCTTTGTTGTGTTTATTTCTATTCTTAATGCTTGCTTTGGATTGATCACCCTTTGCATGATTTAAGGTTCCATGGGTATTGGAAAATAACCTTTGAAACTAGTTCTGAAACATATGCCTAGTGGTGATTGTATCTAGGGATAGAGCTTGACCCATTAGTAGTCTTAAACCCTAGCCCGTAATGCGGGTGTAGATATTGGGTACTCAAGGGATTGATATTCAATATCCGCACCTAGGCTCTTTCTCTAAGGGATTAGGTTTGAGTAAACTCTTGGGTTGACTAAGCAATGAATTCAACAAGAGATTAAGGATACATTAGTGTTACGTTTGGTGAAATCTGACCCCCACAACCTCACAATACCACAATACCATTCCTTACCTTTTCCACTCACAAAACAATATTTATTTACAGTTTTCATTCCAATAGTCACAACTTTGAATTCACTGCACAAACTATGAAGTTGGAATTATTCTTTAGTCACGAATAGTCAATAAATGCTTATATTACCTTCTAATCCCTGTGGATATGATATTTTTACTACTTGAACGGCCGGTATACTTGCCGTGTTTGAGACCGTTGATTGAATCAAACTGATTTACAATTATAAAAAAAGTACTTCAACGGAAATCTCAACAAGTTTTTGGCGCCGTTGCCGGGGATTAGCAAGGCAATTTAGTATTTATAGCTATTTGTGATTTAATCCTTTATTGTTTTGTTATTTTTTTTATGTTAGCAATGAATTGTTGGAGCTAACCTGTGTACTCTAGTCTTCAGCTTTCTCTTGTATGCAAGGTACTGTTCAAATTAGACTAACCAATCCTTCTGAGCCGTTGTTGAGCAATCATGAGGTTGCACATGGGGCAAAGGGGAACAAGAGCAACAGGAGGAGGAGGAGAATCAGAGCACTTCAAGTTGGTCATCGTCAGGCTCGGGACAGTAAACAAACGCTTCCTGGGAGGCAACCCAGAGATCTGAACTGTGTTTTAGATTTGTGTTGCATGTTGTTCTGTGATATATGTGTTGTTTTGTATTATGTGTTGGATTGTGTTATATGTTGTTTTATGTTATATATGTTTTGTGTTATATGTTGTTGTGTTATGTGTTGTTTGTGATAATTGTTAAGTGTTTGAATCATGTTTGAATGAGTAAATATAAGGTATATTTTGTTTGGAGTGTGAAAGATGAGGTAACTCTGTTTCCGGGTGGTTATAAGGCCTCCTTTCAAAGCAAATTTAGGCAAAACTGACCATATCAGGGTTACACGCCCGGCGAGATTTACCTCGCGCCCAGCGCAAGACTCGAATTATGGTCTCTGGAACCACCACGCCGGGCACAATTGAAATTGCGCTCAGTGCGACATCAGTCATGCCCAGCACGATATCAGAGTTGAAACCTCTATTATTTTTTTACTGATAACAAGCCCGGCGCGCCTGTGTCGCGCCCGACGCGCACTCTCCTGATACCCCATATTTATCTGTTTTCAATCATGCTTCTTTGTGTTTGTTTGTTGTGTTTAATTTTGGTCTAAGGATGTTCTTCATCTTGGTTATAATTGCATGGTCATCACTGTGTTTAATTGTTATGCTCACCATGTTCTTTCATGATTATACTCTTTCACCACTTCTGGTTACTAGGACTTTTAGGCATATACTGGTTGGCCTGGGGACCAGGCTCCTAAGTTTGGGGGAGTAGTGGAGCTGCTGATGCAGACGGAGCCGATGATGGTGGAGCAGCCCCTAAAGATGGTGATGACCAGACCCCATAGAGGGAAGTATAGGGAGCCTACCTTAGTTTACCTTTGTCTATTGCAAATTATTTTTTGTCTTTTAATTTCAATACTTTAACTGTTTTTATATTTAGTTCTTTTTTGGTGATTACTTTGTTGGTTCTTTTGTGAATAGTCCACCTTAGCATGGTTTTTAATCTTGTTGATACTTGTTTTGCTTGTGGTCGATTCTGGATTATAGTTTGCTTGATGTTTATGGTGTGTGTACCTTAGACATTTTCAAGTCACATTAGATCTTTAGTTCATGACTAGTTACATACGGGTTTCAATGTTGATCATAGAACTGAGCTGAGTTTGATAGTTGTGGATGCATAGCCAGGTGAGGTGTGAGCCTAAATACCTATGAATGAACTACACTTAGGTTGCATGATAGACTTTGCTTGAGTTTCCCTGGTGGTTTGCTTATGTTGTGTGTGACACCCTCTATCCCAACATACATATATAGTAATTGTATAAAATAAATAAAATAAAATACAATTCTTCAAAAACATAAGATTAAAGATCATGTTCTTAGCTAAAAAGATTCTAAAAAGATCATGTTCTTAGCTAAAAATTTCAAAAACCACAGTAGATATATTCAGCGCTTACAGCTAGACCTTTGATCACCAAAGTAGCTATAACTGGAGTTCTAGACCTCCGTTTTACCTGATTCCAGTTCCATTGGAAATATAACGTCCAAGGCTACAACTTTTGTGAAGACCATAAAATCTAAATCTGTCAATACGGTACTCATACTGGCACAACAAAACTGCAGCGAAAATATCCTCTACACCAAACAACATTAGTGTATCAATATATCTAAGGTCACAAAAATACCTCAACCCTTCCAAACTCACACCTCAACTTCATATCAAAGTTTCCCACTACAAATCTAAACCAAACAACTCACATATTCAGTACAAAAGACTTAGAAAATAAAATTCACATACTACCTAAACCATAAAAGGTCAACATACAACCATCAAACTCTAGAAATCATCAACACTTCAATCTCTCCTTAAGAATACCAAAACTCCAATTCTCAACATACATCATCCTTGGATTCAATCGCTACAACTATAGCTTTCAAAAATTCCACCAATCGTAAACTCATAATACACTAAAAAAAAATTAATGTCTTAACCAAAGCTAAGGCCTCAATAGTTCCTAAAATATTAGCACAATATCTCGTCTATCACTACTCGCACACATGATTGCAACACAAGGATATCACTCAACCACTACTTCTTACATAAGCAAGAAGTATCAAACAAATAAGAAATTATAAGAATGAAGAAAAGCGGTCATAATGGTATTAGCTAACACTATCATGACTATCATTCTTCTAATTACAAAATAACTTAACAATATCAAACTCAACAATATCAACACAAGAAGAACATCATCATCATCAAAGCAAAACATCATCATAGTACACAACAAACAAGACACAGTCAGAGCACACAACAGAGTCGTGATAAGCACATAACACACACGGTCGATTGGATCGACTTGCTCTGATACCACTTAATGTGACACCCTCTACCCCAACATACATATATAGTAATTGTATAAAATAAATAAAATAAAATACAATTCTTCAACATAAGACGATCAAATCTCCAACAACATAAGGGTAAAGAGTTCACATTTATAAACTTAATCCAAATAACATGTAGAGAAATTACAAGGAAATGAAACTGAGTTTTTTTCAAAATGATTTAATAAAAATAACATTCCAATCTAATCCTATTTAAGCCCCGATGTCACATGTCCTATCATAGCAAATCCCAACATAGAAGCCTAAGCTTCATCACCAACATCCTCAACCTCATGCTGATAATAACCTGTATGACAGTTACAGAAAACAACACAAGAGAAAAGGGAGTGAGAAACATCTCACTCTGACTCACAGTGTAGAAATATATGCCAAATAGCCAAACACAAACAAAAACAAGTATAACATAAATAAATTAATAATAACATCACACTCATCCAAGACATAAACCATCACTTTATCATATAACATTAAGAATGCATATGCATGGACACGAACTACATATTATCATGCATGTGGCGCCAGTAAAACATCACATGGCATATTGCCGCTAGCAATACACGAAGAGTAGTCTAGGAGTACATGCCGGGTCACACCCTCTGCGCACTCTCACTAGAAGGATATACTACCAGAGTCTCGTCGGGATAGCTAAGCCGTGCAAGATACATCCCATGCACACAATGGGCGAGACTGGGACTTCCAAACCGAGCTATCCCCAAGGACTAATCCCCAAAGCTTTTACACTAGGGGGCCTTCTCTGGCGGTGTATTCCATATCGTACCCTTAAAACACTTATGCAAATGATGCATGTCAATCACGACTTTATGCATTCTCATATCACATTATCATTTCCCATGGTCATTTCACATCATCACATTTCGTCATCACATTTCATTATCACATTTCATATTATCTCATCATATTCACAAAGCCTCCACAGAGCACTTTAATTTATATCAAAACTCGTTTATTTATAAAATTAAATACATATTTACATTATACATCACACAAGGAACGTAACAGAACATTCAAAAAGCGAAACAGAAAACATTAATTTTTGCCTATTTTCTATAGGGTTTCCCGTAGAAACCCACAGACACTCTAAATCATATCAAAACATATTTATTCTCAAAATTAATCACATACTTACACATTACATTCAACAAGGAATACAATAGAGCAATCACATAGCAAAACAGAAAATATTCATATTTTGCCTGTTTCTCATAGGGTTTCCCATAAGAACCCATAGAAATCTCAAATCATACAATTAATTGCATATAAGAAAAATAATAAGCAAAATAGATACAATTGGGAGAAATCCCTCGTACATGAGCATACAAAAATACAACAAACACAGGATTGGGGGCCAATCCCACTACCCAGCATACAATCCCACACCCAGAGCGACGTTTCTCACTCCCCCCTTACCTGGATGAGAAGAAGAGGGATGGTCTTGGTGTGATCTAAGATCGTTCCTGAGTACTCTTCCTTAGAGCTCTTTGTTTCTCCTCTTTTTTTTTTCCTAACCCCTCAGAATGCAAATGAGGCAGATAGGGTTAACACTACCTGATTCCTTTCTTAAAATTAATCTATTGGGCTGGGTCAACCCAACCCATTTTCCTTCTCTTCTAACCCACTTCTCTTTCTCCTCAAAATAATTAAATAAAATAAATACATGTATATTATAAAATATTTTTCCTCTATAATAATAATATATTTCTGACCCAAAATATAATAATAAATTTCAATAACAAAATATCATATAAAATCAACATTCTCTTAAAACATATAAATATTTATTTAAAAATACTAATAAAAATACTTATTTAATACGTACAAAATAATTGTCCAAAATAATAATTATTTAAAACGTACAAAATAATATTTCTATATAATTATTAAAATAATTATGATCAAATACCATATAATAATAATAATAACAATAACCTTTTTGAAAACTGGGGTGTTACATTGTGCACTTATATGATCAAGGCATTCACATTTCCATATTTTGTTAACCATCTAAGCCAAAAAGCCATATCCACTTTCCACTTGACCCATACCTTCCTAAGCCTAAACACCACACCTTCCACTTGTCCCAAATCATGAAAAATTAACCATAACCTTTGTCTTGGTTAAGAGAGCAAAAATGATGACATCAAATAAGTTGGGGGAGTTGAAGAATGAGGAAATTTGGGAAGAAGAAAGTATGTGGTCAGTCATTACTAAATAAAAATAAAAAAATAAAAAAATAAAAAATAAAAAATAAAAAAAAAAAAGAAGAAAAACAAAAAGCAAAACAAAAACAAAAAAGGCTAATGGCTTGGATCCGGTAATGGGCATGTGCCAAAATGTAGTATTGGGGTATGGAGAGGGATATCATTGTAGAAATCTTAATTGCTCTCTTAAGCCATAGCACCTTCAATCCTTGAAAAACCATAAAACTGCTACTGCTTGACCCAGAATTGTCCTAATAAAGACCTTGTGATAAGTGCCTGCATTTGTTTTACCACTGGTTTCATTTGGAAACGAAGAGCAAAGTTGAATTATGTGGCGTGAGTAGTAGACTAGAGAGAAACACTCACCCTGATACACTAGTGTGCATAGAGAGAAACACTTTCCTAGTGAGGATGTATACACAGATAGTCATTACTCTTCTCAGCTCTTTGATCTCTTTTGAAACCTTTGTTTGCACCTTGTCATGTTCTATTGTAATAATTGTGACTGGAGATTCATCTTAGGTTCATGCTTGTGAAAAGAAAATACAAGCGAACTAGGATGTAGAATTTGACTCACATGCATTGCTTGTTATCTGCTAGATTAATTACCTTTTGCTTGAGGACAAGCAAGGTTCTAAGTTTGGGGGAGTTGTTAAGTCTCAATTTTACCTCTTTTTGGATGAGACTTATTGAACAAATTCCACTCATCCTTTGAACCATTGCAATATAATTGTTCTCTTTTTGGTTCATTTTGTGTGCAGATATAACTAACCCAAATTTAGCTAACAATACCTTAATACACCTCATTTTTTGTGCAGGTATTGAGCTAGGGACTTGAGGATTGAAGATCCATAGGATTGGAAACTAAAGGAGCTAAGGAGTAGAGAAGAGGTTATGCGCCGGGCGCAAGGTGATCCGCGCCGGGCGAGCAAAACAGAGCATCTCACCTCTGGAAGCTATTGCGCCGGGCGTGTCCTGAAGACAGAGGGCAATTGGAAGGCCATGCGCCGGGCGCGAAGACTTATGCGCCGGGCGCATGAACCCTAATCTGTCTCCCCAAGCTCGTATTTGAAGGCATTTTCGGGGACTTCTCCCCCATTTTCACATGGGGCGCCTCTAGGAGCTGCGAAAGGGATTCCCAGGGCTTGGGATCGTCCGTGTGCGGATCTTTCCTTCGGTTCTTCACTTCCTCTTCCATCTCTATTTTGTATTTGCCCTCATTGTTGTGAGTGGTTTCACCCAATTTTTGTGGGGTTAGATGTAACCAACGTACTCTATTGTAATCTTTACGGTTTTAATGATATATATACATGTTGTTTTATTCTTTGTTGTGTTTGTTTCTATTCTTAATGCTTGCTTTGGATTGATCACCCTTTGCATGATTTAAGGTTCCATGGGTATTGGAAAATAACCTTTGAAACTAGTTCTGAAACATATGCCTAGTGGTGATTGTATCTAGGGATAGAGCTTGACCCATTAGTAGTCTTAAACCCTAGCCCGTAATGCGGGTGTAGATATTGGGTACTCAAGGGATTGATATTCAATATCCGCACCTAGGCTCTTTCTCTAAGGGATTAGGTTTGAGTAAACTCTTGGGTTGACTAAGCAATGAATTAAACAAGAGATTAAGGATACATTAGTGTTACGTTTGGTGAAATCTGACCCCCACAACCTCACAATACCACAATACCATTCCTTACCTTTTCCACTCACAAAACAATATTTATTTACAGTTTTCATTCCAATAGTCACAACTTTGAATTCACTGCACAAACTATGAAGTTGGAATTATTCTTTAGTCACGAATAGTCAATAAATGCTTATATTACCTTCTAATCCCTGTGGATACGATATTTTTACTACTTGAACGGCCGGTATACTTGCCGTGTTTGAGACCGTTGATTGAATCATACTGATTTACAATTATAACAAAAGTACTTCAACGGAAATCTCAACAATGACCTAAAAATCAAGAAATTCAAAGACAAATCATTAAGGAACATTTCTTAGAGTGTGTGTGGCACTTGGAAGAATGTTTATGACTTCAAGACCAAGTTTCTTCATTTTCTAATGCTTCATGTATATGCATAGCTAAGTTCTCTCTTGTTGAGGTTTGATGTAATCATACCTATTTTCATGTTCACATTCTAAGTTATTAATCCTAGTTATTATTCAATATTATTGTTCTCTTCTTTGCGTAATGCTTCTTATAGTTTGATCTCCCTTAACTTTACTTTGTGATTTAAAGTGATTGAGAAATGCTTGTGAATCTTTAAACTTAAGTAGAGCAGCTAATGGTGTTTAGCTTTAGAAGTGGATTAAATGTTATTAATCATTCATAATCTCTTGCTTTTAAAGTTGTTTTTCTTGGTTATGCAAGTAATTGATAACTTAGTCAAAGAACTTAGTCTCTAACTTGTAAGGAATTAAGGTTTGAGTATATTTGTGAGTTGGATGATAATTTATAAATTATAAGTAGATTAAAGCTTGTTTGTAAGCATTAGAATGGAAGGCAATAATGCGATCAACATTTTAAATTTGGGGTTTCCCCCTCATATAATATACACAAACAAAATGAGATTGAGAGCCAATTTTGCCACCCTGTAAATAATCCATATCCCAAAGCAAGATTACTTACTTTCCTTTACCTCAGAAATCACCAATTGTTAGGTGAGAATCTCTAGGATAGGATCTAGAAACCTCTAATTCTCTAAACTTTTCTCCAATGCAAAAGAATGCAAAAGAAAAATAAAAAGAGTGTACCACAACCCTAAAGTAACTTCTCTTTATAAAGAGAAACCCTAACCCTATCTAACCCATTTATTAAAACAATTTAACCAAAATTACTCTTCCTTCCTTTATAATTAAATAATAACTCCTAATTAATTAGATTTGAAGTATTCCTTTTTATGGCTAATACTCGTATTTATAAAATATCCCAATTAATTATTTAAAACCTTTATTAATTCATTTTAAAAAAAAAATTGGGGTGTTACATTCACCAACATAGAATAGTATAAAGATGGTAGTTAATAAATAAAAATAAAAAAAATAGTATTTAATTTTAATTTAAAAAGATCAATAATGTCTCAAATGTCTGATTGTGAGACTTAGTCTTATCCTTGTTGACTAATCACCTAAAACGAAAAAGAAGAGATATTTTGATTGCTACTTTGAAGAAGAAACAATGTTAAAACTTTTAAAAGTTTTAGTGTGTTTTATATCAGTTTTAACATTTTGTAAGTCTTAAGCAAAATCATAAATAATAATCCTTATATAAATAGTTTAAAATACAAATATTTATAATTGCGGCTATTAATAAGTTACAATACAAATTTTCTTCTTCCTTAAAAAATGAAAGACTACAAACTCAATTACATTGTAGGTGATCAAACGGTGTAAAAATTTTACTAGAATTTATAATTCACTACAATAGATATAGATATTTACTGAAACTTATTAATTTTTGATAATTTAACCTGAGCATGATAAATCTCTTGCAATTTCATTCTACGAAATTAGAATATACAACCTAAATTACATATTTAAGTGCAAAGCTTTCAACATTTAATATAATATAAAAGAGATTTAGCATATGAATAACCATGAGTACGATAAATACAATAGGTTAATAGCAAATGTATTTTTGTGTCCTCCTAACTTGAATATCTTTTGGAGTCATATATCATAGAGAGGAAAAAAGTATTCGATTAGTATGAACATGACTTGTCTTTACAAATTGTATCAAAAGTCACAATTTTGTTAAGTGTATTTTGCTAATTTTAACTATATATAGTAAAACAAACAAAATAAGTTAAAGGTCTCTACAAATTATGTAATAAAAATAATATATACAAAATTTATAGAGATGAGCATTAGTGTATTAGCAAGACAGTCATATAATTACCAATATTGTGCAATAAATACAAGTTATGTAACCATTTGTTTTCAAAGTTATTTGTGCCACATGTTGACATCCTTGAACCCAAGAAAAACATAATCATGAAATTGAGACTTGACGAGAGTGCATGCTTAAATTGAGAAATTGACATTCATTTTTTATTTTAGATCACATCATCCAAATATAACATGTTATAGACTCCATTGTATAATCATCTCCTCCTACCATCAAAAAAATTATCCTTGATCATTTAAACATTCAACGTGTTTTCTTTGCTCACATTGATGACAAACTAAAGCATTGTTAATATCTGCAAAGTGTTTCAAAGTGTTGATATTCTTGTAAATAGCAAATATTGTCATGTCAAGATGTGAATTTGTGATATGTGCAAGCTAGAAAATATTTACTTACAATTGAAAAAATAACAATAACTTGAAAGCTATATGAATATTTTTCAATTTCAAATTTATGATATCATGGAGTTTTGGATAGAATAAGTTGACTTGTTGAATGGAATATATTTTTTTGACTAAAAGAATATAAGGATATAGAAGCATTGTGGATTAATGTCTTGCTCTTGATCATTTTGTTTCAAGATGCAATTGTGGTTTTGTTTATTGTCACAAAGTGTAACATCCTGCTATGATTCCTACACTTAAAGGTTCAATTACTCACAAAAAAAAAGAAACAACTAACTACCTAGGATTAATATATAAACAATATTCGGATATATGCACAATGATATATATATATATATATATATATATATATATATATATATATATATATATATGTGTGTGTGTGTGTGTGTGTGTGTGTGTGTGTGTGCTTGTGTGTGTGTAAAGAAATTTATAGCAACTAAAGTAATATAATAACTATACAAATAAATAAGTATGTAAAATAATCCAATACTAAAATAATAACCTTAACTGCCAATCAAGAAACACAACTAAATCAACTACACTGGGTAGCTCAAGAGGTCAACACCACCATCACCAATATGGCCTCACAAAATTCTACCTCCAACCTATCCTTGCCTTGCTCTCATATATATGATCATTGCAGTCTAACCATAAGGAAAGATGCAAGAGTAAACTAGTATTTGACAGAAATCAACGTATAAGTATAAAAGAAATTACAACTATACTAGCAACACAACTTAATCTCAACAAAAACTTCTCATGGGTTTTTCGACTTTAAGTACACAACAACAAAAAATATATAAACTATACAACTCAATCAACATATCATATGCACATCACCATTCATCAACTCAATAACATGTGCAACTCATAACAACTAAATAAATATGTTGTCACATATTTCAACTAAGAGATCTCTTACAATAAAGATGAGCAGTTTAAGTGGCTTGACCCTACTGAACTAACAACGTGATCTTCTTAATACATCTAGATCAATAGTCAATTTGGATAAAAATCCACAACATGGTTTCTCGAATTTTGTCACTTAAGCCAAAAAGTCTAATACTTCTATCAGGATAGAACAACTTGGGTGTAAACCTACCATTTCATTAGCCTGTATAACTAAGTCACCTATAGGATTATTCCGCCGATTACGCATCAAATACCATGTATTTCTAGTACTTAGTTAGCGATTTTGACCTTTGACCCCTTGTACCTTACTTGTTTTGGTCACCTTATACATGTACGTATGGCTTGACTTGACCCCATACGGGTCAACATTGGTCACTTATAATCAAATATAATTCGACTTGACCTTATCCTGTGGTCCCTTATAATTGGTATGCCTTGACCTTACCCATATATGACATCAATTAAGGTCCTAGAAGAGACTCAATTATCCACTTTAAGAGTCAATTACTCAATAAGAGTTTTCAATAATTAGGCTCGTGGAGCACCATAATATTTACAATGGGATATCCAACTTTTAAAACATCATCTTCTTTATTCCTAAGTCAACCAACATAACACACCCTAATGCCTTAAGGGTTCAAGCATCATCGCCTCAACATTCAACAATTTAATCATCTATATACATCTCGCATCTAACATGAATGAGGTAGAAAGTCTTTGTTTCAATCATGTCTAGTATGGTTAAATCCACACTGACCTCATTTCAAGTAGAGAGCCTCTGCCTAACTCATGTCTGACGTCACTAAACTGGCACTCAGTGTTGTCTAGGCACTCACACCTGACATTACCAATTTCATGTCCAATGTCAATGTCAGTGAGCCAAAGAGCCTCTAACCCTTGTCATGCCCAACGCTGCACGTGATGAGAAATTATGCACTTGACAAAATCTTGATTTTGGCTCTCCATTTCTGAAACTCAGAAAATCCATGCATGCAATGTACCAAACCATACATAAGCATCAGAAATAACCCAAATCCAACCA
This sequence comes from Cajanus cajan, assembly GCF_000230855.2. Lineage (NCBI taxonomy): Eukaryota > Viridiplantae > Streptophyta > Magnoliopsida > Fabales > Fabaceae > Cajanus > Cajanus cajan. Next base: position 14,225,525 of record NC_138525.1, read on the forward strand.
GATTATCAACATGCAACCACCAAATGATTAAATAATCAAATCCACTAAAATAGGCATCAAAATACTGAAATCTCCACATACATTATTTTCACTTCCAAGATTGAACAATATAGCCACAAGTTCCATGAAATCAAACAACATTAAACTTCATAAATTAACAATTAAACAAATTTTGGCTTCCCTTACCTCTAATTCTAAGAGAAAAAGAAGAAAAGAGAAGAAGATGAGATCCTCCAGAAAGCTCTGCCCAATGCCTTGGAAATCTTATTTAAAGCTTTCTCCAAGCTTGAACCTCAACACTAAAGACTCCAAACAACTCTAAAGAAGGATCAGAGACCAACTATCACTACTACAAAAAGAATAATCTAAGTCGCTCAATCTAAGTCGGTTTACTGAAAAACGATGTAGAATAAGATGCGGTGACATTTTTGTAAATAAAAGAAGTCAATACTAGTATATCTACGACGGTTTTTGGTAAAACCGACTTAGATGTGAAGTATTCTACAACGGTTTTTGTGTAAAACCGACTTAGATGGAGACCCAAAATTCATGCCTTCCCCCTCCATTCATGCGCGTCGTTCAGTCTCGAAGCATTTGCCCTAACATTATTTCATAAACGAAGCATTTCCCCCTTCAAGCCTCTTTGACTATCACTGCGCACACCGCACAGACAACTTTCCTAAGGTATTGAGAAACGAAGCACGCTCACGCTATTTCCTAAGCTATTGAGAAACGAAGCACGGTCACGCTTTCCTTTCGCTCTCCGTGCGACGTCGTTTCGCCAACAAACAACGGCACCGACACTCCTTTCTTCTTCTCTGCATTTCTACGGTAATCATTCTCACCTTCAAATTAGACTTTGCCTATTTTAATTTCTTGTGAGAGCATTTCCAACCAAGGGTTTTTGAGTTTCGACATTTTAAGTATTTTTCAGCATTATGGACAAATAAATAGTTTAAGCTTTAGCATTCGTCTTTGGATTCCCACACGGTTAAGCTTATGGACCATGGTGACTATGGAAATCACAATGGGTGCTTCGGGTTGCAATAAAACAGTACAGTTAGACCCTCCTATTGAAATAGAGCTACAACTCAATTTACAATTGAAAAGATATGAATGAATTCCAACTCTCCTTCCCTGCAGTCGTAACAACTGCTAATTACACAATATGTTGGGGTATTTTTTGTTTTTACTTTGTATGGGAAGAAAATAACCTTGTTGCTATGTATGGTGGGGGTGAAGCTAATTCTTTGTGCTTTGCTTCTTTGCTTTTTATCTTTTTTCCTTAGTGTTTGAAGTTTTACACTTTTTTTTATGGTTTTTGAATTCTCATGATTTTTTCTGTTGATTAGTCTGCGGATGTTGTTCACGGTAATTTTATCTATTATTCTGATTGTTAGACTGTGTTTTCTGAGTGAAACTTGATATTGTGTCAAAATTGTGAACAAATGTGGTTATGTATGATTATCACTTTCTCCTTTTGCTATTTTTGTTTTTAACAAACCTATATTGTTTTGTTCTGCGCTACATTTAATCACTGAACTGAGTGTTTAAAATTGTCTTGATTGGAAAATATATTTTGGCTTGTGTTCTTTTACCCAATCGCATGGCTTGTGTTCTTTTACCCAGTCGCAAGTAGTTTATCTTCAAGGTGGTTGTATTTTATGATTTTGCTTTTGTCATTCGATTTGATCAGTTTGCATTGTCAATGCTGATTTGGCTACATTGATTATGCTAACACAATATGCATGCTCTGATTTGGAATTAGGAGGTATTACTGATTTCTTTTCATTCAATTTGACATAATATTTGAAAGGACATGCAAAGTAATTTTAATTAACAGGAATTGATAGGCTTGAGAAATGATCCACTAATTTGGTAGGAATACCTACTTACTAGTATTAAAAACACCAAGGAGACACAGGACAGATCACAGTAACTGAAGGAATAAGACAACCTGCTCATCAGGATTGAGTCTCTTCTCTTTCGAAGGCTTTGGGTCTTTGTTCCAACTAAACTAAGCCCAATTTCAATCTGTTAGCCTGGTGTAACAGAAGGGATATGATATAACATTGTATTCTCAAAATTTTTTTTAGTTTAGCATTAGCACCAAATGCAAACAAACCAGCATCTGTTTAGCAATAGGGGGCTTTGTTTGTTTGTTTGTTTGTTCAGCAAAAAAGGGACCTTTTTCTCTTTATTCATGTTATCCCCTCTTTTCTTTCCTCTGTATAGCAGACAATTCATACATTCTTATATTATTATTAGAGTTAAAAATTTAGTCAATGGCCTTTTCTACTCAGTTTACCACCTTTTCAGGGTTTGACAACAAAGTTGTAATTTAATAATGGTCCATAAAATGTGTTGGTATTCTAACATCGGGAAGTTATGGTTTATTTTATATTATGTAGAATTAGATTTTGATTCTGGAAAATGATGCAATTGCAAAGGCTAACCCAATCTGCTAAAAGCCTACTATAACGTACGAACAAAGCTAATTGTCTTTATTAATATCATCATAGGGACTTCAATAAAGTTTGCCTTATGTGTCTACTACTCTGGTTTATGAATTATCATCAATAATTGTATGCCATCTAAACTCCTATAAAATAGCAATCCTTGCATTAATCATTGTAAGCAATCTTTGTTTGGCGACAAGAACTTGACAAGTCTCTTTCCTTCAATCCGACAATCCTGTCTTTTCCACATATCTAGTTTGTGTATGATTTTATATTAGAACCAACTTATATTTTACATGACTAGTCTCAGAATTTTAATGTCTCTGCAACTTATATTTTATCCCTATTAGTGTTTGTTGGAAAGTTCTTAAGTGAGTTTCGTAGTTATAAGATTCTACTCTATGCTTGTATGATGAGTTTTAGACCTTCTATTGAAATATTGTGCAACTATCAAGCAAGTTATATGTTGTTATTGATGCAGTTTTATGACTTCATATATACATATACTATTTTAGTTCCTTTTTAAGTTTCTTAAGGTTATGGCATAAGAGTGGAAAATACAATTAACTTCTCATTTTTATTAAAATTGTTAACAGATTCCCCATTATACATTTTATCTATTGTATTGATTATTTTCTTTGTCATTTATAAAAATTTGTCATTTGTCTACTTGAAACAAAGATGGGAAACAAATATTTGGCTGAACATTCATTACCTTAAAGTCTTTTGCTTTTGCTTTTGGGACAACAAGTCTTTTGCTATATTGGGTGTGATTTCAGTGTTCAATATTATATTTTGTTACTTTTTCAATTAGTGTTGATTCATGAATGTATGTCCAAAAACAAATATCAAATAGTATTAATAAAAGAAAATTGAACATGGTAGATTCGGCAGGGAATTGAGTTGGTCTTGGGAAGCACTTCTGCAACCCATGTATGCGAATGGAACATGAGAATTGGTATGCCCTACTCAAGGATTTATTAAATGTGATATGGATGGTAGTGTTCTAAGCTCTCCAAGATATACTGCATGTGATGGTATCCATCGAGATAGTTTGGGCACATTTTTCGGTGGTTTTGCATCTTATATTGATATTCTTATCGTTATGTGTTGAACTAGTTGCAGTGAAACATGCACGTGAAGTAGGTTGGAATAGTCTTTGGCTGGAATGTGACTCTATGTTGATTTTGGTTGCTTAAGAGAATCCATCCTTGGTGTCTTGGATCATTAAAGGTGCGGTGGCATAAATGTCTCTCCTTATGTGCTCACATGAGATTTCATATATCTCACTTTTTTAAAGAAGGAAATCAACCTGTAGATAAATTTGCTAACTTCGCTTTAGCTAATTGTTTAGTGTTTGTCTCGTGGGATACTTCACCAGCTTTTGGAGGCATCAGGATTCTCAGCAGACCAAGAATTCCAGTACCCTTCCCTGATCCCTCTGGAGATTACACTGTTCTCATTGGAGATTGGTACAAATCCAACCACACGGTAATTACACTTGTGTCTTTATGTTTTTCACATTTAGATATATAGCAGCTTTAATAAATTTAAGCCCAATTTTGTCATAATTTTTTAGCCCTGACCAAAAACATCTTATATCCACTCTTTCTTTATTTTTGACGTGCCTAGTTCACACAGTCCCACACCGCCGCTTTCTTTGAGTGAGTGGCAAGTAAAACCCATTATATATGCATTTTACTTTTAGTTTTTTTAATTTTACTTTACTTTGCATAACTAATGATTTTTCAAGAATTATATATTATTTTAAAATAGAAGTAATATGCGATTGAGACGGATCTTGTGAAGCAGTATTCATGACTCATGCGCAGACTGCAATACTGCAGTGACTTGGTTTGGTGGCAATCTCACAGGCTTCTCATCATTTCTTTATATTTTCTATTTGTTTATTTAAATTAAGGAGGAATTTATAACTCCTCAATTAAAGTCTCTCTTTTAATCTTTTTGAATCCCTATAAATATACTATTCTTATCATTTTAATTATCCGATGCATATATCAGGTGTCTCCAGCCTTATATGGAGACAGTAAAACGAGATTAACTGGCTTTTGGAAAGTAAGGAATGCAACATATTATTTTTCTAGATTATTTCGTGTCTGAATTAATTTCTTTAATGATTTACATATTTTGTGGTAATGAAATATATACTCTTAGGTCCAAGGAGATCAAAAATCTGCTGGATGCTTTAATGTGCTGTGCCCGGGTTTTATCCAAGTCCATCAAACTGTTGGCTTTGGAACTATCCTTGAGCCTTCTCAAACTGGATCGACAATAAAATTATATTTAAATTTTATAATCGAACAGGTAAATTTTTTTTTTTTAATAACATTCAACTGGTAACTTTTAATGCATTTAAGGATACACAACATATATATACTTCTTTTTTTTTTATGTACACATTTTTACTTCCATGATAGTAAAGTCTTTAATATTTTGTAGAGAAGGGGGGAGATTAATTTCATTCTAGTTTTAGTAATTAGATTTAAAATGAAAGTGGCAGGATATGTTACTACAACTCAATGCTAAATAACTATTAAGATTGATATTTATTGGTGGGAGTTAGATAATATGTATGAGATCTCAGGTTCTAATTTTAGCATCATCACCATTATAAAGAAACCAAAAAAATACTAAATAATTTATTTCTTGAGACCAAATCTTCAACCAAGGGTTTATTTGATATAAATTAATATCTCTGAGAGAAAGGGAAGACCAGAGAGAATGATTGAACAACTCACATCTCTTGTTTAATATTTTATTTATTTAAAAATATTTATTTTAATGCTTTTTATGATGTAACTAATATATGATGTATATATGTTGCAGCTTTTTGAAGATGCTACACCATTAGGGGAAACCAAATTGGAAGACATTCGGATTCATTGGGGAAATTTGTTTTCATAAAAATTTAGAAATAGATCATGTTGAAAGGTCTAGTATTACATGTAAAATTTAGAAATAGGTGAATGTGGTTTCAGTATTAGGTTGCCCAGTGCATATCTAATGTAGTGTGACCTAATTTTTTTGATCTTCTCTTCTCCTTGTAAGAGATATATATTATATAATGATGTAATTGAGCCATTTCTATAATGATAACGATCCCAAATTGGTCTCTGTTGGTTTCTCTTGCATTGGATAATTGAATCAATTTTTGCAGGTTATTTATAATTGAATCAGTTTTATTTTAAAAATTAACCAGGTTAAAAAAAATACAATCTACAACGGTTCTAAGCAAGAACCGACTTAGATGTATATATGCACATCTAAGTCAATTTTAAATAAAAACTGTCTTAGATGTGTATATATACATCTAAGTCAGTTTTGATAAAAATCGACTTAGATGTATGTACATATCTAAGACAGTTTTGTAAAAACCGACTTAGATGTATACGTACATCTAAGTCGGTTTTTACGCAACCGACGTAGATATGTTCATTCATCTACGACGGCCTTATCTAAGTCGGTTTTAAAACCGATGTAGATATGGCAAAATAACCGACTTAGAATACAATCTTTCTAGTAGTGTATGGAATTAGAAGTAAGTAGTGTCACTTTTGATTCTAGTGTTCATCTCTCTAAACTATGTCTAAGATTCTAAATGGACTTATGTAGCTCAAGTCTTAAAAGAAACATTATATACATTCTCCTTAAGGTCAAACTGATCTTCAAATCAACAATAATTAACAAAAATGTACAGTGTTACATAAAACACATTATACCTACCGATGTTATTCAAATTCAATTACCAAAAGTAAAATAACTTATTTATAAAGAGGATGATTTGATTTTGTTACTAAAATAATATATTTTGTTATTTTCTAGCATTAAATTAGGTTTATAAAATATTTTATATTTGAAATTTTGCTCCTACTAAATTGTTTATATGGTAAATGAAATTTAAATTTGAAATGTTTATACTGTATCAATCATGATGATATTAAATATTAAATGTTTTTGTAGAATTTTTTTTAGCTTTATATTTGGTTGATCATTCTTTATTCAACTTAATTATGTATCTTTTATGTTTACATTTTCTTAATATTATTCTTAGTTTTGATAGTAATATATCAAATCCCTCTAATTGAGTGAAACACTAATTTAAGTCATTTACATTTTGTGTCAAATATATGGACTTGAAATATATTGTGGAATTCATGAGTGAAAGTTTTAAAAAAAAGTGTTGATAATTTGAGATTAATCTTAAGAAAACATTATATGAATCGTAATTGAAAGTATAAAGAGAAATTTATATTTAATTTTTTATTAGAAAATTTATCTTAACTTATAAACCCTAAATCCTAAACTCTAAAAAAATAATCTTAAACTATTTTTTATTTAAATAAATTTAAATTTAAGCATATAATTGTTAAAAAATAGATATAATTGTTAAAAAATAGATTAAGCATAATTTGAAAAGATATAATATTAAATATAGTTTGATCTTAAAAACCACTTATAACTTTTATCAACATATATTTACCATTTATGTTACTGATCACATGCCCTAATAATGAATATATTACTTATCAACATATCATTTTTTCTATGCATCTTATGGGCACATGCACTAATAATGAATATATTACTGATCACATGGGAGTAGAAAAATATTAACATTTTATTTCATTGTCACGAGTAAGACTATTCATTTGTTAGTTATAGTTATATTTAGGTCTAAAATAGTCAATTGGACCAAAATTGATAGTTTTTTTTTTTTTTTTCTATTCTTATCATGAGTGCTTTAGAAAAAAGAAAAAAAGAGACATAATAATATAGACTAAAAATAATAATTTTATAATAATTAGGTTGAGTTAGCAGTAAAAAATTAGTTTAATATATACACGACTTTAGTTTCGAACACTGATAATGACATTGTAATTTTGATTAATAAAAAAATAATAGTTTCAAATTTTAGATTGATGAAAAATAGAAAAAAAAATTATAGAGACTAAAATAAAATTTTATTTATTTTACAAAAATTAAAAACATTTAATTTTTAAATTTATTTTAAATAATAAGATTGATATATATTTTTCATCCGAAAATGGAAAAGATATATTATACTAAAGATAAGATGTTATGAAAATCTTAAAAACAAAAACACTTTCATTAAAAAGAATTTAACTCCTATAAAAAATATTAACTAAAAATATTAACTAAAAATATTCTAAAATATTTTTTATTCAAGATAAGTATTCTAATTTAATATATGAATTATAAAACTAAATCAGGATGCTTTTTTTTTTTTTTTTGTTAAGGAAGAACATGATTGATTGTTGGATAAAGGGAAGAGAGAGAAAGAAAAAAAAAAGGTAACTCACTAATATATTTGATTTTTCAATAATTTTGGATAAATTATTTTTTCTTGTGTATATTTTTTTTAGACAATTCTATTTAAAATATTATTAGACACTATTAATAGAAATTCAAACCTTATTTATCATGTTATAGAAAATTAATCCTTTCCCTATACTCATTAGTCATAGAGATAGAATTAAAAATTACTTTATCAAGTATACAAATATTATTTTACTTTTTTTTTACCCTTAACTGAAATGTGTGAACGTGGAGAGAAAATGACATAGAATATATAAATATATGGATGAAAATGTGTGAATGAAGGTAGGGTATGAATTACAAACCCAATACCAAATTCTAAAAGTAGAGATATTGAAAGATAAGTTACCTACCTATTTGATAAATTTACAAATTACAAGAAACATTTTTTTTTAGTTCAAAATTCAGGATACAAGATAGTATTCCAGTTTAAAGTAAAGAAAATTTTCGAACTCAAAATTTTTAATTTTACACTTTTTAATAATTTCTATCGACTAAAAATAAGTCATTCTAAGATAGGATCTAATTGATTGAGTTGAAGTAAATTAGAGCGAAAATAAAATTTGAATTAAAAAAAAAGTAAAAAACAATTCAAATTTGAATTAAAGAAGACATGGAAAAAAGTTTTTTTTTTAATTTCTAAAAACCAATTATTTCTTTTGTTTTCTTCCTAATTTTTCTTTAATCAAATAAAAAAAATACAATGTTATTGTATATTTTTAACTTAAATATATTTTAAATTTCTGTCAATATCATTCTTTCTTATTTTAACCTATTTTGTTTTGTCATTTTTAGATCTTAACATAACATTATTCTATTGTTCTGGTTTAGTCCTTAAAATGACATTAATGTAATTTTTATTAAGTATTATATCGTTCAATAATTTTATATTAAATATAAATTTTGTAAATTTAATCGTTAGATTAAAAATTTATATTACTTTATATATTTATATAAAATTTTGTTAAAATTAAATAAATTGAAGGTAATCAAAACGTTCATAGTTTATTATATTTTAATATATAAATATATATATATATATAATGTAAATTTTGTTTTACAAGAATGAAGTATCAAATCATCTTGAATTAATGTTAAATTTTGTATATATAATCTAAGAGTAAAAAAAATTCAATCTAATGATTGAATTTATAAAATTCACATTTAATATAAAATTATTCGACAATGTAATATTTAGTAAAAATTACATCGATATCATTTTAACCCTCATCTTATAACAAATTATATTTATTTATCTTATATAAAAAAAATATTAAATATGTAAATTATGCATGAAATCAACTCTGAATCTCGCATGTCCTATTTAAATTATCGCTTTAGCCCACCCTATTTTGTGTCAAAAGTTGCTGTATCAATTCCACCAATCGAAAAATCATCACAACTTAAGCAGCTAAACTGAACACAGAATGCATTACAACAAAAAAGAATAAGGAAGGGGTCCGGTGTACTCCACATTGTAACTAAAATAGCATTTGAATATGGGATAAATCCAAGCATTGCTGCATTATAGAATAATCTACAGAAGTTGGAAACTAACAGCAATCAAATAAGTTCGCCATTTAGAATTTGAATACAAATACAGTGCATAAATAATATAACCCTATGTACAAAGCCAATGTCTGACTGAAATTTGATGCAGAATACTTCTGTTTGCATCTTAATAAAATGGCAATGATCTGTAAGTTATGTGCAGCATTATATGAGAAAGTTAAAGGAGAAGTGTATTGGATAGTGTTTCAGTCCTTCATCTTCCCTTTACTTCAGCATCGGCTCCTTCTGCACGTACACATTCCCTTTAACTGCTTAAGCACTGCTGACCTTGTTAGTATCTCCAAAGGCCCAATGGGGTTTAGCTGGAGTACGCCTCAATGCCTTCACTTCAATTGGATTATTCTTACTCTGTCATTCACAGACAATTCAAATCAATAACAGAAAACAATTTATAAAATCATGACTGAATTACACCGACACCCCCTAAGGTTCCATAAAATTTCTGTCCATGTCTCTTGATCTTCTACTCCTTCACTGACCTCGTTTAAAACATATTTCACAAACACTCCTTATATATAACACTAAGGCCAACACCTTCTGTTAACAAAGAAGCATATTACATTGTGTATCCTAGAAAGTAGGAACTAGGAAGTCATATGCAACCTTGAAAAACCTCAAGTGTAAGAACCTATGCACTATTAACAGTTTATCTACTAAAAAAACAAAAACCTTATTTTCATTAAAGAAATTCTCAAAAGTACTATTAAGTTTGTAATTTAACAAGTCCTGAGCATAATTTGCTCTATATAGAATATGTTTGGATACAAGTTAATAGTACTTTTGAGATTTTATCTAATAAAAATAAAGAATATTTTTCGGTAGAGAAATTCTCATAAACGTTTTTAAATTTGTATTTAAACATATTCATAATCATTAAGAAAAGAATTACGCAACTGGACCTAATCAACCACAAAGATCTAAAATAGTAGTCAATGATTAGTTCCACCTAAAAATTCAGTTTAAGTTTAAAATGCAAGCAGAAGGAAAATATTAGATAGTCATAGCCATACCTTCAGACAAAGTCTACGATTAATGTCACAGACTGGATACTCATGAGGGCAGCAACTGTAGTGGTCTTCACAGCAGGTAGCACCTCCAACAGGGCAGCAACCCCACTCAAAGCAGAAATTTCCATATGGGAATATACAGCAACAAGTGGCACTATCGGCACAGCTATAGTAATTGTCACAAACATTTGGCGCGCTGACGGGTGAAGGGGGTGATGGTCCGGGATTAGGGGGATTTGGACCTTTCTTAATGGGATAAGATGACTCAATTGCAATTCCACACTTGCCTGATCTAGCTGAAACCACGTTTCTCTCTAATCTGATATACCCATCCTCTCCCCAGCTAGAACCCCATGAATTCCTTACGATCCAATAATCTTTACCCTTATCTGTACCATATCCAACAGCCAAGACACCATGATCTAGTGCTGTTCCACATCTACCAGTAAATACACCCTGACAAGAGATTAAATATACTAATAAGAAACTTATGTCGATACAAATTAAATACACTGTAGAAAATGATTTGGATGATATTGCCAATTAGCCAGAGTTAAACCAATTATCACATACATGATTAATGAACATATGATATATTGATTTTTATCAGCTTTAAATGATAACAATGAGAACAAATGAAAAAGATAAAAATTGAATAATGGGCCAATTAGCTTACTTGTGTGAGCAGTTGCAAATTTGCTCTTAGTTTCACAAAAATGAATCTTCATTAAAATTGAGTTATAAAACAATTGGATTTTAACTCCATGTAAAATCTACATTTTCTTTTACATCTACTCAAACTTGCTTTAAGGACTAAACTTGATTATGAGTTGAAGTATCAAAATATAATTGATTTATGCACACTCCCAATTCCATTTAGGTAATCTAAGGCCCACGTTTAGGGGATGAAACAATGCTCAAAACATGATATAAGAAATTCACAAAGGACTATTAGATATAATATATGCTTTGATAATTTTGAATCTTCCCATTCTACTACTATGCAATAGCCACGCCTTTCTTTTTCTAGTTCATGAATAAAATTAATTTAGAAACTTACAGATACATATAATTGAAATTCCCTGCCCCCTCCTTCAATAGCTACTGCCACGGGCTGATTTGCAACGGCCATTTTTAAGGCTATCTCATTGTAGGCCGGAACATCTTCGTTAACAACTTCAGCATTTTTCTGCAAACAAGAAAAATAACAAAAATAAAAACATGAAGACAAAAATTAGAGTGATGAGTATTTTTATCATCAAATAATCAGGATTCAGGTGGTTACTAACCTTGTATTGGTCACATCTACCATCAACACCTAGGTAAGGGTAATCCTCTTCGGAGTCGATCCCTCCATTACTGATGATGAAGTCAAAGGCGTAGTCCATTAAGTCCTCCATTACATCCTTGGTTATATTATGTATCACAATCCACCAACTCTTGTTCTGATAATGAAATCAGATCGCCCGTTACAATCTTATTTATTCCTTCCACCGCACCAATTGCAGAGAATGCCCAACAGCTCCCTTCATTCCAAAAAAATAAAAATAAAATTAAACATTAAACAAACTTTCACATAGAATAACAAATATAGGTTCTTTATACTCAGATCACTGCCACAAAGTCATTAAAATTGTAAGAATACAACAACAAAAACCGATGAACTATCCTACTGCTTGCTCTGTTTAATACATCCAAGCCTCAGTTCATCCTGGACTAAAGGAAATATTTGATCATTACCTATTTTACTTAGGTTCAAAAATAAAGAAAATTTATTATTCTTAAACAACAAAAGATAATAAATAAATAATAAGGTAAACAAGTCCAATGAATGACAGTAGTGTTTGGTAATTGGTATGTTTAGTATTCGTGGTTCCCGAAGAATCTGAATAAGGTGTGTCCACATTGATAGAAACTATTTGAATATCTAGGTCTTTTCTCAACTATATTCGACCATTCGCAGAATCCTGATACCGTTAAGCGTAAGAGATATGATGTATCAACAACGTGCCACTTTGTAATCCTTATTCTACAATATAAGTGATAGTAGTTACGACAGCTTCTGCCATTTTCTCCGAAGGAGCGTAGATGAAGAGAGTATTGTTCCGCACATTCTCTTCAACCGCAAGTACCTCCTCGACGGCACGCGCCACCCGCCTCCTGGGGTCCCTGGCCAGGGCGAAGCGCTTCCGCGCCGCCATTTCCCTCTGCGCGCAAGTGGAGTCCCCCTGCCACGTCACCCTCTCCATCCTCATCAATTGCTTCTGCCACCTCGGCAACCTCCCCCTCGCCTTCTCCGTCTTCGGCACCCTCCTCAAGCGCGGCCTCCCCTACGACGTCGTCACGCTCAACACCCTCCTCCACGGCCTCTGCTTCGCCCGCGCCCTCCCTACCGCGCTCCGCTTCCACGACCACATGCTCGCCCGCGGCTTCCAATTCAACCAAGTCACTTACGGAACGCTAATCAACGGCCTCTGCGATAACGGAAAAACGCGCGTCGCCATTTCGTTGCTCAGGATGCTAGAGGTCAGCGCTAGGGTTAAGCCTAATGTGGTTATGTATAGTACAATCGTCGAGAGTTTGTGTAAGGAAGGGTTCTTGGACGAGGCGTGTGAGTTGTACCGTGAGATGATTCGCAATCATGTCGTGCCTAATGTTTTCACTTACAGGCCTCTTGTGAGAGCGTTTTGCGTGGCCGGAAGGGTCCACGAGGCGGTTTGCATGGCGGAGGAGATGCTTTTGAATGGTGTTGGCGTTGATGCTTATGTTTTTTCTGTTTTAATTGATGCCTTGTGTAAGAAGGGAATGGTGAGAGAGGCGCGCAAGGTGTTTGATGAAATGCTTCAGAGAGGTTGTGAGGCTAATGCTGTTGTTGTTGCTTGCTCGGCTTTGATGGCGGGGTATTGTTTCAAGAACAAAGTGGACGAGGCGAGGAGGTTGTTTGATAGGGTGGTGGTTGCGCCGGATGTTTGGAGTTATAATGTTTTGATTAATGGATATTGCAAGGCTGGGAGATTGGATGATGCTGTCAAGTTGTTTGATGAGATGTGTGGGAAGGATGTGGTACCGAATGTTGTGACTTACAATTTGTTGATCGATTGCTTTTGTAGACTAGGGTGGGTGGGTTTTGCTTGGAAGGTTGTGAAGGCAATGCATGAGAGTGGTCTGGTGCCGGATGCTGTTACTTATAGTATCTTGTTGGATGCTTTGTGCAAAGGGAAGCGTCTTGACCTGGCGATTGCGCTGTATAACCAGCTGATTAAACGGGGCATGGAGCCTGATGTTTGGAGTTATAGCATATTGATTGATGGGTGTTGCAAGAATCGAAGGGTAGGTGAGGCCATGAGTTTCTTGAGGGAAATGCATTTAAGGAATTTGGTTCCTCATATTGTAACTTACACTTCTCTTATTGGTGCCTTGTGCAAATGTGGGAGATTGTTCTCTGCGTGGAGGCTTTTGAATGAGTTGCATCATAATGGTCCATCCCCTGATGTTGTTGCATACAGTACCTTGTTGATTGGTTTATGCAGAAGTGAACATCTCGACCAAGCAATTTTGTTATTTAAACAGATGATTAAGAGGGGTTTGACGCCTGATGTTTGGAGTTATACCATCTTGATTAAAGGACTATGCAAGAGTGAAAGGATAGATGAAGCCGTTAATCTCTTTAAAGAAATGCATCTAAAAAATTTGGTTCCTGATACCATAACTTACATTTCTCTTGTTGATGGCTTGTGCAGATCTGGGAGAATCTCATATGCATGGCAGCTTGTTAATGAGATGCATGGCAATGGTCCACCTCCTGGTGTTATCAATTACATTCATGCACTTTGCACAAAGCAGCATCATGACTTGCTTCAACGAATTCTTGACAGAGGAGTCTGTTAATATGTTCCTGCATAAGTATACTTACGGATGGATTGTATGGAGTTGGAACTCTAAATACTGCATAAAATTTTTCAAACATCTTTTCATCAAGGATGTTGTCCACATATCCAAAATGTATCTATCACCTATGATCAGAGGATCTTTTCATTTCTCATTTTAGTTCCAAAATATGCTGATTACCTCTTACTCTTTTACAGCATGGAGAACCTGGTGCAGCTGTGGGCCTGTGGCTGATATTCAACCTGTAAATGTGGTGGTTTCTCATGTTCTGCAGCAAATATTGTCCATGGTATGCCACAATATTAATGGAAAGCTCTTGATGGGTGTATGCTATTGGGAATGAAATGTTCTTCTAACATGTACTTTCAACCACATCAAAACAGTTGGTGTATTTGTGACAAATGAACTTTGATGCTTTGCCTTTGACTGTACTGCGGGCATCCTGTTTATCATATTTATGAGACTGCAGAATTATAGTGTTTTAAGTTCTTTATTTTTCTTTCCCCCTCTCTATTTCATATAGACATCCTATTCTATCTTTTTTTTTTTATTTTCTATTCAAGAAGCTACCTGCTAGCATCAGTGCCTAATTTTTAGGGTATAGGAGACACTAGAGACCAAACCGTGTTCTGCCGACTTATGTTGGTATAGACTAGCATTTGTAAGAGAGAGAACAGGACAATACACTGATTAAAAGTTATTTTCTCTAAATTGAGTCCAAAAGAATTAATGACTAATTAAAAATTAAAATTGGGAAGTATATTCAAATGATAGAACCCCCTGATCTTACAAATTTTGTACAAAGAAAACCCATTCTAGAGGCATTCTCTAAGCAGCATAAAGATGCCAAATGGACTATTTTATCTGCTAAATTGACTACAATATCTTACAAAGAACTCTGGGAATTGGCGGGAATAATGTGCATAGTTTCCCAAAATTGAATCTACTATCAATTTACTCTTTCTTCATTGGAAGTGCTTCAAGTATTAACTATTTTTGTGTCTCTTCAAGTGTAGCAACTATCATTGTAGTGAATGGGTCACAATCTGTTTATGTCAATGTTTTCAGGTAACAAACTATGTTCCAATAACTTGAGGAGAGTGATCCTCATGATCAATGGGTTGGTTCATGAATATTATCTTTGCCTGAATTTTGCTAATATTATTAATGTTGGAACTTGAATTTTTAAGTATATGTTTGTATGTCTGAGTGCAGTGTGTATAGTAGATAACATTTTTGTCTACAACCAAAGAGATTTCATCAAAAAAGGTTGTCTAATCTGGTGTATTTTATATTGAAAATTTATTGCCTTTTATTTAGGTAGCATTAAAATTTAAAAATTCATCAACCTTAACAGCTTTTTTGTGTGTGCATCTTTTGTAGGTTTTTTAAGCTCCCTTCTTCAATCTTCACTTCTCAGTCTTCAGTATTTGTATATTCTTATATTGTATTTTTAATAAGATTGTTGAAGATCCCACATCGATTAGGAATAAAGTCATAATAATGTATATAAGTGAAGAAAAATTCTCACCTTACAAGTTGGTTTTGTATGGTTGAGTTAGATCCATAACCCACTATATTAAGATGGTACTAGAGCTATTTAGATCCATTCTAAATGGGTCATCCAGCATTGATACACACTCCAAGACCAATAGTGTTGGGCTTAAGGGGGTGTGTTGAGAAAAACTCTAGTCTTGCCTATCTTAGTTCATTAAAAAAGGATCACCTATCATTTATCCACGTACCAAGCCCAATAGTACTAGGTGTGAGGGGTATATTAAAAAAAACCCAAGTTTCACATTGACTAGCGATAAGTTATTTAAAGAATATATATAAGTGGGGGGCAATCCTCACCTTACAAGCTGATTTTATAAGGTTGAATTAAGTTCTTAATCCTTTTTTCTTAAGATGGTATCAGAGCCTATATCCTAGTGATTATTGATTTTTTGTAGGGGGGTGTGTTAGAGATCCCACATCGACCAAGAATAAGGTCATAATAATGTATATAAGTGGAGAACAATCCTTACTTTATAAGCTAGTTTTGTAAGAATGAGTTAAGCCTATAACCCACATTCTAAGAAAGATCCATGCTCTTTTAGAATTTATTGTACTTATAAGTCTCACATCAATTAGAGATAAGACAATTAAAGAGTATATAAATGGGGGACAACCCCTATCTTACAAGTTGATTTTGTAAGATTGAGTTAAGCTTTTAACCCACTTTCTTAAGATGATATCAGAGCATATAAGAACTTATATCATAGCAATTATTGATTGTTTGTAGGCTTTTTAGGCCACCTACTATCAAGTCATTATCAAATCACCTGTAGATTATTGATTTTTGTGGGATTCATTAGTTAGAAATATCTGAAAAATATTTGAAATTTAGAATTCATTGTACTTATAAATATTTTTCAGATATTTCTAACTAATGAATCCCACACAAAATTTCAAATATTACATCTAAAGATGCTTTCAAATTTCAATTATTTTATTGATGTTCAGGATTCCTTTTGACCAGAAATTTTTCCTTTTTTAGTAGATTGTTTATTTTTTAATGATTCTTCATATGCAGGTTAGGTGGCACTCCTATAATGGAACTAATGATTGCAGCTGGAAAAGCAGTTCCAAAATTGCAGCTTGAGCATGGGCTGGCTGTTGATAGAGTTTATGCAGGGTCATTTATGACTTCACTTGATATGGCAGGTTTGTTTCCACAGATAATGACAATCAATTTTTCTTTGTGATACATTATAAAGTTCTGATTAGCATATTTTGTTTTCTTTTAGGTTTCTCGATTTCTATCATGAAAGCTGATCCACTTATTCTTCAACGATTAGATGCCGCAACTAAAGCTCCTTATTGGCTTGTTTCTGCTGATGGTTGATAATTCACTCTAGTTTTCATCAATCAATTTTATTACATGAAAATTTTCAATTTTATCTGTACTTAACAAACTTTTGCCTCTAAAATGTGTGTTCAAATGTAATATTGATTGGAGCACATTTATTAATTGCTCATCTATTGAACTTTTGTAATTCTTTTTTCTTTCAAGGTAATCACCCACCTGCTAAGATTCCTGTTCCAATTCCAGTGTCTCGATCAACAAAAACTAATGAGGTATATCCATGTAAATTACATGTCATTTCCCTTCTAATGACATGTAACTATTGTGATCTAACAAACTAGACAATGGTATATTTATGCTTAATAACAACCCTGTGAAAAATGTTCATATGAACTCTTAATCACATTATCCTGTGTTTCTTTTTTGTTTAGTTGTTGAAAATTAAAATTTGACCTGCATTCTTTTTCTGTTTTATATTTGATACTAGTTTGTTACTATAGTTAGCTGCTCTTAATCTATATGTGGTTTAATTATTTATTTTGTTAACACAAAACTTGCAGTACTTCTAAGTGCTATTGAAGCTAAACTAATATTATATAATAAGGCTTGTAATTCAAAATCTGTCATGGAAGGAGTTATAGTGGGTCAGCAACAAGAAAAGCTTGCCATTTGGGGAGTTTATTCTAAAAGAAATAAGATGGTATGAACCGACTAATTCACGTTAGTATGAAGGGGGGGTAGTTATGTATACATTGAGCCATTCAGTTGGGCGGAGAGAATTTCTTCTGAGGAGCTGTTGCTCCAGTTATTGATTTGTATTGGTTCTTTTGGGTTTATGTTTCTCATTCAATAATACTCATCAAGGCTATACTTTCTGTTCTGGTCATTGTCATTGGTCTGACCTACTGGATTGGGGGAGGATTTCATTTTTGAGTGTGGAATTGCTGTCCATGCTACCGAAAATGTCAGACAGGATGGATGTGTTGGGAGGTGCATGGCCAACATGGTTGCCTGTTGGAAAACCTTCCGGAGATAGCAAATTTAACAGTCAACTGTGAGGTTCCAAAGAGAGAGAAACGTCATCATTCAGCATTTGTAGAGAATTTGGAGGAGTCCTCTAATAGCAGGCCCTTCTTAATGCTGATCCGCCATAACACTCCACATCAGACCTTGAATTATGAGTCCCAGCGTAAAATGACATTCCAGCTCGCAGAAAACATTTTTCACAATATATATATATATATATATATATATATATATATACTTCTTGCTAGAAGTCCAGCACCTGGCCACCGGGTTCTCTTCTGTAGCTATATTTTGAGTCATGCTTCGACCTTCCTCCAAATTATGTTTACTTCCTATCCCTTGGTCATGCAATATTTCTAAAATCTACAATGAGTCCTGTATTTATTATCGAAACTAATATCATTAAGATTATCAACAACCAATTTTGTATTAATGTTATTTATTGCACTAAGCATTAAAAAAATTGTCAAGAATCAAGACTACTTTACTACCATGCAATCAAATTCTTAGTTTAAATGATTTTATTGTGACTTTTAGTTGTCTGCATTAGTTCAATCCAATTGTCTTCTATAAATGAACCCCCTGCTAGTCATACAATCAGTACAAAACAAAGATTTGAGTGTGAATAACAGTTGTTTGTATAACAAGAAATTGTTAATTTGTGAAATATGGTTTCCATATTTGCTTTGTGTAGGCCACGAAGTCAGTCACTACAACTAAATTAGCCAGGCCAAATTCTTGAGGTAGCTTTTTGAAGCTGCTGCAAATGCAATTATAAATCTTAAGGACGATCTAAATGAATGGGATGGTAAAGTTGGTGATGGTGACTGTGGATCAACTTTGAGTCCTATCCTCAAATGTTTACTTGTTTATTTTTATTTGTCAATGTATAATGTGTGTTATTTGGTGTCTGGTTTCTTTCTGCAAATGTATAGAGGTGCAAAAGCAATTCGAGGACATCAAAAAGTAAGTTTATGCTCTGCAGAGCTTAGCCTTCTATATAACTTTGTTTTTATTGTTTAGATCTAATATTATTTCCAATATGCTGAATCCGTGTGTGACCAGTTATTTGCCCATTTATTTGATTAATGGATTATTTATATATGTATTTCTTTTTTGCATTATAAGAGTTTATGCCCTTGAGGAACTAAAAAGGTGGTTGCTGCAAAATTGTTGTCAATTTAGATTGTGATAACAGTTTGACCTAAACTGCTATTATTTATTTGCAGTTACCCCCTAAATGATGCTGCAGAGACTGTCGGTAAAATTGGTTCATCAATTGGAAGATCTATGGGAGGAACAAGTGGGATCATGTATTTTCCATTCCTATGCCTCCTTTAAAGTTAAATCATTTATGCTTTCTGATTATTGTCACTAACTGATTTTTTCCAGATATACAATATTTAAGGCAACATATTCACATCTGAAAGCGAGCTCGCATGCTGGTATCATATCAAAACAATGTGAGAGCATTCTCCAAATCAAGCAACATTTAACTAGAACTTTACAATTTCCTTTTGATCCATTTTGGTTGGACTGTCCATCCCTCATGAGTCTTTTGTTGATTCAGGGGCTGAAGCACTTGCAGCTTCCATCGCTGCTGTAAGTAAATATGGGGGGGGGGGGGGGGGCGCTAGTGCTGGTTATAGAAAATTGTTAGATGCCCTTATTCCAGCATCATCGGTTCTTGAAGAGGTAACACCTCTTCATTTCCCTTCATTATTTTTATGACCTTATTTACTGTTTCTTACAATGATTTGACTTTACAGAAACCAAATTCTGGTCATGATGCTTGTGCCGCATTTGTACTCTCCTCTGAAGCTGCATTAGCTGGAGCTCAGTCAACTGTAGACATTTACTGTATGAGAAAGGGAAAATTATGAGAAAATGAGTTGCATGTTTTTATTGCTTGTTAGTGGATGTGATGCAAGCTGGGCGTTCAACATATGTGTATCTGGAGAGATCCTTTCGACAGTTCCTGATCCAGGTGCTATGGCTGCAGCGAGCTCTGAAGGCCAAATACGAGAGCCAAGCTAAGGCACACACATACATTATATATTATAGCTCGCTCGCTCTTGCGATGTCCTGTTTGTGCGGATATAGCCAAGTTTTGTTCCGAATTTTGTACTCTTGTAACCATTAGAGCAACTCCAATTGGCCTATCAAGCAACCCCAACCTCAGTTACTTACCATTGGAGGGGTATGACGTGGCAGCAAGAGTTTCTTGTAGAAGAGAGAGGGTTGCTTAGTGAAGCAACTGTTCCTTACCTTTGTGAACGGAAGGAGACGCGGTGGTGGTTGGACGGCTGAGGCGCGTGATTGAAGCTGGAGCCGATGACGCCATCGTCAACGGCAGTGGACGTTCTGTCGCGAGACCTGGCTTGCTGCGACACAGAGCCTCGACCTGGACCTAGCGCGCGGCGGCGGCAGAAAGAGTTTGAAGGAGGAGTTGAAGAAAAGGAACCGTGAAGAAAAAGGATAAAAACTCTCAGAAGAAGAAAAAGAGACTAGCAAGTAGAAATAAGAAATAAAAAAAAATAAAAAGAAAATAAGAAAATAAAAAATAAATAAAAACGTTTATGTATTTACTATTGTTTTATTTTATTTTTAATATCTACTTATTGTATATTTTTTCTCATAATTTATTCTTTTATTGTAGTGCAATTGTCTTTTTTAATAAAAATTTAAATTTGGTTCATAAATAATTTGAAAAAAAATTCTAAAAATTGAATTTCTTAAAGTTTCTTATCATTGGAGTAAATTTTTGTTTGTTGCTTAATGCTGACATGGCACATTGAGAACCACTTTTTTCATTTTTCAATGCATGAAACAACTTAAATGAGTTGTTTTCATTGGAAATGTCCTTAAGCTCTCCACTTGTTTTTTCTTGCACAAAGCTGAGAAAGCACTTTCATATACGCCACCCAAAAATTTAAATGATGTATTATAATTTTGATTAATAAAAAAAGAGTAGTTTTAAACTTTAAACAGATAAAAAATAGAAGAAAAAAAATTTATAGACTAAAATAAAAATTTTATTTATTATACAAAGATTAAAAAATATTTAATCTTTAAATTTATTTTAAATAATAAGATTGATATATATTTTTCATCAGTAAATGAAAAAAATATATTATACTAAAGATGTTATGAAAATTTTAAAAACAAGAACACTTTCATTAATAAAAAATTAACTCCTATAAAAAAAATATTAATTAACCAAAAATATTCTAAAATATTTTTATTCAAGATAAGTATTCTAATTTAATATATGAATTATAAAACTAAATCAGGATACCTTCTATTTTTATTTTTATTTTTTTTATTAAGGAAGAACATGGTAGATTGTCGGATAAAGGGAAGAGGGAGAAAAATAAAAGGTAGCTCACTAATATATTTAATTTTTTAATAATTTAGATTAAAAAAAATTCTTGTGTATATTTTTTTAGACAATTCTATTTAAAATATTATTGGACACTAAATGTAGTCACCTCTATTAATAAAAATTCAAACTTTATTTATCATGATTAATCCTTTTATTATACTTATTAGTCATAGAGGTAGAATTCCTATACTCATTAGTCATAGAGATAGAATTAAAAATTACTTTATTAAGTATGCAAATATTATTTTACTTTTTTTCCCATTAACTGAAATGTGTGAACGTGGAGAGAAAATGAGATAGAATATATAAATATGTGGATGAAAATGTGTGAATGAAGGAAGGGTATGAAAAATACGCAACACCAAATTCAAAAGCAGATGACAACAGATAGTAGACGCATTGAAAGATAAATACCTACCTATTTGATAAACTTACAAATTACAAGAAACAATTTTTTTTTAGTTCAAAATTCAGTATAAAAGATAGCATTCCAGTTTAAAGCAAAGAAAATTTTCACGCTCAAAATTTTCAATTTTACACTTCTTAATAATTTCTATCTACTAAAAATAAGTCATTCTAAAATTACTACTAGGGTCTGATTGATTGAGTTGAAGCAAATAAGAGCGAAAATAAAATTTGAATTAAAAAATATATTAAAAAGAAAAACAATTCAAATTTGAATTAAAGAAGAGGTGAAAAAAAATTTCTTTTTAATTTCCAAAAATTAACTATTTCCTTTTTTTTCTTCCTATTATCTCTTTAATCAAATACAGTAGAAACTCTTTAAAAAATTTATTAATTTAGAGAGTTATTAATTTATCGATAAATTAATAATTATTAATTTAAAGAGTTTTTAAGTAATTATACTGTACATACCAAACACTCTTCACAACTTTATGATACAATACAAAAATAAAACACCTGAGCTATTGGATGCAATAAAAAAAGTTAGAGATGAACTCCAAATAGACTTGAACTTTAAAGGAAAACAGACAACTATTGAATCATATTTCAATAAAGTGTAATATATTTTTTTTCAGTTTCTATGAATTATTAATTTATGATTTTCTTGGGACCGAAAATTATAAAGAGATTTCCCGAAAAATTATTATCTTATTATTTTATCGAGTTTTTTAATTTTTTATATTAGCCCATGTCGGGACCGGACAAATTTATTATTTTAGATCTTTAACATTTTTTTATTGTTCTGTCTTGGGCCTTATCATTAGATGTTAGCTATATTTAGTTCAGTACTAAAATAATTTAAAAAATATCTATTAAGGTTACAAAGAATTTTAAATTAAAATAATTATTTTTTACATGTATAATTTAATTAAGTAAAATAAAGTAATTAAATATAACTTACTTTTATAATTTATTAACAATAGTAACTTTTAATATAATATTATTCATAATTTTGTTAATTTATTTTTAATAATTATACTTTTTTAATAATATTATAATATTTGACACTATTAATGTACTTTTAATATTTTTAATGATAATTTTACATTTTAATTCATTCATTTTGATCTATTATAATATTATTTATATTTTTTAACTATATTACAAGCAGTGATTTTGTCTCTAAAGACAAAGGTAATATAGTAAAAATAAACTGCAAAGTGTTTAAATAAATTGTAAAGATTTTATTTAGCAAAAAAATATAATTATTCTTCAAATACAATCTTAGAAGTAAACTATTTGATTAAAAAATACAAACAATATTTTTTTAAAAAAAAGTATTGCTCATATAATATACTATAAATTAAAAAATAAAAATAAATTATACATAACATATTATATTAATTATTTTATATATAAAAATAATAACATTACTATATTATTAAATTATGCATGAAATCAACTCTAAAACTCGCATGTCCTACTTAAATTATCGCTTTAGCCCACTCTATTTGTTACTGTATCAATTCCACCAATCGAAAAATCCTCACAACTTAAGCAGCTAAACTGAACACAGAATGCATTGCAACAAAAAAGCATAAGGAAGGGGTCCGTTGTACTCCACATTGTAACTAAAATAGCATTTGAATATGGGATAAATCCAAGCATTGCTGCATTATAGAATAATCTACAGAAGTTGGAAACTAACAGCAACCAAATAAGTTCGCCATTTGGAATTTGAATACAAATACAGTCCATAAATAATATAACCCTATGTACAAAGCCAATGTCTGACTGAAATTTGATGCAGAATACTTATGTTTGCATCTTAATAAAATGGCAATGAACTGTAAGTTATGTGCAGCATATGAGAAAGTTAAAGGAGAAGTGTATCGGATAGTGTTTCAGTCCTTCATCTTCCCTTTACTTCAGCATCGGCTCCTTCTGCACGTACACATTCCCTTTAACTGCTTAAGCACTGCTGACCTTGTTAGTATCTCCAAAGGCCCAATGGGGTTTAGCTGGAGTACGCCTCAATGCCTTCACTCCAATTGGATTGTTCTTACTCTGTCATCCACAGAAAATTCAAATCAATAACAGAGAAAACAATTTATAAAATCATGACTGAATTACACCGACACCCCTTAAGTTCCATAAAATTTCTGTCCATGTCTCTCCATCTTCTACTCCTTCACTATTTGGACAATTACTAAGAAATCTTTATTTTCATTAGAAAAAAACCTTTCAAAAGTACTTTTAAGTTTGTAACCAAACAAGTTCTAAGCATAATTTGCTCTATATAGAGTCTATTTGAATACAAGTTAAAACGATTTTGAAAATTATTCTACTAAAAATAAAGAGTATTTTCTAATATAAAACTCTCAAAAACATTTTTAAACTTATATCCAAACAGACTCATAATCATTTGAGTATGAAAAGAACTACACAAATGGACTTAATCAAACCACAAAAATCTAAAATAGTAGACAATGATTAGTTCCACCTTAAAATTCAGTTTAAGTTTAAAATGCAACCAGATGGAAAATATTAGATAGTCTTAGCCATACCTTCAGACAAACACCACGATAAATGTCACAGACTGGATAATCATGAGGGCAGCAACTGTAGTTGTCTTCACAGCAGGTAGCACCTTCAAGAGGGCAGCAACCCCACTCGAAGCAGTAATTTCCATATGGGAAAATACAGCAACAAGTGGCACTATCGGCACAGCTATAGTAATTGTCACAAACATTTGGTGGGCTCACGGGTGAAGGGGGTGATGGTCCGGGATTAGGGGGATTTGGACCTTTCTTAATGGGATAAGATGGCTCAATTGCAATTCCACACTTGCCTGATCTAGCTGAAACCAGGTTTCTCTCTAATCTGACATACCCATCCTCTCCCCAGCTAGGACCCCATGAATTCCTTACGATCCAATAATCTTTACCCTTATCTGTACCATATCCAACAGCCACGACACCATGATCTAATGCTGTTCCACATCTACCGGTAAATACACCCTGACAAGAGATTAAATATACTAATAAGAAACTTATGTCAATACAAATTAAATACACTGTAGAGAATGATTTGTATGATATTGCCAATTAGCCAGAGTTAAACCAATTATCACATACATGATTAATGAACATATGATATATTGATTTTTATCAGCTTTAAATGATAACAATGAGAACAAATGAAAAAGATAAAAAAATTGAATAATGGGCCAATTAGCTTACTTGAGTGAGCAGTTGCAAATTTGCTCTTAGTTTTGCAAAAATGAATCTTCATTAAAATTGAGTTATAAAACAAGTGGATTTTAACTCGATGCAAAAACTACATTTTCTTTTACTTCAACTCAAACTTGCTTATGAGTTGAAGCATCAAAAATATAATTGATTTATGCACACTCCCAATTCCATTTAGGTAATCTAAGCCCCACGTTTAGGGGATGAAACAATGCTCAAAACATGATATAAGAAATTCACAAAGGACTATTAGATATAATATATGCTTTGATAATTTTGAATCTTCCCATTCTACTACTATGCAATAGCCACGCCTTTCTTTTTCTAGTTCATGAATAAAATTAATTAAGAAACTTACAGATACATATAATTGAAATTCCCTGCCCCCTCCTTCAATAGCTACTGCCACGGGCTGATTTGCAACAGCCTTTTTCAAGGCTATCTCATCGTAGGCAGGAACATCTTCGTAGCTATCAATAGTAACAACTTTAGCATTTTTCTGCAAACAAGGAAAATAACAAAAATAAAAACATGAATACAAAAATTAGAGTGATGAGTATTTTTATCATCAAATAATCAGGATTCAGGACTTGGTTACTAACCCTGTAATTGTCACATCTACCATCAACACCTTCGTAAGGGTAATCCTCTTCAGAGTCGATCCCTCCATTATTGATGATGAAGTCAAAGGCGTAGTCCATAAGTCCTCCATTACATCCTTGATTATATGATATATCACAATCCACCAACTCTTGTTCTGATAATGAAATCAGATCGCCTGTTACAATCTTATTTATTCCTTCCACCGCAGAAATTGCAGAGAATGCCCAACAGCTCCCTTCATTCCAAAAACAAAATCAAACATTAAACAAATTTTTGAAATAGAATAACAAATATAGGTTCTTTATACTCAGATCACTGCCACAGACTCATTAAAATTGTAAGAATACAACTATAAAAACCGATGAACTATTCTACTGCTTGCTCTGTAGAAATCCAAGACTCAGTTCATCCTAGACTAAAGGAAATATTTTATCATTGCCTGTTTACTTAGGTTCAGAAATAAAGATTATTTATTATTCTTAAACAACAAAAGGTTTTTTAAAAAAAAAGGTAAACAAGTCCAACGAATCACAGTAGTGTTTGGTACGTTAAGCATTCATGGTTCCCGAAGAATCTGAATAAGATGTGTCCACATAGGCGCAAACCATTTAAATATCTAGGTATTTTCTCAACTATATTCGACCAAACCCAGAATCCTGATAACGTTAACCGGAAGAGATATCATATATGATATATCAACATCATGCTACTTTTGTAATCCTTATTCTACAATATAATCGTAGAGACAAAGACGGGGTTAGAGGTTCTCAAAATGAAAGCCTCGCATAGAAGTTTCAAATCTAAGAAACACAACCACTTTTCCCAGCACCAAAATAAAAAAATAAAACATTAAAATTTATTCTAGATATTTTTTCCCAGATATTGACACATCATGTGGATGGTCAACCAACAGCAAAGCCATTAATCACAGATAAAACCCGTAATTTACTAACAATAATAAACACAAAATTCATCCAAAAAAAAAACTAAAAATGATCGACGATGATTAATTAAAAGAAAATATAAAGGATTTAACTTTTTACCCTTTTTTTTATCGAAAAGGGGGGAAACTAGGGGCTCTTATTTTACAGATTTTTTTTCTTCAGATATGAATAGATCAAGTAGATGATTAAGCAACAGTAATCAATAAATCGCAGATAAACTCTAAAAAATAATTTAAAAAACAAAATAAAAATAAATCGACCGAGATTAATTGAAAAAGAGGTAAAGAATTAAACTTTGTGTATAATAGAAAAGAAAAATGGGGGATAAAAAAAGTGCGTAAGAGCGAAGAGTAAAGAGAGAGTGATAGTAGTTACCACAGCTTCCTTGATCTTTAATTGGTACAACAGCACCTTCCTTCCTCCAATCAACGCTATCAGGTAGCTTGTCCCCGACACGTGGCGCGTAACGGTTGCTCGGGGTCCTGCCCTTGAGCATCCTCCGGTTGGGGTCGATCTTAACTCCCAAATAGCGGGCACGGTACTCTTGGTTGGTGAGATCCGCGAAGCGGTTGAGTCCGAGGCGGTAGGTTCGGTTAGCGGAGTTGTGGAGATCGATGAAGCGGAGGTTGTCCTTGAAGACCTGGAACCTCTTCTCCTTCTCCCCGAGGGCGTTGTAGGCCTTGCCGTGCTTCATCACCCACTGCTCGTACAACGACATCACTTCCTCGTCGCTCCGCCACCTGCCCTTGTCGGCGTGGCCCTTGTCGTACGAGATTATGGACATGTCCGAGGCCGATGAAAGCGCGAAGAGCGCCAACAGCAGCAGCATGGCCATGTTTGTTGATGTAATAGAAGCCATTTTGTTTGAGAGAAGAGAAGAGAAGAGAAGAGAAGGGTGAGAGTGGAGAAAAGGTGCAGTGAACGTGGACCTTATAAAGACAGATAGGGGCCAGGCAGGGGTTGGATTAGATTACATTATATTAAATTAAATTAATTTAATAATAATTGAAATAATCGATTGTGATTAGGTAGCAAATATCCGTAAGGCTTGCTGAATTACTGATTTCTTTAATTATTAATTATTAATTATTAATTATTAATTATTAATTATTAATAAATAGATATAGGATTCATAACTTAACGTTTAGAAAAAATGGAGAAAAAGGGGAAGAAATTGTAACAGGGGTTGGTAGATACTAGATAGGTGAGGTGAGAGTGAGGAGAGTTTAGTTAGAATGGAAAGAAGATGTATTAGAGAAGAGAAAAGTATCCATTGAATGGGGAATTGGCTGGCCCAATCCACATGCCCCAACAATTCCCTCACTTGTTTCACGCGCACAACACCAATCGCCCACACTAATTATTACCAGATAACTTACTTTCATGAAAAATAATAATAATAACTTCTTTTATTTTACTAATTTTTACTTTAACTAATATTTTAACCATTACCAATAGACATGTAATATTTATTATATATAATTATTTTTTTAATAAATAAATATTATATTTTAGATTTATAATAAATTATTTTTATTATAAAAAATTATTTTTTTATTGATAAATTATTTTCAAATATTAATATTTTATTTATAAATAATTATGATATATAAAAATTAAATAAGATGGAAAATTTTAAATAAATAAAAAATACTACGAATCCTATTTTCAGAAAAGTCCATGAACATATTATCCTACAAAATAATATATACATATAGAGATTGATTTGATAAATTATTTGAAATAAATTTTGAAAATAACTTTATTTATAAGTTATTATTTTTTATTTGAAATATTTTTCCTTTAAATAATTAATTATAAGAGTATCTCTTTATATCATTTTATATTTTTTCAAACCTTCTTATTTTCACTATCATATGTCATATATTTTTCTTCTTTATTTTATTTTTAAGCTATTTGATAAAAATAAGGAGAGTTACAACTTAGAAGGAAAGATACATAGAAATAATAGATGGTTGCTCCTCAATTAATAATAGGCCCTGAGTCCACACTTGAATCGAACAAATTTAAAAAGATTTTTGCCTCCTCCTCGCGATTCACGCGACGCGAGTGCTTGGAGCGTATTGTTAAAGCACCGAGGGATCCGCTCCTTTTGATTGACATATAAAAATATCTTGTTATTAATGTTTTTTTTTTTTTAAACCAGTTTAAAAAATTTTAATTATTTATATTCATTTAAATTATAATGTAATACATGAAATACATATTAATGCTGATATTTATTTATTTATCGACAGAATAATACTGATATTTAATGTTTACTTAAAAATTAGAAAACATACTATTCAAAAAATCTCCTACCATTTTTTCAGAATTAATACTCCATTTAAAGAGATAACTATAACAATATTTAATAAAAGCTTTCAAAAATTGGATTCGTTGAGCATCATAATGTCATATCCTCAAAAAAGGATATTCATTTTTTAAAATAACATATTTTCTCTAGTTTTAAGTAAATCAACACAACTCAATTTTGTGTTACAAGCATTCACAACACAACTAATTTTACCATTACATTACATATGACTATACTATAGTTCAGCTTCCATTCATAATCAACTTACAACTTTAAGCAACTTAAATATCATTATACATTATTTCAAATCAATGCAAAATGAACTATAATCATATATCAACACAAATCATGTGAGTAATCAACCTATTAATCACATGTTCAACACTTAGTCAATTAAACAAGTTTTCATTTAGTAACTCATGTCTGATGTCATTCTTCCTTTGCTTGGTATCATTGAGGTAGAGAGTCTCTAGCTCGTCCATGCCCGGTGCAAAATCACCTACACCTAGTGTACCTAGTGTGGATAAGATAGAGAGCTCTTGTGATAATAACGCCTGACATAGGTATACCTAAATTTGACTATATTTAGACAGAGAGTCTTTGCTTGACTAACGCCTAGTGTCATTCAACATGCACTTGGTGTTATCTAGGCGAAAAGCTACTACCTTGATCATATTTGAGGTCACTTAACTAGGGTCTAATGTCATCATGCTAGAGAACTCTCAAGGCGACCAAGCCAAAATCCCCTCAACCATACCTAGTTTGACCAAGTCAAATAGTTCTCTTTTAACTCACATCCAACACTACCAATGTCATGCACGATGCCATTGAGGTAGAGAGTCTTTAGCCTGTATCACAACCGATGTTATGAAGTTGCACCTGACATGATGGTTAATTATGCACTTGGTAAAATCACATTTTTGCTCCAAACCATCTGAAAATTAGCCACAACCAACATGCAATAATAAGTAATTCTACACAACGACGACCTACTCAACTCAGTTTCATCAAGATATACAACATAATCACTACATAATTCAAATTCACCAATTCTTCTCCAAAACACCAAAACCCCAAGAATAAGAAACTACTTCTTGAATCAACAACAACACAACCATAAACATGTATAATTCAAGCGACAATTCAACAAAGAACATCCAAGAGCTTCCCTTACCTCAAATTGTCTAGAAAAGAGGTAGAAGAAAGGAAAAACAGGATCCTCTAAGAACTTTGGATGATGAATTCAAGTCTCTGATCCTCTATTCTAAAAGCTTTGAATCTTTACACAGCTACTCAATATATGCTTAGGGGAAGGATGGGAGAAATCCGTGAATTTGGAAGTAAAGATGGTTCTCTTATGACTCCATAACTTTTATTTCTTACCTCTCTCTAAGTTTCTTAAAAAATGAACTTATGGAATTCAAATCTTAAGGAAAACCTTATATACCTTTTTTGAAACTTAGTCAATTTTGACTTTGACTCAAAACAATTACTAGACACTATACTCATAAGAATTTCTTAACTCTTAGAGTTTTACAACTACTAAAGAACTAAAAACATCAACAATTAAATTAATAAAATCAACAATTAAATTACTACAATCAACAATTATTAATAAAATTCACAGTGTTACAACAAGAAAAAAATAATTTTTTTTACAGAATATTAATTAAATTAATAACATTATCAAAATTAAAATTTTTGAAAACATTTATAATTTTTAATGTTTTAATGAAAATTCTTATCACCATAAAGTTTTTAATTTACTATGCGGCATCTCCAATGAAGAATGTTTGTGACATGTAACAACTTGTCAAGTCTCTATACTTTACAACTTAAAATATAAGTAGCGAAAAATAGAAACTTAACTTCCTAGGATTTACCATTCAAACAGTCCCTAAATATACATATAGTAATGTGTGTGTGTGTATTAAACTTATCAATTGAAATCATAATATAAATCTATCAATGGGACTATAATTGAAAACTATACATATACATATATGTAATAATCTAGACTAAAACATAAATCTAGGTTGTTGTTAAGCAACTACTATAAACCAATTACATTAGAGTAGCCCAAACAACATCATCATCTCCAACATGGCTCTTAAAAACTTCCTCGTCTTCCAACCTATTCATATCCTATTCTCATATAAATGTAATCATCATAGTCTAACAATAAGGAAAAATGCAAGGGCAAGCTTAAAAAAAAAAAGATAATAAAGAAGTAAAATACAACTATACTATCAATAATATCATTTCAACACTATGCAATATAACATTTTGACATAGAGATGACTAAATGTCCAACAAAACACATCAACATACAACATAGGTATATAAATATTCAACTTTACAACACAAGTGATCGAACAACATTAACTCATAGTATAACTACTTAACATCACAACAACTTAAGCAACACTCCAACATAACAATATATATCAATTTTCAACACAATACCACTTAACAACATTTCAACTTATAATAACACTGTAACACAACAACACAATGCATTGTCAAATATTTCAACTAAGAGATCTCTCACAAAACAAGTGAGTAGTCTAAGTGGTTTGACCCTACTAAGTCAACTTAACAATGCAATTTTTTTGGACTTGTTAAATCAACAATGAATTTGGTTATCAATTCATAACACAATATGATTTCTTAGATTCCATCACTTAGGCTAGGAAAGTCCAATATTCTTGTCAAGGATAGAACAACTTAGGTGTAAGTCTACCATGGCTTCAACATGCATAACTAATTGCCTATATAGAATTAGTTTGTCGACTACCCTTCAAATATTGTGTCCCTTCTAATACTTAGTTAGGATTTTGACCCTTAACCTTGTGCCTTACTAAGTTGGTCACTTCCAAACCAGTATGACTCAACCTTACCCCAAGCAAGATCTAAACAAGACTTAACACTCCATTACAAGTGACAATTATACTCAATGAGGGTTTTTCAAAAACTGGACTATCATAGTACCACAACACATATCCTCACAATGAGATTTTCATCTTTTTAAAATGAAACCTCTCCTCTACATAAGTTAATCAACCCAATACAACTATATGTTTCAAACATTTCACAACACAACTTCTTTCAACAATATACAAATCATTTTATCAAGATAGCACTCTACTTCATAAAATCTTAAATTGCAATTAACTTAGACATCATAATATAACAATCAAAATCAATACATAATTATCCATATTAATTCCTCAACAAGTTATCCGTCATTAAGCTTCAACCTTTAAAAAAACCAATGAAGTTATATTTTTTCTTCAATAGAACCATACTCAGCGTAATTCAACCTACACTCGATGTTGGTGAGGCAAAGAGCTTTTGGCTCGCCCACATCCGACACCATACCACTTGTGCTTGATGTGAATTATATAAGGAGACTTTGACTACACTACGCCCGTTGCCACAAAACTAGCGCTCAATGTCGTCTAGGCTGAGAGCTACTACCTTAATCATGCTTGGAGTCATTCAACCTAGGTTTGAGATCACCAAGTCAAAGAACTCTAAGGATAATCATGTTGGTGCCCCTTAACTCACACCTGGTGTGACCAAATCAGAAAACTCCCCTCTAACTCACTCACACCTGGTGCTACCAATCTCATGCTCAATGTTAGTAAGACAGTGAGCCTCTGACCTACATCATGTTGGGCGCTATGAAGTTGCGCTCGACACGATGGCAATTTTGGCACTTGGTAGAAATGGGATCTAGCTCATTCCACCTAAAAATCAACTCAAAATAAACATGTAACGAGTAATTCCTCACAAGTACAACCTACTCAACTCAATTTCATCAAGAAATGCAACATGCAATTAATACATAAATCAAATTCACCAATTCTTCTCCAAAACACCAACACCCAAAAAACAAGAAACCACTTGTCAAATCAATAAAACAACAATTTTCTAGATGGATTCAAATAGAAATTAGTATGCATAATACTTCCATTAACAACCCACAAGTTTTCCTTACCTCAATTCCCAAAAAAAAAATGAGGAGGAAGAGGAGGAGGAGGAAGAAGAAGAAGAAGAAGAAAATAGAGTCTCTTGAGCTCACTCTGTACCCACAACAACTTCGATTCTCAACTCCAAATGCTTTGAATCTATACATGGTTTCTTGGTCTCACTTTGGGGAAAGCTCTATAACACTCTTGTGAAATTAAAAGAAGGAAGTAATTTTGGCTCTAGAGATTCTCACTCTAACTTCTCTCCGAGTCTCTTAAGAAATAAACTTATGAAGTTCAAGTCTTAAGGAAAACCTTATATATCTTCTCCTAAACTTGGTTAACTTCGACCTCAACTCAAAACGATTACTAAATAACTAAACTAAAAAAATTCTTAATTCTTAGAATTTTACAACAATTAAAATAACTAAATTAATAAAATCAATAAACACTAACAAAAATCATTGTGTTACATGGTGTATCTTATTGATAAACACCAATGCTTAGTAGCAATTCTCACTAGAGTATGATGACATGTCAAATTGTTTAAAACTAATAAACAATGTTACTTATGAATTAAAAAAAAATAGTCTTAACTTTTCAACAAATAACAAAGAACACAAATCACTCTCACAAATAAATAAAAAAATACCGTGCATCATCAACTCTTCATCATCCACAAATCAAAAATTAGTTATCCATCATTGTTATATATTTCGTATAATTATGTAATTTATTTGCTTTTGATATTTAATATTTTTTTATACTATTTTAGTATTAATTTTTTATATGTTAAAATATTATTTATTATGTTTAATTAAATTAATATTTAATTCTAATAATTATATTAATGTTTTAAGTTATAAAAAATAAAGTGTAAATAAAAAAATTATACAAGTGTAAATTGCTTATAAAATTTTATTATTAGAACAAAATTTATAAAAATGTAACGTGATTATTTAAAAATAATATGGCATTGTAGATCTCATCGAAAATAAATAATTTTTTTAATAAATCACTTATAATAATTAGTATCAAAGATGCTCTATATGAATGTTTTAATTTATTCTAAAGTTTTTAATAAAAAATAATCAATAAATAAACGTGCATGATGAGACCTCGATTTTGTAAGAGCGAACCCATAAATATAGTCAATACAAAAACTGATACACGAATGAAAACGTGCCACGTCTTCTCTCTCCAGTGGGTGCCTTCATTGAGTGGGAAACTGTTACAGTACCACATTTTTATTTTCTTTCTTTATTATTTTTTTTCAAATTTCTTTTTGGAATAAACAAAGTCAATAACTAGCAACGCAAGCAACACATTAAAAACTAAATACTCATCATCGCAAAGAATCAACTTTTTCTTTGTATCTTTTGTGCGATATACTAAGAACGGGACCACACATGATCAAACTACATTTTTACTATATACTTTTCGTCTTTTTAAATTATTTTTTGTATCGCAATATTATTGCAAGCCCATATAAAGTATTCATTCAATCATAAAAAAAGTTAATATTTTTAATAGTTCCAAAATGTTGTATTCTTTATCTAGAATTATTGCAACTTTGAGGGTGACACTTAATAGTTAGAATTCTTTTGTAAAAAATAGTTATCATTTGGAATCGATTACTCTTAAATTTTATAGGCTAAAACTCTATTTTGGTCCCTTATAATCTTTTTTTATTTCAATTTAGTCTTTCATTAATTTTTGGTCTCAAATTGGTCCCAAATCAATTAATTAGTTTCAATTTAGTCCTAAATTAATTAATTAGTTTCAATGTGGGACTTCCGTCCAAATTATTTAAACGGAGTTAACTTTTGGCCATGTGGATGTCACGTAGATACATACGTAGCATCCACGTGGATGAGAAAATTCTTTTTAATACACCTGGACCCGGAACGGCCCGTTCTGAAACCGGAACGGGTCGTTCTGGTTGCAAAATTAAAACACCACCAGTGAAGCAGAACGGGCCGTTCTAAAATCAGAACGGGCCGTTCTGCTTTCAACACGGGCCGTTCTGAAATCAGAACGAGCCGTTCCAGAACTGTGAATAAAATATTCTTTACTTAATTAATATTTTAATATTACTGATAAATTAATATCAATAATATTTTTACCCTTTTTATAAATAAACTAATAATTTGATAAATATAACTTAATATATATTAATATACTTTTACAAAAATATAAATATATAAGATCAAATATATATTTCTAATTAATATACTTATATTTTTGTAAAAGTATATTAATATATAACAAGTTATATTTATCAAATTATTAGTTTATCTATAAATATATTAATAATATTATTGATATAATATCGAAAATTATAATATACGTTAATTTGAATAGATAAATAATTATTTAATTTTAAAACATTATATATATATATATTAAAATTATTAATTTTTAATGGGACAAACAAAAATTATACTATTATGATATTTGAGGGACTAAAATTGTTCAATTAAAAATTGAAGGACCAAAATCGCGCAATTGCAATTCTTTAAGGACTAAAATTATGCAATTAAAATCTTGGAGATCACAAAACTGCACAATTGTAATACTTGAGGGATAAAAAATGCAATTAAACAAATATTCTTAATTAATTTTATTAAAAAATATAATAATTAATAAGATAAAAGGAATATCACTTTATAATTTTTTGCAACTTATTTAAGATTAAAGGAATAAAATGATAAAAATTAATAAGATAAACATAATAAAATAAAATATAAAAAAAATATTAATATATTTATTTTATTGGATATAATAACAATTAAAATATAATTAATAATATATATTTTTATTATTTTATAAAATTATTAATATTTTATATATAAAAAATAAAATAAAACCGGAACGGCCCGTTCTGAAACTGGAACGGGCCGTTCTGGTGCATTTTGGGTGTGTTAATTTTGCACTTGGAACGGGACGTTCCGGATGCAAAATTAACACACCAAAAGTGCACCCAGAACGGCTCGTTCCGGTTTCAGAACGGGCCGTTCTGGGTCCAGGTGTTTTAAAAAAAAAAAATTTATCCACGTGGATGCCATGTATGCATCTACGTGGCGTCCACGTGGCCAAAAGTTAACACCGTTAAAGCAATTTGGACGGAAAGTCCCACATTAAAACCAATTAATTAATTTAGGACTAAATTGAAACTAATTAATTAGTTTGGGACCAAATTGAGACCAAAAATTAATGAGGGACTAAATTGAAACAAAAAAAAATTATAAGAGACTAAAATAGGGTTTTAGCCAATTTTATATTATCTTTTTATATAAATTTCTGTTAAAATAAAATAGATAATACCTAATATTACTAAAAATATTTATAAAAAAAATCGTGTTTAACACTGTCTTCACATATAGGGGCATCTTGTCTAAATCTTATTTTTAAAAATATTATAAAAAAAAGGAATTATAGCAACTTTATAATTTTATTTTGCACCACGGATGTGAATCATGTGATGTTTCCTTGGTAAGATCTGTAGCCAAACATTTGTTGTATTAATTTTGCATATTTTAGAGGCAATGGATTAGTGTTGACGTCAGAGAACGTGAAGAATTAATGTTAACCACGACAAGTGAGTTAATGCTTGGAACAACGTCTTTTCTATGCATGAGATATTTTCCGCTGGTGGCTTATATAGGTGAAATGTGTTAGATTATGATTTTTGTTAGGTTCATCAGTTAGGAAAAGTTGTAATCACGTGGAGTTGTTTGCGTAGACTAGCAGAGATTCCTTACATATAAAGAACAAATGAACAATACCACTTTACATCTCTTATTGATTTTTTAATAGGTTGTGTCAAAAAAATTTGAGTCCTAGGCTAAATTTTATATATAAAATACTGTTTTTATAATTATTTATCATAATTATATAAATGATTACATGATTTAAACTTAGAATTTTCTATATATTATTTTAACTCTTTACCACTAGATTAATTAATTTTAATGATTTATTATTAAATATTATTCTAATAATATAACTTATGAATTTATATTTCATTTTTTAACTTTTTAATAATAAAATTATTCTTGTAAAAAAATATATACGCTAATTAAAATTTAATAATTAAGTAATTTCAAACATTTTATTCTAATACCATTCATTCGATCGCTATTTTATAATATAGTAGATATAAAAGTGAATCTAAAAGTTTTAATTTTTTTAAAAAATAAAGTTTTGAAAAGGTCAACAATTGTAAGTATTATTAATAATATTTTATAAATATTACATCATTTCAAACGAATTAATATAATTTAATATTTCTAATAGGATGTTACTTTCTTTTGTTGCTACTTTTTAATACCTTCAATTTATAAATAAAAAAATAAGGACAAGAAGCTAAAATTACTAATAATGCTCATTAAAATTTAAATTTGTTTCAACATTTGTAACAATTCGAGAGATCATTATACTAATTACAGTTCAATTACTTTACAGTGGAAATATAATTTACAACATATCTAGTGTGATCATGCAATAATTATATAAACAATATGTAAATCATATATGTATAGAACAAAAGGATAAACTACTGAAAATAAAAACATCATGGACTATACTATATATATACCATGTATAAATATAAATACACTATATATTGAATACAAGATAGATCCTATTTTGTCGGCCAACACCTAAACACAACCTGACTACATCAAAGTAACCATCAACAAAATAGAGCCACCACCAATATGACTCACCATTGACTGCACAAACTATCCTACTAATCTTGTCCAACTCCCATGAAAAATCATGATCATCACAATTTCAACTACTAGGAAAATACAGGGTAAGCTTGTGAAAAGAATAATCATATAATTAAAAATAAGCATCTTTCAACGATAAAACATAATCAGTTCATCATTATTGAAAATAACTAAACATATATCAACTGACAATTCATTAATAACAACATTACATTACAACAATATATCTTACAACATCACAACAATATCAACACAAACAACTTTGAACAACTAATGTGTTGTCATACATATCAACTAAAGAGATTTCCTACAACAAATGTGAGCAATTTAAGTGACTAAACCCTACTAAATCACAAATTGTGACCTATCTCAATCAAGTTAGATAACAACTCAATTTGATTTCTTAGGTTCACTACTTAAACTAGGAAGTCTAGTACTACTGTAAGGGTAGAATAGTTTGAGTATTAGTCTACCACGACATTAACTTACATCACTAAGTCACCTATGAGATTAAACTACTGACTACCCTCCAAGTACTAAGCCTCTCAAATACTTGGTTAGGGACTAAGTCCTTGACTTCGTACTTTACTCAATTGGTCACTTTATACACATATGTCTCAACCTTGCCCATGTACAAAAACCACATAAATCCTAAAGGAGACAACATAAAAGCTTACCGTTCATAAGTCAACTTACTTATTAAAGGTTTTTCAACACTAGGGCTCTTAAAGCACCGCATCTCATATCCGCACAATGAGATATTTAGTTTCCAAAGTCATCGCTAACTCTACTCTAGATTTTATGTATCTTAATTAGGGCATGTATCCAAATCGCATGCCTACCAAATTAACAACTTAACAACTTGTACAACTCAACAACATGGAACTTTACAACTTAATCATCTATCAACTCACAACCTTACAACATGAATCATCAATTATCCATAAACTTAATTACAACATAAAGATTCTTCATCATACATATAATCATCCATACAACTTATTCATCATCATTCAACTATTCAAACTACTTAAAACCACAACCTTCATCATGCAATTTGTGTCTGGCGTCACTTGTAAGACACCTAGTGCCATTAAGATAGGGGACTCTCTGTCTCGTTCATACCCGATGCCAAACTACTCGTGCCCGGTATAGTTGAGGTAGAAAGTCTCCCACTCACTCGCACTTGGCATGGCAAAACCCATGTCCGACCCTAATCAGGCAAAGGGCCTTTGCCTGACTCACGTCCAATGCCACACACATTAGCGCCTAATAACGTGAATCCAAGTAAAGACGAGTCTCTCTCCTCATGCTCGACGTGACTCCAGTTCGAGATGATTCTCTCTCCTCACGCTTGACGCTATCTACCTTGTGCCTAGAATGAGTAAAACAAAGAACCCTCTTTGGAGTTAAGCCCATGCGATATCAATTTTTGCACATTATAGTACTGAAAAATTGACCAAAATACCTAAAACCTAGCAAAATTCCAACATGCAACCATATATTCTACGGATATACATATACATATACATACATATATATATATATATATATATATATATATATATATATATATATATATATATATATATCATGAATAACTCGAAAACAATTCAAAAGAACACATGCAACCGACAATATGCAATAATCATCAACTATACTTCATGAACAATATATCCCCCAACCTCAACTTTCATCATTCTTCAATTCATAACTTCATTTCAATACGACTAGGAATCAACAAATTCAAATAATCAAATCATCAAACAATCAACAAGAATTTTGAACACAAAGCTTCCCTTACCATTTGTAGACTCAAAACCTACAAAGATAAAAAGGAAGAAACAACTTTGTACCAAACCTCAGCTTGAAATCTTCCACCCCACAAGCTTATATTCTAGCCTACTACTTTAGATTTCAACTACAAGAGGTAGGAAATGAAGGTTTTTCAAAAGGATTTGGAGAAGAAAAGAATTTGGGTTCACCGACTTCTCTTTAGAGTTTTCTTTTTTAAAAGAACTTGAGTTATGAAGTCTCGCTTTGAAAAATTTCCTTTTATACATTTCTTGAATTGACTCTACTTGTCTCTAGTTTTTAGCTACTCAGAGATCAACTTACCCTAAGGGTCTCCCGACCCCAGAGCTCTCGATAGAGTTTGTTAATTAACAACAAGAATTATGAAATTGAGAGTATTACAACATTTAATACAATATTCTTTTTAATTCATTCTCCTTTAAAATTCTCAAATATTGATATTCAAATAAAAAACTTCAAAGTAATTTTAATTTAATTTTTTGAATAATTTTTTAATAAAAAATATAAGTTTAATTACTTCATATATATACAAAATAATCTTTAACTAAAAGAAATAATCTTTATCTAAAAGAATTAATCATCTTTATTATTTTCACTAAAATATTTTTCAAAATCATATCATTTTTTATAAAATTTAATCTTTATATTCAATTTAATATAATTTTTTTTTGAATTTATAACAATTGCAAAATAATTTTTTAAATGATTAATAAATGTTCTCGCATAATCTATAAAATATATTAACATGTATACATATTTTTTAACTATATAATATTACTAATAAATTAAATATAAATAATATAATAAATACTATCACTAAATAATTAAAATTAATATATATATATATATATATATATATATATATATATAAACACATGGAATTAGTGTAACGACCCGACTGGTCACTACACACAGCACAACACCTCAACACCACACAGAAAAGAGTACATATATATATAAGCAGTTACAATATATACACAAGGTCTCATTTGGGACTAACATCAGAGTATACAAATTTCATCCAACAATGCCACCCTAGGTAGCTAAAACAACAAAACATCAAAAAGAACCAGCTCTATCTACCAGCTGCAGACCTGCCTCAACTCACCAACCTAGCCCTACTTTGCTCCCGTACGGCGTATGATCATCGCAGTCCAAACACATGGAACAACAAAGGGTAAGCTAGTGAAAAGAATCAACGTACATATATATAAAAATACATGAATAGTAAACAACTACAACTATCAGCACATCATCAGCATACGGCTCATCAACTATACAACATAAACGACAATAAACACACAATGCGTCGTCACACATATCAGCTCGGAGATCTCCTACAACAGCTCTGCCTTACGGACTACAACAGTTTAACCTTACGGCCTACAATAGCTTAGCCTTACAGCCTACAACAGCTCAGCCTTACGGCCTACAACAGCTCAGCCTTACGGCCTACAACAGCTCAGCCTTACGGCCAACAACAGCTCAGCCTTACGGCCTACAACATCTCAGCCTTACGGCCAACAACAGCTCAGTCTTACGGCCTACAACATCTCAGCCTTACGGCCTACAACAGTTTATATCAGCATACAACACATCACATCTTATAGCATTAACAGCATACAACACAGCTCACACATCATAATTCAGCATTAATAATTCACAACACAACAATATATTATCTTTCAACTCCCAATATTCATCAATAACAGCTCAGCTCAGCATAAAACAACATTTATCAGCATTTCACAACATCTAACATATAGCTAAACATCACCTTCGCGCCCGGCGCACTCATGGTCGCGCCCGGCGCACTCATGGTCGCGCCCGGCGCGACACAACCAGAGAGCACCAGGGGCCATCGTGCCCGACACAAGAGTACCCACGCCCAGCGCAAACCAGCCAGAGAGCTCAAGGCTCAAAATGCGCCCAACACAATTCCAATTGCGCCCAGCGTAAACCCAGGCAGAGACTCTAAGGAGTCTCACGCGCCCGGCGTGCCTAAACCCGCGCTCGGCGCAGGGAAGGCAGAGACCTCCCCAAGGTCTCGCGCCCAGCGCAATTCAAATTGCGCCCAGCGCCCCCTTGGCAGAGACTCCCAAGGAGTCTCCACGCCCAGCGCGACATGGTCGTGCCCAGCGCAGCACTAGAAGACCCCAAATATGTTACCTATTGATATCGCGCCCGGTGCGGCCCAAGTGACACTCGGTGTGGGCCATCCAGAGGCTTACATCCTCAAGTTCGCCCGGCGCACACACCTTTGCACCCGACGGGCTTGCCTAAATGGAGCTCCCTGGTGGTCACGCGCCCGACACGAAGAACGGCGCCCAGCGTGATGCTCAGCAGCAACCCTCAAACTTTCGAAAACTTCATCAAATCCTGCAAAATCAACCAAAAAAACCAACATGCAATCCATCCAAAAGTCCACATTTTCACCAAACAACTCAAAAATATCATCTTTTTACACATGCAACCATCAAATGAGAAAAACCCCGATTTTCACCCAAAAACCCCGGAACCCTGAAAATGAAATTTCCATCAATCTCAGCCCACAATCTGCAATAACCAGCCAACAAGTGAGTTTCTAGCTCACTCCCAACGATTAACACAAACAAAACTAACTTCCCTTACCTCGGTACAAAAATCTGAGCTTCCGAGAAGTAGACAAGCTAGAACGGGGAAGAACGGAGAAGAGCTTGAACAACCGAAAGAGAAGAAAAGAAGGCCCTGAACACTCAGCTAGCAATCCACAACTACTCTGCTCCATCACCTTGAGACAGCAAGAATTTGAGGAAAAGAAACAAGAGAGTGAGTGAGAGTTGAGAGGGATATAATGAGAGAAAAGTGAAGTGAGTAGGGGAAAAAGGAAAATAGGAACAGGAGTCTCACAATTAGCCTAATAAGGTTGACTTTAAATCAATAATGTCAATTAGATTTATTGATTGAAAATTATATTAGATATTTGTAAGGGTTTATATTAGTAAATAATTATATATTAAGGGTTTATATTAGTAAATAATTATATATTAAGTGAATATTTCTTTTTATAATTATTTTTCGTCTCTATAATTTATAGACAATTATATCTTTAATTATTAAAAAAAATTATTTTTAATAATTATCATTAACCAACTCTAAATAATCGTTCACACTAATTTTTTTTTATTTTACTTTTAAAAATACTTGGAGGCACAAAATATCTCATTCTCTCTAATAAATCATAATAGATATAACTTTTAAATAACTATTATAAAATTATTTTTAATAATCACTTTATAAATTATTTAATTGTGTAAAATTACCTTTGTTGGAAAGTAAAATTTATTAAGAAGAAAGAAGACTCACAATATATATAATTTGTACATGTTTGGATGCGATGAATTAAGAAGGTGAAATTAGGGAGGAGACAAACATAAATTTTTCTCTCATTTGGATGAGTTGAAAAAAGAGGGGGAAAATGGAATTCATAATAGTGGGTCTTGACCATTTTTCCATTTCTAGAGATACGAATTTGGGTAAAAATGGTTGTTTTTTTTTTAAGTTTTAAAAATTAAATAATTTTTATAACATAAAAAAACTGGTTAAAATAGTAAGGAGATAAAATGTTTATGTCATTTCAGGAGTTTAACTTTTATATATATATATATTAATGTAAAAAGTATTATTTTATCCTGGTCAAAGTAAAATTGTACTTATATTTTCTAAGTAAGGTTTCTAGTTGGAATCTTATGGATAAAAAGTATGATTAAGAAAAAATATTTACAAAATATGATCAATTAACATTAATAATTTTTTAAGAGAAATTAATTATTTAAATGAATTTTAATACTTCAAAATATTAGTTCTTTTGATTAAAAGATATTTTAGTTT
The DNA here is from genome assembly GCF_000230855.2 of Cajanus cajan. NCBI lineage: Eukaryota > Viridiplantae > Streptophyta > Magnoliopsida > Fabales > Fabaceae > Cajanus > Cajanus cajan. Next base: position 14,268,983 of record NC_138525.1, read on the forward strand.
ACCAAAAGAAACATCTCTTTATTAATCGTTATAACTAAATTTAAATTATAATTTACATATCATAATGTTAATTATGAAAAAATTTATAAAATTTATTTATTATAATTAAATTATCATTCTTTGATCTTTCTATACACAAATTAGAATATTTATATTAAATAATAATATTTTTAGATGTCCTATAAATTTATTTAAAAAATGACTTTATTTATCTATTTCAACATATCATTGTTCAAAATTAAATTTCAATACTTTTTTAAAAGAGAAATTATTAATAATTAAAAATAGTGTTATATTATAATATAAATTATTTATTATAATTTAAACAATAATCTACACGTTAAAAATATTTAGTAATTACAACTTTTAATTACGATATAATTTTTATACAGAGAAATACTTATTTATTGAAAATTATAGTTATATATAATAAAAAAAAACAAATATTAACAACTTCCCTTCCAATCATACACTACAGTTTTACTTTGAATTTAATGCATTTCTGTTGCCAAAACCATAGCTCACAGCCTCACACACTACAATTAGCATATGACGTTTTTCAAGTTTTGCAACTGAAAACTATTGTAATTATTTTCTAGCTGATTATGAGAGTTATACATAATAGAGAAATAATTAGTAACTTATTTTCATTATTCAGTTAAGAAAAAGTACTTTTTAGTTAATTATTTTTTATCAATTGTATTAAAATCTAATGAATTTGGTAAGAGAAACAAATTTATTGTTTCTGTTATGAATCGTGACCACATTACAACAGGACAATGGACGATCGGCATATATGGTAGCGTACGAAGGTTCTTTGTGGTTTCCCATACGAAAACGATAATATTTAATAGTTCTGAGACCACAATTTTCTACACTTTTACAGAATCCAAACTCAACACGTTTTACGTCCTCTCTCCTCAATAAGACAATCAAGTACTGAACTAGAGATTATTAATGCATTAGTTTGGATAAGATATTAGTATAGTTTTTTTTTTATATATATATATTCATGTTTTAAAATTTTTTGAATTTATATATGCATATAAGGTAGGTGTTGATATTTATGGATTCAAGAAGAAACAATCAATAAGGTCTTCTCATACAACCTTTTTTCAAAAAAAGTGTAAACTGTAAACATATAATTACGGGTGATTAACTTAAAAACATAAAAAAATAAAAAATAAAAAAATCCAATAGGACACGTTACTTAATTTAAGCATTTGTATAGCTTCATTTTTAGGTATGCTTATCAGGAAATAATGGAAAATAAAACTCCACGATAGATTCCAAAATCAGGATCAGTAATCAAAGGATCGATAGAGACTTATGCGGTCAACGATAAGGTGAAAAGAACACCCTTACATTCGAAAACGATTTCAAAGTCCTTTTTATTTTGTGATCTTTTTTTCTCTTCAATTTTAGACGAATATGCTACACAAAACATAAACAGAACAAATGCACTAATTAACTTTTCTAATATGTTTCAGAGAACAAATAGTCAATAATTAAAAAAAATGTACAATATAAGTACTAACAAATGCATCAAATATTATTTGTTTGATTCTTTGGTGAGCTTAGACGGGGGTCATCACATTTGGTTTTACAATAAGAAAGAAATTGAGCTTGTCAAATCAATTGGTTGAACCACCAGGACTTTGTAATAGGATATTTGGGTAATAATGAAGTTTCAAGTTTTATATTTATATAACTATACATACATATCTTTACACTTTAAAACACAACAAGGAAAAATATAAATATATTCTAATTTAAGATTATCAAGCAAGTACATCTTAAATATTCATGTAATAATATATATATATATATATATATATATATATATATATATATATATATATATGCATCGTCACATATTTGAACTAAGAGATCTATTACAATATAGGTGAACAATCTAAGTGACTAGACTCTATTGAACCAACAACAACATAATCTTTTTGGCTTACTAGATCAACAACAAAGTTATCTTAATTGGCCACTCTCTACAAATCACCATTCATAAATTGAATGGAAAATTTATCTTAAGTGGGTCAAGTCCATGTAATTGGTAATTAATGGCAAGGGGAAGTTTGGGTATTTTAATGGGGAAAAGGTAGTTCCTGCCACCATTGATACGAAATACAAGTAATGGCATTCCAAAAAATTGATGGTTACTGCCTACTTATTCAAATTTATGGACCCAACAATTGGTAAGCCATTCATGTTTTTACCAATAACCCGTGACATATGGGAAGTTATGAAAAAGACGTGTTCAGACCTAGATAATCAGTCTCAATTGTTTGAATTGACTACTTGGATGTGAAAAATAAAGCAAAGGGGGTGTGAAGTCATAGTATACAACAATGAGATGATGACATTATGGTAGGAACGAAACATGTTTGAAAAAGAAGACTAGGAAAACAATAGTGACATTGTTTGATATAGAAAAAAAAGTTGGAAAAAAGGGTTGATATTTGTCTTCCTAACAAGATTGAACAAAGAACTTGATGAAGTTTAAGGGCATTAGGAAGGAAGCATCTACCATCTATTAGAGAAGTACTTTTAGAAGTATAAAGAGACGAGGCAAGGAGACAAATGATGTTGAAAAGTACTCACGAAGGGTCAACCTTTGTAGCTCGAGGTGAAGACTCAAGGAGATAGGCAAGGAGGAAGACAAAAACTTTGATGTGACCATTGCAAACGACCATGGCGCACAAAATAAACCTATTAGAAATTGCATGGAAAATCGCCCTCAAAGAAGAAACAAGGCAATGATAATAAGTTTGGGGGAGACACCTATGCTTTACAAGCAAACATCACTAATTAAGGGAAAGAATATTTCTTAGACTTTCTTCCCTAAAAAAATAAAGCATTTGCAAAAGCTATTCCAATCTCATTGTGTAGCCTAGTATTGCTTTCTAGGATCCTTTAATCCATTTTGTTTTGTAGTTTAGTCAAGTAATCATTTTATTGCTACAGTCACATGTACAAGTTCTAATGACCTTGGATACTAGATTTGGGTGCCACTAATCATATTGTATTCCTAATATTTTTCCTCATATACACTCTATGTAGGAAGTCAAAAGATTAAACTTGAAGATAGTTCCTTAACTATTGTTGTTGGTAAGGGAAAAACAAGCATTTCCTTGAACTTGCCCAGGCCTTAAGTTTTCAAACAAAGGTCCTCAAGTACCTTTGGGGAGATACTATTTTAAATGCTACCTATTTGATTAACCAATTGCTTAGTAAAATTTTGAATTTTAAAACTCCCTTGTAAATCTTCACTAATTGTTTTCAAAATTCATGTCTCATAATAGACATACCCTTTAAATCTTTTAGGAGTGTATCTTTTGTTCATAATCATGATCCCAAGCATTCAAAACTTGACCCTAAAGCATATAAGTGCATTTTGTTGGTTATCCCTCTAACCAAAGAGCATATAAAGGTTTTGAGCGAGGATTTAAAAAGTATTTTGTATCTACGAATGTCATTTTTTTTTTAAAGAAAATTCATATTATTCCATATTTAGGGGAAGCACAACAATGAAGATGGTTTTTTAGACACATCTAATTTATGCTTTGAATTTCCTGACATTTCTCTACAAAATGATGAGGCAAAAAATGAAATTTTTTTGAAAACAAATGAATTAAATGATCATATTGATTCTGCCAATATGCAAACCAAGGTAATTCCATCTCAAAATGATCTTATTGACCCTATAAAGAAGTGTGCAAACAAATTCTCAACAGGTAATTCTCAAACAAATTCTCTTGTTCATGATGATCTTTCAATTGTCCTTAGAAAAGGTGTTAGATCATGCATAAAGCACCCTTTATCAAATTATGTGTCTTACAAAAGTATTTGACCCTTATATTGTGCTTTTATCTCATATGTATCTTGTGCCACAATTGCTAACAATGCTTAAGAGACTCTCAATGTTTCTCAATGGAGAGAAGTTGTTTTGAGGAGGTGAAAACTCTTAAGTATACTTGTTGGTTGTAAGTGGGTGTTTACTTTGAAATGTAACTCAAATTGTTTCTTGAAAAGATACAAAGCTTGCCTTGAAACTAAAGGCTTCACACAAACATATGGAGTGGATTACTCTGAAACTTTTTCACCATTAGCGAAGCTAAACATAGTTTGAGTTCTCCTTTCAGTCATAGCTAACCTCTACTGACCATTAACTCAGTTGGATGTAAAAAATGCATTCTTGAATGGAGACTTAAAGGAAGAAGTCTACATGGAACCTCCACTTGAGTTTTCTAAGACATTTATGGAACAAGTATGAAGGTTGAAGAAATCATTATATGGTCTACTAGTCCCTTAGAGCTTGATTTGAAAGATTCATAAGGTTTGTAAAGGATCTGGGGCATAGCCAAGGCCAATAAAATCATACACTATTTATAAAAAGGTCTACTACAGGCAAGGTCTCAATATGAATTGCCTATGTAGATGACATAATATTGTCAGGTGACGATACAACAATAATAAGCATATTAAAGCAAAATTTAGCCAAGGAATATGAATTTAAAGATCTTGGTCAACTTCAATATTTTCTTGGAATATAAGTAGCAAGGTCAAACAAGGGAATTGTAGTCTCACAGCGAAAGTACATCTTACATCTCTTCAAAGAAACAAGATTGAGTGATTGCAAACCATCACCAATAGAAGTCAAAGCCAAGGTTGAAGATGTCCAAGATGGTGTTCCTGTGGACTCAAGTAGGTGCCAAAGGTTAATGGGGGAAATTTACTATTTGTCACATAGTTTTCCTTACATTGCTTTTGTTGAAAGCATGGTGAGTCAATTTATGCATTCCCCATATGAAGAATATCTTGAGGCTGTTTGCAGAATTCTTTGGTACTTAAAGAACATATTGGGAAAAGGTTTGTTCTTCAAAAAATATGAAAAAAAAAAGAATTAAGGTATATATTAATGTTGATTGGGCTAGATTTGTTACAGATAGAAGGTCCACACCAGAATATTGCACCTTCCTATAGGTTAATCTTGTCACCTTTATGAGTAAAAAACAAAATAATGTTGCTAAGAGCAGTGTTGAAGCTAAGTTCAGATCAATGGCTCAAGGGATATGTGAGATTCTTTGGCTAAAAAATGTAGTAGAAGAGTTTAGAAAATTACTTTATTTTCCTATGCAACTGTTTTGTGATAAAAAGGCTACAATAAATGTAGCTCATAATCCAATCTTTCGTGATCGAAAAAAAAAACATGTTGAGATTGACAAACAATTTATCAACGAGAAACTTGAAGGATTAATATACATTTCTTTTGTTCTAACCACTCAACAAATTGCAAATATCTTAACCAAGGACCTACTAAGACAATCTTTTGAACATAAAATTACCAAGTTGGGTATGATAAATATCTTTGCACCAACTTAAGTGAGAGTGTACATAATTTATGAATATTTAGATTTTATTATCCTGGATAATTTAAGAATGTTTAGATTTTATTATTCTAAATAAATCATACATATAAAATCCTAAAATTAAGAAACGGATTAGTCAAATATTGAATTATGGATTCACCTTCTTTTTTATTTCTTTCATTTTTTTTATGGAATTTTAATTCGCTTTGCTTAAGGGATTTGTCTCTTTTTGTTTTTTCCCCCTATTTAAGTTGTACTACTCTCTTGTTATTATTTGAACAAAAATATAAATATTTCTACACAAATGTATTATTACATTAGCATACATGTGACATATTATATCTTTCACATTATTTAGAAAAATCTATCAAGTATTTAAAAAAATTATCAAAGAAACCGTAAACAAAAGAAAAGACATTAAGTAATAAAAGTGCAATTAAACTCGAATTTAATCGATAATTCCTTTTATCAATATTTTTCATAGTTCAAAATTTCAATTGGTCGTTAATTCTAGTGAGAGTTATGTAAAAACATCTTACACGCATCTATAATAAAAATAAATAAATGTGGGAATTAAAATTGTCAAATTATCACGCAAGATGCAAATTGATGAAATTATTGTGAAACTCTCCCAACAACAACAGCAACTAGTCCTGAACCAGTTTGAGATGGGGGCACTCTGACATTTGACAGAGACAAAAAAGGAAAAAAGACAATAACAAAAAAGTGAAGGATGAGAATTAAATTAATTTTCACGTTGGATTATGAACTCAGGATTCCGAATGTTATATCATAGGCTATTTCTTATGCCCAAATAAATCATTGGGTCCACAACCCATAATTATAAAATAAATAAGTTCATCGGGTCCAACAGAATTAAATTAAGAATCCCACGTTTAAATTTTTAATAGAGTAATTTCAAGCTATTAAACGTGATTAAACATCTATGTAATAAATTGTAAAATATTCCTATTCACAATTTTCATTCTCGTTCTTATCCGAAATGCATTAGTTTTTCTCAACTTGTGTTTGTTTCTTGACATTTTGTGTCTCCTATTACCACTCGTAATGTGATGATAAAGTGGATGACAACTTAAGAATTAGACGCAACTTGGGCATAACATGCTACCGTGGATCTGGACTTGGATTCATCGTTTGTGTTGTGTTGTAAGTTGTAACGCTTTATCAGGATTCCAAAGATTCTCTTTTGTTGTCTTTGTGCAACACTCGAGTATGGGGGTGAAGCTTCCTCATCTCTTGCAACTTGTTTTATTTGCCTTTTCTTCCTTGTTACTATCGCACATTTTGTATCATATAATTGTGGGATCCACTTATTTTATGATATCCCATAACAAGTATTGCTATGAACAGAAATTTTCAACTTTTACTGCGCCAACAAAAATCTCATATAATTTAAATCTTATCTCATTCAGTTTTACTAATTATTTTAAGGACCCGGGTTGAAGAATATATATATCGAGTATATTTTAATTAGTTCTTTAACTATATATTAATTTTGAAAGTAAATATATAATTTTTAAGATAGATGTCTTCTTAACCAAGGTATCTCATATTTCAACATACACATCAACTTGGTTCATTTTAACTAATTAATATATCAATTTAATCTATTTTCTCCAAGACATCAATTTGGTTCCACATAATTCAATTCAATTTGAGTTGGTTTAAATTCACCATACATCCTTATGTTTTAGAAAACTTGTATATAAGAATATATTCCTATTATTTTGTCTGAAACTTTGTGAATGACGTATTGAAAACGTAAATTCTTTGATACTATTATATAATCATAACTTATCATCTGATAAAATTATTAACTTTTTTAGTTATTATTATTTTAAAAAGATCATATCTAAAAAAACATAATAGAAAAGATTCTGCAGAAAATTAAAGTCAAACATGATCAGCTTGGTAGCATGCAGTGGAATGTATAATTAGTTAGCTTATCCGAAACGTGATTTCCTTTTATATAAATATAAATGCGTATAACTTATGCTCAGCAGCTCCATGATGTATGCATGGAAACACGAGGGTGAGATGGCATCCACGTTACTCTAGTTTCAAAACAAATCAATATTTATTTCTTTATTTATTATTAGTATGATATTTGTCACAAAACTTAACTTGTTATTTTCAATGAATTTTTCTCTCAATCACAATTTTTTGACACGCACTTCTTGAATCCAAAAACTTATTTAAAAGAATTCCATTCAATTGTCACAGAAACAAACAAGTCAATGAATGAGTAAATATTTTAAGTCGTTGTTCGAAATTTTATAAATTAAATAAACATTACTTTTTTTTTTTGAAAATTTAGAATCTCTTTGTTAATTTTTATTTTAGAAAACAACATTTATTTTTGTATTCTTTCGAAAAATAGTAGTGCTAAAATAATAAAATAAAAACTGATCAAATATTTTTTGTGAAATTAATAAAGTACGTTTAAAATGTCGCATATTAAAATTTTAATTTTTATATGATTCAAATTAAAAATATTGTTAACTAAATTAAGTTATAATTTTTAATTTTTAAAAATTAGATAATTCATAAAAAAAAGTACACGAAATACTACTACAATATCAATCTACCAAAAAAAAAAAATACTACTACAATATCCAAAAACAAAAACCTGGAAACAGTGGATGATATGGGCCTCCATGAAATTGGACTCGTGATTAATGCATAACTGGGCCATTTGGGATTCGGACGTTACTCTATTTTCCATTAGGCTCGTGATATATATATTTTCTTTCTATTTTTTAATAAGTACATCTCCTTTTAATTTTTTTTAAATATTTAATTTTTTAATTTTGTATCCACAACATTTAATTTAATATTTTTTTTCACACACTTTGTTTTTTCCTCTTTTCAATTTTCACATATACCTCTTTAAATTTCTTTCACCTTCACCTAATTTCATAAATAGTTTTAATTCTTTCAGTTTTACATTACTCTTTTTTCCCTTCTTTCTCAATTTTTTCAATATTATATTTCTCCTTCCCTCTTTTAATTTTTTTCGACATCATTATAAGCATGTGTAACTTTCTCGACAATGTCGACAATGCCAAGCCAAATACACATTTTTTCTTCAAGCATTTCCTCCATTTACCCGTTTATAAAATACATCAAATAATTTTAGAGTTAAAAAAAAAATACTTTTCAGAATAGTAAAATTAATGTTCTTGAAAACATTTTTCAAAATTGTGTTTTTAGAATACTTTCGAAAAAGGACAATAAATTTATTGTTTCGGAAAGTACTTTATAAAATTATGTAAAATAACACACTTTTAAAAAACTAATTTCTAGAATATTAATTTTACTATTTCAGAAATTGCTTTCCAGAAAGTGTGTTATTTTACATATTTTTGAAAAGTCCTTTCTAGAATACTAAATTTACTATTTCAGAAAGTGTTTTATGAAAGTATGTAAAAAAAATTCTGAAAAGTACTTTAGAATGGAATAGTGAAATTAGTATTTCAGAATATATTTTTAATAACACTAAATTTAATGCTAAGATTTTTGAAAGTGTGAAAGGAGAGAAAGTATTAAATAAGAGATTACGAGAGAAGAGGTGAGGGGGAAAAGAGATTAATGTAAAAATGAGAGAACTAAAACTATCTACTCAAATAATTGAGAAATTGGAGAAAAATAAGAGAGCGTATATAAAAACTGAAAGACAAAAGAAAGAAGAGTTTTTTACTCAAATAATATATTTTTTTAAAAATATTTTCCCAAATAGCAACTATGCAAATTTATTTCCCCAACTAGCACTATTTATTGTTTACGTAATTTTAAAAAAAAAATTCGTTGTAGGTTTTGAATCTGGAACAGCCCGTTCTGCAACCAGAACGGCCCGTTCTGCATGCAGCCTCGTAGTGTTATTTTTGCATCTGGAACGGCCCGTTCTTAGACCAGAACGGGCCGTTCTAGAGTTGAGTTTTTCACATAAACCTAAATGTTGGAACGACCCGTTCTAAACTAGGGATTTTAGCCCTTTTTTGTAGTTTGGAACGGGCCGTTCAACTTTTGGAACGGCCCGTTCTGGCCAATTTATGCACTATGCTTTCTTTTTATTTTTTTCAATGTAATATGAATTTTAATGTTTAGCTTATAAAATATTATAATTATACATTATTTGGACATGTTTTCGTAGTGTAATGTGCAGCCATGCAGGTTATCCATATTTTTCATTATTAGTCACAGTTTGACTCGTACAAGTTTCGAATCTATTAAGACAAGGTTCCATTATTATCATCTCGTGTTTTTAAGTTTAAAACACTATAGTTTCATACTTCAAAGGTGTTTCCTTTAAATCTAGCTTCAAACTTAGCATTGCAGCGAACACAATTTACCCTTTGAACACAAATGCAACGTAGTCTCAAAGAGTAACATCAAGTAATTAAATTTATTGAATATTAATATTATAAATATAACTAAATAAAGTTACTAAAACTCATTACAACAATAAAATCAATGGTGACGGGAACTAAATACATGACCAATATTTGGACATGTCTTCCTAGTGTGACCAAAGGTGTGACAATAGGAACATTTTTTTACACGATTATGTTGTTCTCTAATATCCATCTCTGTTCCAATCCTTCTATACCTTTGCAACTTGTTGTAAGGTATATATGAGAGACATGTAGGTTTGATAGTTGTGATGTGCATGTAAGCATGAAGCGAGCAAGGGATATGAACTTTCTGGAACTTGCCACAATCACACCACATTTCATCTAGCCTGCCTCTTTGAACGAAAAACTTATTGTAACGAGTGTATGTGGCCATTACCATGGAACAAATTGGCAGATTTCATGTTTTCTTCAATACAGAATTAATAGACTCAGCTAGGTTTGTTGTCATGTGTCCCCAACGTCGTCCATTGTCCCATGCTAGTGTCCTTTTTTCCCTAGGAATGTTGTCTAACCATTGGGCTGCTTCAACATTAGTATCTCTTACTATGTTGTAATAGTAAAAGAATCTAGGTTCAGTCATCCCATAGGCTGAAAAAAAAATTAAATAATGAAAACTAATTATTAAATGTTTAAAATAAAGTAATGATAAAATTACCCATGTTGATAACATCCTTCTTCAGTGCTGCATATCATCGCATGAAGTTTTGTGCAGTGTGTCGAATACAATAGACATGAACAAAATTATTTTATGTCCAACCACTTCCATTTCTTGAGTATGCACTTCGAATAGCCTCATGACGATCAGAAATTAGGCACAACCCATCTTGCGGTGTTACATACCGCCTTAAGTTCTTAAGAAAAAAAAAACATGCATCGCTAGTTTCACCTTCAACAACAGCAAATACAATAAGAATTATGTTGTTGCGACCATCTTGCGCAACTGCGACCAATAACGTACCTTTGTATTTGCCGTATAAAAAGGTTCCATCAACTTGAACAATTGGTTTGCAGAAGGAAAAACCATCATGCATGGTTTAAAGGTCCAAAATAACCTTTTGAATATAACATTCCCCTCTTTCCCATAACGGGCCGTTCCAAAACCAGAACTTGGAACGGCCCGTTCTAAACTTCTAAAAAGACCTAAAAACCTAGTTTAGAACGACCCGTTCTAGTTTTGGAACGGCCCGTTCTGACTTTGGAATGGGCCGTTTCAAATGCAAAATTAACGCATGTTCAAGCAGAATGGCCCGTTCTGGTTGCAGAATGGGCCGTTCCAAACGCGCAAAAAAATAAAAAAAAATGAACAGTAAATGGTGCTAGTTGGGAAAATAAATTTGTAAAGTTTCTATTTGGGTAAATTTTTTTTAAAAATATATTATTTGGGTAAAAAATTCATGAAAGAAAGTGTGTGAAAATGAATTAAAAAAATTAAGAATTAAAAGAAGTTAAAAACAATTTAGAATTTATTTTAAAAATAAATATATACTTTATATATATATATATATATATATATATATATATATATATATATATATATATATATATATCATGAGTCTTTCTATTATCCAAAACAATTTTGAGTGAACCAAAAAATGGATTGAGGTCAAAAATCAAAATATGCAATCATCATGGAATGGGGTTTCTTTGGTGGGTATTGGGTTCTAATGCGATACGATGCATCAGCGTCATGATTGATATGGGTGCCCAAAAATCAAGTCATAACCATATTTTCTAAAGCCCCCAAACAAGGCTTCCAGGATTCACGGGAACATTGAACTTAAATGTAAATGTAAAGGGTGTAATTAGGTTGGAGTGAGATGGATTTGAATGAATTTTTTATTTAATTTAATTAAAATTTAATGAATTGAGTTAGGTAAAATTTGTGTTAATTTTTTTTTAAAAAAATTTAACTCAATCTAATCCAACCATAAATAGGTTGAATTAAGTTGGACATATCAAAGTAATATAATTATATTTATTTATTTATTATAAAAATTTAAATATTTCATAATAAATATGTTATTTATATTTTATTATAAATATGATATTATCAATTTATAAAATAAATAATAATATAAATTAAATTTTAAAATAAGTTTAGTGAATTTTTACGTTATTATCGACTTAAACGACTAATATTAATACAAAATAAAGTTTAAAATAAATATGTTGTCTTGTTATAATGTTATCAATTCTAAAATACAAAATAACAAAAGTGATAAAGAGTATTATTATGAACAATTGGTCATCTAAACATTAATTTATTATTATTATTATTATTATTATTATTATTATTATTATTATTATATAACTGGATTGGGTTGGGTCATGGATCAAAAAATACACAACCTATAGTCTAATCAACATAATGCCAAGTTTTGATCGCATTAAGTTGGGCCTGATCCAAACGCTAGATAAAATCCAATTCAAATTCATCGGATCAGTTTGAGTTTGCGAATTATCCATATCTACTTACACCCCTACTTAGATAACTGATTGATTAAAATGGGACAAAATTAAAAATAAACTGTTAAAAAATTACAAGAATGCATATTAGTTATATTTTAGGATAATTTTTTTACCGTAAGTAATATTATATTTTGGCATGATATCTATTTAATAATCATTCTTTTAATCGATTTTTATATATTAAACATCAACAATTATTTTACATTAAAGTATTTTAAAAAAAAATTAAAATTTAATTTTTATTTCTCATAGTTATTTATGAATTAAATTTACTATTTTAAAATGAATGATCAAATAAATAAAATAGTATTACATTATAATATAAATTATTTAATTTTTGACTAAACTTTACTTACCTTCCTTCCAAGCTAAATTAGTTTAAGATGAAGTTTTAGGATACTTATGCAAAAGCAAAACAAATATATTTTATTTTTTTTACACATATACCTATGTCATCAAGTGACATTACTATAAGAATGTCAATTCATTAATACTTAGTCTTATAATTTATTTATTATCACATCACTAATTTACATCACCATCAAGGTGTTATGTCATCAATATATGTCAACATTAAAGTGTCACATTATCACCAATTATCAATTAAAATGAAAAAGAAGTAAAATCACACAATTTTAAAAATTAAAAAGATTAAAAATACATAATTAAAAGAAATAACAAAACTTACAAATTGAAAATAATAGGAGAAAAAAACATAATAAAAAAAATAAAAATAAACGTATAAGGATTTTAGGCAAAGACAACTGTACAAGTGGTGCATACGGTCTATCATGAACCATGAAGTGTAACTGATTGCAAAAGGTTGTTCCAGTCTTAAATGTTTTTTACATGTCAGCCAAGTGTTTTATGTAAATTTTACAATGACATTTCCATCCTTACAATCTCATGAACATCTCCATCTCCATGAAAAACTGGTGAGACAAACCCTAATATCTCCTGCTCCGATACTTCTGCATCAACCACCTTATGTGTTAAAAGTCCTACGACATACCTAAACCTTTATATATATATTATTAATAGAAGTGATGTCCTCAACACTCAATTTCAATCATGAAAGTTTTGAAGATTTTCTTAAACGAGAAATCTAAAAGGTAAAAGAAAAAAGATAAAGTGAGAAAAAACGATTTGATCAAATGGCAGTGCACAGGATTCAAAATGCAGGAGTCACTCGAAAAAGTTTCATTTGTTTACTTTAAATTTTAGAAATCAAAGATTCCAAGAGGAGTCCGTCATTGACCTTCCATCACAATCCTTCCGTGTTTCACACAGTTACATGTCTGCCATGTTTTAATTACATCTTCAATAATTTTTTTAGACGCTAAATTTAACTAATTCAATACTTATACTTAATATTTTTATTAATTAAATTAAGTATATAAAATTTAATATAATTAAAAAATTATTTAATAATTTTCTATATCAAATAATAATAATAATTTATAAAAATATATAAAAGAAATACAAAATTTAAGTTTTCACTTTTTAATAACCAATTTTACTTATTAATATCATAGTCATATCTTAGAATTATTTTATTTATTTAATTTCAAAAATAATTTAAATTTAAATTTTGTTTTTCACTCACCGAAACAAATCAATCATAATTTTTTCTTTGTAATAATAAGTAGTTACATTTTCGTCATAACGTTCTATTTTTTTTATATATTATTTATCATTTATTTTTTATTTTTAGTTATTTGATTTTTTATTTAAATAAAATATACAGAGATATGATGTGTTTCCATCCTTACTATTACTACTATTACTAATAATAATAATAATAATAACAATAAAAAAAAAATAAAAAAAATAAAAATCTATAATAAATAAATTTGATAACTAGCTCTAGTGTACTAGTGTACACATTTTATTTTTCCCTTTCTATCCTTTATTATTACATATGCATGAATAGATTCTATTTTCTAATATCAATGATTAAAATAATTACTCTGCAGATCAAGTGTGAATAGTTATAGAAGTTGTGGTACTCAATTGTTATAGAGGCATGAAGTGCTTTAGTTCCACCGGTAGTAGTCATAATAATAAAATGATAACAAAAATAATCAAATTCATACCTATTAAATAAAAATCCTTATCTTGCGCGATAGAAATTTTATGGATTTTTTTTTTCAACGTGAGAATATGTAAGAATTTTTTTTTAACTTCTTATCTAATTTAATTTTTATTTTTATAATTATTTATAGTTAAATATTAATATTTTAAATTAAATTAGCAATAAATAAAATATTTTTTATATTAAAATTTATTTATCATAAATTTAAAATATAATTTATATATTTAAAAATATTTATATATTAATTTTAAATATAATATATATATATATATATAATTTATTATAAATTTTAATTATATATAATAAATATTTAGTCTATACAACATACATGTTAAAATATTAGGAATAATATAAAATATGAATAATTATCTTATACGTGAGAATTTTTATGAATTTTTTTTAATGAAAATTTTTTAAAAATTATTTTAACTTTATATTTAATTTAATTTTTATTTATTATAATCATTACTCAAGGTGGCTCATATGTGTCATAATTTTTATTGGTTCATATGAAATACGATTTGATTAATTTTAAATCAAATTTATTCAAATTATTTTAAACTCTTCTAAATATAATCATTGTCAACATAATAATAGACATTAAATATATAATTTTTAATTTTTTTTATATAAATTATCATTAAGTTAAGTATCAAAATATATATATTTTGCATCTGACTAATTATATTTATATTGTTCGAGGTGCCTCAAATAATTATATTGTTAATAAGAGATTTTGGATTTTAGTCCACACAAAAACACGCTTTGATTAACTTTAGTCAAAGTTTAGTCAAACTATTTTAAACTTTTAATTATAATCAACGTGAATAATATATATTAATTATATGTATTTATTTTTGTAGATTATTATTAACTTCAGTTATATATATATATATATATATATATATATATATATATATATATATATATATATATATATATATATATATCTTGCGTGTAATTACTTATTATTTGAGGTGTCTCATGTGTGTTAGAGAGTTTTGTTGTTGGTGAGAGACTTTGGACTTAGGTCTACATAAAAATATGCTTCAATTAACTTTAAACAAAGTTTAGTCAAATTATTTTAAATTCTTTTAAGTGCAATCAAGGTTTACGTAATAGTAGACATTAAATACAATTTTTCATTCTTATAAATTATTATTAACTCTAGTATTAAAGTATATATATTTTTAATATAACTAGTTATATTGCTCAAAGTGTCTCAGACGTGTCAGAGAGTTTTGTTGTGGGTGAAATAGATTTTAGACTTTGGTACACACAGAAATACGCTTCGGTTAACTTTAGTAAAAATTGGTCAAAGCTAACGTTTCTATCTGGAACACATCATTATTAGTATGTATTTATATTTTATTTAAATTTGACAATATAAGTGTAGTCGGAAGAATTAAAAATCCACATTAGTTGTCACATTAACTCTAAGGCCTCATTTACATTATTTAACAGCTCAACTCTAGATCATCACTACTCTAGATCATCACTTTCTGTTTTCTGATTCAATTCCCCGATAAAATTACTGGAATTGTAAAGGCATATGGAGGACAATCACAAGGCAAGTAACTCCTTTTTTTTAAAGCAATGTCTTCTACTTTGATCTATGATTTCTAGGGTTAACTTTTGATTTGAGTCTTAATTTATCATTGTTTTATTGGAATTTGTATAACTTTCAAGTTAAATTAAGCTGATTTGTAATATGATGTCTACAAAAATCAATATTTTTTTTTATAAACATGTTATTTTAGAGAAATATTTATCAATTTTGTCAATTATTATTTTTCAGTAAAAATTTGATTAGCCACTTTAGTAGAGTTTTTTTTTAAATTTAATTATATATTTTTATTCACAAAATTCATACTAAAAATATTATTTAAGAGATACTAACTCTAATATTATCCAGACAAAATTTTTACTGTAATGTAAATTTGTATATATGTTTGTGAAATCCATGACAAAGCATTTTTCAGATCGGATCCTACTGCAAAGTGAAAACCTGAATAATTTCTACCTACCTTTTTATCTCCTCTAAAATTTCTTACTTTAGAATTTAAACGAAGAATGGTTTTAGTTAACCATCACTCTTTCGGATAATAGAAATATGCTTTGAATATTTTTGTTCTTTGGATGACTTTTATTTCGGTGGAAGCAACGAATTTGCTTCACATAGTGTACGTGGAAAATAATATACTTTTGACTATTTCCATGGGAAAAAATATTCTATGCAAAAGTTAGATGTAAAAATATTCACTATAAAACATTGAATTGGCAATGGAACAAAGTTATAAGAAAAACAAAAGTATTCTACTTTTTTTTTCTCAGAGTTTTTCAAAACAATTGGTCAATTAGGATTAGTCTAAAGTATAAACAATCAATTGGTATCTTAAAAGGCGTGGATAAGTTTGTATTTATGCCAAACAACAGTTGGGGATCACCTCATTTGATAAGTAAGGAGATTCCCCCCATTCATTAAACTAAAAATAAAAGTAGATTCTGATAAATAAAATAATAAAAAAATTTGATTCATGCAATTCGTTTTCTGTATCATCTACTCATATCCTCACCTTGTTATTATGTATTAAGAAAACATTAGTGTAAGATAAAGGAAAGAAAAAACATTTGATCCCTTTATTCTGTATATATATATTTTTTATAATTATGTTATTTTTTTTATATAGTTAGTTACTGTATTGGTAGGAAGGTTTTATTCATTGATAGTAAGAAAACATTTATATTATGATAGATGAGATGTATGATGTATTTTATAATTGTGTTTGTAAGTGTGTGTGCATTAAAAGAAGTTAAAGGGTGAAGTGTGTGTATGGCTAATGCCTGTCTGTCGCCAACTGAGGTTTCCCACAAAATCCAACGGCTAATGACAGCTTTTGACCTTCCCACCCCATTTCTCAAAAAGCCGTTAAAACGGACCCACCCCACTCTACGTTAGCTTTGACCCAACCCCTTTGACTAAACCTCCCAAACCCAAACTATGATTTATTTTAAGAGTTGAGAGTTGAGAGTCATGAATCATGATGGGCATGGCTGTGGAGTTCCTAAGGAATAACGATAATAATAATGCGAGTGCGGTGCAGGAAGCGGCTTCTGCGGCCATCCACAGCGTCGAGAAACTCGTCAACATGATTTCCAACAAGAAGGAACCGGAACTGGAAGAGGTTGCTGACGTGGCGGTGAACCGCTTCAGAGAGGTTATTTCGCTGCTCGATAGGCCTCGCATCGGTCACGCTCGTTTCCGAAGGGCCCCCGCAACAGCGCCACCTGTCCCCGTTTTTCAGTTGCACCAAACGCTCGCGGTTCATGATCATCATCATGCCAAACGCCTCACAGAACAAAAACTAAAAACCTCTGCTTTCAAGGTTTATTCTCCTCCTCAGCCTCAGCCTCAGCCTCAGCCTCAGCCTCAGAATCACCAAAAGGAACAAGCTTTTACCAACTCCTACGTTTCTACGTTAACGGGAGACACGGAGACTTTGCAACGCTCTTCGGGGTTTCAGTTTCCTAAACCGCCACTTTCTTCGACTTCTCTCAAGAGGAAGTGCAACTCCACGGCTTTTCCTCATCTCAAGTGTGGACCCTCCTCTTCGCACTGCCATTGCTCCAAGAAAAGGTATCCATATCATACATCTATATATATATATATATGTAATTTCGATCTTGTCGTTTTGTTACTACTAAACGTTTATGAGGTTTAAACGGTGCAGGAAATTGAGGTTGAAGAGAGTGATTAGAGTGCCAGCGATTAGTTCCAAGACTGCTGATATACCACCTGATGAATATTCCTGGAGGAAATATGGACAGAAACCAATCAAGGGTTCTCCTCACCCGAGGTATATATCTTCGTTTTCTTCCATTTCTTAATACGACAAACTTATTTATATGCTCACAACTTTTTAATGGGAATCAAATGAATGTCCTAACAACACCTAAATTCTTTTTGTGTTCAAATTGAATGTAATGGGAATATGTTGCCATGAACATTAATTGGCCAGGGGTTATTACAAGTGTAGCAGTGTGAGAGGTTGCCCAGCACGGAAACATGTGGAGCGTGCTGTCGATGATTCCAACATGCTGGTTGTCACCTACGAAGGAGATCACAATCACTCGCTCACTGCTCCTGAGGTGGCCAGTACTGTCCTTCAATCATCTTAGGCTTTTCTCTTCAACTAGTTTATTTAAAATTCATTGAAATAGTTAATAATTAATACAGGAGTATGAGTATTTGGTTGGTCTTTGCAAGACTTTTTATTATAATATAGTAAATGTAAAGAAATATTTAAACAGCACAGGGGTGTTGAGTTCAGATGAAGTTTGTTGCATGGAATTTTTTTGTTTTAATAATATATGGATATTATTTTCCTTGCATATAGGTAATTGTTTACTCCTTGTGTGAATTTGATTCAAAATGGGGATGGGAGGGTAGGTATATAGTCACGGCCACAAGGGCTGGAGAAAATTGTTGCATTGCTTTGATTTGAATTTGATGAGGGGGTTTTCGTGGGATTTAAGTTTGAAAGTTGATGAGAAATGAACCTCGTATGTCATTGGACATTGGTGAAGCACGCGTGATTCTATTTTGGATATTTACGTTTGAACGAGGTTGAAGTGGAAGCAATGAATGGATTGAGAATTTTTGACAACCTAAGGAGAGGTTTGTTGACTTTTGTGGGTCGTGACTCGACCTATGTTGGCAGCTAATGACAAAGTCAGAATGTGAATTGTACGAATTGAAAACTTGTCTCTCAATTCTCATGTTTGGTCGTTTTAATGACCAGGCTTTTCTTTGTTGAGATTTTAGATTAGGAAAATGCTTTCTAGTACCAATTTGAGTGATACAACCAGTGTATATAAAGACAATTGGCTTGCCAACCAAGTTTTTTTTCTTCTTCATTTAATTATTTGTTCAACAATATTTAAACAGGTGGATTCCTTCCTGCAAAATCTTTTAGTACCCTATATATGACATCACTATTCAAATTATGTGTGTTCTATACAATGTTTCTTCTCTTTTTTCTTTGGAAATAAAAAATAATAGATAATTAAAATTTACCATACTCTCTCATAGGGAATAGGGTCTGTTTAGTTTAAGGGAAAAAAAAGTGATTTAAAAGAGGTTAGGAAGGAAATAATTAAAAAATAAAATGATTTTTTTTAGATGTTTAGCACGGGAAAAAAAAACACTAGTTCTTTTGTTTAATTGTATAGAAAGTATAAAAAATGTGTATAAAATGGCATATATCTTAAATAACAGATATAACAATAATATAAAAAAATTATCTTTTTCTCATTGTTGAGATTTAGAAGGAAGAAGGAGCAATGCTTTGTTTGGTTAATGAATGATTTTAAGAAGAAAGTAGAGCAGAAAGAAATATGAGAGAGTAGAAACTGAATCAACTTTTAATTGTTTGGAATACGAAAAGCTAGAAACAAGAAAAAAGAAAACTGGATGTATATTACAAAAGCATACCAATCTCTAATCACATTAATTTTTATATATTAAATATGAAACTCTATTTTACATGATAATATTTTTTTAAAAAATTTAATAGGATGATTTATAAATTTTTTTTAACTTCTTATCTAATTTGATTTTTATTTATTATAATTATTTGTAAATTAAATATTAATATTAAAATAAATTATCAATAACTAATAATATTTTTTCTATAAAAATTATTTATCATAATCTAAAATACAATTTATATGTTTAAAAATATTAATTTATATATACTAATTTTAAATATAATATATATATATATATATATATATAAAAGAAGGTTATAATAACATCGGTATAACTTTTACTAAATATTTCACCACTCAATAACTTATACTAAATGTGAATTTTATAAATCCAATCGTTTAGATTGAAAGTTATTTATTCTTAAATCATATATACAAAATTTTATATTAATACAAGATAATTTGATATTTCATTCTTATGAAATAAAATTGACGTAATATATATATTTCAGTTCTGAAATATGAATATTTTGATTACCTTCAAGTTGTTGTTTAATTTTAACAAAATTTAATATAAATATATAAAGTGATATGAACTTTCAATCTAACGGTTGAATTTACAAAATTCATATTTAATATAAAATTATTGAACGGTATAATACTTAATAAAAGTTACATAAATATTATTATAACTCTCCTCATATATATATATATATATATATATATATCAAAGTATTTATATATATAATTTATTATAAAATTTAATTATATTATATATAATAAACATGTTTGTACATTATCTGACCAAAATATTAGTATATATATAATTCAAAATAAAAAGATAAATGTTATTTAATTTTTTAATGAGTCCTTATAAGGTAAAAGAAGAAGAAGAAAAAAAGAATAATTATTTTGCTCATGGAACATCAAAGTAGAAATATCGGACTCACCCAATCATGCATTCCCGCTGAATATTGGATTTGAGTTATGATTAGGGGAATATTGCAGCAGGCCCGTAGTCTGTTTAGGGTCAATCTTTGAAATTTTTAGTAGGAGATGGAAATATGTCTGAAACTTGGAATAAGTCTTATGAGATCCACGTTTCATATTCACTATTAAATATGTTTTTATTTATAAAAATAAAAAAGGGATACACTTTTATTTATTTTTTGTGTATATATTTTTAAGATATTTTTATAATTATAAAGTACTTTGATATACAAGTCACTTATTGTTCGTAGAGTCAGTCCATTTAATAACTCATAGTCTATATTGAATATCAATGATTCAATCGTTAAATTAAAATTTTTAATGAATAATTCAAGTTTACAAAATTTTACAAATTTTGTAAAAATATTATGTTAATTTGAATCTATATAACAAAATAACTAATAATTTTTAAATTTTACAAAAATATGTTGATGGAATCATGTCTAGGAAGGCAAGGGGTGACACATTGAAGGAGCCAAGAGGAGTTGGCTAGACATGAAGGGTTGGGCCAGTCAAGGCCCAATGGGCCTGATGGGCCTGATGGGCTTGGAAGGCCCAAGTTGAGCTTCACATGGGCCACATCTTGTTATAGCTATTTCCTTATGGTTTATATATTATGTTATTATAGGTATCATATATTTTGGTCTTGTATTTTGGACCACATAAAGTAGCATTTTTGGCTTTAGGCTTATTGGGCCTAGTTTTGGACTTCATGGGCCTTTGGGCTTTTGATACCCAATATTGGGCTTATTTTAATCCTTGTAATTTTTCCTTTATATTGTATTTGATTGGCCAATGTATTTAGGCCATTAGATTAGGATTATACAAGAATTACTTAAATAGGCAATTTAGACTAAAATTAGGTTTAATTTGAAAGTCATTTAAGTTACATTTGAGTCACATGTTTAACACTATAGGTGGCTGAACATGTGCCACTCAAATTAACCCTAAATGACACTCCAAATTCAACCTAGATGCATCATAGCACCTAAACTCACAGCCAAGCACATGGGAGCCAAAATTTGAATTCAAATTTCAAGTTTGAATTCAAATTTAGGCGCCAACATGTGTGGCTTGACTTAGATGCCAATGAGCTTCATTTCCGTAGCCTATTTAGGTGATTCTCCTCCTTTGTAAAAGTCACTTTTGGATTAATTGATGAGACTTCTCTTCTTAGAATTCTCCCCCTCTGAAAGTCACCATTGCCTAAACTCTACCCTACTTGAGCTCCTCTCCTTGTAGAGCTAGGAAATCTCTTCTTCTCCGGACTTAGCTAGAAGCAAGCTTAGGTCACATTGAAGCTACTTGGAGTCTTCTTCCTTGATGTTCTTCTAAGGAATCCGAGAAGCTTTGGAAGTGTTCTTGAGATTTCCAAGTGGAATCTCATCATATGTAGACTTGATTTATTCATTAAAAAATTTGATTTAACAATTAGGTCATTAAAATTCAAAGTAGACCATAGTTTATTGAGTTAAACTTTACTCAGTTACTTTTGAAGTAAGTTGATCAATTCCTTTAAAAACTACAAATAAAGTTACCAAGTATTACCACTATCATTATTATCTTTATTATTATTATTATTATTATTATTATTATTATTATTATTATTATTATTATTATTATTATTATTATTATCATCATCATCGTTGTCACCACTGTCATTGCAACTAACATCACCATCAATACCACTTACGACACCACAATCACCACTACCACAATCTTATAATTGTCGTCGTCTCATCATCACTAGGGTGGCAAAATATGTTAACCCTGCTTGTTTTGAGCTACCCCCACCACTAGTTTGCTAAAACAGGCACTAAAAGTGGGACATAAATCTTAACCCGCCCTACCTTGCTTTTAGACAGGTTGGTGGATTGACTTGCCAAAAGTTTTATTTTTTTTTTATTTTACCATCAATTCAAATTAACAAACCTAATTTTTTTTTATATCAACCAACAAATTTATCCCATGATTTCTTTATTTAAAATTTTCTTTTAATCTAGATTACTACCATATCTTTCAACAACACAAAATTATAATAATCCTTAAGAACCACACTACAAGTATTAATAGTCTTTCAATAATAAAATTATACCACAATACAAAGTGATATACACCAAAATAGATAAATATTTAATTAAATGGATTGACAGACTAACTTGCCTTGACCTACCATTTGGTTCGAGGGCTAAGAAGGTTGGTAGGCTAAAATACCTATTTTGCCCCACCCGTTTTTGGCGAGCTAGCCTATGGGTCGCGACCCACTTTGCCACCTATAATCACTATCACCACCACCACACCATCACTACTGTCATCACAATTATTGTCGCACCACCAAAATTATCATCGTCATTGCTACCACCTTAACCATCATCATCATCACCAAATTGACAGTAATAACAACAATGACAACAATTGTAATAGTGACAATAACAACACCAATGATAAAACAATCATGAAAATGACTATATGTGATAATTTTATTTGTAATATTTTAATTTAAAATTTTAATTTTAATTTTAGAGTTGTGATTAATCATTCACATTTATATTTAAACTTTGATAAAATATTTAATCTTAAATAAAATATTTATAGTATCACATATAATTTGATCTTGAATAAAATATTTATCAAATTCTTTTTGATACAAATTTTTTCAACTTTCACAAAACTTATGAAAATAATTAGCCAAACATTCTACAAAATGTAACATGGTGGCTGCAATTTAATCATTCTAACACTGAAGTCAAATAAAATATAGAGAATAATGCAAAAGTCAAGAGAAAAAAAAAAGGGTAAAAATATACATTAATATTAAGAGATGGGTAAAGTTCCTGCCTCCTATGTGTTTATTTTTAATCATATTATTTGATATAATATTTTTATTGATAATTAATTTCTATTGTGAAATGTAATTAGTTACTTTTAATATGATCTCTTCTCTCAATAATATTTTTTTTTACATAAAACTCAAATATGAAAATCTAAGTAAGAGAATCGAGTCTAATATTATTCAAATTAACGATTTGTTGGTGTCTCATGGTGTTTTTAATACCAAGAATAATTCTCTTGTATTAAATGTTGATATAATCATAGTAAAAGTTTTGTATTTTTCTATATAAATAAAATAAGTAGGATCGCGTTAAAACTTGTGTACATCTAAAAAGAAAAAGATATAAATACAAAACTTTCATGATTGTGTGAAAATTCAACATGAATAGATCAATTTCCGTTTAGGACCAGCTCCTCAACCCTATCATTGGAATGGCCGGAATGATTTTAATGTGTTGGTGGAAATGTGGAACTGTTGTGCGTTTTATTTTTTACGAAATACTTGTTAATTTTGATGGTGATTAACTTTTATGGAAAAATTGATTTATCATTTTTAATGAATTATTTTCTTTCATTTTTTTTCTTCTTATTTAAATTTGTCTCGTGTAGGTCGGGTTGCTTTGGTCAATTCTGTGCTAAGTGCTATCCCGGCATACACTATGCAGACACAATGGCTACCTTCTAGGACGTGTGACCAGTTGGATGCACTCAGTAGGAGGTTTATTTGGAGTGGGGAAGGTGCACGGAAACTTTATTTAGTGAAGTGGGAGACCCTGACTCGACCAAGGAAGGAAGGAGGTTTGGGTGTGTGTATAGCGCGAAATAAAAATATTTCGTTGTTGGGTAAGTTGATTTGGGATTTGTTTCATCATACGGACAAATTATAGGTAAGAGTGGTCATGGCAAAATATAGAGACAGAAATGTTGCTAGTTTATTGCAAAGGTCAGGTTCTTATGTTCTGACTTCCTTGCGGAGAGCTTTTGAGGAGCTGTGCCCGGGGTTTCGATTCCAGTTGGGTGATGGCGAGGCCAACTTTTGGTTTGAGAATTGGTGTCATGAAGGGCCACTTGCCAACGAGGTACCTTTTTTTCATTTACATGATTTAACTTTACGTGTGCGGGATGTGTGGCAGGATGGGAGGTGGCATTTAGAACAACTCCATTCCTGGCTGTCAACAGAACTCCAGGCAAGAATCCTTAGCATGCAAATTTGGCTGCATCCCTCCGCGTCGGATGGCATTGTTTGGGAGGCCTCTACAAACGGTGAATACCTAGCTCGGTCAGGGTATCGGTGGCTGTGTCATAGGGATGTGGTCCTTTCCGGTGGGTGGCAATGGATTTGGAGGCTTCCATTGTCGGAGTCGATTCAATTTTTCTTATGGTAGGTTTGCCATGATGCTCTTCCCACTGGTGCCTTGTTGGTGCAACGACATGTAACTCCTGATGGGCTTTGTTTGAGGTGTAGAAATGAGGTGGAAAGTATTGCACATGTGTTGTTTCGCTGTGAACATGCGGTCAGATTGTGGCGTCTATTACATTTGGAGGAGGCGATCTGTTGGTGGTCGGGATCTTGGCCAAAGTGGATTAAGTTGTGCTTTCTGAGGTGCCATATCCTTCCACTCATTGCTTGTTGGGTTCTCTAGAAGATGCGTAATGAACGGGTTTTTAATGGGTGTGACTCTTCTGTGTGGGAGGCCTTACTTCGGGTCCAGGCTTTGCATGCTACCATGGTACGTGCTTTTGCGGTAGCTGATGAACACACACCACATGATGCGGGGCTTACGTGGGTCTCTTGTATCTTTGCTGAGGGGCTACAAACTAGTCTACATGTTGACGGCAGCTTCAATACAGCATCAGGTCAAGCAGGCATTGGTGGTCTTGCAAGAGACTCCAATGGTAGGTGGCTATGGGGGTTCTTTGGGGCGGTTGAGGTTGTCGATGCCCTTCATGTGGAATTACTTGCCATTCTTCATGGGCTGCGAATTGCTTGGAGCAGACGCACGCAGTCTGTGTTATGCATTTCGGACTCAGCTGTAGCGGTTGAGCTTGTTATGCATGATATCCAAAGTTCTCATAGATTGGCGGCTATCCTTTACTCAATTGAGGAGTTGGTGCATAGGCCTTGGACGATTCAGTTTGAACATTCCTTCCGAGAAGGGAATAAGTGTGCTGATCTATTGGCTAGACGGGGACAAATGCGAGGTCTAGAGGTGGAGGAACTTGTTTCCCCTCCACCTGAGGTAGAGTCGCAGGTGTTAGCGGACATAGCTGGAGGTCCGATCGTCAGATTGTAATTTTGTTTTTTTTTTCTTTGTCAGTACTTTACCAAAAAAAAAAAAGGACTTTAACACAACCTTGTACAAGATATCGTCACTTCCACTTGTATCAATATCATGTGTGGGTATGTGTTTTATTCTCTTGGCCATGTGTTGAAAGAATCTAGTGGAGCAATGGAGAACTTGCTGGATCGTGACATTGTTGGTTGGGCTTTACCTAGTTCAGGGGGCTCAATGTAAGAGAAAACTTTATGGGCCCAAGGAGATAATTCGGATTAGATACCATACAAATTCTGATTGTTTTACTAAAGTTTATATATATATATATATATATATATATATATATATATATATATATATATATATATATATATATATATATATAAATGCTAGTTAATAAGTTTAAAAGTGATTAAATATTTTATTTTAATATCCTAAAGATAAAATATTTAATGTGTTATCTTTTAAATAATTAAATGATTCTGAAAAGATATTTGATGAAAGTATAATTATGTAGTAGTTATATATATTTTGGTATCTTCAGAGTAATAATATTATTCCGAGTGGTGCCAGACATCTGGGATTATATTAACAAAGATGGCAGCGATGGCGTAGTTCTGATAGTAGTGGTTGTTGAGATGGTGATTTTAAAACTCACTTTGCTAAATGAGTTTTGTCCTTCTTCCTTACTCTCTTTAAACTTATATATAAATAAATAAAAATTAATTTTACAAAAATTAAAAAATTTAATTAAATACATTTATTTTTCATGATTTTTTTATTATAAAATATACAATATATTTTTAAAACATCGTTAATCATACTTATAATAAATAATATTCTCATTTATTATCTTATAAATATTTTTAAATTAAAAATATTAAATAAAGTTGACTTAATGAAACTTATTTATATTATATTTTGTTCAAAAGAAGTAACTATTTTTTTTCTTATTAATTTCAAGGGAGTTCTAATCCTCCTATTACTTTATAAAGAAGTTATTAAATAAAAAAAGTAAAATATTTAATGTCTTGAAACGATAAAACATATTTAATACTTAGAGTTTATTTGGATAAAAAATTTATTTAAGATGTGTAAAAAAAATTTGTTATAGGTCTTAAAATTTACTAACTTGTTCCCTTTGAATAAATACTTTTATTTAATTATACTTCACAACAATATTAAATAAAATTATTAGTCACATTCACCTAATTTTAATTTATAAAAAAATAAAATTAATAATAAGATATGATAAATCAATTATATATATAATCATAATTAAAAATTAAGAATCATAAATTTTAAAAATAAAAAATCTACATATTTTATAAAGTTGTGATTAATTTTTTATTATTATATACATATCAACAAAAAAATTATTTCATATGTACTATTTAAAAAATAAATAAGTTACGACGTTTTTATTTATTTATTTATTTATTTTTATAATAGGGAGAATTTAGATTTTGGGAGAATGAGAAAAAAACTTGGATAAGAAAAAAAATAGGAACAAAAAATTTTGGAGGGAGAAAGAAATATGATTATAACTAAAGTTTGTATAAACTAAAATCACTTCACTTTGCATAAAATAATAAATAAAAAAAACTCAATCCATAACCATAAAATTCTAAAGTGTTTATTTCTTTTATTTTTATTAACTTATAACTAAGTTTTGAAGTTCTTTCAAATTTTAATAAGTTGAAATTAAATATAAAGTTAATTATATAAATGATATATTTTTATGTCAAGCCAATTAATGAACTAAATGAGCTGAACGATGTATAATTCAATTTTGATTATCAAACTCAACCTTTAATTCAAGCTTAACTCATTTGATTCATGAGCCAAGTTCAATAAGTTATCTATCGAATCGAGCTTCAAACAATTTTTAAGTTGGTTCAGTTTATTTTTACTCTTAGCTATACTTATAAGATATTTTATAAGTTTATCAAAATACTCTCATAAGCACTTATAAAATAAGATAACTACAAGTAAGTTGTTCATGAACTCTTCTAAATGGGCCTTATTATACAAAAAATAAATAAATTAGTAAGCTTATTTTCAACTTATTTTGAGTTCTTAATTTATTTTTGGTGGGTCACTTAATGTCACTTAAAATTTAAGAACTTTCTTTATTTTTCCTCAATGTAACTTGAGTTCTTGATTCACTTTATGGATGTAATGACTCGACGAATCACTATACTTAATATAGTACAATTACTATGCATCAAAAAAATAAAGTATTCAATTACTCTAGGATTCACATTCAACACTACCTAGTCATTCATGCAACAAATATCTGTATAAGA
Organism: Cajanus cajan; assembly: GCF_000230855.2. NCBI lineage: Eukaryota > Viridiplantae > Streptophyta > Magnoliopsida > Fabales > Fabaceae > Cajanus > Cajanus cajan. The sequence goes on from NC_138525.1 coordinate 14,297,264, forward strand.
TGCATAAAGCATAAAATAATTCCTACGTATATGATTGGAAAAATTAAAACTCCTTATAAGGTTACATATATATCCTATACATATATACCATATACATCAAAGTGAAAAATACTAAAAGTGTAAAAGCCTATTTCCAGTCAAGCGTTTCTATACAAATATACTATATCAGAACTATACAACTCAAAAACTAGGTTATTTTTAGCATGACCCTCCACCAAACAAGTCATCCAACTTAATCATGTCTTATTCTCATACCAAGTATGATCGCTGCAATTCAACAACAACGAAAAAAAAAGGTAAACTTGTGAAAGAAACAACATAGTAACAAGTAATGACATCCTAACTTAGCAACACAAACAACTTAATTAAACCAATGGTTAGCTCAAAGCATAACATCAACTTCAATCATCATTCACAATTTACAATCTTTCTCAACACGAGCAACTTCATACACAACTTAACAACTTTAAACAACTAATGTGTTGTTACATATATCAACTTATGGAGATCTCTTACAATTGAGGTGAGCAGTTTAAATGTTGGGATCTTACCGAATCACAACGACTTACCTATCTTTTGTAGGCCAATTGTAGACAACTTCAGGCTAGTCAAGCACCTGTTTAACAATTTATTTTGATTTCTCAAGTTTCACTACTTAAACTAAGAAAGTCTAATACTATTGTCAAGGATAGAACAACTTGGGTGTAAGTCTATATGACCTTAACATACACAACTAAGCCTATTATGGAATTAGTCTACCAACTACCTTTCAAATACTGCACATCTTTCCAGTAACTAGTTAAGCATTTTACCCCTCGACTTCATACCTTACTTAATTGAGCACTTAATCAATATGACTTGACTTGGCCCCATATTATTCTACATAAAAACCTAGAGGAGATAACTCAAAAACAACTTCTCATTTAGGAGGCAACTTACTCATTGAAGAGTTTTCAACTTTGGGCTCTTGGAACACCACAACTTATATTTACACAATTAAATATTTTAATTTCTAAAACAACTTTACTCTCTTCTTGCTTTTATGTATCTTAACTTAAGCATGTATCACATGTTTATACAACTTACACAACTTAGTTAACTATCATCCACAGGTAACTTACAACTTAAAAACAATTTAAACATCATTGTACATTATCATAGATCAATACACAATGAACTAAAATCATACAATATCATATATCATATAAGTAATCAAGATATCAACATATCCTCAACACTTAGACAATTAAAGAACAAGTTTTCCTTCAACATATCCATGTCTGACGCCACCTAGTGCCTGGCATTGGTGAGTTAGAAAGCCTCTAGTTCACCCATGCCTAGTGCCATTCTACTTATGTTTGGCATAAACAAGACAGGGAGTCTTTGTGTCAATCACGCTTGGTGTAGCTAAACCTATGCTTGACGTTGTCCAAGTAGAGAGCCTCTACCTAATCCATGTTCAATGCCACAAAATCCACGTTCGATGTCGTCCAGGCAGAGAACCATTGACTTGGGTCATGTCTGATGTCACAAATCCTACGTCCAGTGTCACCAAGTCAAAGAGCCTCTCATTCCATGTTTAGTGTGACCCTATCAGAGACCTCTTAACTAAGTCATGCCCAATGCTACCAATCATGCACCTAATGTTAGTGCCCTTGACCTACATCACACCCAACACCAAGAAATTGTGCTCGATATGATGACGATTTTTGCGCTTGGCAGAATCGACTCAAAAACCTACAAATATAACATCTTAACCAACATACAACTTGAATCAATGTACATACATGATCAACAATTTAAATTCAACACAAGAAACAACATGTAATCATCAAAAACAAGAATCACCAATTCTCTTTAAAATAACTTCCAAGAATAAAACTCAAGACAAGTCATCTCTAATCTTGATTCAATAAAAAACAAACATCAATTTGGTGAGTTCAAACATAAATCAAGCATTACAACTCAACAAATTTCTCTTACCTTACTCCAAAAGCAAGAAAAGGGAAGGAAGAATGAAAGTTCCTAGGGTTGTCATATGACACACTCAACCTCAAATTCTCAACTCTCAAGCCTTGAATCTCCAGTCTACCACTACTAATCAGTTACACGAAAGGTAGGGATGACAAATAAACCCGTAGCCGTCCCGACTTTGACGGGGAATACCCGGTTTGACCGGGTACAGGTACGGGTAAAACTCGATAAATTAAACCGGGTACGGGTACGAGTATAGGTATATACATACCCGCCTCGTACCCGTACCCGTATCCGATTTAATTATATTAAAAAAATAATATTTTATTATGTGTAATTATTTATTATAATGTGAAATATTTATAGTTGTGAAATTATTAAGAAATCTCTTGATTAAAATATGAGATAAAGAAATAATCTAAATATAATTATAATATAATAAAAAAATAATTTAAAAATATTATATATTTTTTTTGTAAAAAAAAATAATTTTTTACGGGTACGGGTACGGGTATACTCGATACCCGACGGGAACGAGGATGTGAATGAAAATCACATACACGACAGGTACGGGTACGGGTACGGGGATGAGTTTGTGTCGCAGGGACGAGGACGGGTATCATAAAACCCGTACCCGACCCGCCGTGTTGCCATCCCTAACCAAAGAGCTTAGGTACTTTGTGGGGTCAGGAGAAGAAAAAGATTCTCATCAGCTCTATAGTTTTTCTCTCTAACTTCTCTCTAACTTTTCTTAAGATACAAATTTATGAAATCACGTCTTAAGAAAAACTGTAAATACCTTTCGCTAAACTTGGTTAACTTGACTTAAACAAAAACTACTATAGAAATAAATTAACTCTCAAGGATCTCTTACCTCTTAGAACTCTAAAAAACAATAATACAATATATCAACATTAAAACACAACAAAACATATAATTATATAATAAAGCATATAAATCATTCAGTGTTACGATGGACTCCAATTTTTTATTTTGATTTTGATTTTGATTTAAGTGATAATAATAAAAATATTTTTAATTAATAAAAACCAAATTTTGAAGGTTCTGAGAGTGGTTCTTACACCATATTATTTACGTTAACAAGCTCTAATAGTAAAATTTATAAGAACTTGTTCTTATATTTAAGAACCCTTATTAAAAATGACCTTAAAGATATATGAAAACTTAAAATTATATTATGATTCTGATTGAGTAAACCTCTTTTGAAACACTTCTAAAAGAAAAAAGATAGGAGGAAAAATGAAGATGAGTACTTCTCCATAAATTAAAATGAGCTTACACATAAATTAAAAATAAAATTTTAAAATTTGTGATGAGAAAACTTTTGCAAACTAAAATATAAAAATAACTAATTTTAATTTATAGAAAAATTAATTTTATTTTTTCTTCTTATTTTTCTCTTCTTAAACGTACTTCTAAAAAAATTTCCTCAAATAAACTCAACATTTGCATATCAAAACTTCCATCCCTTAATGTACAAAATATGTCAATTTTTCATCACAAGAGAGGGTTAGACTTATGGATGTAAGTCTGGATATTTACAACATGCAAGGACATGTTTTAAAAGATACATGAATATTATTTACAACATGCAAAAAGTGAAGGTTCTAAAAGTTAGGAATAAAAAATAATGATCGTTAAATTTACATGAATATAAACACCGTTAACCCATAACAAAGTGAAAATAAAAGATACACTTTTAAAAAATAATATATAAATTAATAATATATTTTATAATATAATTATAATAATTGTTATGTACGATAAATTTACTAATTTTATAATAATTATTTTAAAGGTTATATAAATGATAACTATTTTTATTACTTATAGGTATAAATTACATTGAAAGTATATATTTATTAAACTCTTTTTGTACTTTTTTCCTTAAACCAGAAAACTAAAATAATAAAAAATTTATGATAAATAAATACTATTATATTTTTTAAATGGATCTAGCAAGTGAGAATGTTTTTTTTTGAATTATTAAAATTGACTTAACTATAATAGACCGGCAGAAGTTGAGATATAGTATATTCACAAGATATAAATATTGATGTCGTGGTTATTTTAATGAATAAAAAAATTATTAGTTAATAAAGTGTATTGATTGATCACGGAGGTGGGAATCAATTACATCTAAAGTAAGTTTAAATTATTTCCTTGAACGAGGTTTTAAATATCTTTTACATAATATAATTTTATTCCGATCAGATAAGTCTATTAAGTAATTAAATATATATTATTAACACGCAAGAAAAAAGGAATGGTGTCTGGGATAAAATATGACGTTCATGTGACGAAACTAGAAGTGGAAGATAGTAGAATATATATATATATATATATATATATATATATATAAAGTATGGTGTATCATAGTATACCAATATCCAGATATAAAGCATGGATTATTATCCGCCCAATCATTTTGCTTAAACACACTAAAGTGCTTCTTGAAAGTTGGCCTAATAAACTGCACCTCTTTCTGTTTCTGCCTACTTTGCTTCAAAACCAAACAAATCAAGTGTTAGAGTTCGAGGAGCACAGCCAAGATCATGAGTAGTAGCACCATGCCAAAAAAATTGTTGCTCACATCTTTGTGCATCCTCTTTCTGTCCCTTCCAATCCACATGTCACCACCACATGATGTCAGAGTCGCACAAAATTTCAGAACTAGTAGTGGCCACAGGACCAAAGGTGGTGGTGGTGGTTCATCCAAAGGTTGCCACAACAACAAATTGGACGCAACACCAACACCATGTCAAAATTCAACAACCATTCAAGCAGTTCCAACTCCAAGTCCAACTTCACCCCCTCTTGTTTTTGCAGACCAAAGACTTGAAGTGGTGTATCCAATAATCCAAAAATTCAAGTCCCTCATCACCTCAGATCCACTAGGAGTGACCAGAACTTGGGTTGGATCAGATATATGCAGCTACAAGGGCTTCTACTGTGACACCCCACCAGACAACAATTCTGCCACTGCTTTGGCCTCTATTGACTTCAATGGTTTTCAACTATCTGCTTCCACTCTTGATGGCTTCATTGACAACCTCCCTGATATTGCTCTCTTCCATGCAAACTCCAATAACTTTGGTGGCACAATCTCACCAAAAATCTCCAAGCTCCCTTACCTCTATGAGATTGATGTTAGCAACAACCGATTAACCGGTCCATTTCCCTCTGCTGTTCTAGGCATGAGCACTTTAACATTCTTGGACATAAGGTTCAATTTCTTCTCTGGGGCAGTTCCACCACAAGTATTCACACAGAACCTTCAAGTCCTTTTCATAAACAACAATATTTTCACTCAAGGGTTGCCTGATGATTTAGGCTCCACTCATATTCTCTTGCTCACTTTGGCAAACAACAAGTTCATGGGTCCAATCCCAAGAAGCCTTCCCAAAGCACTAGCCACTCTCACTGAGGTGTTGCTACTCAACAACCAGTTAACCGGCTGCTTGCCCTATGAGATTGGTTTTCTTGAAGAGGCCACAGTGTTTGATGTTGGCAACAACATGTTGACAGGTCCTTTGCCTTTGTCTCTAAGTTGCCTTGAGAAAGTGGAGGTGCTGAATTTTGGTGGTAATCTTTTGTATGGCATGGTTCCAGAAGTGGTGTGCGCAGGGTTGGTGAACTTGGTCAACTTTTCATTATCAGATAACTATTTCACTCATGTGGGGCCACTGTGTAGGATGCTGATTCAGAGAGGGGTTCTTGATGTTAGGAACAATTGTGTTCCTGATCTTCCCTTTCAGAGATCAGTGGTTGAGTGTGCTGAGTTCTTTGCAACACCAAGGATGTGTCCATTCATGTGGTTTCATAGTCTCATCCCTTGTAAGCTTCCATTTCAACATTCCATTCCTTAGGTGCCTAAGGCATTATTTGGGTTGCAATTCTTTTTGTAACTTTCCTTTCTTTACCTTTTCTGTGTAATGTATAATTGGAACTGAACTTTGTGATGGTCCATCCATGTTCTTATTAATTGTTTCTATATTTCAAGTCAATGCGTGGAGATGATAAATTATTACTTCCAATTCCAAGTTATATACCATAGCCATTGTATCATGATTTTCTGTTTTCCAATTGGGAGGGTCGGAGAACTCAGCAATGCTATATGGCAGTTTAAAACTTCCATCTAGTCATTGAAATTTGTACCATGAGTCATTTTGGTTACACCATGCAAAAGTAAATTTAGTGTTTTTTTTTTCGTAAAGTAAATTTAGTGTTTTATTTCATTAATTATGGATGGTTGACTGATAATTTTGACTTTCAAATATGTGAACAAGAGTTTGATCTTCAAATTTTTATGAAAAAACACCTATGAGGGGATGTTAACTTCTAAATAAACCTTAATACATTGAAAATTAAATTTATTTTTTTTTCCATTAGGGAATACTCTAAGTTCTCAAACAAAAGTTATTTCTAATTTTAAAATTTACAAATTGTTTTGATGAAATTTATATTGTTAAAAATAGAATTAGAAATGACAATTTTAAAAAAATAAATTTCTTAACTCATGATAAAGTCAATAACTCATATGAGTAATCAAATTCGTGACATATTAACTTTAAGAAACGAATATTTTACAATGTGTAAATCAATTAGAATAAAGTTGTTATAACTTAAGTAGTAATTTTAAGTTGAATTTCTAAATATGTAATTACTTAAAATATTTTAAAAAAAAAGTTTTATCGTCTATAATAGTTTTATCTAATTTTGTCTTTAATAGAAAATATATATGATATAAAAAAAATTAAGAACTAAATTGATTTTGATGTTTTACTCAATCAATTTGTTACAGGGGATTTATTAGTTTGTCGACTAATTAAACCTTGTCCGGTAATATGACTACTACCCAGCAGGCTGTATGTGATGGCAAACGAACTGTGATCAAATTCAACTTGCACTAGTTGTGCTGAAGATCAAAACCAAAACTTTGATACCTCAAACATATTATTATACTATTTAACAATTATGCAAACGTTAACATTACAATGTTGTCAAGAAAAGACTCTCCAACAATTGAAAAGGAGAGAATCTACATTGCGAAGAAAAGGAGCTTTCCCAAAGCATATGGTCCTAAATTTGTGTAAATTGCTCACGATCCTAAAGCCACACTTGTTTTTCTTAGCTACCACACTTTTTTTTTTCTTCCACACGATGGTCGTATAGCTAATGCCCCGGTCCCTCATGCACAAAAAGTAACTCACATGGCAAGTGAAGTAAAGACAAATTAGTGAAATTACAACATTTCTTGTATGGTTTCTATTCAAATGTTAATTTATTAGTACACAGCATAACTTTCGCAATCTTATGTAGCACTGATTGATCAGACATTAATTCAGACAGTTTTCTGTTCATTTTGACAAAAGAAAAAAGAAGAGAAAATCGAGGGAATTAATGAAAGCAAATTAACTCAACTGCTCCCATAATTTGGAATAAATTGATGGGCAACGAATGCAGTTCTGCATGGCCATGCGTTCCAGCTCAAAAAGAGACCATAAAATAAATGCACAATATTATAATTAACACTAACAGTGTGATATAATTCATCGAACCAGCCTTGTCACTAGGCACTGTTGTTCGTTTTCTAAGGTTCTTAATGTCAACGGATAGTTGCAAATAACCCAAGTGGGAAGCCTTTTCCTTGTTTTTTTCCCTTAGGAAATCAATTTTATATATGAACATGACACAAAGATAAGAGTGGATTATGTTTGTGTACGACTTGACATTAACAATAAATGAATAAACCTGTGATTCATTTGCTAGACTCTTTGAGGGACACATTTTTAAATGATAATGTTGCATTTCGGAGAAAAAGGGTTTGAAGGATTATCTCCAACTCCAAGCAATTGATAAATTTAGGTAAAGAAATGATAAGCATACATTCTCTAACACTTTTTTCATGTTAATATTCTCCTTACAATCGGTTGAAAATTACAAAATTTAATAATTTTATTATTAAATCAAGAGACTCATTAGTATACTGTATTAGAGAAAATGTCGTCTTTCTCATACCCATTATAAAATGAGCATTTTTGGAACAACATGGAGAAGCCGGCTTAGTGGGTTAATGGGAATGGCGAGGGTATGTTTGTGGGGTACAACGTACAAGTGATTTTGCCGCAGCACAGAGCCAGTTGTAGAGTTAGGTGAAGCAAGGATTTTTAAAATAAACATAAAAATACTAAACCAACCGCTCCAAAGGCAAAGGACCATAACATAACACTTTTTGTTGTCATGTTTATTTTTATTGGTTTGGAAAATTTTAAGGTTATTTATGCCTTTTTCACTTGCCATTCAACTTGTGTGATTAATTGGGCCTGGGTTGACCCGCTTTTACAACATGTACTGTGGATGTTACAAGCTTTTCTACTATGTACGTAATAATAAATCACCAAACCTAGGAGCATAAGCAAAAGCAGCAAAACAACTCAGATTTTATTTGACCAGGATGTATATGTTATTTGAGTAACCAGAAAATTCTAGGATGGAATTCAATAATTGTCTTGTGTATGTAAGTTATGATTATTAAATATAATAAAAATCATTTTCACTATAGAAGTGCGTCATCAGAAAGTAGGAAAAGAAAAAAAAAATGCAGCACAGAAGAAGTGAAACATAGGAAAGGGTAAGAAAAAAAAGGAAAAAATAAAAATGAAATTCAAATAAATTATTAACCACATAAAATAAGTTTAGTAATAAGAAAGAAGAAGACGTTTGGCAATTGACATAAAAGAAGAAGAAGGACACATGGCCTAATTTTGGGCTTCACACAAGGAACCAGGCCCAGCCCAAGTGAAACGCGACATCATAAATATGCTTGTTTGTCGCGGCGAGAAATAGTGCAGAAGAACGTGCTAGAACTAAGTAGATTTATAAGGTGCATTATTTGCATTCTATTCATTTGCATTCTATTCATTTGCATTGGTCGAAGCACTTATATTCATAATTCATTTTATGAACCAAAACGAACCATAAATTCCATTCAGATTGAATTAAAATGAAAGGTAATTAATTAGCTATGACATATTCATAGTTTAGAATCAAAGTGACAGAGACAGAGAATATTAATAATACAAGAGAAGAGGAAACAAAGAAAAGAATCGCATGATGGACTCGGAGATGGTGGAGGCGGAGGCGCCATCGCAGCCGCAGGCCTCCAGTTCCGGCCAAAACGACGCCGTTCGCGATTTGCTCACATTGGCTCGCCACCTCATCACTCAAGGCAAACCCTCCCAGGCCCTCCAAGCTGTAATTTTTCTTCATCTTTTTCATTTCAATTATTAATTTTCATATTTTTTTCTCTTTGATTTTTTTTTTTTTTTTTTTTTTAAGTATTTGGGGTTCGTTTGTTTGCGTTCTGTGCCTAAATGTTCACCTTTCTAGCGAAACTGGGCTAGTCTGCAAAACACGCTCTAGGGTTGGAAATGAAACTCGTTTTGAAGTTGTTGTGGAATGAATGAATGAATCACTGTTTTATAAGTTGCTAAATTAATGAAATTGAGAAAAATTAGGGATTTTTTATTTTGGGGGAAAAAATTAGGGATATTTTATATGCTAGTGTTTTACTAACCGGTATTAAGATACTTCCGATTTGAATTTTCATTTGCAATTTGTTGTGCAGTGTCAATTTGCTGCAAATTTTAGCATGCGCCTGCGAATTCTTTGCCTTTCTATATATTAATAAGTTTCATTAGTCAAATTTCGCATTTGGGGGATTTTGAATTTTGATACTGGGATATCTCACTTGTCTTGTGTGCCAATCTCCCTTGAAAGCTTTGCTTTAGGGTGTGTTAGATTTTATTTTGAAATCAATTGACATTAATTGAAGTTGGTTAAGAAGTATTTAAACTGCATCCTACCGATTGAGGCTGACATTAGGCATCGTGGGATTTTCTAACACCTACTCCTCTACATATGCTTACAAGAACAAGCGAAAGATAGACTATAAACTGATACTATAATGGCATTATGTGAAGTCTGTTTGATCTCGCATCAACTAAAGATATGATCTATGATGTGCTTATATTGGCATTGTGAAGTGCTTATAGTCCAAATTTAATTCTAAGATGGTGAAGCAGTTGGTGGCAGCTTCCCTTAATTAATTAGCCCTGATTACTTGCTTTATATAACTTAGTTTTCAGGAAATAAATGTTTATTTGTAGTTACTCTTTCAAAAAGATGGCAAAAGTAGGTGATTATTTCTTCAAAATAAGATGAACCGATTTGGATGGGCTTATTTTGGATTTGAAATAGATAATGAGAAACCACACTGACTGTGCTTTTGAATGAAAAAAGAAGGATTTTTTCTTGCACTATAAATGCTAATGCTACTCATTCTTCTCCTGCACTTCTGTGTGGGCAGTCCAACTTCTTGTAGGAGTGGAAAAGACAAGTGTTGCGTATCTCTGTTTTGTGCTTAAATCATAAAAAAAAAATCCCCATGAGTACCAAATTACGTATCTCTGATGAAAATGTGAGATAATCATTCAACTCCTAAACATTTCGAACTTCCCCAATTTGTAGGACTTTGGAGGATTTTAAACATCTAAACAATGGTAAGTAAACTTATTAATTAATCCCTGTACATTTCCCTTCTCCCTTTATTTTAATTAGATTCTTTCCCCTTCTTTCCTCTCCCACTCCCAGACTACCAAAATTGTGTTTACCTAAATAGACATTTAAATGATTTGAGGTACATTGCGCAGAAACATAAGTTCATGCTTTTTTAAAAAGTCTTTGCTTGCATCATCAAAATTGATTTCTTGTTACATACTTACCATGTTTAATCAAATCATGACACTTGGTAGGAGGTTTTTTTTTTTTGTTGTTGTCATACATTCCAAGAGGTCATATTTTCACTGATGCATTGTCAAACACAGTTCATTTCTCCAATATTAAGAATGGCTTGGTGACATGACATGACATGTGACAGTTTTATCTTTGACATCAATGTCTCTAAAACCTAGATAATAAAAAGTGATGTGGATTTGTGGATTCTACCATTCAAGCATTCCATCAAGGAAATTGCTTGATGTGGTGTGTGAAACATAAATCATGTTAGCAGAAGGTGCATTATGCTTGCCAGAAGAGAAAACATAAATCTGCACATTGTTTTGGTGGATGATAGTATTTATCTATAATTGGAACAGGTGGTTGTAGCAATGAAGAGTAGAGGTGGTGATGAAGCTGTTTTCCAGTCCCTGCATCGTGCTCGTGAGCTGTATAGAAATCGACTGCAAGAGAATGCTGCAGTCGATCAGCTGGCTTCTTTGTTTGCTGAGTGTGCTATTGCTGAAGCTCAACCTGTAATGATTGAACCACCTGCCAATAGCAACATTAGCAGTCCATTATCAACTACCCCAGATGCTCATGGAACTTCCATACTGGCTGAAAGTGGCAGGATGCAAGTAGTGTTGGATGCAGTTTCTGATGGAAGCAGCTTCATCTGTTTGAAGTGTGGAGGGCTTGTTAGTAACCATCGCAAAGATGAGCACTATGCATACTGGTGTTGTTAATCACAGTTCTTTCTATAAGGTTGTTGCCCATCTTCCATGGTGATGCTACTTTTTTGTGCATCTTTAAGATGGAATGAGCGAACATCTGAGTTCTGAATGCCTTATACTTTGATCTTGGGGAAAGTGTTGCTATGCTACTGTCATAGTGAAGTGAATTGCCAAACTTTGTTTCCTTTGAAGACTTCAATGCTATAAACCATACCAATACAGAATTGTCTCGGTAAACTTGGGTGTCCAAGTTTGGGCCATCAGTACCTCATGTAATCTTTAGTTTATTTTTGTGTTCTTTTTGAGTTGATATGTTTTATTAATAATTATAAAAGTAATACTTGATTTTCACTGTTTTTCATTTTCCAGAATTCACAAAAGAATTGGTGAAAATTAGCACTATTTTTCGTTCAGCATTAGGTTGAAAACGTCTTAGTTAAGATATCAAGTGAAAATAGAATGTCTTTTATTTTTTTTTTATAGTAATTATGATTAAAATTTCCACTATATAAAATTTAGAATAGATATATTGTAGAGATCATATTTTGACGAGACTGTTTTAAGTTGATTTATTTCAATGCGAGTGTTTTTAAATATTTTCTTGATCTCTCAAATTTTATAATTTTTATTTTATTTTATGAAATTTTAATATTTTTTAAAATTATCAATAATTAAATTTTTTTATTATAATAGAAATTAGTAAGTAATTTGTGAGTACGTACATATGTTTTTTTTTTTTAATTATTTGTGAAATGAATATAATTTAAAAATCTCTATATTAAATTAGAATAAAATATATAAGAATAAAATAATAAGGTGAAAATGTGTAGAAAGAAAGATAAATATGATGCGAACTTTTATATTAGGCAAAAAAGTGATTTTGGTCAAGCCCTCGATCTTGGTCAATGTTTGGACTATAAGTCCATCAGAATTATTAGGGTTATTATATATTTGAGATATTATTTTCTTTGATTTTTGTTAGACATTGAAAAAAATGTCTTGGTGAATTAAGGAGGGAAAATGATTATAAATTATCTTTAATTTTGATTAAACGATGTAAGACTTTTAAACATATTAGAATATAGGTTGTCTTCAAATTTTTGAATATGTCATGTTCAAGACATTTTTAATATTAGTACATGACTATTAAGAGTTAAAAATGACAATAATTTATTTCTCTTTATTGTATCATCTAGTCAATACTAAATTTTACTAAAAAAAAATAGTAATCCCAATTTTTACATGTGACATAATATAGAAAAGTCTTATAATGTAAATTTGTTAGCTTATTCATTATATATGTATTGACACACATATATACACATATAATATATAAACAAATTGTCAATTTATTAAGCATTATCATCTCTCTTTTTTAATTAGTAAATTTCTTGTAACCGTATTATCTTATGATGATTATCATCTTCACTTTTCTTTGTTATCTCTTTCCATAAATATCATATCTTAATAATCTTTTTATAGTCATCGTATTTTAATTTTTTAGTTTTAGTTAAAATATACCTAATAAAATTGATAACATGTGTAAGTAAAATATTCCAAATTTTATAGGTGTGAGCAATTAAGAAAAGTTAAAAATGTGATTTTGCTAGCCTAAGTAACAATAAACAACTAAATTTTGAAATGACTAAAATATCACAACTTTAATATTTGAGTATGAGAGTGAACATTTTCTCTTTCCTTTCTTTTTTGTTTGTAACTATTTTATAGCTAAATTTTAGGCATATCCACTAAGCTCTCTCTCTCTTAACATTTTATCTTAGTGGCTTTATTTTTTTGTGATTGAATTATCTTATGGTGAATATGATTTTTAAATCTCGTAATCTAACTATTTCATTATTTTTTTGTGAAAATTTTATATTTTAAACTATAATTATAAAATACTCATAATCTTTTAAATAGTTTTGAGTTTAGTTGCTTTATTTTCTTAAAATAGAGTTATCTTCTAATGAAAAAGGTTTACAAATCTCATAATTTTTTTTTTTTGTAAGTGACATATTTAAATTTTTTAGATAATTTGATAAATTTAAAAAGGTTTTATATTTCAGTGTTAAGGTTTAGGATTTAAGAGTTTAGGGTTTAAGAGTTTAGGGTTTACAATTTCAAGAGTTTAGAATTTTAAAGTTTAGGCTTTCAGGTTTATTTTAGTGGCTTGATTTTCTTGATGGAATTCTTTTTTGGTAAAAATAACTTCCAAATCTCGTAATTTTTATAGCCATATATTGTTTTGTAATTGACATATTTGAAATTTTAATTTTTTTAAGATAACTTTATAGATTAAAAAGTTTTTTTTATAATATCTTTTGGTGAAAAGGATTATAAATTTTGTAATTATTTTGTAACTAACATATTTAAAATTTAAAATTTTAGATAATTTAATAAATTAAAAATTAGTTTTATAATAGAATTATCTTCCATTAAAAATGATTTACAAATCTTGCAATTATTCTAGTATTTTTTTGTAACTAACATTTGTAAAAAAAAATTTAAATTTTATATAATCTGATAAATTAAAGAACGTTAAAAAATTTTAACATAAATTTTACTAAAAAAAAAACTTTAGTAATCCCAATTTTTACATATGACATAATATATAGAAGTCTAATAATGTAAATTTACTAGCTTATAATCAATAATGATAATAATGTATTTTTATTTCGATTGATTTTTATTTATCAATCTAAATGTTGTTGTTGCATTCCCAAGTGAACATTTTCCTTCTTTCAATGAGTTAAATTTTTTGTTCTATTATTAAACATGTTTAGACTTTTGCTCTTATATATAGGGTGAGAAAACTTACACATGTTTAGACTTTTGCTCTTATAGGATGAGAAAACTTACACGAGTGTACATAAGACTCTCATTTAGAAGTTCTAGAAGGATATACATGAAGGTGATATTTATTGTATTCAAACTTTTGTTGTTGAAAATTACAAAAACTACATGACATGCAAACACAAGAACAAATTTGCCTTCTAGTTTGGTACTAAAGTAGTTTCAAGCTAATGAATTTGTTTTGTTGTCCATATTCCAAATATTGTTGGTGGTGGTTTAGACAATTGAGACAGAATATGAAAATGAGAGTTCATAAATAAAAATATGTTTTTATACAATTTAAGGGAACGCAAAATGGAAATTTTGGGCATGTGTTAAAATCACATCAAAAGCAAAAATTGTTGACATGGATAAATCAAATTACATTAGGAATACAAGTTGGGTTTATAATCCAACTACTCCCCAACAAAAAAAAATTAAAAATGAATTACCAAAAAATAATGATTTAATAGAAATCCAAATTGTTTCATGAGCCCAAAACCATACCATAATTTCTTAAATTAATAAAATGCATAGTTTTTGCACTCACGTAAACCTGATAGACCATTTTTGGAAATAGAAAAATTTGCAAACAAAAGATGAATCAAAATCAATCGTCAAAGAAGAAAAATGAAAGTGTTTTAGGCACCACAGCAGATGGTAGGTCCTCAATAGCCACGTGGTCACAACTTTGATTTCTAGAATGCATTATTCTATAAATAATGAAAATGGTATGAAGCAGTCTACAATGCGTAAAAGGTATTTTGATCATCGAAAAAATTTCTTCTTTGTGATACTCACAATTGAAAATATCAAACTCTTTGGAAGCGTGGGTAAGATGAAAGACTCTACCTTTGAAAAAATAGGATTTTTGAAATTTAATTTTTTTGCAACTATTTTTTTTCATCAAACTACATTGATAAAACACTTATATAATCTGTCTTTACATTTTAGTTTTGCAATGCAACTTTGGTTGTAGTTTACGCAAAACATGACTAATAAATTTCACGTAGTTTCTAAAATTTTTCCCAAGAAAAAACTTGTAAAATCAATGTGATGGTGGTCAATAAAAGAATAGATAGAAAAGGAAGACTCAAGGAAAAAGATGATAAGATAATTTTCACACACTTTATTGAAAAAGGTAGTATGATATATATACAACCTACACGTCCTAATCATAGAGAAAAGGATAAAATGAAATAACAGAAAGGTAACACCTTAGCATATTCTAGAATGCAAGTAACAAAATACAGTTGTAAAGCAAAATAGAAAATAAAATTAAGTTTGATTATGGTCTTGTGTTTCTTTTAGCTTCCGACAAGTTAGAGGTTCAAATAGATCATGAAGCTCAAGCTTGGAAATATTAGTGTGAAAAAGCTTCGGAGGTAAAGTCTTAATGAACATATCTACAACTTCGGAGGTAAAGTCTTAGTGAACATATATACGAGTTGATGCGAAGAAGAAACATGAAGAATTTTCATTAGGTCAGAAAAGAGTTTGTCTCGAACAAGGTGGAAACCAATTTCCAAGTGTTTAGTCCTTTTGTGAAACACTGAATTAGTAGCAATGTAAAGTGCACTTTAACTATCACAATATAAGACATGACATTTATCACAAGGAACTTGCAAGCCGTGGACTAAATAAACAAACCATTGAAGCTCACAAGTGGCAGACACGAGGGCTTTATATTCTTCCTCAGTAGAGGATCGGGAGATAGTGGATTGTTTTTTCATTTTCCATGAAACTAGGGAGCTTCCTACAAAAGAAAAATAGTAGCTGGTGACGGAATGACGGGTGTCAACACACGTGGCCCAATCAGCATCACTAAAACCAAGTAATTGGTAGGAAGAAGACCTACTAAAGAAGAGGTCCTTGCCAGGACATGTCTTGAGATAATAAACAACTCGCATTGCAGCCTGAAAATGGGATTGAGTGGGTGAAACCATGAATTGACTAAGTTGTTGGGTTGTAAAAACAATATCTAAACGGGAACTGGTGAGATATATTAGGCGGTCAACCAAGCGTTTATAAGGCAGGGGATCATCAAGAGGGGCACTGGAATCTTGATGAAGACACAAAGAGTTATCCATGGGTGTGGAACAGGATTTGAAATTTAGAAGAGTTGCATCTGTAATGAAGTCCAGGCAATATTTTTATTGACATAAGGAAATACCAGAAGATGAGTGAGCAACCTCTATACCCAAAAAACACTTCAATTGACTGAGGTCCCTGATATGAAAATGAGAACTCAAAGAATGTTTGATCTAATTAATGTCAACAATTGAATTTCCAACCAGAACAATGTCATCAACATAAATGATCAAAGCTGTGAAAGAGGAACCTATTGCCTTAGTAAAAAGGTTGTGATCAGCATGAGCTTGCTTATAGCCAAATGATAGTAACAAATTGGATAGTTTTGCAAACCATTGGCGACTAGCCTACTTCAAGCCATATAGAGATTTCTTCAATTTGCAACAATGTGAAGGTGGATAACCTTGGAGTCCCGGAGGGATAGTCATGTAGGGAGAGACGTCTTCCGTGAGATCGCCATAAAGGAAAGCATTGCTGACATCAAATTGTTGCATGTGCCGATTGTTAATGGGGGCAATGGCCAGAACGACACGGATAGTGGTCATTTTAACGACAGGAGAGAAAATCTTTAGGTAGTCAATGCCTTCGATCTAGGAGTAGCCTTTGGCTACTAATCATGCCTTATAATGTTCAATATTACCATCAGGGCCACGCTTGACTTTGTAGAACCACTTGCAACCAATAGGTTGCACATTGGGAGGGGTTCAGACTATATCCCAGGTGTGATTAGAGACTAGGGCTTGTATCTCAACTTTCATGGCTTTTTGCAAACAAAATTTGGTGGTAGCCTCATGGTAGGTGGTGGGCTCGTACTCAGAGGATAGACTCGTGAGGTAATGAGAATGAGAAGGAGAAAGACGAGAATAATCAAGAGAATCATGAATAGGATAAGATACCTTTGAATAAGATTGGTGGGAATGCGTTGAAGTAGGGATGGAATCTTGGGCCAAGCACGACACTCACAATCGGCAAGGTAAACAGGACAGTGATGAGGACGATTTGAGCGATAGAGGGGTTAGGGTTTTGGTGTAGATGGTAGATTAGTGTGGTTAGGGGAATGAGTAGGGAGATCACAGGAGGTAGGGTAAGATTGAATGTGGGCTGTAGATTGCAGAGATGTGATGTTGGACTGGGTAGTATTAGGCTGGATGTGAGGGGTGTTGTAATTAGAATTGGGTGTGTCAAAGAAATTGGGTTGAAAGGGGTGGTGAGTATTAGGTTGGGAAGTATTGCGCTGGCAAATTGGGCTAATTTTTGTAAATGGAAAAACTGTTTCATTAAATAAAATATTTCGGGAGACAAAAATCTCTTTTTTATTTAGATCAAGAATGAGATATCCTTTGGTTCTTGTTTGATATCCTAAAAAAAACACCACGTCTAGCACGAACATCAAATTTTAGACGAGGAAGGTTTGTGAAAGCATAGCGCAAACAACCAAAAACTTTTAATATAGAAAAATCTAGATTTTGCTTGTATAATAATTCAAAAGGAGTTTTATTTTCAATGATAGGGGGTGAAGTGTGATTTATTAAATAAATAATGTGTTTTACAACATATGACCAATAATGTTTTGGGAGTTGAGATTGAAACATAAGAGCCCTAGCAACATTAAGAATGTGTTGATGTTTTCTTTCAACTCTACCATTTTGTTGAAGAGTATAAACACAACTTGTTTAATGAATAATTCCTTTAGATGCAAAAAAATCTTTTTGAAAAAATTCAGGGTCATTATCTGAGCGTATGCATTTAATGGGGATATTGAATTGATTTTTAATTAAAATAACAAAATTTTGAACATGTGTTCTAACTTCCTTTTTGGATTTGAGAAGGAATGTCCATGTATCATGACTAAAATCATCCACAATGGTTAAAAAATAATTGTGACAACAGACATAAGATTGAGAAAAAGGACTCCAAATATCCATATGAATTAAATAAAAAAAATTTGAGGCTTTATTAGAACTTGGAGAATATGATAAATTTTTTGTTTAGCTAGGTGACAAATATCACAATTCTAATCAACATGTCTTGAAATAAAAGGAAAATTAGCATGAAGGATGTTAAGGCGAGTTCTAGAAAGGTGACCAAGTCTAAAATGTCAAAGGTTGGAGTTGGTAATAGGTGGAGTGGAAAAATTGTTGATGAATGTAGCTTTGGGAAATGTATGTTTGTAATCCGTGTTCACCTCCAAGTGATACAATCCATGCTTCAACTTGGCCAAACCAATCATCTTCAATGACTTCTTTTCCTGTATTTGACAATGAGAATTAGAAAATTTAAGTGTGTAGTTGGAAGAAGAAGACAAAAGATTAGGAATTAAAATCATATTAAATTTGAAATTTGGCACATAACAAGTGCCGATGGGATAAGGACGTAGATTATCAAGCTACTCCCACATAGATTTGAGAGCTGTAAAATAATTTATAATAGAATAGGAGCCTTGCCTAAGACCATGTATCTCCTCCTAGAGCTCTACGATGCAGAGTAAATCACTCTAAGAAAATCATTCACAGAGATCTGTCCAGATGTCTATGGCACGATCAAGGAAGATGATGCTTTGTGCAATGAGTGGTGACCAAGAATTTAGCAGCTAGGACATTACCAAGGTGTTACAACGTTCCCAAGAAGGATAGGACGGATCATTAACATCTGGTGTAGGTATGGTGCTAGTTAAGAAACCCATCTTGTTCTTAGAGATTAAAGCCATTCTAATTGAACGGGATCAGGAATGATAATTGCTACCATTTAGTGCTGGAATAACAGAGCTAGAAGATGGGTTTTCACTAGGATGAATATGATATGGACTTGAGGGATCAACATAAGGGTCAGGAATTATATCTGACATTTTGATAGGAGAATCAATAGAGCTCCAAAGGGGGGAGCTCTGATACCATAAAAGAAAAGACAGAAAAGGAAGGCTCAAGGAAAAAGATGATGAGATGATTTTCACACATTTTATTGAAAAAGACAATATGATATATATACAACCTATATGTCCTAATCATATAGAAAAGGACAAAATGAAATAATAGAAAGGTAACACCTCGACATATTCTAGAATGCGAGTAACAGAATATAGCTGTAAAGCAAAATAGTAAATCACGCTAAGAAAATCATTCACGGAGATCTGTCCAAATGTTTATGGCACGATCAAGGAAGATGATGCTTTGTGTAATGAGTGGTGACAAAGAATTTAGCAGCTAGGACATTACCAAGGTGTTACAACGTTCCCAAGAAGGATAGGACGGATCATTAACATCTGGTGTAGGTATGGTGTTAGTTAAGAAACCCATCTTGTTCTTAGAGATTAAAGTCATTCTAATTGAACGGGATCAGGAATGATAATTGTTACCATTTAGTGCTGGAGTAACAGAGCTAGAAGATGAGTTTTCACTAGGATGAAAATGATATGGACTTGAGGGATCAACATAAAGGTCAAGAATTATATCTGACATTTTGATAGGGGAATTAATAGAGCTCCAAAGGGGGGAGCTCTGATACCATTAAAGAAAAGACAGAAAAGAAAGGCTCAAGAAAAAAGATGATGGGATAATTTTCATACACTTTATTGAAAAAGACAATATGATATATATACAACCTATATGTCCTAATCATATAGAAAAGGACAAAATGAAATAACAAAAAGGTAACACCTCGGCATATTCTAGAATACAAGTAAAAGAATATAGTTGTAAAGCAAAATAGAAAATAAAATTAAGACTAATTGTGATCTTGCATTTCTTTTAGTCAAGTATGGATGACATCAAATTTGAATCCGAGAAAATCCCTTTATCAATCGAAATGTTGTTGATGGATTCTCACGTGGATACTATCCATCATTTAGTGAATCCATTTGTTTTTTGTTTTTTTATTAAACAAGTTTAGATTATTTCTATTATACAGTGAGAAAACTCGTGTTAATGTAAAGAAAACTTTGATTTACAGGGTTTAGAATGATCTATGTGAAAGTGTTGTTTATTGTATTCAAAATTTTGTTGTTAAAAATAGCGGAAACTACACGACAAGCAAACACAAGTACAAATTTGCCTTCCAATTTGATACTTAGGTAGTTTCAATGGATAATGCTTTTGTTTCTCAAGGAAGCTACGATATCTTCCCTATTCCAAACATTGTTGGTGGTGGTTTAGGCACTGATTAGTTAATGGGTAAGCGTTATTTCTATTTATTGTTGGTGTTTTATTAGTGGAGACGTGCATTATATTATATTGAAAGTTTTATTTTTATAACGCAAATGTTATGGGGCTCCTTATTGGTGTGGGAAATGAGACAAAATATGAAAAGGATGGTTTATAAATTAAAAAAAAATGTTATATGCAATTTAAGGGAACACAAATAAAAATTTCAGATACATGTCAGACTCACATCAAAAGAAAAAATTGCTAACATGAATAAACCAAACTACTTTAGCAATACAAGTTGGGTTTACGATCCAACTACAGCCCAAAAAAAAAAAAAAAGGAACAACCAAAAAACAATGATTTAGTAGAAATCTCAAATGCATTTTTCAATAAATAACAAAAATGGTATGAAGAGGTTTGCAATGCATAAAAGGTTTTTTGACCATCTTAAAAAATTTCTTCTTTGCGACATTCACAATCCGAAATATTGGACTCAGGAGGCACATGGATAAGATGAAATATTCTACCTACTAAAAAAAAAAGAGACTTTTGAAATTTAAATTTTTTAATTATTTTTTTATTCATCAAACTACGTTGGTAAAATGATTATATAAATTGCCTTTACATGTTAGTTTTGTAATGTAATATGGGTGTGATTTCCGTGAAACACTACTAACTAGTTTCGCGCAATTTCTGAAATTGGTCCTAAGAAAGAAACCTTGAAAATTAATGTGAAGGCGATTCAACTATGGTTGGTATCAGATTTGGACAGAAAGAAAATTCCTTTATCAATCGAAATGTTGTTGATGTCTTTGGTGGATATTTTCCTTCATTTAATGAATATTTTGTTTTTTTTTTGTTCTATTATTATTTTGGTAGTAATATTACGAGAGAGTATATAAACATTACTTTGAATTACTGGATTATTTAACATCTTGCTGGCGCACACACAATGCCATCAAAATGATAGGTTAACAAGTGTATGTAGCATATTGATTATCAACGGATTAACAAATGTATATAGCATATTGGTCATCAACTTATCATCCTTCTCTTGTTACAAACTCTGGTATGGTAGATTACAATCTCTTTCAATATAGTTAACGTTTCTTTACATGCAAGACCTAGAGGTAAAACAAAAGAATTTCCTTCTGTTGCTTTGTGACAGAGGAATACTACAGTGTTTCTATCAACAAAAATCAATGATTGACAAACACAATAAAACCACAAAGTTACAACTTACAAGTAAGAAAAAGAATACCCTCAACCTCGATACACATTTCCAATACTTGACAAAAGAATATTTCCCTTTTCCCCTTCTAGTGTTGGTATAAACAGACAGTATTTCAAGATTATTTGTCTGGCAATATCTTCACCAATGCCTTCAAGCAAGCAACTATATCTCTTATTCTTGATTATTTGGGTAGCCGTCGGCGACATCTTTACACACCTCACAAGATGCTCCATATACAGCAAACAACAGAAACATTTCCAACACTCGGGCAGTATATATAATGTTATTGTCAGCAACCAATCAACCATTAATATTACACTGCAATGCAACCAGAAACAAGTAACGTCAGAATGTCAGATCAATGCATCTTATTCGCCAATATAAGAAACAAAGAAATTTTTTGGGTTGTTGTTACTAAGTCATATACAATAATTAGCATAAAATTAAATAACCAATAAATTATATTTAGGGGTGGATAGTATTTATATCAAAAGAAAGGATAAGGAAGAATATAATTTTGAAAGATTGTATGGCACAAGGGCAGGCTTGATGTTATTTAAATAAACATAAAGAATTTTTACCTGCACCTAGTTTCTGGTTTTTTCGATGCCTTATGTCTAGGATCATTCTTGTAGGTAAAAAAATGAACACTGAGCCACAGCAAATGGATGATCATAATAACATTAAGATTCACATGATACGTGGCAAAGTCTGCGATCTTGGCCTTGCTCTCATGATTGTCTCATCACTGTGTCGAATCAATTCAGAAATTTTCCATGGCTTTTGCCACTTCCATTTGAATTGTAGTAGCCACTGATGGTGGCTTCTTTTCCACCGCCATAGCTTGCCAGAAGCTTGTCCTACAATTGCCAGTTTTTTCATTGACAGATGCCCAATGGGTACCATCTGCATTGACAGCAAATCTCACATCCTTAGCCCAGTGATAATAAGTAGTATACCAATTTAATATAAAACGGATAAAAAATTACCCTTCTACTCTGATCTATAAATGCTGCTGATTCCCTCACTTGGCCATTAGTGATGCCTGGCATATATTTGCGCTGTTTCTGTACTGGCACAGACTCCGGAGATAAAGTTTCCCTGATGTCTTCCGCATAGTGTTTCAATGAATTAGGAGAGTTTCCCTGTTGACAGAGAGTGATGATAAATTAACAGCTAACAATGAAAGCTATATATTGATGACAATTACAGTGATTCACAAAAAAAGTAAAAGATATCCGATCAATAGTTAGTCACGAAGATAACATCTAGACAATCCTTTTTCATGTAATATTAACCCAATTGCCTTTTGCCACTACTACGCAATGGATATTTTAAAATTTGCCAGATAAGTAAAACCTTCAGATTTTATGGGCAATTTTTCTTTATCCGCAACACTCAATGTCACAACAGCTAGTTTTGAACCCTTAGTGTTGAAATTTTGTGTAGTCTACTGATAGAAGTTTTAAAAAATAGCTATTGGGAACACTACGAGCCTGTAAGAAAGGAAGACTGCCCTTGAGAAACTTGTTAATAGTTGTTCACTGCTATTAAGAAGCTTGTCTATATTAAAATAAACCAGTGTAGCACATTTTCATCTCTAATTTGGGGTAATTCTTCAAAATAAAAGGGAGGGCAGAGTAATTCAAGCATGATAAGGGAATGTAATTTTCCCTTAAATCTAAAGATCAATTTTATTTTATTTTACTATTTTGGTTTATTTTGATTATGGGGCCGATTCTGTTACTACAAGACCTAACTGGGTCCCACTTATTTAAGGATATTCACAAATTAGGATTGGTAACTGGTTACTTTTGATAATAATATAGATTTATAATTTGGGGGTATTTTAATATTTTTGTTAGTGATTAGTAGTGAATTATTGAGAGTGCGCTTTGAGTATGATTCCATAAAAAAAATTATCTACATGGTTTGCAAGTATGAAGAATTTATGTTCAAAGAAAGCGTGGCCATTGAGATGTTGATGGATTTGGCCAAGAACAGTGGGTGCTATCCCAAGGTTAATTTCTTCTGTTCACAAGCCTAATTTTCATCTTGAACTTTATCAAGTGGTTAAATCTTGCCTTTTTGCTTTTCTTAGTAGTTTTTTTGCTTGAATCATAAGCAGATAAGATCTTACAGAAGTTGGCGTAGCCTTTTAGCTGCAGCACTACAACTATTTATTTATTTATTTTTAAATTCAGTTGTTTTTTGCTTGAATCTTAAGCAGGTAAGATCTTACAGAAGTTGGCGTAGCCAATGTGGTTGCAACAGCTTGCTCTCTCACTTTTAGTTCCTTCTCAGCTTCCTTTCTCTTGATTTCACTTTGCCGTAATAGACCTACAAGTTCTTTGATTTGATCTTTCATTTCCTTGATCTCGGTGTCCTTCTCCCACAGTTGGCACCTGTAGTTAACATCTAACACTTTAAACTTCAACAGTATAAGCATGTCATATAAAGCACAGTACAAAAATGACTGTATATTGTAATTTAACTAGACTAGTACTCATGCAATCCACTCATTTCGTAGTGGTCAGTAAAATAAACCTCACAAACTAAATATTCCGACCTCCACCAGGAAGGGAAAAATACAATTCAAAACAGTTTTTTCCTGCTAGTTTATTGCTTGTCAAGTTCTTGCAAAAATCATGTAAATGGAGATCAAACCAGCAACAAGATTCCAAGTATTAAGGGAAACTTGTAAGCCCAAGAAGGCATCTTTTCCATTCTATCACATAAATATTTAGTGTAACAGAATCATCGAATTAGCAAGATATCAGAGCCAGATCTATGCATATGAAAGAGACCAAGAACAAACTCACGTAAATAGTACACCTATTTTGTATTTGCATCTCGGAGTCCACGTCATCTCTTTATACTTTATTCCATTAATATAAAAAAGGCAACAAAATATGGTAAATTATTTTTCTAATGTTTTGCACGAATTACTGACGCCGGTGGGAAAAGGCTTTTGTTGTTGTTGTTTGTTTGTTGCAGGATTTACTGACCTTTGTATAAAAAAAAATAATAATAAACAAGTATTTGTTGAATTAGATCAGATATGTTGATAAAAACATGCAAATTTTGGCCACTCTGACTAATGCACATTTCTGATTTCTCTTATTTGAGAGAGAGGGAAGGAGAGAGAGAAGATTAAAAATGGTTAGGTTAAACAAAGCACCTAGCATCTCCAACGGAATTGAACAAATATTGAAGCAAATTCTTGGCTTCTCCCATTGAGCGTAATTGGTTCCAGCGTCCACGATTAGTGAAGGCCCTTTCTCGTTCTTCTGCCTCAGAAAGTTGAGAAGCCATTGCCACCAGTGAATTAGACGATATGATCAGCATGCTCTCGAGTGAAGCTATTCTAGCCATTCTTGCATTTGGTGACATGGAGGATGCTCTGAGAAGAATGACAGGTGTTAAAAGCAACCAGGAAAGAGAAATGTAGTCCTTTTATACTGCACGTGTTCTTACTCGAAAGAAACATATTTAATTATATTTATATATAAAATAAAAATAATAAAAAAAATATAAAAAAAATTAGACCTGGCAAATCCATTCTTTCCTCTTGGAGGACTGAGACCCTTGGCAGCAAACTCGCTTACTTGCTTTAGCATGGCTAATTCCTCTGCAAGGGCAGCTCGCCTGAAGATTGCATCACAATCACAATATTAAATATTACAATACAAATCAATCAGTTAGGAAAATAGTTTTGGAGTACATGTTGCATACACGTGGCTCTGCTTCTCATACTCAAAACGAACTTCATGCTCTTTTACCATGACTTCCAGCTCGTGATCAAGCCACCGTTGCAAGGACTTCTCATTGCTCTAAAGAATAAACTCAAAGTTACTTATTTATGATTAGCATGGATAACAAGCAAATTTAAGGAGATGTAAGTTCGTTACCTGTCCATTTGTTCCACTTCCGTTCGTTGCAACTGGAGGATTAAATATAATTAGAATTAGAATTAGAATTAGAATAATAAATCAAAAAGAAGAGCTAGTGCACTAAAATCCCCATGTTCTTAACTAAAGGACAGTTTCCTCTGCTTAAGGAATTTTAAAAGAATATCCATTGCCAATGATCTGATAATCTTTCACATCTCCCATGCAAGAGAACATGCCAATCATTAAAAATGAGCATATTCTGGCTAAAAACAAATTCATACCTGAAGTGTCTCGACTGGAAGATTTACGAGCTTCTAACAGCTCCTTTAACCTCTTGGTGGCCATTGCAGCTTCTTCAGTCTTCCTCTGAAGGACCTAAAGGAAATATTCAGTCATTAAATATGACGATTCATTATGAAAAGTGTTAGTCGTGATAAGCACAGAAGACCAAAACAACATTGATGGTTATGCATGTTGTGTAGAAAGAAAGAAAACAGATTTATTAATCACATATCATTTCAACTTGGCTCGTTAAAACCTAATCACAAAACAATGTTTTATTATCTTTCGGAAGAAAAAAATTTATTTCTGAATACTGAATTCCGGAGACAGAGTTTAATTTTATGCATGAGTGAATATTAATCTCTAAAAGAATGTCTAAATAATGATGGTATAACATGCATTCTATATTCATTAGTATTTTCAACACAGCTATGCACTGGCGCTTAAATTGACTGCACCAACACCACCCTACAGCAATTTGGATACCTCATCCAATTGGACTACCACTAATTGAACCAAAACATAGAATAAAGTCATAAGCGCTTCTATTCTATGTAGATATTAATCCACAAGAAATGTTCCTTTAGTTTTCGTTACATTTATTTCCTGGAAAACAATATAAAAGCATATTTTCTTTCATGATGCTAAGGCCTCCCTTGTTTTACCCTGGGACTGGCAAATATAAAGGCCTTTGAACAGCTACAAAAGCTGTCCCACTACATTTTCCTCTGTCATAATATTTACACCTAAATTAAAAAATACTACGTAATTATCTGGTTAGAAGCTTGTACACACAAAAATCCGGTGGATCAGAGTAGTAACTAAACTATTACTGAAAATTGGGCATACTTAAATTACTGGCAGAATCATATATTGAACAGAAATCTAAGTATGAAGACTTGGAATCACTCAAATTTGCCACAATAATATCAGCAAAGTTCAATCAGATATGACTTGTAAGATTTATTTTGAAAAGTAAGCAAGACAATATTAATAAGTAAAACAAGGCAGTTGTCCATCAACTTAGCAATACTCACCATTTTCTGGCGCTGATTTAAAGCTTGCAGCTTATGCCGTTCAAATTCATTTCTCCTTCCTTCCTTCTTTAACTGTTTTGCAAACATACATATATTTAATACAAGGACATAGAACATACATGAAGTACAGGTGAGTAAATCATGTTTAACAGTTTAAGAGTTGGAGTAGTCAAGATCAACCATCACACGGCCAATCACTAATTCTACCTCTTGAATGAGTTATTCAAAATCTTAGAGCAGCACAAACCATATGGACTCAACTTATAAATTAAATATTAATTCTTGTTTACATTTTCATACAGAAAGATTCAACTGATATTGAAGCAATTGTCTCATTTAGGGAAAATATTAATTGGAAAACTTTCTCTACCATAAGATAAAGATGAGGAGTATCATGGAAAAATTAAATTAAAAAAAAGGAAGCTCAACATACTTGCAGCAGCTCTTTCTCTCTAGAAGCCTTCCATTGCCGAAATTGTTCGGCCTCTTGTTTTATCCTTTGTTGCAGTTGAACCTGCAACATTGTTCAATGTATAATAGAGATTAGAGGGTATGTTGAATGATCGAAACTAAGACATGAAACAGTACAACAATCAACCTTTTGGGCCTTTATAGATTGTATTTCATCTTGCAATCGCTTCGCTGCTTCATCACTTTTTTGCTTTTGCTTCAAAAGCTGGACCTGACTCTCCTGTTTCTTCTTCAGATCCAGAATCTAGTATTGTATATTTTGGAAAGATATTAGCAATTTTATAATTAATTGTTCCAATTTAAATGTTATAAAGGAAAAATAAATGGAAATGGAAAAGACTCCTCACTTGGGCTTCAAGTGTTTTCAATTTTTGGGCATGGATATCCTCAGATTTCTGCGTTTGTCCATCAGAATTGGCAGCAAGATTTTCAACTTCAGCCAAAAGACGATCCCGCTCTCGCTGCATAACATAAATCAGGTGCATATATAAATATGAATTTTTCTGTACGTATGAGCAAAAGAACTTGGCAGAACTTCTGATGAACCTGCACAACTCTTTTCTCATCTTCCAGTTCCATTATCTTCCTGCCAAAGTGCTGCTTGAGTGTTTCAGCATCAGACATTCCAAAAAGCTTCATCTCAGACTGTGGACATCAACCCAATACATACGTTAATAAACAAAGGAGAGAAGAAAACCACTCAATGTTTTTGTCATGATTATTGATTTAATTTGAATCAACCATCAGAAACAAAACTCTTTGCAGTAAAAATTAATCAAATTATATAACAGAAGTTACCCATAATTCTGTTGATTTAAATGTGTTATTGGTTGATGCAAAATATGTCACAATATGTGTTTAATTATACATATGCAGTATTACAACCTCTTTTTGCTCCAAGCGTTTATTCAATTCATGTAATTCTCTGTCCATACTATTTTGCAGAAGATTATGCTCCCACTCTTTTGCTACTTCTTCAATTTCCCTTGAATCTCCTGCTAAAATTGGAAATGTAACCCGGAATCATAGAAGTTCTAATAAACACTTGATTAAACTTAAGTAGTTTAGACATTGATACAGAGCAGGTTGATGCGTGTTGCTGCTTTAAAATTGGCAAAAATAACAGATTATTATATTCAGGTCAAAGAAAATGCTAACCTGTTGTTTCACTCATTGGATAATCAGAGGCTGTGATAGGTAAGCTCCTCTTAACCCCATCAGCCTTTACATTACATGTGCTATTATCCTGAAAAATGAATTTTTATAACTTAAATGTACAGCTTAGCAGCTAATATCCTGAACACACTTTTACTCATGGCTATGATAATGGAAATCAATCCAATTAGTGGAATGCAAATACCAAGATAAGATGAAAGCACATATCTAGGCACTGAAAATTTCAGCAAAAAATAATTGTTGAATCAAAGAAGATTATCAACAAAAGAATCAGAGACATACATAAGAATCCTTTTCACATTGTTCTACACCAGAGCATCTACTACGGTATTCATGAAGTTCACATCGAAGATCCTCATTGGCTGCTTCAAGCCAAGAAATCCTTTCCTTGAGGACCTGCATAATCAATTATAAAATGATATATTAGAAGTGTATGTAGAAAGAGGCCCAGCCCAGCGCCTGGGTACTGTTAAGGCTAATATCCTTTTCAATGTCATATGAACATATTGATCTCCAATTGTGCATTATAAATCATGTCCAGTCAATGTTACCACTAACCTAATATAGGAAATTTATTAAAATTAATGCAAGATATTGCCAAAGATTTTACAGAAACCAACTACCTGAACTTCCTCAGAAGAGCCACCAGAACGAGAACAAAGTTCTGCTTGCAAATACTCAAGCTGTTGTCGCATTTTTAGCATTTCGTTGGACATGGGATCTCTATTGACCTGTGGAAGAATAAACAAAAGATGAGCATCAGTGTCTATTTGTGAAGGCAACCAATAATTATCTCAATTTTGTGAGATGAATGAAAATGAACATAAAAGTTTTGCAGATACTTACAACAGGCTTATTTTGGATGTTACGTGCACGATTTGCATACTTCAAAGTGTTAAGTGTTTCCTCGGCATTAATATCAGCAGGACTTATGCAGGCTGTAACAAAAATATTTTTTATGTAAGAAGAAAAGTTATAAATTTAACAACAGGTTCTCTAAAGATGCAACTGGACAGAAGGGGGGGCGGGGGTTGAAGGGACAAGAAACACATAGTACAGAATTTTAATACTTGTCATCAATCATTTAGGATAAACTGAGAAGTTACTAGAGGTTCAAATCTGCTGAAAATCATTCCCAGAGAAGGGAAAAAATATTTGAGAATGCAAAATCCAAAACACTGCTAATATGCATTACTTAATAAGGCTTGTTTTTATTTCGATGAACTTGAATATTGAATGTAGGAAGAAATTAGAAAACAAATACAAGTTATTAAGCATGAGCTCCATGAAGATTAAAAATCTAATCTTGAAGCTTATCTTTTGAAGGACAATGATGGAATGTGATGGAGAAAATAGAATTAATTGGGATAGATGCAAGGAAAACAACCAACCTATCATAACCGTTCTGCTGTTACCGCCAAGTGAATCCTGCAAAATCATTTAACTTTATCCATAAATAGAAAAAAATAATAATAATAATAA
This sequence comes from Cajanus cajan, assembly GCF_000230855.2. NCBI lineage: Eukaryota > Viridiplantae > Streptophyta > Magnoliopsida > Fabales > Fabaceae > Cajanus > Cajanus cajan. The sequence goes on from NC_138525.1 coordinate 14,327,408, forward strand.
TACAGTTGAAAAAAACAAAGAAAGAAAAATTGAATATAAAATGTTTCATATACATGTTTCTTGTTTTATTTGTTTTTTGACTTTTTTCTTCTCGCTCGCAACAATAATTTTTCTTTTCTTCTCTGGAACAGTAATTATCCAGTAAATTCCAGTTCTATTGATCTAGATCCAACAAGAGTGAGCTACACTGAAAATTTTGGAATAATGAGAAATGCAGGGCACACCAATTCTTCTCTCCACTAAATTCCTAGATTTTGAGATTAAGGCCTATGTGAAAAAATAAAGCAAATGTATAACTTGATTCTGTAATTTTTGTTAGATTTTTGGGACAATCATTCAAACAGTCTAGGGATTTCAGGGATAAATCTGTCCATTAACAGGGTTACACGTCCTAAATATGTTTATATAAAATAAAGAATTTTTCTCAACATCATAATATAGAACAGTATAAGCTGTGCATGAAGGACGGTACATATATAGATCTCAAACCTGCAAAAGCCTAGTAAGTTTACTATCCCTATAAGGAACATGAACCCCTTCTTTTCTCTTCTTTTCATCACCAAGTGCACTAATAACATTGCCGAGCGCTAGAAGGCCTTTGTTAATGTGAACTCCTGTTTGAAAGAAATATTTATTGGAGAATTCATAATAATAGAAACTTTAGAAGATACGAGTGAAAATGTCACTGCCTAACCTTCCTTAAAACGTAGACCATCAGACCCCGTTCTTTTAGCTCGTTCTGATCCAGCAAGATCTACCAAGTGCAACTTGGCACAAAGATATTCTTCATTCATTGTATCATTTAAACTGATCTCACTAGGACTATTGAGCTTCCGCATTTGCTCTAATGTGATGGTGAAGATAGCATGTGAACGACTGGTTGGACACATAACAGAAGAAGAATAAATAACAGAAGAGCACTCCAGCAAAAAAAAATGTAACAGCAATTTGATGCACAACTTTTATCCCTGAAGCCTGAATTGATGCCAACAAATAAATTTCTTGATGACTCATTGACAAAATCATTAGAATTGCAACAGACTGCAAGCATTCTTACAAATTGCAATGCCAAAAGTTCTATATATTAGTCATTCCCTTAACTAACAAGAAATAGAAAACATTTGGCATGGAACTGGTTTTAAAGGAAACAATTGAAAGCTTGTGTTATGCCATTCGAAGAGTTTATAACCAAAAAGAAATTTATACACCATATCTTCTGTTAGTTTTTGCTATATAAATGTCACATCATACAGCTCATGCTCTAATGATGTTTTTTGAGTCTATTATCCAAAATTAGTTTAAGAATCCAAAAGTGATATAAAAAATATTTCATTAGAAATGAATTTATGAAGTTAAAAGAAAAGGAAAATGCATAAGCAACCTGGATTGGTTGTTCATATTTGTGCTTCCAGTTGCTCTACTCATTGATCCTTGTTCTAGGCAAGCAGCCATTTCTTTTAGCGTTGTAACACTGACTTCAGTGGATCCTGCTAGAGTAATGACACCATTTGATGACTCACGAATTTGTATTGGTGGTTTCCCGGGACTAGTCACTTTCCCTGCATGTCCATTTGCAGTTTCTGGTTTGTTCATAGAGGATGGGTCCAGCAAGTCTCTTACTTCTTCTTTAAGAATCTTTTAACAGTTAAGATTTTTTGTTAGATGCTTAACATAAAAAATTTCACAAATATGAGTTTTTTTAATTTCAGATATTAAAGAACAATCTAACTTTGAAAAGCAAGGCTGTAGGCTGTTTCAAAGCCATCAACTGACCTCAATAAAGGAAACATGCAACTGAAATTCAATCTGATGCTTTGAGGTCTCAATTTTTTTAAACAAGGAACTCATAACTTGGGGTATTATTCCCTCTTGATAACCATCTTTAAAGCCAGTGCCCATGGTGTATGTTTTCCCAGAACCTGTCTGTAATGGAGTGAAAATGTCACCTACCAAAGAGGAATAAGAGTAATGGCATTTAACTTGCATTTCTATTAGCTGTATCTATACCTGACCATATGCGAGAACAGTAGCATTATATCCTTGGAACAAACCATCGACAAGGGAAGCAACACATTCATCGAACATGGCAGATGAGGGAGAACCAGTGCTCCCATAAACATGATCAAATGTAAAGGAATGTGCACCAATTTGTACCTGTATTATAATCACAATAGCGTATGATTCCACCCAAATTTTTAAGCTAATTAAGGATGTTATTTGTTTTCATCCATGTATTAAAGTGAGAAAATCAGTAATACTTTTTCAATTGTTTATAGAAGACCTATATAGATATGTAATGTGTTATTCACTTAGACCGATTGCAATTAAAAAATAAATATATCAGCTGATATATTCTTACCAGATACAGTAGTAGAATATTGACATAATTAGGAAGTAGGAAAGCAAGTGCTTTCCTACCAATGTGGAAAGCGAGTGAGCCATAATCTAAAATGGCACCTAGAAAAAAACTGCTTTAATTTACTTGGGACCAGTTCAGATAATCTTTTCTAGAATCACTTTTAAGAGAAAAAAATAGAAAGAAAAATCTAAATAAATTTTTTCATAAGCTAAAACTAATTTACACATAAGTTAAAAATAAGATTTTGGAAAACTTAATAGGAGAGAGTTTTCACAAATTAGATTATACAAAATGTAATTTTAACTTATGAAAAAACTTATATCATTTTTCCTTTCTATTTTTCTCTTCTAGAAGTGCTTTTAGAGAAGTTTGCAAAAAATAGTCCTAACATCAACTTGTCATTTACTATGTGCTCGCAATCTCGAAAATAAAAGAATTCATTCTACCAATTAGCTTTTAGCTGAATTGGTACAAGCTCAAGCTTTGAGACCTGAATGCAGTGTCTAAGTCAGAGATTCAATTCTCCACCAGGTCCATTTTTATCAACGTGTTCACTTCACACTTTGCATCTCCAATGTAAACCAAAACACGCACACAGTTACTTTCCTTCATAACTAAATTCGGAATTATAATTGTTACGAAGATTCCGTTCATCTACAAATCACCTCGTTACCAAGAGTTTGCTAATTTATAATTGTTACCGTAAGGACATAAAATATAAACCACTGCACTGCTGTTGAAACGATTATTTTCCTGCCCCGGTTCTTAAGTTGAAACGTTCCGAACCCTTCATTAAAACTACTTCCTACGCGACAAAAACCAAATTGCAAAACCTGAAAACCAAGCACTATACTAAAACTCTATAAGCCCCTCCCTCCCCTATTAAGCCATTCCATTCCACAAAACGTGCCCCGCGAAGCCCAGAACGGCCCGGCCCAAGCCCAAGCCGAAACAGAAAGAAGTCAAACAAATACGCATTAACAAAAATCCGAATCAAGTAAGCATACGCGTACGAGTCATGAGATCATAAAAGCAATTCCAAATTGGCAAAGTCTGGTTAAGTGTGTTAATTACGCGAGATGGATCCAGATCTCAGCCAGGTAGATTGAGCAATGCGAGAAAAGCAAGGAAGCGAGCGTGGAGAGTAAAATGCACCTGAGGCTTCCCTGGCACGACGGTGACGCAATCCTTGCATCCCTGAAGCTTCTCCTCGCTGATGAGCGGTCGCACGTGTACCGCCACCTTCACGCAACAATCTTCACTTGCTTCCACCATCACGAGATAGAAACAAAGAAAGCGAAAGTGTGTGGTGTGGCTGAGCTGAGTGTGAACTGTGAAAGGATGAGTTTGAATTCAATTGGTTCGTGAAATGGCTGTGCTGTGATGTTCGTTGGGAATTGGCATTGTATATTTGTGTTGTGTGCGGAGGAGAAGGAAAGTGAGAGAGAAAGAAAGAAAGCGTTGTTGATGTTGCAGTGAGTGGTACTGCTACTACAGGAGGAGGAGAGAGAGTAGTTATAGTTGGAGTAGGAGAGAGAGAGGGGAGGGTAATTTGGGAAATGAGAGAGAATGAGAAACGAAGGTGGTGGAGGTAACTGTAAGGACAACAACCGCTATCATTTTCCCTTTGCCTTCACTGTAATGTACCTGTCCAGACGGTTGCGTACTCTCACTCTTTTATCACCCCTCTTTCCCAAATTACCCCTTCCCTTTTCTCAACGGCCATCTGCTTCACCACAAAATCCTACACTTCTAACGTAATTACCTTTTTACCCCCGACCCATTCCCTTTTTACTCAAACTTAAAATTAATTAATTAATATATATGTATTAATTTAGAATTAGAGTTTTACACTACTTTTACATTGTAAAACAACAATAGTTTGCATAAGTCATGAAGAGCCAACACTTTAATATCTATACATTCTAAACATTTTATATCGTAATAGATAGAGTAAATATTTATTATATATATATTTAAAAGATATAATAAATTATATATAAAAAAATAAACGTTATATTTAAATATATGAATTATATTTTATATTTATGATCAATAAATTATATTATAGTACAAGATATTTTATTTATTGATATTTTTTTAAAAGTATTAAAATTTAATCAATTTTTATATATTAAACATAAATAACTATATTGTATGAGGGTGTTTTTATGAATTATTCTTTTATCTAATTTAATTTTTTATTTATTATATTTGTTTATGAATTAAATTTTAATATTTTTAAAATAAGTTATTAATAATTTAAAAAAAATTGGTAGAAAAACTTAAAATATTACTAAAAATAATAATTGTAAATTTAAATTTTAAACATAATTAAATTAAATACTTAAAAAAAGAAGAAATTTATTCGACTCAAATAATATTATCAACAATAAAGGATACATGACATTATGGCCCTTTGAAGAAAAAAAAAACACCAAGTCCACTTATTTTTAATATTATCATTTTTCTCTCTTTCGCAATTAACTAATTTTTTATACTAGAATTAACTTAAATATTTATCTCTTAATCGTATATTTTTTATTTTATGTCTTAGAATAGTGGATTGAAGTCTAATTCAACCCTACAAAACTGGCTTGTAAGGTGAAGGTTGTTTTCCACTTATATACTATTTAATTGCCTAATTTCTAGTCGATGTGAGACTTAGGTTTTTCCCAATACGCCCCCTCACGTCTAGCACTATTAGGTTTGGTACATGGATAAATAGTGAGTGGCCCTTTTTAATGATTTAGGATTGGCGGGATTTGAGTTTTTCTCAATACACCCCCTTATGCCCATGGTGCATGTATCAATGGTGGGTAACCTATTTTTAAAATTTTAAGATAACTTTGATACTATTTTATAATAGTAGATTTAAGTTTAACTCAGTCCTACAAAACTAGCTTGTAAAATGAGGGTTATTTTCCACTTATATACTATTTAATTATCTAATCTTATATACACATAATTGTTAATTACTTGTGTATTAGTTGGTTTTAGTAGATATTGACGTGATAAATTGTTGAGATATGGATTACATAACACACATTTATGAATATAGTTTGAAAGGTTTGAAAAGGTAAGAGAGAAGGAGCGGAGGAAATGGGTGTGGAGTGTAATATTATTGTAGTAGGGATGTAGATTTGAGAAGAAGGTAGAAAAGAAGAAAAAGGAATAACACAGCGCACAAAGCCACGTGATGCGGAACCGGATACAGCATTATGAGAGGGAAGCTTTGACGGTACACCGTCCTTATCACACACGTTCACATTTCAAAGGTGCCATACCACTTTTCCTTCACCCACACAAACCCTAACCTAGGGCATGTGCTCTGCCAGTTTTCCATGCACTCTTTTTAATTTAACTATACCTTCCATCCTTAACTATAACTTATAACCACTCAACATAATAAAACAAGTATCATGTCAATGTAAAATTTTTTATATTGACAATTAATTTATTTATTTAATTAAATAAAAATAAAATAAAATAATTTAAAAAAGTATAATTAATTATCAATGTAAACAAATTTTATACGGACAGTGTATGAATGATTAACTCATAAAACAAAAACAAAATATTTAATTGTACTTTTTAAGCGAATAATATTATTTTAAAATCAAAATCATAAATTTATTTCAATAATATGTGTAAATATGTATTAATGATATTTGTATTAAATGTAAATATATATTATCAAGATAAATTTTTAATTATGATTCCAGAACAACATTAACCACACTTGAGAAAGTGTATCGATGTTTTGTCCTAAAACAAATTGTGTTCACTTTTTTAAAAAGAAAAAGTATATTTAATTACACTTTTTGTCACTCATTTTTATATTTTTACAAATATTGTTATTTAATTTTTAAAATTGCACATTTTATAACTCAACTCAATATTTTGTACATTTTTTGATCTTGTTAGCTGAAAATGTTTGACATCTTAATTAATATGACACGCTTACCGTTAATATGATATATTAATTGTTGAAGTGAATTATTAATGTGATATATATGATGACATGCTATAATAAAATACATCGTTAATATGTTATATTAGCAGTTAATGTATCATATTAAAAGTCAATTAATGATATCAAATAATCAATTAATGAGATGACAAAATATATTAAAACTTTAGAAGTTACATAACAAAATGTATAATTTTTAAAAATTGAATGAGCTAAATTCACAAAAATATTAAAGAATAATATTGTACCTTAGTAACTATAGGAGGTCGATATATAAAACTTCTGTATTTTGTCATTATATATAAAATGTCTACTATATTATTTTTGAATGAAACTGTTTTCATTTTATCAAGAGCAATCATTATCCTATACATCACGTATAAAGGAAACCGGTTGGTTCTTCATTTGTCATATGGACCAAACTTATAAGTACAGTATTTTAGATATTTCGGATGTCATTTTCAAATTAGATGTAAATCAAGTAATGGAAATTGATATTAAAAGTGCAGCACTCATATTAAGTAAAAAGTAATACTGAATATATTTAAAGTATTGCGTCTAGATTTTTTGTTTGTCAAACTTATTGTAACCTTTTCTCAGGTTTAGCTTTTTCTGTATTCCTTTACGCATATATCATGAAAAAATTCTAAATAATGGTTTAGACATGCAAAAAGAGAGTGTATGATTTGATTGAACTATGTAGGAAGCCAATCAATTCAGCTAAGTTGAGGCCACTCCTAACTCATCATCATTAGTTCTATATGGAACTGTTGGAGAGAAAAGAATTTGAAAAGAAGAAAGAAAGAATGGCATTACAGATCAAAATTGGACCGAAATTGAAAGGAAACAAAAAAAGAAAAGAAGGAATAAAAGGTGGCATAGCATAAGAGTTAAATAAATAAATAAATACAAATAAAATTTTTATTAAAAAAAAAGGAGGAAGGATCCACACGGTCCCAATTTTAAAAGAAAAGAAAGGTAGAAGAGATTGAGTTGAGTGGTAACATAACATTAGTAGAAACAAAAACAAAATATGGCAACGTTTGGATAAAATTTTTTAATAAACATTTATTGAAGAAGCAATAAGAATATAAAATGAATTAACTTTTTTTTTTATAAAGTAGAATTAATTTAAGTTAAAATTAGCTTGTGAAAAAAATTAAATGAGACTAGTTCAATTAGTTAAACATGATGAGTGAGTGTTATGAACCCTTTTTTGGTAATGAATTTAATTCTCATGGATAAAAAATAAGTTTGATGTAAAAACTTTTATAAAGTATTAACTTATTCCCCCAAATGATTAATTTATTAAAATTAAAAAAAATAATTTAATTAGTTGACAACATCCAATTAAATGACTTATATAAATTAAGGATATTTCTTGTAAAAATAAATAATTCATGCAAGAGATATTTTATATTAATTTTTATTTATTAGTCATATACTGATTCATGAAAAAGATAAAAACAAATTTTTTTATTTGGATCTCATAAAATAATAAGAGATAATTGGTGAATTAATTTAAAAGAGAAACTTAATTCATTTCACTTTTTATTTCTTTTAACCATAAATATTCAAAAATTAATATATATTATATAACTAGCATCGGATAATTCAGTAGATATATGACAGCACACTTAATTTATGAGATGAGAATCTTGAGGTGTATTTATCACATAACACATTTAAAAAAAACAAAAAAAAAAAAACAAATAACTCTAAATGTGATTAAATTGGATTTATAGTTAGGCAAATGGATAAAACTTTGTAAAAGTATTTATGAGTTACTGATATTTATTTAAAGAGTTAACCTCTTTTAACAAAATTTTTTTATACTAGAAATTAAATCTTTAATTTTACACTTAAATCACACAATTCTGTACCAATATATCACCTCTTATGAGTAAAATACTCTGGAATATGATTGAGAAGTCAAAATGTGTAATTAAAATGGTTGGAAAAAGGTAGCATTGGATATAAAGACTTGGTGAATATAGAGAGGAAGAAGTAAAGGGAATAAAAGAAAAATAGAATATGAGACCCACTTTGTGGACATATCCAGCTGGTTGGCCTCACTTCACATGCAAATGCAACTTAGCTTATGGTGGGGTCCACCCTTCGTTCTTGAGGTCCCCCTAATTAGTCGCAGTGGCAACTATAATAAGGTTTTCCTTTCTCATTTGCATCTCTAAGCATGCTTAATAATTAATATATCCGTTGCTCTTTACATTCTAGACCCTACCTTTTTTTAACTAATATTTCTACCATGTTTTATCGAGTATTATCATGCAAAAGTTTAGATATTTACACTCTAATTATGTCGTTAAACTAAAGTATGTATGTATACAGTTTTCACCCCGTCAAGGTCAATGAGATTATGTCAATTATTACTCATCGTTAGATTCATCAACAAAAAGTTTCTTTTATTTTTTATAAGCTCATCAACAAAAAGTTAGTTTTACTAACTTAACAATTTGTTTCTCAACTCCATTGTATGATATATTTTGAACTGCATTTGGAAAATATTTTAATTAACATGTTTTGTTTTAGAAAAAGAAAAAAAAAAGTTATATTAGTCCAATGGTGAGTGAACTAAACAAATTTTAAGAAAAGTTTACTGAAATCCAATTGCATTACGTTAACATGAAAAGTGAAACATTCATATGGTTTAACTTATTTTTTCACTTATTTTAAGAGTAAGGTTAACTAAATTTACTTCAGTTAATAATTTATATTTTATATTAAATTTTAATTATTTGATCATTAAATTAATATTTTTAATGCATAAATTAAATTATAATTTTTTACAAATTTAAAAATGATTTAATACTTTACTTTGTTAAATTAAATTGATGAATAATCATAAAAAAATATTTTATATGTTGATTTAAATTCATATAATGAAGTATCATATAGTTTTCAAATTTTTTAAAACTTTATAAAATTGATTTATACATTAAGAACTTTAAATTTAATGGTTAAATTGTTGAAACTTTATGTAAAACATGGGTTATTGAGTAGTCTACCAGGCCTTACTCTTAGAGTAAGTGGATCTCTCCTCATATAATATATATGTATGTGTGTTAAAATATTTTTTTAGCCCATATAATTTCACTTACTTCATCTTTTAGTCCCTATAATTTAAAATAGGTATTTTTAGTCATATACTTATATTTTTCAATCCTTTTCGGTCTATATAGTTTAACATAGATCTTTTAATTTTTATACTTGTATTTTTTTAATCTTTATGTCATTCATTTTTTGTAACTATTAAGTCAAAAGACGATTTTAGATTCCTCAAACTTTCAAGTTCTAATGACAATAAACAAAATATTATTCTAAAAGGAAAGTATTTTTGCAAAATATAAATTAAAACGAAGCATAAAGACTCAGACCTTTAGACAAACAATGTGTCATCAGACAAAGCATACAATTTTACTTTATAAAGTCTTAAATGTGTATCATTTATTATAAGTAACGACTATTTAGTGCATCACTAGCCAGTTCCTTAAGAGACTGAACAAAGAAAACCCATAGGAACTCACAAATCTATTAAAGTGAATGAAGTCATGTTGTGCACAAGAAACAAGGATAGGAGGATCCCTGAAATCATGGAGAAAGTTAGTAAAAGTTGATGCATAACCTGCTCTTAGCTGACACACACCACAAAAAGTCTATTTGGTTTCTTAAAGTTGATAAGTAGCCCTTTTGATCTTATAAGAAGTGGAAATCTTGTGAAATGAAATTAATGCAAGCATTTAATACTTCAACGAACACTTCTCATCTGAAGGGTCTTGATAGGAAGATAGACGAAACAAACTTGTGAGGAACTCTCAAAGTGTTGCAACGTTCATCTTCATCCATGTTATCATGTAAAGAACTCCAAAAATAGAAAGAAAGATGATGGATTAATTATGAAAAAGAGAATATCTTGTACAAATATTTATTCATTCTTTTTGTAAAGACATTTGTACTTAGTTGGTTATATCACGTTTTGTTTGTAAAACGAAACAATATTTGAAAATTTTACCTAGATATAACTATTATTGTAAGATTAAGTCTTTAGAGACTTGTCTGTAAAAGAATATTCATTTTAACTTAAAGAGGTTTGACTATAAAAAAATACTTGTTGTTGAAACCTAAAGGGACTTTGTGTTCAAAAAATACTTAGGTAGATTGCTTGGAGAGACAATTCAAAGAATACTTATGTTTGAGCCAAAAGTGACTTGTTGAAAGAATATTTATATTTTTTAAAGATGGTGGAACTTTATATATATGGTTGAATTGAGAATCAGACACAGTCTCGATAGTTGAGATAAATCAGTATTAAAAATACTGTGTGTTTTTGTTTGCCTCTTCTACTACACTTTTTATTGTTAAAGCTACTAATTCACTACTTGAAAAAAGTGTGAATTTCTTATATACAATATTCAACCCCCCTTCTAGTGTTTGTCTTTTTCTCCACAATAACGTTGTCTTTTTTGTGTTGATATGACAAAAGTATTAATTTAATTTTTTGTATCTGATGTTGAATTTATTTTTTATGGAATTACTCTAAATTTAGTCCTTTGACGTTTTGTGTCTTTTTTTTACCCTCACTTAAGACATCTATTGTTGAGGCACAACTTTTTTTTACTCTCAAAAAATTGAATATTATTATTATGTCAACATAAAAGAGACGATGTTACAAAAACATTTAACAATAGAGACTAAAAGAAATTTAAGAAGCTAAATATAAGAACTAAAAAGGATTAATAAAAATAAGTATAGGGACTAAAAATGTCTATTTTAAACTATAAAGACTAAAAGGTAAAGTAAGTAAAAATATAGAGATTAAAAATATGTATATATATAGGGAATGACTCAAATAAGAACACTTGCTAATATGAGAATATGAGAGTAATTAATGACAACCCTTAGATTAAAATATTATATATAAAGTTATCACATACCATTATCATTATAGTTTTTTTTTCTGTATTTATTATTGTTAACTTTATCACCCCCACCTTCGTCACATCACCACCACCATAACCACCGATGTTGCCACCATCATCACTATCATGGTTGTTACTGTTGTCATTATCACTACCATTGTCGTCACTCCTACCATCATTGCTAATGCGGTGGTGGCAACGATAGTGAAGACAATAATGGTAACGATGATGATGACAATAGTAGTAGTGGTGGTGGTGGCGACAAAGGCAATGGTAGAAGTGACAACGATGGTTATTGTGATGGTGGTGGTGGTGATGACGATGGCAGAGGTGATGGCAATGATAGTGGCGACGATGGTGGTAGTGGTGGGGGTGGTGGTGAAAACTATGATGACAATGGTATGTGGTAACATCTTTTAATTTAAGTTGTTTATTTTTATCCAAAGATTGTTATTAGTTATTTTCATATTCTCATATTAACAAGTGTTTTTACTTTAGTTGCTCTCTCTCTCTCTCTCTCTCACACACACACACGCACACACACAAATATATATGAAGTATGATCCGTTTTCTCTAAGAGTAAGTCGACCTAAACTTAGACTTACTTCATTCAATAACTCATAGTCTACATCAAATTTTAACGATTTAACCGTTAAATCTAAAGTTCTTAATGTATAGATCAAGTTTGTAAATTTTTAAAAAATTTGAAACCATTTGATACTTCGTTTCATTAATTCAAATTGACAAATAATCATAAAAGTACTTTATACATTAATTTAAATTAATGAAATGAGGTATCAAATAGTTTTTCAATTTTTTAAAAATTTACATATTTAATCTATGCATTAAGAATTTTAAATTCAACAGTTAGATCGTTGAAATTTGATGTAGAATATGAGTTATTAAACGTAGTAAGTCTATACTTATTCTTAGAATAAATAGATCTCTCTCTCTCTCTCTCTCTCTCTCTCTCTCTCTCTCTCTCTCTCTCTCTCTCTCTCTCTCTCTCTCTCTCTCTCTCTCTCTCTCTCTCCTCTCTCTCTCTCTCTCTCTCTCTCTCTCTCTCTCTCTCTCTCTCTCTCTCTCTTCTCTCTCTCTCTCTCTCTCTCTCTCTCTCCTATATATATATATATATATATATATATATATATATATATATATTTGCGATGTAATAATTTAATTTAGTTTTTTAAACATATAAAATTAAAATTATTTATTAATTTTTAGTATAATGATAAAATTTAGAAAAGTCCGTAACATTACTATCTTAACATATTTTTCTACTGATTTTTGTTTATCGAATAAAATTTATTAAAAATTAAAAAATCATAGAAGTAAATAATTAATTTTACATAGTATTTCACAAAATTTTGCAAATTTTCAATAAATTTGATTAAATATACCCTTATCCTTGTAGCCTCTAATTAACGATTTTTGCCCTTCATTTTTTATCCCAACAATTTTATTTTATAAAATTTATAATTTTAATTTATTATTAAATATTTATCTATTAATAATTAAAATTATAATATTGATTATAATTTTATGATCTTACATAAAGTAAATGATATAATTATTAATATTTAATGTGGAGTAATATTTAGATTAAACTTTTTTAATCCTCATTTTTATTTCATTAATTTTACAATTTTTATGAAATAAAATAGAAACTAAAAATATACTTTAACTTATATATTATTAGATAATAATAATTATTTTGTCATTTACTTAATATTATATTATGAACAAAATTTTAAAAATATAAATATTAGTCCAATCCAAATTATAAAATTAAAAGTTGAGATATAAAATTGCGAATTGGACATTATAATCCATGTTTATTATATATAAATAAATTTGTAAAAAATTATCTATATATATATATATATTATGTTTAAATATATGAATTATATTTAAAAAATTTATAAATAAAAATATTTAAACATATAAATTATATTTTAAATTTATAATAAATAATTTATATTCTAACTAATGTTTTTAAAACTGGATTAGTCATTGAACCAATTTAGATACAGTTACAATGTTCAAGAGTTCAATGTGGTTGAACAGTGATTAAACCAATATAAATAAAATAATAATTATTATTATCAATACAAAATTAATATTAAATAAATATAATATTAATTTTATAGTACTAAAAATTAAAATAAAATGTTATTTATAAATTATTAACATTTAATATATGTAAAATTTCAAAATTATATATAATATAATATTTAATTTTATGTTTTATTAAAATATAACAATGTCTATTAATAATAATTAGTTTAAGTTTTATTGCATTCGTCTTATCGAGTTATTTGAAAAAAAATTCTCTAAAAAAAGTCAATTTGTTATCAACAAAACTTATAACTTAAGAGATCTAAGATCATTTTCTGACTTAGCAAAATCATATTATAAGACGAATCAATATAGATGATTGGTTATGATAACATGTAGTCTCTTAGATGAACTACTTTGTCTGTAAGACGAATGCATTTAATATTATATCATGTATGATGTCTAATAATCAAATCACATTTGTATATGATATTCCTTATCATATCAAAAGAAATAAAAAAAAACCTCTTTGGTGCTCGCACTTCAAAAAGGAAAGAAAACATGTTTTATGTTAGAGAAAGGACAATCAAATCTCTCGTAGCATGCAAAATCTAAAAAAAATCATTATTGACTAACACACCTAATAGTTCCTTCCGTTTAGTACCATAAAGGTGACAAGTAACCTCTTTGATTATATAAGAAGTGACAATTTGGTTAAATATATTTAATGCTCACAATTAATGCACTAACAAACATCTCTTCTCACAAGAAAGAAAGATGAAGACAAACAAAACAAATTTATGAGACATTCTCAAGGATTTACAATAGTCATCTTCAAGGCACCTATGTAAATAAATTTGAAGATTCATAAAGAAAAGAGAATCATCATTGTAAAAACTTTATATTTATTTTTTTTTGTAAAAAACTTTGTATTTAACTAAAAACATGAGTTCCATTTTCGTATTGAACAGGGAAATATCACTTTATTTTTATAGGAGTCAATCTAGTGAAAATTAGTTAATTTAATTTAATTTTACAAATCTTATTTAAAAAATATTTTTATAAATAATATTATTAAATGCTAGAGGAAAAATGACATCTCATGTCCCTTAATATTTATTTAAAAAATTAAATTAAAAGAAAATGATAATTATTACAAATTTTTTGAATTTTTATTTTTTTTTAACAATTAAAAGGTATAATGATCTAACAAAATTAAAAATAAAGTGTGATTACTGAAGTGGTATTTCTTATTTATATTAGAATACTTGATAAAACTTACTAACTTTACTTATATTTTGACCTGTTATACATTATTCTTTTTTTTAATTTTACTTATATTTGAATTCAAAATATAAAATAAGATTATTTTTAGTTATTAATATTTTATTTTTAAAATATTCAAATTTAAATTAAAAATGAATATCATAAATAGAAATTAAAATAAATAAACAAATAAAAAAAATTTCATTGAATAAAATTGTCTAAAAATGTTGTCTTAAAAATATTCTTATTCAAGATAATTATTCTTTTTTATATATAGATAAGTGATGTCATGAATATCCTATTTAAAATACTTTTCTAAACATATATATTTTTTATTGATTGAAATTTATTAAAAATAATAAAACTTAATAGATCTTACATCTTATTTCATAAATTTATCATAATTTTATGATTTTTAATAAATTTTAATTAATAATAAATTTGTAAAAAAAATAAAGAAGAATATATTACCAAAACTCTTTTAGTACAATCATATTTTTTCGTTAAATTCGTTCAGTTCATATATAATTTTTTGGTACGATTGTTACATTGAATCAAGTTTCATTTAAAATAATTAATTTTGGTCGTTAATAGGAACGTTCATAGAAAAGTATAACGTTATGGAAATTGTTTTTTTTCTTCCTAAAATGTAAACATTATGGAAATAAATATTGAATCGTAACAATCGCATTCATAGGAGAAAAAGGCACTCCTGACGTTAATATTTAATGCATACGAAATACAGATAAACTTGAATGCACGAACAATTAGTTAATGTACTGTCACTAATAAATTTATTTTTAGTTCATAAAAAATAGAGAAGTGAGAGGAATGGATTAGAGGGGATTTAAAAAAAAAAAAAATAATATATATATATATATATATATATATATATATATATATTTGTGTTTGTTAGTCTGATAATTATGAAAAATTAGAAATAGATCTCATATATTTTTTATATATAGTCTCTCCGTTAATGAGATTTTTATAGAATTTGAAAAATGTATAAAATTACATAATATAAAAAATATTAATTTAAATTAAATTATAATGTGAAGATAAAATAATAATTATAAATATCAATTTTATTCTTTTTTTTTATTTAAATTCAATCTATCAAACAACTACAAATTTTATTTTATTTCACTCTATTTTTTATATATTTACTATCAAATCAATTTTCATGTATTCTTTTTTATTCCTTCTCTCTCCCAAACAAAGCATAAAAAAGTTAGGCAATTAAAAAATTTAAGTCCCACATCAACTAGAGATTAGACAATTAAATAGTATATAAGTGGAAAGTAATTTTCACCTTATAAGTTAGTTTTGTATGGTTGAATTAAGTTCAAATTCACTATTCTAAGTTAGTATCACCATTTATCCATGTACCAAGTCCAATGATTTTGTAAGGTTGAATTAGTTTCAAATCCACTATTCTAAGAGTTTTAATTATAAAAAAAATTAATGTAAATTATATATGGATTTATTAACATAATTTAATTTTTTATAATTGAAATTGTCAATTTGTTAATATTTAAATTGTGTTTCTTGTAAATATAGAAAACTCAACCTTGAATGAGATATTCATCTATATATATATATATAAAGAGAGATCTATTTATTCTATGAGTAAGTTTACCTAAACTTATTCTATTTAATATTTCATATTTATATTAAATTTTAATGATCCAATCATTGAATTAAAAATTATTGATGTATATATACAATCATGTCTATAATTTTTAAAAAAAATTTAAAAACTATTTAATATTTTATTTTATTAATTCAAATCAACGTATAAAATATTTTTATGATTATCTGTCAATTTGAATTAATGAACGGAGTATCAAATAGTTTTCTATTTTTTAAAAAAATTATTGACTTAATCTACACATTAAAATTTATTTAATTATAATAAATTAATCCTTCCTCTCTCTATATATATATAATTTATCAACATACTCTAACAAAAATATAAGGGAGTGTAAATTAATAAATCCTATAATTATTGGCTAATTAATACACATTCACTTGATTTTTAATTAGAGTTGGTTTGCAGATTACACTATTTGCATGTATTTTGAGATAATTCTTAATTGTAATTTACTAATGCTCTCTCCCTATGTATTAATATTATATAGTCTTTTATTTTATTTATTATATTTATTTTAATTTTTTATTTTTAGAATATTTGTTTTTTAATTTTAAACATTTAGATTCTTTTGAAATAATGATTATTTTTAATAATTATTTTTAATTTTAAAACATAATTTTAAATTATTTTTTTAACTAATTTAATACTTAAACTTTGACTTGTTAAATTTACTTATATAAAAATTATTAAATATAATTAAAAATTTTAAAAAAAGTATTATATACATAGTAAAAATTACATAAAGTTAAATTAAAGAACAATTTAAAAATTTAAAAGTCTAATTTTATATTATTTTTTAGTTGTTTGTAAAATATAAATTTTACATAATTTTCAATATATTTAGAATCTTTTTGAATTCATACTTTTATTAAATTTCATAATTTTTATTTAAATAAAAATCTAATATTAGAAATATTGTATCTTAAATCAATCAAAAATTAATTTAAAATTATATCATAAAATAAAAAAAAATAATATTATTTTTATCTCAACCTTATCCGTTATCCCTATATCAATGTTAGTAATTCATAAGACACTTTTTAAATATGCACATTTCACGCTTTACATGCTAAGGGGTATCAAAAATTTTCAAAATCAAATACTTACATTTAAGTAAGATTTTTATTGAATATTTAAGTTTTAACTTGGAAAAAACAGAAAAAGAAAAAAAAAAGTGTTATAAATATAATTGTTTTGTAAATGTTCATTGATTGATTTATTTTTCGTGAAGGAAATAAAACTTATTATTATTATTATTAAATAGTCATTTTGGTATTTAAAAGTAGTAAGCATTGTCACATTGGTCATTAAAACTAAAAAAATATGTCAAATAAATTCTTAGAATGCATAATAAGTTCTTAATTTTAATTATTTATTCTTATTTTAATTTTTAAATATATATTAATATGACTTAAATATATTTTTAATTCTTATAAAATGAACGACATTTGATTTTGGTCTCTACAATTTTCTATTTTGTTTTTCATCTTTCTAAAATTTGTTAACATTAATTTTGATCCTTATAAAATATTTTTAGTCCTTGTAAAAGTGATTAAATGATTTTGATCCCTATTTATATTTATGAATGTCACACATTAACACAATATCACTAATGGTTATAGGTAACAGTAACACATGAGATCGTTGCTTAATCATTTAATGAATAATAAGTAATTAATAATGATTACATAATAATGAAGATTAAAAATAATAATTGTAAATTTTGAAGGAATAAAAAATAATAAAAAATACAGAGAAAAAAAATCAAATTTTACTCATTACAAAGATTAAAAATATATCTAAACTTGTTAATATTAAAATTTTAAGTTTCATTTAATTTTAGATAAAAAATAAGACAATTCTTTTACTATACATCCCTGTTTGAAGATGTACTGGTACATTACCACCTAAGACTAAAATTTTATGCCAGGTGAAATTTTTTTAGCTTATCACTTTTATAGTCAACTGTCTCTCGAATTTATAATTTTTATTTTTTAAAAACTTATTTAATAGTTTTTATTTTTAAAAATTAATACGATAACTTCTAAATTTAAAAATCTTTTACTGGAACATACGAATTTAGAAGATATTATAAATTTTTACCTTCATCGCCACTTTTTTTTATTTATTTTATTTTATCGTTTTATCATTCATGACGAGACACACCTAATATTTATGTTATAAAAAAAAAAAAAAAAATACCACCTGTCAACCAGTATATTTGAATTTCCAAATTCATTATTTGAATATTCAAAAATTAACACTGTACACTAAAATAAAACTTATATCTCAAAATTAAAAGAATAACTTTTATCATAAAATCATTTTTCTTAAGTTCAGGCTTCGCACTTGCATTACATAATTAACTCCAAGCGTGTGGTTCAGCGGTAGGGGTTGATTCACGTTTAAGTAAGGTCAGAGGTTCGAATCATGCCTTGTGTATGCAGCCACGTTAAATCACCCTTTAATATATAGTCGGAGATTGCACATCACATGTGATATTGTAAAAACTCAAAATAATAAATATATAAATAGAGACAATTCTTAACTTTACTTAGTAACAAATTTAAATTTTAAGATGAGAAATACTTTAGGGATATTTTATTTAATACTTTCCTTCTAATATACTATTTTTATTGTTAGTCGAATAATTTAATAAAAATTATAAATTTTGTAGGCTTGTATTTTATTCAATATGTCTTCTCAAAATTTAATAAATAAATTCTGTAGGTCTCTTATTTTATTTAATATGTCTCTTTTTTGATTTAGTAATAGGTCTACAAAAATTTATAATTATCAACTAAGAGTAAAGAGGGTATTAGAAATGTAAAAAAAAAAATATAATAGTGTTAAATAAAAGTGATATAAGAGTAATGTTATAACAAAAAATTGTATATTATTTTTATGCATATTTCTCTTCATCTTTTATAATATTTTTCTATAAAAAAAAATGAAGTGATAAAGATAAATAAATATAAAGCAGGGACGTTGTATAATTTTTTATTATATATGTAATATTACTCATATTTTTTGGACACTCAAATAAGTAAAACACCCCAATTAATTTGTATCCATCTCTTATCTTTATTTTTTTGTCATACATAATATCCTTAATTATCTCAATTACTTATCATTCCTCTCTCCTAATATCTCTCTAGATGTATACACCTCTTGGATGTCCAAAAAGGAAAATAAATTATTAATCTTCTCTTATTGATTCACTAGTTATCAAACCTATCAATATAGATAACTAATCTTGCGAAGTTGATACTTGAGATGTCTAATTTTGAGAATTCTCACCTCTTGAACTAAGTTTGGGAATTGAGTTAATCCTTAAAAGTTTTAATGTACAAAATGCCAAAACCAAAACCTAGCTCTATTAACTTCCTGCACTGTCTCCATAAAAACAACTGAACATGTCCATGTCGTGTTAACTTGTAATGCATTAAGATTGGAACACAATGCATGGAGCCAATGGAGTTAAGAGCGTCGTTCAAAGTGGTTGCAGAGGGGCCACCAATGGGGAAGATAGCAGTGAGTTGTGAGTGCAATTTGATGGAATATATATATATTGACCACTATCACACTCCCTTTGAGTTAAGGTCCAAACACCATGTGCTACCTAGCAGATTTATGAAGCTATGTGTATAGAGTAGGGCATGGGGGAGCGTGGCAAAAATTGATTAGTGGGCCATAACTGCAATATCATTTTCTCATATCCAACTATTCTACTCTTTTCTTGGATAATAGCCATTATCCATACTTCCACTAGCTAACATCAAACTCACACATGTATGATTTTCATTTTCCTTACAGTTACGGGTTTTGCTGAACAAAATACTGAAAAACGGCTCTCAAATTGCGGTTGCAATACGCTATGTACCCTAAAAATCTGATATTATTTAAGAATTAAAATTTATAGTAATTTATAAATTCTCTCATGCATCTTCTTAATCTTGAGATATCTTTTTAATTTAAAAAGCAAAATTTAATACCTCAGATGTGAACATCTTTAATTTGTACTGCCAATTTGTCATATCATTGCAAATGATTGAGTTTTTACAATAATTATTTTAAAAATCACATAATAAGTGGTATCTTATTAATTTTTAGTATAAAAAGATATTTTTTTTATAGAGAGTGCACTCTCTTCGTTTCATTTTATTTTATGTTTTAATATTTTTTATTTATTTTAATTTGATTATCATTTTATAATATTAAATATGTTTTTTTTTCTATTATGTACCCTTAATCATTATTAATGCATTTTTCAATTTTAGTGAATCTAAAAGGTTTAAGAGTATATTGAAAAGTTACATAGTTTATCTTATGAAATTAAGCATATTAATTGTATTTTTTAAGTGTTGTGCCAAAATCTTAAACATGAAACAAAATAGAATGAAAAGAGTATCAAACATTAACACAAGTGATTATGTAATTTATTCATTTTTTATGATTATTTTAAAAATCGCATATAAGTTGTGTTATTTTTTAATTATTAGTATAAAGAAGACATTTTTCATAAAGGGTGTATCAAATTAAATATAAGTGTTTTTTTTTCTAAAATAAACTAAACACGTATACAACACATCATACTAATTGTATATAACAATGTTTTTAATACATTTGTTATATAGACCATATTTATCCTTTATAGAAACAATTATGGTCGAGCCAATATGACTATTGTATATAACAAAGTTTTTCTCTAAATATTTAATTTAAATGTGCAAGCATACAATTCGAATTCAAAATTAATGGTATATATACTATTGTTCTACGCGCCTAGTATAGTAGTATACAACTATATAAATACACTAAACCATGAATATGCATTCATGCTATTTCTGTGCTTGCTTGCATTGCAATAATAAAAAAACAATTCTAGCTTGGTAATGATTATGAACATTTATCTATTATTTTCTTGTTCAATTCAAAATGGACAAGGACCCGTGCTCTCTCTGGCTTTCTCTTTTTTAATTTTCTTTGATGTGCAAGGAAAGCAAACTTGCAGTAAAAACGAATTCTTATGTGTTTTTCCTCTGCACAGTGCACACACTTGTCTTGGCTTCTCCTTTAGTTAGAAGGAAGAACAAATAACTGTAGAGGGGTGGGTACAATATTCACATGATACGATCTATCTCAACCTCAAGTTTTCTTTTCGAACCTAACTCTTCATTCATTGGATTTTTGTCACTCGAACGTTAGTTCAGATGCAAACAAAGCAACAACAAAATGGGCCCCATCTTAAACTGCTTATTTCGGCTTCTTGGGGCAACACATCATTGTATTGTTAAGCACTTTGTGGTGGTATTGAAAATTCCGATAATAGGACCAAAATAATCTATATAATTAGATAGTAATTTTTTTTTCAAATCTATTTTATAAAGTTAAGTTAATTTTTTTTATATTTTTGAAATCGATTTTATAAAATTAAGTTAAGTTTAATCAATTTTTTTTAAGCATTGTTAGATTTATAAGATTACTAACGGATCATCATCATATATTCAAATATTCATATGTAAACTTCACATTCAAAATGTTTAACGATCAATATAAGAGATTATGTAAAAAAAAATTAAGGCTTAAATATGTTTTTAGTCCATCAAATTTAAGATAAATTTATTTTTGGTCCCTCAAATTTAAAATTATTATTTTTAGTCCCTATAATTTTCAAAATTTTTATTTTAGTCCCTTAGGTCACCAATAACATATTTGAAAATGACTAATTAAGACAATTATACAATATCAACTAGATTAAATGTGATATTTTCACTAATAGAGACACCAATAGGTAGATTTTATGCAATAATGTTTGATAAATTTTTTAACAAAATTTGAATATAAGAATTAAAATAAGATTTTTTGAAATTACAGGACTAAAAATAACAATTTTAAATTTGAGGAACCAAAAACAAATTTACCTTAAATTTGAGAGACTAAAAACATATTTAAGCAAAAAATTAATTAATATTAAAATCAAAATACTATATATAAATAAAGAATAATATTCACCACACAAATCAATTTTATATTATATAATCATGTTGAATCCAGTTTCTTTAAGATTTGGAGTTAAGTTTGGTTGGAGATTAAGTTGTAACATGGAGGAGTTTTATAACAGTGTATTTTATTGCTAGGTACGTGATTGAAACGTGGCCTTCATCCGACAAATAATTTTTTGTTATTTTATATCTCTCAACTCAACCTTACCAAACAGCAAACCAAATGACACTATCTCACTCCTCGTGGCTGTGTGGGGGAAGTGAGTTTAGTTATGTATGATCTTGATGGGTGAGGTAGTGACAGGTCATTATTAATCACAACCTTTTCATTATTTTATCATAGTTAACCATTTTAATAGGGGTGTTCATAGGTTTGGTTCCATTCCATAAATCGAATACTTTAACCACACTAATTATGTTCATTTAATTTATTTATTTAAGATTTGATCCCAACCATATCAACAAGACATAACTGTTCCATTGATATGTATCAAGTTTATGTTTCAAAACTAAAATATACAACCCGATCTTTCACTATTTTTTATAGTTTTATTATTTCTTTTTTCTTTTACATTTTTTATTTGTTATACTCATGGTTTAAACTTAGATTTCAAATATTTTAAAATTTTGTATCAAAAATAGATTTTGACTGTTTGAAAACAAAAAGTTACAAGAATTCTTATATTTTAAAAATATTTTATAACTAAATTCTTTGTTCACTCTATATAAATTAGAACAACTATATTCTATATTGAGCATTTTAGAGAGTTTTATTTGATAAAAGTGTTTTTAGAAAAAAATTAATAATAATATCTTACAATATATCATTTTTTTTATTTTTAGATTATATTTTAACATATTTTTGTTAAAAATTATCTAACATTTAAAATTATTTTTATATCACAATGTAAATTATTTATTACAACTTTAAAGGTAAGTTGTATGTTAAAAATTTTATTTTTTCTAATTTTAATTATAATATAATTTATATATTAAAAATATTTATTTATTATAAATCTTAATATATAAAATAAATATTTTTCATACATGTAAATACTATTTAATTATACTATTAAACTAAATAGACCTTAATTTGTTTCTGGTTATTACTAAAGGTGAAACATACCAACCTACTAAAGACTAATGAGGTTCAATTTAATTAATTGAACAGTGCACTACATTATTATAATAAATCTTTTGATACTTATTTTTTATTTTTGTTGACAAAAAAATATAAAAAAATCAAACTTGTTTCAATATCTTCAAAAGTCAAGATATCAATTAAAAATTGAAATTAAAAGTAGTTTATAAGCATTATCTTTCTTTAATTTATCGAAACAATTTTTTATGAACAAAATTATATTAACTCAATTAAAATAGATAATATTTCATACACGATAATCTTAATAACGACTATAAACTTTACGATCAAAACATTAACACTAAAAGAAAGGTTTGGATTATTTGAAGAACCTAAATTACTTTTATCCTTAACATGGACTACAACTTATTCTAGTATATTTAAAAGCATCAAGCATGACTTTAATTAATAATATCCACAAACTTATAAGTACGATAAAAAAACATATTTTAATATAGACATTACAGTAATTATAATGATATTTACAAGACTTACGGTGAACAACACTTATATTTTAATATGGAACTTTCTTAATTGAAGGATTCTTATCAAATAAATTAATATCTAAAAAAATTTTTATAAAAAAAACTTAATCCTTTAAACTATAAGAGGAGGATTATTTAAGTTTCTGATATTGTTAAACAGAAATTACTATAATCGAGAAAATTACAAAGAAGTAAAATGATGATGAATAGTAATAATTTGGGAAAGTAATTTGGTGTATTAATATTTACTATCAGTTGCGGAACTCGAGTGAAGACAAGAATGAGTTTAATTAGAGCAATAGCAGAGTGGCACGTTGAGTGAATGAAAACATTCGATTCATTTCTTTGGAAACAAGGGTAGCTTTTCTTTTATGCTTCGAGTGAGAGTGAGGCTGCACCATTGCTTTCTTTTATTCTCGACCAACCACTTTTTCCTCTCTGCTTTTCTTCTACCCATGTGGACCTTTAAGCTTTAACATCACATGCTCCCACCCCCTTTCCATCACTAACATCATTCCTAATCCTCCTTTTTCAGATCAATCTCACATCTTTCTGCCTCCTTTAGCCCCATCATTCTCTCCCACAACTCTTCACTTTATTAACCTAAATCATCATTAAATAATAAATAATAATAATGCTGTTATAACTATATCTTATATCAATATCTTGATTGCCCAATATCAAAGTCTCATTCACTCTATGCACTGATTTCAATTAGGACGAGCACAGTTAATCTTATAGGCTTTAGATAACTTATGAATCTAAACTCAACTCAATCTAATCATTTTTAATTAAATTTTTTTCGTATTTTAATCAAGTTCAATCTCATACAATTTATTCAAGTTCGTTCATGTATAACTAGTTTTAATTTTCACTAGTACACAATACACATTTTACGTCGGTTATTTTAGGAGTTTTTACGTCAGAAAAACTTTCGACGTTGAAGCGGGAGACATAAATTTATAGCGGAGCGCGAAAACCGACGTAAATTTACGTCGGACATGTCAAGGTCCGACATAAAAAAGTCATAAAAAATAAATAAATAAATAAAAAAGAAAACGAGTGCAAGCAGAACGGGCCGTGCTGCTTGGAGAACGGCCCGTTCTGCTTGGAGAACGGCCCGTTCTGCTCGGAGAACGGCCCGTTCTGCTCGGAGAACGGCCCGTTCTGCTCGGAGAACGGCCCGTTCTGCTCGGAGAACGGCCCGTTCTGCTCGGAGAACGACCCGTTCTCCATGGAAAACGGGCTTGGTCACTTCCTTCTCCAGCTTCAAAAACTCAAAATGCAACACAAACATTATTACGAAAAAAACATCCCAGAAAACACAAACTTGATAGAAGATGCTACCTCATAGAACCTCCCAGAAAAGTCCATGACCAACGCAACCCTCCGAAGAAGAAAAACATCATCACGCGAAGAAAAACAGAATAAGGTGCAGATGAGGAGGACAACCACGATTTGAGGAGGAGGCGGAGGGATGAGGAAGAAAAACAGAAGAAGGTGCACAACACGCGGGAGAAGGAAACCATGAAATTTTTGAAATCTAGCTAGTGCGCGCACACCTTCTTTTAAGCAGGTCCTGTGGGTTATTTACGTCGGACACAATCCATAGCCAACGTAGATGTTAAAATTTACGTCGGACCCTTTGATATTCGACGTAAATAATTTAACAAAATTACGAAACATGTCACCGCGTTTTTATTACGTCGGATATTTGTATATCCGAGGTAAAATGGGTGACGTAGTATCCTAATTTTCCACTAGTGTTTTAAATCCAACTCAATCTAATATGTAGATGTTAAATATTATTATATGTATAATTATATATTTTAACCTAAAAAATATAAAAGTATTTAATGCCTTGATATAACTTTAACTACTATTGTCTAACATGAGGTACAAATATAGGAGTAAAAAAAATCCTGATTTACTCTCTTCTAAAGTTTCAAATTAGCATATATTTATAACAAACTTTTTATTTATTTATTATTTTATAGTTCTCACTATTATTGATTAAGGTGTTCATTTAGTGAGTAACATTGATCAAGCTAACAATTTTATCATTCTTTGCTCTCTACATTGTCTTTTTTTTTATAGATAAAATGTAAATAAAATATATTTTTGTTTATATGAATAGATTTTTTATATATAAATCAGTTAGCTTTTAGCAAGAAAAAAAACAATTTTAAAAAAATAAATTTAATAATTTTAAATAGTTAAATCCAATTAACTTAACTAAATCTAATTTGTGTAATTTCAATTACATTAAATAACAAATTTGTAATAGTTAAGACATATTGAAATGAGAGGGATTCAAAGATTTGTAAAGGTGTGAGACTATGTAATTGAGGATGACTTTTATTTTGTATTACCTATACCAACAAAATGCATCTAATTTTTGGTAGCTTATCACATAAGAACTTCACAATTGAGCGTGTTTGATATTGAGTGATTTAGGGATGAGTAATCTTTTAGAAGGTTTCTTAAAAAGTGTGTAAGTAAGGATAAAATACGCTGAAAATTTTTGTGTTGGTTTGTGAGGGTAATCATTGATCCTAAAGACGACTAGCCATATTAGAAAGAGTTATCCATGGAAGGTTTTGGCCGATGAAGGGTCCTAACCAACAAAGAATTGTGTGAAATGTCATCATGTTAAGTGTCATGAAGTGAAGTCATTGAGACGTCAAATTTAATGGGTTTACAAATGATATTAGAGTCTAGTTCTCTCTCAGTGTAGTGTGGTTTGAGGACAAATCAAGTGGAAGTTGATGAGTTTGTAACAACTTGGACACACTGAAATGAGAGAGATTTAGAGATTTGTACATGTAAGACTACTAATAAGATGCATTAGCTCATCACATAAAAATTTCACAGTTAAACGTGCTTGATTTGAAGCGATTTAGGTATGAATGACCTTCTAAAAAAAATTTCAAAAAGTGTGTGAATGAGGATAAAGTACATTAAAAAGTATTGTATTAGTTTATAAGGATAGCCATTGATCCTAAAGGCGACCGAGAATATTAAAAAGAGCTATCTAAAAAGAGTTCTGACCGATAAAAGATTCTAATTAATGAGAAATTATGTGAAATGTCATTATATAAAGTGTTATATAAAAAATTTAGACTAACTCAAACCAAACCAACACGTAAAGAATTTTGTAATTTTTTTGTATGATTTCAAATAGAAATTTGATTCCATTACATAATCATCGAATGTGACCCAACCCCCTCTTAGCAACCCAAATAAAAAAAAAAAGTAATATAATTTTGTGTTTTGCTGTAATATCCTGTTTTGGATAAAATGCTATATATGCCTCCAAATTAAGTATCTTCTCCCTCTTGCTTTGGACATTTTATCTTAAAAGCATGGAGTTGGAGACACAACATGTGCATCATTGGAAGCTTTCATCATTAGTGTGCGTCAATATGGTGTTGAAGGCATACCTAGATAAGTACCTACATAGATGACATTTAGGAGTTAGGACAATAACTAGGGGCACTTGATTATTGGGTATTTGGTGAAGCCTGGCTCCTTATGAAAGATCTCTTAATTTTTTACTAGATGCAAACAAACTCCAACGGGTGTTTGACCAAATCAACAATAATTTGTAGGGTTCTTTTCACTCAATATACGTCGAGAAGCACAATTAAGCATCGTTTGCGGTGGAAAATATTAAAAGTAATTCAAATAAAGATTATCTAGAACGTTTTTAGTCACCTATTCCATAAAAAATCAAAGCGTGTTTAGACTAAATAATTGAAATTCAACATTCTTGTGTGAATTATAACTCATACGATATACAAGTCTACAGGTCTACCTAAATATGACAGCTCAATATGGTCCATTAATTATTTAATTTTGACGAACACTTTTTAATGCAATTAAAAACTTAATAAATAAACATGGTAAGTAAATATAGGTGTTTTTTAGTCAGTATAATCCTATTAATAATTACAATTTTTTTTTCTGCTTTCACGAATTTACATAAAAATTTTGGAAACAAGATTTTTTTTTATAAACTGTTGAAAATAAAATAAAATGTGAAAATAATATAATACTTTATAAATATAATATATTAATTAAAATAAAATATAAAAACCAAAGATACCCTAATAAGGAAAAGATTAATTAGTTTTGGTTAAATACCTCTTTTGGTCCCTTACAATGTTTTTTTGTTTCAATTTAGTCCCACTTTAATTTTTGTTCTCAATTTGGTCCCCAATAATTTAAATTAGTGCAATTTGGGACTTCCGTCCAAATGATTTAGATGGAGTTAACTGTTGACCACCTGGCATCTACGTGGATGCGCACGTGGACGCCAAATTCCGGAAAAAAACCTGAAACCAGAACGGCCCGTTCTGAAACCAGAACGGGCCGTTCTGCTCTTAGAACGGGCCGTTCTGAATTCAGAACGGCCCGCTCCAGAACGCCATGCTTTTTATTGTATTTTTTATTTATTATATATTTTATTATATATTTTTTATTATCAATAAAAAATACAATAAATTAATATTCATTTATGAATAAAACTAAAAAAAAATTAAATAAGATAAGACCTTTCAAAATATTTCTTTGATTTGAATTTATCCAGTTCAAAATTTTGACTAAAATGCCGCAATGTATTTCAAAAATTGAAAATAAAATTCAGGGTTTAAGGGTACCTCCTCAAAAACAGGTTGTTATTGTTGGGGTACATCGTCAATGACTTCAAGGAAAAATACTGTTTCGTTTTATCCTTGTGTACAGTGTCAATTTGGTAGTAAGTAGTTCACTCCGGTTTGACTAACAATGAAATAAAACTTGTTACCATTGTCCTTAGTGATACACTGCATCATCCTGAATGATATACTGTATAGCTCAAATGTTTAGCAATTGAAGTTATTAATCCTCATTAACAATATTACCAAATCTAGTGTTTGAAATGCTTTGTATTTTGATTTTTTTGTGCACGAAATTTTGAACCAGAACAGTCCGTTCTGGTTACACTGTTGGTGTGTTAATTTTGGACCTGGAACGACCCGTTCCAGTTGCAAATTTTACACACCAATAGTGTAACCAGAACGGGCCGTTCTGGTTCCAGGTGTATTCAAGTATTTTTTTATCCACCTACGTGGCATCTATGTGGCATCTACGTGGCATCCACCTGGCATCCACGTGACCACCAGTTAACTCCGTTTAAATCATTTAGACGGAAGTCTCAAATTGGAACGATTTAAATTATTGGGGACCAAATTAATACATAAAATTAAAGTGAGACTAAATTGAAACAAAAAAATATTGTAAATGATCAAAAGAGGTATTTAACCATTAGTTTTTGTGTAACTTGTTTTTTTTCTTCTTTCTCGGAGACCAAGTGAATTTATTGATGAGAGAAAGAAGCCCAATAATTTCTAGCTTTTTTGTGTAACTAGTTTTTTTCGCTTGAGGACATAATCGAGCTTCCTCGTTTTTGTTTGTTGGCCCATAACTGGACGATTGTTTGATGGGTATTTACATTTCCGGCCCATTATTGTATATGAGTTTCCTACGAACTGTATTTACATTTTGACATTTTTACACCCCTATTCACTAGATACAAACTTCTATTTTCCTTTTCTAAAATATTATTTTTCCTTCTCGAATTGATATATGTTGTTCCGTACAGTAGCTTCCGAAATTATATTTTAACAAGTTACACAATTTTAAAAAATAATTTTCAAAGTTATGTTTTAACAACTTATACATAGTTCCGAAAATTGTTTTTTTAGAATAATATATACCAATTTCGAAAATAGTTTCAAAATGGAACTATACTTTAACAAATTACACATTGTTCTAGAAACAACTCTTTGAAATTAATATATATTATTATGAAAAGCAATATCTAAAACTTTAAATTCATAAACATATACCAATATGGGCATGTTGTTTTATCATTGAATTTCGTTGAACGAAAAAAATACACATTTCAAATCATCAAACTAAAAAGTAATATTTTTTATCTTTTTCGTTAAACGTGATTTTGTAAGTTTTCGTGAAATCAAACACACTATGTGTTTAAAAAACAAAAACAAAAACAAAAAAATCCAATTGAGTAATGCGTAACACATGTTGACATTTTTCAAACGAAATTCAATGAAATTCAAGAGGGTTATAACTACACATCACACATGTTTACTTGGGGGCGATAGAGATAAATCAAAGTATGATATATATGGAGTATGTTGAAATTCACAAAAGAATAAGAGTAACACCTGAGATAATCTTTTAAACATTATATTTGTTGTTTATAAAAATCTTGCAGTGTTAAATATCTTGAAATAAAATGTAAAACATGTAGACATTGACACACCTTGTAGCGTAATATTGTATAAAGGAAAACCTACATTATCAAGCAAATTTCTTAAAAGCATATCCATTATTAACATGAAAATTGTATTATCATGTAATTAAGATTTAAAGAATAATGAATATGAAAGTGAATATGAGAGTCTAAAATTAGGGTTTTTATAATAAAAAAAAATGATAATGTAAATATATAACTTAAAGTATAATAAACATGGGTAAAAAAATAGATTTTATAAAGATATATTTAGTAATAAAAATTACAAATAAAAAGAGCAAAATATAATAAATAGGAAGTATCGATAGCAAAAGCATTGCATAAAAGAGGACAAAAAGTGGAGCCACATAAAGGTGGACAAAAAAAACAAATAAAATGGACCTAAAGATACATTTAAGAGAATTATGATTCATACCCTCCTATTTTACTATTTAAACTCTTCACTTTTTAAAAATTTTATTGCTTGACAAAAAAACAAATAAAATGGACTCAAAGATACATTTAAGGGAATTATGATTTGTATCCTCCTATTTTACTATTTAAATTCTTCACTTTTTAAAAATTTTATTACTTGACAAAAATACCTATGACATTTGACACCATCACAAATTTACAATACAATGAGAATAATTTTTTATTGTACAACAATACATGTGTTTCTTATGTCCTTTTAGTCAAAATAATAATTATTTTTTACCAAGATAAACTTAAACAAAGAGTTTATCTCATAAGATTGATCTTCAGTCTTCTCCTTCGAGGTTGGAATGAATCTGATCGATTCCTTATTTTAGAATAGTGTTAATATCTACAAAAACACTCCAACGATCAATTTAGTTTAGATGTCCTGTATAATTTCTCTTTTTCTTTATATGACGCGTACCTCTTTTTTGTATTAACTACATCTGTCCATTTTCTTTAATTTTGTAACTGTTACAATTATTGTGTGTTAAGTCCACATGTTGACACATGAACTTGGTATATGAACTTATTATATCATCTTGACAATATAAATGTTCGATGTCATCAATGCGACAATAACAAAATATATGGTCAAACTTACGTTATCCAACGAAATTGGTGTATAAGTGTATGACCAAAATTACATTGTCGACGAGGTTAATACAATAATAATTATACTAAGCGCATTTTGATGTCAAACAAAGAATATAACCTTATAATCATTAGTGACGACTATCCAGAATCAAAGAGTTTGATCCAAAAGCACATGTTACATAATCTTAACCGATCAACATATAATATGCATTCAAGTTTTGCATTTTACATACAAAAAATATATTTAATTACATGTCATATAAAAATTAGTTTAAGATTACTTAATTTTTCCTCTCACACACCTTCGTACAAAAATATTATTTTAAAAGTGGTAAGCCAAGTTTTTTGATCAAGAATAATCATTAATGAAATCAGTAAATACTTTATACTAATAAGATTAAAAGAAATATTATCTTAAATTATAATCCAATAAGATCTTATAACTTGTAAGCAGATACGGAGGTGAGACCATATATAAGGGATTAACAAAATTAAAATTTATCCATCATATATATAAATGTTAAAATTATGAAAAAAATATTTATAATTATTTATTTTTAAATAAATGAAAAATATATAATAAAAATATATTTATATAAAAATATAAATTAAATATTAAAAAAATAATTGTATAAATGTCATTTTACATCCTATCAATGTTTGTTTTAAGATATTAACTTTTCTAAAGATTAGATAATGGTGTAACATCTTATATAATGTTCACAAACTTACTTGATTTACAAATATTAATAAATATTTTTTAATTTTAAATTAATTATAATCAAATCATTTTAATATTGATTTATAGCTTTTAAAATAGTAAGAATGATTTACACACGAAAAAAATGTTAAAGCGTAAACTAAATGATCCAGTACTTTGTTTATATGGAAAAAAAATATAATATCTCCGTAATAAAATTATATAAAAAAATATTTGCATAAAAGAATAGTGTCATTATCTTACAATGAGACTATAAAAGAATAATTAAATATATTTACTTCTATAATAACAACCCACTATAATCCTTACACTTAACAATTCAATAAAAGAAAATAAATGACTATTTAATGATAGCATTAGACAGTTAATGGATACTCAATAGTTAACATATATACATACATATTTACAACTAAACATTCGTATACATGGGTATAAAATTATACAATCATCCATATAATTGCAAGTGCAGTTCTAGGTGTGAGTCAAACACAACTACTAGCTACTAACTACTCCAAGGTAACACAAAATATCAACATAACCAACATCACATGGCCTCCAAACAACTTCAATAGTAATTTATCCCTACTTTACTCTCATATTAAGTATGATTATCATAGTTCAATTATATAAAAACACATAAGGATAAATTAGAGTTTAAAGAATCAATATAATTAGTATAGAAATAAAGCAAATATGCAATCAACATGAATTGCTCAACTTATTGTAACACAATGCCAACTTACAACTTTTACATAATACCACATATTTCAACTTATACACCACGTCATTAACTCCATAATTGCAATACAACATAATCATAATTTCACATTTCATATGAACAACACAACATCAACAACTCAAATTTTAACTCAATGATAATATATACAACATAGTAACTATATGTGTTGTCACATATTACAACTAGGAGATCTCCTATAACACAAGTGAGTAGTTTAAGTTATTTGACCTTACCGAACAAATAACCTAACATTTTCAATCCAACTAGGTCAATAGCCAAATGGAATATCAATTCTTAACAATATGGTTTCTTAAGTGTTGTCACTTAAACTATGAAGTCTAGTATTCATATCGAGGTAAAACAACTTGAATGTGGGTCTACCACAACATTAGCTAGCATTACTAAACCACCTATAGGATTAGTCTGCCGGTTACCTTCCAAATACCATGCCTTTCTGACTCTTAGTTAGGAACTTTAATCCTCGACCTTGTACTTTACTTAAATTTTTTGGTCACTTTATACATGTATATTTTGTCCTTGCCTACATACAAATCAACATTGATCACTTATAGTTAATATGTCTTGACCTAGCTCACATACCACATCAACTGAGGTCCTAGAGGAAATAAAAATTTCCACTTTGAAGGCCAACATCCTAAGAAAGGTTTTCAACAAAATTAGGCTCTCGAAGGACCATAACACAATATCTACACAATAAGATATACAACTTCAAAATAATCTTTCCTCTAGTCCTAGGTTGACCAACATAGTACAACTTTCAACACCATGTATAAATGCTTAAAGTATTCTTAACATTCATCATCTCAACAACATAACAACATCATGCATAAAAAATATTCAACACAACTACACAATCACACAACATACACTCAACTCAACTTCCAACTTTCAACCCTCGATCATCTTTAGATATCTTCATATATCATATATATAGAATAAACAACATTTAGTACTAATTGTATGCAATAGACAACTTAGTCAGCTCACATTAATCACTTCATAAGGTAACCAACAAATTTTTCTAAAGGAGACTAGCGCCTGACTTATCGAGGCAAGGGATCTTATGCCTCACCCATGCTCGATGTTACACAACTCACATTCGACATGAATTAGGGAGAGACCCTTGAAACCTCATGCCCAACATAGTAAGAACCCACGCTTGACCCCAACCAAACAAAGAGACTTGAGTTGATCCATGCCTAATGTCACTCTAATGGCGCCCAACAAAATTCTAATTTGAGACAATTTTCTCTCCTCACACTCGACACCATTCACACTACACTCGATGTAACCAAGTTAGAGACTTCTCTCTAACCCATGTCTGATGCCATCAATCCTACAGTCAACGTGAATAAGACACAAAGCTTCTAACGTGAGTCACGCTCAACGTTATAAAGGTGCTTGAAGCAACATTAGAGTTTTGCGATTATAGAACATAAATTTGCCTTAAGGACTTGAAACTCAACACATTTTCAACATGCAACATATGAATACATACATATATACTCTGCACAACTCAAAAACAATACCATTTCAAACATGCAACTTATAATTCGATCAAATCTCAAATCTTTTTCAACATCTCACAACCTAAAACCCCAACATACAACCTCTCAAATCAACCAACAAAGTCACAAATTTCAAAGGTTCAAACAACACTCAA
Organism: Cajanus cajan; assembly: GCF_000230855.2. Lineage (NCBI taxonomy): Eukaryota > Viridiplantae > Streptophyta > Magnoliopsida > Fabales > Fabaceae > Cajanus > Cajanus cajan. Next base: position 14,361,811 of record NC_138525.1, read on the forward strand.
CTCAGGATTCGCTAAACAAACCAACAACTCAACCAAAAACAAAAATCCAACTTTAGTTACCTCTAAAACCTTCAAATCTAGAAGAAGGAGGGAAATAAGAAAGAAGAACATCCAACCACTTTGCATGAATCAAAAAATCATATTCAAGTCCTTTCTGACCTGAATCAACAACCATACAATGCAAATGAGGCACAGGGAAGGATTACCCTCATAAAGAGAAAAGTTGGAGACGAAGAGAACTTACGATTCCAAAGCTTATCTCTATAGTTCATCTCTCTAAGCTTCTAAAGACTTGAACTAGTGAAGTTCAATTATAAACAAAAACCTTATATATTACCTCCACTTAGGGTCAAATTAGACTTGTGTCTAAAAAAAACCCCAAAATTATCTAAACTCATAAAAAAATTTAGATTTCAGAGTTTGTCAACACAAACAATGATTCAACACAATAATGCATAGTTAATAAAATCAATAATACTTAAAAAAAACTTATAATATTACATTTACTAATAAAGTTTAAATAAAATAATATTCTTAATTTTAGAATAAAAAACGTATTAAAAATTTAAAAAACTTAGGGGGCAATGCCCCTAACTCAACATGTACTTATACCTACCCAGTTATAAGAAAGCCTTTCTTTTCATTTCATTGGTTAATTAAAAAAAAAAGTGATAAGAAAGCCTAATATGCGAAAGGTACACATAGGGTCCAATTTGTATTAGTCTATTAGAGGTTTTGGTAGCAGCAGGCCCACAAGATTTTTATTTTATCTTAATACAATGTATAAAAATTACCTCTATGATTTAAAATGTAATTAAAAAAATTATAATATAAGTATTGCCCCATTAATTTATAAATGTGTATTCCCGCAACATAAAATTTCTGGTTATCCTCACTATTTATACTCTCTATTCTACTCACTTCATCATGTCGCACACACATAAAATTCTTATAAATAACACACTCTAATAACAAAATGATAAAGTTATATGTTAGAAATTACAATTTTTTTTGTTTTTTATCAATGTCATAATATATATGATCGATGTATAGCCTTCGTCTTGATTATAAAATATCTAAATTACATTTAAAATTTCAATCCACATCATTTAATGTTGTTATCATATTCCACATCCACGCAGAAGTAGTCTAAAAAGAAAAGAGGCGAAATTTCTGGTGAAAAAGAAAAATAGAAAACGAGTTAAGGAAGAGACGAAGAAGGAGGAAGACTTGGCGTGCGTGATGAGAACCGTTAAGTGATTGGTGTGACGTGGCTTCATCATAGCTCTCGATTGACTATTCATCGAAATTCCTTATTTGCCATTCCTTAATCCTTTCCGTTCTTCTCTTCTCTTCTCTTCTTCTCCTTCGCATCTCCTTCTGAATCTCGCTTCGTTTCTCCCTCCCAATCGCCAGGTGCGTTACGCCGTTTTCTTTGCACGGATCCGACAATTTTCAATCTCAGCGCAATCGATTCGTCGTCGTTTCCAACGTTCACGTCGCTGTTCCGTTTTGCAGTGATTTGAGGCTGCGAATTTTCATGCATGACTGATTCCGAAAGGTTCCTTGCGATTTGGATCGAGATATGGACACTGTGATGGCCTCAGCCGTCATGAATTTCATGAACGCGACGTTGGATTGCGTCAAGTTTGCGTTGGACGCTCCTTCTGCGCGAGCTGTGGTTTTTGGAGTCCATATCGGGGGTAATTTTTCATTTCCTCCATGCAAATTTATTTTTGTTTGCTTTTGATGGATCATAATTATGAATGTAATTAATTCTCTTATTTTATACCTTGTTGTGTTTGAAGGACATTTGTTCATCGAGGTTTTTCTGCTGGTGGTCATACTTTTCTTGCTTTCACAGAAAAGTTACAAGCCTCCTAAAAGGCCATTAACAAACAAGGTTAGTTCAACAGCACTATTTATCTCTTTCTTATGCATTTATATATATATATATATATTAAAGGTTTTATTTATTTATTGAATGTGATTTAGAGCTTTTGGAGCAATTATTGTGTGAAAATTAAGTTGATTATGAAATGTTTTTATTTTTTATTTCCTTGATGTAATCGCTTTTTTTTTTTTTTTTTTTTTTGCCTATTTCTTCTCCAAATTCAAGCAGACTTCACCTTTAAATTGCATGTGAAGTTGTTATCAGTATATTGCGCAGCTGAAAAATGGTTTCCGTTGATGTTTAGATTTTATAATTTATTCAAAAACTTCAATGTAAATAGAGTATTGGACATTCAATTATTGTGGTTTTTAGTAGTCCTATCTAGGGACCTGACATGGGGCATTTCTTATTATTCTTTATGAGGATTTGAAACTCGCAAGGTTAATTAATCTATAGATTTCAGTTTGTGAAGGTTGGAGCTCTCCATGGTTGAATAATACCAGCTCTCTTTATAATTATCCGCACTTGCTTTGTGGATGATTGTTTGTGCTCTTGTAATTTTTTAGAAACATATCCCAAAGTGGATGATTGTTTAGTCTATACTGAAATTCTAGCATAGGAGGTTTATGCTTTTGTAATTGGTATTATGTTGGTAGCTTTGCTGGCAATATTGAGTTGTTCTATGCATATATCTGAAATGTAGCTGAGATGGTATTTTTTGAAGATCTCAAATACTTGATGTGAGAGTTGAAGGTTTTGTTTGTTTCAAACTTTGTTATTGTTTTTTCTAAAGAATAGCTATCTTTTGTACCTGACCTGTAACTCACTGTCTTCTCTCTCTCCCTCGTCTTGTATCTGGTGTTCATTCTAATGAGTGCTTCAGTATGGGCATTTTTTACGCACTTCTTGGTGCTTGAAAATATGATATATGTTATAAAAGAAGATTAATCCATGTTAAGATGGATACTGGGGGATAATGATATGATTCTTGTTTGCTCAGCAATTTGTTCGCTCTGTCTGTGAGCCGTCACTGCTTAAAATATTGAATTCTGTTAAGATATGTATTCAAAATTTAAAATTTTCGGCCTCTTTCTGTATTTAATTTATTATAACTAGTAGAATTTCATTTCTCCCGGTTATTGTGTGGAATCTCAGTAGTTACTGTTATTTTCTATTTTCTAAAGGACTTAATTGCCATATTTTTTGAAGGAATACTTATGACTTAATTCTGCAAGCATATTATTCCATGCTAACTCTTGTACAATGCAATCTGAGATTCAGCATGTTATTGTATTTTGTCATTCTTTTTAATTTTATGATTAATATCTGCAGGAAATTGATGAGTTATGTGAGGAATGGGTTCCAGGACCCCTTATTCCTTCTCTTGATAAAGAGTTGCAGTATGAACCGCCAGTGCTGGAGAGGTGGTTTCTTTTCTTTGGTTGCAGTAACCTTGTTTGTTTTTTTACTTTTAGTGTCTTAAACATTTCTTTGATGAAATCTGGAATTTATCACATTGTTTTATGCTTGTCAAATTCACTGCCATGGTTACATTTTTCGTGACTTGGATTCATGAAATTTTTTGAGGGAGAAATCTAGTGCTTTGGTAAGGGTTCCACCTTGTGAATTGTGACATGGTGATCTTTGGTCTTTATTGTCTTTATAGTGGTCTTGGGTTATAGCAACAGAAACAACCTCTCTTTTCAGCTCACTGGTTTAAGGTTTCAATATAAGAGTAAGACCCTATCCAAATCCACTATAACGAGAGGCTTGGGACTGAATAACCCTCTAGACTTGTAAAATTCTTGCCTTTTTTTCGTTTGAAAAGTATGTATATTTAACAAAGCCTTCCGTATGATTTAATGCCTCCCTTATACTTTTCAAAGTCAAAGATAAAATAATGTGTTTTTGTATGCAGTGCTGCTGGGCCACATACCATAGTTAATGGAAAAGAAGTTGTTAATTTTGCTTCAGCAAACTATCTTGGTTTTATTGGTCATCCAAAGCTACTTGTAAGGAAATGGTCTCCATATCCCTAATAAATTCCTTTTTTTTGGAGCACTGGGTTGATGCACTTAATTTATGCTTACTCTTTCTTGTAGGACTCATGTTCTTCTGCTTTAGCGAAATATGGTGTTGGTTCTTGTGGTCCCCGTGGGTTTTATGGGACAATTGGTAAGATTCAATCTTAAAGATTGTTTTTGAGGCAATGCTTTTGTTTCTTATGATACTTTTCCTATGCCCAGATGTCCACCTTGACTGTGAAACAAGGATAGCAAAGTTTTTAGGAACCCCTGATTCAATTCTGTACTCTTATGGACTTTCCACCATGTTCAGTGCAATTCCTGCTTTCTCTAAGAAAGGAGATATAATTGTAGCGTAAGTATGCATAAGTTTGTCTTAAATATATATTATGATGTAATATTCAGTTTTTCCACAATTTTTTTGGTCTCATAACATTTATTTATATTTTATAGTGGGCACTGACATCACATAAAATTATTTTCTTTGGTTTCATATCATTGCTTATGCTTCTATATTATAATGGTATAAAGAACAAACTGAATCATTTCTCCATTTAGTTGCTCACTTGGTACCAGCTGATCAACAGAGGCTGTGTTAATGTAAATTCTGAATTTATGATGTTCTGTAAGTTTTTATTTTTTACAGGGATGAAGGAGTCCACTGGGGAATACAGAATGGCCTTTATCTTTCTAGAAGCACAGTGGTGTATTTTAAGCACAATGACATGGACTCTTTAAGAGAAACTCTAGAGAAAATTACTACCAAATACAAGCGGACCAAGAATTTGAGGCGTTATATTGTTATTGAAGCTGTCTACCAGGTAAGTCTTGTCTATCATGCATACGATAGATTAGCTTTACACTTCTACATTGTGCTTATAGAGGAGTTCTAGCATCACAACCTTTAGCTTTAAAACAAGCAGCAGTTTGAATTGCTTGCTGCTTCTTGCAACCGGTAATATTGGTAATTTTTTTCTGTATGGACTACCAGTGCTGCTGAAATAGTAGGGCAGTCAACAAATGCAAATCGAAGATAATTATGATGGATTGGAATTTGAAATAAACTTCCAGCCTTAAAAGTGGCATTCCCGTGGTTTGTTTTTATATAATTATCCAATGAACTTGTAATTATTTGGGCATTCAAAAGGACACAAATCTATATGCTTGAAAGTACTTATAAATCTGATACATGCTTTAATGGATGCACTTGTGTGCCTTTATTATCATTCTTATGTAGTATGGATGTGTAAATAACTAACTCCTATAAATGTAAGCTTTTAGATCAATACACGTGATCAATTTTATATCTTTAATGCGCTACTTCATGCAAGAGCCCCATAGGCTTAAAGTGTGAATAATGCGTATGCTGCCTTCTGTGCCTTTTTTTAAAATTTGACTATTTAGAAAAAAAAATCGGGGAACATGATTGGTGAAGGCTTGAAGATCGACTCTCCTAAAAACATAAGTTGTTAAAGTGAAGGCTAATGATGGATTTTAAATCTCTTAAGAGAAATAATCTTGTAATTGCTGCTAAGTGCTGAACAACCTTTCTGCCTCTTTTTCATTTATTTTCTAAATTTTGTTTTATTCATATTGTTTTTAAAAGAGTCAACATGATGTTGCAAATCAGCAAAATGTGTGTTGCTTTGGTTTTCTTAACCATTCTAAATTTTAAGTTCTTGTTGGAATGCCGCCTTAATTGTGGTCTCTCCTAACCTGTCTTAATTACAGTCTCTTTGGGCTGCACTGTATCCTCAACCTCCATCACCTTCATTGCTTGGTGCAAGCGGGTGTGTTTTGTCCCATATTGCTTAGTGATATGGCCTAAGTAGTTCTTATGACTTGGACTTGGTGTTTTGTCCCATATATGTCAGTGATATGGCCCAAGTATTTCTTATAAGCTGGTTTTGTTGGATTTAGTTAGGCCTGGCCCAACTTTTGAGAGTTATTTTTTCTGTATTAGGATCTGTCTATACTCATGCCTTGCCTACATGATAACAAGAATTGCTTGACTGATACCTGTTTATATCTTTTTCACTGTAATATTTTTCAGAATTCTGGCCAAATAGCACCCTTGGATGAGATCATTAAATTGAAGGAAAAACATCGTTTTCGTGTTTTGCTGGATGAGAGCAACTCATTGGGTGTGCTTGGAAGTTCTGGAAGAGGTCTCACTGAATACTATGGAGTTCCGGTATGTATTGAATTTCTTTGTTTGAGTGTGATATGCTCACACTACATGCAAGTTTTCATATATTCAAACTAGTATTGCTGTTTGTGATTTATGGTTACGTGTTGCAGGCTGAGAAGATAGACATTATAACTGCCTCAATGGGACATGCATTGGCTACAGAAGGAGGATTCTGCACCGGAAATGCAAGAGTTATAGATCACCAGGTAAGGAAGTTTCATATCATATGTGATATATATTATATAATATAACGAATAAGGCAATAACCATCTACGAGTAATGTTAGGTTTCTTAGTATAATTAAAAAAGAAATTTGTAAATGGTGAAATTTAAGAATTTATTCTCATGGAAAAATTTTCATTTTATTTACTTTTCACCACTTATTCCTGAGTTTATTGGTGTTAACTGTAAAAGTTGCGTGATGGAGAGTTGTGCTGTCACTAATTTATTGTTTGATGATGGGAATTATTTCTCATCCATTTTCCATTCTCTTATATCTCTATTTTCAACCTTGGCAGCGATTGAGTAGCTCTGGTTACGTATTTTCTGCTTCTTTACCCCCTTATCTTGCAAGCGCTGCAATTACTGCTATTGATGTCCTGGAGGAAAATCCCAATCTAATAACAAAGCTGAAGAGCAATATTACGTTGTTAAGGAAAGGTGGGCTTTGATCTCACTGTTGGATTCCTAAATGGAATTGTAGTGGCCACTCAGCTTGTGTTTGAATTGTTGTTTATTTGTGTTTGTTTTTCACTCGTGTAAACAAAAAATTTATTTATTTGTTTTTGTTAAGCACTATGATTTGAGATACACTCGTGCCACTGCAGGATTGTCAAAAATACCAGGCATCACAATTGCAAGTAACCCAGAGTCGCCCATTGTTTATTTAAGATTAGAGAAATCAACTGGTTCCATGAAAGATGACCTAAATCTGCTTGAAAATATAGCCGAACGGGTAATGGATGGTGCTTGTTAATGTTTAATTTCATGGTTTCAATTTTGATTGTACTTAATATTGTGTATTCGCAGGTTTTGAAAGAAGAATCTGTATTTGTGGTGACTTCCAAAAGATCAACATTGGACAAATGCCGTTTGCCTGTAGGAATTAGATTGTTTGTTTCTGCAGGGCATTCAGAGTCTGATCTGCTCAAGGCATCTGAATCATTGAAAAAGGTTGCAGCATCAGTCCTGGGTGGTCATAATTGAACGCTCTACACCTTTCTTTTGCATCTTACTATGTACCGAAACATAAGTTCTATTCCATGTTTAGGTGAGCAATTTTGAAATCCAGGCAATAGATATAGTCCTGTAGTTCGTAACTTGTGTAGTATTTTCTGTTCTAGTTTAGGGTAACAGTCTTTTGCGCGTGTTGCTCATTGGTTGTCTAAAGTCGTAGAATAAATATTTAATGTTTCTTTTCTTGAGCTGGGGAATATGTCTATGAATTACATTGATATCAAAAGTATCAATATTACATTTTTCATTAGTTTAGCTGTTCCACAGTAAAGCTGGCGAAGGTCCTTACCATTGAATACGCAGTCAAAGTTGTTTTCCTTTTATAATAGTTAAACTTGTCTTATTCGTAATGTCTTCTTTCCAATCCAATTTGCTTATGTTTCTAGTTGCACTTAACACCCCCCCTCTCTTATTTAAACCTATTAACTATTAACATGAAAGCTATAATAATTACTATATAAATTTGAAACATTTCAAGAGTTAAAGCCTAATATACTGTTATTGCATGTTGAAAATGAGTATATTAGCAATTTTACCTAGAAGTTATAACAGAAAAGCATAACATATGAAATTTCTACCGATTTGAGCCAAGGATAATTTGTGAGATGAATTGGGGTGGTGACTCTAATATTGCATCGGCCACAGCTTTACATAACTAGTGCGCATTGTTTTACCATTTTTTATTTGAGCTCACTCAAGCGATAAGAATAATTGTTCTGGATCTAATCAATGGGTTCAGAACTGCACGGTTAATTTGTGTTGACCCGACGACATGCATAAAGTACAAATGTTCCCGGAAGTGCTTCACTTGGTACAACACTGCTGGAAAATCAGATGCAATATGATACTGCATACATATTAGGGTTTCCAAAATATTCTTTATTGATCCCCTGTATTCCACGGGTAATACTGATGTGGGGATTATGCGTTCCTCACCTCGCATTGTTATTCACCTACAGCGAAATCCTATAATTAAGCCACTTAAGCTACATTAGGTATGCTATTTCCTCTATATACTATATTATTCTGCTGGAATAAACATTAATTTGAGAATTAAAGTACTCATGCAGATATTCCTACTGCATGCGGTTACAACCGGTGGAGCAACAAAGAACTTCATTGTTTGTGCTCAGCATCAATATAAGGTTGGCAGAACAACAGCAACAACAATAACATGAAAGGAAAGGAAAAATGCTAAGCAAGGGAAAAAAAATTACATATTGATATCTTAAAAATGAAGTACAAAATTGTTTCTCAAATACTGGATAAAATTTAAAGAGTCACATATTACATAATGGCGTATCCCGATTCAGATCATTTAGCTTATTTAAGTGAAGGTTTACTTTTAACTAATTCTCTAATCAGATTGTGGTCAACGCAAACACAATCAAGAAAAGGCAATTAGGTAGATTTTCCTGATTTTTTTTCAACTACATTACTGGTATTAAGATTTTCATCGTTTTTTTTTTCTATTTTTTTGCATTAGTCCTCTAACAATGAAATTTTCAAGGTTTAGTCCTTTCACCAAAGGAAATTATTCTTCGTTCAGGTAGAAGTTCCTTGAAGAGTTTATGTGGAAAATTGCAAGTGGATATAGGGTTAAAGTAACTTTTAGAAGGTCATATATTGAATATGTTACGGCACTGAAAACAGAAACAAATTTAGTTATCCACTTAAACTCTTTCTTCAGATTATTAAGTTCATTGAGTTGTGTGAATACCTTAATGGCACAACAATAATGGGTCTCGCAAACTAATGTGATATGAGAAAATAGCTTCAGCACATGACCATGCATGTTGTCTGACCGTGACCAACGGCAGCAAAGTTTGAGAAGGTAAGGACTAATTCAACGATTTCTTGATCACATCTGACATCTCCTTGTGCAGAGAGAACATAAATGATGTTCAGCTCAAAAATGACTGAGAGAAGGAACAATGGGAAAGGTAGTGGAGCTTCATGCTAGTAGCTAGTATAGTAATGCCATATTAAGTGGGCAAAGTTTGATACAATAAAAGAGTCGCACATAATTAAGGTAGGGAATTTTCTTGGCTTTCACTGGTAGTGGTGAGACTAACCATCATCAACACATCATAGTACAATTAAAGTTTTTCTGGGATCATAGTTCACTTTCACTACGACCAATATCACTGTGGGTTAAGGTACGGGGTTGATGTATATAACATGGTATGGTAGACAGTCTCTTGGTTTCCTCAAGTATATATAACACGGTAGACACTCTCTAGACATGATACAAATGTTAAGGTTAATTATCTTTCAATTTTTGGTATGATTGCTCTAATAACATACTTTTGTTTCCTAAACTATATTTTAAATAAGGATAATATCACTTATTTAGTGCCTTGGCGTGGTTCCTTGAAAATCATACTTGGTGAAGCTCACGATGCTTAATTTAATCAAATGCACCTCACAATAATTTTGCTATCCAATGGTAGTTAGTTGAAAAATGTTTGTCAAACCAACGGAAAGTAGGATAATAAAGATTATTTTAGTGAGGGTTACGAAGATTATGTGTCGAGCGAGACGAATGAATCTTTTTGAAGAGTATAATTAATGATTATTGCGAGTTTGCGAGGCACACACACCCTTGTTGACTTAAAGGTTTGGTGACATGCGGCCATCAACTACGATAAGTGGTTTCTTTATTCTGGCCTTAGAAGAATATTGACACGCAAATATGTTTTGATAATATTGTTTTATATCGATTGTCAAATGCTAGATACTTACCAAACTAAATGTTTTTTTTTTTTTGAAAGTTACCAAACTAAATGTTATTATAGTTGGTTTCATTTTCAAATTTTCGTTGCTAGAACCAAATCTTTCCAACAAAAAAATGGAAATGCTTATCACCTGAAAATGACCTCGTGAATGCTGAATCATCTGTAACAGGAAATTGCACATAATGCAGTTTATCCTGAGTTGTATTTATAACTTTTTTGTAATTTTTTAATTAAGATCGTTGCGGCTAAGAAATATTGGTGATAATAAGGATTTTTCGTGGTTTTATTTATAGCAATGATCTGAAAGAATTTTTTTTTCACATTTATAGCATTTTTCATCATAATTCATAAAATTCGTCGAATATAAATCACTCACCATAAATTTTTAGATGGTTTTTAGTGGTGTGAAAAGGGGAAAGGAAACCAAAAAGACGTAGAAAGAAATTGTGATTAAGAGGAATTTTATGAAAACTTAGTCTTTAACTTGGTGTCGCGTGATCCTTGTAATCGACCTCAACTAATTAACAGATAAAACTTTTGTTAGTGTTGTTATTAAACATTTTTCATCATGGTGCCGCTTTGCAATATTCTTTCACATGGACCAGTAAATAGAATGTTGGCAGAAAGTTGAAAGAGAATGGAAAAAAGTATAATATACTGCATCCCGTTCTCTTCTGAAAACCAAAACTAAGTGCTTAGCCACCAAAGAAAGAAAAATATGTTAAGAGTAGAAAAGAAGATACAAAAAGTATTATGACTAGTTAGTCAGTGTTAAACTCTCCACAATTAACAATAAAGTCAGCCATATATATGATCCTCTTTCTGTGTGTTCTCTATATTCGAACATAGGACTGATTCATTAAGCCCCTATAGATGCAGAAGATGCAACTCTGGTGATGAATGAGATACCAAACATGCTTCCAAATGAAGGTATTGGGAAAAACCCAAGTCCCATATCGACTAGAGATTAGGCAATTGAATAGTATATAAGTGGAAAGCAACCCTCACCTTACAAGCCGGTTTTGTAGGGTTGAGTTAGGCTTAATCCACTATTCTAACATGGTATCAGAGCCATTTAGATCCACTTTACATGGGCCACCCACCATTGATGCATGTGCCATAGGCATGAGGGGGTGTATTGGGAAAAAACCCAAGTCCTGCCTATCCTAGATCATTAAAAAGGGCCACCCACCATTTATCCACGTACCAAGCACTATTAACCCAAGTCACATATCGACTAGAGATTAGGCAATTGAATAGTATATAAGTGGAAAGCAACCCTCACCTTACAAGCCGGTTTTGTAGGGTTGAGTTAGGCTTAATCCACTATTCTAACAGAAGGTTATGTATGAGCGCAGCAAATCCATACTCATGTTTGAATGGACTTAGATCCTCTCCAGTTACCGCACGATGCATTGAGGAGGGCGAGGCAGTCCAAATGAAGCACACCTAGACTCTATCTTTTTCTCTCCTCGTTGCAGATGTGGAAACTAGAAAGAGACCAAAGGGTATTTGAACAAGGAGAAAGTTAATTGTCAGAGACAAGACAACTAGACTCAATTATGCCTCCTTTGCTGTGAGATTTATATATTTTTTTGGTAACCATGATATTGATATGAAGTATTCATAATTTTCTTTGTCATGAGCTATGACACTATGTCTTGAGACTTTTCTGAACCATCTAAGACTATTTCAAATAGATCAGCCTCAGACTCATCAAAATCCAAGACTAGAGTATTATTCCCATTGGGGTGGTTTCCTTTGTTTGCAGATCTGTTAAGCCACTGAGAATCAATCCTTCCCATGGAGAAGAGCTCCTTGCTGTCATCATAGCCAAGGGTGGCACCAGGGGAATTTACAAGTGGGGCTACGAAGCATGGATTTGGTGTTCTTTGTGCATTTGCAGGTGCATATTTGAATGCACTTTGTCCAAAATTGACCAAAACCAAAATGTCTATATTTGCAGCCAAAGTTGGACACAGTGGAGTGGCAAATTCCTCTGACTGGCAGTGAATGACATGCACCAACTCTGAGTCCAATGTGAAGAAAACCTTTTTGTGCCTCGGATCAAATCCGCACCCAATTACCCTATCCCTTCCTACCCATTGTGCCTTCTCAGACTCCGTCACAAGTTTCATTCCTGTGAAACCAAGTCTCACATTTAAATGTGTTGAAAGGAACATAAATAAATCGGCATTAATTGAAACTATATCTGTGAAAAGTGAGTGATTCTTGCATAAATACTATAACTATAAAGTACTACCAATTTAAAACTAAAGATAAATTAAAAAATAATGAAGCTGAAGCCCTGCAAAATTTATTTGAGTATTATCTTAACTTTTTGATTGGTTGTAAAATTGTTAGACGGAAATATGAATATACAAATTAAAATCAGACAAAACTTAAACACTTCCTCATATACTTTTACTAAAGTGAAATTCAAATTTCGACCAAAGAACAACACAAAAAATATCTAAAATATTTCACCCAAGTTTTGTCGTTTAAAATCATTATAACATAACTAACATAATACTGCCTTTATTTACCAGTAACTAAAACCGATATGTTCTACTCTAAGTACGCAATGTGGACTGTGAAACACCTCATGTGGGCCTTTGATGTTGATGTTTTTGGTGAGAATTAGAAATGTGTCTTTAGTTGGGTCAAGCTGTTCTCTTTCTAAACATCAGCAGAGAGGCAAAACTTTATGATCAGCGAATTTTAAATGTATAATTCACTTATCAGTATTCAGTATCACCACCTAATGAGTGATGACCCTATCCTCCATTCCACAAATTTTAACCTATAGGAAATGGAATGGCCTTAAAAACTTTCTTTGCTCAAATGGTAAATGAAATGAACATGGGGTAAAATGTATCTTAGTCCCTCTATTTTGGCCAAAATTAAACTTAGTTTTTATACTCTAAAAACAATGATTTTGATCTACATAAAGTTTCCTAAAGAGAGACAAAATCACTAATTATCTAAATGTACTAACGTTTTTAAAATATAGAGACTAAGACTAATTTAATCCAAAATTGAGTAACTTCAAATATTTTACACCAAACAATAAGACAAGGGTAGGTAATTTAGTTACCTTCAAGAAAAACAGAACCATTGGAGTTGAACCCAATGCTGCGAGGGTAGCTACCTGGAACTCTCAAAGGAACACCCCCTCCAGCTGTTAACCCCAATGAGAACATCACAGATCCACTCTTTCCACCACCCTCATTACGATCAAGTTTCACATCTTCAACCATGTCCAAATCACCTACACCATTTGAACCATCTTCAACAAGGAGTTTTGTCTTCTCCCCTTCTCTCTTTCCAACCGATTCATGATCACCAACACGTGAACACAAGATGGTAATTTCAAAATAGGCCTCTTGTGGGAAAGCATGGTTCCCCAAAGCAGGGCCAGGAAGAGGTAGAGAAGTCCTAATGACAGAAGCAACAATCATGGAAGAAGAGTTGTTTGTGTGAAGAACCTTTTTCAATTTCAACCCAGGATTGAGCCTAATCTTCTGCATATATTCAGCTGATCCATTACACACTTCCCAGCTAATCTCAGCCTCAGATTCTCTTCCATTTTCACCAGCTGCACATGCTCCTAAAAGGGTTGCTGTTGATCTCTTTGAAGGAGTTGCCATGTTGCTTTTGTAGTTGGTAAAAGCAAATCTAGACCACCCATTTTCCACAGCATCAACTACAAGGTAGGGGTGATCATCCCAGTTAAACAAATGTCCTCTTCTAGATACCCCATTGTGGAACACATAAAAGTTGTTGCCTTTGTTTTTGCTCTTGTGATCAAATTGGTGATGAAGTTTTGCAATTCCTGCTTGGAGGGCCTCCATTCTGGTCAAGCTATTGGCTTCCACAAAGTTTCTATGCTCTTTCTTGTGGTGGCACCAACGCCACATGAAAACCAGCAAAAGGGTTGAAACACATCCCAAGGAGGCTGCCACCACCGCAACATGTATCACTTGGCCCATCTCTGATTTTTTCAGGTTCTTTCTTCTGCTTTCTTTTCCTTCTCAATTTCTTATGCATAGAATATTGTTCTAGCTAGGAAGGATGGGGTTTGGACTTTGGATGAGTGATGATAAAGGAAGAAAAGGAATGAAAGGAAGGGGAAAATGATAAGGGGGCAATGAGGTATGGCATTGGTGAGCATGGACTAAGACTAGTTCAATCAAAGCATGCAACAAGAGGTGTTATGTTACCTTATTGATCCAAAGTCCAATCTATTGTAACATGATGGATAGATAAACATATAGTTAAATATTCCAAAAAAATCTTTAAATTTATGTGTATGAAAGAATGTACGTGAGTTAGGTTAATTTTTTAATTAATTATAAATTTAAATATGTTTTAGATTTGGTGATTCTTTAAATATATAAAATAAATAGTGAGTTTTAATTTTGATCCAGAAAATTTTTTCTTTATTTTTCATCTTCTTAAATTTGTAAATATTGTTTATGATCCTTATAAAGAGAATAAAAATTGATTTTAATTTCTATAAAATATTTTTATTTGTTTTTTATCTCTCCAAAATTTAAAGTCATTATTTTTAAGTCCTTAATAATCATTTTTAGATAAATAAATAATATTTATTTCATAAATTTATAATTTATTTTAAAATATCACATATTAATATAATATTACGAACAATTGTAGTTAACATCTTAAATAACTACTTAATTTTTTAGAGAATGAAAAGCAATGTTTTCTTTTTACAAAATGACCAAAATCAAATTTTTTTAATTTTGTAAATACCAAACGTTAACACATTTAAACTTTAATTATAATATCTTAAAATATTAGTCTTTCACTTTGCACTAAAGATACACATGCTATGCTGGAAAGAAGGAAAAAAAAATTGAAGGTGAAGTGTCATATAAGGTTGAGTTTCCCTTGGAGTATGAATTCTTTGTCAGTATCTTTTAATTTAGTTTTATGAGAACCGACAAACACTTCTCATTTGTGAGCAATGAACGCGTTTGTTGATTTATTTTGTTTTGTATAGTTTTCAAAGGAGGGAGAAACTATTAGAGTTGTTGTGCTTTCCATTTCATGCACTTTACTAGTGGAGGCCAAATCGTCATCAGCAGATATGATTTTCCATTAATCATATCATAAACGAAATTAATATATCTGTTGCTTTCTTTTTCTTGCTAATCTTGCTCTTGGCATAACGTTTTCAATCTTTCTCTATCTGATTCAGAGCAAAGCTCCAAATGCAAATTTGGTGCTTTTACTGAACTTTTTGGGTCCTCCCACTATCTCTGCACCTCCAAAAAGTAATTAATAAACAATTAAGGTTGTGAAAGTTTACAAGTGGCCATGGCACTCTGGAATAGAATAATAGCATTAAGACAATATATTAAAGAAGAAGAAAAAAAAATACAGTTTTGTCTTTGGAAAGTAGTTATACAATTTTTTTTTTCTTTCGAATTATGTCATTATGTAATTAGCATTTTTTATTTATATGAATTATAGCCACAACAACATACAAATATTACTTTAATCTTTCATCATTAATGAGACTAGTGATTCGTTGGAAATTATATTATTGTAAGCCGACTTTACCAGAAACTTGTATTGGGCCTAAATATAGGAATGTTGTATTGGGCCGCATAAGGAGAAGGGAGGGTAGAAAAAAGTGGTTGGCGATGAGGAAGAGGAAAGTTAGTTGCTTATCCTAATGGTAAGCGAGAGAAGGAACAAGGAAGGAGGCGAAGCATGAGTAGTTATAGCTCCCATTCCATGCTTCTCCACAATGCTAAAGCAACCCCCTTCAATCTCCAGTGCCACCCCTCCCTCTCTGGGAACCGGCGCAGCGGCGTCTCAGGGGCTGGGCGGCGGCGTTACAGTGGGGTGCGGTGCTGCATGGAGATCGACATGGTGAAGAACCAGCAGGGCACATACGCGGCGAAGAAGGAGAAGGTGGTGGTGCTGTGGGACCTGGACAACAAGCCCCCGCGTGGGCCCCCCTACGACGCCGCCGTTTCGCTCAAGAGCCTGGCCGTAGGGTTCGGGGAGCTGGTGGAGTTCTCGGCCTACGCCAACCGCCACGCCTTCGTGCACCTGCCGCAGTGGGTGGTGGAGCAGCGGCGGGAGCGGAAAAGCCTGGACATCCTGGAGCGGAAGGGAGCGGAGAGGGCGTCGGAGGCGTACACGTGCGGCGTGTGCGGGCGGAAGTGCGGGACCCACGTGGAGCTGAAGAGGCACTTCCGGCAGCTGCACGAGCGGGAGCGGCAGAAGAAGCTGAACCGGCTGAGGTCGCTGAAGGGGAAGAGGAAGCGGGAGCGGTTCAAGGAGAGGTTTTTGAGGGGGAACCATAAGTACGACGAGGCGGCCAGGACGCTGCTGGTGCCCAAGGTGGGGTACGGGCTGGCGGCGGAGCTGCGGCGGGCGGGGGGTGTTTGTGAAGACGGTGAGGGACAAGCCGCAGGCGGCGGACTGGGCTCTCAAGAGGCAGATGGCGCATTCCATGAGTCGGGGGATTGACTGGCTGTTTTTGGTTTCGGATGATTCGGATTTTTCGGAGATGTTGAGGAGGGCCAGGGAGGTTGATTTGGGGACGGTTGTGGTCGGCGATTGGGATAGGGCTTTGGGGAGGCATGCTGATTTGTGGCTGCCTTGGACTGCGGTTGAGAATGGGGAGGTGGACGTGGATGTGCTTCCCAAGAGAAGGAAACATGTTTTCCAAGACCATCACTTGAATGGGGAGGAATTTCTGGTTTTGTATAGTGAGGATGAGGATGAGGATGAGGATGAGGATGAGGATGAGGATGAGGATGAGGATGAGGATGAGGATGAGGATGTGGAGGACTATTATGAAGAACAAGAGGAGGAGGAGGAAGATGGGTTTTCTATTTTTTGATTCTTTTTCCGATCACTGTTTCCATATCGGAATCAACTGTTATTATACTCAATTGAGGATGTACTCTTGTGTTATATGTACCACAATTTTATTATTTCCATTGCCTTGCTTCTCAACTGGAACTGGATTGGCTTCTGCAGCTTATCTTTCTGCTCTCACTTGTCATCCATTTTATTCTTTGACAAAGTTTACGTGTGCTTCAGAATTAAAATAAAGGTTTACAGTAAATATCAAAATAGGTTAGCAATGTGAAATTTCGATTATGATCACAGAATGACACCGAGTAATTGCATTCTTCTTTTTATTTTTTGAGTTCCCTTGAATAGATATTATGGATAAGATGACAACCGTAAGCTGGGGAAAGATAGATTGCACTATTGCAGTTTGGTTGGTTATTGACGTCTCGTGTGTCCTCTACATACTCGAGTTTAATGTGGTTATATTTTGTTCTTTTACGGCTATTGTCTGCTTAAGTTTATTCGGTGAGCTAGCTGACATTAGTCACTTTTCTTGGGACTTACTTGTACTTCATTTCACTTGTTCTAACCTCTGTCCAATATGATTCAAATTATAGCCTAAACATCTCAATAGTAATGCTATAATTTGGGTTGCAAGCTGCCAAAGTTTATGACTCGAGGCAAATATGATTGTAGTTATAGTACGACTTAGTTTCTTCCGCAGTAAAAATCAAATTTTTACACCATGTGCATGCTTGAATGTGCATAATTTCATTTGCCATTCACTAATTTAATACATGTAATCTATTGAATTATTCAGTATCCATTTTTCTAAAATAAAAGTTTCACAAAGTTCGATGCAATTTATAAATTTTCATTTATTTATAGGTTTAAGATTTGAAAGATTTTATGAATCCAGATTCAAAAATTAGCCACTACAAATTTTCAACCTTGGTATCCCCCCCACATTCCGGTTCAAAATTTTCCACTAACATATAAAACTATCGATTAGCATTTGTCGATGAAAAAAAATACTTATAAACCAAAGGACTACCAAATGTCAAAAATAGTACCCATTAAATAAACTAGTAAAACTAACAGATACCATGACAGATATATTAGAAATATTTGAGATATTTTTAATATTGAGATCTTTATGATAATACCTCTTGCAGCAATCTGCTTGAAACTTACAAAATCAACTGTAATATTCTGTTTAAACTTTTACAAGTATATTGAAAATTGCAATACATGAATTCTTATCCTATCTAAGGGAAAATGCAAAATGTAAATCACAAGTATAGCTTGAGTATGTAATTCAAAACAGCCGGAATCCAAATGTTTCTACCTTTTCAAATACAATTGATCTCTATTCATTTTTGGGGTGCTTAACACTACAAGCAATATAACAGAAATTAACTGAATATGAGAACCAATCTCCAACAGAAGCAAACATAAAATTGCACCCAAGCTGTAACCAATATAATTCTAACATGAAGAGGGCAATGGTGTTCACATGACAAGGTGGTGCATAATAAATTGGGGAAACAAAAGAGAGGGAGAGGGAAAAAATAACAATTAAATAGACATGAAAATCATGACAGAAATCAACAAAGTAAAAAAGAAACACTATATTCATATAAGACCTTTCAAGTATAGATTCAAGTATTTTCAAGCATATACAATGAACTGCAACAACTAGGCCTTTCCCACTCCCTTCAAAGACTGAATGAAACACAAAATTCTTGCCACTGATTCCTGGGCACCCCATACTATTTATATGTTAAGAGAGTAAAGAAACAAAAGCGTAGCACGTACGTTCATTTTCATCATAATATCATTCTCGTTCAATTCAAAATCTATAATCATTTCCCAGCAGGCTGGTGGGGACAAGGAAGAACCAAAACAAATGGAGTTGTGAAGGTGTATGATGAGGGTGGAAACGACTTTGAGCAAGTCAATATTTCCCGGGAAAAGCATAGGAAACTCAGGTTTTTCAAGAACTCTATCTTTCAAGAGACTACATGAGTTGGGAAAGTTGGGTTTAAAGAATGCTTAGAGAAGCTCCATGGAAGTTAGGTGCAGATGACCATTTCAATAAGCTAAACTGCTAAACTGAACACGTTTTCTCATGTAGTGCATTTCACTGCGAGGTATCTGACGTTCATGAGTCCATGCCAACGTCTATAATTGATTTGTCTGTGATAATGAAAATGTTAACGTTGACTCGTTTACTTAAAACTTTATTCATTTCTCAGTAGGAAGTTTCACTGAAAATAGAAAGTTTAGATAAGCCATCGTAACATTCATTAACATGAAATATTTCCAGACAAGTATCAAATATTTATGTCAAACAAACACGATAATTGGATAAAAAACCAAACATGAATAACTTGACAACCCAATTTTATGCGTGAAGATCGTGCAAATTAAAAATGGATAATAAAGCAACGAAGAAAAGGCATGCGATTGTGTATTGGTTTCATTAATATAGCTTCAATGGAAGACAAGTTCATAGATATGCAGAACCAACCATTGAACCTTACAACGAGAATATCACATAATGTTGCTAAATTTTCCACCATCCGGATGTTTCCATCTCCTTGACTTTCCCATTAGATAACAACCACCGCTTAAACAAAAAATATGATAAAAGCAATAACAAGATCACCACTAGCATTTCTTTTTCGCTAGATTTGAAGGTACCAATTAATCCAGAGTGGAGCTTTTGGAAGACCATTGCACCAAACTAGCTAAGCTTTTGAAAAAACAAAAAAAAAAACGTTTATTTTTATTTAGAGTGGTCTATAAATCATTATTTATTATTACACATAATAATAACCATATTTACTGCATAATAAGTGATACTGTTACACAACCACTGGTGCAACCAAATCAACCACATGGAGCATCAGGAACTGTTCCTTTTACGTGCCATATAATAGATTATAGATCAAAACAATTACAAAATGATTGCATTCATGCCCAGAATAATAAGAATTCAAAGCCATCAAGCCAAGATAATAAATTTGGCAAACATGGTGTAGCTACTGTAGTATAACATAATATTACGCCATCTCTGGTGAAAGGCTCTTATATAGGTTCTTAAAATAAGAACCAGTTCTTTTTTTCTTTTTTATCATTTGAGTACAGTGACATAGCTTCTACGTGTAAAATTGATTCTTAAAGAACCCATAAAAACCGGGTTCTTGCAGCTAAAAAAGAAGAAAGTAGATCCATTGTTGATACTACACAAAAAATCCCAAGGTACAACAAATGTCCCCAAAATTTTACAAACAACTCGTGCAAGATGCTCATCAAATGTATAAATTGAAGGGGCCAAAATTTTTTAATAAATCGAGTATATACATTCATTTCTTGGACCGAGTGGGCCAAAAAAATCATCAGTTCATCACTAACACCAATTGTACCTGCATATTTTCAGGAAAAGTATGCTTGCACAGCAATGTTATGCAGACTGAAGTGTAGGTAAAGGTGAAGCGGACTCAGTTTCGATCGTGCGATCAACCAGTTCCTAAAATAACTTAATGCCACTTGAGCCAAGGTTCTTGAGCAAAATGCATGGGACAAATTAGCTACACCAATAAGATACTCCCCCAAGCCATCTGATCCATACTGCTTAAACTTTGCCTTTTAAGCATTATTTCTGATTCTGACAGCATATATCAGCTATCAAGGAAAATTTGAAGATATTCCAAAAGGAAGGAGAAACTCTCTTCTTTTTCGGGCAGCCTGGACCTAAAGGAAAAACAATTGAGCTACAAAAAATGTAAGCTACTCAAAAAAGAGAGGGAAATGGTAGCAGCGCCGCATCTTATGCCTTGCATTCATCACAGCTGCTAGGAACTGCAACTCAAGATGAGAAAAAATTGGTATGACTACTGAAAACAAACCAAGATGAAAATACGCCTCCCTCATGTTCACTCAGACGTTGTCCATAGATTATGTAATGATTTTTTTTCTGGATCTTGTAGCACACAACCATTTCCTTGGGATCTCTTGATCATCACTAGTTACAGTTGGCACATGCCAACTACCATTAGCTGATTCCTGCAGTTATATTATATTTAGCATATATGAGTTGGAAAGCTCAGTTTTATCGGTCAATAATTTTTTTCCCTTTGACCCCTTAGAATTGGACAAAATCATCCCAAAATACCAAGTACAGGGTATGAATTACACTTCGATGCTAAGCAAGAATCACTATATAGCCACCATACCATTTGCTCGGTGAATTCATTTTGTTTATATTCAAGTGAACAAGAAACGCAGTTGTGTTATCATCTCACCTGAATAACTATTGAATAACGGGGAGGCATAATTAGGGGGCGTCCACAAGTTGAGCCTAATGTTCGAACCTGTAAACCAAAAAATGCTTCATCAATCCTTTAGTTATTGGATTCAAAAACCCAATACAAAATTCATTAGCAAAAGACAAACAGCACATTAGTAATCCAGCATCGAGAAAGGCTAAAATTCTTGAGAACTGGTTCTAACAAATACATAACAAACTCTAGTGAACTTTGGGAGCAGTTTCCCTCACAAGATTTTATATTTTTTTTAATATAATATACTTGTATAATTAGAAATTGTCCCAATAATTTAAAATGAAGTATAACAAGTCAAATTTATAATATGGCTATTGCCTCCACAAGTTCATACATTAGAATATTGTTCTCACAATTTAAAATTTTTGGATTCGTCATCTGATGCTACACCAATATCTTCTTATAGTTAATCATTTTGTATGTTATCATTTCTTGTGTGACATTTTTATTGATTTCGCCATCGTTTTGTAATATTGGTCCCAAATATTTAAACTTTAAAACCTACGATATGGTATCTTTTTCCATTTTACTTACAAGTTCCAATTCATTTTATTCTTGTTTCTTGCTCAAATTACAATGTAAATAATTTGTTTTACCCCTAATTGAGTGAAAATCCTTTGATTCCAAAATTTGAAAACTCAAGTTTAAAGTTAACTTCTTCCCTTGATTTCTCAATCAAAATATCATCCATAAACAAACATGTAGTCTTTTTTTTTAACAGAAGCGTGATAAATTATGCTATATATGCAAGATCTTAATTTCTGGCCTTGGGTAATCAATACTCAATAGTCATGGTTACAAAAGACAGGCAGAATTCAGAATAGATTTATAATGAATGCATCTTGAATATGGTCAGAGTTATAGTATATATAGCGTATAGGAAAATCTCATATAGTTTAGAATACCTGATGCTTTTCCTTCCATCTTGGGAAAAAACTAGAACCTAGTAGTTGGAACAAGTGGTCCCTCATCTCGTCATTTGTTAACAGTAAGCATTTACAACTGACCGCAGCATATAACCAGTACCTGTGATAAACAAAACAAACACCATTTTAGTGCAACTGAATTGTAGAAGAACTACAGAGACATATATACAGTGAAGAATTTATATTCATATCAATGTTGTAAATGTGTGATAAAACAAATTAACAGCCGAAACCCCTATACCACCAGATTGAGTCAGCTACATGGATCAATCAACACCATTAGGTTCTTTGCAAATGTAAAATAAGAGGAAAAAAAGAGGGGGGGCAGTAGGCAACTCAGTCTAACTAAAATAATATGGAAGTACTACATTACCAGTCATCATTTGAACCTTGAGGAGTGACATAAAGAGCACCATTTTTTTTCCAATTTTCTATAAATCTCCTGTTTTTTGGATTCTGAGCAGGACCACCATTTACCCGACTTATATGCAAAATTACAAGTGGCAATCTCTTCGAAGGGCTCATTTGACGTAATTGTTCAACAACAGTATTAAGCTACAACCAAGGGCACAGAACCATTAAGTAGTTACTTTCTTAATGTTCTAATAAACTCAACAGTTTCACACTCACCTGCGAAAAGCTGAACTTATGCCCGTTGGCAAGGCCTACATTGGCACCATCCACAACAGCATCAAACGGGCCATGCCGCTGAAGCCACTTCTGCACAAGTTAAACTTGTATACCAGTCACTATTTCATTGCTAAATTCTTTTATACATAACCTATCCTATCCTTCACCCAATGTAACCAAACAGAACAATGAATCTTGTTGTGTTGTACCTGAAAATGAACAAAGTTTGATTTGGCTTCTTTCTGGCAAGCTAATTTACACAAGGAGGCAGAAAAATTTTCAGTCTCTTTGGGATCAATATCAATGCTGACAAGCTTCTCCCCGCACGACGAACACACGCCATCCTCGCTGACCGGAGTCTTGGCCACCGTCCAGCGGCCGCTCCCGAGCCACCCTTGTCCATGCCAGCCTCCACCTCCCCTCACAATCCCTTCCCTCACCTTCCTCACATCCCACTCCTCCCTCCCAATTTTCCCAGCATACTCCGAATCAAACCACTCCTCAAGCAACCGCGAAGTGGGTTCCGAAACCTGCCTCACGGTGGCGCGCAACCGGTGCAAAATCTCATACACCTTGTCCTCCTTCTTGGCAGCAACGCTGACTTCCAAGAGAGCAGAAAGCTCAGGCTCCTCAGCCACAATGCCAGACTCCACCATGTGAGCATCGACCAAGTAAGCCTTCTCAGCATCACCCCTCTTGCAGAACCCAAACAAAGCAGGCTCGTAAGATCTGAGCTTGGGAGCAACAGCGACGTTCTTCATCTGCTTGAGCAACTCGAAAGCCATGTCGGGATCCTCCTTGGCAGCGGCAACCCTGGCGGCGATGGTGAAGGTGGCCTCGTTGGGCTGAACGCGGTCGTTTAGCATCTGCTGGAAAATCTCAAAGCCTCGCTTGAGGCCCAAATGGGGAACGTCGCCGTTTTGGAGGGAGCATAGGTAGAGAAGCTTGTTGTAGTGGTCGAGGGTGAGGAGAGTCCCCGATTGGCGAGCGTGGTCGTAGTGGCGAAGCGCTTGCACGACGTCGCCGTCCTTGGAGCAGTCGTTGAGGTTGCGCAGCAGGACTCCTTCGGGAGAGTCGAAGAAGGCTTTTCTTTTGGCTTTGCTCCAGAGCTTGATGGTGGTGCTTCTTGCTTCGTCGCCACCCAACGTGGCCAAGGTAAGGGCGTGGCAACACCGGAGTGGCCGCCAGTGCTGGGATTGCTTGAAGATGCTGCGACTGAGAGGGCAAGCGAGTCTCGCCATCACTGTTTAGAAGGGTTTATTGATGATATTGATATCTCTGGTGTGGACTGTGATTGGGATTTACTCATTTAGGGCTTTCGATTGTGTTCGCGGCTTCCTTCGCCGTGACCTATCAAATCATGGGATGCTAAATTTCCTCTTTTCCCTCTCTAACTGGCCCAAGCAAATTATCCGAAGCCCAACGCGTAGTCAGATTTTTCATAATTGGGCTGGAAGCTCGGTTACCCGACATCTGTGAGTTCATGTGGTAACTTTGAAACTTTGATAATGTTTAATTGTTTTGATTTCTCTCTTGATTTTCCTTCGGTTGAGAGCTGAGATTATTATGTGTCCTTGAACTTCGCTGTTTCAAATTTTCTGATAATAGGTTTTTCTGTCTAGTGGTGATTGTTCTTGTTCAATTTGATAAATTAATTGGAATGGAAATTTTCAGATAGCACACTAGTTGCTTGCGGGTTGCAGAGACTCAGTTGAACTGCTAATTGCGCTCTAACAGTTTGGGCCTAGCATTATTGCATTAACATGTTAGGTTGGAAAATAAAAATGGATGAACTCATGACTATCTGAAACGAGGCCTTGGTCCCTATACCGCATGTTACTAGCACCAGAAAATATCTAATTTAAGATTATAAAATTACAAACATATGTATTATATTGCATGCATATAAAAGTGAACAAATACATAAATACATGCATATAAATATAGTAATCCGATAAATGTGAACTATATATTTTAAGTTATCGGTTAAACAATTATTATTATTTACACAAGTCTACTATTAACTTATAGTCAACAAAATATCCTTCAGCTTTTGTATCACTAGGTAGCCTCCATAGCAACACTCCAATTTTATACATATCTTGTTCTCATACCACATATGATCATCGTAATTCAAGTCACGTGAAAACAAGGGTAAACTAGAGCAAAAAAGAAACAACATATATACAATATAAGAATGTCACATCATCATCTCATCTCTAACAATACAACACAAGACATCACGTTATACCACACAGATCAACACCATAACTTAGTTTCAACATAGCAACACATTTCATGACAAATCAATACAACATATGAACAACACAACCAACTCAACAAATCATATGCTCAATACAACAATTATATGCATCATCACGTATTTCAACTAGAAAATCTCCTACAACACAGGTTAAGTAGTTTAAGTAACTTGATCCTACCGAACCCACAACATAACGTGGTCTTTTCAGATTTGCTAGATCAAAAATAAATTGGATATAAATCCACAACATAGCAACTCGATTTCTCATATGTCACTACTTAAATAAGGAAGTCAGATACTATTGTCAAGGTAGAATAGCTAGATATGGGTCTATCACGTAAGCCTCCTATGGGATTAGTCCACCGACTACCCTCAAAATACTATGCCCTTCCGACTCGATCATGCCCACACACGGTACCAATAAAGTCCCAGAGCAGAAACAACACAATATCCACTTCAAGGGTCAGCTCCCCAAGAATAGTTTTCAACAAATTGGACTCTCAGAGAACCTCAACACAATATCCACACAATGAGATATGTATCTTTCAAAAATGTCTCCTTTAGTTCGAAGTGATCAACAAAGCTCAACAACACGACAACTCTTTATAGATTCAACACAACTAACAAAATCAACACATAACTTTACATGTTACCACTCAATCATCACAACTCATTCAACTCTTTAATTAACATACATCTCAACAACTCATCGTATATTCAACACAACTACACAGTCTACATACAACTATATCAACACACATCTGCACAGTCAACATACAACTCTATCAACACACATCTTACAACTCATATCTACTTCTCAACTAACAACTCATAACAAATCATCACATACTACTTTATCATATTTTCATGTAAAAACTAAAGTCAATAAGTATTCAACACTTCATCAATTATAACAACATATCTTCTTCTACAACTAATGCCCGGTGTAACACAACCTACGTTTGGCGTCATTTAGGCAGGGAACTCTCTGTCTTGCCCACCCCTAATGCTACAAAATCTGTGCCCGACATGGCTAAGGCAAATGCCCCTAAGACCTTGAGCCTAGCGTGGTAAACTACCACGCCCAACCCCACCTTAGGTAGAGAGTCTCTACGTAAGTATTGCCCGACGTCACCACCTTGACACCCGGTGAAATCCAAACAAAGAGTTTTGGCTTGGCCACACTGGGTGTCACTCAACTTTGAGCCTAGCGTCACTAATCCAGAGAGCTCTCAAGGTTCCCATGCCCGACTTCATTCCAACCCAAGACGAGTCTCTCTCCTCACACAAGGTGCCTCCAATCCTGCACCTAACATGATTGAGATAGAGAACCTCAAGCTAGACCAACTCCCGACGCCTTGAAGGCATGCCCAGCGTGGTATCAAAATTTTGCATATGTAAAACTTGATTTTGAGCCACAACTTGAAATCCAACAAGTTTTCAACACATGCAACACAAAATAGCAAGCATATACATCACAATCAACTTAAAAATGTACTCAAATTCAACATGCAAACAAAATTTTTAAAAAATCATCGATTTTGGCTAACAACTCAAAAACCTTATTTCTAACCTTCTTCTCACTTAGAATTTATCAACACAACCACACACAAATTAGATTCCACACTACACAACTCAAAATTAGTTTATCAATCCTCAGTTCATCCAACACAAAATTTTCCAACTTCCCTTACCTCGAGGTAGCTCGGGTCCAAGGTAGAAAAGAATAAAGATCAAGGCTCTGCAACAAAAACAATGACTTGATTCAAGGTTTCTACTACATGAATCACAAACAACATAGCGTAGAAAGGATTGGAAGAAGAAGAGTGAAAAATTTAGAGAAAAAAACTCACAGACCAAAGACCTTCTCTCTAAAATTTTGAGGGAAATGAGTTTACGAGACTTTGTTCAAACAAAAACTTTATATACTCTCTCCTCCAAGGTTAAAATGGATCTTTGCCTAGAAAAACTCCCTCTCAACACCATTGAAGCCCTTATGGGATCCTCAAACCCCAAGTCTCTCAACACTGATTAACAACTCACTCAACAGTATTAAACAATTAAGAATAATATAACACTATTATAACTTACAGTGTTACACAAACAATAAGTACAGTACTTCTTGTTTAAAAGTAAGAAATTATTGAATACATTTGCATATTTAATTTCTAGGACACATTATAACAATGCACCTAAATTAGTAATAGGAAGATCTAATAAGTTTGTGGTGGAGATAAATATATATATATATATATATATATATATATATTAATTTATTTATTAATTAGACTAACATATCATTAGCCTTAAAGCAAATCTTAAAGTGTATTTTTTTAAAATTAATAATATCTTTTGATAAAATAAATATTTTAGAGATAGTTCTTGAAAAAAGTATTTATATTTGTATATCTTTTAAAATTAGATTTTTGAAAGTGAATTTTTAAGAATATATATATATATATATATATATATATATATATATATATATATTGTCTTTTTCTTATATCTCATTATTTATTGACCTTATCAATTTTAATGATATTATTAAAGTCTATTTTATTTATGCATTTTAATAGTATTTGTTAATACTTTTTTTTTCTTATTTGAATGAAATAAAATAATATATTTTTATTCTTCTTAATTATAATGTAGCATTCTTATTTTTTTTATTTTTTTGTTGAATTTTGCATTTAGATAATTTTAATAAGTTTTAACTTTTTAAAATAATTTAATATCATATTTGTAATAAAGTTTGAGTAAATAAATATATCTAGTGACTTTATTTTAACAAAGGATATTTTTGTAAAAAAATATTTATAAACTCAAAAATATACTATTGTAACTAAACATGAAAATATTTAATTTCCAGAAATCATATATGAATATTCCAAAGAACTTTTATAAGTAACCAAACATACTTTAGTTATTTCCAAGAATCATGATTTCCTGAATTTGTAATTCTCGAGAATCATGATTTTTGAATATAAAAGGTTAAAACCCTAATTTGGTCCCTTATAATATTTTTTGTTTCAATTTAGTCCTACTTTAATTTTTTGTTTCAATTTGGTCCCTAATAATTTAAATTAGTGCAATGTCGGGCTTCCGTCCAAATTATTTAAACGGAGTTAACTGTTGGCCACGTGGATGTCACGTAGATGCATAGGTGGATGCCAAATTTCTTAAATGCACCTGAAACCAAAACGGCTCATTCTGGTTGTACATGTTGTATGTTAATTTTGCATCTGAAACGGGTCGTTCCTGGTGCAAAATTAATACATCACGAGTGCAATAGAATGGGTCATTCTAAAACCAGAACGAGCCATTCTGGATTTAGAACGGGTCGTTCCAGAACGCCAACCACATACGTACATTCAACAAAATGCCACAATGTGGTTCAAAAATTGAAAATAAAAATTCATAACATAACATAAATTTAAAGATAGAAATATGTTTCAGAGACTGAAAACAAAAATTCATAACATAACATATACTAAGAAAATTCATAGAAATTACTAAGAAGAGAAATTGTAACGCCCGATTCTAACGCCCAATTTATATAATAATAATTATATATTTCTTATATAATATTTTCGCAAATATATCATTAACAATATTTTTTTTATGGATAAAGATAAAGAAACAGAATATTTTGTGAATTTAATACATAACATAAGTATTTATAATAATGTATTATTATACACAATATTTCTTTCTTTCATTTCTATTACAAACTTTACATTGATAATAGAAATAAATTTACAATAACAATTATAATAGATTCATCAAATAGCCTCCACATTCCAATTTCTTCCAAGAAAGACAACAGCTATAATCACTGTAAAATGCTCTGGAATCCCAAGTAGATCCATCTATTTTATAATATATTTAATTTAAAAAAAACAAAGAAAAGAGAGGAGTAAGAACAATATCCAATAAATACAATAATTCAAAAGAATATAAAGAATTATTTATAATCAATATTAAACATATATATATATATATATATAATATATATACAAATCATATATTAGATTTTCATGATACAATAAAATTTGAATTATACTTGTAGTGACTAGTCAGGATAAATGAGCATCATCAAAATATCAACCAATAAAAGGATATTTCACCTTAACCAACAATAGGATATTTCACCTTCATTCTTTACTCATTTAAATCCCCAAGGTCAAACATCCAGCTACAAATAATTCAAACTTTATCTTCTATGGCCATAGAGTAATATTTATCTTCATAAATACGTGAAGAAATAACAACAACGAGTCCAAGATAGTACAACTATATCATAGTTGATTATAAATATATTTACAATAAATATATTTACGTAAAAAGAATATATTAAGAATACCAATGATATAATAATTAAACAATATAAAATGTGAACACCTTAATAATTAATATGGATAAAAATAATCATAGGTTAAGCAAATAAATGAGGTTAGGGACACCTCACTAGATAAATACACATAAAATAAATAAATAAATAAATAAACATAATAATATATAAAATTTTAAAGAGATAAGGTTCTCCTCCCCCTTACCTGAATAAGCAGGAACTAAAACTTGAGCAGAACCTCCTCCTCTAGATTCCCTCTTTCTTTCCCTCTCTCTCTCTCTCCCTCCCTCTCTCTCTCTAGAATTTTCACTTTTCACTCAGTTATAATTTTTCACCCCCAGTCTCTATTTATAGGCATCCTGGGGTCCCCGGAACGGCCCGTACTGATTTCGGAATGGCCCGTTCCGGAGCCTTCAAACGTGGGCAAATTTCTCAACTGGAACGGCCCGTTCCAAAATCGGAACGGCCCGTTCCAAAAAAGCAGAACGACCCATTCTGAAACCAGAACGACCCGTTCTCAATCTTAGCAGAACGGCCCGATCTATCCGAAACGGCCCGTTCTTCTTCCAGACTCAGCAGAACGGCCCGTATTGCTTCCAGAACGGCCCGTTCTCCATACCAGAACGGCCCGTTCCAAGGTCGTTCCGAAACAACAAAAACAACACATTTTTAATACTTGGAACGGCCCGTTCCAAGTTACCAAATTACCCCTATAACTTTAATAAAATTACGAAAATGCCATCAATAATTACGAAAATGCCATTAAATAAAAAAACTGGGTGTTACAGAAATCATCTAGATAACGCTGAAGGTGCCAATAATACATCTTATCTACATATAACACTGAATGGCTGACAGGATATCAACATTATCTACCTGTACATGTGGTTGTGTGGTAAAATGTTGATCCTGTGTGTCCTCTTCCTCTACTTCAGGTTGTACCTCCTCAAGAACAGGTTGTTGTTGTTGGGTACATTGGTCAATGACTTCGAGAGAAAACACCATGTCGTTTCATCCTTGACTGTAAGTGGTTCACTCCAATTTGACTAACAATGAAATAAAACTTGCCACCATTGTCTTTAGTGATACACTACATTGTCCTTAATGATACACTGTATAGCCCAAATGTTTAGCAATTGAAGTTATCAATCCCCATTGACAATATTACCAAATCCAGTGTTTGAAATGTTTTGTACCTTGGGTCTTTTTCCTTGCACGATTCACAACTATGATTTAGAATCACGGGCGTGAACTATAATCATCGACCGTTTGAGTTTGACATTCTAGAATCAAAACGGGTCGTTCTGGTTCTAGATAAATTAAAGAAATTTGGTATCTACCTATGCATCCACATGACATCCACGTGGCCAACAGTTAACTCCGTTTAAATAATTTGGACGGAAGTCCGACATTGCACTAATTTAAATTATTAGGGACCAAATTGAAACAAAAAATTAAAGTGAGACTAAATTAAAACAAAAAAAATATTATAAGGGACCAAATTAGAGTTTTAACCAATATAAAAATACTTTTCCCCTACCAAATACTATCTAAGAATAATGTAAGACTTTCTTATTCATGACATAGTAATGTTTTTTAAATGTTGAATGGTATAATTTTTATTAATTTATTTAAGATATAATATTAAATTACATATGAGAAAAAAAAGTATTGTGATAAGATTTGTGTGACCGATATCTAAATAAATAAAAGATTTAAATATGATTTGTCCTACAAATTTAGGATAAATTTATTTTGATTTATTAAATTTGAAATTATTATTTTAAATTCTATAATTTTTAAAACATTATTTTAATCTTTCGAGTCAATGTTTTAAAAATTGGATTAGACCGGCCGGTCGGACCAGTTGAACTGAGAACCAGTGATCGAGCCGGTCCGAATCTTGAGTTGGATCAGTTATGCATTTGACCCATTTCAAATCGGAGTGAACTGGTCAGTTTTTCGATTCAACCAGTGAATCAGTGGGTCAAACTGATTCAACAAAAAAAATTAATAAATTTTTATGTATTTCTTTGTACAAAATAAAAATAAAGACAATTTTAAATAAGATAAAAATTAAAATTTAAGATAAGATATGAATTTATTGAAATTTATAAGTATAAAATATATTTAACATGAATATTTTTTTATAAAATTAATAAAAATCGGGTCATGCGGTTCTATTAGTGACCCATCAGTTCAACCTTTAACCCATTGACCCAGTACCCTAACTGGTTTGATGATTAATAATATATATGAAAATAATATATTAAAACAATTATATAATATCAATTATATTTAATATAATATTTTTATTAATGGAGACACCAATAAATTTTATGAAACAATAATTGAGAGATTCTCTAACAAAATTTACGTATAAGAATTAAAATTAAATTAAATTTAAATAATTAAAAATAAATTTAACTCAAATTTGTGAGAAAAAAAAATATTTAAACCTATAAAAAATAATAGAATTCATGAATGAGATAGAATATTGATAAACTGAACCGCAACCGGAGTAGGAAGGAACTGGACAGGTTATTACATTTCTGAATTCCGATAGCGTCATATACGACTTGACATTTGTCTTTTTGCCGCAAAAGTGTAGCTTCTATCGATAAATTAGTCGCTGAAATTAAAAAGAAATATAAATGAATTTTTAAAATTTCCAGTTATTTTATTTTAAATTAAAATTTAATTATTTATCATTATTTTAGTATTTAAATGTATAATAATATGATTATTTAAATATTTTTAACTTATTTAATTCTTTTTATTTTGGATATTAATAAGAGAGTGTTGTATATCTTCAGACAATTCAAATGATAGTTTTATAATATAAGCATAGAGCATTTTCAACGAGACTTTATCGGTTTCTTATACTTTTCTAATAATATTTCACATAATTTTATAATGTAACATTACATTTTTTTCAACGTTGGATTTTATTAATATGTTTTTTTATTAAATTATATGTTATTGTAAATTATTTGTTAATTGTTGAGAAAATCTATGAATTTAGGAATTCTTAAGAATTTTTAGTTATAAAGAATTGTTTCAAGCTGAGGTCAAGTTTGACATGTGAGAAAAAAGTATATAAAGTATTTATTACGAAGTGAACTTCATAAATTTATTTATTAAGAAAGTTAGAAAGAAGTTAAAGATTGGGGTTCTAGAGGTAGAGAGATTTTCTTCCCTCTTTTGAGTCCCTATAAAGCATAAAACCCGTCACTAGAGATTGTTGAGTAGCTGTGTTGTGATTCAAGCCCGTTGAGTTGAGAATCAGAGACCTTAGAGAAATAGAGCAAAATCCTTGGAGGGTCTCATTCTTTTCTTCTCTTCCACTTTTCCGGGTTAATTCAGAGCAAGGGGAAGCTATAACTTAATTCTTAGATGATTTATAATTTGTATGTTGTTTGAATTTCATTGAATTGTGGTTCTGTTGGTTGAAATTTGAGTTTGAATGTTGAAGTTCGAGTTTTGTGGTTCTTGTAGCATGTTGAAGTGAAGTTGATGATTTTAGTTAATTATTAGTTGCATATTATGTTTTTAGTTGGAAATGGGATCGTTATGTTGTGTTGTTGTAGAATATGACATTGCATGTTGGATTTTCCTGAGTTTTAGGTAAGGAGAGCGAAATTCGTGATTCTATGAAGTACAACAATCACCATGGCGTTAGGCATAGCTTCAATGCATCAAGCGTGATACAAGACAAAATCTCTCTACCTTACTAACGCCAGGTACATAATTGATAGCATCGAACGTGAGTTAGAGGAAAGCTCTTTGACTTGGTCACACCGAGCATGGGTTGAAAGGCACCGGGCATATATGTCCTTTTTGTTCTTTGACTTTCACTACAAGAAAATTCGGTATTTCAGACGGCAAAAATCCGTGGGAAATGCCCAAAATCCGTGGGTAATGAGGCATTTCCGACGGATTACCGACAGATAATAATCCGTCGGTAAATTAGTCGTCTGAAATTTACCCACGGATTTTTATCCGTGGGTAATTACCCGAAAATTATAATTTTTTTTTAATTTTAATAAATTTATTAATGTAACAACCCTCATATTTGGCCTCTCAAGGGTTCTATTTCACGATATTTCATTGTTTAGTGTGCTTTATCCTTACTTGTGCAATTTCTGGGAAACTTCCCAGAAGGTCACCCATCCCTGTACTACTCCAGGTCAAGCACGCTTAACTATGAAGTTCTTATGAGTAAGCTACCGAAATGTATATGTATGTTGTCAGTATAACTTGTACAAATTAATTCATTTAAGCGATCCTCAAATATACAATCTCATATTTGTACTATAATAATAATATATAATAATTTTATATTACAAATAATAATAATTAATAATAATAATAATATATTTAATTATTATTTATTTATATGTATTTACTTTTATAATTAACGTCTACTTATTTTTATTTAAAATTATAATTTAAATTATTTAATTTTATAATTTGTAATGATAATATAATTTAAAAAATTATAAATATTTATTTAATACATACTTATAAATTAAATTTTAATATTTTAAATAAATTATTAATTAATTTAATATATTTATTTACCTTAAATCAAACATATAAAATTCAAAAAATGTATTTATCCTTGTTGTTTTTTTTTCTAATTATCAACTATTAATAAAATACTAACTTAAATCTTATCTAATTATATATAATATTCTCATATCAAATTTAAAATCAGATATTAGTTATACAAAAATATTAAGATCATATAGTAAAACCAGATATTAATTATACAAAAATATTAAGATCATATAGTAAATTCTCAATAAGATTTTAGTTAAATAATTTAAAATAATTAATGTTTCAATTATATTGTTAATTCACAATTAATTTATTCCAAAACTAATTAACTTTTTTTTATTAATTATTAGTAAAATTTAGTAACTTTTAAGTTAACAATTAATTAGATCGATAAAATTCAACACACGCCATGAGTTACTGAGCGAAATAACTTTACCAAAGAGTTATTTTATAAGTTATCTTAAATCAAACATATAAAATTCAAAAAATGTATTTATCCTTGTTTTATTTTTTAATTATCAACTATTAATAAAATACTAACTTAAAATCTTATCTAATAATATCATAATATTTTCATATCAAATTTAAAACCAGTTCTTACATTTTCGACAAATATAAATTTGTCTGAAATATTTCATCAATAATATAACTTTTCCTACAAAAAATTTCTCATCGAAAATATAAATTTTTCAACAGATTTAATTTTGTTTTATAAAAAATTATCTTCGATTAATATAACATTTTGTATATATGATTTAAGAGTAAAATATTTTTAATTTAACGGTTGAATTTACAAAATTCACATTTAATATAAAGTTATACGTCATCTTGTACCTGATTTTGTCTAAAAATAATAGATAATCATACCCTTAACTGATTTTTATTTTATATATTCTAATTTTATTTGTAATAATATGATTATATATTTAAATAATTTAATTTTAATAATTTTTTAAGTATATTTTTGTCTTTTCACTTAAAATATTTGAATTTCCATATTTTAATTTGAATTATTTTTTAAGTATATTTTTGCCTTTTTGTCTTAAATTTTTGAATTTCTATATTGTAATTTAAATAATTTTTTATTTCTATTATTTATTAATTCTTTTCTTTTTTAATGTTTTATAACATTATTATAATTTTATAATTTTAATCTCTCTAATTTTATCTTACTTTTTATTTTATAAATATAATTTGGATTATTCATTTTATAATTAAATTAATTTTTTTAAATTTTTTATGAGTTTACATTCTAAGAATGTATTGAAACTCCTCAATTTTGAATTTAAAAAAAAATAGTTTTTCACAGAAATTCCCACGGATTTATCCGTGGGTAATTTCCCACGGATAAATTCGTGGGAAATTCTGTGAAAAATTATTTTTTTTAAATTCAAAATTTTATTAAATAATTATCATATTTAAAGATATTAAATCAATCATAATTATGTAAATCAAAACAAGTTCATTCATACAAAATAAAATGTCATACATAACAAATAAAGTTTAGGAGTTCAAATTTAAAAATAACATATAGTAGGATCAGTAGTAGAATTATAACATAATGTCTAATAATCAGAATATCCATGTTGTTGCTATCTAATAATCAAATATTGAGAAATTTCAATACATTCTTAGAATGTAAACTCATAAAAAATTTAAAAAATTTAATTTAATTATAAAATGAATAATCCAAATTATATTTATAAAATAAAAAGTAAGATAAAATTAGAGAGATTAAAATTATAAAATTTTATTAATGTTATAAAATATTTAAAATGAAAATAATTAATAAATAATAGAAATAAAAAATTATTAAAATTAAAATATAGAAATTCAAAAGTTTAAGACAAAAAGACAAAAATATACTTAAAAAATAATTCAAATTAAAATATAGAAATTCAAATATTTTAAGTGAAAAGACAAAAATATACTTAAAAATTATTAAAATTAAACTATTTAAATATATAATCATATTATTTCAAATAAAATTAGAATATATAAAATAAAAATTAGTTAAGGGTATGATTATCTATTATTTTTTAGACAAAATCAGTTACAAGATGACGTATATTTCCCTTTATCTATTATTATAGATAATCAAACAACTATATATTTAACTATTTTTCTTCTATTGATTTTCTCTGTCTTTATCTCTACTTTCTATATATAGATTCATTGAAGTTTTAAATACTCATATTTATACTCGTTACTTTGTATTTTACTGATTTACTTAAATATAAAATTCAGAAATCAATAAAATGTAAATTTAAGAAATTACTACAACTTAAGGAGAGATTTTTAAATCAATCAGTTATTAGGAACAAAAATAATTATTTAGTGTAATTATTTTAACTTTAATGTTTTAAGTTTTAAATAAAGAAGATTTAATTTAGAAAAAATTCCATTAATCCCTACTTGAAGTTTTTCTCAATAACGTCATACATATATCTCTTTTCAAATTTTTAAGTGAGTATTAATTTTCTTATTTATTTATTTAAGTGGCACATACAACTACTTATATAAGATAATACTGTTTATATATTATTAAGAGAAAATAATTTATTAATACAAATATCAATAATTAAATGAGATTTGATCTCTTATTTCATTATTTCAACTTTTTTGAAATTTATTTTAAATATCATGCACACTATGATTTAAAAAAATATATTAAATTTAAGTAATAATTTTAAAAATGAATTGAAAAAAATCTTATTTTCAAAATTGAAGATCAATGAAAGTTTTCATCAAAATGACATAGTATTGGATGTAATTTAGAAATAAATGATAAATACATATATATGATTTGCAGAACATAATTTAACTTTTTTCCCCCTTATTTAATTAATAACGATATTTTCAAAGAGATGAGTGATTTTTAAAAATTAAAGAAAAGATGTGTTATTCTTAAATTTGAACGTCATGTGTTGGTATTTTTCAAGATAAGTAACAAAAAACACATTTACGCTAATTAGTTTATAATTTATAATAACCTAAACATATAATTATATATAGGTAATCACTACAAGGAAAAGGATGAATTGCGACAGACAAATTGCGACGGTTATTGCGCAACTGTCGCCGCTTCAATTTTGCGACCGTTTGTACGACAGTTATTTCGAACTGCCGCAAAATATGTCCATATTGCGACAGTTCATGCGACGGATCCAAATAACTGTCGCAAAATTTAATAATTTAATATACTATATTAATTTTATTTTTATATAAATTTAATAATTTAATATACTATATTAATTTTATTTTTATATAAATTTAATAATTTAATATACTATATTAATTTTATTTTTATATAAATTTAATGAAAGGGTCGCAATATTCATATCGAGACAGTTAGTGCGACAGTTGATGAAAGGGTCGCAATGTTAATATAGAGGCATTTAGTGCGACGGTTCCTTCAAGGGTCGCAATTCAAATTTTGCGACGGTTTGTGCAACGGTTCTCATAACCGTCGCAAAATTGCCTGGTGACGGACAATTCTGCGACGGTTCCCGAACCGTCGCAATCTTTCCTTTGCGGCAGTTTTAACCGTCGCAATGTAGGCCATATAACCGTCGCAAAATCGTCATTTTCTTGTAGTGAATATAAGTTATACCTCACACACTTTGATTTATATTTATCTTATTTATATTTTGAAAACACGGATATAATAATGAAAATATTATATAGTGCATTGTTGTGTGTATTGATGCGATTAGGATTGGTTGCATTTGAAAAATAATTGGCTTAAATTTTATTTAATAATTTCAGACGTGGGAAACTCCGTCAGAAATTTCAGACAGATTTTAATCCGTGGGAAACTTGGTCAAAAATTTCAGACGGATATAAATCCGTGGGAAATTTCGTTGAAAATTTCCGACGGATTTAAATCCGTCGGAAATTCCGTCGGAAATTTCTCACGGATTTAAATCCATCGGAAATTCCTTCATCTAAAAATCCGTGGGAAATTTTCGACGGATTTTGGTCCGTGGGAAATAATCCGTGGAAAATTTGACTTTTTCTTGTAGTGTTTGTGATGTCGAACCCTAATTGGGTGGCACCAAACACGATCAAGACAAAAGCTCTCTGCCTTGACAAGCCTCTGCTTAAATGAGGTTAGGTGTGGAATTAGTCACGCTAGACATGATTATCACAACGGCTCTTTGCTTCATTCACATGAGCCTGGGTAGTTTGGCCTTGGGCGTGGGTGAGTCAAAGACTCTCTGCCTCAATGACATTAGGCGTAAGAATGACTTCGGGTGCAAGATGCTAAATGAAAAATGTATTGTTAATTGGCCATGTTGTAAACATTGTGTGTGTGTAAGTATGAATGCTCACATGTTGTGTGTTGCGTATGATTATAATTCTTTATACATTGATCTAGGATTATATATTTTGATGTTTATACTATTGAAAGTTGTAAGTTGTAAAATGTTAAAATGTAGCAACGGTTGTATGTTGTGTAGTATTGAATAGTTGTGTAGTATTGAATAGTTGTGTTGAGAATGCTTAACGCATGATGTTAAGTTATGTTGATTGACTTAGGATTAGAGAAGATGTTGTTTTAAAAGTTAAATATCTCATTGCAAGGATATGGTGTTATGGTGCACAACAAGCCCGTTTGTTGAAAATCCTTCTTGAGAAAATTAACTCTTAAAGTGAAGTGTTGAGTCTCCTCTAAGACTTTAGTTGATACGATATGGGGATTAGGTCGAGCCATATTGCCTATAAGCAACCAAATGTTGATTCATATGGGGTTAGGTTGAGCCATTGGTGTATAAAGCAACCAATATAAAATAACATAGGGGTTAGATCGAACTATATTAATTATAAAACAATAAATATAAATTCGTATCGGGCAAGGTTAAGCCATAGTGTACAAAAAGACCAAATCGAATAAGGTACAAGGTTGGGAGTCAAAATTCTTAACTAAGTACTGAAAGGGATGTAGTATTTGGAGGGTAGTTGGGGGTATAATCTCATAGGAAACTTAGTTATGCATGCTGAGATAGTGGTAGGCTCACACCCAAATTGTTATACCTTGATAGAAATACTAGGTTTTCCTAGTTTAAGTGGATCAATATGAGAAATCATATTATGTTGTGAATTTTTATCAAAATTTGTTGATAATATCACGTTATTAAGTTGGTTTGATAGGATTAGGTCACTTAGGCTACTCAGCTGTGTTGTATGAGTTCTCTTAGTTGAATGTGTGATACACATATAGTTACTGTGTTGTGTATATGAATTGTTGATATGTTGTATTATTTGTATGTCATGTTTAGATGTTGAAAAGTTGTATGATTGTGTTGTATGATGAGAAATTTATGTAGTTGTGTTGTAGTGGATAATGTTATGTTTGTTAAGTTGTTACTTGAAGTGGTTGAATTGTTGAGTTGTTTTAGTTGTAGTATATTAGTTTATCCTTCTATGTTGTTGATTATTTTTGAACACTAGTTTATCCTTGCATGTTTCCTTGTGGTTGAAATACGATGATCATATTTACATAAGAGTAGGATAGGGACAAGTAGGAGGAGGAGTGCATTTTGGGAGTCATACTAGAGAATGACGAGGTTGTCTTGAGCTACTTTGATGTAGCTATCTGGTTTAGATTTTGTTTGACTGACAACTAAGATTTTATGCTTCTAGTTGGATGTTGTAGTAGTTATGTATTATGATTTCAGTCAATTAGTATCCTACACACACATATATATTATTGCATGTATATTCAGGAATTGTTTGCATGTTAATCTTAGTAAATAGTTTTATGTTTTTCGATATTAGTAATTGTGTTGTAAAGTATAAAGATCTGTCGAATTTTTATATTTTTTACTTTAAACAATTCAATTTTTTTTTTTTATTAATTCAAGCAAGAAGCTCATTGAAGTTTCTCAAATGGGCTCACAATATATCTATTTTTATATTCTATTATTTATGTTAATTTTAATTTAATATATTAAAAATGACAATTGTTAACTAATAAATAAATAAATACATTTTAACTAAAAAAAATAAATTTGCAAAATTAAAATACATAAAATATAATACAAATTAAAATTATTAATAATAACTTAACACAAATTTTTCTTATTTATTTCACACAAATGATGGTGTCATCGAAGTTGTCTCATCCTAATTGTATCTTTCATGAGGTTATCAATTTTCTTCAAAAGTAACTCTTGCTCTTTGTTTTAGATTTTATTCTCCTTAATACATTTAAAATCTTATGATCTTGTTAGTGCTTGATTCAATGATTCTTGCATTGTCTTAATCTTTAGAAGGTTATAATTTGATTATTTAAATTTCATTTTAGTCTTTATTTTTGTCATTTTTATTCCCATCGAACGCTCAAATGATGATGATGTTGGGCCAAATTATTAGTGTCTAGTTGGGATGATGATGTGTAGGCTCCTAAAATTGTTGTCTTTGTTCTTTTTGAAGAACCTCCACCATACATTGTAGGTCATTTTGTATGCTTCCTTAATTCAAGCCATATATACTCATTAGTGAATGTTTTTACCATGATTTTCATTAAAAAAAAATGCCTAAAGGAATAATATCATTCTTAATTAAGGCTCCCATTTTTTTTATTAAGACAACTTGTATATATAACTTATTAAACTTTTGAATTTCACCATTATTTTTTGTTGAAGAAGCTTTTAGTGCACCCCACATATTCCTTTTTTTAGTTCATTAACTCGATTTTCATTATAGTAATTTCTAATACTTAACCAAAAGTCATTTGCCTTTTGGTTAACCCCAACGATGGTTTCTTTGAAATATTCAGCCGCGTGCTAATAAGTAGTTTGTCCTCATCCATTGTAAATTGTAATTTCAGATTCACACAACCACTTATAACTTCATTGATTGCAACATTAGTTGATTTGTGAGGAAAAGAAGGAAATGAAGACTTTGATACAAATTCCACTAGCATTAGCACTTGTTAATCAGAGCAACTCCCACCATTACTCATCCTCGAAGTACCACGAAACATGATAGGACTAGTTGTTGGGATAAAAAAAATTCATTCCATGCACTTTGCCCCAATATTACATATGGATTACTCATATATGACATTTGGTGGAAAAAAAACTAGGGTATAAATATTGGGAAAAAATGTCTCATGTTTGGATTAGTCAAAGAATTTGAATATTGAGAAGGATGGAGTTGCCAATTTAGCATTCAATTGAAGAAAAATTTGGGATTATATTGATTAGGATCTCCTATTTGTGTATACAACGAAAGACTACATCTTACAAGAAAACTAAAGTCAAGACAATAAATTGATGCAATTGAAGGATGACTCTGTGAAAAAATATTATCAAAATATTGTTGGGATGCTAATACACACGAGATAGAAACAAAAAATGAAAACAAAAGC
The DNA here is from genome assembly GCF_000230855.2 of Cajanus cajan. Classification (NCBI taxonomy): domain Eukaryota; kingdom Viridiplantae; phylum Streptophyta; class Magnoliopsida; order Fabales; family Fabaceae; genus Cajanus; species Cajanus cajan. Next base: position 14,403,197 of record NC_138525.1, read on the forward strand.
AAGAGAAGAGAGAAAACTACGGGACCTTTACATGAAAAATGCAAATGTGCGCACGTGTGCATATCATTACATGTTGCAATATACTTATATCAATTTACATGCTATTTATACAAAATAAAAGTATAAAACAACCCAAAATTGCATGCTATTTGTTTCAATATGCTTACTCCTTCCATGGGTTATATAGGGTTCTTTGATAGGTTTATTGTTGACTTGTTATCAATGAACAACTTTATTCCTACACCATGCTTTTTCTTCAGTTTGATCAAATAATTTATCTAGTCATACAGCCTAACACGCACATATAGCAGCAACTATGTACTCAGCCTCGCATGTGGACAACACAACCACGGGTTCCTTCTTTGAGCTCCACAAGAGTAGAGCTCTTTCAACAAAGAACACAAACCCTACAATGCTCTTACAATCATTTTATCACTTCCCTAATTTGCATCTATGAACCTAACAACTTTAATTTTCTTAGTTGGAGTGTTGTTCTGCAAAAACAAAATATTCATTGCCATGGTTCATTTGATGTACTTAAGAATCCATTTGGTACCTAGGAGATGATATACTTTGGGACTCTAAATGTATCTTAGTATTATTCCTACAAAAATTCTATATCAGGTTGTAACAACCCAGACACACGAGAATGAAATGGATCTAGAGATTGTATAAGTATGAGATTGTATAGCTGAGAATGGATGACTTAAAGTAATTAATTTGTACTACCTATACCAACAAGATGCATCTACTTTTTAACAGCTCATCACATAAGAACTCCATGGTTAAGCATACTTGACTTGGAATAATTTAAGGATGAGTGACCTTTTCAAAAATTTCTAAAAAGTGTATAAGTGAGGACAAAATACACCGAAAAGTCTTGTATTAATTTGTTGGGTCAGTCATTGATCCTAAAAGTGAATAAACATATAAAAAAAGGGCTACCTACAAAGGATTTTGATCGGTGAAAGCTTCTAAGCAATGAGGAGTTGTATGAAATGTTATAGAGTGTAGCTGCTAAGATGTCAAATATGAGGAGTGTTACAAATGATATCAAAACAGGTCCTCTCTCCTAATACAGTACGATTCGAGGATGAACCAATGGAAGTTGATGGAATGTAGCAGTCCAAACATATCATAATGAGAGAGATATTCATAAATTATACAAGTATAAGATTTTTCAATTGATGCACAAGTCCTCAAACATATGCTCGTGATACCAATTATTGGGATGCTAATACACACAAGATAGAAATAGAAATGAAAACAAAAGGAAGAAGAGAGAGAAAACTAAGAGACTTTTATGTGAAAAATGCAAATATGCATACTTGTGCATATCAAAACAAGAAACATACGGACCGGGAAACATTCATATTTCAAAACAATCAAAGTGCAGGAAGCTACCGAAGAATTCATATTTTAAATTATATATTTTGTCGCATGGATTCACAATTTTTGAAGAGAAACGGTTCTTTTCTGAGCACCTTGATTATTAAAATGAGACAGAGATTGTGTCTTGACGTGCAAATTTTACTGTATAGAGTTTTCTAATACTGTTTATGTCAGAAATAAAATTACCGTTTGAGGTTCTCACATATAGTTGTAAAGCTCTTTGTAACTAGTCTATAATGAACGATTAACTGGGCTATTAGCTATTCCACTCAGTGCCAGAACTACTAAATTTGTTGGTTCCCTTATCATTTGGTATTTTTTTCCTTCCACCCAAAATTATTAGAGTAAATTATTCATACCAAGCATATGAGAACTATGGTATATATAGACTATTTACCAACTCAATCAAAATAAACATCCAATAATTTAACATCATACTTGTATACATTAATAATACTAAAAATTAAATATATAATTATGTTAAGATCTTCGAAAAATAATTCTAAAAAATTTAAGATAATATACTCAAACACACGTATATATAAACCTCTCCAAAGATTTAAATGAGATAAAGTATTTTTGATTTCTGAATTGGAAACAGTTGAGTCTTTATAGAGAGTATCGATTAATGAATGGTGTATGGAGAAACAACCGAAACACAGTTCACTGTTTGTTATCATCCTATATATGTCTTAACCTTTGATAAAGAACGATATTGTTACTATAGTTATCATAATTGTAGTTTTATTGATAGATAGTAATGTCAAATGCATGATGATGTTATATGAAGATAATTTGGGAATTGCCATTATAATTACATTAGAGGACAAAATGGACTGCCGACTTAAACTGCTCCATGTTGGAAAGTCGGTGGACCCCGTGCACTGCATCAGCTAATTTGTATCATTCTTTATTTCATTTTCTCTCATGGCTATGTATGTATTATGGAGGTGAGTGTTGGATTGAGATATGTATCTACACATATTTTTTAATCGATAAAATATTATTCGTTTTGAATTTAAATATTTAAAATTTTATTTTTAGATATCATCTAAAAGATATCTAACTAATAAAGATAGTTATGTATATATAAATTTATATTTATTTTTTAAAAATAATATGAAACTTGACTTACATTTTAACAGTATCTTTACTTTTATTCGAGTCAAAATTTTGTTATAATAATTTATTTTAATTATAATTACATCCAATTAAAATTTAATAAATTATAAATTTATTAAAGTTATTTCCTTCACCTTTTGTATGATCTACTTTGTGCAAATAGAAAATAAGTTAGAAATGTTATTTAATGTCTATCTAACTCTCGAAAGATATTGTCTCCATATTTAACAGAGAATATTCCTTGACAATTTAAAAAAATGATTTAATCAAGATCCAACATGTTAGCACAAGTTTTATTTTTTAGATTGGAAACTAATTTTCTTCATAATATTAAATTATTGTTGACTCGAAAAGTTAACATAATTTAACTATATATTATTATAATAGTATAAAACTAAATCAAAGTGTATTTTTTTCTAAATATATTTGTTAAAAATGAATCATAAAAAATATGAAATAAAAATAGTACTGTATTATACAAAATATTATTTATCAAATATTCTTATTATTAATATATATTTATTTAAAAATAAACTTTTGAAAACAATATAAATCATTGAAAATTGCCCTAAAAATACACCTAATCTAATTTATAAAATCCAAATAAAAAAATATGGACAAGAACAAGTTAGAGAGACAAATTTAAGAATATTATAATTTCATTTGCAAAATACTAGACCTGTTTTTTAGAAATAAAAATACTAGACGTTAGATACATAATGTAGAAAATGTTAGATGTACAACTCCATTATTTAATACTCAGGGTATACTTAAACGAGGAACGAAAGGTGAAAAGAAAAAAATAAGGAAAAAAGAAGGGGAGAGAAAAAGAAAGTGAGATAAAATATTAAAGAAAATAAATTAGAATAAAAAATTCCTTAGAAGGTTAGTGAAGACCATCAACCTCAACAAATATTTTTAGAAGAATTTAATATTGTCTACTAATATAAAAAAAACCTGATAATTAAATCCTAGTCGCAATTAGTGTGCGCAGAAAAATCAACCAAATGCATCAATTCTTATTGGTTTTTATGTTGATTGAATATGTAGAAAAGTACAAAAAAAATGTATGAAAAATGAAAAAAAAAAAGTACTTTAAAATGAAAAAATAAATAAAATAAAGGATACATATAAAGCGAGATATTTTTCTTTTACTTTCTTCAGCCTATTTTTCGCCCTTCCAAATCAAGATTTTAGATGGGGTTTATTAAACTAATTACAACTATTTATTAATTTGTATATTACAAATCTATTTGAATAAACACCTTTACAAAAGCAGAAACATTTATATGAGAACAAAATGTGAAAAAGAAATGTATAAGATAAAATTTACTTATACATAAGTTATTTGTTAGAAGTATTGTCTTATTAATTTCTCTAAATCTTATTTTTTAATTTATATATGTATAAACTAATTTTATCAAATAAAAAAGTATTTTATTTTATTTGTTTATTATAAATACTCCAATAAAAATTTATTCAAGCGGGTGATATAACACTCTAACCAGTAAACATTGATAATTTTTGTTTCCATCTTGAATCCCTCCCTCCTTTTTCGATGGAAGCAAACATAGGGTAAAGTAGAGAAAGAAAAAGAAGATAAAATAAAAAATATGAATGGAAGAGTTTTATTTAGTAAAAGACAAAGAAAGTTCTAAATGCATGATAGAGAACTAAAACTAAGTTCACTTATTGTTTGATGATTGAGAAAGAAGGAAATGGTGTCTGCGTAGGGCGTGACTTGCTGAAATATCCCTATCAAGTCATGCTGATGATGACCCAATATCCGACACTCACAATGATCTTCTTTCAATTTGGTGGACCTTACCTGTTATTCACATTATCTTATTAGCATTTCCATTATACATAAATTCTAATTATAGATACTGAATAACACTGATGCATGCATGGCACACCCTTCATGATGACCAAATCCTTCAGGGAGTCACCTTAGCTAGGTCAGTGGTTGCCCCATCGCCCCTCACTCATCATTTTTTCACTATTCATCCCATTTTTATTTCTTTTTTTAACACTGTTCTCCATTAAGTAATACTCCTTTTAATCCTTATTATTACACACTCATAACAACATCACACAAACAAATATGCATGAGTTATTATTTTAGTTGATTTTATCATCTACTTTTGGATGAAAAGTTTTATCATCTATAAAGACTATTTGAATACCACTGTTTGTAGAAGATTTTTCTATTAATTATTAATTATTATTATTATTCAAGAAAATATTATCAGTATGGAGCTAATCACCTAACATTGATTGATTAATGTAGGCTGTGTTTGTCAAAAGTCCCGTACGCAAATCAGCTTTGAATCGATGTACTCGGAATTAATGCGTTGATCTTATAAAGATGTTAACAAACGGATAATGAATCAATAATTAAACTAGTTATTATGCAACACGCTGGATATCATAATAATATAATATTTATTTTAAAATAATTGTAATTTTTCTTATAAAATTTGTACCTACTAAAGCACTAATTTTTTACTCATTTCTTTCCTTATTTTATTATGTAAAATCGAGTTTATTATGTACAAGGCTTAAAAATTTATTAATTAATTTAATTAATAATATTAAATTTAAGACTAAATTACACTTATAATTTTTTATTTTCATCAATTTTTAATTTTGAATATTTTATTTTAAAATAGATATATTTAATCCATCTAATTTTATATATATAGAATTTTGATCTTCTTATAACATTTACTAATCATTAAGCTTTAAAGTTTATTCATACTTAAATGATGTAATATTTAAAAATAAAAATAAAAAATATGTAAAATAAGATTTTTATTAAAAAAAATCAATTATTTGTAAAAATATATACAAACGATAAATCTTTTATATGTTATTTTTTAATTAATTTTAATCTTCATATATAACATTACTAAATATCACATTATTTAAGGATGACAAATTAATAAATAATGTCAAAATTTAATGATTAGTGAATATCAAATTGACGATAAAACTAAAATTTTGTATTTATAAAAATATGGGACTAAATATTTATATTTTAAAATAAAAAAAAACAAAATTGTGCATCCACAAAAATAGAAGAATTAAAAGTATAATTAGCATAAATTTATATTTTATTTTTCTAAATGTATCTTTAAAATTAGTGATTTTTTATTCTTCTTTAATACTTTTATTAACTTTAATTATTTTTATGAGCAATAAAGATGATAAAAATATAACTTATGACCTATAAATATTATCTTTTTCACCTCCCATTAATCTTATATTTTTTTAAAAGGAGTCATGCTTATATCACTTCATTGATAATAATTTTTTGAATAATACAAAAAGGAATGTAACAAAAATATTTAAGACTAGCATGAACATCACTTGCTTTACCTAGATTGTGACCCACTGAATTTGTTAATCTAGGTGAAAAACTCACATTACAATTTGGTATATCCTCATGAATGTTCTATGCATTTACATATGATATCACCATATTTCGAAAGGAATCTAGACTAATTTAATATTATCTACAACTCGTTGGTAGTTCTTCTCAAATATAATAACTTCAACCTTTGATCCTTAACCCATGTTAGTATCTCTAGTAAAGCTAATGTCTCACATTCATGAGGATCATGGAGGCTTGCAAAACTTCGAGACCTTTCTTTGAGGAAAGAATTGTTATGATCACACATACACAAGTCGACTCCAAAAGAACTAGCTTTTGGGAAAAGTACAACATTGATATTATAATGACTTGATAGATCATTACATTTACTACTACTCAACAATTATTAGCAAAAACATACATTTAAATACATAGGAGTCTCATGCAAAAAATCATTGGATATTCATACAACAATATATATGTAAGGAATAAACAACTGAAAACATAATATCCCACAGTGGGATTATAACCAAATCTTGTACTCACATTCACATATATTTATATACAAATATATATATTGCAAAACATAAATTCCCTAAGTTGTCATTGTCAATCAAGCAACAATTGTAAACATGTTGTATCTGAACAATCTTCGCCAAAACTATGCCATCACCAACATGGCTCAAAATGCGCTCGCCCTCTGATAGAATCCTACCTTGCTACCATAATAATATGACCAACACAATCCAACAACATAAAAAGAAAAAGAAAAAGATAAGCTTGTAAACAATGAAACAACACATAATATAGAAGCAATTAGCTAGTCATATAACCAACTTCAGCAACACAACACAACTACAACCATAACTCAACTTAATGACATGGACCAACTCATCAAGTTCACAACACATCAACACAATTATACAACTTAACATATCAACAACACTACTTAAAAACATAACAACAATTTAACTTACAACACAACTTAATTATCAACAAAACATATCATGGTTTATCAACACAATGCATAACAACACAGAAACTTAATAACACAACAACTTTATGCATTGTCACATATTTCAAATAAGAGAACTCTTACTACACAAGTGAGCAGTTAATCCTTTTGACTTGCTAGATCAACAACAAAGTTGCATATTGATCCATTTTCAACACAACATGATTTCTCAAATTTTGTCAATCACACTAGGAAAGTCCAATACCTACCGTTAGGTATAATATAACTTATTAGGTGTGGCTCCGCCACGATATTGACATACATTAATCAAGTCACATATGGTAACAACTCATTAATTATCCTCGTGATACCACACACCTTTCCATTAATTAATTAAGGATTTTATCACTCAACTTCATACCTTACTCAATTTGGTGCTTCTAAACCAGTATTGCTCGACTTAGAGGAAACTCAACACTCCATTTCTAGAGGCAACAACTCAAACAGGGCTTTTCAACATTTGGGCTTTCAAAGCACCACAATAGATATCCATACAATGAAATATTTTAACTTATAAAAACAACACTTCCTCTCTAGTCATAAGTTCATAACACAGTTCAACAACATACATCATGCATATTATCAACACAATAACATGCCTCATGTATATCACAATACATTTCAACACAACAACATGTTTCATGCATATAAGAAAAAATATAACTTAGAAGCTACAAGTTTCAACAAAACCCCGCCACTCCAAGTTCAATGAGATGCACTCTAAGCAAGCTTAATTCACTCCAAGCACTCAATAGCTCGCTTTGAGTGAGCTTAAATAAAGACTAAACCTAGGAGGTGAAATCAACTTGCTTAAGCTAGTGAATACTAGCTCTAAGTAAGCGAAATTTGCTTAGAGAGACCAAATGAACACTCAAAGCCAGTCAAGTCAGAGACCACCTATGAAATGATCAAGTAAGCTCACTTGAGCAAGCCATAAGGGCGCTTTGAGCGAGCACACACAACAAAAAAACATATTCAAGAACATGATTCATTAACTTAAACAATTCGACTTCTCACAATAATTTCAATCATTAATGCACACCAATTCAGCATGCAACCTTCAAATCAACATATATACATCTTAATTAACTCAGATTCATCAAAATTAACAACATGCATCAACAAGAAGACACAAGTGTCGCAACCCGAAAATTTTCGATCTTGCGACCTATGGTTTAAACATCCTTTTAAAGATCTCATCAATTAAGGAATGCCCGGAACCAGACTAATCCTTAATCAATGATTTTGAAAATAGGTTCTATGGAGTCGCCACCAATGTTTTACTCAAAACATTGGAAAAAGAAAAGATTTTTAAAAGATCCAATAATGGCCTTCATAACCAGAATTGGGTTCGGGGGTCGGTTACGTGTAAGGAAGGTATTAAGCACCCTTACAACGCCCTAAATCGGTACCCTATGATGAAGTTAATGCGATAAGAAATAATAAATTAAATATTATATCCCTTTTATTGATGATTATTTACATGATTTAAAATTTAAAATAACAATTAACTCTAAAATATCTACATGATTGCTCTTATTATAAATAATATTTATCAAATGTAAGAAATAAAATAGAGAGAAGAAAATTGATTTGAATACCTCTTGAACGAGCTCTATTAATCTTCAAAGATGGAGATTTGGGTGCTTTTTGGCAACCTTTCACACTACAATGCCTCACAAAAATCTCAAGAAATACAAAAAAAAGAGGGGAAGAGAGAAAAAGAGAGAAATTTCGAGCTATAGGAAGTCTGGACGAAATTTCGGAGTCCGAAAAAATGAGCCCCAGCTGTCTATTTATAGGCTTCGGGGAGGGGGTCCAGAACGGCCCGTTCCAAAACCGGAACGGCCGTTCTGGATATGGCCGTTGTGCCTAAATTTTGTACCCCAGAACGTCCCGTTCTGAAATCGGAACGGCCTGTTCCGGGGGGGACCAGAACGGACTGTTCTGGATTCAGAACGGCCCGTTTCGGGCCAGAACGGCCCGTTCCAAAATCGGAACGGGCCGTTCCGGGGTAACCAGAACGGCACGTTCTGAAATCAGAACGACCCGTTCCGGGGGAACCAGAACGGCCCGTTCTGAATTCGGAACAGCCCGTTCTGGGCCCCTAAAAATCCCTAATTTGTCTTTTGGGTCCCTGACGTCCTATATTGTTGTTTTGTACCTCCCGGACGAAATTGGGTGTCTACAGCAAGATCATAAACTCTTCTTCAAAATATTCAAAACAACCAAAAACCTAAGACATAAAGGTTTTCCACTTCCCAAATCATCACCAAGGCTACCAATGGGCAAATCAAGGTAGAAATCAACACATATATCACAACAAAGACTAATCTACAAGTTTCTTTGACCTTGAATATTTCAAAAATGAGGAAAAAAAAGGAAGAATGATGAAGAATTTGACTTTTCATGCTCTTGTCGTACGACAACTCAACTTTCGATCTCAGTTCCCAAGCTTCAAATCTCAACTCAACTAATACAAGCATTGTTCTAGGGAAGGATTGGGGCACTTCAACAAAGTCAGAAACAAGAAGGTCTCCTTTGACTCCAAAGTTTATCTCTCTAAAGCCTCTCTCTAGAAAATCTAAGAAATGAACTTATGAAATTTAAGTTATTAAAAAATCTAATATACCTTCCCCAAAACTTGATTAACTTTGACCTCAACATAAAATACCCTCAAACAACTACACTCATAAGAATTCTTTAGTCCTTGGAGTTTTAAAACACAAAAGCAACAATTTAATTAATAAAAATTAAACAAACAATAATTCACAATAAAGTGTCAATGATATTGCATTTATAGTGATTAATTTTAATTCTTTTAATATATATCATTAATAATATATATATATATATATATATATATATATATATATATTTTAAATTTTATCGGTTGTTATGCATATCAAAAGACAAAGTAATGTTTCAAAAATACCTTGCATACATAAGTTAATCCTTATTCTTAAAATCACCTAAGCATTAATGTATTTTTTTTCTTCTATTAATTAGTTATTAAACTAAGAGAAATAACTACTAATATGTCAATAATCCAAGAGAAATTGGACTCAAAACACTTGAATAATGTTTCAAGTTTGAATTTTATAGATAAAAAATACATAATTAAAAGAAAAGACACATTAAAAATGATTAGTTAAGTTTTCATGTCAACTATGTATTTATTAACAATGTAAGTACTTTATTCTTATATAATTTCATTACCAAAAAGTAAATAAAAAAAATATTCAAATGTTAATAATAAGAAACTATTATGAAAGACAAATATTTTTTTTAATTTAACATATTGTTGCATATGAATTGAACTCAAAGCCACTTAATAAATTAAAATAAACTTGCTTAATTGATCTTTACGTTCATCGATATTCCAACCTTAAATAAAAATATTCTTCCAAATTATTTTTCCCATGTTTGTTTTTGGACAATTTAGGTGAAAAAATATTTGAAAATAAAGAATTTAAGAGTGATTTTCAGTAATTTTCCTTATTTGTTTGGAGGGAAATTAGAAAAGTATGCGAGTACCACCGGATTCTACTTCCTCCCACTTTAGTCATGGTTTTGGAAGGAAAGGGCTTATAAGTTGTTTAAAAATTAAATGATTTTATAATATTAAAATTAAAAATAATAATAAATACTTTTTTGTTATAAATAATAATAGAATAGAATTCAATATTTTAATTGATATAAAAATATTTTTCATATAATTTGTTTATTTATTTTTTTTAACTCTTTTTACCACTCATCTAATCAAAAATTAAACGAAAACTAAACTTTCCACTCCAACTCTTATTTATATTCATTCAAATGTCATGGGGTTCAGGGTTTCGCTTTATTTATTTTTTATTTCTATTTCAATATATTTTATTTTTATTGTATTTTATTTTAATTAAAAAAACATTAATGTCAAATCATCCTTATTAACGTGCCATCTTTTAAACAATAGTTTACTCTTCTAATTATTTAATATCACATCAAATTCTTGCAAGTTATCTAGCGCAAATCATTATAATTATGATGTGACATAATTTAAATAAAGGTTATATATATATATATATATATATATATATATATATAATAGTGATTTTTTAAAATTTGATTTTTAGTTTTAAAAAAATACTTTCATTGTTTTTTTTAGAATAAATCACCTCAGATAAATAAAAATATTATATTGTTATTCCTTCTTATATTAAAATATATAATTTTTTTATTTAATTTAATATCATTAAAATAAATTATACTATTGTCTCTTGAAAAATGTAATTATTATATTATCCTCTTTTTATATATTAAAATATAAAATAAATTATAATTTTATTTCTTAAAAATATAGGTATTATATTAATTTTTTATTAAATTAAAATTTATAATTTAGATATTTAACTTAAAATCTTAATATATATTCATAAAAAAATTTTAAAATATAATTATGATTAAAATATGTGATATTATTTTTTGTTCATTATTATTTATTTTTATTTGATAAAAAAGTATAAAATATATAATCAATTTTAAAGTAATTTATTAAAATAATAAATAAAAGAAAAAATGCATAAATTATGTAAGTATACTTATATATACATCAATTTATATATATATATATATATATATATATATATATAATATGATGATAATATTATTTCATTTAAATATCTATAAAAATAATTAAATACTCTTAGTATACGTGTTTGATTTTATTATACTTATATTATATATTATTTTTATTTTGATAATATTTATATCTTTAAGAGAGAAAAATATTTGTTTTAAGAGTAAATTACACTCTCTCTTTCTCTGGTAGATAAAAATATTATATTATCATTCTTTCTTATATCGAAAATTACAGTTCCTTCTCTTAATATATAGATTCAAATATGTGATACATTACCTTTTTATTTAATTTTTTTTTGTTAAAGATCAATTAACTTCTATTATAAAATTATTATTATCAAAATATCTCTTATACTAACATCTTTTTAGATATGTAAATATTTCACCGCTCTTCTTTTTAGTATTAAAATAATCATTTTTCCTTCTTAACAAATTTACATATATTACACTTTAATAAATTATCTATTGATTTACATATTTTATTATTATTATAAAATTATTAATTTTGTTAAAATTAGTTATATATTTTTTAAAAATATTTTCATTATTATTTTTATAATATATTTTTAAAATTATATATCAAAATAAAATAATATATATATACAAGTCTAATAAAATCAAGTACATGCATTCAGATATTTAATCAATGTAATTAATATAATATTTTTTAAAATATTTAAATAAAATACATTTTTATTATATAAAATTAATTATAAAAATAAAAAATAAATATTAAGATATTATTTAATTGATATTACTAATAAAGATATTTTAATAATATATAAATAAATTAGTGTTTTGTGCTAGTTATTTATTATTATATATTAATACAATGTTAAAAGTTCAGCTTTTAAGATCGGCTATTGGCATAACCGATATTAAAAGTCCAACTTTTAAGATCGGCTGACGACCGATCTTAAAAAATTCTACTTTTAAGATCATCTCTTTTAAGATTAGTCAAAGAACCGATCTTAAAACTTAAAAATGACCGATCTTAAAAGTATTTTTTTCACTAGTGAATTGTTATTTATTATTATATATTAATACAATGTTAAAATATGTAATTAAATATATGATTTTTTAAATAAACATATTTATATTAAAAATTTATCATTAAATAAATTATAATTATTACAAATATTTATACTTTTACATGTATATTTCACATGTATATATATATATATATATATATATATATATTAATTTATGTTTTATGTGTATATTAATTTATATTATATATATACACACATATATAATTTTTTTTATAGTTTCTATTTTTTTATTTTAATAAATTAATTTAAATTTAATTATATATTTTACAAGTTTTTAATCAAGAATGATAATAAATTAAAAATATTTTAAAATATACTTTAATTAAAGTGTTTTTATGAATAATAATTAAATTAAAATTATATTTTAAAATATTATAATGAATATGTTTTAGTAATGTTAAGTTACATACTATAAATTAATGTAATAGGAAGTGGTAGTATAGTACTTATATCTTTGTAAGATAAAAGTGTAATTTACATGATATTTTAACATATGAGTGAAAGATATTGTAATACTTATATCTCTCAAGATAAGAAAGTGTAATTTACAATATGACATTAAGTTTAATGTACTAAATTCTATATTTTAACACAAAAGAAAAAAATAATGTAATATTATTACCTTATAGGGGAAAATAACATATTTTAACACAAAAAGTGATAACAATATAATATTTACATATTTGAAGGATTTTTAGTGCAAATAATATTTTGGTAACATTTTTTTAATAGAAGTTAACAAAACTTAAAAAAAAAAAATAGTAAGTATCATATATTAGAATCAATTGAGAGACAAAATTGCAATTTTTAGTATAAGAGGAAAAAACAATGTATATTCGTATATATGAAAGGAGAGAAGTATAATTTACTCTTACATTTAATACTGACCATTTTCATTGTTATTACCATGTTATCCTAAACTCTTATTATTGTTGTTATGACTTATCATATTACTATTAATGCTGTCATAATTATTATTATTATTATCATTCTTGTTATTACAGTCATCTTCGTTTTTATTACTATTAAAGTCATTATTATCATAATTATTATTATCACTATTTTCACTAATGTTATATTGTCACAACACTAACACTCTTAAACTAATTTTACGAGAATGTGAAACTTAAAAAAATGAATTTATTTTGGAACTAAATTAAAAATTAAATTCCTGAATTTTATTTTTTTACGAGTGAATAATTGAAAGCAATAAAAAACTTAAAAAAATTATTTTGTACCTGTAACAAGTTTCAAATTTTTTTCTCTCCTAGTTGATGTTTGTAAATTTCTAAGATATTTTAAATGAATAAAAGTGTATGAAAGATAAACTTTCACTTGAATATTAATATAAAATGAAGGGACATATTTAGTTATAAGAGAGTAATCATTTATAAATTTATAAACAAAATATTTTAAATCACAAATTATAAAAAATTTAAAATATTGTTTAGAATAATTTTTAGCATGTGCAACATTACATAATTTTCTTCGTAAAGAATGTCATTATGATGAATTTTCAATTGGAGTGGTGGAAGAACCTTCATCTTCAACATTACCGATTAATGAAAATCATAATTTTGAGCTTATTATTAAAACTCAGGAGCAAGAACGAAAATATGTTAATGCTTGAAGGACTAGTATAGATATAGATATGTGGATGAATATTATTTAAAAGGACATGATTTTATGAAGAATTATTATTATTATTATTATTATTTATCTAGATATTGTTATTTTTTTTTATTATATTTGTTTTTTATTCTTTTTAAATTTGAATGTATGAAAAAAAATGTTGGACTATTATCGTATGTCAAAAATCTATAAAATTTGCAAAGTTCACAAAGTCACACAGAATCCATTAAAATCTTAACTTAAAAGTCTTGCAAAATCCATTAAAATCCTAATTGAAAGTCTTGTGAAATATTACATAATATTAAAAGTCATGAAAATCCTACAAAGTCTTTTAAAATTCACCAGACTTTTTTCAACTAAAATTATCTTTTAAAATTCTAATCCAATACACCCCATAATTTTGATTGATAGGAAAATCCTAATATGATTATTGTAGTATTTTTCACATTTTTCAGGCTTCATGACATTTTAAACTTTGAATCAAACGCAATCTAAAAAACAAATAAGAAATTAAAATGTAATTAGCGTAATTTTGAAATCTCCATGGCAACATATTAATTAAATTGACATTTTAAGAATTGAATTCAAACGCGGCTTATTGTTCTCGTTCTAGCTTGTGAACCAAACAAAAGACTTGAAACTCTCACGTTGTACGTCTACTCCACTGTACACGTGGGCTCTTTTATTATTGCGTGGACGGAAAGTCCTCCACTTTCAGATCAACCGTTCATTGGGCACCGACTTGTCTCAGCCGTTAGATTTGATCCACCTGTCCCTTGCCCCACCCACCAAAATTATAACATACATACAAAGCACACCCACAATTATCATTGGAGAACAAACTCACCCTATTATCCACTAACAAACATTAATTGTTACCGCAAATCCCATATTTGACAAACAATAATTGCTTATTTCATAAGCAATTCATGAAGCAAAGCCTTTCGTGGGAAAAAGCAATTTTCCATTTGGAAAGGCTTGGCGCACAAATAAGGAACGTATGTAAATTAATGTTCTTAAGTTTAATTTATGAGTGTGTTTTGTTGGTGTAATGGCTTTTCAGATTCAAAGACAGAGATGGGGTGTGAGGGGCTGTGTCGGCCACCTTCCAATTTATCTTCAAGAGAACTCCGCGTGGCCTCCTCTTTCCCAGGACACATGGAAAACTCATTCTCTACCTTCATTTCTTTTTTCTTCTCTTCTTATTATAATACCAATAAAGATTATTTTTAATTTCTTTTCAACATTTTCTTCCCCAGCTAACTGCCAAATAAAATGATTAAATATCTTTTTCGAATTTATTATATTATATTTATGCATCAACACTGTAATGTCAACCGCTTATAATTTTATCATGATAATTGTATAAAATATCATTCTATGATTTCTTTTAATAAATAGTTTAATCAACATGAATTTTCGATGTAAAACCGTTACAAATTAGATTCTTAACCGTTAATATAATTGAATGATCTTAATTAGCACTATCAACTGTATACATTACTTATTCTTTTACGAAACTGTTTAAAATTTAGAAATAACATTATATATTACACATAGAGTAAATAATGTAAGCACTTAATTTCCAATTGATTGATCATGTGAATTGTTTTACATGGACTATTCATATTCATTAAATTCTTTCAAGATAATATTTTTTTTTGTTAAATTCAAATTTTATACCATAAATTTATTAAAATTATATTAAATTCTGTAGTATTATTATAAAAATTAATGACATTATAAAAAAAACCTTAAAATTCTAAATCAACTTTAAATTATTAATAAAATGTAATTGATAAATAATTTTGTGTCTGATTATAATGATACATATGAGAAAATTTATAAGAAGACATGAATAGTAATATTTTGAAATAAGTTTAGGGTACGTATAGAAGATAGCACCTTAATTTACCAAAAGAAAAAAAATAAAAAAAAATGTATTTTACTTGGTTGATTTAGTTTTGGCATACTAGTCAATGGTCAATAATTTTCCATCTTCATATAAATAGAAGGGATAGAGGAGCAGCATGGTTGTATGGGCAAGTGTGTTTCCTGGTCTGAACGGAATCTCACTCACTCAACTTCTTTGTTCCTTCCCCTTGGCCACCGTTTCATATATATTTCCAAATTCCACATATATTTATCCATGATCCATCTATATATACATACATACACCCCCATGTAAATGATTGCATAGGTAGCGGCAATAGCTAGAGCTAGAATTAATATTTATATATTTAGGAGTATAGTTTAATCACTTAGCCATAGACATAGGTACATAGGAGGAACATAGGCATAGAAATAGAAGAAGCATCATGGAAGACAGGGACCAGTGTTGTTCCAAGAATTCGAAACCGAAGAAGCCACAGCACCGAGAGAATTCCAAAGCCATGAAACCGTACAGAGGAATAAGGATGAGGAAGTGGGGAAAGTGGGTGGCGGAGATTCGAGAGCCCAACAAGAGGTCCAGGATTTGGTTGGGCTCCTACACGACGCCGGTGGCCGCCGCACGCGCCTACGACACCGCCGTCTTCTACCTCCGTGGCCCCAGCGCGCGCCTTAACTTCCCCGAACTCTTGTTCCAGGACGACCAGGAGGGGAATGATTCGGTGCAGCACGGCGCAGGGAACATGTCCGCGGACTCCATTCGCCGAAAAGCCACGCAAGTCGGCGCCAGAGTCGACGCGCTCCAAACCGCGCTTCACCACCACGCCTCCTCCCACTCCTCTTCCAACTCTCTCAAACCTGACTTGAACGAGTTTCCCAAACTCGAAGACCTTCAAGATTGATATTTCATAATTCATCATATCCAATATCAATCAATAATAATATATAGTATCAATTTCCCATGTCTTCCTTTCATTATATACTCATATCATATGTATATACATAGAGTTGGGGCTTCCAATCTAGCTAACCCCTTCCCCTTAATTTATCTTTTGTCCTTTTAATCATCGTAATATCAAATCAAATCAAGTGTTGTTATTTTCTAGGGTTTTTGCCAATTCATATATTATGTAACCTACCAAATTAAGTGGTTCTTAGCGAGCTTGTTCATGGAATCATGCTTCAATATTCGTTGAGTAGTTTGTGTTTGTTATTATTGCCGGAGAATATAACTTTTTTCGTTGGTGCAAGAATTTTGGTTGAGGTTCTTTAATATAGGGCTCAAGGGATTGGGTTTGTGTAAATATTCGCTCTATTATTATTATGTATGTTATATCTTTGATGATTCGGTCGATATGTAATTAAATATTTGAAGGCGAAAATTAAAGATGGGAGCAGCGGTGGCATTAAAATACAAATGTTCAGTTTGCCGAAGTGGATAAAGTGATAAGGCAGAGAAGAGCACCGAGAGAAGCAGCTTCTTGTGACAAGGTGGTGGACACCACAAAAATAAATAAATAAATAAAAAATATATATATATACAATATTTTTTTTCTTGTAGCACAATTTTTGATAAATTTGAAAATTATAAATATTTATTGTACAATTTTTAAGAATGAATGGGGAAGAGGGTGGAGGCTAAAGGATCTCACTTGTTGAGAGAGGGAAAGAGAGAGGTTGTTTGTCACTGTCATGGAAAAGTTGAGCACACAAGTAGCCTCGTTTGTTCGAGCTAGTTCGATATACACCGTTGGAATACCAACGCACTTAATTGCTTCTTTCTTCTTTATGTTGTTGCGGTTATGAATTAAAAAACTACTTCCATCTTTTGTTTCTTTTTAAGAAATAAATTAATTTAATCTCGTGTATTGGTGTAAATATTTTTTTTTCTCGAATTAACTCTAACATTTGTCACTTAGCATGTAAATGATCCGTATGTGATGTTATCTTTCTCTTGAATTAGATTCTCTGTGTGCGTCTTGATTAACTGGTATCCTACCATTCTTGAATGATAACATCAAAAGGTCCAACTAATCATGTAGGAAAGAAAGTGAGATAATTGTATAAACATAATCCTCCAAAAAAAAAAAATTGGAGTATTATTAAAAAAAACTAATAAAATCTTGTTATTTATAAATTAATAAATATAATGTCCATTTCATAAATTGACGATGTATGGATATTTTATTATCCTATCTGATAAACCAATAAATAAGAAAACAACTAATATCTGTAAAAATAAAATAACTAATATCTTACTGTGTGAAATATATCACTAGTGCAAAAGTTAGATTTAAAATCGGAGTTTTAAGATCGGTTACAAGGTAACCGATCTTAAAAGTGACGCGGTGAAAATTTTGTAAATAACATGAACACTTTTAAGATCTTAAAAATAATTTTAAGATCGGTTATAAAAGAACCGATCTTAAAAGTGATACTTTTAAGATCGGTTACAAAAGAATCGATCTTAAAAGTACTTTTAAGATCGGTTATGAAAGAATCGATCTTAAAAGTGACACTTTTAAGATCGGTTATAAAACAACCGATCTTTAAAGTGGTGAACCGATCTTAAAAGTACTTTTAAGATCAGTTCTTTTATAACCGATCTTAAAAGTGCCACTTTTAAGATCGGTTCTTTCATAACCGATTTTGTATGTAGTATACAAAATCGGTTCTTAATTAACCGATTTTAAAAGTATTGTCAGAAATCTTTTATATTCCCCTCCATTCTCATTTTCTTTAATCTTTCTCATTTTCTTTAATCTTTCTCATTTTCTAAAGTCTCCAGGTAAATTTCGTTTTCATTTTCGTCTGCTTATGTTTTTTGTGTGTCTCTTTTCGTTTTCTCATGCTTTTCTCGTCTCAATTTTCGTTGTAGGTTCATTTTGGGAAAATTTCGCAGCTGGAACGGCCCGTGCTGCAAGGAGAACGGCTCGTTCTCCAAGGAGAACGGGCCGTGCTCCAAGGAGAACGGGCCGTGCTCCAAGGAGTACGGGCCGTTCTCCAAGGAGTACGGGCCGTTCTCCAAGGAGTACGGGCCGTTCTCCAAGGAGTACGGGCCGTTCTCCATTGAGAACGGGCAGTTCTTCAAGGAGAACAGGTCGTTCTCCCTGGAGAACGCCCCGTACTTCAAAGTGAACTTTTAAGCCTTTTAATCAGACTGGAACGGCCCGTTCCGGTTTTGGAATGGGCCGTTCCAGTTTAATTTTTTTCCACGGCTAGACTTTTAAGATCGGTTATAAAATAACCGATCTTAAAAGTTAACTTTTAAAATCGGTTGTTTAACCGATTTTAAAAGTCTAACTTTTAAAATCGGCTCTTTCAAAATCGGTTACAGAACCGATTTTAAAAGTAAAAAATAATCGATTTTAAAAGTCTTTTTTCCACTAGTATATGTATAAGATAAATATTTATTTATATAAAAATATTTTAAATATATAAATTGTATTTTAAATTTATTACAAAGAAGTTAAGTTGTTATATAATGTTATTTTTTAATTGCTGATATATTTTTTAAAAAAAATCTATTAAGAGACAGATAAAATAGATGAAGTTAAAAGTGACGTGCAATTAAAAGAATTAATATAACTCACTAATAATTAATTAGTATTTGTCGATAAAAGTTAAATTAAAAAAAATAATATAAATAAAGATAAAAAGAAGAGTATTTTGAGATAATTGAAAGAAAAATTATTTTGACTATAAATATACATTCAAAGAATAGAGAAATGATATTAAGTATGTTTAATGAAAATAATATAAAAATTAGAAACCTCAGTATATTCTAATTTATAATATATAAAGTGCATTATATTGCTTAATTTTTTCAACTTTCATAAATTACTGGTGAGTAGAAAAATTCGTGAAAACTTGTTAAGCACACGCATAATGTTACAATATTAGCTTATTAGTCTTTTCTTGGCATAATGATAGATTCCCATGTCATAAACTTGTACGGATGTAGGGTTGATATTTTCGTGGGTTGTGTTTGGGCAACAAGATTGGAAAGGTTTTGGACATATAATAGATTAGTGGATAAGAAAAAGGCTATGAATCGTATTAATTAGGAAGGTCGAGAGTGAAAATCATTTGTGGGGGATGCTGACTTTTGAAGAAATATGCAATCTATTATAAATATTTGCTCCATGAGGTACGTAAACTACGGGGTACCCTTACAATTAAGAGTTCATTGACTTGCATGGAGTTTAGCTTAAAAGGAGGGACCAAGGAAAAAGGGTACCTACCTTGTACCAAGAGGGCCTTTTTAGAGTGGATTTGAAGTCATCTTGAATGGATAGCTAAATTGTATGCTCATACCATCATCCGTGAATGTTGACTTTCAAATGAGTAAGCATTAATTAATATATCTGCCTAATTTTCATATTTCAGTTACGATCCAGACTCCTTTGTCCCAACATATAGGGTAATCTTTTGCAAAGGTGAGTCTCACAACCACACCCACAAGTCGCACAACTAATAAATTAAATGATAGTTTTGTATTTTTATTGTTAGTGAAATTAGGTTATATATTCGCGATACAAAATAATTTCAAAATGTCGTTTAATCATAAATTATTATATAAATTTATTAAATTTTATAATAATTATCTTAAAAAATTATATGAAAGAAAATTTTTAATTGATTGATATTAAAGTATTATAAAAGTTTTTACGCTAACCCATATATAAACATTATACTACAACTACTATCAATTATTATTTTATATAATAATAATGATAATAAGTCAATTAATAATAATATTTATTATTATTTGTATGTCCTTGCATTAATTACATTTATCTTTTGTTTTATATTTTTTTAATAATTTTAATTGCATTTTCTCTTTAAGATTAGTTTTTAAGCTTTTTAAATAGGATGTGAGTCAAGAAAGTGAGACATCTTTAATAAATTTGGATAAAAGAAAATTGATTTCTTATTCTTATGTCTAAAAGGAATGATTACATGGAGTATATATAAGCTGATAAGGTGGTTATAACAACCTAAAACAAACTTTACCTCTTCCTATCATATTATCATCTCATAACAAACTCATTAATTAATTCAAATTTATTTATCTCTTTACTCCCTTTCAAGTTGGAGAGTAAAGATTTTGAACTTCCAACTTGGATAACAAGGAAAGAAATTGTCGTTGCCCCAAAGTCTTGGTAAATATATCTTCTCCTTGTTGTGTAGTGGATAAATAGTTAGTAGTTATTGTCCTTGTCTAAAAGTGTTCCCAAACGATGTGACAGTCCACTTCAATGTGTTTGGTACGCTCATGGAAAACGGGGTTGGCCGCTATATGAAGTGCTGATTGATTCTCACAAAACAACGGTGTAGGACCATCAAATTGAACTTGAAGTAAAGAGAAGAGACTCCTTAACCAAACAATCTCACTAGTTGCATGTGCCAAGACTTTATATTCTGCCTCACTCGATGATCGGGAGACTGTGGCTTGTTTCTTTGCTTTCCATGAAACTAGAATTGCTTTTAACTTCATAAGAAATCCAGAAACTGACTTCCTTGTTGTTGGACAAGAAGCCCAATCTGAATCATAATATCCCATGAGTTGTAAATCATTATCTTTTAGCATTAAAATACCTTGTCCAGGGGAGGATTTTAGATAACAAAGAACTCTTGTGGCAGCATCCTAGTGTGCTTGTCGAGGTTCCTACATAAATTGACTTAACACATGAACCGAATAAGAAATTTTCGGTTGGGTAATAGTGAGATAAATCAATCGTCCAACTAGACGTCTATGTTGAGGAGGATTTGAGTACATGTCCCCTATGTTCGTGGCAAGTCCATGATGTTGTTCCATAGGAAACCCATAGGGTTTGCAATCCAATAGTCCACATTTCTTAAGAATATCAAGTGTATATTTATGTTGACAAAGAAATAAACCAGTGTTCCCATGAGAGAGTTCCAGACCAAGAAGATATTTGAGCTTTCCAAGATCTTTCATTTGAAAACATTGTTTAAGATAACCCTTAAAGTTATTGCATGTTGAAGTATCATTGTTGGCTATAACAAAGTCATCAACATAAACTAATGTGGCAAGAAAAATGGAACCAAATGAGTATGTAAATAGGCTATGATTAGCACGACTTTGTTTGAAAACATATTGAATAAGAGCTTGTGAGAGTTTTGCATACCAATTTCTAAAAGCTTCCCTAAGTCCATAAAGGGGTTTTTGCAAGCGACAAACATGTTTTGAATTAGAAACGACATAACTTGGAGGGGCAGTCATATACACCTCTTCATTAAGATCTCCATGAAGAAATGCATTACTAACATCCATTTGGTGAAGTTTCCAATTTTTAACTGTTGTTACTGATAATAAACAACGAACAGTAGTCATTTTGGGCACTGGAGCAAAAGTCTCTTTGAAGTCTTCTCCTTCAACTTGTGTGTAACCTTTCGCAACAAGACGTGCCTTGTATTTGTCAATTTCACCATTGGCCTTATATTTAATTTTGTAGACCCATTTGCATCCCACTAATTTCTTGCCTTCTAGGAGAGGTTCCAGACTCCAAGTATTATTGTCTTCTAAAGCCTTGATCTCTAAAGCCATGACCTTACGCCAGTGTGGAGATTTCACTACTTGAGAGAATGTTTTGGGCTCATCATGAGACAAGATGGCCGTAAGAAAAGCTTTATGTGAATTGGAAAAAATATCATAACTAATATATTGTGATATTGGATAAACCTTACCACGAGAAGATGTTAGATTAGATGCACTGCATGATGGGTCTTGAATAGCTACTCCACAGTAATAATCCCTCAAATATGATGGTGGTTGCCTATTCCGTGGGACCCATGATGTGGAATAACCATCAGAATTTGGAACCGAAATTGTATTGATTTCATTTTCAAAAATTGATTGTGTAACTGAATCCTTCAAGTCATTAGATTGAGGTATCACGCCATCATCCTAATTTAGTGCATGTTCAACTAATGGTGCCAATTCATCATTAGACGTTGTGGAGTCATGGTAGTTTCATATCCCAACAGCATGCTCAACATTCAATTGCTCTTCCTCAATCATTTGTGCACCATTAGGAAAAATATCACCATTAGGTGAGTTATCTTTATGATGATTATATGGAAATATATGATTATAAAAGATAATGTCCCTTGAGACAAAAAATTCTTTCGTAGTTAAATTATATACACACCAACCTTTTTCACCTTAAGGATATCCAATAAAGATGCAACGATGTGCTCTAGCTGCAAATTTATCATGTGGCTTAATTGGTGCCTTCATATAACAGAGACAACCAATTACTCTTATGTGCTCATATGAAGGAGGTTTTCCATATAACATTTCATATGGTGTGATTCCTTTGTTTGCAGTGGTAGAAGTCCTATTAATCAAATGAACAGCTACTAGAATGCACTCTTCCCAAAAGTTCAAAGGTATTGCATGAAATCAGAGTGCATGGGAAACATTTAAGATATGACGGTGTTTTCGTTCCACGCTACCATTCTATTGGGGTGTAGCTACATAGGATGTCTCATGAATGATAACCTCATTTTGTATATAAGATTGAATCCTTGAGTTAACAAATTCAGTTCTGTTATCACTACGAATAGTTTTCACTTTAGCCTCAAAATTGTGTTTGAATCATTTTACAAAATTTGATAAAATGAGTCGTAGTTTCAGATTTTTCTCTCAAAAGAAAAACCCATACACCTCTAGTGTAGTCATCAACAACAGTTAAAAAATAATGAGAACCATTATGTGAATTGGTATGATATTTACCCCACAAATCACGGGGAATTAATTCAAAAACTTTTCTTGCTTTATTGTTGTTTAAAGAGAAAGGGATCATACATTGTTTGGATCAATGACATGCATCACAACAATCCAATTTATTTGCATCTAAAGGAGATCTAACGAAACTAGAAATTCTGGATAACACTTGACTAGAAGGATGACCCATTCTTGCATGCCAAAGAGCACTTTCATGGTGTGAACAAGCAGCCAATGAAGAACCAAGCTTTGTTGTTTTGAATAGGTAGATCCCATCATGAAATTCACCTGACCCAGTCATCTTCTTCTTGGTTTGGTCTTGTATCACAAAATTATCACCATAATAAGTTACTATGCAATTCAAGTCATTTATCAATTTATGAATAGAAATTAAATTGCAACCGAATTGTGGAACATAAAGAATGTCAAACAATTTTATATTCTCATCAAGAGTCATAATGCCCTTATTTTTTATCATGACTACGTCTTCGATTGGTACTATAATATATATCGGTTCCTTGAGATTGCATATATCATCAAGAACATGATATGATTGAGTCATGTGATAAGAGGCTCCACTGTTTAGTACCCAACTGTAAGCATCATGAATTATTTGATTACCAGACATATGATCATGTTGGTCATGATTCTTGCTTGAAACATGGCGAGCATGGTTGTTGTTTCCTCCTTCTTGTCCCACATTCTTGTTTTGATTGTTGTCTGCCACAACTAGACGTGCTCTCCCTGAATTTGTAAAATTCTTGTTTCGATTTGGTCTTCGCGTATCCCAGTTTGGTGGATAACCTACTAGCTCAAAGCATTTAGACTTTTCATGGCCAATTTTACCACAATGATCACATCTTGATCTCCATCCATCTCGAATTTTCTGTTTGTTAGAGTAGAATGCAGTTCCAATTTCAGATTTGACATCTCTGTTTCTTTCGACAATTACACGTGACTCTTCCCACAGTATATGGTTAAAGACTCGTCGAAGAGAAGGTAAGGGATCAGAATTTAGAATGGTTCCTTTAACTTGAGTGTAACGATCATTATCAAGTCCTCCAAGAAAAAGATGAACATAATGCTTTTCTTCTTTTTGAGCCAACTCTTTAGATGCACCACAAGTACATTTTGGTAATGGTTGTAACTCACTTAATTCATCAATCAAGCTTTTGAACCTGGTATAATAATTAGTCACCGTGGTATTTTGATCTTGTTGAATTAAACATAACTCACGCCACAATTTATGAATCCGCAGTGCATTTTCTTGTCCAAAGCGTTTTTCAAGATCCAACCATACGTCTCTTAATGTGGTTGCATGAGAAATACTTCCATGTAATGTAAGATTAGTGGAATTAATGAGCCATGCTGTCACCATGGAATCTGCCCTCTCCCAATCATCAACGTGTGAAGATGCAGCGAAAGGTTTCTAGATTGAGTCATTGATAAAACCCAATTTTCTTTTTGCACGTAATGCCGTTTTCATGGATCTTGCCCAGTTACAGTAATTATCCCCTTTGAGAGGTACTGCTACGAGGGGAGTGCTAGGATTTTCTGATGCACTAAGATAGTAAGGTGATGTGTAAGCAATGGTGGTATGGGATTGGAATTGTGGTTTTTCATTATGAGAGGCATGATTTTCCTTCTCCAATTTTGGATTTTCCCGCTCTGATGCCATAATAAATTTGGATAAGAGAAAATTGATTTCTTATTCTTATGTCTAAAAGGAATGATTACATGGAGTATATATAAGCTGATAAGGTGGTTAGAACAACCTAAAACAAACCTTATCTCTTCCTATCATATTATCATCTCATAACAAACTCATCAATTAATTCAAATTTATTTATCTCTTTAATCTTTTGATCTACTTGCTACCTTTTATATCTGAGAATTTCAAGTCTCACTCTCTTAATTTTTAGGTTTGCTTTTATGCTTTCTTGTTTTCTTAGGAAGAACTGCCATTAACATATGTGAGTAGTCTCCTTTCATTCGAGGATCCAAATTAAGTCCTTGAGAACTTTTTTGTTTAATCAAATTATTCAAAGTGTTTTTGATCTTAATTCTTAGTGTTTTTATATATACAAAGCGTTGAAAATTATTTTTTAGAACTTTATATATTTAGGGAAGAACTAAAAGGTGAACTTAAATAATAAAACCGTAATAATTAGACTTG
Source organism: Cajanus cajan (assembly GCF_000230855.2). Lineage (NCBI taxonomy): Eukaryota > Viridiplantae > Streptophyta > Magnoliopsida > Fabales > Fabaceae > Cajanus > Cajanus cajan. The sequence continues at coordinate 14,429,231 of NC_138525.1, forward strand.
GACATTAAATCACAAAAGTAGGTTTAATTTTTTGAGGATTAATATTGGGATAATTAATAGTTGTATCTTAGTAACATATCATCTGTATCTCAATCATATCTTCATATAATTTGGAATAACATGTTTAGCTCCTATAATATAATGTATATAATCCTTTTAGTATCAACATGAATAAGACAGAGTTATGTTTTACATTCATTCTTTAATTAACTAATTAACAAAGAATGTCATTGATTTAATTGAACACAGTTGCCACAATAGAAGGAGTTAATTCAATTAGATACACCTTTCTATATTGAAAAAGAATGAATGGTACTTTAGATTTATTCACCTTCAAACAAATTTTAGTAAAATAATGAGTGAGATAATTAGATACATAGGAACTCATTGTGCAAACCATAATTTTGAAATATATTTTAATTATTATCAAAATCCAGTTTGTTATCTTGCTTATTAAATCTTTTGATCTTATCTTTTTTGAATTAGCTTTTTAATTATCAATTGCAAAATTTTTCTTTTTTATCTAATTTCTATTAATTAATAACAATTGCACAAATCAAAACACAATACCTATGAATTCAATAATTGTATTATTTGTCATATGTGCACTTGTGAATTTCGCACATTAAGGACTAAAATTACGAATTTTATAGAATTAAGGAGACAAAATTGTAGATATAAAAACAGAGGGATCAAAAATGCATATTTGATATTATAGAGAGGTCAAAAGTACAATTTATCCCTATAAATGCCAAGAGAAAAGATAAATATTTTATTAAATCTTCATTTTTTAAATAAAATAAAGAGGAAAAGAAAAAATTGAGGTTAAATAAAAAATGAAAGTGTATTCTATAGGAGTAATGAGGGTGACCACCAAAATAAGTCTAGTAGTGGAAATTAAAATAATATATGTAAGATCTTAGATTTGAATTATGTTAACATAATTTTTATGGATAAAAAATTAGAAATAATGAAATTACTTAGGACAATTTAAAAAAGAATAATAGGTGATTAAGGAAGCACGTAGAAGTTAAAATTGTTTAATAATTGATTTTGGTTTGTAAAGGTTAAAAAATATTTTTTAATATCCTAATTTTGATACAATCCACTTTGTCTCCTTTCCATATTCTAGAGACTAAAATGATCACAAATATTAGAAATTAAAAATGGACTATTATTAAATAATGTGAAGTAAATGATCACATATTAATGATTAAAAGTAGGCTATTTTTAAATTTTGAGAACTAAAGAAATTACTTAATTCAAGGATTAAAAATAAATTTGATTCAAATTTAAGAAGTCAAAAAGATACTTAAGTGTACAATTTTTTTAATGCAAGGCCTAAAACGGAATATGGTATATGATCACACAGGAACCAAATTATTGATTTAATTAACCTTGTTATTAATATATATATATATATATATAAATAATTTAAGAATTCATCTTGTTATTATATTAAATAAATAAATAAAAATAATGTGATATTTTTAGTGTAATAAAACTTTTATTTTAACTTAGTATGAATGTTATATTCTTTCCATATGAACAATTTTGTAGAAAATTTTCATACAAAATATTATTAGGATATGAAAAACTAATATTCTTAACTCCAAATTAATAAGAAAGTAAAAAATTTTCATAAAAAAATTAAAAGTTACTTCCATTTAAGTATAATTATTAAAAGGCGTTGTTAAAGAAGTTGACATGACATATTAAGTATCACATTAATAATTATTGTTTATTCTATGTGGTATGTTGTGTCATAGAAAAACAAATTAAAGTATTACGGCTTCACATGGATGAAATTAAAAAAAAATTGTCAAATTATAGGAATTAAATTGAAGTTTTTTTAAATGATATTTTCTTAAAAATGGATAATGACTTTTAGATCGATCCTTATACTAATTCATCAAAATTCATTTTAATGTTAGAATCACTAAATACTCATTAACACTAAGATTACAAAAAATTTCAAGGATTGTTGAATGGAGATAATCTAATCAAGATGACTAAAATTACAAAAGAATAACAAGTTTTCTAATCAAGCATTTACATATTTTCTCTCTCTTTATCATGTAAATGTAACTAATATATAATGGCAAGCTAACTCTATTAACGATATTCATTAACAACCATCCACTTAAGGACTAATGTGAATGGGGAATTTCTTTTTTACTTTATCATCTTTTTTGCATTTATTATATTTATTAATAATAATAATAATAATAAATATGAAAAAATATTGGTGTACTTGTTATTTTTTAGTTTAATTATACTTTTAGTCCTCCTATAATATCAAATATGTTATTTTATTTTCTCTATTTTTAATTTTGTAATTTTAGTCTTCTAATTTTATAAAATCTATAATTTTGATCCTCTTATTGAATACTGATTTCTTAATCATTAAAATTGTAACGTTGATTGTAATCCGACATTGAGTAGATGACAAGATGATTAATATTTAATAATATTTATCATAATTTACGCTTTTATTTATCATTTTTATCACTTTTGCATTTCATTTTTTTCACTTTTATGAGATAAAAATGAGAACTAATAATAAAATTTAGTCTAAATATTATTAATATTAATTTTTAATTTATTACTTAATGTTAAATCATAATTAATGTTATAATTTTAATTATCAATAGATAAAAAACTCAATTAAGAGACCAAAACTATTGATTTAATAAAATTAATAAAATTAAAATTACAAATTTAAAAATAAAAGGATTAAAACTGCGAATTTGATAATATAAGAAAAGTAACTGTTGAAATTTTTTTTGTGATCCTATAAATTCTCATAAAATATGCTTTTATTAGGCCTAACCCAACTTGTAGCAGTGCAACAAGCCCAATCAAACAGAGAAAATCCAAAGTATCCGGTGGAGTCCGTAGCTATTCTTAACACGTACTAGTATTAGTATATATATATACTCGAGTTAGATCGTAAAATTAATTTAAAAGTAACTAATATTTGATAATCATTTATTTCTATTGAAAACCTAACTAAACATATGAGATTTTTTTTCTTAATTACATTTTTATTTATGATTTAAATGCGAAACTTTACTTTAAAAAAAATTCACATTCCTGTCAACGACTTGTTGATTTCTAGAATTAATATTTGACATCATACTTATAAAATTAATAAAAATAAAATTTTGTAAAATTGATTAGTGTTTACACGGGCACAGTGCAATTGACATTGAATACTTCCAAGAAAATATCCTTAAATTTCAGATACAAAACCATTCACATATTTTTTTTTGTACACTTGTGAGTTTCCAAGTACGACATTCAATGGATTGAACAATATTTCTACAGCACTTAGATATGTATATGATGGTATTTATTTGGAGCTAATATAGGTCTCATGGTGCTCCTTAATCCTCTCGAATCATGTCCTCCTTGGTCCCTACCAATGGAAAGGAGATACGTCTTCCATGTCACCATCTCCAACCACTTTAGAATCTGCCAATGGGAATGAGAGTGATCCCATCAACTTAACAATAACTTGCAAAGAAAAGATGGAAGTTCGAACCACTTTTGAATTATAGGAAAAGTTGTATTCAAACTCATTAAGTGTGGTGTTATGGTAGAAAACTAGCAAAGACAGTCAATTTTCTAAATGAATAAATTCTCAATTTAATGTATGGAAGGAAAGCCTTTACTTCTTCATGACTTTAAAGGAAAAAAATTTAGCATCCTAAAGTGATTTTTTTTAATGTGAATACTATTTTATTATTATTAGAATCATATTATCATATTAACATAAAAGATGACTATCTTGAATTTAAGAAGTGATTGAGGAATCAACTATTAAGAATATAAGTTTTGTTGGAAGTGAAGCATAGCAACACACGTGTAAAGAAGGGGGAAACTTAAAATTAAGGTGGATTTTAAATGTGTACGGTCACAAACTAAAGGGTGCGGACTATGAAAGTGTTTAGTAAGGTATATATTAGATTAAATTATAACTCCAAATGTGTGGTTCAGCGGTAGGGGTTGATTCACGCTTAAGCAAGGTCAGGGGTTCTAATCTTGCCTTGTGTATGCAGCCGCGTTAAATCTTGAGGCCAGCTATCCCACCCACCCTTTGAGGTGCCTCCGGGGTTCGGCCCGGGATAATCTAGGGACGAATCACAAAAAAAGAAAAAAAAATAATTCTTGTGAATTATATTTTCAGAAATATTATATATTATTCAGAATGTTATTTCCAAAGATATTTATAAATGTTTTTTTTTTAATTTTAATCTTCCTAAGAATAATTTTAAAATTTATATTTTAGTTCTTTAAATTACTAATAACATATTTAAAAGTGACAGATTAAAATAGTTATACAATATTAAATAAATTTCAAGTAATATTTTCATTAACGAAGATACTAATAGATAGATTTTATACAACAGTATTTAATAAATTCTTTAACAAAATTTGAATATAAAGATTAAAATTATATTTTTTAAAATTATAAAAATAATAATTTTAAATTTGAAAGATGAAAAATAAATTTACCTTAAATTTGATAGATTAATAACATATTATATATATACATATAACTAGTATCTTAACTTGTGTAATGCACATGCATGTTTTTTTTAATAAATATATAAATAAATACTATATTTGAATATATAAATTATATTTAAAATTTATATTAATAAATATTTTAAATATATACATTACATTTTAAATTTATGATAAATAATTTATATTATAAAAAATATTTTTATTTAATAATAATTTATTTTAAAATATTAATATTTAATTTATAAATAATTATGATAAATAAAAAAATTTTACAAATTTTCTCATTAAAAAAAACTCGTTCAAAATAAAAATTGATATTTAATATATAAATTAGTCTTGGAGGCCCTGAGGATAAGTGAGGGGTGCTTAGTTTGGATTTTGATGATTGGGTCTTTTCTTTTGAGAGAGGGTCAATGGTGAATGGGTTGGATCATATTTGGATTAGGTTAGGGGTTGGCTGGTGATAAACACACCTCCACTCTCATATAAACACACCCCCTTTTTAAAAAAAAATATATAAAATGTCTAAATTACCTTTTAAAAAAAATGAAATTCTTAAATTTACACCTCCCTTCCCCTACCCTCCTTCCCCACACCCCACATTTCACACCCCTCTTCTTCCCAAAGCCTCTTTCCGCTCAATGTTATTAAGCAATATACTTTTACAGTCATTCTGAATAGAAAAAAAGGACTAGTTCCACCATAATCAGCATAAGAAAGGTTCTTTTACAGTCATAGCATTTCGAAAAGTACTTTTACAGTCATTAACATTCCGGAAAGTACTTTTCGGAATAGAAATTATTGTTCATATAATTCCGGAAAGAACTTTCCGTAATAGTAACTTTAATATTATGGAAAATACTTTCCGGAATTATATAACAAAATATTTCCGGAAAATACTTTCTGGAATAAGAATTTAATATTATGGAAAGTATTTTCCGGAACATTTTTATATAATTCCGGAAAGAACTTTTCGTAACAGTAAGAAGAAGAAGAAGAGGAGTGCTAGAAAGAGAAAGAAGAGGGGTGCGCAATGTCGGCAAGTGATTTTGTATGAGAAAGACTCTTACTTGTTCTATGAAAAGAAAGATTAGTACAAAAATAACTTTTAAAATCGGGGTTTTAAAATCAGTCATAAGGTAGCCATTTTAAAAGTGACGCGGTGGCCTGTACTGCAACAGAACGGCCCCAGAACGGCCCTTGCTGCAAGCAGAACGGCCTGTACTGCTTGCAGAACGGGCCGTACTGATGTACTGCTTGCAGTACGGGGCGTACTGAAAACAGTACGGCCCGTTTTTCTTCAGAACGGCCAGCACTGAAAACAGAACGGGCCGTATTGCAAGAAGTACGGCCCGTTCTGCTTTCAGTACGGCCCGTTCTGCTTGCGGGATGGGGGTGCGAAGAAGGAGGGGTGTAAATTTAGGAATTTTTTTTTTTAAGGGTAATTTAGACATTTTATATATATTTTTTTTAAAAGGGGGTGTGCTTATAAGAGAGTGGAGGTGTGTTTATCATGAGCCTTAGGGGTTTTATGGGTTGGGTAGGATATGGGTCCATACTTATTGGATTTCGTTGAAATGGGTTTATGGGCTCATAACCAAATTAGCTTTTTCGGTGCCAAAACTGACTCAAAATCTTTTTTATTTTATGACCATTTCTGGGAAAGATTATAATCCCAAACTTCAACTCTTTCTTCTTCTTTTTTTTTTTTTTTGTTGAAAAAAACGATTTATAAAATAAGATGTATATTTTATATTTTTAGGATATTAACTTAAATTTATAATTTTTTAAAAGATTAAAATATATTTTTAATTTTTATAATTTTATCTATTTTACCTTTTAATTCCTATAATCTAAAATAGATCTTCTCTATACTTGTTTTAATCTTTTAAAATCTTCTCGTTAATTTATTTTGTAATATTGTCTCTTTCATGTTGACGTGAAAAAAATATTAATTCAATTTTATGTATATGATGTTAAATTTATTTTGTTAGGATGACTCTAAATTAAATCTCTTGGTGTCACGTGCTTCTTTTATATCTTTACTGGGATATCTATTGTTGAAATATTTATTTTTTACTCTTACAAAATTGAAGTCTTCTACCACATCAACATAAAACAAACTATGTTACAAAATATTTAATTATGTATAAAGACTAAAAAAATTAATAAAGTGCAAGTACATAGACTAAAGAGATTTATCTTAAACTATAAAAACTAAAAAAAATTCAAAAAATATAAGTATAGAAACTTAAAAATATCTATTTTAAACTACAAAAACTAAAAGATAAAATAAGTGAAATTATAAGAATTATAAAATATTTTAATTTTTTTTAAATGTTATTTTTATGAAATTAAAAATTTAAAGCTTATGCAACAACTTTTTTTCCTAAGTTATTTTTATGATTATTTTAACCTTTGTTGTTATTTCTAAACGAAATTAAATATCTTAAAAACACTTTTAAAAAACGTATTTAAACAAATTTTATTTTAATAATAATAAATTATTCATATATGATCGATTATTAAAATAATATAATTTTTACCTATTTCCCGAACACACCTTACATTTCCCCACTCCCCATTATGATTTTTTTAACTGGCTCCCTCCCTTTCTTTTGTACTTCACTTTTCTTTCCCAACTTTTATTATGATTTTTTTTCTCTCTTTCTTTAATACTTTTTCTAGAAGAATATTTTTTTTTCTCGTAATAAATAAGCGAGTTTGGAATAAATAAGATATTCAAACATGTTATAACTAGTATTTTGATATGTATATTTAAAAATAAATGTTATAATAAAGTTTATCTATATATAAATATTATATTTAAATATATAAATTATATTTTAAATTTATTTAAATATATATTTTAAATATATAAATTATGTTTTTATTTAAAATAAATAATTTATATTATAACAATGATATATTTATAACTTTTCATAATTTACTTTAAGAACATTAAATTTTATTTATAAATAAATAAGATAAATTGTAACGACCTGACTGGTTACTACACACAGCACAGTACACCAGAACACCGAAACAAACAAGTATATACATATAGTATCTAGAATATATATATATACAAGGTCCAAATCTGCCTAGAGTCAGAGTGTACAAAATACATCTAGCAATGCTACACTAAGTAGCTAAATACAACAACAAAAACAAACGCCATCTGCCAGCTGCAGACTCTCCTCAGCACACCAACCTAACCCTACTCTACTCTCATACATAATATGATCATCGCAGTCCAAACCACATAGAAACAACAAAGGGTAAGCTAGTGAAAAGAATCAACATACATATATAAATATATGAATGGTAAACAGCTACAGCTATCAGCACATCAACCAGCTTAACAACATCAGCCTATAATATATCACAACATACATCTCACATCATTCAGCAATATCAGCAGTAAACAGCAATAAACACATAATGCATCGTCACACATATCAGTTAGTATTGGTCGCTTGTAATCGGTATAGCTCGACCTGGCCCCTATACCGTGGTCGCTTTGTACACGTGTGCCTCGACATTGCACACACACGGGACCACTAAGAACTTAGAGGAGAACATCATAATTACCAGTCCAAGGGTTAGCTTTCCAAGGAGGGTTTTCAACAAATTGGGCTCCAAGAGCACCACAGCCACTCAATCCACACAATGGGATGAGGAAATTTCGAAAACAACTCCTCTATTCTTAGTGATCAATAGCTCAGCCTTACGGCCTACAACAGCTTAGCCTTTTGGCAATAGCTCACCCTTACGGCCTACAATAGCTCAGCCTTACGGCCTACAACAGCTCAGCCTTTCGACCTACAACAGCTCTGCATAGCACAACAATATCAGCATCCAACACAGCTAAACAACTTACAGCACAACAATATACATCAAATACAGCTTAACATCATAATGCAGCATAAACATTTCACAGCACATCAAAATCATCACTCAACTCAACAACATTCATCATTAACAGCTTAAATCAGCATAAACAACATTCAGCATAGCTCAGCTTAACAACAATAATAGCTCAACAACATTCAGCACAACCCAGCTTAACAGCAATAACAGCTCAAACAACATACAGCACAACCCAGCTTAACAGCAATAACAGCCCAAACAACATACAACATATTCAACACATAATACGGCTCATCCATCTTGTTTACAACTCATCTATCTTGTCAAATTACCCACCCAAACAACACCAATCAACCTAAGCACCTAAAACAACTTTCAACTCAACCAAATCACTAACTGTGAAATGGCAACCTTCACATAAAACAATGTATCAGGAGTTATACTACTCCTACCATACTCATCCTTATCTCATATGAAAGATAAGAATATTTCCTACAACTCTCATGAAGACACCAAGTCTTAATTCCTTCATCTACCTTGTTAAAAACGATAAAAACCACAACAGCTACAACCAATGCTGGCAGATTGACCCCTCTTCACTAAAACAGTCATATCTGGAGTTCTAGAACTCCTTTTTGGGTGATTCCAATGCCATTGTAAAGCTAACATCCAAGGCTACAACTTTACTGAAAACTATAAAGTCAAATTCTGAAAATCTCAACCAGAGACCTACAGAGGTCTATTGCGCCCGGCGCAATTAACCTGAGCCCGGCGCAATATCAGTAACAAAAACATAAGATTCACGTCTGATAGTGCGCCCGACGTGGTTCTCCCCACGCCCGACGTGATTCACCCAGGGATTCCCCATTTCAAATCACGCCCGGCGCGAAGAACTGCGCCCGGTGCAATTTCAAACAGTAACCCTCACCACTTCGAAAATTTCACCTAAAACCTGCAAAAATCAACATCCCAGGCACATGTAATCGGCCTAAAACATCACATTTTCATCAAACAACCCGAAAATACCAGCTTTTTCAACATGCATCCATCAATCATCAAAAACCCCAAATTTTTCATGAAAACCCCGAAAACGAAATTTCATCAAGCACCACCATCAATCCGCAATAATTAGCCATCAAGTGAGTTTCTAGATCACTTCCAAGCAGCCAACACAAGAATAACTAACTTCCTTTACCTCAGTGAAGAAATCCGAGCTTCGGGACAGCAGAGGAGAAAAGAAAGAGCTCAACGGAGAAGAAGCTTGATCGGAGGAGAAGAACAAGCTTGAGCAATTAAGGAGGAGAAGAGAAACTCTGAACACTTAGCTAGCAAACCAACTCCTACACAACACCACCACCTAAAAAGAGTGAACGGGGAAGAAGAGAGAAAAAGGAGGGGTCTCACATAAATAAAAATTTGAATTAGATAAATAATTGAAACAATTTCTAAAAACGTTATAGTTGAAAAATAATTTTTAAAAATACTCAAATACAAGGTAATTATTCACATTTAATATATAAGACTTAATGTAAAAAAATTTATCATAAGTATTTTATTTAACTTTATTTATTATTTTAATATAGAAATTTAACCTCATACAAAAAATTACCAATACAACGAGGTTCGTTTTATTTGCTGATAGGTTCTAAATAATTATAAAAAGATTTTAAAAAAGTAGAAGTTTGATATAAAATCTGTCTGAATATAAATTAAAAGTGTTTTTAAGGTATTTATACTAAATAAAAAAATTATTTTTAGTAAAAAAAACTCCAACAAATACTTCCAAACTTCTATTAAAACACGCTCCTAATTTATTATTCATCGGAACACATAACATAGATAAACCATTTTTAAAGCTGAATTAAGCTAAAATTTTCACAACCTAATCTGTAAAGTGTAGGGTATATCGAGCTAGTTTGGCCAACCAATTGAACGTGTCTCTTGTTGACTATTTCAAATATAAATTTTTCATTGCATTATTTATGAACTATAAAAATTAAGTGATAATATTAAAACTGTTAAGTTCCAAACCGTCTGGTGCCTTGAAACTTAAGTTTTCAAACATATATATTTTTAATTGAACCATTTCAGAACAAACTAATTTGTATATTATAAGTGAGTTTCACATTATATTGGAAAAGTTTATGTTAGTATGATTATTTTATAAGTTAATTTGATTAAAATAAGGTTGTCTGGTATATAAATTTATTTTGATAGTTTTAAAGTTTATTTTTATAAGTTACTTCAAATAATTTATGAAAATAAATTAGTTTACAGGTTATTAATTTTCTTAATTAATTTATTTGTAATTTTATTCATCTCAAGTAATTGAATATGTATTTTTATGCCATTTTATATTTATTAGCTAATTATCGGTTAATTTTATCAAACATTTCAATCTAATTAATTATTTCAATTTTTTTAGTTCTTAACTTATAACTTTCTGTTAACTAGTAAGTTAGTTAAAAAACTAAAGAAGCTAGCATTGCTATAGTTACATTATGTAGCTATAAGTGGTTTCATATTAGGATGATATTTATTTGAAATCATTTAGAATTTCAAGTAAATTTTAAAAAGTATTTATGATATTTTTATATATATTAAAGAGAAAAAAAAGTACTTCATGCTTTTGATAAAGAAAAGAGGAAATAACAAATCTCTCTTCTAATATTTTATGCAATTATCAAGAATGAAGTTTAGTTAATAAGAGTAAAATAGACAAAACAAAAGTAGACACCAAATAGAGTATTTCCTTTATTTAATTATTAATATAAATATAGATAAATAAAAAGTAATTATCTCTCATAAGATAGGTTTATATTTGAAGATAAAAGTGTATAACTCTATATTCAAACTAGAGATCGAATGTTAGAAATAAAATTCCAATACTTGATGAAAAAAATATCAAATCAACTTGTATTAACTACTTCAATATTTACAATATTTCTAATTCCTAATATGTATATTTTTAATGTTTACATTGTACTAATTTGTAGTTATTGTTTTTTCCGGCTAAAAGGGGCTAAAGCCCCATAAAAATAGAAAACTAAATCTAGTTACAAAGTGTTGTTGAATCGGCACTTAAAATGTGTAAAGCAAAACTAAGAGGTTCAATATAAAAACATAGGATAACCATAGGGACGATTTGAAAATAAGGGTCCTCTTAAGAACGCCATGCTCTTTTTCAAGATGGATGGCATGGAACAAAGCCCAAAACTCTGCGTGTGTCATCTTTTATTTTCATTTTCAAATAGTAAAAAAAAAAGTTTGATAATAAAATATTAGTTTAAAAATAATTTTTGTTCTCGTAATTTATCACTTTTTTACTTTTAATTCCTATAATTTTTTTTTAATTATTTCTTCCTTAAAATCATTTTCATGAAAGAGGTGACAATCTAACTTTTTCATGTTTATTTGTTAATTTAACTATAGGTAAGATTTTTTATTCTCAAGTAATATATATTAATATTTCTAAAAATATTTATAACCATTGAAATATATTTTAGTAATTATGAAAAACCATGATTCTTAGAATTCATAGTTTTCGAGAATCATGAATATTTCTAGGCATGAAATTTTTTTTTGTGTCAAATACCTCTTAAAGTATGTTTGTTTCACATATTAAATTATCATTTATGGAAATGGAAAATACGGAATGTAATATTTTTCTAGTTTTTTTAGACTTGACAAAAAATTCTCAAGTATTGTTAATTCTTGAAAAAGTTGCTTTTATCACAATTTCATACACTTTATTCTCATGATATGAGAAGAAAGTGGTATTTTTTTTTTCTTTTCATAACCATGGTATTAGTATGAAGTCTTTAACATCGAAAACAATGACTAATCTCTGACGGGGGACTATAAACGCATATCAGGTGGATATTCTCCTCCAACATAGTTTATTCCATACCTAAGATCAGGATTTGAACTCTAAACATCTTAATTAATATGAACAACTATTTTCTAATACATTTGTAACTTTGCTTTTAATTATTTTATTTAAATTATTTTAATTTTTAAAAATATTTCAAGAAATCATAGAATATAATCAAACGTTTTTTTTCTTCTTCAAATATACTAAAGAATAACATTGGCTAAATCTCACTTTTAGTGCCTTTGTTTTTGTTAATATGCAATTTTAGTCTCTACTTCAAAATAAAGATATTTAGTCTTTCTAATTTTAAAAATATTGAATTTTGTTTATATCGTCAATTTAATATTTGTTGATTGTTAACTTTTAGTATTGTCGTGGGACTTGTCACAACTTAATTGACATGACATTATAGATAAAAAAGACACACAAAAGGTCTTTACTTTTTATTATGTCTCGCAACACTATTTGATGCGTCCATGGCACCGTCTGTTACATTGATAATGTTGTTGAATCACTATAAAAAACTTATCAATTTTCTCCTTATATTTGTAATATAGGAAACAACTTAAGTCATTCTTCTTGAAGACACAAGTTAGTTAAATCTAAATTTATCACACAATTGTTAAGAATGAGATTTTTGGAACAACGAACAATAATTAGAAATTAATAATGCAAACAAAGAATTAATCAGAAATTTCAATAAAAAAAATTACATCAATTCAAGAGTTTAATCCTTACAGGAAAATTGTCATGGTTCAACATATAATTTGAATTCAATCAACCTGAAATCAACACAATGTAATTAAAAAGTAGATATAAATATAGATTATTAAATTTTATAAAAATGTGAGATTCAAGAATGATGAACAATTGATTTCAACGATTTAGGCTATTTTAGATTTAGATATAGATCCAAAAATAAACTTCAATCTCAAATTTGGTTTATTTGAGATGGAATTCATAATCATGAAAACAAAAAATATATCTAAAACAGAGAAGAAGAGAAAAAATAAGAATTCTTACAGTAAAAATAGATCGGAAACTTAAACTTTACAACAATTCATATAATCTTGAATCGATTGAACGGACTAGCCACACATCTCCATCAAGTTATTGCAATCAATTTGTGTAGAGTAACTGAGAGAGAAAAACTTGAGAGAGAATGAGAGACACGAAAAAAAAAAAGAAAAGAGAAAGGGAAGTTTAGATAAACTTGTAGAGAAAACAACTCGAAAATCTAAAGAATGATTAACAATGCTCATAGAAAGTCTCATAACAACTATTTAAGACCAAATTAGTGGGTCTAGTAAGAACATTTATAAGGCTTGACCCACTAATCAACTAGTTAACAAGGTTAAACTTCTTCTATAATAAGTTCCTAAAGCAAATCCAAAATAAATAGCAGAATCGTAAACTTGTATTACATTTTTGGACTCTGAAATGTTTGAACTATGTACTCCTAACAAAGAAGTTGTAGAGTTCTCTCTTAGCTTTCTAGGGATACCAAGAACGTTCGATTTCGAGTTTGATAGCTCAAGATAAGGTCTATACAAGACAATATGCCAAAGTTGATAAAAATTAAAAAAAAAATAACTAGAATTTATAATTAAAACCAATATATCTCACTAAAACAAATCTCAATCAAATCATCAATGTAAGACACAAATAAATGTCAAATAAGTCCAATGTAATGTAATGAAAGATGTATCAATTATGCACTATCACATTCATGATGTTGTTTGTCACGTTTTCAATTGTTGAACTTCTACAATGCATGGAAGCCATGCAAAAATGCAACGAAGAAGCACTAGCGGCCCACATCAATGCCATGCAAAAACGCAATGAAGAAGCCGTAGTGGCCCTCCACCAACAACATGAGGTCGATTGCACATGCTATGGGCAAGAACTCTAGGCCTTATGCTAGGAGAATAGTGACATTCGCTCAAGGACAAGTGTCTTAACGACGAAGGAGTACACGACCTCCAAACCCACCAAAGATACCCCTAATGCATAAGGCTCCCATCTCGACCAAGAGAGAAATCTCATCCTCGGGTCACCTTGGGACAATTTGTCAATGAACATTGTGGTCATCCCTTTACTGATGACATAATTGATGTCCCATTTTCCCGAGGATGGAAACACATCAATGTGAAGACATATGATGGTTCAACATGCTTGGATGGGCACCTCACTACCTATGTGATCGAGAATAAACTTGTACTTCTAGGATAAGGTAGTCCTATGAAAGATCTTCCCAACGACGCTCGAAGGGCTTGCACTGCTATGGTATACTTGCCTGCCCCCATTAAACATAACCCGCTATGTCGTTCGGGAGCAATAGTTTAAAGCGTGTTTCACCACCAACCAACTTCATGAGACCTCGACTTTGGTGTTGCTCAACCTTAGACAAGAAGACAACGAATCACTTCGAGCCTTCAGGAAGAGGTTCTCGTCCGTGGCTAACAAAATACAGGACCTTCATCCCTAGATTGCCTTAACCACCATGATAAATCCACTCAAAAGGGTACCTTTCTCCAACAACTTGTATCAAGACAAGTCCGCCAACATTAACAAGTTGAGAACACATTGCCAACTTCATCCATATGGAGAAACATGAGACTAGTTGATACAAGATTCGATTTTCCATTAGAACCAAGGGCAAGTCATCAGACCGAACCAACTACTATTATAACTAAAAGCCTCTACATAAAATATATGAAATTCCTATCATCAACATATTAAGCCCCACAAATGTAAAGGTCATTGATCACCTTAATTAATTTGTTGCTAAATGGATATTATTTATCCTCTAAGCTCTTTTTTTTGTTGCCCAAATTTTGATCGCTAATTCATTTATAAAAAGTTCATTGTTCTTATGTTTTCAAAGAAAATTGTAGAAAACAATATACATTAATGCTTATAGAAAACAAGGCCAAGCTTCCAAACTTGCCATCAAGTCACAAGCTTTCAAGCTTTCCTTCAAATCACAAGTTTTCAAGCTCTTGCACGATTATGAGCTTTAGAGCTCTTGTGCCTTGAAGACTATGAGCTTCTAAACTCTTGCATGATTCTAAGCTTTTGAGCTCTTATGTCTTGAAGATTACGAGCTTTTGAGCTCGTGCATGATTATGAGTTTTTAGCTCTCGCATCATTGAAGATTGTGAGCTTCCAAGCTTTTGCATGATTTTGAGCTTCTAAGCTCTCACGTCTTGAAGATTATGAGCTTTTGAGCTCTTGTGCAATTTTGAGCTTTCGAGCTCTCACCTCTTTTAAGATTATGAGCTTCTAAGCTCTTGCTTCTTGAAGATTATGAGCTTCTAAGCTCTTGCACAACTTTGTGCTTTCAAACTCTTGCATCTTGAAAATTATGAGTTTCCAAGCTCTCACCTGATTTTGAGCTTTTTGATCACAATCGCTAACGAGCGAGTTAGCATCACCTTGGCAAAATCTAAACCTTCCATGAGACCAATAGATTTCCTTAAATCTATGTCAGCTAACCTTCCACAACGAATCCACCACAAAGCCAATGGATATGTGATCTAACCTCCACACCTTTCCCTTGCCAGCAAAAATCAACACCTCCAATGCAAAAGGACAACTTCACTCATAACTCCTTCACTCTAAAGAGCATGAGGCTCGAGGGGCTTATGTACCATCTAACTTTGTTAAGTTGAGTTGACCTTATACCTAACTCAAACGAGACGAGCTAGGCATAAGCTCGCCCGTACTAGGCCCCCAAGCCCATTAGTGCCACAAGACGAAACCTAGGCAATTCATCCACAACAACTAAGAGAGTATCTCTGCACCAAGTATCTCCCATAATCCAAGATCACATTATTAAGAACAATATCTCTACTTATCAAGAATAATATTTCATAAAATCATGCAATATTATCTAAGTATAGAGATAAGATTCATCACTTATATATGAGGCATTAGGTATCATTCTAATCCTAATTCAACACGTACCTAGACTTTCCTCTAACTTGAGTGCCAGAGTGTAGTTTGCAGGTGTCTCCCACTGTTATGGACATTGGAGTACGAAGGACACAACCTTTATCATTAACACACCTACAAAATTTGATAAAAACAACTAAAATTGTGAATTAAAGAGTAAGAAGATTAAAAGTATAATTTAATAAAATTATTTTAATTAAAATATTTCTAAAAATATAATATGATGGCTTGAAATAAATAGCGTACGATGGAAAACCGTAAAAGAAAGATAATAATAGTAATAAGAAAGAAAATAAATAAATAAATATGAGAAGAAAAAAAAAACAAAGGATGAGAGAAGAGATTTTTACAATGGAATGATCATTGATTGGTATGAGCTCAATTAAGTGTCTTTAGACTGTCATCCATTCATGTACACCTTACTCATTTGTGTCCGCTTTCCATTACATGAAATGACAAATATTTCACCACGAGATCATATATGCCCTTAATTCCACTTCTCTTCTCAACTCACTTTCTCTTTCTCTAGAAAAAAAGGTAAAGGAAATTGACACTGTAGTACATAAAGTCACGAATTAAGTGTACATAAACATGTCCCATTGGGAATATATTTCCATCCAAACAATGATGCTGCCCGCATTTCACTTTATTTGGCATTATACGTTAAAGCATATTCACAACACCTTTCCATCAAATTCCAAGCTAAAAAGGCTTCCAAACAAGATCAACACTAGGAGCTTATAGAGATATCAAAAGCTACTTCCACAACAAATAATAGGAGCCACAAACTTCGCACTTTTGCCTCTTGTAATTTGTAAATGCTTTTTTCTTCTTCTCTAACGTCAACCCGTTACTATTGGACAAAGTTTTCTATTACTAACCCTAAATTTAGTACTACTTGAGCACTATTTACTGGGTTTATGTTATACTTTTGAATTTTAAAGAATAAATAATACATTTTTGTCTTTAAAATTGTACCTATTGTTACATTTAAATAAGAGTCTTTAAAAGTCAAAAAACTTCTTAGACTTAATAATTTATTATTATTTTAGTTCATGAATAAATAAATAAATAAATAAATAAATATATATATATATATATGCACTTATTTGATTGTTACTTTATATATATATACTTTTATCGTCTTCTATAACATTTTTTTTAAATTTAAGAACTAATAGGACGTTTTCATAATCTAAAAACCAAAAAACTATTTATTCTCGGTTAAAATTACTGTTGAAATATAAAATGATTGTGAGTCATTTACCAACAATATTTAGATATAAATTTTATGTAACTATTACAAATTTTGAATTATTGATTTTAAGTTGTATCATTGACTTTTATTGAAGAAATCAATTAGAACAACTAAGTTTTTCGGTTTTATGAAGGAAGTCCATTGTCTTGCATATTGAAAGACTTATAATGCTCCATTAATTCATATATTTGGATAAGGAGGTAAAGACCAGAAGACCTTTCTCTAATTTTTTTTTTCTGCTTTGTTATAGATTTTAGGTGTTTATTCTTTTACTTGTAATAACAATTGTTTCAAGTGGAAGCATGTTTTCTCGTTATACTCCTTCCATAGTTAAAATTGATTCTCTATAACTGTTAAACAAATGCAGTGGATGCAATCAAAATTGGGGGGGTTTAAAATTAAATTTGTTTACTTTTACTTAAACAAAGTATTTGAGTAATGAAGTCTTGATGATCCGGATTCCTTTATCAGAGTCATTGGAGTTCTCAATAATTGCGCAAAGATAAACCAATCAACTTGTAATTAAAATTACACATTGTGAGTAACCTGTTGGGCAACAACCGCAATTGCTTCCAATTTCAAAACTTAATCATGTTAGTCAATTGCGTAGCTATCATCTCATTTCTTTTTAAATTTAAATATTTTTAAAATTTAAAATTTATTTTTATTTCTTAACTTTAAAATTATTATTTTTAGTCTATGTAAGTTTTAAAATTTTATTTTAATCTTTTAAGCTATTAATAATTTATTTAAAAGTGACAAATTAAGATAATTATATAATATTAATTAAGTTTAATTTGATATTTTTACTGATAAAAATATTAATAAATAAATTTTATGTAATAATATTTTAACAAAATTTTTAATAAAATTTAAATATATATAAAAATTAAAATAAATTTTTAAAAATTATATAGACTAAAAAATATTTAAACTTTTTCGTTTATTCACAAGTACGTATGTATGATGATCATGATTAAAGGTATGATACAATCTGATTGACGCAGAGTTAGTTTGCATGGTATTGAGATGTATGGTCCATGGACACGTGCAAATGATGGTGTTGTCTTCCTGGTAATGATGTATTCTCCACCGTTTCTTCCACTGTGTGGGTTCCATGTTCTATCATGCAACCCAAATTCACCAATCACTTCCTAAACCCTAAAACCCCTTTATCTTTGACCGACAAAAACATGCCCAGTTTCAAAACCAAAGCATAACATTTCTAACCTCAAGAATTTTCCTAAACGACAAATCGTCCGAGCGCAACGACAACCAGGCCCACAACCAAAATGGCGATTCTATTGTGATAATTTCGATACGAATTGCAGGTATTATGTCGTAAAATTATTATGTACTTGTACTAATTATAAATAAATAATTTTTAATAAAAATCAATTAAATCTGTTTTCTATCATTTTTCATTTTAATTACACTCCTTTTTCCTTTTTCTAAAATGTATAATATATGTCTTGACATTTCAATTAATCATCATTAGTCGGTTTTTCTCTCTCTTAACTTTCTATGCGACCACATTTATTAGATTAAAAGATTAAAATTTCAATATGTTTTTTAAGACGTAAAAAAACTAGAATAAAATAGTACTGTTGCAATTGCCTTGTGATTATTTTATGAAATTTTGTGAATTTAAAACTACAATGCAATTACATGTGACTACAAATCTACAGTTATAGACTGCAACAACAATATTGTGGTCATAACAGATATTGTAGACAACAATTTAGAATCGTTCTTCTAGGTAATCAACATTTCCTACAAAATCTTATTTAATTTTAGTATTTGGAAATAGTAACAATCAATGTAAATGATTTAAAAAAGAATGGCTACAATTTTGTCTTTTTAAAGTCTCTTGTTAAGATTTAAAATAATTCACTAGTGCAAAAATAACATATTATGTCAAGCTTCTACATCGATTATCTTACAACTGATACAATAAGAAACATGATGATAAAGGTGTTTCTTTTGTTGAAATTTAAAGTGTGCATCGATATGTTTAAAGAATTTCGGACAGTTGTTCAGCTCACTATAACAAAAAACACAATTTAGCGACTTACAAAATCGGTCGTTGTTTTATATTTTTTGGTCGCTATTTGATTTAGCGACCGAATTAGCAACTGCTACATTCCGTCACTAAAAGCCTAGTCGCTATTGATAACAACTACCGATTTTTGCCCCGTCGCTAATTAGTGAAAATATGCGTCGCTATATAAAAAAAATACCCGTCAGTATTGTAACGACCTGCCATGACCTTCATACTACATAACAACACTACACACCACTAGAATATATATACTAAAATAGTATAATAAAATATTTACAACACAAGTTGCTAATCAAGCAACCAACAACAACTAGCTATGTACAACAAAATATGCTATTATAAAGTAGCCTAAAAAAATATCTAACTTTAGGCACCTCCTGTCGCCTCTAGCAGCTATCTCCCAGCCTATCCCTGCCTTGCTCCCATACATCGTATGATCATCGCAGTCCAAATCACATGGAAACATGCAAGGGTAAGCTAGAGACAATAAACAACTCATAATAATTAAATATGCAACACTGATCAATACTTCAACACAACTACTGTACCAACCATTGGAATAGTTACCATATTCATCATAACAATAACCAACACGTGTATTACACACCTCTCAACAAAACATGTTTAAAAGTAACTTACAACACAGGTAATCTAGCGACGCTAGCATCATCATCAATTTGTTCAACATACAACAAACAACACTTTAAAAACACAATAATTCAACTATCAACTCATTCATATACACTATATGCAACTTGAATGCAACAACACATGCAACATCAACTAATGCATCGTCACGCATATACAACTAGGAGATCTCTAACAATTGAGGTTGAGCAATCCAAGTGGCATAAACCCTACCGAATCCAACGTTTGACCTATCTCAACCAGGTTAGGTATAGGGCATCGTTAGGAACTTCAAAGAGAACCAAGTATAAACAATAGTATACAATTACTCGGGTGTGCCACTTAGAGTCGGAGGTCCAGTACTACAGTCAGGGTAGAAGGGTTTGGGTATGGACTTACCACGGCCTTGGTCTGCATAACCAATTCACATATGGAGTTAGCCCACCCACTACCCTAAGTACCACGCACCCTCTAGTACCTAGTCAAAAACTACATCTCTAATTAGATACCTTACTCAATTTGGTCATTCAACCATAACATGGATCGACTACTTTCATATCGCCCACATAGTACTAAGGGATTCAACTTTAAAACAACTTTCAACTTATCACCTTAGTATTATGTATCTCAACATAGGACATATATCTTCACCATATGTCCCCAACTTTACTTTACAATTATAGGCATCATAACAACTTTACCACAATAACCATCTTTACAACAATAAGAAACTATAGTCATCAATCTCAACTTCAACAACTTTAAGGCAACTTTCAACTTTACAGTAATATGCATCTTTATACTACTTAATTAAACAACTAGAGCAACTATAGTCAACACAATATAAACTTTACGACTTCATAACTATAGACACCCTTCATTCAACTTTACAACAATAGTCATCCGATAACTTTAAATCAACTCAATGCAAGTTAACAACTTCACAACAATAAACTACTTCAACTTATACATCTCAACTTATTAATAATTCAATAATAAACAACATGAAAACAACTTAGTTCCACCAAATACACAACATATAGCAACTTTAACAACATATCACATATTATCAACATACAACACATAACACAACTCATACTACATGTTTACAACCCATCTATCATGCCAACTTACACACCACATAACACAACTCATACTACATGTTTATAACCCATCTATCATTCCAACTTACACGCCCAAACAACATCAACCAACCTAAGCACCCAAAACAACTTTCAATTTAACCAAATCACTTATTGTGAAATGACAACCTTCACATAAAATAGCATATATGAAGTTATACTACTCCTATCATGCTCATTTTTATCTCATATGAAAGATAAGAAGATTTCCTACAACTCTCATGGAGACACCAATTCCTAATTCCATCAGCTACCTTGTTAAAATTTCTAAAAACCGCAACAGCTATAACCAATGCTGGCAGCTTGACCCCTATTCACTAAAACAACCATATCTGGAGTTCTAGACCTCCTTTTTGGGTGATTCTAGCGCCATTGGAAAGTTAACATCCAAGGATACAACTTTCATGAAGACTTAAAGACCAAACATACTCACACCCGACACATTTAGATCACACCCGACGCCAACTCAAACAGAGACTCACAAGAGTCTCCACGCCCGGTGCGACTAGCTTCGCGGTCGGCGTGATTTGATACTAGTGGCCCCGGATGAATGCATGTCCGGTGCATGTTCAACCAGAAACCCCCCAAAACGTTGAAAATTCCTTCAAAACCTGAAAATCGGCAACTTCAACCACATGCAATCCATGAAATAAAATGCATAGACTTCATACAACTCAAAAACAACCTCAGGTTGAACATGCAACTTCTCAAGGCATCAAAAACCCCATTTTTTCCAAAACCCCAAAAAATGAGATGTTAATCAATCCACCCACTGATTTCTCAACATTCATGCACCAAATGAGTTTTCAACTCACATACAACCAACAAATCTACAAACTAGCTTCCCTTACTTGAAGAGTGGCTTCGAACAGCCAAGAATTTGGGAAAAAGAAGAACTTTTCTCCAAGCTCGACTCCCGAACTCCAATTCTTCAAAATCAAGCTTCCTAGCCTGAATTCCAAGAGAAAATAAAAGAAGTTAGTGATCTAGAGAAGAAGAATCAACCAGAGAAATTTGAGAGAGAAAGGAGCTCACGGACCCAGAGTCCTTCTCTCTAAAACTTCTCTCTTGTTTCTTTGAGAATGCACTTATGAAGTTCCCTTCTCAGAGAAACTCTTATATAGTCTTCTCTCTCTAGAGTCAACTAAACTCAAAAATCTCTTCACTACATTACAGGTATAGTATTGATCGCCTAGCTTATGTGATCAAATTGGCGACCAAAAATTTTGGTTGCAATTTCGGTCAGTAAAAATATTTTTAAAAAATAAATGATCATTAAATTCGGTCGCTAATTCGGTCTTTAAATTAGCTACTAATTTACTTTGTCACTATTTTTGTCGCTAAAAATGGTCGCTAATTTGGTAGCAAAGTAATTTATAAATTTGTTACTAATTATATCGGTATCTAATTTGGTCGCTAAAAGTGGTCGCTAATTCAGTAGCAAATTAATTTGTAAATTTGTTACTAATTTTATTGGTATCTAATTCGGTCGCTAAAAGTGGTCGCTAATTCGGTAGCAAATTAATTTGTAAATTTGTTACTAACTTTCTTTTCTTTTATTTAGGAGTATACTTTTAGACCTATAAATAATTATAACAATATTTATTAAAATATTAATTTCACAATTTACAATACTAAATAATAACATACTAAATTTTTTTCCATAACATCTCATCAATGCAAACTTATATTAAATAAAATATAACCATGTCAAATATGATATACTAAATACACAACGATAATGTAAAAAGTTAGAACATCAACAAAGTAAATTTGAAATACAACCACAAAAGCTAAAACAAGTAAATTAAAAGAGCATAATCAAGGGTCTCCTGCTATATCCTCAAGAACATCATCAACATTGTGTTCAAGATCATCTGCAATAGTACTTGCTAAAGGAGAGGCTGGCCTTAAAGGCTCGATTGAAGGTGTCTTAGAATATATTGCATCTGCTCTTCATGTTGTCGTGTATGCTCTTCCAATTTGTTTTTCCTTTGCTTCCTTTGTAGCAAGCTTAGCATTTAATTTAGCTATCTTTTTTTGCATTTCCTCTATCACTCCTGCAGTGACTGGTGATGATTGTGACATAGAAGACTGGGGACATGTGGAGCGAATGAAGTCATCACCCAATCCAACAAGCCCATGCAAGTTTCCCTTCACATCCTTCTTAACAACCTGCAAATAAACTTCATTATCACTGATAGAGGTAGAAGCATAGCCCTGTGTGCCTTCCTATGTGGCTTATTGCTTGATCTCATTTAAATGTTGGTTATATTTCTCCTGCACCAAATAAAGTCAAATATTTTTTGTTTATCCTGTAACAGCCCAATTGGGCTGTTACATATCGTATTTGAACTCCAAAACTAGCTATATTTATATGAGCATCACCATATAGACCATCAACAACATCAATATTCTATTCTTGTTGATAGAGAACTTTCATTTGATCTAACATTTACCAGATATGTATCCCACAAGATAGTAATTACATTATACACAAATTAATTGAACCAACTAGAAAAAGCATAAAGAGAAAGGGATATGCATCTCACAAGACAATCATGACATTACACACAAACTATTTGAACCAACTAAAAATCATCAAGAGAGTGGAGGCGAATATATATACACCATTATTAGCTATATAAACAAATATTTTTTGTTTACCCTATTTGAACTCCGAAACTAGTTATATTTATATGAGCATCACCATATAGACCATCAACAACATCAATATTCTATTCTTGATGATAGAGAACTTTCATTTGATCTAACATTTACCACATATGCATCCCACAAGACAATAATTACATTATACACAAATTAATTGAACCAAATAAAAAAAGCATAGAGAGAAAGGGATATGCATCTCACAAGACAATCATTACATTATACACAAACTATTTGAACCAATTAAAAATCATCAAGAGAGTGGAGGTAACTATATATACACCATCATTAGCTTTCTTAAACCAAATTATAATGCATAAGAAGTTTGATATCTAAGCACTAAACTACGTACTTGAGACATTAAAGTTCTCTTATGTTTATTTATAATAATCTAAAATTGAGTTTGATATTTAAAAATATATATCCATTATTTTACTATACTATTTGTTTCTAATGTGATGAAGGCAATCACTATATGGGATCATGCATGTTAATTGGTAATGTTGTTACAATCTTTCTCTTTCACACACTTTCATTGTACAATATACAATACACAAATCCACACAAATCCAACCAATAATGTTTTTTTATTTTTATTTTAACAGTGCTACAGTGGTTTTCTTAAAAAGAGTAATTTACAACAATTTTGCAAACTTTATCACTCATCCATTCTCTGGTCTTCAACTTCTTTGTCTTTTCCACCAATTCTCAAGTAGTAGGGGGTCGACGAAGCTCCCTAGTCTTTAAAAATTTAAATATCAATTAGTATACTTCTTAAACCAATCAATTATATTAAACTTAAACAAATTAAATTAGAAATGAAAATATAGTAAACTTACCAACTTCTCAAAGTGAGCTCCAGCAGATATGGAGCTGCCAGTGTAAGTTGTTGCTCCATTCTCAACAGCTCGATTTTTCTTGGCAATGTTGCTTTTGTTTTGGAACTTTACAAAAGCCCAATGTTGGTCCAAAATTTCCCTAAAATTGTTAGGGATCCAACTCCCCTTATCTACACCTTGTCTAACCTTATGCATAATATTTTTCAAAAGAGATGATTCCTTATGCTCAAAGGCCTTTCTTATAGTTCGATCATGTTGTGGATCCCACTTATACTCTTTCTACATGAAAAATATTAGGATATACATTAAACACAACACAAATTTTAAATTAAACCACAGTTAATTACCTAAAACTCTTCAAACCACCTGTCTCGAACCGATTCAGCTATAGCTTTACAATAGGCCATGCTCCCTCAAACTTTAGCTTGAAGATCCCTGAGATCACATCAGCAGGGCCCTTTGAAGGAACAAATCTATTAAAAAAATAATTTTTAAAAATAAATATAAATAATTTTATTTTAAAAAACAAATGTTAAATTAAAATGTACTTACTCTTTGCCTTTCAAAGACAACCAAACCCTCTGGTCAGATGAATCCCCAAACTCAATAGGGGGAGTAGGAGGTGGGTATTCTGGTGTGAATGAACCTTTTTGTGTTGAAGGTGTGTCCTGTGAAGTAGGAATATTATGAATTGATTCCCCTACAAAGGTGGGAATTGTTTCTTCTTGAATCGTAGGAAGTGGGTTACTATACAAGTGTCCTTGACCAGGTTCTGTCAAAATAATTGATGGTAAAACTTTAACTCTAGAGTCTAACTACAGCAACAGCCCTAGGCACACAAGAGTATGGAGCTTTTCTACCTATTGGTGGCAGAACAACTTCCACACCAACACCTTAGACATTCCTATCATTCTTCATTCTTTACGAATGTAAATAGTAAATTTGATTAATATGTAACTAATGATAAACTAATATAAGTGTAGTATCTTTAAGTATGTATGAAAGTCAATAGTAAATCTGATTGATATGTAACAAGTGACAAAACTAATATAAGTGTATTATTGGGCATGATGTTAGTTAAAACAAAATCTAGTCCCTCCAAATCCAAAGGCTTGAGAAAAAATAAAAATAATGCTTAACAAAGAATATAAATGAGTTAAACTTCACCTTCACTACAACATTAAGGACAGTCGAATCTTGTAAATAACTTGGTTCAACCTGAAATTATATAATTATTTGAAGTTAATTAGGAGAATGGAGAACCACACAAAGAGAAAAAATTAGTTTGGCTCAAGTATCTCATGAATATAACTAGGAAAGTAAATGCCACAAAATAATCAATTTGGCTCAATATCTCATAAATAACCAGTTTACCTCTTTTGACATTATATCCAAAATACCATGAAATTGCAAGTTAAATCCAAAAACTATTTTAAAGGCTAATCCTTTCAAATGGTAACATCATTAATATGACAATAAAACCAGGTTTCAGCAACATTCAAGAACTTTCAAATATAAACACATACAAGAATGTTGGATTTTTCCAAAAGAGAGGGTTCCTAGTGCCACGGAGAAACCACGGTGGATTCAAGTTACTACCACGACGAAGGCAAGTTGCTATCATGACGGAGGCAAGTTGCTGTTACGGTGGAGGCATGTTGTCACGATGGAACCAGGTTGTAGTTACGAGTGTTTCCACCACAACAATTTCTTCAAACGACTCGCAAATCCTTGAACGATGGGTGTTGGAAGTGCACTGTCACGATTTGAGTGTTTCCAGCACCCGATACCTTGCTGTAAGTTTTACCTTTCAACTTTTCTAAATATATTTTGAAGTTTATCTTTATATATTAATTGTAAAAATATGACGTTTTAATTTATTTTGCAGGAAAGATATAAAATAAGGTCGAGATGAGGTCCTGTAGTGTACTGGGGAAGGAAAATCTATACAAGATTCTCTTGCCTCCGTTAATGAAAATGAAATATGTTTAGGTGTTGTAGGAGGTCAGAATGACAAAGTACATGTGTATGGACTTGGTACTTTGAGCAAAAAGTTTAGTCAGTCAACACGTGTTCAATCTACTTTAAGTCAACCTCTAGTGGTAGAGGCAATAGAGGAAATGCGTCAAACAATTGAAAAATTGAATGCTAGCTTCTAGTAAAGGATGATAAGGAGAGGATGCTTGAGCAAAATATGCAACAATTAATGAAAAATCATGACTTGCAGATTGAGCACATGAGATAGCAAAGTGAGCGTATGCGTCAACAAGATGAGCAGATGCAATTAATCTTACGACACTTTTAGATTAATTCTCTTATGTCAGGGCCTAGTATATTGACTACCACTTTAGATGATCCCAGACACCATGTTGAGGATGAGCAAGATGAACATGTTGATGATACACCGAAAGATTGTTGATTGCACGTGTATTTATCTTTTATGATATCATATACTTGTTTTAGTTTTTACTATTAGTTATATGTTATATACTTCATTTTAGATGCTTTTAGTTAGCTGTGGTTTTGAAGACTTGTTTTGATTTTTACTATTAGTAATATGTCATATACTTTTATTTTGGATGCTTTATATTAGTTGTGGTTTAGAAGACTTGTCATTTTTATTTTGGATTCTTTTTATTAGTTGTGATTTTGAAGATTATATCATACATTATATATGTTAATTACTTTTATTGTGATATAAGTACTATATATGCATTATAAATTTTAGTGTTATTATTTTTTACTATTAAACAGGTTCAAAATGAAAATTAAAATAAAACCAAATAAATAATGCTTCAGGTATAAATTTAGCGACCGATTTTTCTCTCTAAAAATAAAACAAACTTAGCGAATGAATTTGTGACGGAATAAAACTTATAGTGACTGAATTTGCGACAGAATATAACTCACATTGACTAAAAAATGTGCCAATAATAATTTAGTGGTGCGAATAGCGACTGAATTTGCGATGCCTATAAAATTTAATAAAATAAGAAACAAATATTTAGCAACTAAACTGAAAATCATTTTTATTTTATTAAAAAATAAAAACATACTTAGCGACTGATTTAGCAACGCCTTATTTTGTCATCAATTTGGTCCCTATATACAAGAGAAACCAAAATGATAGCGACCATTTTGCGTCCAAAAATTCTGGTCGCTAAACAACGACCTGTGATGCCTTTGCAACCAAGTTTTTGCAATTACTTAAATTCGGTCACTAAGGTAAATAACAACTTATTTGAGCAATATAGCGACTGATTTTGGTGGTCACTAAATGCCTTTTTTTTTTTGTAGTATGGTGATAGTTAAAGAATTTTTCTGCTTTAAAGATCCACTCTAACATCGAAGATTATCCATCAAAATGTGGAAATCCCAAGGATATGTCCTTGACTGATAGTGGATTTGCACCCGAAGAGGCACCATGGAACTAAGATTGCGATTGCACTAATAAATCTAAGGATTGTTGGAATTGATCCATACAAGCTTAAGCTTGAGCATCTGCCTAAACTTGTTGAGTATGAATAAGAAGTTGTTCACGATCACGAAGTTCCAAGAGATCCATTAAATTGCGAAGTTCCTCGAAATGACCACATACTTCTACCCATAAGTCCTTCAAACATGTGTTCTCAGCCATGGCGTCAATGAAAGCACCAATGAAACAAATGTAACTGGAAACAATTAAACCACAGGAGTTTGTTTTTGATAATATTGATAAGAAGAGTATAATGTGACTGATTATAAGTATGGAAGGCATATAAATGGAACCCAAGAAACTAAGGTCTAAATACAGAATAAAATAGGAATTTAACAAGGACTAGCAACCACAACCCGGAAGACCATTGCCGGAATCATATAACCTGATTCAATAATAGAAAAGAATTCAGAAAGAGAAGATACAGAAGGAAATGGCCCGGGAGAAGCAGAACAGAGGAAATTTTCAAAGAGAAACATACTACACACGTACCCCGCCCGAGAGCACGTAGTCCTGCAAAAATACATTCTCTCTTACGCCTCATGTTTTTCCTTCACCCCTTTCCTTGCATATCGCATGCCACGTGACCTTGTGGTGTAACTAAATTTCCCTCCACATCCCACTTATCATTTCTTAGATTTTCATTTTTCTTGCACGTTACAATCAAAACATAAATTAACATGTACATTATTGACATAAAATATGACAAGGTAGTTAAAGAGAAGAAATATCGGGAGAATTCTAAAATTAACAACTTTACCATACACCAGCGTAACATTAAAAGCTCCCTAAAAAGTTAAATCTAATTGACTAGGAGTTTAGCTTATCTTATCAAGAGCCTAAGATGCGTCTCACATGGTCTATGATTGGTATAAACAATTTTTCTAGGGCATTTCCTTTGGTGCAAGTTTATTTTAGGGGGTACCAAAACCCTCTGTGACTAGGACCACATAAAGGATGACATGCATTAATTTTGTCAGAACTTGTTTTTTTTAAGAATGTTTTAATATTTGCTATTTAACCCTCGTTAATTATATCTTTTTAAATAATAGTCCCCAGTTTATTTAATATTGGCTTGACTCTGTGTTCTCTCCCGGTTGGGTCGGAGTCGAAGACTGGCAAAGTTCATCATTCAGTGGTGGGGTGTTCATAGAAAAGACGGCGTCGCCCAACGAGTGGCAGATTTGGATGGAGTCTCGCTCATAGAAGAAGAGTACGCGCGTTAGCGCGCTACGGCTTACGCAATTGATCGGAGCAGATAGCCCTTCGGGCAACCAATCGCACATCCAATTCCGATCAACAACTTGGAGGTATGGCTGAGTGGCTTAAGGCATTGGTTTGCTAAATCGACATACAAGAAGATTGTATCATGGGTTCGAATCCCATTTCCTCCGGCACGGAAGTGGAATGGGCGGGCGAAATTACTTGAGAGAAAGAACCTCTTGGTGTGTGTTGGTGGAGTCCCCCGGAGGACAGAAAAGCACTACTTAGTGAGTGGAGAGCTCGTTGCGCGTTGTTTTGACCGGCCTATCTTCTTTTTATAAGCAAGCTCCCTCCGGCAGTCCCTGGGTGGCTCTCGGTTCTTGAGCATGTTGGGAGAGGAGATTAGGCGGCAGTTGAAAGAGTTGCTCGAAAGCTTGACGAATGAAAAAAGCCCTTTCTTTTAAGTTATTAGTAAGACGGTATCTCCTTTTGGTAGGGGGAATAGGTTTTGGAGTACCGGAGAACAGAGAATGGGAGGTCATCGAAAACAAAAATCAACAAAAAATCAGAGGTGCTTGCAAGAAGATGCGCCTGAGAGAAGAGGAAAAATGAAAATGAAAAGGGTAAGAACGGAGAGTACATGGGAAAGTTACCGTCTTTGATGAAGCTTTTTGGTACGGAGAGCACCGGAGCCAGAGATGCGCCAAAGAGAAGATTGAAAAATGAAAATGAAAAGGTAGGGAAATGAAGAAGATAAAACATATTTAAATAGACCGGAGACTATTATTTAAAAGGATATAATTAATGAGGGTTAAATAGCAAATATTAAAACATTCTTAAAAAATACAAGTTTTGACAAAATTAACACATGTCATCCTTTATGTGGTCCTAGTCATCGAGAGTTTTGGTACCCCTAAAATAAACTTGTACTAAAGGAAATGCCTTTTTCTAGTATACATCTCTTCTTTATTTAGTTTAAAAAAAAAAATTGAAGACTGATGAATAAGTATGAGACGATGACATGATTTTTTTAAAAATAAAAAACATAACTTCTTCATCGAGTTTTTTCTTTTTGTATATATAAATAACAATTAAAATAAAGTAATATTTTTGTTAAAAAATAGAAGTTTTTTCTTTATCTTTTTATGTTAAGAACAATGACATGGACTATAACACATTAACACGTTTTGTTGCTGCAGATTAGTTGTGTACCGGAAGGTCCCTATCGGTCACGTTGACCAACACGTGCCATTTCGTCAGACACCCATGCATAGCCACGTACAAGCATCATCATCAACGTCGGCTCGGCATGAGGCCGAGAACCGACATCAGGCTGGTTAATGCAAATATGGACCATCATCATTCATCGAGTCGGCTCGGTCAGGTGCCGTGCCGACATAGAACATACCGGAAGTATACAGGCTGCCGTGTACGGACTGGACGGTTCGGTCATTTGCCGCTCCGACTAGTATTGATTAGACGGCTCGGCCTCTTGCCGAAGGGTTAGGCGAGTCATAACAAGTAATCACAGTCAAGAAAGGTAAGTACATGATTAAAGCCTAAACGACCAATTAGTACCGTATTACCTAATTTGGTAAACATCTGATAGGGCCCATCACGCTCAGGCCCATGTCAGATGCTATAAATAGGTCACACGTAACAAGGTATGTCACTGTTCATTTTTAACCTAGGTACTCGTGCATATACTAACTTGAGCGTCGGAGTACCTTTTGCAGGTACCTCCCCCCCCCTTTTGAAGACATCGTTGGAGCTCTTATTCGGTCCCCTTTCACCAGGAAGAACAGGAGTGTGCCCTCAGACAGGTACAAGCTGTCAGCAGAGGGGCTACCTAGAAAAATGACCAGCCTACATACAATAAAGGATTATAATAAGAACAACAAAATTATATTAGGAACAGAATAATGATCATGTTAGGACTTAGGACCTTTTTTATTTATTTATTTGTTTGCAAATAAATAGGTATGGCATTGGAACTCTATCTAAAAACATACCTAGGTCAGTCAAATGGTAGACGGGAGAAAGAAAATGTTGTGTTGTGGATCGTGATTGAAGGGATATGATATAAGTGTGGTGCAATCAGATGCTAGATCTGTATTATGTGAGGCCAAAAGTATCGCTTCAATCTCATAATCACTTAATTGTCAACTTTGATATCATTATATATGGAACCATTTTGATGCTCTAAATTAGACATCTGTCATAAGAGAAAAAGAAGGGGCCGGAAATCAAACTTTTATTATCCTCCACAATCTTATTACTCCTCGATAATATAATAATAATCATTCTAAAATTTTAAAATGACAGATAAATAAAAATAAATTTTCTTTTGAAAACCTAATAACAAGAATATATAACCTAGAGTCTATAATATAATATTTTTTTAAAAGGTGAAAAAAAATAGAAAACGGACGATCAAGTTACCTCGAGCCTATAATGGATTAAATTAAACATGGATTGCTGCTATTATAGGACCATAATTCCCTCTCCATTCTTGATTAAAACTATTTTGTGTTTTGAAAACTAAAATATGGTAATATAAAATCAATCCCGCCTACTATATATGGGTTCATTTATTTTTTTACCTACTTTATTTATTTCTTTATTTTTCTCTTACTTTTGTGCTTTACACAGACTCACCGTATAGTTTTAACATATTTTTTTATCAGCAAAAATAGTAGATAGAAAATAATAATCTCAAAATCATCAAGCAGGGCGTCAGTTGTTATTGTCAGAAAAAAATGTATTGAAAAAATACAAAGGATACCTGAACCTATATATAAGTGATTGAAAAGAAATGGCAAACTAATTCATTCTTAATTAATTAGATTTAATAAGTATTATAGGTCAGTTAATAAATAGTCGAAACTCATTAATGTCATAGCCAAAATACCACTATATTTGCTCAGTTTTAATATATATATATATATATATATATATATATATATATATATATATATATATATAAGTCAGTTTTAATTATAAAAATATTTTATTTTTACTTCTTATTTTCTTCTCCTATAATACAAAAACTTATTATGACAGAAGTATGTTTTTTTCTATCAAGTGACTCTATTATTAGAGAAAAGGTGGGAAAAGATCGTGTTCCCAAGATAAGATAAGCAAGTGTACACTTTCACAAATTAATAACACCGTGTTATCAGAGGAATGCCTTTAGAAATACGCAAATTATTGCTTTTGAAAATCCTAGTAAAAACCAATGGAAGTTATATAATAGCCTTACGTACCAAACTTGTTTTAATTTGTACGCATATATAAACTTTTAATCCTATTCTTCTAAATAAATTATATCATATATATTTATCAAAAGCTTTTCAACGTCAGCATAAAATAATTTTCAATAAGTCACAGTATTCTTGAGCAATGCTAAAAATTTATGACATTCAGATAAATGAAAGTCACATTATATTGGTATCATGCTTTCGGAATCTCCTTTTCGTCACCTTCAAAATTTTGGGTTTAACGTGGATCTGAATATTTGAAAGCAACCATTGATCTAACTTTTTATTAAAGCCAGCTTCCGCAATGATAACTACCTGTCTAATCAAATACACCCTTCTAAAGAAATAAAGGTAAAAAGATTAAAGTTAGTCGTGGTAAAGTTTTTTCCCTTCTTATTATTTTTCTAATAACGTTGAAAAATATAACCCTACCCTTCTACCTTTTTTTTTCTTCTTCTTTATAAATCAGCTACAATTAAATTTAATTAATGTAAGTTCTAACACACATATAAGTAGTCTACTTTTTTTTTTTGGGTCAATATGTAGTCTACTTTAGCAGTAGGTAAGTTGATTAATGTCTACAATAAAATAAGAAGATAAGTTGATTAATTTTTTAAATCAAATTTGTTTATCTAACTTTGATGGCCAAAATTTCACGATTAGTAGTTTATAAAAGATTCAACTAATTTTCTATCTAATTAAAGTTGTATAAAAACAAAACAAAACAAATAGATTCATGCAATTCCAAGCACAAAGTATAGTGCGCGTATTTTTTTTTGTGCAACTTTAGTTTATTCTAAAAAAAAGGGTAAAACTCAATATTTTTTTTAGTTATTATGAATGTTATTCAACAAGAAAATTGTGAACCATTAATTTCGTGTGTTTCTCACATAATATATTCTTTATCTAGTTTGAAAAAAATATATATTATATTTTGAATAAGGCCAATCTTTATGACCCTAATCACCAAAATACACGGAGAGCTATTGTAACAATTAAAAATGATGTATTTTCAAATTGAAGTTGCTCCATTTAACTACTTGTTTCATTTAAAATACAAATAATATATTCGCGTGCGAATAGTTTTAATAGAATAATCACTAGTGCAAAAATTAGATTTAAAATCAGAGTTTTAAGATCGGTTAAAAGGTAACCGATCTTAAAAGTGACGTGGTAACAATTTTATAAATAACATGAACACTTTTAAGATCGGTTAAAATTTAACCGATCTTAAAAATACTTTTAAGATCGGTTATAAAAGAACCAATCTTAAAAGTGGTACTTTTAAGGTCGGTTACAAAAGAACCGATCTTAAAAACACTTTTAAGATCAGTTATAAAAGAACCGATTTTAAAAGTGACACCTTTAAGATCGGTTATAAAATAACTGATCTTAAAACACTTTTAAGATCGATTATTTTATGACCGATCTTAAAAGTGTCACTTCTAAGATCGGTTATTTTATAACCGATCTTAAAAGTGTCACTTTTAAGATCGATTCTTTTATAACCAATTTTGTATGTAGTATACAAAATCGGTTCTTAAATAACCGATTTTAAAAGTATTGTCAGAAACCTTTTATATTCCCCTCCATTCTCATTTTCTTTAATCTTTCTCATTTTCTAAAGTTTCCAATAAGGTAAATTTCATTGTCGTTTTCGTTTTCATTTTCGTCTTCTTGTGTCTCTTTTCGTTTTCTAATGCTTTTCTCATCTCAATTTTCGTTGTAAGTTCGGTTTGGGAAAATTTCAAACCTAGAACGGCCCGTTCTGCAAGGAGAACGGGCCGTTCTGCAAGGAGAACGGGCCGTTCTGCAAGGAGAACGGGCCGTTCTCCAAGGAGAACGGGCCGTTCTCCATTGAGAACAGGCCGTTCTTCAAGGAGAACGGGTCGTTCTCTTGCAGAACGGGCCGCACTAAAAGTTAACTTATAGGCTTTTTTATCAGACTGGAACGACCCGTTCCAGTTTTGGAACGGGCCGTTCTAGTTTAATTTTTTTCCACTACCAGACTTGATCGGTTATAAAACAACCGATCTTAAAAGTTTAACTTTTAAAATCGATTATTTAACCGATTTTAAAAGTCTAACTTTTAAAACCGGCTCTTTCAAAATCGATTACAGAACCGATTTTAAAAGTAAAAAATAACCAATTTTAAAAGTCTTTTTGCCACTAGTGAACTTTGATAACCACTAAAGTTGCATGATAATAAAGGTTTGAGTACAATTCTTTCTAATTAAAATTTAGTTTTTTTATTATATAGTTAGGAAGTATAACTTTTCTTATTAAGTTAACACACTTTAAGTCTAAAATTGTACTTTTATTAGTTGTGTGTTTCCATATCTAAAATAAGAACTCCATAATTTTAGAAGTTAAAAAGAGAAAACGTTAGTAAAATGTACATTACTATATTTACTTGACGGCAGCATTGGCCGGAAGAGGAAAGTTTCTGTTTGGTCAGTCATGTATACATCAATGGCTTGGTAAGTGGCAAACAAGAAGCACAAGAGGATTCATAATCATAACCATAGGAGTGAAAAAGGAATAATTCACGCTTCTCTTTGCAGGTGCATGATTGTGATGATTGGTGATCATGTATTTTGACTAAAACACGTGTGCGGTGAATGTGCCTCTCGTGCGCCTATGCAAGTGACGCGTTATAAATCATTTTTCACCTCATCTCTTAATTGATGGAAGAACATAAAATGAAAAGAAAATATTAAACCAAAACACATTACTACTTGTTTTTATTGTTTGAAGATACTACTTCAGTTCCGAATATTAAAAAAAAATTGAATTACGCTTAATTAAGAAAGTTAATTTGCATCATTTAGTTTAGTTAATTTTATATAAAAATTAAATAACTTATTTTTCTAAATTAAGTTCATATTAAGAATAAAAAACAATATTAAAAATATTATCTCAATTATATGAAAAGATAATTTGGAGATGTATAATAAATAGAATAAAAAAGAATTCTTATATTAAAAAACGGAATAAGCATTTTAAAATATAAAATAAATTGAAATAAAATGAGAATGAGTTAAAATATTCCACCACTTACCTTCTTTACCAAAAAAATCCACCATATATCGTCATTTTCATACGTACCAACTCAGAAGATAAAGGAAGAAAGCAACTTGTATTCGATTATTATATTAGTATGAAATTTTGTGTATTTGTCCTTACTTTCTTCTCCCTACTCATCATTGTTATTTGTTATCATGTTATTAATTAACAACTCATCTTTCGATCACTTGATGCCGTTGTCATAATTCGTCGTTTTCTTCGCATTGAGATTTACTAAATTTATAAGAACTATAGATTTTCTTACCAAGACGCGTGTGGATACCAGATAATTCATATACCCCGGAAAGAAATACTAGATAATTCATATGATATGCTACTTTTTTAATTATTAACGTTCTTTTTTTTTTAAATCATAGCCGTTTATTCATTTCTCTCACTTTTTTGTCAATGTGTCATCATATAATTTAAATTAAAATCGGTTTTTTTATAAAAAGAAAAATAAATAAGAGGAAGGTTTAAAAATAAATTCAAATAATAAAAGAAATTACAATTCATCTCATCGTACTCATTTTTCATAACTTTCAAATAATTGATCAAATATTTTATTGGAGATCCCACAATGATTAATGATAAGGGCCTTAATATATATATATATAAAGAGAGAGAAATATCTTAATCTTATAAATTAATTTTGTAAAAATGAATTATATTTATAACTTATTTTTTAAAAATAATATTATAATTTATTTTAACAATTTTTTATTTAGTTTATAAGATCATTTGTTATTAGTTTGTTACTAGATTACTTACAGATTTTACGTTTGTGATGTTTAATTTTTGATGTAAGAAAAGTGTGTTAAAATATCAATATATATAAGAGAAAAATAATTATAAGCTTATAAGTTGATTTTGCGAGATTAATTTAAGCTCAAGACTCACTTTCATAATATATATATATATATATATATATATATATATATATATATATATATATATATATATATATATATATATATATATATATATATATATATATATGAAAGATAATTTTTCAGTTAATATACATAGCGAAAACTTAGTTTTGACTCCATTTCTCGGTTCACTCACACTTATCACAAAATATACAAATGTAATAATAATCGAACGTATTAACCTAACCACGTGATCTCCGTAAATTGCCAGCTGCGCTAAAGACTCAATCATAAGCTACAGAGAGAATTATTGCCCACTCCTCAAAGGTTTAATTTATATATATGTCCCTAAATGCACATATGCCACATCAACGTAGTTTCCTTGGCTAGCTAGCTTTTATATTATAGCAGCAACATGCATATATACTGGCTGCACTATAGTCTATCTAAAGAATCAATATTTGTCTACGAAGTTGAAGATGGTACGATTAATATTAAGGTTGCATGGCCTGTATATATAGTAATTGGGAAATTGGAGCTAAAGGAAAGAATATTTTGTTATAATCTGAATTTTGGAGAGAGTTTAATTGTTTTGTTGAAGGGTTGAACCAGTCCTGTTAATTAAAAGACAAAGTTGAGACTCAGCATGTATATCCCAGCGGTCCATTTTTATATAAAAATCCGTATGGTGAAAAGCAGATGAAAGGGGTTGGTGTTCCATTTTCAAGTTTTGGGATTGGAGGAATCTTTTTGCATTCCTCACTTCACTCACTTTAATTGATGGGAAAATGGCTTGAAAGAGAGAGGGCACAGAGGCCACCGAAAAGCAAGGACACCTTATCATGAAAGCAAGAAAAAAACGACCCGATTTGACGGGCCAACATACACATACACTCATACACGTACACATCCCATGATATCCATCCCCAGATCCTGTCCCCACACACCCCCCTTCTCTCTTATGACATTCCATTCATAATCAAATTTAATTTCTCTTTTCAATAAATAATTAATAATTAATACTACATTATAATATTAAACAAAATTTATTTCTAATATCAAAATTATTTTTAACACACTTCTCAACATCTTAGATATGAAATTTAAATGATTAAACATTTCTAAATAATTTAACACATATCTAATGAGTCCAAATTAATAATTGTCTCACAGGTGATATAATAAATGTAAAATAAATTTTAAAAAGTAAAATTATACATGTACTATCCGTATAACTATGCCGAGCTCGAGCTTGGCATCACAGCGCAGAGTGACCTCGGACACGCGCTAGGCGACATCGACTCGCTATCCAATTAGGTCATAAACTGATCTCGGGCCCAAGGCCCAACAAAACCCTAATACACACAAAGGTACGTGCATTACTTATACGAGACTCATACACTCACAAACACTAATTTTAGCATCGGAGTCTCTTTTGCAGGTACCACCCCCACCTTGGAGCACGAACGTACCAGTGAAGGAGGCTCACCGATCTTACCTGGCGGATCAGCTCTACAGCAGATTTCCAGTAAGAACATTTGGCGCCCACCGTGGGGCCGATCAAGACGGCTCTTATCGGCCACCCGTATGGTTTTCACCAGAAGTCATAGCAGACGAGCAACAGACGACGCTGATCACGCAACAAGCATGGGTGACGCATCATCATTGAGAAGACTGATAGAACAGGTCGAGCAGATGCGACAACAACACGACGCCGATCTGCGAAACATGCGTGCCAAGCACGAAACTGACCTAGCGACGCTGCGTACCGCTAACAAAGCTGACCTAGCAGCGCGCAAATGAACGTATTCGCGCCTAGCTTCCACGACGCACCTCTGATCAACCCCCTCAACCGAGTCACCTAAACGAGGAAGAGGGGCACTCGGTTTCTCAACCGCCAACAGCGCATAGGACACCGACTCCAAAGCCTGCCACACATCGATCACACGCGCCGACAAATAGGTCGGCCCATGAGATCAACAATGCCCCCGCACACGTCACGGGAAATCAAGCAACCTTCCGCCGTCATCCTTTTGTGGATGGCATCATGGAAACACCCCACCCTTTTGGGTGGAAGCCTCTCCATATCGACCGTTATGACGGCACAACGGACTCGGACGAGCACATCGACCTCTATACTACACAGGTAAACCTTTACACTAATGAGGATGTTATTCTGTGTAGGGTCTTTCCGACCTCGCTCAAGGGGGCTGCACTCAACTGGTACACTCAGCTACCTGCAGAGTCAATTGATAGCTTCGACACCCTGGTCATACAATTCATAGCGCAGTACGCAACGAGTCGACCTCACCACATGACGTCGGCTGCTCTGGCCAGCCTTAGACAGGGTGACGATGAACCACTGCGGACGTTCATGGAACGCTTTGTCGGCATCTCGGTGAAGATTCAGAACCTGAATCCCGAAGTCGCCTTACACGCCATGCTCATGGCACTCAAGCCGGGACCGTTCGTCGACAGTCTGTGCCGTGAAGCCCCCCGCGACATGGACGAGCTCCGAGCTCGCGCTGTTGGGTACATCCAGATGGAGGAGCATGCCGAGTTCCGCAAGGAAATTCGTGACAAATCACAAGGAAAGCAAGACCAAGGTCAGGCCACAAACATTTAAAGTTGGCGACCTTGTTTGGCGATTACGGGAAGAAGCAAGAACAGACCCCTCCAAAGGAAAATTTGTAACTTGGAATTCCACTCAGCCTTTTTTCCCACTAAAGAAAAGGGTTTTTGGCCAAGGAAGGTTTTAACGAGGCACACCTCAGAAATAAATCAACAAAGCAACTCCATTCCCATACATTTTCGGTATTGGCACATTAACCATGACGACTTGCCAAGGTCGAGTTCGAACCTTGATGTTAAAGTCGGTTTCGAACCTTCAAATACAAATTACGTTGCCAAGGTCGAATCCGAACCTTGATGCCAAGGTCGAGTCCGAACCTTGATGCCAAGGTCGAGTCCGAACCTTGAGATCACATTTTCTTAACCAGGGTCGAGTTCGAACCTTGATATGCCAAGGTCGAGTCCGAACCTTGAGATCACATTTTCTTAACCAAGGTCGAGTTCGAACCTTGATATGCCAAGGTCGAGTCCGAACCATGAGATCACATTTTCTTAACCAAGGTCGAGTTCGAACCTTGATATGCCAAGGTCGAGTCCGAACCTTGAGATCACATTTTCTTAACCAAGGTCGAGTTCGAACCTTGATATGCCAAGGTCGAGTTCGAATCTTGATATGCCAAGGTCGAGTTCGAACCTTGATATGCCAAGGTCGAGTCCGAACCTTGAGATCACATTTTCTTAACCAAGGTCAAGTTCGAACCTTGATATGCCAAGGTCGAGTCCGAACCTTGAGATCACATCTACTTAACAAGGTCGAATTTGAACCTTCAAACAACAAATTTGGGAACTCCTCAAAAGCCCCTTTGCTTTTACATCACCCGATGCTTGGGGAGCAAGTGTACTATAGCCAGCCGAGTTGCCGACTTGTCCCTCCCCAATCTGCTGACTCGGTCAAAGGTTTACCAGCTAACCAAGTAGTAAGCTCATTATTGCCGAGCTCCTCAGCCCGACCATGAAACATGGACATCTGAACACCACATCGGCCCAAAGAGGCCACGTCATCAAACAAATAAAAATACAATCTTGCCACCGCGCCGCCCACGTGTTATGGGAACGAGGTGACGGTTATGACACATGGCGTCACGACAAATAGGCGTACACGAAAAGTCACGACCCCTTGTCGAGCTCGGTCTTAACTCCTCGACCTACGGTCTTCGGAGCTCGGGGGGCTAGTGTACTATCCGTACAACTATGCCGAGCTCGAGCTCGGCATCACAGCGCAGAGTGATCTCGGACACGCGCTAGGCGACATCGACTCGCTATCCAATTAGGTCATAAACTGATCTCGGACCCAAGGCCCAACAAAACCCTAATATACACAAAGGTACGTGCATTACTTATACGAGACTCATACACCCACAAACACTAATTTTAGCATCGGAGTCTCTTTTGCAGGTACCACCCCCACCTTGGAGCACGAACGTACCAGTGAAGGAGGCTCACCGATCTTACCTGGCGGATCAGCTCTACAGCAGATTTCCAGTAAGAACAATACCTAATTTAAATTTTAAAAATTAGATAATAATTTCTTTTCCCTTGTATTATTTTAGTTATATCACTGAGTAGTTGATGTGATAAAACAAATTTTATTAACCTACAGTTTCCTCTTTATATACATGACTGTCGCTGTGAGTTTTTTTTTTTTTTCCTTTTCTGAATAAATAATTCTTCTTGTGCTTAGAATTGCATCACCTTTTAGTTTAATTTACAGCAGGAAATTCCCAAGTCAACCGCACCTCATGATTTGGTCTTGGTTGTTGCAGGCAACACCTCATTTCCCACTTTGTGACCACTTTAATCACTGTTTGTTCTACTTGTTCCACCATCATCATCATCCTCTATATAATCACCGAGCTTCCCATCATTAAGTTCTTCACCATATGGGAGCTAGTAACTTGTAAGTAAGTAAATTAATCAAGCATGAAGGTGCATCAGTTCGCACGTGGATTCTGGGAGCACGAACCCTCCCTCACACTTGGGTGCAAACGTTTACGACCCCTTGCTCCCAAACTTTCCTACACCGACACCAATACTACACCTTTCGACCTCAAGAGCTTCATCAAACCTGAAAGTGCCTCCAGAAAACTTGGATCCTCTGATGATAACAAAAGAGACCCACCTTCACCTCATGCGCATGCCCAGGTTCATTATTAATCTCTTCGAAATTCCCTTTAATTTAATTTGCCCCATGGCATATCATATCCATGCAATTAATATATATATTATACATAGTAGTACTACTGACAATTAGTTCACGTGCTCATTCATATATATGATGCAAAAATAATGAACCAATTATATGTATGGTATTAATATATGGTTTAATAATTTTATATGATACAGGTGGAAACGCATATTTCAGGAGGGACACGGTGGAATCCGACGCAAGAACAGATAGGGATATTGGAGATGCTGTACAGAGGAGGGATGAGAACACCAAATGCTCAACAAATAGAGCAGATCACGGTTCAGCTTAGCAAGTACGGGAAGATCGAAGGGAAGAACGTGTTCTATTGGTTCCAAAACCACAAAGCACGCGAGAGACAAAAGCAGAAGCGTAACAACCTAGGCCTTGCTCACAGTCCTCGTACTCCCACCACACTATGGTCTCCTCCCTTTAGTTGCAGTGTGATAACTAGTTTGGATTCCACAAAGCGGGTATGTATATATGTCTTAGCTAGTCATAATTTGTAATTCAACTCTCTAGGCTTTAAGCTAGCTATTTGATTACTATAAAAAATCTCATGTGATAGCTATTCGGTTATTATCGAAAATCTCACATGACAATAATAATGTTTATAAGTAGCTAATAATTTTTACTTTACAAATTTATTATAGAAAATTGAATTAAATTTATAAATCTACTTTCTTAAAATGATTTTAAAGCCTATTTTAGTAATTATTATTGGAATAATTGTTGCATCTGATATTAAGTCTTTATTGAAATCCTAAATATAATATTATAAACTTTATGTTTTAGATGTCAAGTCATCCATGTAAGAAGAATGTACTAAAAACCTCTAAACTTATGAGATGGTCATTATGGTATATATAAGTAAAAAATAATTTTATTTTTTAAATTAATTTTATAAAGTTGAATTAGGTCCAAATTTATTATCTTAAAAATTATTATAACATCGTTTGATATGGTTATCAAACAAGTTTGATTTTTATGGTTCTTATCTATGAGATGGAAGATACTATTATTAAAAAGAAATAGTTGATGATGTAAAATAGTAGTTTGTATATATATACATGTTGTATGACATGGTTTTTAATGTTGTTTTTTTGGGCAGGATGAAGTAGTAGATGAAAGAGAGGAGGAAGATAGTCCGTTGAAGAAGTGTAGGAGTTGGGCATTTGAGTACTCAGAAGACCAAAGTTGGTCATCGCAGAAAGAGGAGGGACATAGAACTCTAGAGCTTTTCCCATTGCACCCGGAAGGCAGATGAAGGGGTTTGTTAGTTTGACCATTTAACGAGAAATTTTTATCCTTTGTTCTGAATATGCAGGCTGTGCTTTGGTTTGCTTTAGTTTTCACTTTCTCCTTTGGTTGTGTTGGGAAAGAAGAAAAGACAAAGCTGTCTTCAACGTGTACTGTTCCCGCTTTGAGACCAAATTAACCAAACCTGCTTAATTGTCTCTCTTTGGCTCTTTGCTTGTTGATTTCAGCGCAGTGGGTGTGAATAAATCGAAGCTTTTAGGTTAAAAGGAGGAGCTACGGACACTGAAGTCCACGCACACCTACTACTTCTACATCTTCTTCTTCTTAAATCTTAAGCCTACGTTACGATCCTTTCACGTCTTGAATTTCAATTTGAAAAAAGCATTGGATTGTCCTCGATCTAGCCGAAACGTAAAATAATATTCACACCGGATACTCCACTCACCATCATAGATCCGACTTTCATAAAGTAGGCACATCGAGTATTCAAGGTACATGCGTCCATTTATTTTTTCCATCATTGACATGCAAATTTCTTTCTATCACACAGTGCATGTAGGGCCACCGGGAAAGACAACGTTAGAATTAAGACTTGAATTGGGAGGGAAATTAGGAAGATCAACATTTTGAAATGTTCATAAAGTATAATCGCCAAAAGGAGCCTCTAGCG
Source organism: Cajanus cajan (assembly GCF_000230855.2). Taxonomy (NCBI): domain Eukaryota; kingdom Viridiplantae; phylum Streptophyta; class Magnoliopsida; order Fabales; family Fabaceae; genus Cajanus; species Cajanus cajan. The sequence goes on from NC_138525.1 coordinate 14,472,691, forward strand.
AAAGTTAATTAATTCTATTTATCTTTAATTTGTTTATAAGTATTGTTACCAAATAATATAAAAATATATTAATTAATAAAGTTGAGATACTTTAAGCATTTGAATGAAAAGTTATTACTATGAATTATTAGGATCCGTCTAAGAGTTGAAAATAATATATATATATATATATATATATATATATATATATATATATATATATATATATATATATATATATATATATATATAAGGTTTTTAAGTTTGAATTTTGGTGTTATGTTCATAATTTTGATGAATAAAAAAAACTCATTTAGTATAAAATATTATTATTATTTTTATATATATAATGAAAGCTATTCAATAATTTTCAAATTTGCATAGTATAATATCTTAAACGTGGTAGAGAAAATTGAGAACAAAAAGCGGTATTACATAAAATTAAGACATGAAATTGTTACTCTTTGTAGTCATTAACACAGTGACACTAACATTGTCGCATAGTAAATTGTATGAAAATGTGAATGAAATAATCGATCAAGACTTCTTCTGCACATTGTCGCATAGTGAATTGTATGAAAATGTGAATGAAATAATCGATCAAGTATTCTTCTGCCCGACTACATAAAACTTTGTTATCAACGAGGCAAGTTGGTAGAGCAAATGATTTTTATGTGTGTGTGTGTGTCGCATAGTGAATTGTATGAAAATGTGAATGAAATAATCGATCAAGTCTTCTTCTGCCCGACTACATAAAACTTTGTTATCAACGAGGCAAGTTGGTAGAGCAAATGATTTTTGTATGTATGAGTGTGTGTGTGTGTGAAAGATATTCATATTCATTTATTTCAAGAATAAGTTTTAATAGACTTACTTCATTCAATATATTTTTATCAAATTTCAACGATCTAACCATTAAATAAAAAGTTCTTAATGTGTGTGTGTCTGTGTGTGTTGTGTGTGTGCGCGTGTATGTGTGTGAGTGTGTGTGGGTGTGTGCGTGTGCGTGTGCGCGTGTGTGTGTGCGTGTGCGTGTGTGTGTGTGCGCGCGTGCGTGCGTGTGTGTGTGCGCGTGCGTGCGTGGGTGTGTGTGCATGTGTGCGTGCGTGTGTGTGTGTGCGTGTGTGTGTGTGTGTGCGCGTGTGTGTGCGTGCCTGTTTGTGTGTGTGTGTGTGAAAGATATTCATTTATTTCAAGAATAAGTTTTAATAGACTTACTTCATTCAATATATTTTTATCAAATTTCAACGATCTAACCATTAAAATAAAAAGTTCTTAATGTGTGTGTGTCTGTGTGTGTGTGTGTGTGTGTGCGTGTGTGTGCGTGTGTGCGTGTGCGCGTGTGTGCGTGTGTGTGTGTGCGTGCGTGTGTGTGTGTGCGTGCGTGTGTGTGTGTGTGTGTGCGTGTGTGTGTGCGCGCGTGCGTGCGTGGGTGTGTGTGCGTGTGTGTGTGTGTGTGTGCGCGTGTGTGTGCGTGCGTGTTTGTGTGTGTGAAAGATATTTATTTATTTCAAGAATAAGTTTTAATAGACTTACTTCATTCAATATATTTTTATCAAATTTCAACGATCTAACTATTAAATAAAAAGTTTTTAATGTATAAATCAAACTGCAAATTTTTAAAAAATTTGAAAATCATTTAGAATAAAATAAATAGTGTAGATTAACAAATTACAAATAAAATTACTATGTATCACTGTCATCTCTATTCTCTTTATCATTATTGTCCTCATCCTTGTTATTGCAACTGTTGCCACTATTAACACATCTACCTCTACTACATTGCCATCACATTACCATTATCATCGTCATTATCACAACCATCACCTTCACCACACTATTGTTGCATCATTATTGTTAGTGTCACCATCAATATTATCATTGTTATCACCACTATCGATAGTTGTGGTGACAATAGTGGCGATGGTGGTGACAACGACAATGATAATGGTGACAATTGCACTAATCACTACAATCATTGTCGTTGTTACCACCTTTGCCAGTTGTGGCGGTGGAGGTGATTGTAGTGGTGGTGATGTGGCGAAGGTGGAGGTGATGAAAATAACGACAATAATGATAGGAAAAAATTACGATGATAGCAATACACAGTAACTTTATTTACAATTTTTTAATCTAAAATATTTATTTTAATCTACTTATTCTCATGTTGTCATATTAATAAGTGTTATCACTTCAATTGCCCCTATATATATCTATATATGTGTGTGTGTGTGTATAGAGAGAGATGAGGGTTACTTCATTTAATAACTCATGGTTTATATTGAATTTTAATGATCCAATCTTCAAATTAAAATTTTACAATGAATAGATCAAATTTACAAATTTATATAAAATTTGAGAACTATATTATACTTCATCATAGTAATATATTCATTGAAAATTTTTAATTCAATTGAATCATTAAAATTCAATATAGATGATAAGTTATTGAGTAAAGTAATTCTATCAAGACTTGTTTTTAAAGTGAATCTTGAAACTTGGATAGTTAAGAAAACAAGGTATGTTCCCAAAAGGTAACGTGGCGAGAGATGCATACTCTATTTGAAATGGGATCCCAACAATGACATCCTTTATATTCAATGACATAACTAAGAAAGAAACATAAGCACGAGGTTCTAATTTTGTGTGCTCATTAAGTTCTAAGAGAACAAAATAAATGCACCAAAAAGGTTTAAGGACTTAATTAGTTAGGGGGCTTACCAAACAATTTTTCAAAAGGAGACAAATTTTGAAATTTCAAGGTAAGAAGACAATGATAGTGTAGATGACAATAAGAGCGACTTCTCCCCAAAAAATTTTTTGGACATGAGGTAGACAAGAGAAGAGCATGGATGAAGTCAAGGATATAACAATGTTTTCGTTCAACTTGACCATTCTATTGAGAGGTGTGAGGACGAGAGCATTGAACAATAGTACCTTATTGATTAAGAAGTTGAAGTAAAAAAGACTTATGATATCCAACAACATTTGTGCGAAGAGTGTTAATAGTACAAGAAAATTAAGCTTTAATCATCTTTGCAAAATTGATATAAATTTTGCACAGTTTATATCTATGTTTTAGAAAATATATCCATATGTAATAAGAGAGAAATCACCAACAAACAAAATAAAATAATGAAAACCATTTATTGAAAAAATGGGAGAAAGACCTCAAATGTCATAATGAAATGGGACCAAAACATAATTTGTTATAATAAAATCACTCTTGATGAAATATAGTGCATGTTTTTTTAGTAAGTTTATGATTTACGTAGTCAAAAGACTCAAACTTTGTAGATCGTAATAAATTATGAGAAATTGAAGGTTGAATTTTGCTAGCTTTGATATGGCCAATTCGAAGATGTCATTGGTAAATTGTGAAAGGGATAACATGGTAGATACACATGTACAAAGATGATTAAAACTTAATTTCTTGTAATATATATTTGACCAATCCTAGTTTACTTTATTGGTACTTTACTAATGTTGCAAATTCCGGAACATACTTTCTAACATCTTTTTTCCTTTCTTCGATTCATCTAATTTAGCTATCCTTTTGTTTCAAGTTGATATTCTCCTTTTCTACTTATAAATAAATGAAATAATAAAGTGAACCAGAATGATTAAAAAAAATGTATTTTTTAAGAAAAAATAATGCCTAAATGTCCTAAAATACAGAGAAAAGATTAGAAATTATGACTAAAATGTGATGAAATCACCTATAAGAATTTACGATATCAAAAAATTGTAGTGCAGAGAAAAAAAAAGAAGAAGAAGAAAGAAATAATAAAGTTAAACTAACAAGGTAAACTCTTATATTTCTTCCATGATTGGTTAACTGGATATCGTGGAACAAACTTACTTCCTAAACTAATGCTACTAGACATCACACCTTCTAACATTTTAGGTACTAGTAACTAAAAAGGGTCACCGTAAGATTTTAAATTATAACCAGTAAGTTAATAAAATAGAAGGTGTTGTAACATTGAAAGTGTTATTTGTCTATTTACAATCCTACATTAAAACCTGCTTTAATATTATTTTTGACTTTTAACTTTATAAATGCTCATATATATCATTGTTGTAAGCTATGCAATGAAGTTGGATTTACAAAAGAAACTATTCTTTCACAATTTATTAAATGAAGAGAAGAAAAATAAATTAAAATAATTTGTTAAGTTTTTGTTTTTCTCTTATGCTCGTGTAACTTAGATATACTAATAAAGACTACTAAATGAAAGAATAAAAGAAGAGCCTTCTTAGGTAATGTTATCATGCTTATAAACATCAATCCGTCAAGCAATGTTAAGTACTAGCTAGTAACTCAAAATGATTGCTATTACTAGCTTAAGTCATAGCCATGGTGGTAAAGGAAGGTATTGTGTAAACTGAGATGCGTCATTTGTCATCATGGAAGCCTCCACACTAAAGAATTATTGATGATTTTGTGACAAAACTTTTATGAAATATTAAATGTGCTATATTGTTTGAATCATGCAAGCACACAAGATGCACAAAGCAAACTGTTCTTTATGTTGAGTGATATTAGAGAATGTTATATGTACTGTAATATAATGGTATTGATATACCTTTGAAGGACTTCTTTATGTTGATTGACCGAATGTAGCCGACCAAAAAGTTACAAAAGGTTTTACGAGAGAGCTAAGAAATTTTTAAAGGTCCCCAAAATGTTTTTCTTATCGATACTTTTTATTTTCAAAATAAAACTTTTTTTTATTAAATTTTACTTTTGGCCACTATAATATCAAATATATAATTATGGTCATTAATTGTTAATTACACAATTTTAGTCCCTAATTTTATAAAATACATAATTTTTATCTTTTGATTGCACTTTTATCCTATTTTTACTCCTATGAGTGAAATTTATTCTAAATACTACTAAACTAGCCTTTTATCTTGTGAAATGAACTGGTTAAATATTTATTATATATAATTAGAATTTATAATAATAAATTATATATATATATATATATAAATACCATATTTGAATATATAATTATATTTAAAATTTGTATAAATAAATATTTTTAAACATATAAATTATATTTTAAATTTATGATGAATATCTTATATGTTAGCACTATTATTTTTGAATATGAATAATTTACTTTAAAATATTAAATTTTATTTTATAAATAAATATAATAAATAAAAAATGAATTAGACAAAAAGTTAAAAAAACTCCTAAAAATTCCCTCATTTAAGAAAAACATTTAAATACAAATTTTCGTACAAAATAATCATTCATATTTAATATATAAGAATGAATATTAATTATCATGTCATTTATTTAATATTAAATTGTGGTTAATATTTCAATTTTAGCAATATAAAAAAAAACATTTAACAATTGAACTAAAATTGTGAAATTTAAAATTTTGAGACCAAGATTACAGAATTTGAATATTATAGAGAAATTAAAAGTATAATTTAATTTTTCTTTTTTTTTTTTTATAATTTTTTTACTACTTTGAAAAAATAATTATTTTTGTTCATGTTGCAAGTGGGATATATATTCTCAAAAAACACCAACGTCTGTCTGGCCCATTGGTAATATCGATATCCAACATTTGGCAGAAACAAAAACAAAAATTACGAGAACGAAAAAGCAGGCCAGGCCCACTCACATGGCCTTATAGAATCACGGGAAACTCGTACCCCCACCTTCTCTAACTGGGCCCTCTCACACGTGAGAGCCCATGTCATCTATTTGACCTAGCGCGTGATCACTGCTCCCAAATCCAACCTAAAACGACAAGAAACCGAAAGCAGGCCAGGTCCACCCACATGGCCCTATTGTTACGCGGGAAATGCTCCGTCGTAACTTCCCGTCTCTGACTGGGCCCTCTCGCACGTGCGAGCCCATGTCACCCATTTGACCTACGCATTAAACTAGGGTTTCCCACTCGCACCTATATAAGCCACCCCCTTACGTGCGTGCCGCGCGGTGCAGCCCCTTCTGCCCTCCCCCAAAACTGAAAAAAACAAAAAACCAAAAATATATTTTCAGTTTGTTCGCCGCCGCCACCACCGCTTCCGCTCGGATCTCCGGCGGAGCTACTATCCCTACTCTATTTACACGGAAGAAGCAAAGCAAAGCAAAATCAGAAAAAAAAGAACTATTCCAAAAAATATTTCCCAAGGCGATTAGGGTTTAGTTTATCAGAGTTTTTTTCGTGTATCTATCACTATCTATTTCTGAGGCGGCGATGGCGCAGATTCAGGTGCAGCATCAGAGTCCCGTTTCGACTCCTCCCAACGGCGTGGCTCCCGCCGCGCCGAACGCGAACCAGTTTGTTACGACGTCGTTGTACGTCGGCGATCTCGACTTCAATGTCAACGACTCGCAGCTCTACGATCTGTTCAACCAGGTCGGCCAAGTCGTTTCGGTGCGCGTCTGCAGGGACTTGACGACGCGTCGTTCACTCGGTTACGGCTATGTTAATTACAGTAACCCTCAGGATGGTGCGTTTTTATACTTTTTTTTTTTTCATTTTTCATTTTTTTGTGTGTTTTGCATACGGTGAAAATGGTTTGTGTGAATTTTTCAGCGGCGAGGGCATTGGATGTGCTGAATTTTACTCCACTGAACAACAAACATATTAGGATCATGTATTCTCATCGGGATCCTAGTATTCGGAAGAGTGGTACTGCGAATATTTTTATCAAGGTGCGTTTGCTACAAAATGATTTCTGTGTGAATAATTAGCCTTTGAATTTGTTTATGTTCGTGTGCTAGTTATTGATTACGAGATTAATATCAAGTTAGAAAGAGTGGTTTTCTTATAAATTAGGGGTATTTTGGATGTTTTGGTTCGTATAACTGACTTAAATTAGAATGTATTTATTGGGAGAGAGAAATTATCAGAGTTTTGTATTTCCAGCGTAGTAACCGTTTTATTTTTAATAGTATTTTGCTTTTAATTGATTAAATGTCAGATGTAAGGTTGAGGTTAACAGCGAAGAAATCTGTATTTTACTTTTTAATTATCTTAAATGGAAGCTAATTCTATGACCAAGGCGAGTTTGGTTTGAGAAAATATTTGTAAGTATGCATGCGGTATTAGAAAATGGAAAATGAAATTAGTGGCGTGCGGTATTAGAAAATGGAAAATGAAATTTGTAAGTTTTTTTTATTGTCTGTGTTTTTTACTGGCGTGCTGTATCTCATTCTTTTATGATATTTGTGGTTCAGAATTTAGATTAGTCTTTTTAAACGTCAGATTTAAGGATGAGGTTAACAGTAAAGAAACCTGTATTTTAATTTAGCTTAAATCAAAGTTGATTCTATGAGTAAGAGGGGTTTTTTTTTTGAGTATGGAGAGCTGAAGTGTGATTGGTTTGTGAAAATATCTTGAAGTATGCAGGCAAAGTTTTCATTGTTTTGTAAATGAATTTTTGAATTCTTTTTTCTTAAACTGATTTTTTTTTTATTTGCATAGTTTTCTTTTTTTAGTAGTCCTGGGTGAATAATTTGTTGCTATGTGTCAATATATTAACATGTTGCATCTCATCTTTTTAATGATAATTTTGGTGCAGAATTTGGATAAGGCTATTGACCACAAGGCCTTACATGATACTTTTTCTTCTTTTGGACACATTCTTTCTTGCAAAATAGCAACTGATGGTTCTGGCCTGTCTAAAGGCTATGGTTTTGTTCAATTTGACAACGAAGAGTCTGCACAGAATGCTATTGACAAGTTGAATGGCATGCTGATCAATGATAAGCAGGTTTATGTAGGTCATTTCCTGCGAAAGCAAGATAGAGAGAATGCTCTCAGTAAGACAAAATTCAATAATGTCTATGTGAAAAACCTATCAGATTCAACCATGGATGAAGAGTTGAGGAAAATTTTCGGAGAATATGGAACCATTACTAGTGCTGTAGTAATGAGAGATGGAGAAGGTAAATCAAAGTGTTTTGGCTTTGTCAATTTTGAAAACCCTGACGATGCTGCAAAAGCTGTTGAGGAACTTAATGGGAAGAAATTTGACGACAAGGAGTGGTATGTTGGAAAAGCCCAGAAAAAATCTGAGCGAGAACTTGAATTGAAAGGACGATTTGAGCAGACTATAAAGGAATCTGCTGACAAATATCAAGGTGTGAACTTGTATCTGAAGAACTTGGATGATACCATCAGTGATGAAAAACTTAAAGAAATGTTCTTCGAGTTTGGAACAATAACTTCATGCAAGGTGTGTGAATGTGATTTTTTAGCTGGTATATGTTGTTCCAAGTTCTTTTTATTGTTAACATATTTGAGCAATGCATATTTCTTCCATGTATTCTGCAGGTCATGCGAGACCCGAATGGAATTAGTAGAGGTTCAGGATTTGTTGCATTTTCAACTCCTGAGGAAGCATCTCGAGCTGTAAGTAAATATTTATATGCAACTAATATATTATTTTTTTTCTAAGCAATCAACATCTTGATATACAAATCTGTTGCTACTCGTAGCTTGGGGAGATGAATGGTAAAATGATTTCTGGAAAACCTCTGTACGTTGCCCTGGCACAGAGAAAAGAAGAGAGAAGAGCAAGGTTACAGGTAATCCTGTTGTAACAGTGGCTCAGCTGTTGCTTTTTAACATTATAGGTATAGTGATATGTTTTTAGTGCAGAAATACCTGCATTTTCCCCATGTATGGTAGTTATTCGGTATGCTTTTGTGCCAGCATTCCTCTTTTAGTTTAAATATACTTAATATGGTCATAAAATTTCTCCTATGTGTTTAGATTAGTTAAAGTTATGTGTTAAAATTTTTAAATGTTATTTCTTTGAAGCATAGTCTGAATTACAATATGCTGTATGGTATGATTGGTTTAGTTGATGGTGTTTTGGTTTATTTGATGGTGTTTTGGTTTATTTGATGGTGTCAAGTATGGATGATCAAAATAACCAGTTATAAATAAATTAACCATAATCATAATTAAAATGTTTCATAATAACCGGTTATTTAAAAGAGGATATAAAAATTAAGCATAACCATTTTTTTATAACTGGTTTTGGTTTGTTATTGCTGATTTTAATTTTTTAAAAATGGCTATTTAACCAAAACCAATTTTAAAATTAGAAAAGAAATTAACTGTTAAAATCAATGCTCATGATAAATTGTCATTTAACGCAATTGAATTTTATAATAAATATATATTTTCAATATATAAATCATGTCTTATTTGAAAATACTTAATATTTTTATTTTATTACAGAATTAGTTTGAATTATTGATAATTTATTTTAAAATATTAAAATTTGATTTGGAAATAAGAATGATAGATAAAAAACATTATTAGAGATTAAAAGAAAATAATCAAAAGTGTTCTTGTTGAAGAAAATAGCTAAAAATGCTCATGTTGAGGAATAGATTTTGAAAACGCTCTTGTTGAAGAATATTTTTTAAAAATGTTCTTGTGCAATATAACTATTTTAACTTAAATAAACTATCAATTAAAAGAATTATCCCATTTGTTGTACACATTTTTTTTACAACTCTGTCCCTATAAGAGGATTTCTGAAGTATAAAAATTGTATTAAATATAAAGTATAAAACATAAAATTACTTTTTAAATTTTTAAATTTATGAAACCAGTTTTATTTATATTCAGTTATATAACAAATTTAAGGTATAACCAGTTATATAAATTATTTTGGAAATATAACCGGTCATTTGAAAATTATAACTGGTTTTATATTTGAAGGTTTCTTCTTTTGTTTTTATTTTTTCTCACGTGTAACTTTGACTTTTTTGTTATTGTGTTTCTTTACATAGTTCATTAGTTATTTGCTTTGATCAAAATGTACTTTGAATTCATTGGAAAATGAAAATTTCTTAATTATTTTTGTTAATAATTAATCTGTCATGGGAACAAGAAAAATAACCCTACCAAATTTATTTCATTCTTACTAGATATGTTGCCACTGTAAGGGGTTTGACATACTTAGTAGAGTTTTTTAAACTTATGAACTCCTAATGGACATGGCTCACTTTTTCTTTGAAAATTTTATTTGTGCATAGAGAGATTAAATATTGTGTTAATTAGGCAATATGAATGACAATATTATGAATGAAACAAGTTTAATAGGCTTCACCAGCTTTTGAAAACCATAAAATTACAGGTTTTACAAGCAACACATAGTATACAAGTGCAATATTATAAAATTAGTTGTATAACAGGTTATATAACTGGTTATTGAAATTGGTTATGGAAGTTATAATAACCACTTACGAATATATAACCTAACTATCAGCACCCCAGTTTTCAGGTGCTGCATTCTGATTTTAATATTTATTATATTTTGTTCCAGTTTCATTAGATATCGTACAAGCTAGAATCCCTAATTTGTCCTATATAGTTCCTCCACCTCTACAAACCAGTAAGATATTGATAAGGATTTACTTTTTGGTTGTTTAAAGAATTTGATTATTCTCTTTTAGATTTTGGATTACCTTAATGATTCTTCTAATGAAGCATTTGTTGTCCATTGGAATTAATAGGCATTGGTTGAGGTACTGTTCAATTTAGATTTCTTCTTTTGACTAACTACCGATTGTTTATATGATATATACAAGGACAGATACTCAGAACTACATCCTTAATATGAAAATTTAATTGTTTGTTGAATCCAATTAGTTGTGTGAAAGTGGGGTACTCCATAAAATGTAAAAGATCTAGAGGGTCTCCAATGAGAATTTACTCAAGTGAATGATAGCTGGACTAAGAGGGTAGAATGGGGAATGAAGCAATTTGTAAGGGAAAATAAAATATAATTAATAAATGGTTTTAGCGAGTTTTTGATAGAGCCTAGTGGTGACTGCTGATTGACCCCATTTGATTTATGTCGCTAGCCCCCACTTAGTGGGATGATTATAATGATTGATTGATTGCATTTTATTTCCACATATTAAACTGTTGTCTTTTATGTTTGCTGTTGTGTGATAATTGGGTGTATATTGTAGGTTGGGCAATTGAAAATGTAAAAGAAAAGGGATTTTAACCTTCCATATTCACCATAATTGCTGATTTCATGCAGGCACAATTTTCTCAAATGAGGCCTGTTGCAATTACACCTTCTGTTGCACCCCGCATGCCTCTCTACCCACCTGGTGCTCCTGGTCTTGGCCAACAGTTTTTGTATGGGCAAGGTCCCCCTGCTATGATGCCTCCACAAGTAAATACCACCCAGTTGTTTGCATCTTCAGCTTCTATTTTTGGTTATACATTGCATTAGAAAATGTTTTATAAATCTTGAAAACTATGTCAAGAAACATTTTTTACTTAAGCTTTTCAGTTATTCACCTCTTTAACTTGTCCCCTATTTTTTTTTGTTAATATAACACCTCAGCAAAGATCAAGTGATTTATATGTCCTCCATGCCATTATGTGAAGCTTATAAGTTCAATTAATTCACATCGGGACTGTAACTATCTATTAATAAATGCAGGCTGGATTTGGTTACCAGCAGCAACTAGTTCCTGGAATGAGACCTGGTGGTGCTCCCATTCCAAGCTTCTTTGTTCCTATGGTTCAGCAGGGCCAACAAGGGCAGCGCCCAGGGGGACGCCGAGGAGCGGGTCCTGTACAACAACCCCAGCAGCCAGTGCCTATGATGCAGCAGCAGGTGTGCTCTTGCACAGTGTTTTATTTCTTGTCTCATATCTAACTAGTATGTATGCTTGTTGGTGTGATACTTATAGTAATTGTTTCTCAGATGCTTCCAAGGGGACGTGTCTACCGTTACCCACCTGGCCGCAACATGCAAGATGTCCCTCTTCCAGTAGCTGCTGGTGGAATGCTGTCTGTCCCATATGACATGGGTGGTATGCCAATGCGTGATACTGTGGGACAGCCAATGCCCATTCAAGCTTTGGCTACAGCTCTCGCTAATGCCCCACCTGAACAGCAGAGGACTGTGAGTCTTGATTTTAGCACATTTGGGTTGAGTACTCACTGATTCATGTGATCTGTTAGAAAACAGTTATACTGATTCTTTATCGTGAATGGTTTGGTAGATGCTTGGCGAAGCGTTATACCCGCTTGTGGATCAGCTGGAACATGATGCAGCAGCAAAGGTTACAGGCATGCTTTTGGAGATGGACCAGCCTGAGGTATTGCATCTAATTGAGTCACCAGATGCTCTGAAGGCAAAAGTAGCTGAAGCCATGGATGTTTTGAGGAATGTTGCTCAGCAGCAAGCCAGCAGTCCAGCTGATCAACTAGCTTCACTCTCTCTCAATGACAATCTTGTCTCTTAGATTCCGTTGACAGGAATCTGAAACTGCACTCTAGTTTTTTCTATTTCGTATGCTTCCCTCACTTTATTTGCTGTTTTAGTCCGTACTAAGGAAGTCCTTGGTACTTCGCTTTCACATTTTTTTTATATTTCGTTTCTGGATTGCAGTAGTTTTAGCACAGCTTGTTGGATTTATTAGTTTATGGATTTATGGTTTGCTTTATTTTTGTCCTCTGTTCCTACTTGATAGTTTTCGTTGATTCTGTCCATGTTTTTGGTAATCATCACTATCATTTCTCTTATTAAGGATTTGAATTCAATCTAAACTATTTAATGTTTTATTTGACTTTTAAAACATGAAATGGAAATATTTTTAATGTTAATAGTTGTAATCAATTTTTTCTCTTCTGAACTTTTAGAACTAGTTGAGCACTCTTGTTTCAATTGACTATTTGAAACTGAATGTAATTTTTGCCTCTCACCCCATTGAGCTTAATAGTGTGTTTTTTTTATTATGCTTCATATTTAAAGAAATAAACTTTTTTTTACAAAATATTTTCACTTTAATAACATGTTTTTATGGATTCATTTATAATTTGATCGTTTATTTAGTTTAATCTTACTCTATACCAGTGTATTGAAAGATTTAAATTTCATTCTTGCTTGTTATTTTGCTTTATTGTGAAATCGAAATACGGAATTGTTATTAAGACTAGAATGTTATGCATATACTTTTTTTTTATCATTATTTCCTATAATAGAAATTTTCTTGCGAGTTTAGTTTACGACTCATCTATCAAAGTTTTACAAATTTATGTAAATTCTTTAGTTTCCAACCTTGAATACTCTAAATAGCTTTTATTGTTATGTTTGTGAGTTGATTCGGCAACCGACTTTTTGAGAACTGCAAAAGATGACTTCTACCTCTCGTTACTGTTTTGTAGTCGAATAGTACTTTATGATTGTATAATACAGTTTTCTAATTTGAAATCTTAAAATTTCATGAAAATTTTTGAAATTATCAATTTTACAAATATATTACGCAATAAAGAAAATTTGATTGCAATCACATTATGAAAAGTGACCAGGAAAGTGACAATTAGGTTTAATTTAAAAAACAAAAACAAATTTAACATTTAATGTTGTTAATCACGAGGTTGCTAGTTTTTTTTTTTTGTTTTTTTTTTTGTTTTAGGCAAATATATCAATAGTTTTGTAAAGGGAAAATATCGCTTACAATCTTTGAACTTCAATAATACTATTTCTTCTCTAGTTTTAAAAATTATTCACCTTCTTTAAAATAATATCACTAGTTAAAGTGGGAAAAATGAAATCACATTTTTCATTTTTTATTGTGGTAGTTAGAAACATGAAGACTTATATTTAATTTTTATTGTGATCATTTTTATAATTTTTCCTATCTTTACCAACAGAAAAAAATAAAGTCAGTATATTTTATCAATTATATGTGTTTAAGGTTTATTGTGTCAAGTTATTATTAAAATAATTTTTTTTATCCTTCATTTATTTGTGATTTTTAATTGTAGTTGTTTAAACGGTAGTTTATAGTTATGACGTAATAATAAACTCACTTTTTGTTTGTCATAATTATATAAGCAAAAGAGAATGATTCATATCATGCATTTTTAATGAGTGATTACTAGGATGGAAATTGGCCAAAGACTTGTTAGTGGCATGTTTTGGGAGTACCTAACCATAGCTTATTTATTTTTATTGAAATGGACATACTTATATATATTTTTTAGAAGAAGTTAAAAAGTCATGGTTTACATATGTTAGGTTAAGTTTATTATAATAAATATTTTCATATAACTATGTGTTAGTTTAAAGGAGAATTGACACCTTTTTTAATTAAGTGTTGATAATGATATTATAAATATTTTTTTTAATTATCTATGTATAAGTTCATATAATTATCATCTTTTTTTATTTCATAAAGTTGTTGTCGTGACAAACAAAATTTATCATATCGCACTTATATTTATCTTAAATGAACTGATACTTTGGTTGTCTTATATTCTTTATAGGACGATTGTTAGGGTGAGTTTGTTAATGTTCCATGTGAACGAGTGAAAAAAGTGAACAATATCAGTAATATATATTTTTAATAGTTTAATTCTTTTAATATTTAAATTTAGTAAATTACAAAAATACCCTAAATTAGTGACCCATCGTCATAATAACTTGGGAAAAAAGAGTAAGGAATCAGAAAAAGGAAGAAGAAAATCAACGAGATTGAGAAGTAAAAATGAAAAACCCTAATTAAAGAGACCTTAACGTTCAGAAGGATTATGTGAGGAGCAAACTGTCGATTAGAGCATCAATGGGGAGCTTGTGCTTGAAAGGGTTGGAAGATAGAGGTCTTAGAAAAAGCATGGAGATCAGAATCGGAGCATGGGTCATTTTCTGTAGAAGATTTATGGTTGTGATAGGGTTGAGGTATCATAAGAAGAACAAAAAACGTATTCACTATTAAATTATAACTAAAATCATAAATTCACTCGATAATAAATACAGGTAATGAGTAGTTGATCCTTGTCGCTTATTTAAATATCCTCACATCTAATGGTGGAAGCACCATTATCCACAGTGAACCACTTAAAATAAACATAATACTTTATTGGTTCATGGATGAACCATCTATTTAAGGGATTTATTGCAGAATTTGTCTATTTGTAGATATAACAAAAAAAAACAACCTTGGGATAATCAAAATTGGGCAAAGAACTAGTCTTCTTAATTTTTGGAAGCTTCACTTGCAAAATGACAAAACTAGCCTCAATTTGTTTAAAAAAGCCAATTGCTCTACTTTTTTGCCTACCTATCCACTGCAAAGTTGCTTCAAATTATAGAAAGATAAGATAAGCACTCCTTGCGAGTTATCTAGTACTTTAGTGGACAAATTTAAATGTTCTTTTTGAAATGAAGATGAAGCAAAAGCAGTTGAAGTAACAATAGTGGAAGCTCCAAGGCTCACTTATATATTAGAGATCTTTTTGAGAAAATGTTGTGTTTTCATTATGTTTAATCCTTACAATCTCTCAAGCTCACTCTTTCATTGTAATATCTATCTTTTTAAGAAGACTTTAGTCTCTTATAATTTCTTTCTTTATTATCTATTTAGGAAGCTTGAAGAGACTTGGTATTAAAAAATACTTGGGTTATTAATGTCCATAGAGACTTTATGTCAATGAATACTTGAGTTTTGTTTTGTTGAATCAGGAGTGACTTGAGAAAGAACACTTATTGTAAACAAAATTGTGTTAGTAAAACTTAATCTATTAATCAAGAATTAGACATAATCTTAGTGGTGGAAATAAATCAATATAAAATCTTTGGTGTTAATCTTCTCTCTTTAAAACTTGATAGTTTTTTTATAGAATTTGGTACTGTCTATCTATGTTAATTGCATTTGATGAATAGTTTTTGTTGGTTAAAAAGTGAAACATTATTCAACTCTCCTTTCTAATGTTATTTTTTTTACAATATGATATTAACATTATTCTATATATGTAATGCTTTTATCCGTACTTAAAATAAGAATTTACGTTCATAGTTTATAATGTCAACTTTAATTTGAATATGTTTCTTTAGCAAGTTTCTTTAAAAATATATTTTTCAACTTGTATTTCTTAATTTGGTGAACTATTGGTGCATTTGGTTGCAACTTAGGATGATTTGAGTAAACGTCTCCTAAAATACTTTAGGAGAAAATTTAGAAGGAAAAGTGAAATAAACTTTCTTATAAATTAATGTGTATTAATCTTTTTTTACTAGCTTTTTCAAAATCTAATTTTTTTAACTTATGCATAAATTAAAATATTAATTTTAATTTATGGATAAGTTTATTTCACTTTTTCTCCCTATTTTTTTCTTTTAAAAGTACTAGAAAAATTTATTTAAATAAATTTTAAATCATTTAAAAAGATTTATGATTTAGAATTTAAGATTTAGTGAGATGAATCATAAATCATTAACTCTTTCAGGAAGATAAATGTGATGAAATCACATGGTTGGATTGTGTGTGTGGAACCCTTGTTGCTTTTTCCGTATGATTTTCCTCAGGGAGGCAATGAGTCAATGACAGAGGAAAACTGTAAATAAGAAGAAAAAAAAATCTTTCAGTTGATCAAGAAAAATACGGACGGGAAAAAACTGCAAAATGGGAAAAAAAATCGTAAAAGAAAATACAGATTACGTGAAAAAAAGGAATAGAAAAGAAAGAAAATATAAATGAGTGAGAAAATTGAGGAAAACAATCGTACAAATAGGCAAACAATATATGGTTACGAAAATTTCAATCAAATGTGCAAAAAATATATAACAGGAAAAAATTCAGATAGACAAAAAAATGAATTAGGAAAAAACACCTAAATGGATAAAATAAAAATTCAAATGGAAAAGAAAAATAAGTAGAAAAAAATAACACAAATAAATAACAAATTAAAAAAAACTAACTTGAAATTTTTTTACTAACCAACATCATTAGGATACAAATTAAGAAATCAAAAATTCAAAAAAATATATATAAAAGAAATAAAGTATTTAATATAATCAAAACATTTCTAGTGTAATATTTAATAAAACCTTTATATTTTATTTCTTGATTCTTTAACAACCGTAGCGGACTTTATATAGCATTTTGACTGCTGGGATGTAGCATTGTTGCATTGTCTATTTCCTCTTAAAAGATTTTGCCATATGGTTTATTGCTTCTTTAACAAGTGAAAAATTGAAACTCCAAGAATTCAAATCTAGAACATTGAGGTATGTCATAGCATCAAAATGGAAAATGGACTTATCCATGTCAAACAGAATTCCTTGTAGTAAAAGATATATTTAGTTTTTACGTACAAAAAAATCATAATCCAGAAGACTAGAACATTGTTATATGTCATAGCATCAAACACCTATCACTATCTAATGAAACTGTCTCTAATCTTAATGATCCTTTGCTCAAAACATTGGAGAGTTCTGAACTTGGCAGGCCCAATCCATGACCTGTGTCAAAATATAGTGCAACTGATAGTATTCAAAAGCTTTGCTGCAAAAACATATTTACTGTAATATTATGTGTAATGGTAAAACAACCATAGAAACAGAAATAACTCAACAGAAAATGTTACAATCAGTGTTAAAAAACTTAACTCAAAATTATAGAGAGCAACCTTGGAATTTCATTCTTTAATTTCTCCCTCCTCTTCATCAGATTTTTCAATTCCTTTGACCAAGGAAGGTGGTTTTTGCTGATTACTATCAACAATAGAGTCATTCTCATCATCATCACTGTCTTCATCTTCACTATCATGGCCATTATCGTCATTGAGGTTTACAATTTTTTGAACTGTTTCCTCATTCTCTTGTTTAAAAACATCTTTTCTAGTGTGCAAGTATTTTTCTTCACCATCAAGTTCAGACCCAATTTCTTTAACCAAGACGGATGGATATCTGAGTGGCTTATCAGGAAAATGTTTAAAGAAAGAATTCACTACCATGAACCTGAAAACCTGAAACAGGTGGCACTTATCCCTCTTTATATCTGCACTCAAGAGTTTCTGCAATAAAGTTGGTTTTCTCTTCTTTAAAGAAGGGCTTTCTGAAGAATCTTTGTCAGCAAACTTCTGTTTCTTGGTGAACTGACCTTTCCGGTCTGGTTTCTTGTTGGACTTGTTTTGAAATTTTCTTTTGTCGTTAAATTTGTTTCTCCCTTCCCTCTGAAGACCTTGATTTTCAGATTTCTTCAGGTAGTATGATGGTATTTCAGCAACTTCAACTCCCAATTCAGCTTGCTTTGCTAAAATTTCCTTGAGCTGCAAAGACAAAAATATATTTATCAGTGAAATACTATTTGTTGAGTCCAAGAAAGATTGATTTGTCAGCACTTATATTTCATGCTATGAAAAGGGAAATGATACTTGTTCAACAAATTATCCAACAAATTTAACAACTTCGAAAGAGAGAGAAAAGTTTGAAATGTAATAAGTGATATGGTGGAGAATGATAGACACAAAAAATGATGCATAAATTGTTGTACGTGTATCACTCCTAAAAAAACACTATTTGCTTAGCTCTCTATTGAACAATATAATTTGATTTATTTGTCAGAGCTTATATTTCATGCTAAAAAAATGCAATCTGCTTAGCTTTCCATAGAACAATAAATTATACACTAATAAGTAATAACGTCCCTCTAATAAGTATACCTCTCTTTGTAAGACCTCTCTATTAATGACCTTGGAGTCTTTGGGGCATTCACTGTTCTTCTGCAGGCAGTAATTCAGGAATGAGCATTACACAATAACATCTGATAAACAGAAGCAGTAGGTAGATAAGTTTGTTTAAAACCTGAATCTTGTTACTGAAAGGGTGATTCTTTTTCCGGGCTTCACGCCACTGTTGGATTTCTTGTTCAGTGTAAGTCACATAGAAGGTTCTGTCAAGAAATGAAATAATAGCAATCATACACAACATCAGCGTTAGAGTTAAGATATTGTTAGTATAAAAAAAATAGGTTGAGGAATTAAAAAGTTTAAGATAAGTAATTGGATAGCAGACAAAACGAAAAATTCTGACAAAGCAAACATAATTTCGAAAAATAACACCAAAAAGATATCGAAGTTTTCATCTAGATGAGTAGATAGTTATCTGGATTCTGGAAGACATTTTATTTAAACAAAAAATCTTAAGTTTCAGAATCAAAATCGTGAAAGATCTAAACCTTATTCACTCAATAATACAGGGTGTTTTAATTATATAGAATCATATATGTTTTGAATAAACTTCTCGATAAGTACTTATAAGAAAAAATAAATAAAAAGAAAATAAAGTTGATTTATTCCCTATTTTCCACATCATAAAAAATGCAGTGACTAATGATAGACTAAAAAACCTGCACATTTGGGCACACAAACAGGGATGATATGCCAAAACTTCTCAAAGACTAGCAAAGAATTTCTCTAAATATTGTTTTACCTTTCTAATACACATCATTTTTATTCGAACATTACAAGACAGTAACATTCTAGGAAGCAGCCAATATTAGCATCTTGTTACACATTATCATTATGAACCAAAGACAATTCAAAGCAGTTGTATGCAAGTACTGCTAATAAGTAATAGACTGGAGCCAGATAAGAAAGGATTGGAAGGTGAAGCAGAAGCAGCTACCTTTCTGGTTGCTGCTTAAGTTCCTTTGATTTTAAACCATCCTGTCCTGCCCTCCAACTGTTAGGCCCTGCTTCCACCACAAGCATTAGCCTAACCACAGAAAAAAGGTTTTCATATTGGTAACAAGGTGGCAAAGTTCAAACCTTTGCCATTATGTTGTTTAGGAAATTCAATTCTCCTGTTTCCTTTGTTGACATCATGAAATTTAGACTTCTGAAATCTAAGGGAACATGACAACAATTGTAACCGTGACATAAGTGATCAATTGTTTAACTCGATGAACCAAGAGTAACAAAACAGAGAAGAAAATAGCATACCCTCTTTGAGAACCCGCTCGATTTGTTGGTTTATTTCTGAAGTTTTTGCCTGGTGATCCTTTCCAGTTTGAATTAGGAACATTAGTTTTAATGTTGCTATTAGGATTTTCCTGCAGCAATTATAACGATTTGCAATAAATATAATAGCCACAACTTCTAGTACAATAGTATTTCTATACATGTAGTAGAATAATAACTCTTCTAAATTCTAATACACGTTGAAAAGACAGAAACACTTCAGTTCTCAATACCTGTGAGTATGACATCATAAATGCATGAGGTTGAGAGTTATTTGTAGGAACCATATTTGGATTAAATGATCCAGAAGTATTCCCTTGTAACTGCTGAGGCAAAAAAGTTGATGATGATTCAAAAGCATTTGAGTTCACATTTGATGGCGCCAGTTTTTTCTCATTCGGGTCAATGTGTGGCCGGGCCTGATTTCCAGGCACAAGACCTAACTGGGGATTTGCAGAAAACATTGAATTCTGAGGGACCACAGCCTGAGGCACTTGGTTTGGAAACCCAAACATGGGGCCAGAACCAGGATGATGCATGCCATAAGGAACCCCTTGAGAAGGGTTTGGCCTTTGCATTGGTAACTGTTGATTCATATTTTGCATAGGATAAGGGGCACAAAACTGCCCATTTGGCATACTCATATTCATATTCATATTAGGCTGCTGAAGCATATTCAGCATATTTTGTGCTAAAATTTGCCCCTGAAGTTGAGAAAAATTGAGCTGGGCTGCATTCTGCATAGGAAACATAGGATTGTTGTAATTGACATTGCAAGCACTAGTTTGGGGACCCAAAACTCCCACATGGGGTTGACCCTGTTGATGACCAGGCAAACCCATATGAGGCATATGCAGTTGATTGTTTTGCAAGGGAAAATGGTTGTGATTTGCAGCATTCATGAAAGGTGCTGCATTCATGGGTGGCCTCATAAAAGGGGGCATCAAGTTTTGCCCTTGGTGCTGGGGTGGCATGCCCACACCATTGTTTTGCAAGAAAAGTTGGTTGTTGGGATTAGGAGCATTCAAGAAAGAGGGTTGAGGTTTGGAGTTGGTATTGTTAGACATGGTGTGAACTTTGTAACCTCAAGAAACCTATACACTCCAAAGTGTCTATTAAGCTTAGTTTTGGAATGTGAAGTGTAGAAAGTAAAACAACTCAGAACTCTCAACCTGGTCACAGAAACAAGTGCACTGTGAGAGGAAGCGAAAGACGGAGACTTTACCGACAAAAATGGAATTTTGGGAGAAACTCATTTGAGTTTAAAGCTCCAAAATACTTGAACGGCAACGGTCGCTCGTGAATGAAAACCCCCAAACTTCGATCACAGCTTCCCTCTCTCTCACACAATAAAACCTATTTTCATTTGCGTGCTTCTTTCTTTCTCCGATAAACGATAAACGCAACATTGGTCCTTCCAATTTTTATATGATTAGATTAAATTATAAGTAAAAACTTAAAAAGATACATTTGAATATAAATTATTATATAAAAAATAAAACATAAATATTTTTAATATAGACTAAACTAAATTTTAATCCCTAAATTTTATTTTTGATTTCAGTTTAATCCACTCGACTTAGAAATTTTCACTATATTTATTAGTTAAATTGGTGCTTTCATCAACTTTTTGCATTATTAATTTTTTATGTTATGATTAGAGAGTTTTTTTATTTTATTTTTTTAACTATGGTGTTAGTACAAAATATTAATATGTTAAAATTATCGATTAATTTTTATTAAGGACTGTGAACACATATAAGATGATTATTTTTTTTATAACATAATCTATTTCATATTCAAGATTAAGATTTGAATTTTTTGATGATAACGTACACGTGCATGCATCCATGATGATTTTTTTTTCTAATATAATTTATTTCATATTCAAGATTAGGATTTGAAGCTTAAACATTTTGATTAAAGGACACAAGTACTACTATTTATGCTGACCAATTTATGCTGACCAATGTTAATAAATAAATAAAAGGTCATGCTCAAGCTTTTAAAAAAAACCTATTTATTTTTAAAAAAAGGTTAGATGTAAATTTATAAAAAGATCTATTAGACCTAATAAACAACTTATTTATCTATATGATATAATAAAAAATATATATATATTTATATATTAAATTATTAACAATATAATTAAATTGGTATAAAAAATAATATAATTAAATCAATATTTTTTTATTACAAACATCAAATTATCAAGTTGGAACAGATATTAAATATATCTTTAATCAACTCAAAATAATAAATAAAAAAATTAAGCTTACATAAAAGAATAATATATTAAATATATCTTTAATCACTGAACAATATTATTTAGTTTTAATGAATAAATCATGTATATAAATTTTGCAAAATTTAAAAATTATGATACTTTATTATATATATTCAAATTAATATATGATATATTTTTATAAATATATGTTAATGAGTTATAAAATAATTTTCAAAATTTATAAATAAAAAAATTAAACTTTATTTATTCTTTAAAAAAATTTATTTAGTAATTTGATCATTAAAATTCAATCTATACACTGATTTATTGAATATAATAATTTTACCAAGAATTATCTTTGAAGTAAGTAAATTTATCTTCATATATAACTGACATCATCTTAGAAAATTAAAGAAAAATTACAAAATATACATATATATATATATATATATATATATATATATATATATTTAAAATAAACTAATCCTATCTAATAAAATTCTTAACCTATTTTATTTTGAATTAATTATCAATTTTAAAACACTTTCTAAAAATCCTTGTAATTTACTTTCATTGACATATCAATATTGTATATATTATTTAATTTAATTTAGATATATTATATAGTTATTTTGTGATAGGATTCTTTGTTGTATAATCTCTTCTTAAATGCAAATATGATATAGATAAAGTTTATAAAAGAACTTAGGTAATATTCACCTCATTACATAACTTTGCTTTTCACAGGTTGAGTTAGGTTCAATAAGTTTTCAATCATCTTTATTTAAGTGCAAATTCAAACTTACAACTCTCAAACAAATACTTTGTGCATTCTTGCAAGGTTCAATTCAACAAAACAAAATCTTCTATAAAACTAGACATGACTTACTACATAGTTTTCTTTTTCTAGTATACTACATGGGATGAATATTATTTACTTGTTGCCTCTCTTTATGTAATAAATCATCAACTTTTGGTAATTAAAACAAACCCCTCTCTTTTACCATAGGAATAGCATTTTACATCACTTGGATTTATATTTCATCTCGTTTAATCAAGCCTCAGTCAATAACTATTTGAAACCTAGTTTCACAAATCTCGGTAAAAGAATAATTATTTTTGAAAGCAAAATTGCAAAAAGAATAAAAGTTAAATACCCTTTTAATTGACATATTTAAAACCATAACATAAATATCCCAAAATACGAGCCACATGGCCCAAACCAAAATTTGTAACAGGTAATTCAACCACACTGCAGACCTGCTTCAGGTAGTAGTTGATCTTTAGACACTTTTTTCATACTCTTTCAATATGGTATATACAAAGTACCTTATTTTTTTGTCAAGATTATGAGGGTAAAGGCCAATTTCTGACCCAATCTGTCAGAGTTGCAATGTTTCTACTAATGTCATCAATATTATCACTCTTCATTGCAATTACTTTGTTCTCCAAGTAACTTTCTTTAGCCTCCTCAAGCAGAACTTGAAAATTTTCACATTCAATATTGTTCGAAAGCTTTGAATCTTTGTACCCTCTGCCACATATTTGGGGGAAGTAAGTTAATATGAAACCAAAAATAGAGTAGCAAAATCAACGTTCAATAACAGAAACAAGTGCTTCCATACCTCCTACTCAAACGGTCACAAGCAAACCATCGCTCAGGAAAGAAATCACAGCATGGTAGTCACAATGTTTCCCCCCTCTTCCATAACATTCTCAAGTTCATCACAGACCTATAGAAACCACGCAAATTATACTCGTAAAACCTATATATCAGGCAACGTACACAAGATGACAAGAAATGTGTCAACCAAGGGGGATAATATCAAAATTGTTTCATATAATCCAACATAAACCAAATGCAGGTATCAGTTTGATATCAAACTAAAATATTTGGACACATAATTGAACAAGTAGGTTTTTAATAATAAATTAAAACAGTGCTTCCATTTTCTTGTGGAAGTGTGCTGAACGAAGAGCCCCAAGAAAATTACAACTACACGCTCATAACCAATGGTATAAACAGACAACTAAGCTCATAAGGAAAATTGAGAAAAATTAGTTTCAATGTCTTTTATCACAGTTGTACCACTGGAAATTCAACATTTGTATGAAGATGTGATAATAATTTCAAGAGTTGTTATCAAGAAGAACAAAGGAGGGGATGGGGTAAAGACATGCAAAAGGATTAAACATTACACGAGTAAAAATACATGTAAGGATATCTTGCCCAGGGGACAGGGTCAGTAAAGTGTAGAACCTTAAACACTCCTACTTCAGTAAGTTACTGTCACCAAAGTGTTACTAGAAATTGATCCAGGAAAATTGTAAGATTAAGTAGCACGCACCTTTTCTACCAATGAAAGGAACCATCAAGTAGTCTCCAATTTTATGCTCAATATTAAGTAGCATGCACTTTTACCGCAAAAGAAAGGAACTATGATATAGTCTCCAATTCTATGCTCAATATATCTACCACCTCAACTTTTGACAAGGATCATCGTGGTTTAGTTAAAGTTTATAATCCTCTCATCTACTACCAGTGCATACTTCAAACAAACTTAAAAACCTTCATCAAAATCCATATGTTGCACCACAAAAGGATTTTGGCTATTCTAAAATGAGGTTCGTGAAATAAGGAAGTAAAGGTGTATCTACCATTCATTTGAAATTTAGAATTAAATTACCTAATAAAATTAACACACTTTAAATAAACAGTATATATATTCTTAGTTTCTTACTTTCTCACCTTAACATTTCACTATAGAAGAATCAAATACCAACTAAAAACATACAAGAACGATCTTAAATATATAAACTGGTAGCTTACCAAGTCTTCATTAATAACATAACAATCAAGCTCATCATCCCAGCTATCACGCAAGTTATTTTCTTTGACTAATTCTCCAACATTGATGTGGTGGAGCTGGGTAGCTTCTGCTAGAGCAGTGCACACAGTTGTCTTCCCTGTACCTGGCGTCCCAGTCACCAGAATGATTGGCTTCCCCCTTTTGCCATTTTTGTGCACCATGACTGTAACCTGCAGAAACAAGCAGACACTTTCACCGATTCACATGGAAATTGTTATCTATATAAAGATAACCTAGGGCTTCTAATAAATGAAAAAACAAATGTCATCAGCAAGACAAATTGTAAGGTTCTGGTGGCATTGGAAAAGTGAAATTACACTATTAAAAATGAGTTAATCATCTACACACTGTCAGTGTAAAATTAAAAGATATAAAAGATAGGCTAAAAACCTATTTTGGTCCCTTATAATAATTGTTTGTTTCAATTTAGTCCCACTTTTATTTTTTGTCTCAATTTGGTCCCCTAATAAATTAATTGATTTCAATGTCGGACTTCCGTCCAAATTATTTAAATGGAGTTAACTGTTGGTCATGTGGATGTCACGTAGATGCATAGGTAGATGCCAAATTTCTTGAAAACACCTGGAACCAGAATGGCCCGTTCTGAAACCAGAATGGCCCGTTCTGAAACCAGAATGGGCTGTTCTGGGTGCACTCTTGGTGTGTTAATTTTGCATTTGAAATGGGTCGTTCCAGATGCAAAATTAACACACCACCAGTACAGCAGAACGGTCCGTTCTGAAACCAGAAAGGGTCGTTCTGGTTTCAGAACGGGCCGTTCTGTATCCAGAACAGCCCGTTCCAGAATGTCAACTTGTTAAATGAGGACAATAGAATATTCTATATTAATTTTATTAAAAAATAATAATTTTGAAAAATATTTTTTTATGGTAAAAATTTTAAAATTACTTATTTTTATAAAATATAATTGTCTTATAAATAAAGTGATAACTTTTCCTTTTTCTCTTTTTGTTTGAAGAAATATTTAAGTGTCACTTTATAATTTTTTGCAACTTATTTAAAATTAGAGGAATAAAATGATAAAAATTAATAGGATAAACATAATAAAATTATTAATTTGTTTTCTTTTAGTGTCCTCTAAATTTTTACACTCATTTAAAACAAAAATATTTTATATATTAATTTGAATTAATTTAACAAAGTATAATATGATTTTTAATTTTTTAAAATTTTTTATAAATTTGATCTATACATGAAAAGCTTTTTAATTTAACAATTAAATTTTTAAAAATTTGATATAGAACATTAATTATTAAGTAGAATAAATCTATCAAGACTTACTCTTGAAGTAAGTAAATTTTTTCTTCATTAAAAATGAAGATAATTTTACCACAAAATAAAAAATAATTAAACAATAAAATAAAATATATAAAAAATATTAATGTATTTATTATATTAGATATAACAACATAATTAAAATAAAACTAATAATATATATTTTATAAAATTATTAATATTTTATATATATATAAAAAAAAAGAATTAAAAAAATTTTAGTGGGGGCACTTGTGATTAACTTAGATCTGTCCCTGCATATGGTTGTGTAGTGAAATGTTAGTCTTGTGTATCCTCTTCCTTTACTTCAGTTTTTACCTCTTCAAGAAGAGGTTGTTGTTGTTGGAGTACATCATTAATGACTTCAAGGAAAAATACCATGTCAGTTCATCCTTTACTGTATAGTATCAATTTGGTAGTAAGTGGTTCAATACAATTTGACTAACAATGAAATAAAATCTGTTACTATTGTCTTTAGTGATACACTGCATTGTCCTTAATGATACATTGTATAACCCAACTGTTTAGCAATTGAAGTTATCAATTTTCATTAACAATATTACCAAATTCAATGTTTGAAATGTTTTGTACCCAGGGTCTTTTTCCTTCCATGATTCACAACCGTGAACTATAATCATTGACCGTTTGTGTTTAGCAGTCTGGAACCAGAACGACCCGTTTTGAAACCAGAACGGCCCATTCTGGTTGCACTCTTAGTGTGTTAATTTTGCACCTGGAACGGGTCGTTCCGGATGCAAAATTAACACACCAAGAGTGCATCCAAAGCGGCCCGTTCTTGTTTCAGAACAAACCATTCTGGTTCCAGGTATTTTCAACAAAATTTGGCATCCACATGGCATATGCATCTACGTGAAATCCACGTGACCAATAGTTAACTCCGTTTAAATAGTTTAGACGGAAGTCCGACATTGCAACCAATTAATTTATTAGGGACCAAATTGAGACAAAAAATAAAAGTGGGACTAAATTGAAACAAACAATTATTATAAAGGACTAAAAAACTATTTTAGTCTAAAAAATATAATTAGTTGCCGGTGTAGTGTACGAAACATATTATTCTTATCTTTTTATTAATATTTACTAGGACATGTTTATAATTACGTAAAGAAATTGTACGAAATGTATATTATTACATTAATTGGTTTTCCCCTCTATTTAAGATTCATATATAACAAGATAAAAATAATTACTTTATTAAGAATTACTGTATCTTTTACTGCTATTTATTTGAAAACTTTAAAATCTATAAAAAAATATAAATAGTTAAATTTGAAAGATTGAAAATACATAACAGAATAAAAGTTGTTAGCATAAATAGTTCAATATTTGTGTTTTTTAATTAAATTTCTGAGTTCAATTTTTACTTTAAACATGGAATTAAAATTGAAGGTATGGATTTATCCTTAATATGTGTAGACTTTGTAAAAGAGAGTTATATCTTTTAATTGTAAAAAAAAAAATACATAAGATCAAGAAAACATATGATGACATAAATGAAAAGTTAATGAAAAATAAATAAAATAGCAAATGTTATAAGACAATTTTGATAAAATAACAAATGAAAAGTTAATAAAGAAGAAAGAAAATATTATTTTAATAAATAATTCTGAATATACAATTTTATTTTATTTTTATTGTTTTTATACATTTTCAATTGACATATATTTTAAAAAAAAAAATTATCAAGGTGGGTGAATTATTATAAATTATCCGAAATTAATTATTTTGGATTAATTTTTTGAAATATGAATAAAATGAAAATAAAATTACATTGTGTATTATTAATTGTTAATTTTTATTTAAAAAAATCTGGTTTATATGGTTCATTCCTTCCGGAGTTTGTTGGTTTGCACCAAAATGGAGCATGAGTTGCACGAAAGATGGGAGGGGAAGGTATCAGAGAAGATGAGAAACGCCACTAAAGAACAAGCATGGCCCCTTGTGAAGGACTTTTTCAATCTCCACAACCGCTTCCCTACCCTCGCCACGTGTTACAGCATTCACGGATCTAACGGTGAGCCTGGCTGCATACGATACTGCGCCGGCTCCTCCATTCCATCCAATGCCTCGGGGAGCATGAGCTGGTCAAAGGAAAGGCTGGTAGCCGTTGATGATGTTGACTTCAGCCTCAAGTACGAGATGATTGACGGCAACATTGCGTTTAGGTCATACGAGTCAACCACGAAGGTCCTCAGCGATGATGACTCTGATGGATGCATGTTGGAATGGTCCTTCGCCGTTGACCCCGTTGAAGGCTTGCTTCTTCAAGATCTCGTCACCAAATACCATGTGGGCCTCCAGCTTATGGCCCACAAAATGGAGGACGAAATTCAAGGTTTAGTCACCGGAATTATGTAGCATATGACTCATGGGTAAAAGATAATTTTACTTTACTTAATAATTTATACATTATACTCCTTCCATTTTTTATTCATAGTCATTTTTTTTATTAATTTTTTTTCTCATTTTTACTCTTGATAATTAATATATGTTTATTGAACAATGTATCTATTTATTTTTAATATCTACCTATTTTTTCTCCAATCACCTATGTGAAGTTAATGTTACATTTAAAAGGACAATATGTTTCCAACGAAATACTATAAAAAAAAATAGAGGGTAGAATAGGAAAGTAAGTCATAAATATTTTTGAAAACTAAAATATCAATCATTTCCTTAAGTCCCGTACAAAACCTTAAACGACTACGAATAAAAAACGGAGGGAGTATTATATTTCTATGATCTAATCTTTAAATTAAATGTTCTTAATTTATGAATTAAATTTACAAATTTTTTAAAAGTTTAAAAGTCATAATAATTTGTTTTATAGGTTTAAATAACATATAAATTATTTTTATGAATATCTGATAATTTTAATTATTGAAATGAAATATCAAATGATTTTTAATTTTTTTTTAAATATTTGTAGACTTGATCTATTCAAACTTTTAATTTAACAATTAGATCATTAAAATCGAATATAAAACATAAGTTATTGAATCGAATAAATATACTTAAACTTACTATTGAAATAAGTGGAGTTCTCCCCTATTTACCAAATAATAACCAAACACTCACTTTAATATTTGAATTTGGAAGACATTGTCGTATTCATATATGATATTAATAAATTATCAAATAAATATTAAGAATGTCAAATAAGTTTTTAAATTTAACTATTTACTATCATTTTTGTCATTGAATTAATGTGATTATTAGTTTGTAATTTCATATTTATGTTTAACAATTTCTTAATTTTAGAGACTAATATATTATTTTTAAAATTTAGGGACTAAATGGGATATATAATTTTTTGAGAAAAATTGGAATATTTACTCCAATAACAATTACAATAAGATTTGTGTTTTTGTTCTCTTGTATGATGGTAATGTTGAACACCAAGTAAAACCAGGTGTCAAATGACTCAAATTTCTTTGTAGAGTTATCCTCTTCGAACATTTCTAAGGGATCAAGAGAATGCTCCAAAAGATAGAGCTTGTTTGGCTTCAATTTACTAAAAACTATCTTTGAATTTAAGATTAATATGTTACAATTTTAGACACTTATTTAAGGATTTTTTAGTTTATAGGCTCCTATAGATTTGTGTCTTTGTTCTCACACGATGGGGTGTTGAACATCAAATACAACAGGGTATCACATTTAGATTCTCGTCTTTCAAGCATTTTCGGGGAATTGAGTGGTTTCAAATAAATACCTTTAAACCAAAAACAATATCTTAAAGGTATAAAATTTATGGAAATAATTTTCCTCTCCCATTCAAATTTTTTCTTTTATAGCTATAGTCAATAATAAAACTTTTAACAACATACTAAAAAACGCATTTATTTATTAATTTCTGTTTACACAAGTAATCCTATTCTTTGGAATTTTGGAGAAGTTTTGCATATTGAGTTATAAAATACTACTCTTAAATACTCAATTAAAATATGATAATAAACACATTCTTATTTATAAATAATTTTTATTTATTTATGTTAAATTGTTTTTTTATTTTCTAATAAACAAGTTTATTTAGTACAAACTTTAAAATTATATATTTTAATTAATGTCTATAATTATGTTTTGTATAATTTGATAATAATAAAATTATTCTCACGTTCAAATTATTTTAAATAATTACTATTAAAAAAGGAACGTGCATGTTAGATTATATTTTATATGTGAAATTATTATTTATCATTTCTAAATATATTTATTTATTTTAGAAAATTAAAATTATATTAAATCATAAATAATTAAATATTAAAATTGCAACATGTTTAAATTGGAGATAATAGAATTGTGATATTAAATCAAGAAATTAAAATCACAAATCTAAAAAATACATACTAGCCTCAAATCATGATATTAAAATTGTGTCGTAATAGATTGAATCTCTTAATCTTTTTCATCACTATGATATTTGTGATAATAAATTGAATTTCGTACAAAAAAAATTAACTTTTTGCTATGATATTCGAACTTAAATAGCTATTTATTAAAAAAAATTGAATGTTTTAATCGTGGGCCGTGACCAACATTAATTAGAATCTCAATCATTTTCAAAAAAAAAAAAAAACGTTATTTCATAAGTTTTTTTTTCCATCAAATTTACAATTAGGACAATTTCCCTCAATCTATTTTATGTATATAATATTTTTAAAATAAATATTTTTTTAAAATAAAAAGAGTTTCAAGTCACATTTGTGCCTCTTTGATTTTATATGCATAGGGAAAAAACTTGAATGTTATGTCATTTCCCCCCAAAAAAAAAACTATATTTTAACTATGTTTGATTAAAAAATTGTAATTTCTCACGTATCCAACAAGGTAAATCCGCTTCTTACTGAAAGGAATTTCTTATCCTAAATTAGTTTTTTAGACCACAACGAAACGTTAGACGTTATATTTAGATAATTTAAAAGAAATTTATGATAAAATCATTTTGTTCAACTAAAATTAGAATTCTTTACCCGAAAAAAATTGATTTTCTTTGAATTGATGCTAGATGTCACACCACCTGTAATTATAGCATATATTAGTGAAGAGAGATTAAATTTCGTACATCTTGCTCCATTACATCCTAAACAAACCTCAATCCAGAAAAAGGAGTATTAGATGTTTATAACTACGAGGCAATTACCTATTTACCATTAATATATTCGAGAAGGTACCGATCAAGCTCAAAATGTCGAGAAAGAAGTCCCTGCAGCTCACAGTTCATATGAACGGTTAAACTCTAGGTCAGAAACAACTAATTGATCAATGCTCAACTTGAATCATGACACAGCCCATGGACAATGTTTTAAAATCAAAGCATACTTTAGCTGTATAAGATTATATTTGGATACAAGCTTTGAAGAATTTTTAAGAGCTTCTCTATTGAAAAATACTCTTAATTTTCAATAGAGAAGCTCTTAAAAGCCTTTCAACACTATATTCAAAAAGGCTTATACATAAACCTTTTTTGTAACTTGTAAGTATTTATTAGATAGAAAAAATAAAGTAAAATAAATTGAACACCCATAAATTAAAATCAAATTGTGCACTTATGTTTTATAAAAGTTCTCTTATCTAACTTTTCAAAAAACTAAGATGCACAAGTTAACTTGGGAGAAAAACCCAACTCATTGTACCTTATTTTCTTATCTATAGGAAAAGTTTATCCAAATAAGGATTGATCAGTTGGCCTTGTTATAATCAATATTCAAAATAGCATATCCTACTTATGACAGATACCTTTGTAATCGTAGGGTGAAAATATGTAGCTTCAAAATCCAACTCTGGAAAGCGGGCAACTTCAGCTGCATTCTCAAATAAGATAAATGTTGGAAGCTGGCCCATGCTTCCTGACCACAACACAAGGAATCATATAAATTCCCTATTCGCTATACAATAACAACTAGAGAAACAAGAAAACTAAAACAGAAAGAAATTAAGTACTTTTAATGAAAAAAGGAAATGCAAATGCTAATTCAAATGATTATCAATTAATATCAGTACCACTTAGAGATATTCCGAATTTTTCAGCAGCATTGGGAAAGAGACCAACATCAACTATTCCAAATGCTAATTTTTTGCTTGAGTATCTGCCAGAGACATGAATGTACGGAAATTGTCAAAAGCTGCTTATCACAACAATTTTCCATGAAAATTGCTGATGCAGGATATAAGTTCTTCATCAAATTAGTTGACCTCCTATAGTTGCTGTCTATACAATAAAGAAGTTTCTCTGATATAATTTCCTGGTATTTGATAGGTTTTAATACAATATTAGAATTCAGAACAGGCTGGGTCTAACGCAGTTCCAAAGTCCAACTCAATGAATAAACTTGCCTAAGTCATTATAAGAAGTATTTTAGTCATATACCTTTACATAGATAATTTGGGATATTAACTCTAGTTCATGTACTTTTGGTTTTTCCCCAAGCAAACAATGGGAAAAAAATGGGATTGCTTTGCATTTGATTTGATGGTAGAATCTCTAAAAAGTCAAATATTTTAGTGTTTAGTTTGCTTATTT
Source organism: Cajanus cajan (assembly GCF_000230855.2). NCBI lineage: Eukaryota > Viridiplantae > Streptophyta > Magnoliopsida > Fabales > Fabaceae > Cajanus > Cajanus cajan. The sequence goes on from NC_138525.1 coordinate 14,505,385, forward strand.
CCTTTTCTCATTTTCAATTTAAACAGAAAACAAATTTGAAAATGCATTTGGTTAGGTTTGAATGAAAACCTTGGGAAACAGTTCTAACACCGGGGCCAAATTTTAAAAGCAAATATTCATTTCCACCAATTTTCAGGAAAAATGTGGTGGCAACTTGATATTGTAATAATAATAATAATAATAATAATAATAATAAAGGGATCACCAAGTCTCTGAACTTTTTGAGATTTTATAATTAGGTCCTTAAAAAAAAATCACAAATTGTTAATTTTATGATGTTATTTTTATTTATTTTTTTGGTTACAAATGAAAACAAAAGAAAAGGTAGCATTAAACACGTAGGAAAGTTGTGGCTATGGCATCAACTTGAAGCAAAGCCTGAAGTCCTCCGGAAGAACGTCCAACATAACTTCCCAAAGAGGAAACCACCACATATTATCTACAAGAACTTAATTACAAAAAATATAAAAAATCAAGGGCTCAATTACAATATTTTTAAGTTTCGGAACTTAATTAAGAATTTCCAAAAAGTTCAGAAAACTAATTGATGTATTAAAACCAAAAAAACAAAGCCAAATTTGTTTTCTTCATTTTAGCATTTTAAAAACATAAAAAAAAAAAATAGAACACAAGAAAGAAAAAAAAAAGTTCACTCAAACTGAAAAAACTCTGGAGATTTGGACAGCTTATAAACCAAGTAGATTAAAAGCACAAAAGCTACTCATATCACGTAAGAAAGTACAACAACCATAAATTTTCAGTAATTTTCCCTTTTTACTCAAGGGAGGAGGAATAGTTCAAGAAAAAGGCAAAAGAGAAGCATACGTAATTGAGAGCTCAGGAAACTGCTGACTTGAGCGAATGCAAGCTGGAGAATATGAAGCACGAAATTCCACCTGCCAGCAGAATGGATAAGACTAAGGGAAAAAGCGAGAGAACTAAAACATAAACAACGACACCACCTCCTTAGTCTTCCTATTATTACTTTGCACTCTTTAAAAAAGGGTAGTGTGGTAGTTTCATGCATTATATTGAACACTCACACCAATATGCATTACTAATTGACCATTAAATTACATAAAGGGAAAAAAACAAGTAAATTCCTCTCACCTACCACATTTTACACCCATGAATTCCCCCAAAAAATGCCTTAAAAAAACACAAAATTGATAAATAAAAAAATAATTAATACATTATGTAAATATAGCTATTGAACCACACTGTTTCCAGGGGTCATCATCATTGTGCATTCACTAAACTAACAACAGATTTCAAAAGATTCAGATAGCAATTTGATTCAACTAAAGATACGCACCAGCCACAATCTTGTAGTGGTCCCCTCTGTCAGAAGGCTTTCCAACTGCAATGGTGTTAGCTTGCTAGATGTACCTGTAAGAATTAATCAAAGAGAAACAGAATTTAATTATATGATATCAAATTATAAAATAATGAACTAACAGTACCTAGTCCTTCAAAATCGTAAAGGAAAATCAGCCAAACCCAACTAACAGTACCTAGTCCTTCGAATGGAGGTTGTTGAGTTAACATATGTATCACTGCAACACAGAAAATAATCATAACTAAGCATATATTAAATGGAGTTATAGAATCACAGTATGTAATTAACTTGCAGCAGATATCCAACGCACACCTTGGACTTATTACCATCAGAATGGAAAAAGCAAGAACAATCGATTTTACACCGTTAAAAAATGATGAAAAAATATATAAGATGTTAATTAACCAAAGTAAAAGTCTCATGGTTCATGGTGCATACTTAGTAGTTGATATTCTATTACAGGAAAACTAAATGCGGTGTGAATAAAATGAAACAGTGCTTAACAATCAAAAATAAGATGAAACTACCCACCTAAAAATACAAGAATATACCAAATGGCTAAGCGTCGATCCATTGTAAAGGCTAGGAGAAAAAGACAAATCTGGAAATATTAAAATAAGATAGAAGGTTTGAGAACTTCCACATAGACATAGAAAGAGATGAAACCACATGTAGTTTGAAGCTAGAAATCGATTTAACACATGAAACATGTGCATTACTTTTGTTCACAACCAAAACTGTGCAATTGCTAATAATAAATGAAGAACAGGAAAATCATGATAATGCATGATTAACAGTTCAATACACATCTAATTAGACTAAAGATATAATATTATGGTATATGACAAATTCAAGTTCAAATTATAAATAAAAACGTCAAAACCGTATCTTACTAATAATGAAAAAAGGGGGAAGGGGGAAATGATGTAGGAATGAAAGAAGGAAGCTGTAAGAGTTTTGCAAACACATCAATGACGATCACCTTGGCAAGGAAAAGTGCATCAGCTATAAAGGCTTCCCATGTCTCTTCTTTTACTCCCTAAAACAGAAAAATGATAGAATTGAATACAATGCAGTGAATGCACACATATGTCCAAGGTTGAAAACAGAAGTATGTGACACAACAGTTGATGATGGATATATCCACTCAAATCAACACAAGATATTATAACAGAGAATCTCACTAGCACATAAGACAAAACTAGAATATTTTGATTCATGAATGTAGAAAGATTCTCTTTGGCTAAATGGCAGCTAAAACACTTTAACTTTACTCCATTCTCATTAAATGCACAAAACCCCCTTTCATTAAGCAAACTTTTAAGGTTCTATTTGGATAAACTTCTCTAGAAGCTCTTATAGGAGAAGAAAAAATTAAATAAGCTTTTACATAATCAAAAATTAGTTTACACAAGTTAATTTACAGAAGCTCTCTTATATTAACTTTTCCAAAAACTTATTTTTAACTCATGTCTATGCTAATTTTAGCTTTGAAAAGTTTATTTCACTTTTCCTTTCTATCTTCTTCTCCTATAAATACTTTTCCTTACTGTAGTTGCATTAATTTAAACCAACTTTCCCAATTACACCCGGTTTTCTCAGGTAACTCATGGCATAATTGGAGATTAAAACACACTAGTCACATGGAATTCCCATTAGCCTTTTTATGGCATGCACAAGACCAATAGTTGATTTATTTATTTATAGCAAATGTTAGTAGTTAATTGTTATGTTAAAAGAAGGATTCGAAACCCACTCCTCCTTATCACTTAAGCCCAGTGTCCCTCCCTCAAACCACTTTCCCACCTTATAACTCCCAATAGTTCAATTACATAACCCGCAATTTACATTATATTTATTTATATAAAAAAAATCCAGAGAAATATTACAGTGGTTTACGCAACACATATTAATAAGTCTACAACAAAGTGACAGCAATTACTATTCATTAATAAGTCTACAACAAAGTGACAGCAATTACTATTCACACGATCATCTTGTAATTTTTGGACAAAACATAGTTACAGGAGTTGTTCCCCAATCAAAATTGGAGTTTTAACTTGGTATTATGCAAATGCATTTAATGCAAAACTCCAGAAGTGATTGGATAACAGCACCAACCGCACAATTATACCTAAGTTTTGCCCTAAATTTTTATGCAAACGCGGAAAATCGAATTCAATTTAACTCAATTCAGATGCGAACATTGGAATCTAGCACAAATTCTATCTGATTTCATTAGCAGGCACCTTGACGAGAGCCAACACCGCGAAAACCAGCAGCGTTTGTATTTCCTGCAAAAGAAGGAACGAGTAAAGTAAGCAATCTGCAAAGTGACACGAGCGAGTGAGAGAGAGAGAGAGAGTGTGTGTGTGTTACGCGACGAAGGAGATGGTGGGTGACATGAGGCGCTAGGACTTGGGTTGCGGAGCTGCGAACGATTAAATAGGAGAAGAAAGTTAAGAAATGGAAGAGATAATAAGGTTCTGAGACCATCCGGTTCAGCCACTGGAACACCTGAACCGGGTTGCTGCTGTTGCTGCTGCTACTTTCCTTTCCCATCTTCACTTCTTTCTCAACTTGTTCGATCCGATCTGAAGTTTTTGTCTTCCTCGATCTCAATCCATGCCTACAATACTACTTGCTTCTACCGTTCCTTTCGAAAGTGCCGTTTGCAAGAATTTTTCGAGTTGCCGCAAAAAGTTGTCGCTTTTGGGCTACAACGACGTAGGTTGCGATAGCAAGAACTGGCCCATATTATTCTTACACCTTTTTTTCTTTTTCTTATTTTTTTAATCTCTGTCGTCCACCTACGATCGAAGTAAGTAATGCCAAAAATTTAACCAATTATATATTTCTGTTGTGCATAAATAATGTTAAATAAGTTAAAAAAATTATAAATATAGAATGTAATTTAATATATTAATTTGTACCTTGTATTGAATATAAAGAATAATGAAGATTGAGTAAAAAATTGGAATTCAAGAAAGAGTAGAGTAGAAAGTGAACAATAAAATTTAAAAGATAGAAAGATAAAATATAATTATGTTGATTGTAAAAGAAGAAAAATCAAGAATGAAAAACAAAAAAGAATAAAATCATCAAAGAATGAATTGAGTGATGAAAAAGGAGAATGAGAAGAAGAAAAAGAAAGAAAAAGAAGAATGATGAAAGAAGTGGGTGAATAAAAAATAATTTTAAAAATAAAACTTAAAATAAAAATTTAGTTAGAATGATATTGTAGGAATTTTATTTTTAAAAAAAGAGATTAGAGGTGTATTTATAAAAGATAGAAGGTATATATATCATCAGCCTTTGTGAAAACTAAGGTAAAAGTGATACCTAAGAAACAATATTTCCTAAGAATGTTCTTTTATAAAATAAATACCAAACATGAAAAACTAATATTCTCAATCTAAGATTCCCAAGAAACTAAACTTCCCTACCAAAGGTGTAACCTTCCATTTTTTTTCCAAACAAATTAATAAAAGATTTTCTAATTAATTAATTGAGGAATAAAATATTTTGAGTGATTTGATAAGATGATATCTAGTAATTATCTTTTTAAATTCAAATATGCAAGGATAATTAATTGGGCTTTTTACTAATGGGCTATGCATGCGGGTGGGAGTTTGGATTTTGTTTAAATACATTAGTAGTGTTAGGTTTATCTCACATACGATATGTCCAAAATTTGTGATCTAAAAAGGGGGATGAACCAGAGGCATCTAGGGAGAAACTCAAATATTAGAATCTTAGAGTTAGCATCGATCAAGGTAAGGGGGAGTGAGAACATCACTCCAGGGTGTAGGATAGTTATTGGGTAGAAGGATTGACCTTTATCCTTAGGTTATGTGCATGTGTATGTGGGTGAGGGTTAAACCTGAACCTAGTGCAATTTATTGTCTAATTAGATGTTTTGGATATGTTATAAATGAGTATTGATGTGTGAATTATAAAATTTGTATGTGATCATGAATCATTGAATGCCTTTGGGTTCTTGGGGGAACCCTAAGGATGTATCTAAAACCTAGATTAGGAGTGAATTTATAATAATTGTAAATTATATGACTAAAATGTGGATTAATTAGACTATAGGAACCCCTTTAATGGATTAAAATCGTAGAAATCATAGGAGTCTTATATTTGAAAAATCGCAAATTATGTACAAAACCTATCTATTGATATCATGTCGGGTAGCAGCAACTTGGGCTTGCCAAACATGGGTAATACAAAATGCTTGCGGTCTCGACCACGTCAGGCTTGGGCTTGACCTTGTCGGGCATGGAAGCCCAAACTACTTGCGACATTATTGACATCATCTGTGAGTGCAATCACACCGAATGTGAGGGCTTTAGAGGTCCTTTAGATGTATCTCACCAAACACAAGGAGGATCATGCCTAGTGTGATTCCTTCTAAAGGCTAGTGGCCTCGTACGCTTTAGGCATAGGGTGTGTCTCGTCGGGTGCGACCCTATGTCCGAACTTAGTTCTTATGTGTGTATGTGCAAGAGAATCTATGTACACAAGTGATTATGATAAATGATAAAGCGATATGTGATGAATTGTGAAGTAAAACGTTATGTGCTATGAATTATAAGTGATAAGTGATTATGCATGGTAAATGCATTGAGTCTTGAATGTTATGCATCATGCATATTTGTGATTTTATGATATGTAAGATGCAAAATACACGGAAGACCCTTTTGTGTAAAAACTTGGAGATTAGTCCATGGAGATAGTTTGGTTTGGGAAGCTCTAGTCTCACCCATTATGTATGAGGTGTATCTTGTGTGACTTAACTATCTCAGTGAGACCCTAGTAGTAAATCATTATAATGAGAGTGTTGTGATAACCTGACCCAACATGTATTCTAGACTACTCAGTTTTTACTAATGATACATGCATATAATTTATGAGAGTCTAGTCTACGTATGATCATAACATTTTGTTTATATTTGAACTGTATTCTGATTGATGTCATGATGGAATGAGATATAAGTTGAGTTGAAATTATTGTATGGATTGATGAAGAGTTTAATTATTGGCTTTGTATAAGGTTTATGTGTGATTAATTGGCCTTATTTTATGCTAGTAGTTAGAGTTAAATATGCTCTCTCCCTGTTTTTCTTGTGGATGTTTTATATGTGGTTGTAGGAGACCTTCATTTTGGAAGAATCTAATTGGTTGAAGAGATAGCTCTAATACTTGCGATACCAAGAATCTTGAATTATGTTTCATAATTTCTAATTAAGAACTATAATTTACTTTCCTTAAAACATCTTATTTAAGTTTGTAACAATTAGGTGTTATTTTAACTTTATTTAAAATTTTCAAATGTGATATCTTTACCTTTATTTGAAATTATTTCAATACCATATTTTCTTATTATGATCTACCATATTTTCTTATTATGATCGATATATTTATTTAATTATACGTGCGAGATAGAAAATGTTAGAAAAATTCTCTTTAGTGTAGGTAGATTCCATTTCTTCAAAAGTAACTCTTAAAAGAGTTATTAAATTATTTCACTCATTATTTGAATTAAATTATAACAATTCAATCATTAAGTTAAAAAATTTCCATAAAGTCAATCTACAATTTTTTACAAAATTCAAAAAATATTTAATATTTTGTTACATTAATTCAAAATGACATATATTCATAAAAACATATTATACACTAAATTAAATTAATATAAAAAAATATCAAATAGTTTTCAAATTTAACAAATTTGATCTATTCATAAAAACTTTCAATTCAATAATTACATTATTGAATTTCATGTATACAGTAAGTTATTGAGTAGAGTAATAATAAATTACTTTTAGAGTAAATTAGTGTTTAAAAAAGTGAGTAATTATTATTTCTAACGAATGGTTACTTTTATATATATATATATATATATATATAGGGAACATATCAAGTGAAAAGAATTTATTATGAGAGAGTGAGAAGGTTAAAATATAACCCTTAGATTAATCAAGTAAGAAAATTTGGAATTTAATCAAGTGAGAGAAAATTAATCTAAGGGTTATATTTTAACCTTCTCACCCTCTCATAATAAATTCTTCTCACTTGATATGCTCCCTATATATATATATATATATATATATATATATATTCCATTTTATCCTTAAATTTAAATTAGTGAGAAGAAATAAAATATAACATAAGAATATAATTATCTTTAAATAAAAAAAAGAGCACTAAAAAAATATTTTCTTTATATATTAGTATAGATATATAATATAATAACATAATATATATATATATATATATATATATATGATTTTTCTATTTTTTACAATTTTGAAAATTTGATTCGGTTTTCTAACACAATTTTATCGCCAAAACCATCAACCAAATATGTGAAAATCGCATGCCGGAATAACATAATGTCCAATAGATGATATAAAATTCGTGAAAACATTTCTTTTTTATAATGAAATGACCCAATACCTGTGATCCAGGATGTACAAATATAATTTTAATAACCATTCAGAACAAAAAGATGACACCATAATTCTACTCAAACCTCCATAGCAGAATTTTCATTGTCCAAGAAGCTCTTCAGTTCCTTCACTCTTTGTCGGGTTATCGCAACACAATCCTGCAACCACAAGTATCGCTATAACTACACATAATCTCATCCATCATATCATATACGTACTATTATTTCACGCCCTTCAGTCAATGATTCATATCAGCACAATACTAAAGTTGTGTTTTTGGCACTTTAATGTACAGTAATTAAATTTCCACTATCAACCTACTTTACTAAGTCATAATTTCACCCTTCAAATTTAAAAGTCGAAATAAACCTCTAAAATGAATGTACAGTTAAGAGAAGATTCAATCAGAAAACTCTTGTGCAATTAAAAATTGAAAAATGATTTTAATAAATAAATTTGAACTCCAAGCAGACAGAAGCATGCCTTATGTTGTCCTGCCTTTCATATCATTTGGGGCACATGAAGGTCTCAGGACCTCGGATATCTTATATTCTTTTTAAGTTTGAAGTGCTGACTTCAAATTTTGAAAGTATTTACAGTAATTTTTCCAAAATTGTTCACTAAAGCATTAACTTTAATGCTATAATAACTGTCATATGGTTCACTTCATTAGTTCGTTGCAATGGGCAAACTAACCTGGATAGCAGAAGTATAGGCAAGAACTGGACCACCAGGCTTGTACAGAGATATTAGTTGACCGGATGTATCCAAAACTATTGTTACATGGGTTTCCATGATGGATTCTTCTTCTGCAGTAGGATCTGCCAAGATGTAATTCTTGTAAAGAATGCATGTTAAAGAGAATGGAATGCTTTTCAATGTAAGCTTCCTCTTCTCCTTATTGACGGGCTCCTGTGCCCGCTTTTGTCCATCCTCATCAGACACAAGTACTATTTTGCCATCATCATTCATGGCAACAGCAGGAATTTGCACTGCCAACACAGAAATTCATTCATGTAAGAGAAAACCAATATGATAATACCATAACAGTGTTGAAAAGCATCACATTAAGAACATCAACAGCAACACATAATTTCTCTTTAAGCAAAAGAAAAGTCTATCTTCTGAATGATTCTGATATTTTATATAAATGACATTTACAGTAATGACACAGAAAATCTTTATGCATCAATCCAAAGAGCTATGTTCCTACAGAGGAAGAGTCCTTAGTACTAAAACATCCAAAAAAATTTATAAAGGTGACCAAGGATTGTCCCATAAGCTTAGTTATGCATAGCATGCAATACTGGTGTTAGAGTGCCATCATGGTGTGGAGCGGCTGCTGGCTGTACAGAGATTATGTCATGTGGCATTTTTGTTGTTGCATTGCAGGTATTGCTTAGTAGTCCATAACAACAGCAAAATGTTATGGATTACATAAACCCAATTCTTTCACGCTTCGATCAATGTCATATTTGGGATTTTTTTGGGTACAAAGGAAAGGACACCTAATCCTCAGTCAAAATAACATTAAAAAAGCCCAACCACCTCCCCTCCAATTCAGTGAGAAATACGACACCCTTCTATGTTCTATCTCTTTCTCTTCTCCAACTGATCTATCTACCCACTCACCTTTACCAGAGATAGCACATCTCCAGACATTTTCCAGTGACTGTTGGTTTAGGACTACAGCCTCCTCTCTAATGGTCCAGTGACCACCCACTATTGTCTCGTATTGTATAGAAAGAATAACTATTTTATTCAGAAAGATGAATACAAGGTTTAGAGTAATGACCCAATAAACATCAATCACTAGAGCTAAGCTCTTGCTGAGGAAGTGTCTCTGTTTCTATTAAAAGATCCAAAAGTTTTTATGAATGACTGAGAGTTCCATATAAGTAGAATCCTTAGCCAATTCTACAAAACAAGAAATAACAACCTCCGAAAAATAAGCAGACAGAGTAAAAGAACAGAACTAAAGGATATACATAATAATTGTAAAAGGCCTATTCTATTTAATTCCCTTGGTTGATATATTGTCAGCTGGTTTATTCTAGTCTTTGTTCCTAAACTAGATTAAGGACCTGGGCACTGCACGGATATATAAATCACTTATTAACTAATATACTTATTTTATTAATGATATGTATAAATCATACAACTAAATCATTTAAACCGGATTCCCTTCATTTGTATATCGATATAAATATAAATATAGATTTCCTCGTGCACACGTTTCAAATGTAGGACATATTGCATTACTTACGATGAGATAAGGCAGCAACTGCAGAAAGTAAAGCAGCATCAAAAAGAGCACCATCAGCATCCAAACAATAGACATCCTGCATGATAAAGAAGGCATCATTTTGTTATTCAATAGATTGACAACTACACAATCAGAGAAAGCAAAGACAGTGCAGCACTCCACACCAAATTTGGTGCACGATGCATTCTTTCTATGGTTGATATGATAAATCTGGAAATTTCAGTCTATAAAAGCTTACCAGGTAAGCCATCCAAGCTGCTTTTCCACTGACCAAGGACAATTCTTTCAAATCAATCATTCTAGAACTGCAGAAAATAGTAAAGGTTAAAAAAGAAAGATAGGTTAATTTCAAATTGAACCCAAATTGACAGGTCAAAAAAGTAATCCAGGTTATTGATCACGATGAAGGTTGACATAGACATTTATGTTTGGATGGAGGGGCTTGAGGGAAAGGAAGGGTAAAGGCATCTTTTTCATTGGAATTGTTAGAATAGCTTATTTAGAAAGCCTCTTTTGTTTCTTAAATATTTTATTGTATTTTCCTGATTGCACTCTAGCTTGATGTGATGGCTTAGGGCTCTAGGCTCTTCAGCTTTTCTTGTAATCTTTCTCATTTTTCCATTCATAATATAAGAAATAGACAGATCAGAGGATCTGTGTTTTTGGGTGCATATTTGAATATCTAAGTTAGTATCAGAGCAAGGTCGATCCCGCTCTGCCGTCCGCCGTCACCCACCGCCGTTTGCTGCCGTCCACCGGCAACCTATTACTCCGACGAACCTAGGGTTTGGTGCACCTCGTCAAGCGTGACCTAACCCCGTCATCTCAGGCTTTGTCAAGCACATACTGCATATTGTTGCGCTGCTGTCTGTTCGTCGAAAATTCCTCACTCCGCCACCGTCTTGTTCATCGGAGCCTCTTGAGCCTATTTTTGGACTCAATTTTGTGATTTGACCACCATTTAAGGTGTGGGTCTGCGTTTCCCTTCTGTTGCTCTTCTCTCTCTAATCCCTGTTGCACGACCCATTTTCTTATGGCATCTCTAGGTCCTATTTTGCCTATTTCTGGCACTCCGACCATAACCACAGAGAAACTCAATGAAAAAATTATTTATCATGGGCTGCCTTTGTGGAACTATGGTTCCTTCGTCAAGGGTACCACGATCACTTAGAAATGGAAGACACACAGGGTTCAGATGAAAGTCGGGCTAAATGGAAGAAGCTTGATTTTCAACTATTTGCAGTGTTGTGGCGGTCGGTTGAGCCAAATATTTTGGGGACACTTAGAGACTTCAAAACTTACTGTTCTTTTTGGAAAAAGACTCAATATTTATGCAAATGATATTCAGCGGTTGTACGATGCTACTCAAAAAAATAGCATCCTTGAAACAAATTAATTATGAAATGACGTCTCACATTGCCGAAGCCCAAGCTGCTGTAGAAGAACTAAAAATGTTCCTAACAGATGATTCATTAGATGGAATAAATAAGAAACTTGATAGGCTATATATGGTGCTGATCCTGAGAACATTGCACCCAGATTTCAATCATGTTCGTGACCAGATTCTGACTGGCCACGAGATTCCTTCAATGGACAGCCTAATAGTTAGACTTCTTCATGTCCCTACAGAAGAGAAGAATGAAAACTATGGTGGAACTGTTGAAGCTTTTGCAATGGTTTCTAGTCGGGGTAGAGGTGGTCGTGGAAATCGAGGAGGAAGAGGAGGTAGAAATAATTGTCCTCAATGTTCATACTGTAAGAGGATGGGTCATACCCAAGAGAATTGCTATTCTCTTCATGGTTTTCCAAAGAAGATAGCAAATCTATCCAAGTCTGAGAAATTAGGAAAATCTAATATGAAGATCCCTGAAGATGACTATCAAGAATATCTTCAATGGAAGTCTATGAATCGAGCTCAATCTTCCTCTACCGCTACTGTTTCTACAACTTGTGTTTCTCATTCAACTGCAAATCAAAGTCCATGGATCATTGATTTAGGAGCCTCTGATCACATAACCGGTAATAATTCTATGTTTTCTTCCATGTCCCCACTTAAATCACCTCACCTTATTACCTTAGCAGATGGATCTAGAATTGCTCCCAAAGGAATTGGTCAAGTTTCTCTGACTCCCTCATTAAATCTGAACTCTGTTTTGTTTATTCCTAATTGTCCTTTCAACTTAATCTCTTTAAGTAAGTTAACTAAATCTTTAAATTGTTCAGTAACCTTTAATGTTGAATCTTTTGTTATTCAGGAACGTGGTACGGGTCGGAAGATTGGCGCAGGACATGAATCTAGTGGTCTCTACTATTTTGAAACGCAACCACCTGTATCTTGTGTTGTTGTTCTGTCACCCACGCTTTTGCATGATCGTTTGGGTCACCCAAGTCTATCCAAGTTGAAACTTCTGGTTCCTAGTCTTAAAAATTTAGAAGAATTAGGTTGTGAATCATGCCAATTAGGCAAACATGTTAGGCCGTCTTTCCCCAAGCAAACTGATACAAGATGTAACTCGATTTTCACCACCATTCATTTTGATATTTGGGGTCCAAGCCATGTAACATCTTTTGGTTTCAGATATTTTGTAACATTTGTTGATGAATTTTCTCGATGTACTTGGGTATATTTAATGAAAGATCGTTCTTACTTTTGTCTATTTTTATGTCTTTCTTCAATGAGATCAAAAACCAATTTAGGAGAATAATTAAAATTTTTAGACATGACAATGCAAAAGAATATTTCTCTTATGAATTATCTTCTTTCTTATCCTCACATGGTATCTTACATCAGTCTACATGTCCACATACACCCCAGCAAAATGGAATGGCAAAAAGAAAAAATAGGCACCTTGTGGAGACTGCATGCACCATAATGCTCAATGCAAATGTTCCTGTACATCACTGGGGTGATGCAATCCTCACTTCTTGTTTTTTAATAAACAAAATGCCCTCTTCTTCCCTTGAAAATAAAATCCCTTACTCCATTATTTATCCAAAGGAACCCTTGTTTCATGTCTCACCTCGAGTCTTTGGGTGTACATGTTTTGTCCATAATGTCTCTCCTGGTTTGGAAAAACTATCTGCTAGAGCTATTAAGTGTGTTTTCGTAGGCCATTCCCGTCTTCAGAAAGGGTACAGGTGTTACTCCCCAAAGACCAGAAAATTCTACATGTCTGCAGATGTTACCTTCTTTGAACAAACTCCTTTTTTCTCATGCACCACTCATGATTATCTTTCAATACAACAGGTGCTACCAGTTTGTTCTCATGTTTCCATTCCACCTCAAATTTCACTTCATAACCAAGAGGTTACTCAGTCTATTATTCCCGCAACTACTCCTATTCAAACTCCTCCACCTCCTCTTGTCACATATCAACGTCGAACAAGACAAATTGATCCAACATTACCTGAAGAGTCATTGGTTTCATGTCCTTCACCATCAAATGTCCCTACTGCAGATCCTAGTGAGGATAACTCAGGATGGCCTACTGCTCTTCGAAAAGGTATTTAGTCTACTCGAAACCCTCATCCTATTTATAATTTTTTGAGTTATCATCGGTTATCTCCCTTGTATTTCTCTTTTGTCTCTTCTATATCTCCTCTAACCATTCCTAAAAATGTTCATGAGGCTCTTGGTCATCCTGGATGGAGACAAGCCATGACTGCTGAAATGCAAGCTCTTGAGCATAATGGTACATGGGAGCTAATTCCACTTCCTCCTGGGAAACGACCAGTTGGATACAAATGGGTCTATGCTATTAAAGTTGTCCCTGATGGTACAGTTGATCGACTCAAAACCCGATTGGTGGGAAAGGGGTATACTCAGATTTATGGCCTCGACTATCGTGACACTTTCTCTCCTGTGACCAAGCTTCCTACTGTTCGTCTCTTTCTTGCTATGGCAGCTATTCGTCATTGGCCTCTCCACCAATTAGACATTAAAAATTCCTTTCTTCATGGTGAGTTAGAGGAGGAAATTTACATGGAGCAACCTCCTGGATTTGTTGTTCAGGGGGCGTCTGGTTTAGTTTGTAAATTGCGAAGATCTCTTTATGGCCTCAAACAATCTCCTCAAGCTTGGTTTGGAAAATTTAGTCATGTTGTGCAAGACTTTGGGCTTAAAAGAAGTGAAGCAGACCACTCAGTTTTCTATTGTCATACTTCTCCTGGGAGATGTGTTTATTTGATTGTTTATGTGGATGACATAGTGATTACAAGAAATGATGTATCTACAATCTCTCAATTGAAGAAACATTTGTTTATCCATTTTCAGACCAAGAATTTGGGACATCTAAAATATTTTCTTGGTATTGAGGTTGCCCAATCAAAGGAAGGCATTTGATCTCTCAAAGGAAGTATGCTTTGGACATTTTAGAGGAAACAGGCATGATTGATTGTAGACCCATTGATAGTCCTATGGATCATAACCAAAAGTTAATGACTAATCAAGGTGAATCGTTCACAGATCCAGAAAGGTACAGGAGATTGGTTGGGAAACTCATTTATCTCACAATCACAAGACCTAATCTCTCAGTTCATGCAAGCCCCTCATCGATTATTGGAATGTTGTTCTGCATATTCTTAGATATATCAAAAAGGCTCCAGGACAAGGATTATTGTATGAAGACAAAGGAGACAGTAGAATTTCTGGATACTGTGATGCCCAGATGTCCTATAGATAGACGTTCTACTACTGGATATTGTGTATTCCTTGGTGGAAATCTCATTTCTTGGAAGAGTAAGAAACAAAATGTTGTTGCTCGATCTAGTGTTGAAGTTGAATATCGAGCTATGGCCTTGATTACTTGTGAATTTGTATGGATTAAGCAACTCATTCGAGAGTTAAGGTTTTGTGAGGATCATCCAATGAGATTGTATTGTGTTAATCAACCGTTCTTCAAATTGCTTCCAATCCAGTATTTCACGAGAGAACCAAGCACATAGAGGTTGACTATCATTTTGTGAAGGAGAAGTTGCTGTCCAAGGAAATCATTACTGAATTTGTCAATTCTAGTGAACAACTTGCAGATGTTATGACTAAGTCATTAAGGGGGCCTCGAATCCAATTTTCATGTTCCAAGCTCGGTGCATATAATCTATATGCACCAGCTTGAGGGGGAGTGTTAGAATAGCTTATTTAGAAAGCCTCTTTTGTTTCTTAAATATTTTATTGTATTTTCCTGATTGCACTCTAGCTTGATGTGATGGCTTAGGCCTCTAAGCTCTTCAGCTTTTCTTGTAATCTTTCTCATTTTTCCATTCATAATATAATAAATAGATAGATCAGAGGATCTATGTTTTTGGGTGCATATTTGAATATCTAAGTGGAATGTTTCATGGGAATATCTATCATTTTATTCATATCATTCCAGAGAAACTTTTACGAGAATATTTACTTCAAAAGAAAAGTTTTCCCTTCCTTTCTTTTCATTTGTCCAATCTGGTAAAAAAAGCATAATTTAGCCCAAACGTTCATATTCTCTAATGATCATAATTAACATCAATAATTGTATGGCTATACATACAGTTAGAATATATCAAAGAAACAAATTATGCACAGATGTATAACAATCCCTTTTTATTTTCTTCTTTTCTTTTGCTTCCTTTCTTTTATTTTGTGGTAAATAAGAGGTAGGTGGAGTGACTTCGATAAAATTAGTTTCTTGAATCTTCTGAAATAATTAAACATAACAAAATGACAACAAAAATTTTAACATACCTTAAAATGGTGTCAGACAACTGTTTTGACACCACTGGTGATGCTTCAGCAGGCCTGCCGGGCCTAACAATTGGAGAACAAATTGGAGGCATGTGGAAATCAATAGCTGAAATAACAGATATTAACAGGTTAATCTTATGGCATATGTGAGCAGGACACTAAATAAATAACACGAGTGGCACAGCCAGCTATAGCAAACCTAGACAGCCCTCATCTGGTGACTCCAAGGAGGGAGTCATAACTTCCATTTTAATAGCAGTCAACATAGTCTGTACACAGATCAATTAGGAAATGGTTAAATGCATCGCATAATAAAATCAATAACCCAAATTCACGTCAACATTTAACAAAATCGACAAAGGTAGAATGACTAACAGTTGATCCAATCTTCACAAGAGCCGACCCGTTAGCAGAGGCAACAGCACCTAGTCAAGTTAGTTAACAACCTTAGTTCCAAGTGTAAATTACATATTTTGCAAAATGTTAATAAAACAGATTAAAGTAACTAACCAAGAAAAATGCTTGTTTCTCTAGCTTTTCCAAGTGGTCTACCATCAGGGCGTATAGATTCAGCAAGATGACGCTCAAAAAAACGAAGTGGAAAGAGCCGTCTAAAGGCATCTACCTCCATTTCTGATGACAAGTCCTCAGAAGCATTTCGTACTCCCATCTCTTTTCAATGTTCTGTAAACATATAGAAAGCCAAAAGTGTCATAAAATCGATGAAAAAGCAACAAACTAACAATAGCTGCGACAAAATTGAAAATAGCTTCCAGTTCAATTAAACACATCAAAGATCAATTGTATATAAATCACACTGTGTAGCATTTTCTCCTCTGTAATAACCGGTGAATGAGAAAAGTAAAAACATACTAAATAATTTTTTCCATTCTTCTGTTTGGTTGATAGCTTTCTACTTTGAAGAGATGAAAACCTAGATTGTATTTCTTAAACATTTATAAAACACACATAACAGGAGATAAAATAAGACCTCGATAACTCGTACAAAGAGCTAAATGGCATACCCAGTCAGTTTTCCTAGTCTAACGAGCATGCAATATTGCGGAATCATACAACATACAACTTATAAACCTAGTTTCTTTCTTGAAACAAAAGAATCCTAGAAACTAATATAACATAGTCAGAACCCTAACAGCATTTTCGAAATAGATGAAAGAAAAGCTAATGGTAATTGCAATAGACATTGTATCAAACATCTTAAAGGAATAGAGAATCCAAAATTAATGTTAATAATAAAATGAGCCTAAGATAATAATAATAATAATAATAATAATAATAATAATAATAAAATAATAGGAATGAACAAAATATAACAGCAGGTATAGGTTTAACCGACGCCGTAGCTTATCACCTTTGCAAATTGAATTGTTAATTAATCCACTCCTATACATTAAATAGGAATATATATGTTGAGCGAAAACATTTTTAGAAATTTCTTTGTAAGGGAAGTGTTTTTAGGGAGGATTTTTAAGGATTTTTTTTTCGAAGTTCTTATCTATTTTATTATGTATTTATTATATTTTTCTAAATTAAATTTAATAATATTAAAATAAATTATCAATAATTTAAAATAATCTTGCCATGATATAAATTATTTTCATAAATATATAATATAGTTTATATGTTAAAAAAATTTATTTATATAAATATGAATTTTAAATTAAAACATTCATTTATATGTATAATTTATATAAATTTAATATAAATATAATAAATATTTAGCATATGCAATGCACATATTAAAATACTAGTTTTACTAACATGAAAAGACCTTTTAATAACTGTTACAACAACTCTTTTTATCAATCTTGAGGCTTTACAAAATTAAATGAAGATTTTAAATGAAATTCAAATGATGATAATAAGAGCGTTAAAAATGTCAGTTTATTCTCAAAAGATAACTCAAATGGTTTGACACTTATACTTAACCAAGGGCTAGGCATGGAGTCATGACTGGAAATAGTAAAATACTACTTTAACTCTATACCCGTTGGAAATGAATAATATCTCTTTATTAAATAAAAAAAAATGTCATTTGGACGTTTTTAGGCATTTTACTTCATGGGAGAGTTGTTAGGTTTTTTTTTAACTTGTCTATTTCAATTTGTATTTATGATATATTTCTAAATTAAATTTAATAATTAATAATAATTTTATGTCACAATATAAATTATTTTTCACAAATATAAAATATAATTTATATGTTAAAAATATTTATTTATATAAATTTTAAATTATATAATTTACATAGTGAAATATCTAGTATTATTTATTCATATATATAATTTATTATAAATTTTATTTATATATAATAATCATTTAGTATGTGCAATGCACTGACTTAAAATATTAATAAACGTAAGAAAATCTAAATTAAAATTGATCACAAGCTATAACAAATCCACCCTTATACATTAAGAGTACATTAGGCAAAACATTTCAAAAGCTTACTTGACTAGCTTGATCAGGTTATATAAAAGTTAATTGGCCTCTTTTGCTAGTATTATTTAATTAATATTCACTATAAATATAATGCATTAGTACATGAGTTTAAAGGTGATACAAACAGTGTATTTGCTCAAATGCTAATTTCCAAGCAGGCTCAACCCAGAAAACCCACACATGATACCCAGAGTGCAAGTAAAACAGAATCAAATCAAAGTAGATGAAGCTACAAACTTCAACACAAACCCATTCAGAACACGCCGTTTTGAACATACAACCATCAACACACACACATGGGCATGACAAAAACTCATAAAACAACAACGGGTGAAATCAACATTATCCCAAGAACCCACTTTGCGAATGAAAACGAAAGTGAATAAGAAAGAATGGGCACAGCACAAAAAAAATAAAAATAAGAAAAGGGTTTCGCATTAAATTGATAAACAAAGTTGGACACTATTTATGTTGGACGAAAAAAACGGGATAATGGAGTGTGATCTTGCCTGAGGTGAGCAGAGTAAGCCTTGACGAACTCGTGGGGAGAACACGTCAGTCACAGTTCTTCCTGTGGCCAAAAAATTAGGGTTTCTCGTTCACTTGTTAGGGCTTTTGTCGGGAATTTTGGCCCGGCCCAATATTCACTTGGGTCTGGACTCTTCTGAAATAGGTTAAGGCCCAGAACAGAAACTTTGTCTTGCGACTCTAACAGCGAGACAAACCTCGACGGTTTCAAAATCGGAACTCGGAAGCGATTTCCTCGTTGGCGAAGTTTGAATACGCATTTGTTGACGTACATAACAAAGTGGGTTCTGTTGGAGAGTGATGCGAGTAACAAAGCGAAGATGGCATTGGTATCTGAGGAATAAGGACGGTGAAGCTCACGCGTCGAGGCTTTTTCATTCCTTTTCCGCTTAACTCTCTTCTTCTCCGCGATGGATCGAAAATACAATCCTACGTGAATGACGATTGACCGAGTGGACCTTCAAGGCCCAACAATAAGCCCAGTATTCAACATGTATTTATTTGTAATCCATTGCGACCCAGTATTATTGTCCACTATCTTATTTTCGTTTTAAGAATTAAAATTGTCAAAGATTTCAGTAAACAAATTTTATAAATATCTGTAAATATTAATAAATATTTATATTTTTTAAAAGAATTAAAAAAAAAGTGTTACAAATAAATTTAAACTTATATTTAATACTAATTTTGTAAGATATGACTTAGAAAGAGAGTTGTTTCTTTCTTTTCCTTTTTCTTCTCCCTTTCATTTTCACAGTTGATCACTAGAAGGGGTGAGAAAATCCGAGTTCCAGGGATGGGGAACTTCAAGTGCAAGATTGTCTTCTCCTTCTCCTCTTCTACTTTGGAGTTCTCCGTTCTTCTCTTCTTTTTCCTCGGGGAGCTTAGAATCAAGGTAAGGGAAGCTAGAAATCTTTGATTTTGATGATTTGTTGGGTTGTTGATTGAATTAAGAACTTAAAATCAATATGATTTTTGAAAATTGTAGCGTTGGGGATGGATTTGAAGTTGTTTGCATGTGGAAACCAAAATCTTGATGTTCTTGATGATCTCGTTGAGGTTTTGATGCATACATGTTAAAATTTCTATGGTTTATGGGTTGCCTTAACAAATCTAGTAGAGATTATGAGTGTAAATCATGTTTAGGAAGAAAATTGGTGAAATGTAAGTGAGGAACGAAGAAGGAAAGCCATGAAAGTGTAGAAAATTCTGCACTCATAGTTGCAGCACTAGTGGAGTGCTACCACTGTGAGAGAAAACAAGGTGGTAGAGATCCAGCACTGTAGCGCTAAGTTGAACGCTGCAATCCTGGGAGAAAATGAAGCTGGTAGAAATCCAACACTAGAGCACTGAATTGATTGTTGCAGCGTTGATGGTAAATGACTGAATTTGGTCTTGATATCTTCACAAAAGTTATAGCCTTGGATGTTAGCTTTCTAATGGCATTGAAATCACCTAAAAATGAGGTCTATAACTCCAGTTATGACCTTTTTAGTGAGTAAAGGTCAAGATGTCAATATTTAGGCAAACTATTGCAATTTTTACAATTTTTAACATGGTAGATGAGGGAATTAGGACCTGAGTTCTTAATGAAAGTTATAGAAAATCTTCTTGTCTTTCATGTGAGATGAGGATGAGCATGATAGGAGTAATAGAACTCCCTAGGCATCATTTTATGTGAAGGTTCTCGATGTGGGATAAGTGATTTTGATAAGTTGTATGTTGATACATGTTGTATGATGGGTGAATTTGGTGAACATGAATAGAATACTTGTGTCTATTGCATGTTGTGGGATATAGGATGATGATAATAAGCTTTGGTATGCTATCTTTGTATACTTGAAATGATAATGAGAATTGGTATGTTATCTTTGTGTACTTAAAATGATAATTAGCATTTATATGTTATCTTTGTGTACTTGAAATGATAATGAGCATTGGTATGTTATCTTTGTGTACTTGAAATAGTGATGAACATTGGTATGCTCTATATGATTGATATGCTATGTTGAATGAATTGTGGAACATTAATATGATATTATTGTATAAATTGTTAAGCATTTGTATACTATTCTTGGTCGAGGTGTTAAGCATTAGTATGTTATACATGATTGATGTTATTGATCTATATATGCATTGATTGTATGTGATGTATATATAGTAGATGTATGGTGAGGTGTAGATGTTGAAAATGCGGTGTGGCATTAAAGCATGATGGCTAACTTAGAATTTGAGGAGAGAAAATTATTTTGAAAACTAAAGATCTCACATATGGTATCTTGGAGTGGTGCTTAGGTAGGTCACTATTTAGAAAACCCTCATTGAGTAGGTGTGTCTCTTAAAGTAAGTTTTGAGGTGTGTTGAGTCTCTTCCAAGTCCTTAGTTAGTGTTTGTGTAAGGTAGAAGATCGAGGGTTACAATCCTTAACCAAGTACCTAAAAAGGTTGTGTGGTTTGGAATCGGACTTTCCTAATGTAAGTGATGAGACCCAAGAAACTAGAGGAGGGATTAGTATCCCATTTTATTGTGATCGAATCGATGCTTCAGACGTGAAAATGATTAGGTTGGTTCAGTAGGGTGGAAATCACTTAAACTGCTCATGTTGTTAGGAGATCTCCGTAGGTGAATGCATGACGATACATTGGTCCATATGTTTGCATATGATGTATGTTGAGGTGTATTCATGTGCATTCTTGATGTTTTGTGGGACATGAATGGATGAGATATATGTTTGCTTTGGGTGTGTTAGCACTACTACAAGACACGTTATTTACATTGGTTCTTTAACACTATTTACATCGGTTCTAAAACCGATGTAGAATGGAGTGACTTAGTAAATGCAATCCATTTTACATCGGTTTAAAAACCGATGTAAATTTGTACATCATTTTACATCGGTTCTTCCCACAACTGATGTAAAATGATGTACAAATTCTACATCAGTTTTTTGCATAACCAGACCAGACCAAACCAGACCAAAACTAGACTGAACCAAATCAGATAAGACCAGACCGAACCGGTCCAGACTAAACCAAAACGTACTGAGCCATTGAGAATACTATCAAAAGTGTCCTGAATGGGAAACTATGATTCAATTCCCTTGTCAATGAACAACAAGTAAAAGCATCAAAAGATAATAACCAGGAATAAATAGTAATTCCTCTTCACACCATTCCTTAAGTATAGCTTTTGTTCCTTTAATCCAGCTAAATTGTTAAAGAGAATGACACTAGAAATCAATGACTAATTTTCCAAACATCTAAATTAAGAATCTGCAGCCAAATCATTATAGAGAAGATCAATGAATCCATTAATGAATATCAGGAAAAAAAAAAAAAAAAAAAAAAAAAAAAAAGCAACTACATTACTCTCTTGTTCAAACCATTGAGCAATCATCATTGCAACATCATCAAGAAAATACTGATAGTACTAATTTAGAAAAATAGGAGAGAAAAATGGAACCCAATTAAAACAAATCAAAGTTACAAGTTGCAAGATTCAAGGAAGTACGTGGTTCTACAAGAGCATGACACAAAATAACATACATAAGCCAATTAGAACATGAAACTAGGCAATCTTTAAAAGGACCCTTGAAGGTAAACTTATTTGAGAGCCTGCTATGACAATATCAGTAGATTCTTTGTCTCATATCATAAGCATAAACATCTTCAATATCATAAAAGAATCATATGAATGTATACTTGCTTTGTAAGTTTTAGTGCCACAAATATTTTGACATATAAGGAGATAATCAGATAAAACGAATAGAAAGCTGCGTGTATTAAATAATACAAATCCCATACGTCTATACATGTAACATGCCTGGAAAGTAGTTATAGATATCCTTAATATAGCAACCAATTGCTAAATATCACACCAGTTTAAAAATCGACATACTACAAAATTAAAAGGCATATTATATTTTAAGTTAAACATTTTGCTTTTTACATTTATGTCAAACAAACAGATTACCTAGCAAGTTTTGCTTCCTTAAAAATGGCCAGTTGCTGGGAGAAAAATGATTTGCAAGAACTGCACCCACAAGTAAGTGTGAAAACTGAAAAGCAATCCATTAGTATATGTAAAATGAATGCAGTTTATCAAACAAAGATAAGTTAGTAATTCTATTTTTGCTTCCTATTTTCTCTCTTAAAAATGTATCTGAAAAAAGACTACCCAAACAGTATCAAATGAAAAACAATGTAAATATTAGAAAATAAACAGTTGATCTATGAATTGCTGGTTGCAGAATGGCTTTAAATTTATTGTTGTCTGGCATGCTTAATAGTTAGTAATTTGAGCATTAACATTTTTATCTTATGCTACTTACTGCTTCCCTCATTTCCTCCCAATATTGTAGGCAAAAAGATTAGACATAAAGACAACGAATGGATCCCGTGTTACGCCAAAAACTGCCGGCATTGAGTCAACGTAAAAAAAATTGAGTCAACATTCCAATGCCAAATTAACTATAAATTCCACATGAAATAGATAGATGAGAAAACCTACTGCAAATGCAATGTCACTAAGCTCGATAACAGCTACAGTAAGAAGCAAAGGGGTGGCCTGCCCAAAATGTTTGATCTCTGTTAGAAATCAAGTTGAAATTAATTTAATTATAAAAAAAAATTATTGAAAAAGAAATAATAATGATAATAAAATAAACAGTTCAATGCATTCATGCTGGGAAAAGATAAAAATTGATCAAAATAACAAAACAGTATAAATTGAATCAGTTCACTTCAAACAATGGCATGCCAAGTAAAATGTTTATACCAACAATATATTTTGCATCCGGCTTATACAAGAAGGAAGCTACAATAGGATATACCTATATCCACAATTCTATAACAGAATACTAATGAAATCAAACTACTACTGAATATATTCTGTAACTATGATTGTACATATTCTGATCTGCACTGAGATTCTTCAACTTGCATGAGTTGTAAATCAATTACACCCTCATATTAGAAACAGAGTAAACTTTCAACGTTCTAGGAAGATAGTAATGTAGAAATGTATTGTTATTTGTTAATATAGAACATAAAAGATGAAGAGTATCCTGCTAATAGTAACGTAGAAATATGATCATCCAACTGGCGGTCTCACAATTCCATGCCAGGAGGATGAGTTTTTGAACGTCACCTCTTTCTTGAATGATTTGTAGATCATGCTAATAGATATTAAGATAGATTAGATGAGGATATTTTTACAGAACGCACTTTCTTCCATTGTAAAGATTTTTCATTTTGTTATCTTGTTGAATTCCATTTAGAAGTTTAAACCTGTTGCTGAATCAGGATGCAAATAAGACATTTTTTAAACACATTTTCCTTTTTCAAATCTCAATATTATTTCTTATATGTACAACAATATAATTATCTTATTTCAGCCCATATATATTAGATTATTATTTTGTTATCTTGTTGAATTCCATTTAGAAGTTTAAACCTGTTGCTGAATCAGGAAGCAACATAAGACATTTTTTAAACACATTTCCCTTTTTCAAATCTCAATATTATTTCTTATATGTACAACAATATAATTATTTTTTTTCAGCCCTTATATATTAGATCCTTAATTTTCAGTTGTTAAGATCCTTAATTTTGTTTAAGTGGTTGTCACTGGTCTCAACAGCTTGGGAAACAGCATTAATATCTGTTTCCTTTTCCACTTTTAGATATTCTTTTAATTCTGAAAAATGAAGTCTGCAAGATTTTCTCAAAATTACAAGAGTTCTAAGAACAGCTTTAAAAAACTGGGGTAATGGGGTATGACATGTTGGAGAGTAACTACTTAGAGATTAAGGGACAAGTCCAACTTCTGCAACTTCTCTTACTTAGACTTCAAATGTGTAATGCTACCAAAGAAATAACCTCCAAAACCTTTTGTCACCAACAACCTTGTTGAAAACTTGCCTAACTTTGGAACACTATTAGCCAAGGATGATTCAGTTTCTGCCCCCACACAAAAATTCCCTATTGCCGGTTGTGAATCCAAAGGCTGCCTCTGACATCCATTGGAACAGCACAGCCCAAAAAGGGATGTTTGAAAAGAAGGTTTGTTAATCTCAAATAAACTTGTCCACACTTTTCAATTTATTTTAAAAGATATCTGCAAGTTTCTTTTGAAGTATTAAACTTATATCACTTTAATCCCTTTAGAGTTATTTATTATATTCTTAGCAGAACATGGATTTAGACTGAACTTAATTCTACAAAACCATGAATATGAGTGACAACTAATAGACCAATTAACTTAATCCTATAAGACCGTGAATGTGAGTCACAACTAATAGACCAACTATTTAAATAGAAAACTACAAATACAAATCCTGTGTAGCAACTAATCTTCTATTTAAACAAAGTGGAAAAGAAAAACTGTAAAAGAAAGTCCAAACCACTAAATTATTAAAGCTTCATAAACTAATTATTTCAAAAGCTTAAACTAAATACATAAAGGAAAATCTTTCACACAAATTAATATAATTGAGGAGAATTTGATTAGAGCTCATTAAGTATGGGTTTTCATAATAAGAGAGATTAAGAATTCTCACTATTTAATTTATTTCTAAATACATGAACCCAATTCATTCACGCAAAATCTTTCACTCAAACTTTTTTCATCAAAAAGGTTCTATAT
Source organism: Cajanus cajan (assembly GCF_000230855.2). Lineage (NCBI taxonomy): Eukaryota > Viridiplantae > Streptophyta > Magnoliopsida > Fabales > Fabaceae > Cajanus > Cajanus cajan. The sequence goes on from NC_138525.1 coordinate 14,530,803, forward strand.
ATAGAGCTCCCCAATTTGAAATATTTTACTTTCACGCAAGTAACAGGGTATAATGAGCAATTGATATTTCACAGTTAATCAAGGATGCATTTTTATATTCATACCATGCATAAACATCATCAATCAATAAGCTGTCTTATTTTTCTAAACGGTAGTAATAGACAACCAAAAACAATTAATGGCCTTTTTTCAAGATGTAATCGTTCGAGGTCTTCTGTTTCTGTAATCATTCTTCAGAGTTCAAATGAACCCTGTACACATACAAACAAGCAACCAAAGATTTGAATTGCCTTAAAGCCATGCAAGAGGAATATGCTGCCCTCATTGCAAATTACACTTGGACATTGGTGTCACCACTTCCCAATGTCGATGTAGCACTAGGCCCTACATCCATGTTTCAAACTACTGATGTGGATAGTGTGTTCATGATTCGGACTCAATTTACGAAATAACAATTTAATATATATATATATATATATATATATATAAATAAGAAAATATATTGAAGGGTCAGAATGTGGTGTACTTTAAAGATAAATGCAGATGATCAACCATGCTTTTAAATTGTAGTTTGCAACTTTTTTAACTTTAAAGTATCCACAATGACATTGCACATTTTCTCATAATTTTCTGTCATTTCAACAATTGTTAACTGCTGCAACTACAACCTTAATTTAAAACCATGCTTTGAATTAAATTAACCATAGACAAGAAGTACATGTGGAAATGCTTAAAGCAAGTTTGGTTGCTCAGGGATTTTCATTAAAATATGAAACTTTTACCAGACTTTCTCACCTGTCGTTTGACCAAACTTTCTTAGAGATTCAGAATTAATAATGGTGACTTACCAGTAATGTTATCAAATCATGAGGATTGGGATCTCTTTGCCATCGTGAGAAGTTGCAAAACTGCAACCTTTATTAAATTATCACTATGAAACCCTGATACGATTTTGAGTCTCAATGTGAGAAATGATTAATAAAAAAAAAAAAGAAACATTATTGATTCCAATCATCACTATCGTAAAATCAGAAGTTTGAAAGCGGAAGAGAACATACCCGCCGGAGTTAGGGTTTTCGATGATGATGCTTTTCACGAACTGAGAAGATTCTGGGTGCTTACGATTAACGTTCTTGCAGAATCAGAATCAGAAAAACAAAAGGGCTTTGGAGAACGATGGGAAGCAAAGGGCTTTCTTCAGAGACGATGAAGGCGTTCTTTAGCAATGCCGCGCGCGAGGCTTTCTTTGGTGGTGGCACACGCAATTGAGGGAAAGCTATTGGGTTCTACATCGGTAAGTTAACTGATGTAGATATATTTAAGCTTTTTCTCTTATTTACGAAATTGTCACCTACTTTTAGAACTACATCGGTCCTTCAATAAACCGAGAATACTTAATATTTTTCTTTAAAATTTTTAAATAATTACAAAATTACATTGCATTTTATTTTTATATCAGTTATACTAAAATCGATGTAAAATTAGCGATGTTAATGAATCCTTTTCTAGTAGTGTAGCTTTCATGTATGATATATGGGTGATATTGTATATTATAAATTTGTTTTCTATATGTACATGTTTTCAAACTCTAGCTTACCTTTTCTGTTTCTATGGTAGTTTAGACTACGATAATCATACATTGTATAGGAGCAGATTAGGTCCAGGCTTTAAGGAGCTGTTATGGACAAATGTTGTGATCTTTTTTGATGACGATGCTACTGATGTGCCTTGTATAGGTGTGTTTGACTAACAATAGGACATAGGATTATTTAGGATGATTGTATACATGTATATATCCCATTTATATCAATTTGGTTATTTTACTTATATACTCACATTATATATATGTATGTTATGTTCCTTCCCTTAATTATATACATTTTAGTAATTTAGTTTCGCTGCTAGTAGTAATAATTTTACAATGTTACAACCATGGTGGGTTGTTACAAATTTTATTAAAAACAATTAATGTAAATTTTTAAATTTATATTTAACGTTAATTTTGTTGAAATATTAAAAATAATATAAAAAAATGCAAATAAATATATAAATATTTAAATAATTTTATTTAACAAATATTCGTCAATATAAATATTGTCATACCAGTATTGCATCATCACATTTACAAATAGATAGAAAAATACTCATAATTATTATTTATGAATATTCTTTTTTATAAAAGTTAAAAATGTTTAACATCACTATGATAGAGACATCTCAATAATGTTGAGATCCTAAAGTCTATTAATCATTTATTGTACATTCAAATATATAAAATTAAAAGTGTAAAAATAACAAAACAAACGAAGAAACTAAACCAAAACTCATAAAAAAGAATTACCAATTACAAATATTTATTTATTATTTGTGATAGATGTTATTAGTGGATACGAACTTTTTTTTGTCTTCCCTAATTACATTTATTCTCAATAATTTGTTTGATAACTTTTGTTGCACTTCACATGCGTTTGACGTGAAAGACGTAGCAATCGGTAGCTTGAAAAGGTTGATACAACCAACTACATTGGCATCAGATCATCAGATGGAGCGTAACAGCCCATTTTTAATGAAAAATAATTCAAAAACAATGAGCTGCTCCTAAATATCACCAATAACGTGTAAAAATAAATGTTTGTTTGATAGTTAGATAAAATATAATCAATACAATGTAACATACACCTTTTTCTCATGCTTGACAATTGGAAAAATAATGTTCCTTTGACAATTGGGTATGATATAATTTGGGCTTAGGAAAATAAATTAACAAAATTTCAGTTGATTTCTCGTTTACAAAAAGATTATTTTTGTAAAATAAGTTTATATTTAGGATAATAGTCATGATTTGCAAAAAAAAAAAAACTAAAAATTAAGTTTAATGCATTTAAAAACTTATAATTATTTTTCAACAACTTTTTTTCTCTTAAAGTTAATTTATTATGTAAAAGGTTTTTTTAAACTAAATACACACTCTTAAATACATTTAAATGATTAAAAATAATATTAAATAAGTTTTTAGTTTTAAATATAATAAATAATTGTTTTAAATAAAATTATTAATTATTTACTTAACCGTTATGTATGTATAAGATGAGAATTGAATTAACAAAAAATAAAATAAAAAAATATTAATAAGCTTTGTCTAAGATAGAAATCAAAGTTACAGAAATTTTATTTTTATAATACAAGTTTAATTTAAGTAATATATTATAATTTTTCACGTTAAAATATGGCATGAAATATTCATTCTAAAGTAATTCTTCATAAACTATTATAATTATCACACTTTTATAAATTTTACTTTAATAATTATTTACGGGATGCTATCTATTTATTTCAAGAGTAACTCTTAATAAAATTATTTTATTTAATAACTCATAATTTATATTAAATTTTAATAATTTAATTATTAAATTAACAATTCACAAAAAATAGATGAAATAAATAACCTTTTTTCTTATTGATCGAATTTTTTTAAAATTATTTCTTGAGTAAATTGATTCCTTCATATTATTTATAAATAACCTTTTTTCTTATCATAAGTACATTTATTTTATATTTATTATTTTTTCTTTTACAATAATACACTCTTTGTTAAATTTAAAAAATAAAATTGTACAAAAATCTAGACAATATCATTTTATGTGAATTTTTACCTATTTTGAAATTTTAAAAAAATTACAAAAATAAAATTCCCACCAATTTATTTACGCATGTAAATTTGTTCACTGTACCCCTCCGGAATTCGGTCCCCCGGATCTGAATTCTGTGAGGGGTGTTTTTTTTTCTTCCTTTTCTGTGTTTTTTGTTTTCTATTATATATATATATATTAATTGAATAATATATAAATTAATATAAATGTATATATATATATTAATTTATATTAATTGAATAATATTTAATTTATATTAATTTATATATTATTCAATTAATATATATATATATATCTATTATATTTTAATAATTTATAATTTTATAATTTAATAATTTGTAAATATAATAAATTAAAGTTTTAATAATTTATAATTTTAGAAAGTTTATATTTATAATAAGTTATAATTTGAAGAAGTTAGAATTTGAATAAATTGAAATTTTAATAAGTTTATATTTATAGTAAGTTATAATTTGAACAAGTTAGAATTTTAGGGTTTAGGATCACGAATGATTTATGAAATCATTCGCGAAATTATTAAGGCTGATCTATCCACACCCATCTCAACCATCATAGCCCACTTCAAGTCTACGATGGATTATATAATTAGCTACAAAAAATGATGGTTGAGGAAGCAACATGCCATTGAAAATATCTTTGGAAATTGGGAGGATTCATAGCACAAGTTACCAGGTATGTTGCAAACCATGCAAATGTATGTTCCGAGCTTCATCTGAAAATTAAATACGCAATTGACATACAAAGGTAGCTTATTAGACGAGGGGAGTGTTTTCTTCAAAAGGTTATTTTGGACCTTCAAACCATGCATTGATGGTTTTGCCTTCTACAAACCAATTGTTCAAGTGACCATGGAACATTTTATATGAAAAATACAAAGGGACGTTGTTGGTGGCTGTTGCGCAAGACGGACACAAAACATAATTCCCATTACGTTTGCTATTGTTGAAGGTGAAGCGATGCATGGTTCTTTTTCCTCAAAAACTTAAGACAGTATGTAACACCACAAGATGGGTTGTGCCTCATTTTGGATCGTTACAAGGATATTAAAAGTGCATACTCCAAAAATTGAAGTGGTTGGACAGAAAATAATTTTGTCCATGTCTATTACATTAGACACATTGCACAGAACTTCATGCGACGATTCAAAAAGGTAACACTAAAGAAGAATGTCGTCAACATGGGTATTTTTTTTTTGTACTCTATATTATCATTAATATTTTTTAAACTTTCTTACTTGATTTTCATAATTTAATTAATATTTTTTTTGCAACATATGGGATGACTAAACCTATAGTCTTTTACTATTACAATATAGTAAGAGATAATAATGTTGAAGCATTACAATGGTTGGACAACATCCCAAGGAAAAAATGAACACTGACATGAGACAATCGACAACGTTGGGACACATGACAACAAACTTAATAGAGTCAATTAATTCAATCTTGAAGAAAACAAGAAACCTGCCAATTTGTTTCATAGTAATGGTGACATACACCCATTGCAACAAGTTCTTCGTTGAGAAAGGTAGGGAGGTGGATGCAATGATTAATGATTAATGTTGGACATGTCTATTCGGAGATTGCAACTAAAACTATTCAAGATGCACAATCAAAGGCGAACACTCATAGAATCATCACTTTTGACAGAATAAGCACTAGATTTTTAGTGGAAGAAATGTAACATCCGGGAGAAGATCCTAGATGAAATGTGGTGTGATTGTGGCAAGTTCCAGAAAGTTCATATCCCTTACTCGCATGTACTTGCTTCATGCTCACATGCACGCCACAACTTTGAAAGTTATATATCTGCCATCTATACCTTATAACAAGTTTCAAAGGTATACGAAGGACTAGGAATGACAAATAAACTCGTACCCGTGGGTAATACCCGAACTCGTCCCGACTTTGACGGGGAATACCCGATTTGACCTGGTACGGGTATGGTACGGGTAAAACCTGTTAATTAAACCGAGTACGGGTACGGGTATGGGTATATACATACCCGCCCCGTACCCGTACCCATGCCCGATTTAATTATATTAACAAAAATTAATATTTTATTATGTGTAATTATTTATTATAATGTGAAATATTTATAATTGTGTAATTATTAAGAAATCTCTTGATTAAAATATGATATAAAGAAATAATCTAATTATAATTATAATATAATAGAAAAATAATTTAAAAATATTATATATTTTTTTTGCAAAAAAAAAATAATTTTTTACGGGTATGGGTATACCCGATACTCGACGGGGACGGGGATGAGAATGAAAACCACATACCCGAAGGGTACGGGTACGGGTACGAGGATGAGTTTGTGTCGCGGGGACGAGGATGAGTATCATAAAACCCGTACCTGACCCGCCCCGTTGCTATCCCTACGAAGGACAGTTCGAAGAAATACGAAGATTATTGGCCAACTTACACTGACTCAACTTTGTGGCCAAATCTGAAATTAAAGAGAACTTTCAAGGGTTGGTCAAAGTCCAACAGGATTAGAACAGAGATGGACATTAAAGAACAACATAATCGTGTAAAAAATTGTTCTTATTGTCACACCCCTGGTCACACTAGGAAAACATGTCCAAATATTGGTCATGTATTTAGTTTTCGCCACCATTAATTTTTGTTGTTGTAATGGGTTTTAAGTTTGATAAATGTCATTGTTTCATTTTATAAATGTCATTACAACTTCTAAAAATTTTACTATTCCTCAATTATTTACATTCGGTATACATTTTAAATTAAAAATAATTTTGAATTTTAATAAATAAATATATTTAATATTAACTAACTTATTAAATTTTATCAATGCTATTAAAAAGAATCAATTATATAAACATAAAATTATTTTCATTTTTATTTAACTTATATAAATAATATTTATCATCTTCTAACTTATTAAAATTTACAAAAAAATATATTTTTTCATCTTCTAACTTATTAAAATATTATTTTTTATCTTCTAATATTTAACTTATACAAATAATATAGAGAAAATACATAATTATTTATTATTTAAGTTAAACATTTATAGATTATTTAATTAAAATATTTATATTTATATTTATATATATATAACAAAAAATAAAAAAAATGCAGGAAAAAAACAAAACAAAACAAAAATCCTGCATGGATTTTGAATCCTAGGGGGCTAAAGTCCATGGGATACAGTGAGGAGGTTTATATGCGTAAATAAATTGAGCAGGATTTTAATTTTGTAATTTTTTTTAAATTTCAAGACAATAAAAAACTTCCATTTTATATCTCTACTTCTCTATCAAATCATTTATTAATGATGGACATAAATAGATATACAAATTATATTATATAAATAATTGTACATATATTATTACTTATTTTAAAAATACAATCTGATATCATCTATATTTTTAATTCAATGTTATCCTAGAACACACAACTAATGTACTATTAATATCTAGAATTATAAGTATCCAATTGATTTTTGACAATTGATTTAAATTTCTTCGTTGTTCTTATACGCTTGTAGCCTGTAGGTGCCTCAACATCTTGAATTCATCACCTACTCATTTGTCTCAAGTTTGATCATTGTTTTGTTTTTTAGTGTGACTTGTATTAATTTATGTGCATCGCATTAAGGTCAAACTTCTTGTTACTAGCGCATCCTTAACACTCTCATCACTCATGCCTCTATCTCTTTGTTTCCATCTTTATTTATTTATTTATTTTGATACAAATCTTATTTGATTGCTGAATCTTGCATTATAGCTTTGAAATGTTTTGTTTTATTGGGCGTTAATGCCAGATACTAATAGTACCATGAATTACTAGTTACAAGAATGCTTTCGCAAGGAAACTTGGGTGGTGCGAGCTGTCTGATGATATACTGTAATTATGGATCTTTCAAAGATAATTTTCATTTTTAAGCTAAATTGGGTGACTTCATTCTTTTACAATTGGGCCAATTAATGATGCCCAGTTTTTCTCTTTTGATGGTTTCAAAAGTTTTTCTCTTTGAAAGAAGAGTCTTTGAAATGTGGTAGATGTGAAACAATCTTGGCTTTGAATGTTGTTTTATCATCTATCTATTTGTCATTTGTAATTATAATTTTTTAATTTCTGTCGAGCATGTGAAACAATTGTTATGAAGTTGTTTTTGTTGAACTCTTTTTAAAAATAATAATATTTTATTAAGTAATTTATTTTACAATAATTCTTTTTAGTATTTAATAATTTGTTTTATTTTAATATAAATGTTTACAATTACATATATAACTTTTGACATAACAGTAAATAATAATAAAATTTGTCAACACCCTTTCTCATGATCACAAATCCCGTCGGAGTTTGCATTCGCCTTCAACATGCTATCGGAACTCCACCACATACTCCTTGACATCAATTGAGTATCCCATAACACACTCTTCACACTCACAGGGAGCATGCATGTGACCTTCTATTCCTCCAACAACCATCGCCACCATAGGGACGAGGAGGATAGTGATGGGTTTGTTATTCCAAATCAAAAGAAAACAAAATCCATATTTATTAGGATTAACACTTTAATATGTTATATTATCTATTCGGTCAATATTTTATCTAGTTAGTTTAGTTAATGTTTTCGGTTATCTTCTTAAATATTTTGTATTTTAAGCTAATTCTAACTTTTGTATTTAATCATAATAATTGTATATTCGGGCTTGAGTTGATTAATAATAGATGGAATTTTTCTTTCTATGATTTCTATGAAGTCAAAATGTTAATATGGTATCATCATCCTCAAGATCCATAGCTTCTGCATTCCTTTGATTTCATTGATTTTTTTTTTCATCTATTTTTTTTATCGACCATGGCGAAATCTAATAAAAATTCTGACCAAAACTAACTTTCTGATCACCTTATTAACCCAAGCAATCTTTACTTTCTTCATCTTGAAGAAAATCCAACTCTTGTTCTCGTCACATCATTACTTTCTGATAATAAATTTCAACAATGCAAACATGATATGCTCATGGCTTTGGAGACAGAGAACAAGGAACACTTCATTTTTGGCAAGATTTCATGTCCAGATTCATCAGATCCTTTGCATAAGGCATGGCGTCGCTGCAATAAGATGGTAATGTCTTGGTTAACGCACTCTATGACCTCTGATATAAAGCAATCCGTCATGTGGATGGATATTACTGCTGAGATTTGGAAAGATCTTTGTGATCGTTTCACTCATCGCGATAAATTCAAAATTACTGATCTTCAAGAAGAGGTACAACAACTCAAACAAGGTGATCTCACTGTGTCTCAATACTATACCCGTTTACGAATTCTTTGGAAGGAATTATCCATGTATCATACGAGTTTGGTGTGTAAGTGTTTTGTTACATGCTTTTGTGATCTTATTGCCAAGATTCAAAAAGAACGTGATGATGATTGTGTTATCAAATTTCTACGAGGTCTTAATGGTGAATTTGCTCAAGTTAGATCTCAAGTGATGTTAATGGAACCTATGCCTGATATGGTTCACACTTTTTCCTTGGTACTTCAATAAGAACGTGAGTTTGGTGGATCAAATTCTTAGGAGTCTGTAGCTTTAGAACAATGAATGCTAATTCAACCAAGAACACTTTCTCGAATAGAGGTGGTTTCACTAATACTCGTGGTGGTGGCAGATTTGGTAGAGGAAATGGTAAAACCACAAAATTTTGTACTAACTGCAGAAAAATAAATCACAACATAGATACATGTTTTCATATATATGGATTTCCTCTTGGTTACAAAAACAACAAGTTGCCTTCTAATTCCACAAAATTTTCTACTAACAATGCTGAAAATGGATCCATAAGTGTTCAAAATACTTCTATATTGGAGGAGACTAAATCTCATAATAAATTTTGTTTCTCTCGAGGTTAATACCAGGCTTTTTTAGCTCTTCTTCAACAACCCCCAACCAATAACTCTTTTGTAAACAGTGCTTATCAAAGCATTGATAACCCTCTAGGTAGTACTTCTTTTCAACCTAGATGGATATTGGATAGTGGTGTCACATACCATATTTTCCCTTCTAAAGCTTGTTTTAATACTCTTACACCTATTAAACATATATCCATTAGACTACCTACTGATCAATCAATTCTTGCTAGCTTTACAGACACTATTCATCTTAATAACTTGGTTCTCTACAATGTTTTATATGTACCTGATTTAATCGTGCATCTGATTTCAATTCCAAAACTTGTTGCCAACAATGATTGCATTGTGGTATTTTTTTCAAAATAATTATGTTATTGAGCAGATACCTACCTTCAAGAGGACTGGAATGGCTAAGAAGAATCACATATTGTTTCAGCTCTTGGAACAAAATGAATTGTCCACTTCTTCTGTTAAAATAATAGATTGTAATTTTGTTTCGTACAATTATGATAATAAACACATTATTGATAGTGATTTTGTATGGCATACTAAATTGGGTCACCCCTCTAATAAAATTCTTCAAATCATTTCTTCTCATTATACTGATGTTTTTTTTCATAAAGTTGATGCTTGTGACACTTGTTCTTTTGCTAAGAAAAAGAAATTATCTTTTCCTATAAGTATGACTAAATCTCAACATTTTTTTGAGTTTATTCATGTTGATATATGGGGTTCGTTAAATTTTCAATTTATTGAAGGTTACAAATACTTTTTTAACTATAGTAGATGATTATAGTCGTTTCACATGGATTCATCTTATGAAAAATAAAATTATTAGTAGTATTTTACAAAATTTTATCATTCTCACTGAAAATCAGTTTTCATGCAAATTAAAGAAGCTTAGATCTGAAAATGGCAAAAAGTTTATTCTTAAAAAAAATTTTACTGCTATAGGAATTCTTCATGAAACAAGTTGTGATGAGACCCCTCAACAAAATGGAATTGTTAAGAGGAAACATCAACATATCTTGAATGTCTGTAGATCACTTCTTTTTAGTCCAAAACTCCTAAGTCATTTTGGTCATTTGCCATGAAACATGTTATGCATATTATAAATAGATTACTAACTCCTTTCCTTAACAATAAATCTCCATTTGAAATGATCTTCAATCAAAAGCCAAATTTGCATGATTTAAAAGTATTTGGTTGTCTTGCTTATGCCTCTATTTTATCTGAAGGAAGAAAGAAGTTAGCACCTAAAGCACATAAATGTATTTTTCTTGGTTTTAAAGAGGGTACTAAAGGATTTGTTCTTTTTAATTTGCACTCAAAGTCTTAGTGTCAAGAAATGTTGTTTTCCATCAAACAATTTTTTCATACATCAATGTTTTTGATGATCAACCTAATTTTAATGTTGTACCCATCAGTAATGATAATATTTTTCATCCATATGATTTTTTTTCCATCTTATAGTGATTATTTAACTAATGGTCCCAATTCTACTGAAAATAATCATAATAATTTAGAAACTGGACAAATTCAACCTATTACTACTCATGTCTCTTTGAGGCCTAAATCTGGACTCGGATACTTAGACTAATATCAATGTTATAATACTAATTCTTCTTATTCTAATTCCAATTCTCTTTATCCTATGCATTTGTATATGTCATATGCCAAATTTTATACTGATCATACTTTCTATTGTAATTCTATATCTGCACATATTGAGCCTACAAGTTTCAAAGAAGCTAGCACAAAAGATTGTTGGAAATAAGCTATGATTGCTGAATTTAATGCCTTAAAAAGAAACAAAACTTGGTCTTTAGTAACTCTTCCTCCAATAAAGAAGTAAATTAGATGTAAATGGGTTTACAAAACTAAGCATAAAGCAAATGGTATTGTGGAATGCTATAAGGCTAGGTTAGTAGCCAAAGGTTTTACACAAACTGAGGGAATTGACTATTTTGAAACTTTTTCACCTGTTGCTAAGATTACTTTAATAAGGCTTTTACTTGCTATTGCTTCATCTCATATTGGTTCATACATAAATTTGATAGATAATGCATTTTTGTATGGGGACTTAGACGAATAAGTGTACATGAGACCTCCTCGAGGTTTAAGACTACCTTCATCCAAACTAGTTTGTAAACTAGAAAAATCCATTTATGGTCTTAAACAGGCTAGTCAAAATTGGAACCAAAAACTAACCTCAGAACTTACCTTAATGGGTTACAAGCAGAGTTTTGCAAATCATTCATTATTTGTAAAGTTTACAGGGTCTTCTATTACTATACTTTTAATCTATGTTGATGACATAGTCCTTAGAAGCAATTATATAACAGAAATTAAGAAAGTCAAGGCTCATCTCCATAATAGATTTCATATCAAAGATCTTGGTCCTTTAAAGTTCTTCCTAGGTCTTGAAGTTGTTAGGTCTAAGAAGAAGATTCTTTTAAATTGAAGAAAGTATTGTTTAGAATTAATTGATGAAACAAGTCTCCTTGGATGTAAACCTGCTCCAACTCCTGAAGATCCAGCCATGAAATTACATGCTGATTGTGAAGTCTCACATCGGTTAGGAAGGAGAACGAAGCATGCCATATATACGGGTGTGGATACCTTCCTTGTGTGGACGCGTTTTGGGGTGACATGCGTGCCATTGCCAGAAGCAAAACCGTGAGGGCTGCGGCCAAAGCGGACAATATCCACATGCGGGTTGCTGGGGTGTTACATTTGGTATCAGAGCTGGGACCCGGGCCGGTGTGCCAGCGAGGGCACTGGACTCCCTTGAGGGGGGTGGATTGTGAAGTCCCACATCGGTTAGGAAGGAGAACGAAGCATGCCATATATATGGGTGTGGATACTTTCCTTGTGTGGACGCGTTTTGGGGTGGCATGCGTGCCATTGCCAGAAGCAAAACCGTGAGGGCTGCGGCCAAAGCGGACAATATCCACATGCGGGTTGCTGGGGTGTTACACTGATCATGGTGATTTGTTATATGATCCCACTATTTTTAGAAGATTAATTGGCAGGCTTCTGTATTTGACAAATACTCGGCCAGATATAAGTTTTTCTGTCCAACAATTGAGTCAATTTGTTTCTAAGCCCAAAGAACCTCATATGTAGGTTGCTAAGAATTGTTAGGTATCTTAAAGGTGGTCCTAGTCTTGGTTTGTTTTATCCCTTTACTAATCCATTTAAAACTCAAGCCTTTTATGACTCAGATTGGGCCACATGTGCTACTACCTAAAGATCTGTTATTGGTTATTGTATCTTTATAGGCAATTCTTTAATTTCATGGAACTCCAAGAAACAATATAATGTTTCTAGATCATCCTCCGAAGCTGAATATAAAGCATTAACTTCTCTTACATGTGAGTTGTAGTGGCTTAAATACTTATGTGATAGTATGCATATCAAAGTTCCAACTCCATTTGCAACCTTTTCTAATAGTTAATCAGCTATACAAATTGCCAAAAATCCAACATTTCATGAAAGGAAAAAACACATTGAAGTGGATTGTCACCTAATTCGCATCAAAATTCAAGAGGGTCTTCTGCATTTGATTCATGTTATCTCTACAAATCAGTTGGTTGATGCTTTTACAAAAGCTTTATTTCCTAAACCATTTCATATTGCTATCTCCAAGTTGGGTTTATTAAACATTCATCACCCAACTTGAGAAGGGGTATTAGGATTGACACTTTAATCTGTTATATTAATCTATTCAGTTAATATTTTATCTAGTTAGTTTAGTAAATATTTTCAATTATCTTCTTAATTGTTTTCTATTTTTCTGTTTTAAGCTAATTCTAGCTTTTGTATTTAATCATAACAATTATATATTCAGACTTGAGTTTATCAATAGTAGATGAAATTTTCCTCCCTATGATTTCTATGAATTCAAAATGTTAATATTTTTCAAAAGAGATATCAAATTTGATAATCATTAGGGTGCTCCAACAATAAACTTGTACTTTGGAATGAAGCTCTCACATTGATAAAGGATATGAGGGTTTCTCACAACAATGGTGTCTGCGTAAAATGGTTGCAAATTGTCGTGTTCTTCACGTCGGGTTCAAAAGATGAACATTTTTCTCTTTTATTTGTTTTTTTTTCCCATTAGTTCTTATGTTTTCATTTGCACTTTAAAATTTTTGTTTTGTTTTACATCTCTGGTTGTTCTAGTTTCATGTATTTGTTTTTCATTTATTTTTGTACTAGTTGGTCTGATTGTAGGTGGTGGTGGGTTTTGTTTATTTTTTTTTAATCTTCTTCTATTTTCTTGTTCTTATTTATTTTGGGTGTATAATTATCTTCAATGATCAAAATTGTAGTTCTTGTGCAAGATTTTATTCCAAGCGATGTTTGGTGATGGAGAGGATGGCTTCACCGTAATGGTACTAGAAAGGGAAGGTGTTTTTGTTTAGGTATTATAGAGAAGTCACCTTTTTTTTTCTAGCGAAAGGTTTTTTTAGAGAAAAGAAAGACATTAGAAGGGGAGTTGAATAATGTCAATCAAAACTCAACACTTTTTCAAAATAGTGAAGTATTATTAAGACCTTACAAGTGAAGAAGAAGAGTTAAGAGAAAAGAACACAGTATTTTTATACTGATTCATCTAAACCACCAAGACTACATTCAGTTCTTGATCAACTTGATTAAGTTTCACTATTTTTTTTACAAAGATACAAGTATTATTTCAACACATGGTGGGCCAAATTTGAAAGATGGAGCCAAAACTTCAAATTGGTTTGGCTAAAACTTTCAAGGAGGGACCATATATGCTTTTAACTTCTTATGCATGAACCTAAATGTGATTTAGAGTTCATTTTCATTTGATTTGAGCATGCTTTGGGCACATGACTCAAATGTAATGCAAACAAGTTCTAAATTGCATCTAACTTCAAATGCAACTTACATAAACCTTCAAAGTCTTATACTAGATGTTCTATGTACACAAGGTTTATAAATCCTATACAATAAATTTTAAAATAAAAAATCCAACAAAATAAGACCAATATTGGCCATATATAGCCTAAGGCCTAATAAGCATAAAAACAAGTCCATGAAGACATGGTCTTAGTTGATTTTAATAATTACAATGAAGCCTCTTGAACGATAAGAGAGCAACTTATATTTGGCTTTGTGTTTTAAGCCTCTTAAAAGAAAGGAGTGCAAGATGTATCTTGTTTTGTGTGTTTAAATCTTTATTGCTTATGTGCTTTGAGCTCGGTAAGTAACTTAGCCTTTCATCTTTATCTAGATGATGATTGATGATTAAGATAAGTGCAATAATTGATTTGTAGAGAGAAATGATATGAAAAGTTGAGATATTAAGTTTTCACTTAAATAATTGATTATCTTAGGTAATAATCAATTATTTGCTTTGTTTTTTAGAAACCCGAGGAGCAATTTCTGTAATAATTGATTATTCAACAAAATAATCGATTATTTCAAAAAGTGGTTTATGGAATAATCAATTATTGCTCAAAATAATCAAATAAAATGTTTTTGGTTGATTTCCAGATTTTCTAAGAACAAAATAATGGATTATCCATGTAAGTAATCGATTATTTCAGTTAGAAAAATTATATATATCATTTTTCACACTTAGAACAAAGAGACTTGAATTTTTGTGATATCTTTTTTGAAAATACTCTTTGAGAAACATTTTTCTTTGCAAGAAGAGTTTCTTTAACCTTTGTGGTAACCTCAAGAAAGATTTCAATAATTGAATTGATCACCATATTCATGGAGCGAAAGGATAAGCTAATTGGTTGATTCACCTACTCTGATATGTTTTGTACATCAGGTGAATTTGCTCCTTTGTTTTTCTTAAGTAGGTTTCTTAAGAAGGGAGAATCTTGTAGTGAGGTGCTACAAGTGAATGTTTTTTTTGGTGCAACAACTAATTTCTTTAATAGTGTAGAAGTATATTACATGTGGTATTGTAATTGTCAAACTTATGATATTAAAGATTAGTGAAAAATCCCAATCGGGTTGATTGAGGACTACATGTAGATCACAAGTGGATGTGGTTGAACCAATATAAATTGACTGTGCATTTTTCTCTCTCCTTATACTTGATTTTATATTCTTGCAATTCAGTTTCTATACTTGGTGTTATGCGTTGTGAGGCATAAACATTGCATGTATAATTGAGTGATTTTATACTTGCATTGAATATGAACTTAGTATCTTATATATAGCGATAGATCATTACACTTCTTTGGAAAGAATTAGAAATTTTTTTTAAAAGCAAGATAGTTGCGTAAGAAATATATTTTTTTACTATCAATTCACCCCCTTTTGATTAGGCCATCTTTTCTAACATATGATGCTTAATGAAGTAAGCCAAGTAATATAATAGCAAGATACTAATATAATATGAAAGATTATGGGCTTCATGAAGTAAGCCAAGTAAGAAGGAGCTTGGGCCCACCAATCTCCATGCTAGCCCAATCCTAAGTGCTCCTAGCCATGGACCTTGTGATAGGCCCAATGTGTATCTTCATGGGTGGTCCTCCATCACTGTTAAAGAATGATAATCAACTATTAAGGGTCATAATAAGCATGTTTTATTGGTTCTTAATTGAGTCTCAAGTGGAGGACTATTATGATAATAAGACAAATGGTCTCTAATCTTGTCTATAAAAATGCTTGTAGTGTTCCATTGTCTAATAGGTTTAAGGAAGGACTAAAACTATTAGTGCTTTCTTTCTTTCTCAAAATATTTATTTGTTACATATTTAATAGTTTGATAGTAATGACTATAAAAGGTACATTTCCACTATTATAAGTTATAGACTAAGATTTTATTTTTCTTACAAAGATATGAGTTGTGCATTGGTTTTTTGTGAAATGCATCATACACATAAAAATGTTATTTGTGTGAAGGGGTATGTTATGGAATACACTACCAAAGAAGACCCTCCTTGTGTGAGCTTGAAGATTCATGACCTTAGGGATAACTAGGTTAGATAATCCTAATTATGCTCGTTTGTGTGCATGAAGTGAATCTTGCACGAGATAGTTGTCCCGATGTACCTTGGTGTATCCCCACTAGTGTAAGGTGTCATAATGGGTTGATCGTGACATCTTTTCTTGAGCTACTTTATACGAGCCTTTAGATAGTGTTAACATGTTTCACTAACACCACATGCATATAAATTGGTGAAGTTCGTGTCCATTCCACCAATATGAACTATGAATAAAGAGTCATGCTTATAATTTTTATTATTTTTTATATTGATTTTGTTATAGTATGCTTAGGATACTTGTTTGTGTGTGGCTATGACTCTACTTCACCTTTAAATAGTTATAGTGAGACGTAACCCACTCTCCCGTTTTGTGTTGGTTGTTTTGTTACGTGTTTTAGGGGTAAGGATCATCCAAACCATGATGCCAATGATGAGGCATGATGCCTTCGCTACATTTGGGATATGCTCTAATATAAGATGTGATATGAGGACTTGGAAATTTATGTTTATGCTCTGTGATGTCTTATCTTTAAATTGGTTTACTTGTTAAGAAACTTTTATTAGTTCTCTCGAACTTATAATGAATTTTGTATAGTCATTTGACTTTATTGTTTTGGTTTCTGCATTATTATCCCTTTTATAATTTGTTTTAACTTATGAAAGAATTTGACTTTCCTATCTTTGGAAGAAGTTTGTGAACTCTTCTTCATTTGATATCTAAAGTTTGTTCATATCTTTCAATTTATTATTATAATTATTATTCATGAATGTTTGTTAGTGGAATAAAGGGTGTCAAACGTCATATATCTAATAAAAAATAAATTTAAATTATTTTTTAAAATTAAAAATAAATATAATTTTATCTAAAAATTGATATATAATATTGTAATAAAATATTATAAATTACATATTTGAATATAATTGACTTACGCTAATTAAATAATAACATACATTAAAAAAAGTAACATATGAATAATTAATTATATTATATTACTTTGTCTATAATAATAAAAAGAAAATTAATTAAAAGGAACAAGAAATAAATTATTTAAACCTTGGACTTGAAATTAAAATACAAAAAAATGTTTTAAAAGGACATACTATTTACTATGTTAACTAATAAAAAATAATAAATAAAAATATATAAATAGTTATTTCATTCAAATTGATTCAAATTAAAAAAAAAATATAAATCTAATACTTAAACCAATAACAATGTATTTCAATAATTGTTTTGTTTCAAATCAAACCCAAACTTAAAATAACGTAAATCAATTTAATTAATTTGTTTAAAATCTTCATATTCTTCGTATTCACCCATAGGCCACGAGGAGAAGGGGGAAGAGGCCAAGAAGTTAGGCATAAAAAGATGAAAAGCACTAAACCGTGTTTGGAGGCATCAAATTTGAAATTTCAACTAAGGTCTACTATGATGACATTTGAATTGATGGCTAATGATAATGGTCCAATGTTTAATGTTTTTTTTTTTTTAATTCATAACTAATATTTTAACCTGTATTAAATGTAATTAATATATATATATATATATATATATATATTATGTTTAAATATATAAATTATATTTAAAATTTATATAAATAGATTTTTTAAACATATAAATTATATTTTAAATTTATGATAAATAATTTATATTATAATATTTTTATTTACTGATAATTTATTTTGAAACTACTAAAATTTAATTCATAAATAATTATTATAAATAAAAACTGAATTAGATGACAAGTTAAAAATCTTTTTAAAAATCTTTTTATCGAACAAAAGTACTTAAAAATACTCTTACACAAAAATAAATTTTTTTGTTTAATATATAAAAATCGATAGTTAATATTTTAATCCCATGACACTCATTACTTAATAAGAATGCATTAATAATATATTTAATTATCAATTAATATGTATAGTAAAATTATTAATTTTCAATAATTTGATAATAAAAAATATTCATATAAACTATTTATTAAAATTAAGCATTTTCTTATTATTATAATCAGTTGATATTTTGGACATGAATTTTTTTTTTTCCTTTTAGTTAACTCATGTGTACAATAACTAATATATCTCTCAACAATGAGTTTAGCTCTGTTAGTCAACTAATATGCGAGTTATTGTAACTTAGTTCTAAATTCAATTTTTTTATGAATATAAAAAGATATAAAAAAGGTATTTTACTTTGTGTATAGAGTTCTTTCTGTTTTTTTCTCCTGACCTTAGAGGAGGATGTTGGTGAAATCTTGTTTTCTGCTACGAGTCATCATACAATTAAATTATTCAGAAGAAAACATATGCAGCAATTACGTAAAACATGTACAGAATCAACAATATTTAAATAGTTATGGTAAAAGCAATTAGTATACATAGATATGATAATTTGTGATATTTTATAGTCATGAGTTGTATAATACAATAATAATAATAATAAACCGCGTAAGGTTCCAGAAATGTCAGAATCATGGAAAACTTTAGATATTCGGTTATATGGAGATCCATATTCTATTATACTCAATTAATGGTTCAGTTGGTTCATCCAAATGGATAGACAAGAAGTCGATTTAATGGCCAAAACTATATAATAAAAAATAACGTAGTGGTGGAGACAGATGGAAAGCAAAGTTAACCCCGTTTAGAAGAGTTAGAGAAGGAGAAAGAGGTAGAACACAAAGATGACCAAATTCACAAAACAATAAAATGCCCCACGATAGGAGCAATGTCCTACACCGTTTCAAGATCAGAATCTCCCAATAAAATGTTAATATAGTTCATAACAATCTTCCTCATAGGATGGATACTTTTACCCACTATTTATTAGAATGAAATTGTTTTCAAATATATTATATTTTTAGATGTCTTTATGATTTATAGTAACATTGGTCATATATGTTTTTTATTGGATTTTTTAAATTATATAATATGTCATGTTGAAATTATTGTTAGAATCAATAATGATAAAATAATGTCGTTATTTATAAAAAAAAACAATTTTTTTAGCCATTATAAATTATAGTGTTCCGTTTATTTTTTTTTAAGTTGCTATAGATTGTACTGATTTTTTTATTTATTATTTTGGGTTATTGTGTGTTTTTTTTATAATATTTTTGGGAGTAGCCGGTGGTTATAGTGACCTCCCTTTTTATTATTTTATTTTTGAGTTTGTTTTTTTTAAATAAAAATTATTAAATAAAAATAATTTATTTTAAACAATTGAAGAAATATGTAATATTTTGTTTAATAAATATACCAATTTTTAAAAATAAATCACTTTCATTTTTTTAAATATTACACATTTTAAAAAAGTAAACTTAACTAAATGAAAAAAAAATATAACAATTTTTTTAAAATAAATTACTCATAATAAATTATTTCTTTTAGAGAAAGAATGACGTTATGGGCATAACAACAAAAAAAAAATGAAGTCATTATGATTTATATCAACTTAAAAAAATAAATAGCTCTCAATTGATGTCATTTTACAAATTGTTATAACCAATAAAAATTTTAGTAGTGTCACTATTAACTTATAAGAGTCATGCGGTCCATTATATAATATTTATAGGAAAATATAAAATTAATTTTTTTCACATATTATAAGTGTTATTATAATTTATAATGACACATAAAAAAATCACAGACATAAATAATTTAAAAAATAATCTCATTTACATAATTTATTTTAAAAAGTAAATCGTAGTGGTAAAAAACATCCTAACTCATATCTAAGATATCTTGTATCGATGAGTCCAATTTATTTTTTTTACGTGTTTATGTATAAATTTTGCTGATAAATAATATGTAACTGTAATTTATTAATATGTAAAATACTCATTGATATATAACATTTAAGTACATTATTTTTAATACATTGATTAAAGTTTATGAGTAACAAAAATCTATTGAAACTTATTATTATTATTATGTTGATCGAATTTTTTCATTTTTTACTTTTAAATATATTTTTAAAACAACTTTATACTGAGATATATTTTATGTTGGTTAAATTATTTTTTTTCACCTATCATACTTATTTTTTTTCAATCTTTTTAATCCTTATAATTTGAGATAAATCTTTTTAGTATTTATACTTGTAATTTTTTTTAATTCTTTTAGTTCTTTGTTAATTTTTTATAAAATTATTTTTTTTATGTTGAATAATAAAGATCTTTAATTTTGTGAAAATAAAAAATATGTCTCAATAATGAATGTTTCAAGTGAGAGTATAAAAAAATTAGCGATAGTTATAACAAATTACAAGCATACAAATTAGAAAATTTTATTTTAAACTATAAAGATTAAAAAATATAAAAAATAAATATAAAGACTAAACAATATATTTTTAAGTAAAACTATAGATTTGCTTAAAAAAATAAAGTAAAACTATAGATATTAAAAAAGGTATTTTAACATTTTGTATTTATTAAGAAATTGATGAAATTCTTATGCGGAGGAGGCGATGCCCTTATCTACGTCTTAATCCGTTCAGTTCCAACCTTAGACTATTTAGTGAGATTTTTTTATTATTTCAATTATTATTATTTATTTATATTATTTAAATTCAAGACTTTATTTAATTTGACCAAGTCCAATTTCATTTATGTCAATGACTTGTTGGTGATGAGCAATATATAAATACTCTCTCTGTTCTCTACAAGTAACAAAAAAAACTTTTTTTGTTTTTAAATATAATCTAATTTTAATTATTTTTTCTTCATTTAATAATATTCTCCCTCAAATATATTTTATTTAATGCATAACATTCTAATTGTACTATTTTTAAAACATTTTTAACAAAGATAATTTAAGAAGAATAATGAAAATTATAAAATTTAATTCAATTAGCTAATTTTCTTTTATATTTATATGTATGAAATATTTATTTTCTTCTTATAATAGATAGCAAAGACAGTATATCTAAAGGCAAATTCTAAACTCTAAAATATGTCCTAATCCTAATAAGTTTCATAAAAATAACTTTCCTAAACTTTTAAGTATAAAAAAGAAATCAGAATCCGACATATAGTTGATGGAAGAACAAACAAAATAAATTAAAGAGAAAGGAAAGAGGTTGTGTTGTGTTGTGGTGGTGGAACCTGGCATTGCAAAGGTAGCATAGGGGCTTTTAGGTCCATGTCTTCACACCTCTTTAAAGCAAAGTAAAATTGATAGATAAATTGGTTGTGTTGTGTTGTATCCCCAAACACCCAAAAGCTACAGCCCCCATCATCACAACCAGGCACACATTAACGCTTTGGTTAAGTTCCACCTAAAATTGTACCGACACAAAATTTAGTGACCCTAGGATGTTTCACATTTGGTCATTTTTATTTACTATTCATCCCACGTAAATTCTTCACCCAACCAAAACGAGAGGTATATCATTATCATATGTTGGGAGAAAGACAAAACAAAAAAGATGAGTCTATAAATAGTTAGTCAAAATTCATCCAAGCAAGCACCAAGATTTTGGGCACAACAATTAGAGAAAGAGGGGAAAATGCAAAGTCATCCGGTGTGGGCCCTAGATATTATAACTAAAGCCACGTGCACTATTATTTATTTATAAACCCAAGTGAATCCTAAGCCACAATGGGAGAAAAAGATAAAAACAGAAAAAGAAGGAGGAGCATGTGAGAGTATAAATGTGAATGGGATGGTAAAAGAGAAATAGTCATAGAGAGGTGAGGTGGGTGCTTGGCGTGAAGGATATGTAATGTAACCACAACCAAGAGTATTATTTTATATACCACTTTAATGAAAATGTAAAACATAAATAAACATAATTAAAGCTGTTGAATTAAAAATAATGGAATAATAATAAAATTAAATATAATTGGAGAAAAAATTACCTAAACTGATGCTAATTACCATTAAAGTGAACTTAAAAAAAATAATTGAAAGGAGAGACTCAATTAAAAATATCAAGCCTATTTTTTTTTTTATTTTATGAAAATTAGTAATCAAAGAAATTGGGAGATACCCTTTACCAAATAATATAGTTAAAAATAAAAGTTACTATTAGAGTACATTAAAAAAATTCTGGGCAAGTGGGGGCTGTGTTGGCAACACTGGTCATTTATTAGCATTATGTTATTTTGTTGTTTTGAGACAGAAGGCAGAGGGAGATGATGCAGTTCTTAATTTCAAGGAGAAAAATCAGAAGAAAGAAGGACCCATGCAAACATCACCCATTTGGTAAGCTGCCAAACAGGGACAAACAGGCACACCCTTTCAGCCTTTGGTCACATTACCAATTACCTAGTAAATAAAATAATATAATCACCAATTACCATCATTAATAATTTACTTAATCACCCCATTAAAATAATGTTATTTTGTGTGTAAAATGTAAATAAATAATGTTGTAAATTTATCATTTTGGAAGGGAAGCTGCTGTCTCCACCTCCAAGGTATGACTTTTGCACACATACTCTCTCTCTCTCTCTTCTATTGGGTTGTTTTAATTTAATTTATTTTTTTTTTCTTTCCAAAAATGAAGATTACTGCTCCTCTTTAATCTCTCCTCACAATTTTTCATTTTTTTCCTATCTCATTTTTTGATATCATTCTTCATCCTCCACCAAGAGCAACACCGTTTGTTCTCTTCTTTTCTCTTTTTTCTTCTCTTCCCCTTTCCATTTCTCACTTGTTGTTCCTCTATATCTTTGTTTTTTCCTCTCCAAGTGTGGAAAGGGGAACAATAAACAAATCCAAAAAAAAAAAGGAAAAGCATCCACAACAAAACATGCGGTGGGGTGCTTTCTTTGCTTATTCTCTCAGTTAGTCATCCTTTGATTTTTCTTTTTCATAGATCGGCGTTGTTTCATTTTCTTCCCGTAAGTTTCCTGCACCCTTTTCTTCAATCTCCTTTGGTCTGATCAGTTTGTGGTTTGCCAGGATTCAAAACCTATAAAGTTTGAATTTTTTCTTGGTTTTTGTCATTTATCTTAATTTTTTGGGGGTTTGATTGGAGTATTCACCTTTTTTTCAAATCATTTTGGGCTGTGTGTATTTACATGCTTTATTTTTTCACCCTGATGAACTATGCTGATTTTTCTTGGGTGTTGAATTGTTTAATCCAGCCTGGGTTTGAATGGTTTTGAAACGTTGCAAGAGTTTTGCTGATCTTGGCAAAAATTTTCAGTTTTTTGTTTTTATTTTTTCTTTTATGTTGATTGTTTTGTATAAAGGAGTTGACTTTATTGTTATTCTTTAGGGGTATTGTCTTCTTTCTCTGTTGCGTGGGTGATTTTCTTTGGTGTTAATCAATTGGTAATGCTGCATTATTGGGTTTTGTACTGTAGGGTTCCTCAGTTTGTGAAAGAGGGGTTTGAGTTGCGATGGTTGTTGTTTGCGGTGTTTGAAAATGCTTTCCTTGTTCTCTATCCTAAGCGTAGTTTTACATTGGTTTTATTGATGTAAATGATATAAGTGATTCATTTTATTGGTTTGTGTCCTGACTTAAAATTTGTGTGGACAACTGTTCAACACACGAGCTACTTTGTTATTGTTGAGTATTGCTGTTGAAGTTTTACAAATTTCTGAAACATATACAAATGACTGCATATTATGTGGATGAGTCCTCTGCCTATAGGTTATGTCAACCTTCCCCCACTATGGTTTCAGCTTTTAACGAATAGTGTCTAATGTGTCTTGACATTGATGAAAAGCTTGTATGCTATCGCCTAATTGATCTTAGCTACTTCTTGTTGCTTTCATATCATAATCATCAGACATGCTTTCAGCGGTAGTGTATGAAGAGAACTGATATAGAGCTCAAGTCCTGCTGCTACCACAACTCAAGGGCTACAAATAGATATGCAATTGTGACTGTGGTGGGCATAATAGAGGAAATGTGAACTTTCAAAATTAGGATAACTGTTTCTTTTGGGAGTTCAGAGTTTGTGTGACATAATGCATCTTGAAATATTTTTTCCTAACTGTGTTTGTGCAGTGATTACCATTTAATTTGACTTTCAGCATTTTACTGATAGTGAATATCACATGTTCATTTTCAGTGCCTAATGTTCAATTTCTTGTTTATTGGACAGGTGAGTGTGCCTTGCTGCTTTATAGAGGAATTCCTTTCGTATATTTAGCCTTTTTGAGTTTGGAAACTTATAGATATCTTCAATGCAAGGGCAGAGAGGTACAATTGGTTCCCTGCCAGAAACCTTAGAATTTGATTGTGGATCTGCATCGAGTACTGCTACAGTTGATCAGCATATTTTCTGGAATAATATGCGGAATCCTGCAGAAAATCAATATGTACTTTCTCCTGGTGATATAAACCCACCCTATGTGAACTCTATAAACCATGAATGGCAGAACTTGAGTGGATGGAGCATAGGTGAGCCAAGTTCCAGTAATACACAGAATGAAGTTAACAACAATGAGCAGAAAAGAGAGCTAGGATTATCATCTTCAATAAGTTCTGGTGCTATAGCTGGTCCAAGACTTGAAGAAAGGCCCTTTGAACCAAACAGTACTTTTTCATTGGACAATGTCAATACAAGTCCTATGTATATGCGCAGCTCCAATTCTCACTTGGTGCCTCAGAATCTGAACTTAAATGCAAGTTTAGCAGATATTGGCAACGATAATAGCTATCATGTGGAGCATCCTCCCAACTTGAACAAGTCTAGTGGACCGGTAAATGAGCATATGCAACCTACAATTGGTTCTGGTCCTTTTCTGCTTCCTTCTGGAACTAATGGTTTTTTAGTTGAGGATACTGATGGTAGGCCAGGTTGTTCTGTAGACACCCGTCGTGTATCTTGCAAAAGAAAGGCTGTTGAACGCAATGTTGGACAGTCTTCTGACGGTGGAAGTTCTAGCTATAGTCAGCATACAGATGGTAGTACATGGAACACTCTTCCTACTCAGGATTATGGGGGGAGCAGTTTTAACAGATCTGTCCCAACAGAACAGGTAAATGCAAGACTTGGCCTGAGTACGGGGAATGGAGCCTCGGAAAGCATTCCTGAGTCAAATGTTGCAGGAAGCTCAGAAAACTTCCATAGAAATTTTCGTGTGAGGATAAATCCTTCAAGTCAACAAATTTCCGTTCCTCCCACTGCAATCTCAGGTGGGAATGTTATTAGGAACTCTGGTGTTTCTTCATCCTCTCCAATATTGCAACGATTTCATCCTATCGATAATTCTTTGGACTTGAGGCCTGTACCACCTGTTGATACTATGGTTCCTCAAAGTCAGCCCCTTGTTATTCACGTTCCTGCTTTACCAAGGAATGTGCAGTCATTCAGGTGGAGTGGTGGTTCCAGCTCAGCAAACAACCATTCATCAAACCCAGTTATATGCGCCGATAGAAATAGTCTACCAAACGAGGAAGCAAGCTCAAGAAGTATGCCTAGAAACATTATAGAATACCCAATGTTTGTGCCTGCAACCAATTTAAGAAATGTGGTTCGCAATCCAGCTAGAACTGCAAATAGTGCAAGTTTAAGTATACCTGGAAATGCTGGTTCTTCATCGCGGATTGGCCCAAATTCAGCTGTCAATCCACCATCAGCCTCACCTTGGGTTTCTCGCCCTAATCCTCAGCAGTATCCACGCAGGTTATCTGATTATGTTCGTCGGACCTTATTTTCTCCTGGTTTGGAAGCTGCTGGAAGTTCAAGCAATAATTACCCTTCCTTACGTGGTCCATCTGCTTCATCTGAATCAAGGGGACTGTCATCTGGGGTAAACCCATTTGAGAGGCCAGGTGATAGTGAATTTGGAATTCCATATTCTTTACGATCTTTAGCTGTTGTTGGTGAAGGAAGTAGTAGACTTGTATCTGAGGTCTGTATTCAGCTCTTTCTTCTCTTTTGTTTCATTATTATAATTGTAACTGATGGAGAATATTTTTCCCTTAATATCTGTCTTAGATGTATGGAGGCATCTGTTATATCAGTCCTTCTTTTCTTTGAAAAATTGCTTTCTTTTTATTGATTTTGAAATTAAATATTTGATCTTAGGCTCAGGCCTTAGAGTTTATTTAAGAAAAACTCCAGGCTGGATGAGGTAGGGTTTTATAACTATTGATAATGAATTATAGTTGGCATAATCTGAAGTCTAGGAGCAAATATGATTAGACTTTACTCCTATGGTTTCTCAATCATCACACCAGGTTTGATTGAATTTCTTGAGTTGCCTGCCTCTTTGGCTAAAAAAATAAAATACTTTTACTTTTATTTTGAATCTAAGCCAATATCTTCTTGATACCTTCTCAAGACAATTTCCTGGCTGTTGCTGTAACACTTTTGATAGTTGCAATATATTTTTTTCCTTTTGCAAATAATTGTTCTCTTGGACTTGACATTTGCTTTTGTGCAGCTCCGCAATGTGCTGGGCATCATGCGAAGGGGTGGGAACCTGCGATTTGAGGTTAGTTTTATTTCAGGTTAATGGTGTATGTTGACAATGCACGATGTTGAGTAAAGCTTTCTGGATCCTTTTTTTGCTCATTCACTAATAGTGCTGCAGTGTCTTCAAACTGGTTCAATTCTGATGCAAAAATATATGTTTAATTGTCCTGTTTTGTTGTTTAGCTATAAGTGTTGAATTAAGTTGTACTTGTACCTACCACTAAAGTTGGTTTATTTGCATTTCTGATCAGACTTACTCGGTGTTCTCAAATGGAATTTTCTGTTCATATCTGTTGAACATTAGGAAACAAGTCATAATAAGAATCTGAGGGATTCATTGAGGGAAAATGTTGAAAGATGCATGAGGTAGCATATAATGTAATAGTTTTGTTATCTTAGTATGTCAGACAGTAATATATCCCACCTCCTTAGAAGAATGAAAAGATGTCAAATTTATCTAATAATATTATTAAGATACAAACAGAATTGAATCCAGGTATCTATCAAGTGCTTGAGGGGTCCAAAAAAAGGGTCAAAGCTTAAAAAAATTGTATGCACTGTTCTTTCATTCAAATGAAAATGACTTTTCTATATATCAAAATTTGTGTGCTTATGTTAGAATATTGCTTGGAATCCAAGAAATATTAGGATCAACTAATGTGTAGGTTGATAATAAGAAAACCCTCTGGACCATTTCTTAAATCGCTACTGCATAGTTGTAAGTCATGGATATCGGTATTTACCACCCTCCCCTCTACTCCTTCCCCATTTCTTTGACCGCTAAATGTTATTTTGGTACAAAATAAAAGGCAATGGAGCCCGGCTGGGGCGTTGTCTTGAGAAAGATAATGACAGATCTATAGCATTTTTTTTCTTTGCAAGAATCTTTGGGGTCTGGACATGAGTATGAATTCTATAATGTTTACTAAGTTTGTTGTTATAGATCCCCTGATGATTGCTTAGGGTGGACTTGAAAGTTGTGAATTTCTATGGAATTTGTTTTGATTTGGAGAAATTGGACCTGCAACTAATATCAACCAGCTTGAAAGTGACATGAATTGCTATCTGTTTATCACATTTAGGTTGTGTGTGAGCTATTTGAATTGATATATTTGTACTAAGGTAGTGTTGTAAGACATGCTGTTTGATTTTATGACAGGATGTTATGATCCTCGACCATTCAATGTTCTCTGGAATTGCCGATATTCATGATCGACACAGGGATATGCGTCTTGATGTTGACAACATGTCTTATGAGGTAAAATCTTATTTCCATATTTGTGTGCATATGTTAACACATGTAAGAGGTTGATGCTTCATCTTATGAGAGTGGCTTATTATGTAACATTTACGAATGTAATAGGAGTTATTGGCTCTGGAAGAACGCATTGGA
Organism: Cajanus cajan; assembly: GCF_000230855.2. Taxonomy (NCBI): domain Eukaryota; kingdom Viridiplantae; phylum Streptophyta; class Magnoliopsida; order Fabales; family Fabaceae; genus Cajanus; species Cajanus cajan. The sequence goes on from NC_138525.1 coordinate 14,559,132, forward strand.
AATGTGAGCACTGGATTGAGTGAGGAAACCATATTGAAACATCTGAAAAAGAAGAAGTATTCAGCTGAACCAGGTTCTCAGCATGAGGCAGAACCCTGCTGTGTTTGTCAGGTAAACTTAGCAAGCTGATTCTTCGTGCTCTCAATATTCATGTACACATTAACATTTTAACATTAATCTTGTAACTTCTGCGTGCATATGCACATTGGTTATGAAGCACTGATTGTGGCACGGACATTGAACACAACACAGACTGTGGGACATGACTAATGTCCAAAATATAGGACACAAAGACACGGCAGCTTTACAATTTTTATACGATAACGAGCTATCTCTTAAAAGTAACGAGTAATTTTTATGAAATGAGCCTCACAAAAGATAAAAAATGCTGAGTTTTGTAATATTTATTAATAAATTGACTTTTTAATGTTTTTTATAATAGAAGTGTTAGATTAGTGTTTAAGTTAAGAGTCCACATCATGTGGAAAGGTGTTCAAGTTGTGTCGAAGAGGTGTTCAAACAAAATAATAATTGTGACACAGTGGATATATGTTGGATGTGTGTCGAGACATGTCTGACAAGTATCATGTCCGAAAGGTGTTGAACACACGGACACCGCATTCTCTAGATGTGTCCATGCTTCATAGCACATTGGTCTTATAACTTGACTTATGATTTCTTTAACCTTTATAAGCATGTGCACATTGGTCTAATAATTCATGTTGTACAGGAGGAGTATAAGGATGGAGATGGCATAGGATCACTGGATTGTGGGCATGATTACCATACCGAATGTATTAAACAGTGGCTAATGCATAAGAATTTGTGTCCCATTTGTAAGACAACGGGCTTGGCAACACGAGACTAGTCTCAAAATATTCTTAGAAGATAAACATTGAGGTCAAGGAAAGTGACACAATTAATCAGGAAATTCTGCTTAATTGTAGCTGAAGTCTCTAGTGCTTTGCTGCTTACTAAATGGCCCCCCATCTTCTTAAGACTTAGCCAAATTTTATATTATCATTTTTTGTGTATTTGTAGAAGCCAATGATCTCTGATTAAAGTGACACATGAGATGATTGGTGTGGATAAAGCAACATTTCTAAACTGTAGTTGATAAGGCTTGTTTTACATTTATGAAATTTTTTTATACATTGCTCATTATTTTGCTCGTTTGGTTTATGATATGATTGATCTATGGGTTTTAAACTGAAATTATAGAATAGCTCAAGAATGGTTTGAATGCGAGATGGAAATGGAAATGATTAATGTGAAATACTAGTCACACATCTCCTTTTAAATAATTTTTTCATTTGTTTATCAAATTGAAGCTGTTTACCGGCAAAGATTGTTTCAATGGCTAAGGAGGGAAGCAAGTGCTTTTTGAACCTTGAGCCTTTTTTATTTTGTGAAGTTTGAGATTTAGCTCATCTGAATTATTCTCCATCAAAAAATTGAGGTTGTGTCCGGAAGAATTTATCTATAATTAATCTGAGTATGTTTTATGATATGTATTTGTGCAAATAAAAGAGCTTTTGAGAAATGATATCTTCATGAGATGTCATCGAGGGTAGTGCATGAAAATAGTTAATAGTTTATATAGAAATAATTTAATATTTTTTAGTTTAGAAATAATTTACACAGCTTTTACATGATAAGTATGAGTTTAACAAATACATAATTGAGTTGATTTTTCAGATGAGTTTTTCAATATTAGTTTTAATAATGAACAACAACTTTTAAGTAATTTAGTGGAATTTATTCAAAAATAAAATAAGGAATGATAGTATTGTTAGCATTTCTTAGAATTAAGGTTTTAAGGCTTACTCAATCTCACAAAGTTTGTTTATAAGGGGTATTGTTCAAGTCTTGTAAGGATTTTATTGATCATATTTTTAGTTTATGTATCAACATGTTTTCATGCGTATGATAACATTTGGAGTGTGGATAATGTGAGTAGCCTACACTAAGAAATAAAGATACAGAACATTGATAAATATTGATGGTCCAGTAACGAATCTATATATATTCTAATATTATCTTAAAATTTAGATTTATAACATAACTCAATCTTAAAAAAATGTGTAACACAAGAACTATCTAAGTTCTATAAGGACTATATTGATCTTATATCTAATCCATATTGATTTTATAAGTTATCTCAATAATACCATCATCAAATAAAAATTAAAGAGAAGTATAATGTTTGGGTTATTAATAAAAAAATTATTTCTTTTGACCTTAAGGGTGTGTGCATGTGTGAGTTGCATCACCACTCCATTGTCATCATCTCTACACTACCATCATAATTGTCATCAGTATCATCATTATCATTGTTGTCACTATAGTTGTTACTACTGTCGTTAATACCATTGTCATCGTTGTCACCATTGTTAACAACAATGGTGAAAGTGGTTGTGGAGACGGTGGTAATGTGATAATGGCAACGATATGGTAGTAGAGGTGGAAAATGCAATGGTAATGATGATAGTAACAATGACAGAAACAATCACAATGATGATAGTATGTAGTAACTTTATTTGTATTATTTTAATATAAGAATTGTTATTAATTGTTCTTATAACACCCTAAACTTTCTAAAATAATTAAACATGTTGTAATTAATTAAAGGGTTCTTATAAAATATTATAGAGACTTGTAATAATTATGAGTGTTTTTAATTAATAAAGAAAGGTTTGTGAATATTTTGTTATAGTAAGTATTTGAGGAAAATATGTTTTAATTAAGTGTATTTGGGAAAATATGTGTTTTATACTAAGATTTTACTTAATTATGTTTTTGTTTTTAAAAGAAATAAAGGAAAGAATTATTTTATTATAAAAGGGTTTTTTAAGCATAGACATTTACGCTTCTTATTTTCATGCTTATGGTTTCTTATTTTTTTCATTTGAAGAAATGTTAGGGGCTCAGAAAGACGGTCACTTTGAAGACTTGCGTTCATCTACGAGTGCTCATCATGGTAGGGGGAGTGAGTAGTTTCGCTACGAGGTATAGGTGGGATGCTAGGTAGTGAGATTGCTTCCAATATATTTTTTGTTCTTGTATGTGGTGAGGGAGAAATCCCAATTCTATTGTGTAAAGTTTGAATTTATATTCCATATACTCTTTTTAGGTGCATTATTTGTGATGATTGAGATATATGTGTAATCAATTTTGTGTGAATTGAAGCATGTGTGAATCTGTGAGTGTTTGTAGTTCTCGTAAGAAACCTTGATTTATAAAGCAAAGTGAATATTGATGTTAATTGCATAAAAAGTGAAATTGATGTTAAACTTGAGTAATTTGTGGTATAGTAGAGTAGTTTTAGTCATTAATCTATATTTTTATTGATTGGATAGAGATTTTGGGTTTTGAGGTTTGACTTGTGTGATTTTCATACACCCTACTAGATTTTCACGAACTACTATCGCGTCAGGCATAAATTTATGGCATTGAACGTGATAATTCATAGTGTTCTCTATTCCTTTGGCGTCGTGTGTCAAATGGGCCTCCCCAAGCACCATTTGATGCTATTTCTAAGTAAGTTTCTCATAGGGTGTAACCTCAGCCACGCTGAGTGCGAGTGCTATAGAGAGGGTTTTATCCCCTTTACACTAGGCACGAGAAACGCCATGCTGAGTGTGATAATGTTAGATTTTGTAATCTTCATAAGAATTGTATCCCTGAATATTAACTTTTCAATGCCATTGGAACCACCCAAGAAAGTAGTTTAGAACTCATGTTATGATCAAATTAGTGAATAGAGGTCAAGTTATCAAATTTAGGTTGAAATGTTGCAATTTTGTATTTTTAAAAAATAGTAGATGAGAAAGTAAATTTTTGAGGTCAACATAGAAGTTGTAGATAGTTGTCTTAACTTTCTAACAAAATTAAGATCAACTTGATAACATGTATATAGCTCTAGATATCATGTTCAGATAACGAAAGATCACATAAGATTAAGTTATTGAAATATTGTTTGGGAGTGATGATGATGAATTGTGTTACCCTTTAAGTGTTTAATTTTAGGAGTGGTTTGAGGTACTTGTGTCAATGTTTAAGAAAGGAAAATTATGGGAGACAACAATTGTGAATAAGTTTTGATGTGAGTTGATTATTAACGACTTGAGGTGTTTTACTGATAATAATGCCTAAGAAATTAATGTATAATATTAATAACATTGTGAGACTAGTTAAATTATTAGTTTAGATGTTTAGTTTGATGTTGATCTCATAGTGACTATGGTTGAGTTATTAACATATAATTAGATGATTTTATAATTACTTTATTTGATGTGTTTGCAAATGATGTTGTGGATGTTGTTGTGTTTGAATTGCCAATATGTTACTCTTGTGTGCTATAACGTGTTGTATTTGTGTGTGGATCATGTGATGATAATGCATTGTGAAGTCTAAACTGAGGTTTAACAAAGATAAAGTTTGGAGATGTTAGCCTAACAATAATGCGAGTAATGCGTGTAATGTGTACTTGTGATATTGTGATAATGTAATAAAATGAAAAATGCACCGGGTCTTGTATGACATGTATCATAAGCATAATTTTTTTTTGTGATGGATAAGATATAGAATAAGCTGCTAGGAAAGGTCCCCCTTGTGAATACTTAGGGAATTCATGACCTTGGGGACAATTGAATTTGGGAGCCTTAGTTTCACCTGTTTATATGCATGTGGTGAAACTTGCGTCACACAATTGTCTAAACTCACCCTAGTGTATCTCCTCCTAATGTAGAGTGTTTTTATGGCTTGACCCAACATGTTTTCCTAGGCTACTCTATGTGTGCCTTTAGAAAATTGTACAGAGTTGAAATGTTTTACTAGCATCACATGCATATGGTATAACAAGTTCGTGTCAATTGCATTGTTTGCATTCATGAGCAATTTATGTGTTGAAATATTCTTTGATTCTGTGATTATTTATATTATGCTTATATAAGTTGTAAATGCCATGTGTTGTTGTGTTTGGCTATCTGATTATATCCTATCCCAATAGTCAGAGTGAGATGTTTCTCACCCCCTTTTTCTTTTGTTTGGTGTTTTGGTGTATGTTTTGTAAGTGAGGATCATCATCTTGATGACGAGGCTGAAGATAAGGCTTAGGCCTTGGCTTGATATTGTGCTTTGATAGGATGTGACATCATGATTGTAATTAAGATTTCATGTTTTCTATTAGTTTATTTTATATTAGGATTTATGTTAGTTCTTTTATCAGTTGTATTGACTTATTTGTCATGTATTTAGTACCAATGATTTTGTACATACTATGTAATACCTCTATCCGAGGGTATTTGCGAACCTTGTTTATTCTATAAAGTTTATTTTCAAACTCTTTTTCCTATCTTCTTTAGATTATGCAAGTATGTGGAGTAAAAGATATCATAGTTCTCATGTTTTCATATTAGCAAGTGTTCTCACTTGACTCACCCCTATTTTATATGCACATACACACACATGTATGTATGTATACATGTATGTAATCAAAATCACAAGTATCCTCCATTAGTAGCGGTGTCAAATAGGCTAACTCAATGTGCCCTTAATTTGCTAAAAAAATGGGTTAGATTGGATAGAAATTTTCATTGTGTTGAAAATCTTAACCCAATGTCCCAACCCATGACCTATCAACTTATTAAAAATTATAAATTATTTTTATTTTTTTTCTTAAATTTTCTTCAAATTTTATGATCAAATATAATAAAAAAAAAAGAAAAGCTATTGTAAAACTACTGATTGATCAAACAATTCAAATGTTCAATGGGACGTGTACACAATAAATTCATCATCAACATTAAAATAATTTTATAATACAACTACAAATAAGTTCATTAACAATAAAAAAGTACAAAATACAATCACAATTAATTCTTAATAAAAAAATAAACAAAAAACAAAATACAACAAATTAATGTTAATAAAAAAAATAAGAAAAAAAAAGTCGACTTAATAAGCTAACCCAACGAGTCAACTTGACAAGCCATTCTAACTCAACCCGTCATTTAACCCATTAGAGATAATCTTACTCGAGTCAGGTAGGATTAATATGGGCGACAAAACTCTCTTTTTGAGTATTTAATGTAGTTTCATATGTAAGATTTGAACTTGAGATCACTTATTAAGTTAAAACAACATCACATCAATTGATCTATGCGCTTAGGTTAATTTTAATGATATGATTATACAAGATTTTACTAGATTTTATACATAAGATAAAATTAATATGTAACTAACATTTTCCTATCATGTTTGGTTTCACATTCCATAACTAGTTTCCGATGAATCTACGAGTAATGAAACAAAATTAAAAGTATGCCAAACTTACTATTTGATACACCGGACAATAGGGGTGAACAACTCAGAGGAATACAAAACCATTAGTGAAGGGAAAATGCACATTAAGGACCCTTGAACACCCTTGAAGGTAGGAAACACATGATGAAGTCTTATTTTTCACATAAGGGTGCAAGAATGAGAGTATTGTGTTATCTCTAAAGAGTGTATTAATCTACAATTTTGTTCAAAATTTTATTTGATTTTAATTTACAATTATAACACATGTTTAAGCCTTAATTACAACATAACACATATGTATAGAGAGAGAAATAGATGGATGGATATTGAAAAAATGATAATTTCAATTATAAAATTAATTTTGATTGAAAATTTTCAAATAATATATTTTGCAAAAATCAAATTTCTAGTAACTATTATTCAAACACAAATCATATTATTTTAAACTTATATTACTTGAAATCAATCTTATAAAATTACATTGATTCAAAATTAAGTTAAAAAATGTTTAACTTTAAGAGACAAAATCTAAAATTTAATACCTCCAATCCTTTTAATAAAAAAACAAGTTATAATGCAAAATATACTACTACTTACTTTTTTATATAAAAAAGGCAGAAGGCAATAATATGTATACATAAATGATTGATATTGCATTATAGGTTTCTAAAGACAAAATTCCATATAAGTTCCTAAATAAACAATGTCAAAATTTCAAACAACAATGCTCAAGCTTTGAAAAAATAAATTCGATCGACCCCCACCCCACCCAAAAAAAAGAAAAAGCTCATTGAAGCCACTTATAGCATCTTTGAAAACATTATTGTAACTTCTATAATCATTATTAATGCTCTAAGTGTCATTTGGAGTTTGTCCTAAGTGCTAATATGTTGATGGTTTTGTTGTCGAATTGTTTATTTGCTTAAGCAATTAAAACGTACAGTTGAATATGAATTGGTCATATTCTTGTAATTTTATTTTATTTAGGATCGCAAATGTTTATTAGAGACAAATTATTCGAGATAGAAATATACATCATATAGTTATACTAGCTTTCCTAGTGACATTTTTTTTTTTCATATAAAAAACTTGAGTGTGAAAAAGGTTAATTTTAAGTTGAGGGAAAAAGAAATCCCTTACTGATGTAAAGTTAAAAGTAACCGTTAAATATATTATTAAAAAATAAATAGAAGAGATAATAATTATCTTCCATTTCAACTGTTCATTTATTTTAATAATATATTTTATGATTATTTTTAATTATATATGATGGATGGATTTTTTCCCCTACATTACAACTCACTTTAAAGAAACTTATTTAAAAAGAAAAATTGCAAATTTGTACAAAATTACGTAAAAAAACAACATAAGTACACTTTTTTAATTTTAAGAAGACTTTATATTTTCTACTTTTAATTCATAATATTTAAGAAACAACAATTCACCTAACAACTCGTAGTTTTTGTGTAATAGCTTTGTAAGAAGAATGAGGCATGTACTATTAGAATTGATCATTCATTCTTATCAAGTCATTAAAACTCACTTTTTCAATGAAGTTTTTCAAGTAGAATTACTACTTATATCTTACATAAGTTACATGTATTATTTATCCATACATATATAGATTTAAAAATCAAATCAGACCGATCGATTTGACCAATTGAACCAGTGGTCCAACCGGGCCAAATCACATATTGAATTGGATATTTTACCAACATGCTTAGAACTAGTGTGACCTAACTAGTTGTTCAATTAAACTAGTGAACCAGTGAGTTTCTAGTCAAACCAATAGTATAATTGGTGAGATTCAAATATAAGTCATTCTCATGTAAGTGCTAATGTCATACCATTAAGACAAATAGCTTCTTGTTATCGTTTATAACAAATATAATTTGGTTGATTGACCATTATAGGGTTATTTTATAAACTAATTACTTAAATGAAATTGTTTTGAAACTATTTACACATTTGGAGTTGTTTACTACAAAGTAATTATGGATGATGCTCACTCTTTGTCACAATCACGCTGGGCATGAATGGTGTGACACTAGGTGAGGGCGAGACAACGAGTTTCCTGCCTCAGTGGTGTTTGGCGCCTAGTGAGTGGCATCAGACATGAATTGTATGATGAAAAGTTATGATTTAATGATATTTTATAGTTGATTGATGGTGAATGAGTGGTATGGTATAAAGTTGATTTCTTAAGTTGTTTAGTAGTTGATTTATGATGACATAGTCATATGAATGACTATGTAAGATGATATATGAGTTGATATGTAGTAAGTTGAACATGATGTGGAGTTGTGAGCTATTTTATGTTGTTTAAATTAATTTATGTTGTTGTTCTATCAAGTTGCTTACATTGTAGAAATATATGATTTTTATGTTGTTTTAAGCTGATGTGTTATAAAGTTGAAAGTTGAACATTGTATATGTTGTATGTTGTTAAAACTAATAAGTTAAATGTTGAAAGTTGATAAAATTGTTAAGTTGATAAGTTATAGATATGTGAATTAGATACATGTTTTAGCTACGAAACATAGAAACTAGATGAGAGATAAAGATGTTTTCAAATTTTATATCCCATTGTGCATATATACGTTGCGGTGCTCTGGGAGCCCGGTTGAAACCCTTTAATAGGTAAGTTGACCTTTGAATGGATAAGTTATTTTTCAGTTGTTTTCTCTAGGTTATATATGGTATTCGTGTGTGAGCAAGGTCGATGTAAACATGTATAAAGTGACTAATTGAGTAAAGTACTAGGTCGGGAGCTTAGTCTCTAACCTAGTACAAGAGGATTGTGGTATTTAGAGGGTAGTCGATGAGCTAATCCCATAGATGACTTAGGGTTGTAGACTAATGTCGTTGTATGTTCATATCCAAATTGTTCTATCCTGACTTAGTACCATACTTCCTTATTTAAGTGGTGAAACTTGATAAATCAATCTAGTTTATGTTAGCCATTATTTCTAGCCTTATGCTAGTCATTATTTCTGACCTTAGAGTCGACTTATGTTTTTGGTATTATACCAGTCATTGTGATTCATAGGGTCAAGCCACTTAAACTGTTCACCATAAGATGTAGGAGATTTTCATAGTTGATATATGTGACAATGCATCATATACGATGTATATGTTGATATGTTGGACATGCTGTGAGATGTTAAGATGTTGTACTCATGACGTTGTTCAATTGTAAGTTGATATATATTTTTTCTATGATAGCATTGTTTATAAGATGTTATCTTAAATACTTTTCACTAGCTTACCCTATGTTTTCTTGGTGGTTAGAATTAGGGTGATCATATTTGGTATGAGAGTAGGATAGGATTAGCAAGGTGGTTGCATAGTTGGAAGATAGTCATATTGGAGGTTGCTAGTTTTTGGTTGTTATTGACTACTCCTATTGATAGAAGGAAATAGGAGAGGTGAAGGTTGAACTCCTCCTAAACTCCTCCTAGGCACGGATCTTCTTCAAAGGAGATAACACCGAATGGAATGGCTCTTGAATGGAGGAGGAACACGGATGAAATTATGTCTAGCCTTGGATGGAAGTATCCAAGCTCAAGCATCAATGGAGAGCTCACTTCAAAGAAAAGGAATAAGGTGAAATTCCTAGGGTTTTGAGGTGAACTCTTAGAGACTTTGAAGAGAGAAACTCGGCACTATGGCTCACAAATTTCATATATGATTCAAAGTAATACAAAATGGGTAAGGAGGGAACTAATATAGCAATCTGGAATAAGGTATTGGCGCCAATGTGAGGGAGCACATGTGGCGCCAAGTTTTGAAATTCAAAATTCAAAAATTTGAATTTCAAAACTTGTCTCACATGTCCTAAACCGGTCACACTAGTGCTAATACATTTAGGTTGGATTTAGTATGCATTTAGGGTTGCATTTCGGTGTCACACAAGTGCAGCCAAGGTGGTGCCAAATGTGTGATCCAAAATGTAACTTAAATGCATCCTAAATTAAACCTAGTTTACCCTAATTTAACTAAACTAGTAATCCTCCTTTAATCCTAATATAATGACCTAAATACAATGGTCAAGAAAATACAATGAATAGGAAAAATTACAAGAAGAAGAATGAGTCTAATATTGGGTACCAAAAGCCCAAAGGCCCATGAAGCCCAAAACTAGGCCCAACAAGCCTAAAACCTAAAATGCTACTCTATGTGGTCCAAAATACAAGACCAAAATATATTCAAACTATGCTAACACAAATATAATAAGAATGTTAAAAACAAGTTAGGCCCATGTTGAAACTAAGTATGGGCCTTCCAAGCCCATAGGGCCCATTGGGCCTTGACAGGCCCAATCTTCCATGTCTAGCCCACTCCTCTTGGATCTTTGAGTGTGTCACCTCTTGCATTCCCAAGTATGATTCCATCATCCCCTCCCTCTTGAAAAGGATTTGTCCTCAAATCTAGAGGATGCATGGAAGAAAAATTAGCACCTACATGTAAAACATGCAAGGAATAAGAAATGACATGGTAAGAGAAAAGATCATGGATCCTAAGAGGAGTCCTACTATCTAACCTAACAAAGAAAGATAAAATATTAGACTCTCTAGAAATAGAAATAGGTTCCTCTCCTAAGCATAACCTAGAAGTAAAACCTAAAAATGTGATAACACTATGACTAAGACAACAAAAAGAATGATTTTTAAACACTTCAATATCTTGCCTAAAGTACCCTAAATGGTAACCTAGGTTTTTCCTAAAATATAAAGAAAAAACTATTAGAAAACGCCCTAAACAATTTTGGATTTGATTGTTTACTAGATACTCATAATCATATAAGCTATATTTATCTTGTAGGGAAGGAAACATATTAAGTTCAAAAGAGTAAGAACTTCCCATAAGATCATACATAGAATATAGATTATTACAAGTTGTATCTACTAAATAATGTAAACCGAAAATTGGGTGCTTTATTAAATCCAAAGAAATACTTCCTTCCTTGTGCACCTTCAAGGAAATAGTATAAGGAGTAACACTAGGAATAGTCCACTCCTTCTTCACTATATCTCGAAGTTGAGAATTCTTTGTTTGAAATTTATTTTGTTCCTCATTCTCAACTTTAAGATTAGTGGCAGCATTAGGATAAGATTCAAAACTTTTAGGAATAAAGAGAGTTCTTTTCAAGTCTTGTTTATTCATAAAATAACTCTCCTTGGTCACAAAGGTTTTAGTGGAATTCTCTTCTTCCACACTCTTTCCTTCTTTTCTTTCTTTATTTCTTTTTCTTTTCATTTGCTTTTGATCCTCAAACACTTGGGGTGGTGTTAAAGGATTAAAAATAATTTCCTTATTTTTATGAGTGAAGGCTATTTTGTTAGTAAGGCCATCATGTATAGTTTGTTTATCAAATTGTCATGGCCTACCAAGCAAAATATGACAAGCTTCCATAGGGATCACATCACATAAAACTTTGTCTTTATAATCCCCTATAGAAAACTTGACTTTCACTTGTTGATTCACCTCCAATTCCTCACCTTCATTGAGCCAATGAAGTTTATAAGGGTGAGAGTGAGGAATGGTGGTAAGGGCTAACTTGTTAACCAACCTTGTACTACAACAATTAGAACATGATCTACTATCAACAATGAGAGAACAAGTTCTTTTAGAAACCAAACATCTTGTATGAAAGATGTTCTCTCTTTGAGATAGTGAAGTGGGACAAGGTTGGCTTCCAAGAAGCCTTTTGATCATAAGAAGATCACCATCAACAATATATAACTTTTCAATTTTAGGATCTTCCTCACTAGTCTCACTATCACTTGAAGTGGTGGAACTAGATTCATCAAGACTACTATAAATGTCTTGTCCTCTTAAAATCATGACCTTTTTAGTTGGACATTGAGAAACTATATGGCCTCTCCCAAGACATTTAAAGCATTTGATGTCACTAGTATTACTACTAGAAGTGACAACATTTTTATTTTTATCATTTTCTTTTTCTTTTTCTTGACCCTTACTAAAGTTTTTAGAAGAGTCATATTGACCCTCCCTCTTATCTTCTTTCTTGATATAAGAGCTAGATTGAGTTTTGCCTTTAAAAGAACTTTTTCTTAAATTTTGTTGTTCCACCCTTATATAAAGTTGGACCAAATCATCAAGGTCCCTATAAGGGAGTAACTCAACTCTATCTCTTATGTCAAAATTTAGACCACTCAAAAATCTAGCAATGGTCAACCTTTCTTCCTCCCTAATCCCAGCCCTCATAAGATACAACTCCATTTTCTGTCTATACTCCTCCACACTCATGTTCTTTTGTTGGAGTTTTTGGAGCTTATCCATAAGCTCCCTACTATAATAAGAAGGTATGTGCCTTCTTCTTATAGCACTCCTCAACTCATTCCAATAAGTGATTGGAGGGTCATTGTGAAGTCTTCTCTCTCTTTCCAAGGATGTCCACCAATACATGGCTTGTCCTTGGAAAGCTAGGGTGGCCAAGGGAACCTTTCTTTCCTCACCTACTTTATGACAAGTGAAGATTTGCTCCACTTTCATTTCCCAATCTAAGTAGGCATCCACATTATCTTTTCCATGAAAGTAAGGGAGATCAACCCTTGATTCCCTCACTTTGGGTTCCTTAATGACTCTCCTAGGTGTAGGTTGGTAGTATGCATCCTTATTCAAACTACCATCATTTTCTTGGCTTTGAGAGTCATTAGAACTCTTGGTTGAGCTCCTTGAGGAACTTTTTTGACTTTTACTTTTATTTATTTTTTTCAAAAGTTTTTCTTCTCGTTGCTTAATCTTTTGTATCTCTTCTTCTAAAGCAATAAGTTGTACTTCTCTTTGAATCTTTTCTTTTTGTTTTTGAAGTACCTCTGCATGCTTCCAAAGTTTTAGTGCTTCAACCTCCTTGATAATTCTTTTAAAACTTTTAGGAGTTTCAAAGTCACTACTACTTTGAGAATGATGACTCATGATTAAGCAATAAGAATTTATATGCTATGCAAAAAGATATAAAATGTTTTTGGTAATTTTCTAGGAATGAAAATAGCACTTGGAAGTCTAAGTGTACAAGTTGCACTATCAAGGGAGGTGAGCTACAAAGAGCCACTTAATAACCAAGCCTTTTTAAGTGGAAATCACTAAACTCCTTTGTGGTACTTTCAATTCCCCAAAACTTTTCACAAAATTTTTTTGTATGCTTTTCACAATTTGTTTGTTTTGAAACTAAAATAAGTGTGAGCAAATAAATCTACATAAGTCTAGACGAATTAAAGCAACTAAGTAAACACAATTATGGACAAGAAACTTAAAGGAAGCAAGAACAAGTAGCTAGTCGGATAACCCTAAGTGGAAGCTTGAAACATATGAAATTTCCAAGCCACTTCCACTAGTACTACACGTGAGAAGGCTATCAAGGAGTTAGATATACCTGACCAGCTTCTTAATACTCCCTCTAAGCTTTACAAATTGGTTTAAAAATACAAGAGAGATTGCAAAATTTAAACTAGCCTAGAAAACAATAAATGGCGACTTTGGTGACCAATTAGTGACGGATTTGATGTTCAAATTTTCTAACACTTATTCAAGTGTTTAATCCGCCACTAATCCTTCAAATATGATGCTCCTGGACCTGCAAAAGAAACACAACAAAAGAGATTAATGGTGGTTGCCTCACAAGGTGAAAGGAATGGTCACTCAAGTGAAGGAAATTAGGAAAAGCTAGGTCACTAAATTAGGTCAAAATTTTGTAGTCTTAGTGTCCAAACTTTTCCTACTCTTTGTTGAGTAATGCTTGATCCTTGAGCAAGGATTTGAGGCCACTTCCAGTACAGGGAATTTAAGGAAAGAAAACAAGACAAGCAACAAAAGCACAATTTGAAAAGCTTATACCAAAGTAAGGAGTAATATGTGTAAGACAAGACTCAAAGAGGTTCAACAAGTAAAACTGAAAATTAAGACTCCAAATAAAGCTAGCACACAGTTAGGAAGGTTCCTAGATAGGTACTAGAGTAGATGAACAAAACAAAACAAAAATTTGAAAGCAATTGGATAAGTATAGAACAAATAGTAGTCAAAACAATAACAAGGAATCAAGTGAATTTTTATCAATGAACACCTCTCGGCTTTTTCACTTTAAAATGCTTTCTCTATTTTTTTTAATTCTTTGTTTTTCTATATTCAAATTGAGATTCCAGAGAAGGTATTTGCCTTTTGTTTCAAATTTTTTTATGATTCCAAGCTATAGAAACCGTGACTACAAAATTAGGTCAAAATTCAAGTGAAAACAAGGAAACTAGTGCACTAGTTTTTAGGTTTTGTTTTGGATTCTTTTGTACACTTTTTTTTTTATCTTTTAAAACACTTTAGGCTCTGTATTTCCTCTGTTTTCCAGCCTTAATACCCTTTTTTTTTTAAAATTTGAATGCACAAGAAAAAGTGCACTAGAAGTAGATTAAGCACTTGAAATTTTAGGTAACACAAATTTTCTTTAAGATTTCTCAATGGAAAGTGATTTGAAAACTTAAGTACATAAAAGAAACCTAACTCTAAAGAAATTTACTAGAACTAATAGCAAATTAAGAACTCAATAAGGTAAAAGGAAAAGCACATATAGGTAAGCACAAAGAGAAGCAAAACCGAGAGCAACAAATGAACAATGTACTAAAAGAAAATTAGGTCAACATGCTATTCAAGGAATTTTTGAACATATAAGGACTAAACAAACATCCTAAGACAAAACATGGATTAAAAACCAAAATCTAATGCAATGCATGGAGTCCAATCACGGACACATACAAGGAATGGAGAGACTCAAATAAAAGCAAAAATAAGCACAAGCAAATAAGTCCTAAACATTGATTGTGGAAGAAATCAAGAACAATCAAACAATGGATCTATGAACACAAGAACATCAACAATATAGATCCGAAAATGAAACTCAAACAAGACAAGACAAACACATAAGAACACAAGAAGACACGGACACAAAAAGTTGGAGCAAACTTATCTCCTTGAAGACCTTGCTCTTGATGCCAAAAATGATAGAAGGAAATAGGAGAGGTGAAGGTTGAACTCCTCCTAAACTCATCCTAGGCACAGATCTTCTTCAAAGGAGATAACACCGAATGGAATGGCTCTTGAATGGAGGAGGAACACGGATGGAATTAGGTCTAGCCTTGGATGGAAGCATCCAAGCTCAAGCATCAATGGAGAGCTCACTTCAAAGAGAAGGAATAAGGTGAAATTCCTAGGGTTTTGAGGTGAACTCTTAGAGACTTTGAAGAGAGAAACTCGGCACTATGGCTCACAAATTTCATATATGATTCAAAGTAATACAAAATGGGTAAGGAGGGAACTAATATAGCAATCTGGAATAAGGTATTGGCGCCAATGTGAGGGAGCACATGTGGCGCCAAGTTTTGAAATTCAAAATTCAAAAATTTGAATTTCAAAACTTGTCTCACATGTCCTAAACCGGTCACACTAGTGCTAATACATTTAGGTTGGATTTAGTATGCATTTAGGGTTGCATTTCGGTGTCACACAAGTGCAGCCAAGGTGGTGCCAAATGTGTGATCCAAAATGTAACTTAAATGCATCCTAAATTAAACCTAGTTTACCCTAATTTAACTAAACTAGTAATCCTCCTTTAATCCTAATATAATGACCTAAATACAATGGTCAAGAAAATACAATGAATAGGAAAAATTACAAGAAGAAGAATGAGCCTAATATTGGGTACCAAAAGCCCAAAGGCCCATGAAGCCCAAAACTAGGCCCAACAAGCCTAATGTAACATCCCAAATTTTACACAATGGTTAATTATTTTATTTATGAAAATTAGAATTGTAACATCCTAAAATTCAGGTACAATATTATTATTCTTAAAATAGTAATCAGTTTTTTTATTATATTTTAAGAACCAATAAAAAAAATATGATATTTATAACATTCTAAATTCTCAATTTTAAATTCTTACTTTTATAGTTGAGACTATTATTTTTTAGTAAAATTGTATATAGTATGATATGAAGTTTTAACATTAGTATTTAGTTGAATTTATATTTTCTTATGTATTAAATATATACATATTTTATCATGATCAGTTATAAATATAAATTTATATATATCACGTAAAGATATAGTTTATAATTTGATTCTTTATATGATTTTTCATCTTTTTATATATAGGTAATTTTATCAATACATTATCCATCAAGAAAGACACGTAAGTAGGTAACATATTTGATTAACAAAGAAATACCAGAGAACGTATTGGCTTGATCATTGATTCACTTTATTATATAAATCTAACAAAACATGCATCTATGTGCATTCTTAGTTGTCTTTTCGAACGTGGTATATATATACTTACAGATACGTGGCAAAAGACTTTTAATATATATATAAATGCATTCACGTGGCAAGAGAAATAACGAAAAAGTGGGAGGGGGGTATGTATAAAACGTGTACTGTGAGTGATGTGAGTGAGTGATGTAAGTATTAGGTGAGTAAAGTACAATTACATATGGAAACGGGAATAATATTATTCCAGGTACTGTGTAAGTTCCGAACGTGGCCAATTTATGTAAGTTTTACATTAAATGGAGCGCAGGGATAAGATTTCCTATATTCTCACTTATCTTTAAGTAACTACAAGTTTATAAGAGTAGTAAAAGTTGGCAAATTACAATCAAATTCTCATTGTATGCTAACGAAGTAATCATTGCATTTTACACTATAAATAGCCTTCACTCAGTAAAATTTTGAGACATAAGAAACGAGTAAAGAGAACAGAGAAGTAAGAAAAGGAAGGAGAAAGAAATAGAGAAAGAGAGCAGAAAGAGAAAACACTTTTACACCACTACTATTTTTCTATAAACCTACATTTCAAGGTAAGGGGGAGGAGAACCTTATCTCTTTAAAATTTTATATATTATTATGTTTATTTATTTATTTATTTATTTATTTTATGTGTATTTATCTAGTGAGGTGTCCCTAACCTCATTTATTTGCTTAACCTATGATTATTTTTATCCATATTAATTATTAAGGTGTTCACATTTTATATTGTTTAATTATTTTATAATGATTGTCATTTTTATTTATATCATTGGTATTCTTAATATATTCTTTTTACGTAAATATATTTATTGTAAATATATTTATAATCAACTATGATATAGTTGTAATATCTTGGACTCGTTGTTGTTATTTCTTCACGTATTTATGAAGATAAATATTACTCTATGGCCATAGAAGATAAAGTTTGAATTATTTGTAGCTGGAGGTTTGACCTTGGGGATTTAAATGAGTAAGAAATGAAGGTGAAATATCCTATTGTTGATTAAGGTGAAATATCCTTTTGTTAGTTGGTATTGTGATGATGCTCATTTATCCTGACTAGTCACTACAAGTATAATTCGAATTTTATTGTATCATGAAAATCTAATATATGATCTGTATATATATTTATTGGATATTGTTCTTACTCCTCTCTTTTCTTTGTTTTTAAAATTTAATATATTATAACATAGATGGATCTACCGGCCATACCAGGTTCTTTTACAGTTGTTATTACTGCTGTCCTACTTGGGAGAAATTGGAATATGGAGGCGATTTGATGAATCTATTATAATTTTATTTGATTGTAAATTTGTTTTCACTACCAATGTAATTATTGTAATAGAAGTGGAAGAAATAAATAACGTGTAAAATAGTAAATTATTGTAACTATTTAGAACGATATGTCATGTATAATTTTACAAAATATTCTTTTTCTTTATCTTTACCTTTTAAAAAAATATATTGTTAATGATATAATTGCGAGAATATGTTATAAGGAAATATATAATTATTATTATATAAATCGGGCGTTACACCTAAAACCTAAAATGCTACTCTATATGGTCCAAAATACAAGACCAAAATATATTCAAACTATGCTAACACAAATATAATAAGAATGTTAAAAAAAAGTTAGGCCCATGTTGAAACTAAGTATGGGCCTTCCAAGCCCATAGGGCCCATTGGGCCTTGACAGGCCCAATCTTCCATGTCTAGCCCACTCCTCTTGGATCTTTGAGTGTGTCACCTCTTGCATTCCCAAGTATGATTCCATCACCTATGTAGTCGGATTTTGTATAGGGACTGATTGACATTTAGGTTTATTTTACTCTTAGTACTATATTTTAATTTGGCTTCTATGTACTGGATATTAGTTATTGATTGTATTATAAACTTTTATTCTAATGTTCATTGCTTAATCCTCTGCTACACAATAGTTGTTCATTAATACGTGTAGTGACCTATCAAATTGTTATAGTTACAGTCAGTAGCAATTAATTTAAGTTGCTATCGACTGTAATTACACAAGGTGGCTATTTTTTGTTGTCGTTACAACCCATAATGACTTCAATAAAAAATTAATTCTTTCTTTTTTTTAAAAAAAAACTTTAATAGGTCAATCACTAATTTTTATAAGTTTTAAAATTTTAAACAAAAAAATAAGGTTGCTATGATCATAGCACCACACAATATAATTGTGCATGCCTCCGGTTAGAACGTGTCATTTGTTAATTTTTTTTTTTAAATGTAGCTATGGGTCATAGTTACCTTAAAAAAAAGATTTTGTTTTATAAAAAAATTAAACAATATAAATAAATACACAATTTTTTTTTAAAAAATAACCTAATACATATTATTTATTTAAAAATTATGAAAATAATTTTTTTAATATTTTTTTAAAAAAGAAGTTAACAGGTTTATTTTTAAAAAATTAAATAATACAAGTAAATATCTAAATAAAATTTTTAAAAATTAATGTGATAAAATTATTTTTTTTTAAAATAAATCAATTTTTTTAAATAAATTTTATGTAACGATATTTATAAATTATTATCAAAACAAAAATTCTTTTAAAACAAATTATAAATATTACTTTTTTTAAAACATTAACAGGTTTTATTTTTAAAATATTAAATAATATAAATAAATAATTAAATGATAATTTTAATAATTAATTTGATAGATATTATTTTTTAAAAATAAATTATAAAACTTTTAATTTTTTTAAAAAGTTCGTTATATCCTGTAGTAACGTGTAGCTTGTAACGACCCGCCTGGCCGTCACACACAGCTAACAACATCCAGTACCTCACAGAAAAGAGCAAGTATATATATAAGCAACTAAAATATATACACAAGGTCTAATCTAGGTTAAAAATTCAGAGTAAACAAAATACATCTAGCAATGCTACACAAATAGCTAAAACAACAAAACATCAAAAGAATAGCCCCATCTGCCAGCTGCAGACTTGCCTCTAGACACCAACCTATCCCTGCTCTGCTCCCATACAACGTATGATCATCGCAGTCCAAAACACATGGAAACAACAAAGGGTAAGCTAGTGAAAAGAATCAACATACATATATATAAATACATGAATGGTAAACAGCTACAGCTATCAGCACATCATTAGCATACAACTCATCAGCTATACAACATAAACAGCAGTAAACACACAATGCGCCATCACGCATATCAGCTAGATTTGGTCGCTTATAAGAGGTATAGCTCGACCTTGCCCCTATACCGTGGTCGCTTCATACACGTGTGCCTTGACCTTGCCCACACACGGGACCAACTAAGTACCTAGAGGAGAACAGCACAGTGACCACTCCAAGGGTCAGCTTCCCAAGGAGGGTTTGCAACAAAATTGGGCTCTAAGAGCACCACAGCTACCTCAATCCACACAATGGGATGAGAAATTTTTGAAAAATATCTCCTCTAGTCTTAGTAATCAACAGCTCAGCTGTAACGAGCATAAGGCTAAGGAGGGGAACCATCCCTCAAAAGCCGGCCCAAGAGGTTGGAGAACCTCCCGCCTTATAAAGTCTCCTTGGTGAGGAGACCTTCCCGATGTGGGACTTGTTACATTATCACCCCCTTCGAAAGCCAGCGTCCTCGATGGCTGCACTCCACGGTACTTCACTCACCGGCACTTCACTCGGCCTTCTTGCCGGTCAGAACCCTCCGATGGTCAGAACCCTCCGTGGGTAGCCCTTCTCGATTTGGCTGGCTCTCAACGAGAGCACCATTGTAACGAGCATAAGGCTAAGGAGGGGAACCATCCCTCAAAAGCCGGCCCAAGAGGTTGGAGAACCTCCCGCCTTATAAAGTCTCCTTGGTGAGGAGACCTTCCCGATGTGGGACTTGTTACATCAGCCTTACGGCCTACAACAACTCATATCAGCATGCAGCACAACACAACAAGTCAACAATAATAGCATACAACACAGCTCAACATTATATCAATACAGCTTAAACATTATACGGCATTAATAATTTAAACAACATACAAATCAGCTCGGCTCAACAACATTAATCAACATTAGTCAGCATTAATCAGCATATTTATGAAAGAACACATCCAAAACTACCTTCAACTTATCCAAATCACTCATTATGAAATGACAACCTTTACTAAACATAGAATATCGGGAGTTATAATACTCCTATCATGCTCATACTTATCTCATATGAAATATAAGAAGATTTCCTACAAATCTCATGAAGACACCAAGTCCTAATTCCTTCATCTACTTTGTGAAAAATTTTAAAAACCGCAACAACTATAATCAATGCTGGCAGCTTGACCCCTCTTCACTAAAACAGCCATATCTGGAGTTATAGAACTCCTTTTTAGGTTATTCCAATGCCATTGGAAAGCTAAGATACAAGGCTACAACTTTTATGAATACATTAAGACCAAATTTGGTCATCAAGGCCCATCGCTACAGCGCTCAATTCAGTACTTTAGCTGCAACTCTCTGCCAGTTCAGTTTCCCTTCCACAGCCATGGCTGCAAATCCACGGCCATAGTTGCAAGTTTCTGCCATTCTAATTTTTTTCCACAGCTTTGATTGCAAAATCACAGCCATGACTGCAAAACCACAGCCATGACTGCAAGTCTCTGCTCTCACGTTTTTTCCCTCCCACAGCTATGGCTGTGAATCCACGGCTATAGCTGTGGGTTCCTGCAAGTGCATTTTCTTCCACGGCTATAGCTGTGGGTTTCTGAACTTCAAATACTCCATGGATTTCACCTTCGTTTTCACTCAAATCCTCCATGAACCTACAATCCAAGGAACCACAGTCTATGCTCCAACTCAAATGCAATACTACCAACCACATGCAACCCAAAAACATCAAGAATCACAACATGCATGCATCCAAAACTCAAGAAGAAAAATCATCAATGTTCAACCTTCTATCAAGAAACCAAAAACCCCAATGTTCAACATGAGAATCACTTCGGATTCATCCCCCCATTTACAATTTTTCCAGAATCAAGCCTCTATTTACTCAACAACTTAACATGCAAAACAAAATCTCCAGTTTTCTAGCTTCCCTTACCTCGGTAAAGAATCCGAGCTTCCAGGAAGTTGAAGAAAATGAAAGAGAAGAAGGAGACGAATCGGGAATGAGAGGCAAAGAAGGAGAACTCCAGCTAGCTTCCAAACACACTTACTCAGCACCTAGAAAGGATTAGAAGAGAGAATGACAGCCAAGAGAGTAAGAGTGAAATGAAGTGAGTGAGAGCAAGGTTAGTAAGTGAGGGAGAAGAGAATGACTCAGCGGAAAAGAGAGAAAAGGGGATGGGTCTCACATAGCCATGAGTCATAGCGACCCAAATAAAAAATTAAAAAAAATTGTTATCAACTCGTGACATCGTTTAATAGGTTACTATAGTCAATAACAACATTGGTGAGGTCACGTAGCGATTTCGATTCCACCATTTTAAAATAAAATAAAATTTGTTATATGTCATTAAGTTGTTATGACTTATGATTCATAGTGATACTGTATTAAACAAAATCTCTCTCTCTCCTCTTTTATTTCTCTTTCTTCTTCTGCCTCTCCCTCCCTCTATCCTTCTATTTTTCTTTCTCTCCCTCTCTTTGTCTCTCTCACTCTCACTCCCATTTTATTCCTCTCTCCCTCTCTCTCCTTCCCATATCTCTATTTCTCTCTTTGTCTTTTTCTTGTATTTCATTATTTATTGACCTTATCAATTTTAATAGTATTATTAAAGTATGTTTTGTTTTTACAGTTTAATAATATTTGTTAACACTTATTTATTTTTTATTTGAATAAAATAAAATAAGATATTTTTATTCTTGTTAATTATTATATAGCATTTTTCTTAATTTTTTTTGTTAAATTCTGTATTTAAATAATTTTAACTATAAGTTTTTAACCTTTTAAAAATAGTTTAATGACATACTTGTAATAATATTTGAGTAAATAAATTTATTAGAAAAATATTTATATACCTAACAATATATTATTGTAACCAAACATAAAAATCTTTAATTCCCGAGAATGTTATATAAATATTCTCAAAAATTTCTATAAGTAATCAAATATACTTTAGCTATTCTTAGGAATCATGATTTTTGGATATGAAAATTTCTTTCCTACCATCTCCTAAGTGTAAAAAAAATACAACAAAACTTCCTTACTTTAAGGTTTTATTTATAAAATTAAAATTTATAAATATAATAAATAAATTATTTGTTGGGTGACGCTTAAGCTGTTACAATTAAGTAGTAAACGCTTGATCTAACAATTGATATCAGAGTCAAACTCTCAGTTCCCTGCAAGAACAATTGCTAAGGGAGAGATTATTTGTTGAGTGGTATCAATAAAATTTAATACATAATAATAAATGCACATTTAAATATAACTTTTATTAAATGTCCTAGTAATTAATATGTTTTATTAAATAAATAAAAAATAAAAATAAATGAATTGTCTAAAATATTTTTACTTTTGATAAAAAAGAGTATGAAAAAATTTTCCTACTTTAAATTATAAAATAATTTATTTTTAAAAGTTAAAAATCACAAATATGTTAAATAATGTAGATTCAAATATTTTTTAATATGTGTAAAATAAAAAAATTAATTTTGTTCCTTTTAATTTTTTAAAATTTTTAATCTTCTGAAATTTAGAATTATTATATTTAGATCATATTATTACGTGATATTGTTAAGTACTTATGTATGAACATCTTATGTAATAATTAAATTGTTTATGATACTTTGCAAACATGTGCACCTTTATAATTTTTAATAGATTCTTGAAATAAATGTTATTTATCTCCTTTAAAATAAATGTTAGGTATAAAAAAATAGTGATTATATATTTTAAAGAAATAAAAATTTTAAATTTTTTTATAGAAATCAAAATCAAAATTCATTCATTTGATAGAATAAAAAATTAATTTTACATTTTAAAATGATGAAATACATAAATTTTTTATAAACCAAAATTGAAACTCCATCAATTAAATGAACTAAAAACATATTAAACCTTAGATATGTTAATTTAAATACTCATTAATCTACTATATTTTTTGATACATAATAATAAATGTACATTTAAGTTTCACTTTCTATTGAATATCCTATTACTTTTTACACCCACAAGTTAATAAATTTTTTTTAATAGTTTAATTGATAACATTAAATTTGATTTGAATTTATATTTTCATTTTCTTTCAAAACTACCTTTAACATTAATGAGTCTTTTACTCTACTAATTAACTACTTATTTAATTATGAAAAATAACTTTAATTAAAGATATTTCTTGTAAAAGAAAATTAATACTAGAGATATTTTTAATTGAATTTATAAAAAGAATCAAATAACATTTTTTATTTATTTATTTAGATTTATAAAAAAAAGTATAACTAATAAAGAAGGTTAAGAAATTAATTTGTTATTTTTTTTATAAAGTCAATATCCGGAAAATGTAAATTTGACAACTTCTATTAAAATAATATTATAAAATTTCTTATTCATCCTTATGTAAATGCCTTTGCATTACATTAATTAAAATTATACTTATGTTTTGTTTGAAAAAAGAGAAAAAATTGAAAGAAATAAAAGAAAATAGACTAAACATAACGACTTTGTAAAAAATATGTAAAAAAATATAATAAAATTTATAATTATTTGATAGAATGAAATGAAATGATAAATAAAAAAAATTTATTTTAAAATAATTTTATAAAGTTAAATATTTATGTAAAAAAATGTTTAAACAATTATTTTTTATCCTTTTCTCACTTTCTCATGTATATGTAACCATTTTTATTTTACATATATAATAATTATTATATATACACACACAAAATAGAATGTAATAAATTAAATATAAATATATTTAATTTAATAAATATATAAATATATTAATTTTAATTTATTATTCAAATTTTGAATTATATTTTCAATAGAAATCAATTCAATATATATATATATATATATATATATATATATATATATATATATATATATATTAATTAGGACTCATTGCTACCAGCAGTAAGTCAAAAAATATATCTTTTCAATAACTTTTTATATAACACAAATTAACTAATTTAATAATTAAATTATATTATATTCAATATTTTGTATATTAAATTTTATATTATTTAACATTTTTTAGGTATATTATCTAAATAAATATTTATACATATTTTAAATATTATATAATATATTAAAATAAGATAATATAATAAATTACTAAATAATTTTTTAAAATTATATGAAATTTGATATATATATATATATATTTATATATATTATTACATAATTGATTATGGTATAACATAGACAATTATGTATTCATTTATAGTTATATAGCTAACATAATCAAGTATAGTTTCAACCATAGTCAATTATGATTTTGTATGGAATAAACAAATTGTGATATTAATGAGTTATGGGATAATTTTTTATTATCTATTTTTATGTTTTGTTGTGATATTAATGAGTTATGGGATACCTTTATCAGTAACTTTTATATTTTGTAATTTTTCCTAAATTCTCACATGTTTGGAGGTAAGAAATTTAACATGGTTCTGATCACGCCTATTTTCACGATAATTATCTCAAATCTTCTTTCTTAAACACGTTTGTTTTTAGTAATTATTTGTACATTTCTTTTCTTCTTTTTTATTTTGTGATAATTCAATACTCCTAAAATTAAATATATTTAAATAAATATATTATTTATCTCTTTTTCATGGCCATTTAAAATTAAACTTGAAATATATTGTAATAACTTTTTTTTTTGAATTATGTTATTTTTGTTTATTAAATATTGATATTAATTTAATTAATTGTTATAATAAAGGCAAATAAGAAAAGGAAAATGTATCGCACACATACAAAGATTAGGTTCAAAAGAGGTTTAATTTAGTTAATTCAACAATGTGTATGAGTGAGTATAACTCTTTGATACTGTATTTATTTCCTATGAATAAAAAGAATATAAAAAAAATTAGGTAAATATTCATAGGAAACATGTTAACCAATAACACTAGTAAAAATATTAGTAATAATTTTTTTTATTAAAGACTCTTCCGTATAATTTTATTGTAGTACTTAATATTTTTTACATAATAATTCTATATTATCATAGTTAAACTAATATTTAAAATAATATTATTAAAAGATAATATAATAAACTTTAAGATTTGACTTTTCTAAAAGAAAAAAAATATATTTTAAAAACATAAAAATATTATAATAATTATTAATTAAAAAATTAATGATTAAAATTATAATTAATTTTAAATTTTTATTATGTCGATCACAATTTTTAACTGTTAATTTTTTAGTTAATAATTATACGCACACTTTATTTATACAATATATTTTTCTCACCTTAAAATAGTCAATGTAAAATTTTAAATTCAAACCCTAATTCTGTTATCATAATTTTTTACCTAAAAAGAATACTAATATCTAAAATAGGCAAAGAGGAAATTCAAAATTCATAGCTTGACTTGAAAATTTACAAGGAAGAGAGAGGGGGAAAAGAGAATAGAGATGGTAGCATTGGTAGGTGTTTGGTATTGGGAAAATTGTGAGCAGAACACGCTACCAAAAGTAGCCTCGGGAATTGCACATCTTGCCTCTACAATAAATTGGTCTCGTTTGGTTGGATAAGACGGTGAAGATTACTATGACATCTTTTGACTTTTGCTTTTTTTTCTTCTTCTTTTTTTTAAATATATATTTTTTCAGTAAATTATTTTTTATTTTTCAAATTTAAAATTTTTAACAAAATTTATTCTAATTTTTTTTATATTACTAATAATATATCTAAAAATAATAAATTAAGATAACTATTTAATATTAGTTAAATATGATATTTTAAATAATAAAAATATTAATAAATAAATTTTATATGATAATATTTGATTATTTTTTAGCAAAATTAAATATAAAGATTATTTTTTTTTAAATTATAAAAATTAAAAAATTAATTCTAAATTTTAAAAATTAAAAATAAATTTATTCTAAGATTAAAAATATGTTTAATGTTTTTTTCATTATTTTTAATATTTCTTCGATATTCGTCGCTTCAAATTCTGAACTGTCTCGCAGCCTCGCAGGTTAAGGCGTTAAGCATTGAAAACCCACGGTCAAACTAACTAGATAATTAATAAAATTCAACACGGCTAGATAAAATATCAATAAAAATAATCTGTTTCTGACACTGCAATAAATAATTAGTTTTATCTAGACGAAAAATAATTTAGCATACTACCAATAATTTTTGTTTTTATCAAAATAAATTAACATTGTATGTGCAACAACGTATTTATTTTATCACGAATTCAATCATTGAGGCCCATCTTCATGTTGTAATAAAAAAATTATCGTTATAGATAAACCTGCGTATTTTGAATAAGAAATTATTTATACATGTATGATATATGGTAGAATTTTTATTAGAAAAAAAATATAAAACGACAATAAATTTTAAAAATAATAAAATATATATTATATGTGCAAGATATATAATAGATTAATTATAGACAAATTGTAACACTATAAACTTTTATTAAGTCTTGTTAATTTTATTAAAAATTTGTGTTGTGTTGATTTGTTACTAAATTATTATAAAACTCTGAATTTGATATTTAGAGGGTTTTTCTAGGTAGAAATTCAGTTTAATCTTGAACGGAAGTTATATAAAATCCCTTTTTATTATTAAGTTTCATAAGTTTAATCACTTAGGAAAATTTAGAAAGATAGTAGGAGAGGAGTTGTGATTTTTTTTAAGTTCTTTTTCTTCCCAAATTCCTGAGAGCTATAAGAGCTCATTGTTGAAGGTTTGAGTAGTGATATGAAGTTTCATAGTTGAGAAATCGAACTGAGTGTGGTGTTGTGCAGAGTCCTTGGAAAGCTTATTCTCCTTCTTCTTCTTCGTCTTCTCTCTTTCTTTCTTTCTTTCTCTCTCTCTCTCTCTCAGATTGCGAGACTTGGAGGTAAGGAAAGTTAGAACATTATTCTTTAGTAATTGTTGAAGTTGTGCTTGAAATAGTACTAAGTGATTGCATTTATGTTGTTGTGTTGAATGATTGGGAAGATTGAATGGTTGAACTCTTGGTTATTGGTTTTCTTGATAAGAAAAATGATGATTTTGATCAAATAGGTATTTCGTGTGATTTTGTGGCTAGAAATGAGCTACATAGGATGTGTAGGGGTTGTTTTTACCATTACATGTTGGGTTTGTCTAAGTTTCAAGTGTGGGGAGCCAAATTCACGAGTTTGCAAGTACATAACTCATTGTCACCCTAAGTTTGCCTTCATGGAACCAAATGTGGTTCAATCAAGACATTTTGTCTAGCTCACACCAAACGAAGAATTGGTGGCACCAGACATGAGGAGAGAGAATTGTCTCAGGTTGAACTAGTGTCGGTGTTATCTCCTTGAAGACCTTGCTCTTGATGCCAAAAATGATAGAAGGAAATAGGAGAGGTGAAGGTTGAACTCCTCCTAAACTCATCCTAGGCACAGATCTTCTTCAAAGGAGATAACACCGAATGGAATGGCTCTTGAATGGAGGAGGAACACGGATGGAATTAGGTCTAGCCTTGGATGGAAGCATCCAAGCTCAAGCATCAATGGAGAGCTCACTTCAAAGAGAAGGAATAAGGTGAAATTCCTAGGGTTTTGAGGTGAACTCTTAGAGACTTTGAAGAGAGAAACTCGGCACTATGGCTCACAAATTTCATATATGATTCAAAGTAATACAAAATGGGTAAGGAGGGAACTAATATAGCAATCTGGAATAAGGTATTGGCGCCAATGTGAGGGAGCACATGTGGCGCCAAGTTTTGAAATTCAAAATTCAAAAATTTGAATTTCAAAACTTGTCTCACATGTCCTAAACCGGTCACACTAGTGCTAATACATTTAGGTTGGATTTAGTATGCATTTAGGGTTGCATTTCGGTGTCACACAAGTGCAGCCAAGGTGGTGCCAAATGTGTGATCCAAAATGTAACTTAAATGCATCCTAAATTAAACCTAGTTTACCCTAATTTAACTAAACTAGTAATCCTCCTTTAATCCTAATATAATGACCTAAATACAATGGTAAAGAAAATACAATGAATAGGAAAAATTACAAGAAGAAGAATGAGCCTAATATTGGGTACCAAAAGCCCAAAGGCCCATGAAGCCCAAAACTAGGCCCAACAAGCCTAATGTAACATCCCAAATTTTACACAATGGTTAATTATTTTATTTATGAAAATTAGAATTGTAACATCCTAAAATTCAGGTACAATATTATTATTCTTAAAATAGTAATCAGTTTTTTTATTATATTTTAAGAACCAATAAAAAAAATATGATATTTATAACATTCTAAATTCTCAATTTTAAATTCTTACTTTTATAGTTGAGACTATTATTTTTTAGTAAAATTGTATATAGTATGATATGAAGTTTTAACATTAGTATTTAGTTGAATTTATATTTTCTTATGTATTAAATATATACATATTTTATCATGATCAGTTATAAATATAAATTTATATATATCACGTAAAGATATAGTTTATAATTTGATTCTTTATATGATTTTTCATCTTTTTATATATAGGTAATTTTATCAATACATTATCCATCAAGAAAGACACGTAAGTAGGTAACATATTTGATTAACAAAGAAATACCAGAGAACGTATTGGCTTGATCATTGATTCACTTTATTATATAAATCTAACAAAACATGCATCTATGTGCATTCTTAGTTGTCTTTTCGAACGTGGTATATATATACTTACAGATACGTGGCAAAAGACTTTTAATATATATATAAATGCATTCACGTGGCAAGAGAAATAACGAAAAAGTGGGAGGGGGGTATGTATAAAACGTGTACTGTGAGTGATGTGAGTGAGTGATGTAAGTATTAGGTGAGTAAAGTACAATTACATATGGAAACGGGAATAATATTATTCCAGGTACTGTGTAAGTTCCGAACGTGGCCAATTTATGTAAGTTTTACATTAAATGGAGCGCAGGGATAAGATTTCCTATATTCTCACTTATCTTTAAGTAACTACAAGTTTATAAGAGTAGTAAAAGTTGGCAAATTACAATCAAATTCTCATTGTATGCTAACGAAGTAATCATTGCATTTTACACTATAAATAGCCTTCACTCAGTAAAATTTTGAGACATAAGAAACGAGTAAAGAGAACAGAGAAGTAAGAAAAGGAAGGAGAAAGAAATAGAGAAAGAGAGCAGAAAGAGAAAACACTTTTACACCACTACTATTTTTCTATAAACCTACATTTCAAGGTAAGGGGGAGGAGAACCTTATCTCTTTAAAATTTTATATATTATTATGTTTATTTATTTATTTTATATATTATTTTATGTGTATTTATTTAGATTTATAAAAAAAAGTATAACTAATAAAGAAGGTTAAGAAATTAATTTGTTATTTTTTTTATAAAGTCAATATCCGGAAAATGTAAATTTGACAACTTCTATTAAAATAATATTATAAAATTTCTTATTCATCCTTATGTAAATGCCTTTGCATTACATTAATTAAAATTATACTTATGTTTTGTTTGAAAAAAGAGAAAAAATTGAAAGAAATAAAAGAAAATAGACTAAACATAACGACTTTGTAAAAAATATGTAAAAAAATATAATAAAATTTATAATTATTTGATAGAATGAAATGAAATGATAAATAAAAAAAATTTATTTTAAAATAATTTTATAAAGTTAAATATTTATGTAAAAAAATGTTTAAACAATTATTTTTTATCCTTTTCTCACTTTCTCATGTATATGTAACCATTTTTATTTTACATATATAATAATTATTATATATACACACACAAAATAGAATGTAATAAATTAAATATAAATATATTTAATTTAATAAATATATAAATATATTAATTTTAATTTATTATTCAAATTTTGAATTATATTTTCAATAGAAATCAATTCAATATATATATATATATATATATATATATATATATATATATATTAATTAGGACTCATTGCTACCAGCAGTAAGTCAAAAAATATATCTTTTCAATAACTTTTTATATAACACAAATTAACTAATTTAATAATTAAATTATATTATATTCAATATTTTGTATATTAAATTTTATATTATTTAACATTTTTTAGGTATATTATCTAAATAAATATTTATACATATTTTAAATATTATATAATATATTAAAATAAGATAATATAATAAATTACTAAATAATTTTTTAAAATTATATGAAATTTGATATATATATATATATATTTATATATATTATTACATAATTGATTATGGTATAACATAGACAATTATGTATTCATTTATAGTTATATAGCTAACATAATCAAGTATAGTTTCAACCATAGTCAATTATGATTTTGTATGGAATAAACAAATTGTGATATTAATGAGTTATGGGATAATTTTTTATTATCTATTTTTATGTTTTGTTGTGATATTAATGAGTTATGGGATACCTTTATCAGTAACTTTTATATTTTGTAATTTTTCCCAAATTCTCACATGTTTGGAGGTAAGAAATTTAACATGGTTCTGATCACGCCTATTTTCACGATAATTATCTCAAATCTTCTTTCTTAAACACGTTTGTTTTTAGTAATTATTTGTACATTTCTTTTCTTCTTTTTTATTTTGTGATAATTCAATACTCCTAAAATTAAATATATTTAAATAAATATATTATTTATCTCTTTTTCATGGCCATTTAAAATTAAACTTGAAATATATTGTAATAACTTTTTTTTTTGAATTATGTTATTTTTGTTTATTAAATATTGATATTAATTTAATTAATTGTTATAATAAAGGCAAATAAGAAAAGGAAAATGTATCGCACACATACAAAGATTAGGTTCAAAAGAGGTTTAATTTAGTTAATTCAACAATGTGTATGAGTGAGTATAACTCTTTGATACTGTATTTATTTCCTATGAATAAAAAGAATATAAAAAAAATTAGGTAAATATTCATAGGAAACATGTTAACCAATAACACTAGTAAAAATATTAGTAATAATTTTTTTTATTAAAGACTCTTCCGTATAATTTTATTGTAGTACTTAATATTTTTTACATAATAATTCTATATTATCATAGTTAAACTAATATTTAAAATAATATTATTAAAAGATAATATAATAAACTTTAAGATTTGACTTTTCTAAAAGAAAAAAAATATATTTTAAAAACATAAAAATATTATAATAATTATTAATTAAAAAATTAATGATTAAAATTATAATTAATTTTAAATTTTTATTATGTCGATCACAATTTTTAACTGTTAATTTTTTAGTTAATAATTATACGCACACTTTATTTATACAATATATTTTTCTCACCTTAAAATAGTCAATGTAAAATTTTAAATTCAAACCCTAATTCTGTTATCATAATTTTTTACCTAAAAAGAATACTAATATCTAAAATAGGCAAAGAGGAAATTCAAAATTCATAGCTTGACTTGAAAATTTACAAGGAAGAGAGAGGGGGAAAAGAGAATAGAGATGGTAGCATTGGTAGGTGTTTGGTATTGGGAAAATTGTGAGCAGAACACGCTACCAAAAGTAGCCTCGGGAATTGCACATCTTGCCTCTACAATAAATTGGTCTCGTTTGGTTGGATAAGACGGTGAAGATTACTATGACATCTTTTGACTTTTGCTTTTTTTTCTTCTTCTTTTTTTTAAATATATATTTTTTCAGTAAATTATTTTTTATTTTTCAAATTTAAAATTTTTAACAAAATTTATTCTAATTTTTTTTATATTACTAATAATATATCTAAAAATAATAAATTAAGATAACTATTTAATATTAGTTAAATATGATATTTTAAATAATAAAAATATTAATAAATAAATTTTATATGATAATATTTGATTATTTTTTAGCAAAATTAAATATAAAGATTATTTTTTTTTAAATTATAAAAATTAAAAAATTAATTCTAAATTTTAAAAATTAAAAATAAATTTATTCTAAGATTAAAAATATGTTTAATGTTTTTTTCATTATTTTTAATATTTCTTCGATATTCGTCGCTTCAAATTCTGAACTGTCTCGCAGCCTCGCAGGTTAAGGCGTTAAGCATTGAAAACCCACGGTCAAACTAACTAGATAATTAATAAAATTCAACACGGCTAGATAAAATATCAATAAAAATAATCTGTTTCTGACACTGCAATAAATAATTAGTTTTATCTAGACGAAAAATAATTTAGCATACTACCAATAATTTTTGTTTTTATCAAAATAAATTAACATTGTATGTGCAACAACGTATTTATTTTATCACGAATTCAATCATTGAGGCCCATCTTCATGTTGTAATAAAAAAATTATCGTTATAGATAAACCTGCGTATTTTGAATAAGAAATTATTTATACATGTATGATATATGGTAGAATTTTTATTAGAAAAAAAATATAAAACGACAATAAATTTTAAAAATAATAAAATATATATTATATGTGCAAGATATATAATAGATTAATTATAGACAAATTGTAACACTATAAACTTTTATTAAGTCTTGTTAATTTTATTAAAAATTTGTGTTGTGTTGATTTGTTACTAAATTATTATAAAACTCTGAATTTGATATTTAGAGGGTTTTTCTAGGTAGAAATTCAGTTTAATCTTGAACGGAAGTTATATAAAATCCCTTTTTATTATTAAGTTTCATAAGTTTAATCACTTAGGAAAATTTAGAAAGATAGTAGGAGAGGAGTTGTGATTTTTTTTAAGTTCTTTTTCTTCCCAAATTCCTGAGAGCTATAAGAGCTCATTGTTGAAGGTTTGAGTAGTGATATGAAGTTTCATAGTTGAGAAATCGAACTGAGTGTGGTGTTGTGCAGAGTCCTTGGAAAGCTTATTCTCCTTCTTCTTCTTCGTCTTCTCTCTTTCTTTCTTTCTTTCTCTCTCTCTCTCTCTCAGATTGCGAGACTTGGAGGTAAGGAAAGTTAGAACATTATTCTTTAGTAATTGTTGAAGTTGTGCTTGAAATAGTACTAAGTGATTGCATTTATGTTGTTGTGTTGAATGATTGGGAAGATTGAATGGTTGAACTCTTGGTTATTGGTTTTCTTGATAAGAAAAATGATGATTTTGATCAAATAGGTATTTCGTGTGATTTTGTGGCTAGAAATGAGCTACATAGGATGTGTAGGGGTTGTTTTTACCATTACATGTTGGGTTTGTCTAAGTTTCAAGTGTGGGGAGCCAAATTCACGAGTTTGCAAGTACATAACTCATTGTCACCCTAAGTTTGCCTTCATGGAACCAAATGTGGTTCAATCAAGACATTTTGTCTAGCTCACACCAAACGAAGAATTGGTGGCACCAGACATGAGGAGAGAGAATTGTCTCAGGTTGAACTAGTGTCGAGTGTGAGGTGAGAGAATTGACATGGATTAGTGTCAGGCACTAAAGGAGTGACGTCGAATGTGAGAAGAGAAAATAGTCTCGAGTTAGACTAAGGTTAGGCATGGGACTTTATCACGCTAGTCATAAGGATCCAAGGGTCTTTACCTAATCTATGTCGAGTGAGGGTTGTATGATGTTAGGCATGGGCGAGACAAAGGGTTCCCTGCCTCGATGACACTAGGCGCATGGTGGATAACATTGGGCGTGGGTTGCCTTAATTTAACCTCTTGTTTTATGATGAAATTGGTGAACATGTATAAGATAGTTGAATTTATTACGTGTTATATGATGATTAAGTTGTGTTATATGTTGTATATTGATGTATGATGTTGAATCTCTATACATTGATATAAGATAATGTATAATTGATTAAATGGATGAAAATTGAGATGAGTTGCATGTTGTGTAGTTGAGTAGTTGTGTTGAGAATGTTTTGGCATTAAAATTGTACTATGTTGATTGACCTAAGACTGGAGGAAAAATTATTTTTAAAGTTACATATCTCATTGTGAAGATATTGTGTTACGGTGTTCTACGAGTCTAATTTGTTGGAAAACCCTTATTAGAAAGTTGACCCTTAAAGTGAATAGTTGTGTTCCTTCTAAGACCTTAGTTGGTGTAGTGTGTGGGTCAGGTTGAGGCATACCAGCTATAAGCGGTCAATGTTGATACGTATGTGGGCAAGGTATATGTGTATAAAACGACTAAATTAGAGTAAGGTATGAAGTTGGGGGTTAAAATTCCCACCTAAATACTGGAATGACATGATATTTGGAGGGTAGTTGGCAGATTAATCCCATAGGTAGCTTAGTTATGTTAGCTAATGTCATGGTAGACTCACACCCAAGTTGTTCTACCTTGATAGGAATATTAGACATCCTAGTTTAAGTGACAATATCTAAGAAATCGTGTTATTAGGGATCGATATCCCAATTGTTTGTTGATTTAGTTGGATTGAAAAGATCAAGGTTTTAGTTTATTATAGTCAAACCATTTAAACTGTCCATCTATGTTATAAAAGATCTCCTAGTTGAAATGTGTGACAATGTATATAATTGTTGTGTTGTGCATATGATATGTGAATTGAGTCTGTGTTGTTCATGTGTGATATTGACTTGTGATGGATTTAATATTGTGTTGCAAATTGAGGTGTTGATATGGTGTTGTTCAAGTTGTAAACATGTATTGTGTTAAAAGTTATAAAGTTGATACTATGTTGTAGTAAATTGGGTTGTTTATGTTGATAATATAGTTGTTTTTACTTCTATACTGATTATTCTAATTATGTTAATTCTTTGAACTCTAGTTTATTCTTGCATGTTTTCATGTGATTGGATTACGATGATCATATTTGGTATGAAAACAAAACAAGAATAAGTTATTGTTGGAACTCATTTTGAGGCCATGTTGATGGATAACAATGAGAATCTTTTGGAATTATCCTTATATATATATATATATATATATATATATATATATATATATATATATATATAGACACACACTTGTTATGTGATTTAGTGTTTGATAAACTTTTATTATGTATATATTATGACATGAATATTCATGTTATGTAATTATGTGAGTCCTAGATAACTTAATTTTGTTAAGTGTAATGGCCTAATGGATTGTTACACAAACTATATATTTTTTTATTTAATTATCATATTTTTAGTATTTTATATATTGTAATCAGAAGTAAGCTTTTCAAAATAATTATGAAAAATTAAAAATATCATATATAATAATTTGTAATTAAGTGTCAATATAAAATATTTTTATATTGCAATATATTTAAATTAAAATTATTTCGTTAAATATCTCTTTAATTTAAAATCTGATAAAATTAATTTCAAACCATTAAATATGATTGAAATGTGTCTTCAAATTAATTTCAATAGCAGATTTTTACTTGGTAACAATATCAGATTGTTATTTGGTAGAAATCATCTCGCCAAGAATTTCTCTATTTTTTTCTCGACATTATGTTCTTTTATAAACAATCCTATTTGAGTTATATATAGTCGGATATTGAATGTACAGAACTTTTTTTTTTTCTTCATGATTATAGATGCTAACTTTTTTCATTAGATTGAACTCCATTGTAAATTTTATTATTCTTCGAGGTTTGAATATGTGCTATCGTGTTAATAATTAAAGAAACATGTTTGGTTAAAAAATTAAAAACATTTTTTTTAAAGTGCGATCACACATTTTATAGTGTAATTTTAATATTTTTTTTATTAAAATAATTTTTTAATCCTTATAATTTCACTTGCTTTACAATTTAAAATAGATACTTTTAGTTATTATATATATTTTTATTAATTATTTAGTTCCTATAATTTAAGATATACATTTTTATTTTTTATATTTACAATTTTTTAATCTTTTAGTCTTTATCATTAATTTCTTTTGTAATATTATCACATTTGTGTTGATGTGATAGATATTTTCATTTTTGTAAGAATAAAATAAAGGTATTTCAACAACGAGAGTTGCAGGTGAAGATAAAAAAGAGGTATGAAGGACCTAATTTAGGTTAAGACTAACAAAATAAATTTGACATCAGACACACAAAACAAAATTAATACCTATGTCGCATCAACATAAAATAGACAACGTTATAAAAAAATAATAGCAAAGACTAAAAAGATAAAAAAAAAAGGAAGTATAAAAGCTAAAAAGATCTATTTTAATCTATATGATCTAAAAAGAATTGAAAAAGATAAGTATAGAAACTAAAAATATCTATTATAAATTAAAGAAATAAAAGATAAAATAAATAAAATCATAGGAACTATAAACATATTTTAACTTTTTTTCTAGAGGAGGGTTATAATAACACCTGTGTAATTTTTATTAAGTATTACACCACTCAAAAATTTTATATTAATTGTGAATTTTATAAATTCAACTGTTAGATTGAAAGTTCATATCACTTTATATGTGTATATCAAATTTTGTTGAAATTGAAAAATAACTTGAAGGTAATGAAAGTATTCATATTTTAGTATATTTGAAATGAGTATATTACGTCAATTTTGTTTTATAAAAATGAAGTATTAAATTATCTTGAATTAATATAAAATTTTGTATATATGATCTAAGAGTAAAAAACTTTCAATATAACGGTTGGATTTACAAAATTCATATTTAATATAAAGTTATTGAACAGTGTAATACTTAATAAAAGTTACATCGGTGTTATTATAACTCTCATCTTTTTTCTAATACTCTCATACTAACCTTCTCCTTATTGTATTATTGGTTGAATTTTATTAAAAGTCATAAATGTGACTCAAGCATCTCATCTAGCAAGAGGATCTACTAAATTTTATAAATTTTAACCAATAATAGAAAGCATTAATAAATGAGTATTAAAGAGTATCATAATATACACAAATTTTTTAGTAATGTCAAACATACAACACTTGTAAAATACTACATCTAGTTCTAATTATAAGAAATATAAGACAATCATTAAGAGCAAGAAAAATGATTAAGTTGGTTACTTTTAATTATCA
This sequence comes from Cajanus cajan, assembly GCF_000230855.2. Taxonomy (NCBI): domain Eukaryota; kingdom Viridiplantae; phylum Streptophyta; class Magnoliopsida; order Fabales; family Fabaceae; genus Cajanus; species Cajanus cajan. Next base: position 14,596,787 of record NC_138525.1, read on the forward strand.
CTTATGTTCCTATTCATAAAACTCAACTTAAAATAATTAATTATTATTTTTTATATAAGACCTAATTCATATTGTTTCATATGTTATTTATTTTTAGACTAAAATATCTCTAATTAAAGTATGTTATCTTAATTTGGTAAAATATATTAATTATAAACTCTTTAAAGAACACGTACAGTACTCTAATTGATTATAAAAAAAATGAGTATTAATTAAGACATGTATTTTCATTGGTTATATGATATATAAGTATTAATTAGGAAATAAAAGTAGCATAAAGGTAATTTTAGAAAAAAAAATAATAGAATAAATTTATTGTTATCAATTAAATTAACTCTTTTTTCTAATCTTGATGAATTAGATAACTGAGTCTTATATATATTGAAAATCCCACATCTATTAGTGATAAAGCCAAAAAAGTATATATAAGTGGGGATAATCCTCATCTTACAAAGTTAATTTTGTAGGGTTGAATTAAACTTCAATTCACTTTTTTAAGATAGCATCAGAGGAGATGTATTGGAGATCCTACATTGACTAATCAACAAAGTATACATAAGTTGAGGATAATCCTTACCTTATAAAATTGATTTTATATGATTGAATTATGTTTTTATTGACTTTCTTAAAAATATATAGGAATGTAGGTAGTAATTATAACATAAATTCGAATTTTATTCTAAGGATACCCATTAATTTAAGTGGTTGCTACATTTAATGTTAGTTATAAGTGAATGTATAAGAAATAAAATTAACAATAAATTAAAATTATAAAAGAAATTTACCCATAAATTATTTCAAAAATTAATAATTATTATTCATAATTAGGATTAATAAAAAAATCTAATTTATTGCTTATAATTAGTACTAAAGTGATATACTTTTGTATGTAAAATGTTAACTATAACACTAATTAAGGAATAAAAGTAATTTTTTATTAAAAAAATGTATCTGGACACGTTATACTTTTTACCTACTAATTTTATAACTAATATTTTAATGACACTGGTTAAAAAAATTATATATATATATATATATATATATATATATATATACTTCTATCATTAATAAATACTTATTTTTATTATAAATTAAGTGATACATATAAATAAATAGATTTAAATATGTTTTTACTTTCTTAAATTTAAGATAAATTTATTTATTTATTTTTTAAATTTTAAATTAGTCTTTTTAATTTCTGTAATTTTTAAAAATATTATTTTAATTTTTATATTTAAATTTTATTAGAAAATTTGTCAAGTACTATTATATAAAATCTATGTACTAGTATCTTTGTTAGTGATAACATCACATTAAATCCAAGATATATAATTGTTTTAATTTCACTTTCATATATATTATTAGTAATTTAAGAAATTAAAATAAAATTTAAAAAAATTAGAAGGACAAAAATAAAAATTTTAAATTTGAGAGATAAAAATAAATTTATCTTAAATTTGAGAGATAAAAATATATTTAAATGGGATAAATATAAAGGATATTCTAGTAACGAAAAAAAAAATTTACTTTAATATTTATTTAGTTTAGTATTAAAAGGATAAGAAGAAGAGGAGGGAGAGTAATGAAATTGTAATGACAAGTGAGAACAGTAAATGACCTCGTACAAACAGTATTATAGATCCAATTTAAAACGTTAATCCCGCTTACACAAAACCTTTTGTCCTATTTGCTATTTCCAAGCTGCTGAGCAGAGCATAGCAGGGCACAACATCAACATTAACATTCTCATTCTCTCTCTCTCTCTCTATCAGTTTTGCCTTTGATCTTCCAAGTTCCATGGCTGGTGACAACATGCACCAACCACAGCCATCATTAGGGAGAGCCTTGCCTCCTGATTCAGAAGAGTTCTCATCCTTGTTCAACCAACTCCTCCACAACTCAATGGACCCGAATCATTCACCTTCTGATTTCACCACCACTGTTCCTTCTTCTCCCTCAAATTTCCATTTCTCTCACCCCCATCATTACAACATCACTGCCTCTCATGCCAACACCTTCAAACAACACAACAATCACACCCCTGATTTCCCTTCTGCTCCTGAGGTAAAACAAAAACTGTTTTTTGGTTTCCCACAAAAAAGTGTCATCACTTTCATACACCCTTTAAACCCAACTCTTCAATTTATTATTAAAATTTAAACTTGTTTAACATCAAAATTCTCTGTTGCTAAATTGTGGTTGCGGTCGCAGTTTCGTTGCGATCTTTGATATCGTGACAAATTGTAGACTGATTGGGGGTACAACAGCCTCAAAAACCTTGGTGTTGTCATCAAAATTGTGGTTGTCATCGCGGTTGTAGTTTTATCGTGATCCTTGATGTTGTGAGAAATTGTGGACTAATTGGGGTCACAACAGCATCAAAAACCTTGGTGTTGTTATCAAAATTGTGGTCGTGGGCCATTTTTTAAAACCTTGCTAATAGTTAATTGATTTTGGATTCAAAGGTTAAGATAGTTATAGCACAGAGTTGGGTAGATCTTTTGAAAATTCAAAATTGCATTTTGGGTGACTTTTTCTGTTAGTGAGTGGATTTTCCATTTTGTTTTTGGTAGAAGAGTGTGGAGGCATCGAAACCTGTCCCACCACCACGTTCTTCGTCAAAGAGGAGTAGAGCTGCAGAGTTCCATAATTTGTCTGAAAAGGTTCCTTTTTGATCCTTCAATTTTCTGTAAAATCTTTCGGATTTCGTGATTCTGATTGATGGTTTTGATCTGTGCAGAGAAGAAGGAGCAGGATTAACGAGAAAATGAAAGCCTTGCAGAATTTAATTCCGAATTCTAACAAGGTATAATCTCAACATATATTCATAGCCCTTTTTCTCTCCATTAAATTAATTTCTCTCTCAAAAGACTTTTTTTTAAAATTATTTTCTTCTGAATAAGTCCTTTGTGTTTGTTTTCAATAGACAGACAAAGCTTCAATGCTAGATGAGGCCATAGAATATTTAAAGCAGCTTCAACTTCAAGTGCAAGTGAGTTTTCTTTCATTCAGCTTGTGATAGTGTGTAATCACTCATTGGATATGTCTTTCGTTCTCTACGTGACTCGTTTATTCTTTTATCCTCATTTTTGTTGGTGACAATTATCCTCTTCATTTAGTTACTAATTTCACACTCGTATTTTCCTTTCATGAGTACTCTCAGCTAGGACAGCAATACACTCTCTGACATGTTATTTTGATCACATTATTTATTATTGATCTAGTTTTTATAGAAATCATTAATCACAGAATATTGAGTTCAACTTCCCATTTCATATGTTTAGCTTAGAATTTTATAGTTTTTCTTTAATTTTAAGAGAGTGTGTTATCGGTCCTCCTCATTCTTTTTCGTGATCACTGAGATGATGAATTTTCCATCGAGATTTTGACATGGGGTGAACAGTTGAGAACTTTAAAACCCTCTTTGGGCAGTGCAATTAACATGTCACGCTGCTAGGCTATTAGTTACAGAATCAATAAACAACACAGATGATGACTGTTTGTTCGCATGCTCAACCATGTTTCGACATGGAGGATTTTTTTTTTTTTTTTGGTTAGTCACCAAAAGATAAACTTTACATCAGTGCTACATAACTTGAGAGGGTCCGTTAACGCTTGAATTTTTGTGCTACACATTGTCCTTAACTAGTTAACTGTGACATGTGCCAATGATAAAACAAAAGACTAAATGCCCATCGTGGTCCTTTTAAAGTTGTTTCAATTCTTTTTGGTACATTTTGCTATGAACCAACTTTTTCAAAAACTTATCCGTGTGTTTGGTTTTCAGTCCCTTCTGAAGAAATAAGAAGTAGCGTCTGTGTTTCTTCTATTTTTTGTCGTGAAATTTAACAAAGACGCACGTGACTAATGCCTAACTAAACACATGCTTAAGCTGTTTAGTGAAGATACGTATATGATTTTTATATTACAGTTTTAACTAGAGTCATTGCATTTGAAGCACGAATAGTGCATAGGTCTGTCTACTTACCTTGTATATTAGAAGAATAAAAACAATAATGATTAAACACTTGACCATAGACATAGAGGCTATGATGTGTTATGAGCCAATTATCCTAAAAGCTTGAGCTGTTAGGCAAAGACACATGAATGGTTTTTATGTCAGGTCTCTAACACATTTAAGAGTTGGTAGAGCATTATTGAACCTGTAATACATGCTCAAGCGGCTATAATATTAATTGATTCATTTTAGTTAATTGAGAAAAGAAAAGTCTTGTAAGTTTTGGTCTTGCCACATTCAGGTTATGTGGGTCCATTACTCCTTAATTGACTAATTGTTACACATTCATATTATGTGGATCCATTACTCCTTCATTGACTAATTGTTACTTTAGTGCTTTTATGATTGATTCTGCAGATGTTAATGATGAGAAATGGCTTGAGCTTGCATCCAATGTCTTTGCCAGGAGGACTACGACCTATGATAATGCCTCAGACTGGGTTGAACCTTGATGCGGGTAATGAACTTCAGAATTGTACCAGTGCAATTGCCTCATCTTCAAATGATGAAAGCTTGGTGCGGCATGCTTTTAGTTTTCCAAAGCAATGCAGCATCTCAAATCAGTCTCTTGGGGCACCCTCAATGACAAACGTAGCTGCTTCTGATACCTCATCCACTTTCCATCCCTCTATTAAGGTTCATGTTCAATACTTCAACCCTTCAATTTACTTAGTTGTCATGATTGAGAAATTATTATATGATCTGAGTCTATTGTGTGTAACCGTGACATGTAGTCAAGTTTTTTTAACTGTATCATAAATTTAAAATCTCAGATACATATTACATTAAAAATAGTCATGACTATTGAAGCATGGTGGTCTCGAACCATTCAATAATTTATCGTCATGATCACTATTTCATTTTTTTTAACGATCTTGCTACCAGTGTCTGGTTAAGAAATTAGTATGTAAAAAGTTTTTATTGAAAATTAAAATAAAGTTACATAGAGAACTTGTAGATACACTTTTTAATATATATATATATATATATATATATATATATATATATATATATATATATATATATATATATATATATATACTTTTGATTCTTTAGCCGGTGGTCCTAGGACACTGGTTAGTATTTTATGTTTTTTAATATGTTGAGCTTAACAACCCTTCTTTTTGCAATATGAAGGATGCACTCTACGGCAACATGCCACAATTGTTTATGGACACAACAAAGATTGGAAAGCCCCCTTCTCCAGACGTGTCTTAAACAGCTAGAGGGATAGAAGGATTTTTTAGATGGAAAGTCACATCGGAAAAGAGTAGCTTTGTTCTGGCATTATAATCTACATTTAAATCTTCTGACTACACGGACACTCCATTGGGTTGTTCGTGGTGCAGTCGGTAACAGTTTGACACAATCTTTGTGCCATTGTTGATACTTGCATAAAAATGTACAAGTATTTTCTAATTTCATCAATTGCAAAATGAAGCTGATGAACATTCTGCAACATGTTGCGACTTCGGATATTTTTGGATCTGTTATGCCCTCGGATGATTAGATATTTACAATAGACTAGATATATACAATAAACTGCATATCCATCTACAATACTCTAGAGCAGAGAAAACGTTATTGTGATCTTTTCCAGGACTTCTTAGTTCTAGAATGACCCTACCCTCTGACATTATCAGTTATTCTGTTGCATAGCGGCTAATTTCCATTGGAAGTGGACACAGCACAACTACACAAGGCCTCTCTAATCCAACTAGAGCGAAGCCGAATGTAGCAACACTACCCGAGTATTAATTTGGATCAGAATGTGTACCTTAGGATCCAGATTCTCTGACTTAGTGGCGCTCAATCATTTTAAGCCGTGTGATTATAAAAATATGTAAGATTTTGACACGTAGACAATAAACATTTGACCATAAATAAAATGTTTTAACTAATAAATATTAAATATTTTAACATATATTAATTTATGTATTCAAAAACTTTTCGGAAACGTAACGCCAAAGCTTCTCCATACAAAATAGAAGTTTCATCTTCTTCTCCAACATACTTTCGGAAACAGCTGCAAATGCAACATCCCCTTTGGGACTGCCGCTACAAAACACCTGTCTCTACCGCTACAAAACATCCTCCTGAAGAACTCATTTTATACGCGGAGCAATTTGGTAATTAATTTTGAATTTTTATTTAATATTTTTATTAGAATATTTCCTCTAAATCATATTTTCTATCCACAAATCTCAGCACTAGAACTTTATTTAAGAATTTGAGCTTTGTTTTACTCATACTAGTCGCACGTTGCTATAAGAAAATAGTACTTGTTTTGATATATTATATACGTCTGTTGGATTTGAGAACTTTTGTTGTTATTAAGCTAAGAATAATATGTAAATAACTTGGTTTATGTTTTTATGTGGCTCAAGTTCTGAAATTAATGTGCATGCATAAGTAGATATATGTGACATGCTATGTTAGAACATGAGCTTTTAACATAGCTCATTTTATACAAATTCGAGATATTAAATTTATTTTGTTTACGTCTCTTTAGTTTATAGTTATATGATAATGAAATTGAGGTGCTTGAATGTACAAATATAAAATCAAAGTTATAAATTTTGTTTACTTCTTATTCTTATTTTTCATTCTTCTGATAGGAAGTATATTATGGAATCTTTAAATGTTGATTGGAAACCAAGAGTGGATATGGAATTTGATAATTTAGATGCAGCTTGACAATTTTGGCTTGCTTATGGTGCACATGTTGGTTTTGGAGTTAGGAAACGATATGTGAATTTTAAAAAAGATGGTACTGCTACCTCATGTAGATTTGTTTGTTGTAAGGAAGGGCTACGATTAATAGACAAAAGAGATGTTTTGGTTAGAAAGCATAGAGCTAAGACTAAAACTGATTGTAAAGTAAGAATTTCACTTGTGGTGAAAAATGAAAAATTTATCATCCATGAATTTATAGAGGAACATAATCACCCTTTGCAACTTCCAGAAACAACGCATATGCTTGCATCACATAGAAAGATAACTGAAGTCCAAGCTTATGAGATTGATTTGGCTAATGACTCTGGATTAAGGCAAAAGTCAACATTTCAACTAATGAGTACACTTGCGGGCCATAGAGCTAATATTGGATACACACGCATAGATGTTAAAAATTATCTCAAAGCAAAAAGACAAAGGAGTATGGTGTATGGTGAAATAGGATGCCTTTTACAATATTTTCAACGACAATTGTTGGAGAACCCATCTTTTTTCCATGCATACCAAATGGATATAGATGAACAAATCACAAATGTATTTTGGGCTGATGCAAATATGATATTGGATTATGGGTATTTTGGTGATGTTGTGTCATTGGATACTACATATTGTACCAATCGTGCAAATAGGCCACTTGCTTTATTTTCCGGTTTCAACCATTATAGAGGTATTGTCATTTTTGGAGCAACATTATTGTATGATGAAACAACTGAATCATTCAAATGGTTGTTTGAGACATTCTTAGAAGCACACAATCAACAAAAACCTCAAACTATCTTTACTGACCAAGACCAAGCAATGGCTAAGGCACTTTTTGAAGTGATGCTCGAGACTCGTCATGGTTTATGTACTTGGCACTTGTTACAAAATGGAATTAAGCACCTTGGTAATTTGATGAAAGGAGGAAGTTATTTTTTAAGAGATTTCAAAAAATGCATGTATGACCTTGACACTAAAGAAGAGTTTGAGATAGCTTGGAATCGATTAATAACAGACTATAGTGTTCATGATAATAACGGGATTAAATCAGTTTATGCCATAAAAGAAAAATGGGCATCATGTTACATGAAGGAAATATTCACACTTGGGATGCGAAGTACTCAACTTAGTGAAAGTTTGAATTCTAATTTCAAGTCTTGCATGAATCCAAATGTGGATATTATCCAATTCTTCAAACACTTTGAACGAGTTGTTGAAGAAAAGAGATATAATGAGTTAACTTATGAGTATGAGTCTTTGCATAAGCTTGCAATGTTGAGATATGAGTTGTCACCAATACTCATACAAATGGCAAAAGTATACACTCACATTGTATTTGACTTATTTCAAAATGAGTTTAAACTTTTCTTGGCTTCATGCATATTGGAGAGAAATGAAACCCACTCTTTATGTCAATATGTCATCACTAGGGTCAATCACGAAGGGTCTTGGAGAGTCTCATTTGATCGTGCTTCAAACTCCATAACTTGTAGTTGTAGAAAGTTTGAAACATTTGGCATACTTTGTTCACATGCATTGAAAGTATTTGAAACAAATGATGTTAAGGTTATTCCCGAGAAATATATTATAAAAAGATGGACAAGAGAAGCCCGCAATGGCATTGTGCATGATGTGAGGGGAAAAGAAGTTGAAGGAGATCCAATATTATCTAGTACAAGGAGATATAAGCAACTTGTATTTAAATTTGTTAGATTGGCTGCTGACGTGTCAACATTTGAAGAATATCACAAGATTGTGGATAACAATGTAGATGTCATGTGTAAGGAGATTCAGGAGTTGCGTTTACAAGCCAAAAGTACTGGTAATCACAACAATGATAATCTCATATTTGTCAGTGATGGTGGTAAGCTACCAAAGGGATTCAAACATAAACCTGGCTTAAAGAGAAATAAGCGATTAGAAGGTTGGGTTGAGCTTCAATCCAATAGGAAAAAAAAACTTCAAGTAAAGAGTCACAGGTGTGTAAATTGATGTACATATTAATTCTTAATATATTTTAGCTTTATGAGTTCTCACTTGTTTTAATTTTCCATATTGGTTTTAGGATAAAGAATTGAGAAGTCATCAACCCAACATGGTATCTTGTTCAGCACCACCAACTTTTAAGCTCCCTAACACATTAAAAAATCAATTTAGCTTTACTGAATTTTTGACGGTAATATCATTTGTCTTTATATTTTTTATCTTTCAATTCTTTTGCTTACTTATAAACATGTTAATTAATTTTTGTTATTGTGCAGGCACCTCTTGATGATATAAACAGTCAATCATTACATAACATGTCTCCAATCCTTGATTAAGATTCAATGAAAATAACTTAGTTGACAATGATATTATAATTAGGTGTTACTGTATGTTTGGTGTATTTTGATATCATTGATAAGAGTATTATAATTAATTAGTGTTTTATTTTTCTTGGGTATATTTTGATACCATTAAGTCAATGTAACCATACAGTTCACTTTTAAGAACTGCTTGAACAATTAACATTGGTGTTGGCCTTGTTGTTGTTATAATGTTAGTAACAATGTTTTAGCTTAATTCATTTGTAGCTTGATTTTGCAAAATGCTTGTTGCATAATATTAATTAGAATAAATGTTTTCTGCATAATGATTTTTCTGCATAATTTATTTGCTCATGAGTTTACATAAACATTGTTGGATGCTTAATTAATTTTTCTGCATATATAACTGTTTGGAGAAATTAGGAGTGACAAATTTTTTTGTTTAACTAAGTATGTATTTAATCAAATACCACTATGTAATTCTCTCGATTGGTGTAATTTTAGATGAATAGTTTTTAGTTGAATTAGGTATGCATAATTTATTTTTTCTACTGATATGATTATTCAATTTTTGGTTCTTTATTTTCATTTTTATTTAGATTTAAGATTTGTTATTTTGATAAAAAAAATTTATTTCATTATAATGTATACATACACTTTTATTTTATTTTTTATTCATATTGTATTAAAATATGAGTTAATTTATTAGGTACTATAAAAAAAACAAATGACAAATAAATAATTTTAATGTATATTTTTTTATAATTCATTTTAATGTATAATTTTTAAAAAAGACACTGAAACGATTAATTTGTTATCGTTTATTTTTCTCATATTTAAAATTTGAAAATTTTTGGTTTTGTTTTGCGACAGTGAAAGTGTAATAAATGTAATAATTCATGTTATTGAGTTTCAAGCCAAAAATCACAAATCAAGAGATAAAAATTAAATTAAAAAAAGAAAGAAAGAAAAAAGAGTTAAGATCTTCTAAATATGTAATAAATGTTATTTATGTTCATATGTTTACTATTTATGATTACGTGTCAAAATCTTATGTATTTTTATAATCATACGGCTTAAAATGATTGAAAGTTATGTAACTTTCGCGTCACTAAGTCAGAGAATCTGGATCCCCTTGGACATTGTTGGGAACACTAGAGAGGACACCATGTCAAAGCCGTTTGCATGATCAAACTATCGACCCTAATACCGATTGTTGGAACACAAGAGACATTAAATACATGAGAGACTTTCATCACAGATAATGAGTAAATCACAAAAACAAATTTAACACCATATTTTAACTTAAAATCTTATGACATCATGTCAATGGATCTTTCTCATTTATATATTTGTTAACCTATCCAACTATATCTAATGTGAGATTTTCATTTACACTTGTACACCAATATTCATTTACACTTGTACACCAATAGACGTGGGTGATCTGGAGGAACAATTAGTTATTTTTACTTTATTTTTTGAAAGGAATCTCAAAAGAATGTAGATCGTCGATGCCAAACCAAACATTTTATACATCATTTCTTTTTTGTTCTTATAGTGGTTAAATCTAAAAAAAAAAAAGAGTGCGGAAAATGATAATAAAATTAGCATGGAGGGAGCGAGGGAAGGGATGATATTACCGGTAAAAGCCATCATAAAGGAAATACAGACAGAATATTAAGATAAAGAGAAAAAGCATGTGCATTTACAGTAAAAGCATGAACTGTTAGCAATACATAATAATGGAAGAGAAACATGCATTGCATGAGTATCCCTCTACCTAGCTAGGAAGGAGTATGTATTGTGGAGTGTCGGAAATGAAAATGACTTGGAGAGTGAGATGAAGATTGAAGACACGCATGTGTTTATGAAAAGACAAAGAAGGAAGAGGTTAAATACCTTCTATGGTAATCACTAGGCACTAATGATCGATCACTAATCATGTTCCATCATCACTATACTACGTCTAAGTTCAGACGCGGTCCTCACCCTACACTAAGATGCTTGGAAACCTGATCTTTCCCTTAACATGACCATACATTTTTTTTAGAACAACAATACATTGTTCAAAATTCTGTCTGAATTATTTTGCACTAAATAAACTAACTTAGGATGATGCGACTATTTTACTTTTTTTTAATTTTTTTATTATTATTTATTTATTTATTTATTTTTTATTTTCTATTTATTTAATTGAACTCACAGTGGTGGCTCTCAGCACGAACCAGTGAGATGACCGTCCAGAGTTCCATTGTTGGGGGTCATAAGAAATATTATTTAGCCTATATTATATAAAAACAAAAATTTATATACTAAATTATATAAAAAAAATGTATTAGAAAAAATAAACTAATTGCGAACAATTTATTCAAAAAAAAAATTGTGAACAATTAATCAATAATTATTTTTTTCACTAGTCAACAAAAACATATCCATAATTTTAGAAAAACAAATTAGTAATATTAAATATAAAGAAAAAATGTGATATATTACTGATATTTTTTTTTCTTTCTGTGATAATTTTCATAAGTGTTAATGTAAAATTATAAATAAAAGTTATCTTTAACTTTCTCTTTTTTGTCTTTATTTTTATTTTTTTTAATTCTTTTTTTATTTTTTAAATCGTGACCTATTTATTTCGTTGAAATTTAGAAATCAAATCATCAATCTTCACTTTTTTTATCGTGAGCTTCTATGTGATATATCACTTTTATTAATCAATTTTTTAATATGTAGTGATATCTAAGGATAATTGCTAGTGTTGTAAAAATATATTATACATTTAGCCATTTTTTTATATTATTAATTATTTGTTTAATTGTTTATAAGTTTTACATTTTTAGGTTTGGAAACTGAGGTCATAATGTAGTATTTAAATAATTATAAGATCATCATTTTTCACTTTGTCTAGGGTATTAAAAAAACTAAAGTCTGGCTATGCAAACTTGATATTAAGGAATTTTATAACAAATCATATAACTTATGCAAACTTGATACTAAATTTTTTTACAACTCACACAACTTGTTCAACTATATACAACTTTTTACTATCAAACTAACATGAATTTTATTGGAAATTAATAATGTCCCATACAAAGGTCAGTATTAAATTTTTGGTGTCTTAGGTGAAGTGAAAACATAATGCTTTCATAAATATTTGAATATTACTTATGATACTAATTTTCAAACTTAGAAGTGTAAATATACAAATAATAAAACACAATTGCATAAAAAATGACTAAACGTACAATATATTCATACAAGACTATGAGTTATTGTCAAAAAATCATTATACAATAAAAAATGAATTAATTATGGTGACACATCACAAAGAAGTTTACGACAAAAAAGTAAAGATTTATAATTTGATTTTAATATTTCATCAAAGTAAGATAGGTCATAATTTAAAAAATGAAAAGATAATCAAATAAATTAGAGATAAATGAAAAAAGAGAAAATTAAAGACAACTCTAATTTATTATTTTTGGTTAACATTTATAGAAGTTCGCAACAAGAAAGGAAAAAAAGGAAATATGTCAATAACTCTTCCCTCTTTACATATAATATTACCGATTTATTTTTCTAAAATCATTGATAGACTTTTGTTGACCAATGAAAAAATTAATTATTAATTTATTGTTCGTAATTATTTTATTTTTTTAATATATTTTTAGCAATTTAATTATGTATTTTTCTTATATTATATAAACTAATATTGTCATACGCTTAAAGTGACATAAAAAAGTGTTAAATTAAAAGATGGTCTTGAATCTTTTAAGTTTTTAAGTTTTGATGATAGCAAACATAACCTTTTGTAAAAAAATTCTATAAATTTTAAATTCTAAATTTTAAATCCTAAACTTTTAATAAAGTTTTTATATTATGTATATTATTTTTTTTACTCTTATTTTCTTATTTTTATTTTGTGTTATTTTTTAATTACTCTGATACCAACAATAATTTCACCATCGAAAAGAATAAAAAGATTTCTCAAGTTAAACAAAGTTAAAAAAAAAGTGATGTATCAAACCGAGAATCATGTATAAATTATAAATAATAGTTATGCAACCCTAATGAGTTGCACCATACTTTTAGATATTCTCTCTCTCAGCTTTATAAAATAAGTTATTCAAAATAAATTATTTTTAACAACTTACGAATAAGCTCTCATTTAATAAAATTCATTGAACAAATTTTCAATTAAATTATTTACCTTATCCCTTATTAGTTATATCAGTTTCAATATATAATAAATAAATATATAATTTGTAACACCCGCAATGGTCTCTATACTTAGTGGAATCGCACTACTGCTAGTGAAATTAAGAAATATTAAGCTGGATAACTCATACATATATGTACAAATAAAAATGCAAATAACTAAGTTTCTGGTTATAAAATAGAACTCCATATATGTACAGTCATCCAAAAAAAAATAATATTCCCTAGTACCGATCAAGCACAGACAAAACTGTTACCCAAAATGGTAACTCTACCACGAGGATCAAAATTTCCCGTCTCGCAGCGAACACCTCAACTCCAAGCTAACCCTGACTTGCTCTCATACCAAGTATGATCATCGCAGTTCCACCACATGGAAACAGAAGGGTAAGCTAGAGTTCAAAAACCAATCATACAAGTACAGAATAGAATCTATATTACACATCATCCAACAATCAATCATGTTCATAGAGTCACACCATACATTCTATCCAATACTACTCATGCATAAAATACAATCCACCAATCATGAAGTCAAACACCACACTTTATCATATTAATAATCATGCAATAAATGCATTTCATGACAGATATCAATGCATATCAATTATCTAATGTGTCGTCACGCATACACCTAGAAGATCTCCCTAACAACAGAGCTGTATAAGTGACATTCCATCCTACCAAAATCACCCCAACCATTTTCACGCCCAATGCGTCCGCTCGGTCACAGCTAAACAGGATATAATCCTGATGGAATAACACTAAGGTCGAGAAGACCAAGAGGTGATATACTAAAGGAGGCAAGAGGAATGGGATAGTAAGGCCATTTTTGGACCTTAGCTCCTAGGTTTTATAGCATTTATTTCTTTATTCCTATTTTTGCCCTTGTCTTTAATTTCCTATTTTACCCTTATATTTTGGGGTATTTTAGTCATACAATTTATTTTACTTGTATTTCCAATTTTACCCTTGTATTTTGGGGTGTTTAGGACTTAGAATTTATTTTCTTTTGTATTTCCCATTTTACCCTTGTATTATGGGGTGCTCTAGATTATTAGGGTTTTTAATTTTGGGCTAGGGTGTTAATTAGAGGGTGACACATTTTTGGTGCTTATTGGGTCTATTTTTGGTGTTAGAAAGGCTCAGGCCCAAGTGGAGGGCAAAGGTTGCATGGTTTATCATGCACCTAGATATAGCCAATCTAAACCCAAAGATTCCATCCTTGGCCACCAAGTTGCATCTAGGGTTCATTTGCATTTCATTTGGAATGCATTTGCCTACTCCAAATGCAACCCTAGATGCCTCCCCTCCTATAAATACCCAACACCCCACCACTTGTAAATACTTTGGATTATATAGATTTTGAGTGAGCATTCTTATGCCTCAACGTCTCATCCTTAGTCCCTAGGGTAAGTTTCGACTATTCCCCTCCTATCTCCACCCTTGGAGAGTAGGAAACCTAGAGTGGCCTCCACCTACCTTGGAGTGAGCCAACTTTGAGCACCCAAACACCACCACCCTAAGTGCTTCCGCCCAAACACCATCATTTTCACGCCAACTTCCTTTTCTTCACCATACACCTTCCTTTTGTCTACCTTGTTGAACCTAGATCAAGGGCCAAGGCTTTCTCCCTTCAATCCCTACGTCATTCATGGAAGGAGGACTCCATCAAGTGGTATCAAAGCCAAGGTTCTACAAGGGTAACATCTAATCTTTTTGTGTCTCCTTTGAGTCTTTTGCTTTCGGTCACTACAAAACCTCATCCTAAACCTTATAGAATGCAATGGATCCCATAATACAAGGGTAAAATGGGAAATACAAAAGAAAATAAATTCTAAGTCCTAAACACCCCAAAATACAAGGGTAAAATTGGAAATACAAGTAAAATAAATTGTATGACTAAAATACCCCAAAATACAAGGGTAAAATAGGAAATTAAAGACAAGGGCAAAAATAGGAATAAAGAAATAAATGCTATAAAACCTAGGAGCTAAGGTCCAAAAATGGCCTTACTATCCCATTCCTCTTGCCTCCTTTAGTATATCACCTCTTGGTCTTCTCGACCTTAGTGTTATTCCATCATTCCCTCCCTCTTGAAAAGGATTTGACCTCAAATCAAGAGGTTCTTTATGGTGGACGTCATGACCAACAAAAACATAAAAGTAAGCATGAGAGGTAATAGTATATGATATAGATGGAAAGTGTATCCTAAGAGGAGTGCCACTAAAAATGCTAAAATGATTTTCTAAACTAAAAAGACTAGACTCCCTAATGCTAAGGATAGGATCCTCCCCATGATGAAGTCTAGGTGTATAACTAAAACCTAAAAAGGTAAAAAGACTAAAACTATAACACACTAATGCATTAGTCCTAAAAACTAGAACATCTTGCCTAAAGTACCCTATGTGGTAACCTAGGCATTTCCTAGAAAACAAAGGAAATACAACTAGAAAATTTCCTAAGCAATTTTGGATTATATTATTTGTTGGATAGTTATGAAAAGAATTTGTCACAAGGAACCTTGAAGGTTCATATGTTATATCCAACAAATAATATATTCCATAAATTGGGTGCATTATTGACACAACTAAGGTAGGAAAAGTCCTACACAAAGGAAGGCTATCTACCTTGGGCACCACCAAGGAAGTAGCACAAGAAGTGGAACTAAGTGAAGTCCATTTCTTCTTCACTAAATCTTGAAGTTGAGATTCTTTTTCTTTAAAAAGGGTTTGTTTTTGAATCTCCACTTCATGACTAGTGGCAACATAGGAGAAAGAGTTGAGGTCTTGATGAATAAAGAGAGTTTCTTTTAAATCATTTTCAATGGGAAAGTGACTCTCTTCAAGCATAAGCCCTTTGGAGGAAACATTATCCTCCTTACTCTTCTCTAAGAGTGTTTGTTGTTTTTCATTTTCTAACCACTCTTGAACTTTTTCTATGCTTTTCTTCATTTTTTCTTTCTTTTCTATTTTCTTTTCTTTTTCTTTTCTTCTAAGTTCTTCCTCTCTTTTTGTATTTTCCTCCTCATGCATACTCCTAGGGACTCTAACTTCTTTTCCTATTTGAGATCTAGTTGGAACAATCCTAGGTTTGGATCCACTAGTTTCTACCAACTTTGCAAGTAAATTTCTTATTTCCTCATTATTCTTTTCAAACTCTTTTTCTTTTTGTCTTAATTCTTCCTCTCTTTTTATATTTTTTTTAGGTACTCCTTGAGTTGCCTAAGTTCATCCCTAACACTATACCTAGTACTACAAGAATTATGACCATGTGCACTAAAATGATCACTCATCTTTGATCAAGAAAAAGGTTTTCACAAATTGCTTTCAAAAAGGTTTTGAAAAGGTTTTCACAAAGAGTGAGTGATAAAAGAGTTTTCACAAAAGATTTTCAAGGTGCAAGATAGGTAGGAAAAAGGCCTAAGTGTACAAAATGAACTTTCAATGGGAGGTGGACTACAATGAATCACTTAATAACCAAGCCCTATCAAGTAAAAATCACTAAGCCTTTTGCTACTTTTCTCACAAAAAAAACAAGTTGGCACAACAATAAAGTGTGTGTGTGCACGTTACCCCTAATAGGCCAAAAACAAGCCTTCTAAACGGATTTGGAGACAAAGATAAAAGCCTAAGCAATTATACTACCAAAAACTATAAAACATGCAAAAGGAAAGCACTTAAAACATGTTCTAGTCGAGGTCCTAGGTGAAGGTTTTCAAATCACCTTCAACTACACGAACTAAAACCAAGTTGAAGAGGTTTAGAAATGGCCAAATTACAAACCAAAAGAATGAAACTAAGGCCAAAAACAACAAAGAGGCCGAGAGAGAAAAGTAAGCAAAAAATTAGACAAAAACAAGAATTTAAGTCTTCAAACTCCTCCAATTGGGTTCCTTCACAATGAACAAACGTGTTAGACCTCTCCAAGTGTTTGTTCACTCCTTTATGTGTGGTGTAAATCCCTCCAAAGGCTAGGCTTGGATTCGGTTCTCCCCTCCACTCAAATCCACCAAAGGTGTGAAAATTGACTAGAGTGGTTTTTCACTTACAATCAAAATGAAACCAACCCAAAGCAAGAGTCCAAGAAATAAAACTGAAAAGCACAATTAGGAAAGGCTAAACTCAGAGAGAATTTATGGAGACAAAACAAAGAGGCCAAGAAAGACAAGCAAAAAAAATTAAGACTCAATCAAAGAAAGGAAGCACACAAAGAGTAATCCTAGAAAGGCACTAGAATTAGGTTAGTGTTTAGTCCACTTGATTAGGTCCTTTATATGTTTCGGTCCAGCCAAAGGTAAGGTCCCAAATTAAGGTCAAAATGTCATAAGTCCAACTCCCAAATGCATAGGTATTGGTCCAAGTCCACAAGTCTAGCAACAAGTCCTTTTTGGTCCAAGAATTTTTTTTGTTCTAGTCTTTTTCTTTCTTTTCACGGCAATGTTTTCTTTTATATGTCTTGGGTCCGAAATTTTTTTGTTAAATTAAGCCCAAATGTTGCTTAGGTTTTGCACTTGTAGATGGTCAAAAATTAGGTTAAACTTTAGGAGAGGAAGTGATGACAAGTGGCGGTTTCTTAGAGGTACCTTAAGGAATCTTTTTAGTGGAAATTGTTTTGTACAAGTTAGTACAAGTTGTTTGCACAATTTTTTTTTTCAGCCACCTTTTAGATTCTTTTAGGGTTCCTTTAAGCATACAAAATTAACCAAAACAAGTGGAATGCAAAGGAAAAGTGGGCAGCAAGTTATATGCATGTGCAAGGAAGCATTTCACACATGGAAACTCAAAATTACAAGGAACATGCTAGGACTATTTAGCATGCATGAATGACCTCTAAAAAGCTTCTAAATGTCACGCCCACTATCATGCAATATGGCATATATTTTGATCATGTAGTCATGCAAAGTGTTTGGGCACATACATGGAAATTTTTGTTGACAAATTATAGGAAACATACAAAGACAAAACTTTTAGGTGGATTCAAAAATAAAAAGCATATTCATGGCATTTTCATGTGAGACTCAACCTAAAATTTAGAAAAGCATGGTAAACCTAACAATGGAACCTAAAATTGCAAGGAAGGCTCACAAAGAACAAGGTGTGAACCCCAAAGCTATTCGGCCACACAAAGAAAACAAGAAGAAGGAAAAGAAAAAGAAAATTCATCTTTTAAAGCACCTTCCAAAGAGTCTAAGTCAAGTGAAATCAAGTGCTTTAAGTGTCTTGGAAGAGGACATATTGCTTCTCAATGTCCTACAAAGAAAACCATGGTTTTAAAAGCCCAAGATCACTATAGTAGCCTTGATGAAGCTACTTCATCTTCCTCTAGTGAAGAAGAAGCCATAGACTCCGAGGAAGAAATTTTACCTTGTGAAGGAGACTTACTATTGGTTAGAAGGCTTCTTAACAATCAACCTAGTGACATTGAACCATCTCAAAGAGAGAACTTGTTTCAAACAAAATGCAAAATTCTAGAAAATACTTGTTCTCTCGTTGTAGATAGTGGGTCAACTTCAAATTGTTGTAGTACTAGATTGGTTGATAAGTTAGCCTTGACTACAAAACCTCATCCTAAACCTTATAGAATGCAATGGGTCAATGAGGATAGAGGTGTTGTAGTTAACCAACAAGTAAGCATACCAATCTCTATTGGCAACTATAAAGAAGATGTTTTGTGTGACATAGTGCCATTAGAGGTTAGTCATGTCTTGCTTGGGAGGCCATGACAATTTGACAAGCACATAATCCATGATGGCCTCACCAATAAAATAAGTTTCCAACACTTAGGTAAGAAGTTTGTGTGGTGTCCTCTATCACCCTCTCAAGTGAATAAGGACCAACTCAAACTAAAGGCTAAGAAAGATGATGAAGAGAAAAGCAAAAACAAAAACAAAAAGAAAAGAAAAGAAAAAAAGAATTTTTCCTTTGAAGACAAAGGGCTAGGTTCAAAAGAACCTTAACCCTTGTGCCATCCTCCTTCTTTTGGTGCCAAAGAAAGATGGCAATGGAGGATGAGCATCTTTTTAAAAGCCATCATTGCATAAAAGGCACCCAATCCCTAAGATAGATGATTTGGTGAATGAATTGCATGGGGCCAATAATTTAAATGGTGATGCCTCTTTGGCTCTCTCCTTTCCCTAGCACTTTCATCCAACAAATTGTGTACTTAAGGATTGCATCGCTAAAAGTTTTAGTATTTTTTTACTTCCCTAATTGTGGTTTCACATTTTTTTTGAAGGATCAATGGAATGGAAGAACTTAAAGATTTGAGGTCAAATCCTTCTCAAGAAGGAGGGTATGATGGAGGACCATCCTTGGTACTTCACTTCATGTGAGACCCATCACATGGTTCATGGCTATGGCCAATTTGATTAGTATAGGATTATTTTATTTTCCAATTTTACCCTTGTATTTTGGGGTATTTTAGTCATAGGATTTATTTTCTTTGTATTTCTCATTTTACCCTTGTATTATGGGGTGCTTTAGATGATTAGGGTTTTAATTTTGGGCTAGGGTGTTTTAGTGAAGAGGTGACGCATTTTTGGTGAGTCTTGGACATATTTTTTGTGTTAGAAAGGCTTAGGCCCAAGTGGAGGGCAAAGGTTGCATGGACTTATCATGCACCTAGTTGTAGCCAATCTAACCCCTTAGATTCCATCCTTGGCCACCAAGTAGCATCTAGGGTTCATTTGGCATTGCATTTGGAGTGCATTTGCCTTGTGAATTTCGGCCATGCATTGCTCCAAATGCAACCCTAGATGCCTCCCCTCCTATAAATACCCAACACCCCACCACTTGTAAATACTTTGGATTATATAGATTTTGAGTGAGCATTCTTATGCCTCAACGTCTCATCCTTAGTCCCTAGGGTAAGTTTCGGCTATCCCCCTCCTATCTCCACCCTTGGAGAGTAGGAAACCTAGAGTGGTCTCCACCTACCTTGGAGTGAGCCAACCTTGATGGATTCCTCCTTCCATGAATGACATAGGGATTGATGTCACTTACACAATTGGAAGTCCATATCCACCGTCAGGTATAGCACAACTGGATTCGGGCTTACCACGACCTTGGCATGCATAACCAAGTCAATTGTGGAGTTCGCCCACCGACTATCCGCAAGGATCCACGCACCTTCTCAAGTACTTGGTTAAGGGAATAACCCTCGACCTCATACCCTGCTCCAACACTAGCTAAGGGCTTAGAGGAGACTCACCCAACCTAGTGGCCTACCTGAGCACCACTCTCTCAAATCCAGTGGCCTCCCTAAGCACCACTCTCATATATCAGTGGCCTATCCAAGCACCACTCTCAAGAGACTCTATGTGAGCTCTTCTAGTTCGAAAATATTTTTCCTCTCCTCAAGTCCTAGGCTAGACTCGTGCCATAAGGCATCACATGCAATTATGCATCATACATCATACATGGTCTGCCCACCATCATGATCAACAATCATACACATGTCATAAGACATCACATGCAATAATACATCATACATCATACATGGTCTATCCACCATTATGATCAATAATCATACACATATGAACATATACTCATGCCATATCATATTTAAACATTCATATATATCATCACTATGCATACATATGAATCACACCTCAGCATACATCATATATCATACATACATGATCCAAAACTTCAACTTAACATGCATTAGCATCATTTCATTCATAAACATGTTCACGCCCGGCGCAGCCTGAGCTCGCCCAGCCTAATCCCAACCTGAGAGTCCTAAAACTCATCCACACCTGGCGCGTTCAACTCACGCTCGTTGTCCTTGAGATAGAGACTCCTAAGAGTCTCCATGCCTGACGCAACCAAATCACGCCTGGCCCAACATCCAACCCGAGAACCTTAAGCACTTCCACGCCTGGCGCGCTCAACCTGCGCCTAACCTAATCCCAGTCAAAGAGTTCAAAACTCTCATCCAAACTAACAAATCCAACCATATGCAAACACAAAAACACAATGCATAGGCTTCATATAACACAAAATAAACTTAAATCTCGCATGCATCCAACCTATACATCAAAATCATCAAAATCCTCCTTTTTCTCAAAACCCCAAAAAAATGAGATTTTCTTCAATCCATTTATGGATTCTCAACATTCATGCATTAATTGAGTTTCTAAACTCACATGCAATCCTAAACAACAAATATTCTAACTTCCATCACCTGAAGATTGACTCAAAATAGCCAATAACTGAGAAAAAGTAGAATTCCCTTCCGAAGCTCGACCTGAAACCTCAATCCTCCAAAAACAAGTTTCCTAATCTGAATTTCAAGGAAAGACAAAAGGCATTAGTGATCTAGAGAAGAAAAGGAATCATACAGAGAAATTTGGGAGAGAAAGGAGCTCACAGACCCAGAGTCCTTCTCTCTAAAACTTCTCTCTAAAAACTTCACTTTCTCCTCAACCACACAAACCCTATTTATAGAAGTTTCGAAGTAGCCAGAACGGCCTGTTCCAAATTCGGAACGACTCGTTTTGCACCCCTTCTTCACGTACAAAATTTACATGCAGAACGGTCCGTTCTGAAATTAGAACGACCCGTTCTGGTACTCATCCAGAACGTCCCGTTCTCCATCAAGAACGGCCCGTACTCCCTCTAGAACGGCTCGTTCTAGGGTTCGGCCCGTACTCCATCCAGAACGGGCCGTTCTCAACTACGTTTTACAAGTCAATTTAGTAGTTTGGAACGGCCCGTTCCAGTTTGGGAACGACTCGTTCTGAACTACTAAATCACCCATATTTTTTTTTTAAAAAAAATCTTACTACGTTACATAATTTATTGATATCAAGTAGTTAAATTAATTAGTTTAATTAATAATATCATAATTTTATTTCAAAAATTCATTAAATTAAATAATATTTATGATAATTATATTTAATAATACTTATCAATGAACATTATTTATAATATTAGTAGTCCGGTAAATACGTTCATTAATAAACTAAAGATATAAACAGATATTACCAAAATATTCACTTCATTTTTTTATATAGTATGCAGGTAATACAATACAAGGACGAGCAATTTTTTCTTTTTGGAAGACAATAATTGATTTTATGAATAAATCCACGTTCAAGTTAGTTTTATTTTGGACAAATTCTGAAAGTTGGGTTAATGAATTAATCGAGACATTTTATTTTATTTTATGAATAAATAAAAAATAAACGAAAAAAAGTATGAGGGGCAAGTGTGGAAATTAAAAGAAACTTCTGCATCGACCACCTCGTCATTTTCATTTCCATTTCTCAGTGTTGTTGTTGTTCTTCTTTTTCTTCTTCATCCATGACTTTCCCTCAGCATCACTTCCAACGGCACTACCAAGCCCAACAACAACAGCCACAAACCAAATCCTTCAGGTAATTAATCCAATTACCCTCCCGATTTTCGTTGAAACCCCTTCCTTTCCACCTTTTATTTCACCAAGCCCTTTTAATTTTTTTTTTGTTGGTAGTTTCTCTTTGCAATTTAATCTTTTTGCTTCTTTATGTTTTCCTCATTTGACGTTTTCATTTACTTTCAGAAATCTGCAAACAATCGATGGTCAAATGTCACAGCAGGTTGCGTTTTACAGCCCCACTGATTTGCAAGATCAGCCCCAGCATCCGCCCTATATTCCTCCATGTATGTAAATTCTTCATCTTTACCTTCCCTTTGTTCAATTTTGTCCCTTTAGTTACATATCTTAAATGCTCTGGAAAATCTAACTTTTAAGGAAATAACCCTAGCTAGGTTTTGTTGATGGTACCCCTTTTGGTCATCTTGAGTCAAAGTTGTTTCTTTTATGTTATTCGAGACATTTTGTGCCTCTATTAAAGATAAAATAAGAATAAAAATTAAGTAATAAAAATATATTAGGCTAATTGATATTATAATTATTCTATTAGTTTCAAGTTCTTAAATTTGATTAAAAATATAATTTTTTTTTCTAATTTTTTAAAATAGAAGGGTATAAAGGTTAAGAAAATGTGGAGATAGTTACTAAAACCCTTTTATATATTAGTATAGATGATGATCCAGGAAAGTTTAGATTTTTGAAGTCTTTTGCGTGTTTTCCCTCAACATTGATTTTGGGGTAGTTGTGGGGTTGGTATGGTAAGTTAAACCCTAGATTTTTATGTGTTGTGATTATTTATTTATTTATTTTGTTTTTTCCTCAACATTGATTTTGGGGTAGTTGTGGGGTTGGTATGGTAAGTTAAGCCCTAGATTTTTATGTGTTGTGATTATTTATTTATTTATTTTGTTGTTTTCTAGTTCATGTTGTTGGGTTTGCCCCGGGTCCTGTTCCTCCTGCTGATGGCAGTGATGGTGGAGTTGATTTGCAATTGCAATGGAATTATGGTTTGGAGCCAGAGAGGAAGAGACTAAAAGAACAGGATTTTTTGGAGAACAATTCTCAAATATCTTCTGTTGATTTCCATCAACCCCGATCAGTGTCGACTGGGTTGGGCTTGTCACTTGACAATACTCGCCTGACTTCCACTGGAGATTTGGCTTTGTTGTCGCTCATTGGTGATGACATTGAACGTGAGTTGCAGCAGCAGGATGTAGAGATAGATAGGTTTCTCAAAGTGCAGGTAAGCTCAGATTTTGATGTCTAGTATACCATTTTATTGGTTATTTGTTCAAGATAAACTATTTTAAGTTAAAATCAATTGTGAGACATGATAGGATGCATATGAAAAGAGTAGTATGGACCTTATTATTTTTGCACACATGATGTATTTTCTGTTGTTGGTCAATAAGGGATCTGTTAAGGGTTTGATTGCATTTTGGTGTATAAATGTTTTTGTACTTCTGTTAGACTATTTTTGACATTCGATGTCCATAATGCCACTTGTGAGAGTAGAGCTGGCAAAACAGGCTATCCAGCCCATTGTGGGCTGGCCTAATGTAAGCTATAGGCTATACCAGGCTGGGCCAAAAAGGCTTGGATTGAATTTGGTTTTTTAAATTGATCCCAAACCCGGCCCTATGTGGACTACGGGCTTTTTGGGCCAACCCCTCTACTTGTGAGTAAGGATTGTTTATAGTCTTTGTTTTTCTTATGGTTATCTTTCGTCCATTTTGCAAGGTATCTTAGTGGAGAAATATTTAAATTAACTTTACACATGCAAGTTGTGTTCTGGGCCAATCATGTAAACTAGTAAGGTTGAGGCACTTCGTGCCTCTATTAAAGATAAAATAAAATAAAAATTAAGTAATAAGTATATGTGGATCTAATGTTATAATTAGTTAATTAATTTTAGGGTCTTGATTTTGATAAAAATGTTATTTTTTCTAACTTTTTAAAATGAAAGGGTATAATGATCAACAAAATATGGAGATCAAGGTAGGAGTATCTCCTTTATATATTAGTATAGATTAATTTTAGGGTCTTGATTTTGATAAAAATATTATTTTTTCTAATTTTTTTAAAATGAAAGGGTATAATGGTCAACAAAATGTGGAGACTAAGGTGGTTACTAAAAGGAGTATCCTCTTTATATATTAGTATAGATTATTTAATAAAAAAATGTCATAATTAATAATTACCTAGTATAATTAATGTGATCGGAGGGGCACTAGGCTTATGCAAGCACTTCTCCTCTCTGTTATTTTAATTTGTATGAAGCATGCACTTTCAGTTTTCTGATTACATGATTATAGGAAATACCTATTAGAAGTGGGATGCAAGTTATTTAATGTAAATGGAAGCTTAAGAGAATTCTCATTACATAGTGCTGAACTTCCATGACCAAATGAAGTATCTTCCTGCCTTCCTGCATCCATTCTAGGCATT
Source organism: Cajanus cajan (assembly GCF_000230855.2). Taxonomy (NCBI): domain Eukaryota; kingdom Viridiplantae; phylum Streptophyta; class Magnoliopsida; order Fabales; family Fabaceae; genus Cajanus; species Cajanus cajan. The sequence continues at coordinate 14,621,861 of NC_138525.1, forward strand.
TATCACCTTAAGTAAGATCTATTCTTCTATTCACTCTTCAAAACTCCCCCCTCCCTTTTTCATTATTGTTTGAACTTCTACATGCAACTAAAGCAATGACAATGTCTGATAGGATGGCCCTTAACAATTATGTTACTTAATATTGGTGTGGTTGTTGCTTCCTTTATTATTGCCTCCATCTTGAACTGGAGAATGACCCTTGTTGTCATAGCTACATATCCTTGGATCATTAGTGGTCGTATCAGTGAGAAATCTTTTATGAAAATCTATTGTTGCAACTTGAGCACAGCATATCTAAAAGCCAACATGTTGGCCAAGGAGGTTGTGAGCAATATACACACTGTTGCTGCACTGTGTGAAGAAAAGGTCTTTGACCTTTATGTTAATGAGCTTGTTGATCTCACCAAATGCTCGTTTTCACTAGGACAAGCTGCTGGCATATTCTATGACATTTCCCATTTCTTTATTTTCTCACTTTATGGCCTTGCCTTGTGGTATGGATCTGTTTTGATGAAGGTTTGCTAGCTTTCAATCAATTTCAATGTCATGTATGCTTTTTGGCAGCAAAATGATTAGCATTTTGGTGCTAAAGCAGAGAAGCTATGTGCTGCACAAATATTCTAAGGACCTTGATGACAAGGTCCAAGTGAAGCAGAAGGGAATGATAGGATGGGCCTTACAATGCCTAAAAGAAGAAAATTGAATCAAGTGGATTAATAGGATGATATTAAAATATTATATAGTTTATAGTTTTAAATCCCTAAATACTCGATGATGACACTTGTAGGGTCATCTTTGTAGCTATTGGGATTATAAATAATGTATTTCCTTAGCTTTTGGGATTTAATGAAAATATCTCGGTTTATCTTTATCTTCTTTGTAGTGTTTTTAGCTCTTTAATGGTAGAAATATAGGAATAGTGATAGAGTAGTATTTTGCTACCTATCAATGTCATTAAGGATCATTGGTGAATGATCTGTTATCTAAGTTTGCTTCGTATATATACTGCTTTTCTGTTATGTTACTGAATTGTTAAAGTTTGCATATATGCTCTTTCTAATACTATTTACTAGATCCGTAAAAGATAATTGTTTGTCCCTTTTTATAGGATCCTTTTCTGATGGAATCATGCTAAGCATGATTCCATCATTTTCTAAGTTCTAGATGCGTTAATTATTCTCTCTCAAAACATTAATTACTTAGATGAGAAGCAATTAAGTGGAAAGAGATGATTAATTTAAAAAAGTTATGGGTCCTTTTGGAAGAACAAAACACATTATTGACATAATAAGATTAACTAAATTAACTAATTTTCTTAAAGGATATGTGAATCAGTAAGGTTGATTCATTCTATAAAAAGGGTGTGGTATGCATGTGAGATGGTCAATTTTTTACTTGTGCTGGAGAGTAGTCTGCTCTCCACCTTTTCCATGCCCCTTGCTGTTATTGAATAATGAGATCAGTTGCTTTGCTATTTTAGTTTCTTCAAAAGCGAGTCAAAAACCAGAATTGATGAGAAAAGATTATTAAATATATTTATTCCTTATAACACGTGTGCATCACTGATTGAATTATTAGTAACTGCTTCAAAGTTTCAAATGCCTTTCTGGACTTGCATTGGGGACTTGTATGTATAGCCTGATCTGTCATCTGTATAAACAGGAAAAAGAGAACTTTCTCTAATTTGAAGATGCAACATTAATTAATCTTCTCTTTCTAATAGGGTGAACGATTGCGACAAACAATCTTGGAGAAGGTTCAGGCAACACAGCTTCAGAGTGTCTCACTCATTGAAGACAAAGTCCTTCAGAAACTTCGCGAGAAAGAAGCTGAGGTAGAAAGCATCAATAAGAGGAACATGGAACTCGAAGATCGAATGGAGCAGTTAACTGTAGAAGTTGGTACATGGCAACAGCGAGCAAGATACAACGAAAACATGATTGCTGCTCTCAAGTTTAACCTACAGCAAGCATATGTTCAAAGCAGAGATAGTAAAGAAGGGTGCGGTGACAGCGAAGTAGACGATACAGCCTCTTGCTGCAACGACCGTTCACTTGATTTTCATCTGCTTTCGAAGGAGAATACTGATGTGAAAGAGATGATGACATGCAAGGCTTGCAGAGTCAATGAAGTGACCATGGTTTTGTTACCTTGTAAGCATCTTTGCCTCTGTAAAGATTGTGAAAGTAAGCTTAGTTTCTGTCCTCTATGTCAATCCTCCAAATTTATCGGCATGGAGGTCTACATGTAACTACAAATTATACTACTACACTACACTTGAAATCTCTAATTTTATGTTGTTATGCGAGTCTCTTCTTGTAGCTTGTGTCTCCAAGGACCATAATGACACCTTGTAATTAGTTTTTAAGATGCATTTGACCATAAAGAATTTCACTTATTTGAGAACAGTGGTGAATTTAGAAAGGATGTCTATTGATGCCAACATGCACGTGGTTGTGACATCAATGTTGGATTGAGGGATTTGAGGTCCAATCTGTTTGCAATGTTTTTGTTTTTTTCAGTTCACATTCTGTGCGACTGAGTTTAAGGGGGGATTTTTTTTTTATCTATTTTGCCCGTATTGTTTTTATTAATTTATTAAAAACATGATATTTGAACAGGTTAATCATACGTTTCAACAAAACACATACAAAATAATAAATTTTGAATTAAATGTTAATAGTGTGATCATTATTCTCCAAAATCTTGAATTCAAGTGGGTTAAATTTTTTTAATGCAACCATATAGTATGATTAGTTTGAGTCGTTGGTATATAACTGGATTCAATTTTCTTGTTGAGTTCAAAATAATAGGTATTGGCAAAGTAAATTGATACTTTTGCATCAATATTATAATTACTAACAAATATTTAATTTTCTTCAAATAAGATTTTGCGTTAGAACTTTGTGTTCAAAAGAAAATTGTTAGAAGAGTTAATTTTAGTATACCGCAAATCTATGATGCACAAATATAAGTATTAGATATATATTCGATATGACAATATGTCAGTTTTTGAAATAGAATATAGTATGTTTAGGATATGTATTAAGACAACTTCTATTTTTGGTTCATTAAGAGATAATGACATTATTTAAAGATTTTCAACACCATCAGGACTATCAAATGAATCTCCACCAATGTCTCACATTCTAGTACTCCCTTGCATATATTCTGCGCTTTTCGTAGACAAGAGTCGCAAATTAGTATGTATATAAACAAAGTCTTTTGCTCTTTTATGATTCAACTTATTTCTTTTCAGCGAGTGAATGAAGGAATAAGTACTCCAATTCCTTTTGCAACAAGATGAAGAACTAGGTTGTACAAGAAGCTTTAAAAAAAAGCTTTTGAAAGAGAAAGGCAAAAGAACCATGCATTAACCACCGGGATTTAGCATCTAATGTCCATCTATCTTCAATTGAGTTAAAAGAAGCAAAATTATGAGCTTTTGATGAAAAATCAGCACATTCAAGAGAAACCTTTCTTCTTTCTTCAACAGTTGTGAAAATCTTTTTTAAACATTTATTTCTCTCCACAGAAATTTCTTCATCTTCATGTGGGAAAATTCTATTTGGAGCCTCTTGAAACCATTCATTACTGTAGTACCTTTTAATAAATAAGAAAATTAATAGATAAAAAGATATAGTATCTATCTAATTATTTATAAATAAATAATAAGAATAAATAAATATTTGATAGACTAATTTTACCTAGGATTCAAAGAGTGAGCCATGTAGTGGAGATGGGTGCAACTCTTAGTCCAGCTATTAATTAGTATAGAATAAACAACTTCATAAAATGTTGATGTACCATTTAACTCTTTTCCTTCACACACACACACACACACACACACACACACACACACACACACACACACACACACACACACACACACACATATATATATATATGTATATCTTTACTTTTTCTATTATACTATCCCACATCTCATAGACCAAATGAAGTATGGGATTATCTGTGTGACAAGCCCTAATGATGGATCATGGGCCAAGAGCCCAATTACTCGAGCTATGGCCAGGAGCATACAGGAAGGATTGGCAAGCTTGGAGGTTAGTGGGCTTGCCAAGCCCAAGCTACTCTTTATATGGGCCATCACATCTTGAACTCACTTGTATATAGTAGTTCTTGTATAAGTTCATTTTTGCCTTTGTATTTGTGAGACACTTTCTTCTTTCATTATAGTATATTCTTTTGAGAATTTAGGGTATGTTACTTGGAAACTTTTGCTCCATTTGACCTTGTATTAAGGGTCATTCATTTTTATATTTTCAGTAGTAGAAGTGGGGTGACAAATAGTAAGGTGTGTAGGTGCAACTAATAATTGGGCCAGAATTGGGCCTAGGCCAAATTTTACATATTGGGCTTGTTTTTCTCCATATTTTCCAAGGAATTGATTTAGCTAGGTCTCACCACCATTTGGTGAACCTAACTAAACTAATTCCAAGTTTTTGGATTGGATTAAATATGGAAATTGAAGCCTTGGCCGCCTAGCCTTGTTCCTTGGCCGAATTCTTAGCTTGCATTGCACACTTGGGAAGCTTGTGCTACAAGTTTCTAACTTAGCTTGCTTCCCAAGCTTCTAAGTTAGAAGCTTGCTCCACAAGCCTCTTAAACCAACTAGGCCGGTCAAGTTAAGCTAACCACGGTTCTCTTAAACCATACTTAGCCTAGCTTGCACCACAAGTTTCCCTACTCTATATAAGTCCTTCTTCTACCTTTGTAATCACTTTTGAACATTTATGAGATTAGAATTCAGAAAATTCTCTCTCTTTCAAGAGTCCAAACCGTGGAGAACTTTCTCTCCTTAAGAACCTACAAAGGAATCCTTCTTTTGTGCCTTGGTTCATCAATTCTTCTTCTCCTTCAAGAAGGAGACTGCGCCATTGGAGTTGTTCCGTCAAGCTTTTGGAGCTTGAATCTTTGCTTCTGTGTTCATCCTTCAACCTCAAGAGAAGATTGGACTTGAAGATGGAGTTTGGAAGAGAACATCATTCACTTCTCCAAGTTTCTTCCATCACCTAAGCATACTATAAATAGGCTCAGTGAAATTAAGAATATATGTAATTTTGTCCCACCACACATCATTCAAAATATATTCTTTTGTAGCTTGCGCCTTACCCATATCATCTTCTCTATAAGAGTTCCATTCTTCACTAATAACCATCAATTGCAAAACACCTTTCAAAAGTTTAAATCTCTTTAACATTACTAGAATAAATGCAAAGCGTGTTTCAACTATAGCAAGCAATTTTAGAGGTGAGAAGTGATTAAAAATTGTCAATCTCATTGAGTGATTCATGATAAAGTTCCTAACTAAAGAAACATCATCAACAACTTAACCCAATTACATTCAGCATAAACTACCTCCTTCCTTTCAGTGTTCTTGGCAGCATATATGTTCTTCAATGCAAGGTTCAATTGTGAACAACACAAGGAGTCCAAAAAATTTTAGGAAAAGAAATTTCAACAATCATTCCAACACCTTTGCATACAGGAGTATTATCTGTTATAATTTGAGCAATATTTTGTTCTCCTACTTATTTTATAGCTTCTATCATCTTATCAACCATATAATGTTTGTTTTTAAAATCATCAGAAGCATTAATAGCTTTTAAAAATATTGGACCCCTTTCACTTGTAGCCATAAAATTAATTAAAGGCCTTCTTTGGACATCTGTCTATCCATCAGATACCATGCTAACACCTTTTTCATTCCAATTTGATTTAATAGGTTTAAGCAACCTCTAAACTTGTGTCTTTTCTTGTTGTAAGAGAGTTTTCTTCAAGGAATTGTATCCAGGAGGAAGAAACCCATGAAGCATGTGATTCGTAGCAAATGAATAAGAATTCACATAATAGAGATTTCTAGCAAGGTTGAAGGGCACTCCAAAAGAATAAAACATTCTAGCAATGAGAGCTTTGAGATTATCTCTATCTTCTAAATTAAATGCTTTTTCCAAATGACCAACTTTTCTCTTTTTCAATAAAGAACTTTGATGCATTTTCTCTTTAGGAAATGGGACATGCTTAGGTTTTACTTTATTTTCAGGCAATTCAACAATTGATTTCAATTCAACCAAATATTGAAAATGCTTAGATTTTTCTCCAAATGACCAACTTTTCTATTTTTCAATAAAGAACTTTGATGCATTTTCTCTTTAGGCAATGGGACATGCTAATCATTTTCTTTTTTCTTTTTTTCCCCTCCTAATTCTAAATTGGATCAGTGGACAGAATACATTAAGAAATATGGATAGTCATCTGAATGTGATGCAAGGTCTGGGTTTGGTTACACCACCCCTGAAACCACTAGACAAGGAAGGTACATGAGTTCCTAAAATTTCTTTTTGTGATAAGGTCATGGGTTCACAAATCCCATTATCGAGAAGAGAAAAAATAGACCTGATTTAGAGTGAGAAGATGACAATTGGTTGAAACCTAAGTGTTATATTGATAATAAACTTCTACAATAGTTAAGACTCTCATGGAAGGATGTGGTTATCATTAATATTGGTTATCTTGAAGAGGGTATGGAAGCCATCAGGAGGGATATCCTGGATATTGGTCATGGATACTACATGGTCAAGTTTGATATGAAATGTGATAAAGAGAATGTGCTCATGTGAGTGTTGTGGATGATTTTCAATGGTATGTAATTGGACACTAGACTTTGTGGCATCAAAAGAAAAGATTGGTCACACCCTAGTTTGGATAAAATCCCCTTGTTTAGGAATGAAATACTATGATGAAAGTGTTTTGTAGGCTTTGGTGTTAGTAATAGGAAACTCGTAAGGGTGGACATGACAATCGTGAATGCTATAGGGGGAAGTTTGTGTTTTGCATTGAGTCTTTGTTTTGTGACATGCATCATGTGCATAAAAAAGTTTTTTTTGACATGATATTGGTGTATCTTCCCCCTAGTGAAAATGTTGGGTGTCAAGCATCTTTGGTTGATTGTGACGAAATTAACTTCAAGGATGATTGATTTCTCTTCATATCTTTTTCCTACTCCCTTGATCTTTATCCATGAGGCTATTTGAAGAAGAAAAAACTTGAAAATGGTGGGAAGGTTAACGAATGGTGGTGCCATTTCCAAAGAAGGAGATAAGCCAAGAAGGTCTCTCATCACAAGGAAAGAATCCTTGATAAGAGATTCAAATGAAGTTGCATTCAAAGAGAGACTCTAAGGACTCTTGAATATGAGAGAAAACTCAATTTAAATTTCATATATGCTCAAAAGTGATGAGTTATGTGAGGATTACATGTATATATAGAGTTTAGTAGCTTGTGGTGCAAGTTAAGTGTAAGCAAGGTTAAGTTAACCTGTACTCAAGTCAATTAACTGTAGTTCATATTTGAAATTCAACTTTGAATTTTCCCTCTAAAGTGACGTTTCAATCTAGATCTAAAATGGAAAATGAGAGAGCTTACCACATGGCATGGTGCAAAATGTGTGATGGTAGGTGTGTTAGTAAGAAAGAAGGTGTAGAAACAAGCATGCAAAATGTATGACTAGTGTGTGAAATATGTGACTTGTTGGTGATGTGTGAACTAATGAAAGTATGGGAAACCACAAAGTGGACGTCCATTTCAGAGAGGTTATTCTTCACTCTTTCTTGGCCCAAACAAGCACATTTTTCAAATATTAGTTGCACCCTCCTAAAATACTAAAATACACCCCTAAAAATTACAAGGAAACAAATTCCTAATTTAAACAACCCAAAAATACAAGGTTAAAATAGGAAAATATATACAAAGATGATATGAAATATAAAAGTAACCTATAGCTTAAGATGAACTTGGGTCTTTATCTTCATCTTTAATTACTAATTTCATAAATATATTAGTATATATTAATATATGTTCACAAAAATATAAATTTATTAGATAAAATTAATATATTAGAAAAATTAATTAGAAGTATTAATGCATTCTATCACTCATTAGTATAACATCAACAAAAATTATTAAATTTTTAATGAAAGAGACTAAAATAGTATAATTATGACACAATTAAAATTATTTAATTAAAAAAAATCGAAAATTTTTTTTCCATTAAAATTAAAATTTGAGTAACTATAATACTGCATTAAGTTTTGTCCATTTATATGAACACCAGCAATAAACACCACTTGATTTCGGACTTTTGCATAGGAGAATACCGAATGTACTACATTCCATTTAAGGCCCGTGTTGCATGCCCAATGGACTTTCAAACAGTTTTGCTAGGCATGAAATGTGGTGCTGGGCCCAACATTGCATAAGGGTCGAAGATCATTATTCGTGAGCCCCTTAGGAGCCCACAAAACGCCCCTTCAATTGCACTTGTCACTTTGAAAGCAATTATAGGCACAACATTAATCGGTGGTTTGGAGTGGAAAGAGGAGAGGAAAGGTGAAAAAAAGAGGAAGGAATGATGATACTTTTTCAATTTCAAAGACATATTTATCACACAATTTTGCTTCTTTACATCTTATTTTTTATCTACCACTTTATATCTTTATGTTTTATTATTATATTTATCATTTTTTCTTCTTCAAGTGTATATACCTCGTTGATATGTCAAATCATCTTTACCGTTTGACATAATGTACACAATACAGTGAACATACTTTCAACCATTATACCTAAATAACTTTTTAGTTTACAAATATTTTTATTTCTTTAATGCAATATATCTGAGAAGTTTTTGCTCTTATTTTATTTTGGTCTATAGTAAAGTTGGGAAACATGAACCAAGGAAAAAAGTTTTAAGGGAAAGATATATAGGAGGGAGAAAGGAAGGCTTTTGTTTGAAGAAGGAGAAGATTGAATAACTTTTTCCTAATCATGCCTTAAAAAGAGATGACAAAGGAAAGTGATATTCTTGGCCCATGATTATAACTATAAATCTATATCTTGCAATCTATTATTGTTATCATAATTATTCCCACCACTTCTTCCACTTTCACACCGCAAAATCCAGATGATCTCAGTCCTGTCATATTCATGCCACATACTTTTTTTATTTTATTTTATTTTTTATCTTTCTCTTTTGTTTTGTGTGCATGCTCTCTACTCTCTTTGCCTTTTCTTCTTATCTCGTAAAAGGAAAAGTATCATCTCATCTAATTCCTACACATAATGATTAAAATAAAAATGTTTTTACATCTATACTGTTCACTTTTATGTAAACAAAAGAAAAAAAGAAAGCTTCGCATTAATTCCTTTTTTTTTTTTTTTTATTGTGAAGACAACAATCAAAATAAATTTTATTATTTTAAGAATTAAAAATATAATAAAATAATTTTATATAAAGATAGAAAATCAATCTATCATTACCCTAATATTTCTCCCTATCCATTTTTCCTATAGAATATAAATATAATTAAATATAAAGTGTGTAAATATTATTATCTGGTTTAGTCAAATTAAGAATAATGTTTAGTTTTTTTTTTTTGAAACAATGATATTTAGTTAAAACTAAGGAAAAGACAAGAAAGAGATGTGCAGATATAATGACTTTTAATTCTTGTATATTTAAAGAGGACAATGAAACCTGATTCGCGTTCTTTTTTTTATTTTTTATATCGCACCATTAATTAAATCAACAATTCTAACACAATAGATAGATAGTTCTGTTTTACAAGGTTAGATTTCTGACTATGTATAAAAAATAATCTTTTAAGAAGACACAGCTATTTCAATATAACGTCGTACGTCTCAAAAGAATAAGAATTAATCTCTAACTATTAATTATATTACTAAAAAAAGAATTTACTCTCTTCTTATACGATGTATTTCTTTAATGTTTTAAGATATTTTTTTTATACATAATAGATGATAAAATATATATAATATTAATGACATAATACATGCCTAAAGGTTGTGTAAAATTGAAATGTGGATATGCAGAGTGAGAGTCTTTAATTAATTACTAAAGTTCAATCATGCAACCTGATTCATCCTTATTCCCCATAAAGCTGTTTACACATACTTTCTTTTTTTGCTTCTTTCTCTTTGTGGGGTCTGTGGTCAGCCTTCTCTAGGCCTGCTTCCTTCCACTTTGTATCACTATATATGCTTTCTTTCTTTCTTACTTTTTTCACTCATATCATATCATGCATGCACCACCTCACTCTATTTATTTATACATCTGTTCTTTTGCAGTCAAAGTTATTCCTTCTTTAAGCTGAACCATGTAGCGACTTATGCCCACAGCTTCTGCTTTTCATGGATATTTGCGATCTGATATATGCAAAGCTTTCCCTACATGTAAATACAACATTTGTTCTTTTGCAGGATATATATGTAACGTGTGATTGTTATTTAATGAGGGCCTTTATAGTACCTTGCGGAATTATGCACAAGTTAATAGGAGTTAGTATAAAGTACTGATGATCATGCTCCTTCAAAGAGACAACTGAGTTCAAGATGTTGTGCCTAAAAATAAATGAATGGTTTTATTCTTATAAATCTACTTAAATTATTTTACTAGATAAAAAATATTTTTCAAATAAATAATTAAAAATATAATTAGCTATATATTCATAAATATTATATTTAATATATTATCAACAATAATAAATTATATATATATATATATATATATATATATATATATATATATTTTGCAATAGTCTCACTAAACATTATATCTTTCTTGGTATATCTACATAATAAATAAGAGCATAAATTGAATCATTCTAGAGTTACAAAGATATAATTACTAAATCATTAGCATTGCATATTTTTTTTTTCTTAGAGTAACTATTAATACGAATAATAAATAGAAACTCTGTTATAGTTATTTCTATACATTTAATGTGTTTTGAAAAATTTTATTTGTAATTTAAAATTTAAATTAAATATTTTTATTTATTCAATTTTTATCATCCCTATTTCTAAGCTTATGAGCTTGACCCAAGAAACTACAAAATAATATACTTATCATTATCAATCTAAACAGTCTAGAAAAAGGTAACAATACACCATGATAAATGATTTCTTGAGAATATAAGATAAACAAGCTAAATAATATAGAAGCCCCGATGTAATAAAATCAAAAAATATATAACCTGACTACTACATAATATTGAGACTAAGTAGAAGGTTTGAGGTTTTTACTCATAAACTCATTTTTATTCTCTGGATAAAACTACCATAGGTTCTATATCAGAACATTGGTGCCCACCATAGGGCAAAGCTAAAACACCTTTTTTTGACGTCCTAAGGATTCTTTCTACTTGAGAACAATGGTACAATTAGGAAATAATGGAAACTCCACCCAAAATAATACTATACCTCTTATACCTAATGATGGTGAGGAGGTGAAAGCTCTCTCACAAGAAAAAGTTAGAATAATGCTAACAGGGATGCGACATGAGAATGTCGATGCAAGGAAAAAGGCAAAGGGGGCATATTTTGCCTAGTAATTACTAAGGGAACAACATAAGGAAGAACAAGCGATATAATGGGAACAAATACAAAACCTGAGAAGGATAGAAAGATAAATTATAGTAGAACTGTTATGCGGTTTTTAGACATTCTTAGTAGAAATCGAAGGAGAGCCAATCCTTGCTAGTTTCTTGGTGCCAAAAATAGAGCTCTACATGGGTTCTCAAGATCCATCATCGCATTTGAAGTTGTTTCGTGCCAAGGTAATGATTAGTGGGGGATTGGATGTGATTAAGTGTAAGATGTTCGTAGACGCTTTTACAAACTCTAGCCTAGACTGGTTTAGTAGTCTACATGATCGTCTACTCGAAAAAGGTATGTTTAATCAGTGCTAACACTCTCATCATCAACAACAAAGTCGAAGACACCTGTGATCAACTTCTCTGACGATGACCTCAAAGACATCACTCCCCATGAGGATGATCCTATTGTAATCATGGTAACCATGATGAAGAAAAATGTGAAGTGCATTCTAGTCAATCAAGGAAGCTCGACAAATGTTGTTTTTTTGGGACACCTTTGTAAGTCTAGCTATCCTTTTTGATGCCTTAAGACCATATATGAAGAACTATTGATCAATTTCTTAGGAGATCAAGATGTTGATTAGTGGGGGATTGGATGCAATCAAGTGGAATATATTTGTAGACTCTCTTATTGACTCTAGCCTAGACTGCTTCAACAGTCTGCCTAACCATCTACTTGAAAAAGGTATGCTCGATCGGTGCTAACACTCTCAACATCAACAAGAAAGTCAAAGACATCTGTGATCAACTTATCTGACGATGACCTCAAAGACATCAATCCCCATGAGGATGATCTTGTTGCAATCATGGTGACCATGATGAAGTAAAATGTGAAGCGTGTTCTGGTCGACTAAGGAAGCTTGACAAATGTTCTTTTTTGGGACACATTTTTAGGTCTAACAATCCTTTTTGATGCCTTAAGACCATATGAAGGAGTATTGATTGATTTCTCAAGAGACTAAGTGGAAGTATGTGGCTTCATGGAGCTTAGAACTACTTTTGGCAACAACACCAAAGAAAAAAACATAATAATCAAATACATTGTTGTCTATGCCCCTATCAACCTACAACGTGCTCCTGGGTCAACCATCATTGAACCAAATAGGGGCCATTATTTCTATATCTTATCTTAAGGTAAAGTATCACATAAATGACAAAGGAATTGGTACATTAAAGACATATAAAAAAATTTGGCAAGGAAGTGTTATGAAGAGAGTTGAAGGAATTGAATGCAAGTCCACATATTGACCCTACCACAGGCGATCGAGTCAACAAATGACGTAGACCTTGACTTGAGGACTTTTTGACCAAAGTGGGGTCGTTGACCAACTTATTTACGTAAATGGGACTTTTTGTAAAGATAATGTAATTATTAATGTGTATTCATCATGGTCATTGTATAACATAATGTAATTATACTATTGTCTATTCATAATTATACAAAATCTACTCTTCATCGTCTTCCTCATCTTCCTCATGATCATGCCCTCTAACAGTAGCAGGAGTTAGAATACACCGTCGTCGTCTTTCCTTAGCAGCCCTTTGAGGATTTCTTTGAACAGGTAATTGTTCTGGCTGCGATGGTGGATGACTAGCCTCCGCAGAAAATTGTGGACGCAAATCAACACCTACAACGTCATATTTGACACAAATTATTAATAATCATAATAATTATAAGAAGAAAATAATAACAAAATAATAAAATATGAGTATACCTGATGTATAAGCACGACTGATATAATCATGATCTTACAGAATATGAAAAGGTGCTTCCTGACTCGATTGTGTGGCATCCTGTGGCATACTTGGCTGTGGAGTCATTAAAGGGGAATGTCCAAAAGTATGATCCATCATTTCTGATGACATAGTTGGTTCCGGTGATGAGTCTAAACCAAGTGACTCACAGATATGTGTAGTAGTCATCGGAACTAATGTCTCAAAACATGGAGGGCAAGGTGGGGTGTACCAATATGTGTATTGGGACTGCGATGGATAAGTGGGCTCCTGAGAAGGAATATAATATAACCCTGCTGCTCTGTCTGGCACTGTAGGGTACATCTGATCCATCGCCTCAACTGGCGTTCTTCGTCTAGGTAACCCTCCAACCTCCCTTGACTGTGGAGGAACATTGAAAGTCCCCACGTCATATGAACCAGGGGGAACGGGTGCTTCCTCAGCTGGCTCAACGAATCTAGCCCTATAGTCATCAGATATCGATAATAATCGATTGGTCTACTCTGTGACTGCATCCACAGAAAACTCAGGCCTGCCATGAGGAGATGTCAAGTATGCCAAGCATTCAGTTACGTCTCCCTACATATAGAAAACATAATAAAATTAGTTTACGACTTTATAATTTAACAAAATAATATATTAAAATATGAGTTATAATATGCACATACCACAATCGAGTCTTTAACTTCATCAGGATCAATGTACAACTTCCCCTTTCTGCGATACCACCTCATGTATTCAGAATTTGGACCTAATAGTCCAACCTGTGGAGGAGTAGGTGCAAAGTGGTATGCATATCGATTGGCCCAGTGCTCAAGTGCTGGACTTAATATTGTAGTCCAATCGTCATCAGTCTTTCCCCACAGGGTCAATGCATGCACATGAGCAGGAGTCATGGGAGGATTTGGAATTGGTTGTTGGTAACCAAATTGCCTCATGACCCTATCAGGCTGATGCCATTCACAAATCCCCTGTGTGCAGTCCTCGGGCATCTGTTCCAAAGGCGGATATGGTTGCCAAATAATCTGTAAATAAAAAAATTTAATTAGTTTATATTAAAATACTAATAACTTGCATAATGAAAATCGTAAACCCTAAAATTTTATTTACTTACAGATTTTCTGGTCAACCGATCAAAGAATTTGCGATAAAATTTAATATCATCGCTCATGCTTATTTTAGTGGCTGTGTTGGACCACCTGAAATCAAAATGTAAACAATTAATTTCTCTATAATTTTTTGAATAATTTTAAAAATGTTAATATTTGAATTTGATCATACCTTAAACCAATAGGACTGGCTGCAGGAATAGGTGGGAATGGAGAAGATAGAATGGTTGGGAATCGTTCCCATGCCCATAACTACAATAACAGTGTAAACCCACCACAGCTTGGCGTTTTGTAATCAGTTGAGGTGCATAAATTGCGATACAAACATCCAAGCACAGCTGCACCCCATGCATACGTCTTAATGGTCTGAAGTCACCTAAGAACGCCAACCACCTCAATGAGACATAGCTGGAAGATCTATCCGGAAACAGAAGCCCTCCTATAAACCGTAGTATCCAAGCTCGAGCATAAGGAAGCAACTGATGTACCTCCTGTAGATCATCTGCAATCTCATTAAAATATGTTGCCAACCAAGATAGCTTGACCCTATGTCCTTTTATTTCTGACTCAGGTGGAATCACACCTAAAAAATCATGAGCTGCATAAAAGAAAACAAATTATTTACCGATTTAAAAAATTATAAAACACAATCACTATAACAAAAAAATAAAACTTAAAGTATAGTTATTTTAGTACCTAATTCAAATATATTAGCACTGCCTCGACTTAACAATGCTTGACCGTCAACTGGAAGACCAACAATCATACCAACATCTTGGAGAGTAACTGTGCATTCTCCAAATGGCATGTGAAATGTGTGTCTCTGGTCTCTATCGTTCTACCAAAGCAGTTAATAAACCAGGACTCACTTTGATATAACTCAACCGAGCAATCCATCCAAATCCAGCCTGGTCTAATAACGGAACTATAACATGTGGAATTCCGTCAATTCCATTGCGTGTTGGAGCAGCACGTCGTGCTAATAATCTCCTATCTTCTTCTCTATTCCAAACATGTTGTGAAACATGTATGGATTGCAATGACAATAAATCCTCCTCAACGGGTCCACAACTCACACGCATAGATGTACAAGATGATGTCATCTATAACAAAATTTAACAACAAATTATTTAATACATTATATAAAATATAAATAAACTAAAATAACAACTTAAAAATCATTACACAAAATTTAAAACATTATATAAATATAACTAAAATTTACACAATCAAAATAAATAAATAACAAATTAAAAAAATAATATATTATATTAATAAATTAAAATTATATACCCTATATAGCAAGTTTACAATCATTACACAGAATTAAAATAAATCATTTTAAAATTGAAATATCATTATTTTTAAAATAAATATAAATTACAGAGAAAAAATTTAATTCAATTTAAAATTTAAATAATATTTTTTACAATAAATTTACATAACACGTTATTAAATTAAATTATATTATAATTTAAATAAAATTAATTTTGAAATAAATTTACATTACACAGAATTAAATTAAATCAAATTAAATTTTAAATATCATTATTTTTAAAATAAAGATAAATTAGACAAATAATTTAATTCAATTTAAAATTTACATAAAATTTTTTTAAAATAAATTTAAATAACACGTTATTAAATTAAATTAATTTATAATTTAAATAAAACTAATTTTGAAATAAATTTACATTACACAGAATTAAATTAAATCATATTAAATTTTAAATATCATTATTTTTAAAATAAAGATAAATTACACAAATAATTTAATTCAAATTAAAATTTACATAAAATCTTTTTAAAATAAATTTAAAAAACACGTTATTAAAATAAATGAATTTATAATTTAAATTAATTTCTTTTCTAAATAAATTTACATTACACAGAATTAAAATAAATCAATTCAAAATTTTAATATCATTATTTTTAAAATAAAGATAAATTTCACAGAAATAATTTAATTCAATTTAAAATTTAAATATTTTTTTTTAAGAATTTAAATAACACGTTATTAAATTAAATGAATTTATAATTTAAATTAAATTATTTTCTAAATAAATATAAATTAAACAGAATTAAAATAAATAAATTCAAAATTTAAATATCTTTATTTTTAGAATAAATAAAAATTTCACAAAAATATAACTAAATAAATTACACACAAAAAAATATACACTCATAATTTAATATTTACACAGAATTAAATTATAAAATATTAAATTTAATTAAAATCAGTTTTTATATAATTTACGTGAAATGACGTAGCCCACAGCGACTTTCAAATAATTACAATATATATATATATATATATATATATATATATATATATATATAAATTACAGTAACTATAAAAATGAATAAAATTAATTAAATTACACAAATTAATAAAAATATAAAATACCTGAAAGCTTGAATAAATCTGGAACTCTGAAAAAATACAAAATAACCTGAAAAAATAATTTAAATATCTAAACGTTACACAAAATTTAAAAATAACTAAATCATTTTAAACTAAATTCAACACATAAATTAAAAAAAAGAAAACTTACCTTGATTCTCGGAGGCAAGAGTGAAAACGTGAGGAGGGGACCATCTGAAGAGGGTAAAAACCATTATATAGCCAATTTTTTTTTTTACTGTTCGAAGTCCACGTGTCAAATTAGCAGTGGATGAATCTGCGGTCATTTGACACGTGGCAACTGTAATAAATTTTCAACCACCATCTGTGTCGCTATGGTCTATAGCGACACAGTGTCGCTATAGGCCATAGCGCCATCTATTTTCACGTTTTTTTTTATAAAATTTTTAACTATATTATTTTTTTAATTCTTTATTTTTATATTATCATATAATTTTAGTTACTAATTTATAAACTTAT
Organism: Cajanus cajan; assembly: GCF_000230855.2. Classification (NCBI taxonomy): domain Eukaryota; kingdom Viridiplantae; phylum Streptophyta; class Magnoliopsida; order Fabales; family Fabaceae; genus Cajanus; species Cajanus cajan. The sequence goes on from NC_138525.1 coordinate 14,639,065, forward strand.
TTTTCGATTAATTTCTTTATTTTATAAATAAATATATATATATATATATATATATATATATATTTTTATAATAGTGGCGCTATGGCCTATAGCGACACACAGTCGCTATAGGCCATAGCGCCACTTATTTTCACGTTTTTATTTTTTTAAATTATCAACTATATTATTTTTTTAATTCTTTATTTTTTTATTATCATATAATTTTAGTTACTAATTTATAAACTTATTTTTCGATTAATTTCTTTATTTTATAAATATATATATATATATATATATATATATATATATATATATTTATTTATAATAGTGTCGCTATGGCCTACAGCGACACGCAGTCGCTATAGGCCATAGCGCCACTTATTTTCACGTTTTTATTTTTTAAAATTAACAACTATATTATTTTTTTAAATTCTTTTATTTTACATTATCATATAAATTTTAATTACTATTTTATAAATTTATTTTTCCATTATTTTATTTATTTAATATATTTTTTTATTTCTTTATTTTTTAAAATGAAAATATGGGGCGCTATGGGCTGTAGCGACTTTATTCAAGCTGTGTGTGTCGCTATGGACTGCAACAACTTGGTTAATATGGCTTTCATGGCTCATCTGGAGTTACAAAAATGCCACGTGACATGGGTGTCGCTATGGGTCATAGCGACACCGTTATAGACAGCCCCAAAGGCGTAAATACTTTCAAAGTAGCCCCATTTACATAAATAAGTTGGTCAACGATCCCACTTTGGTCAAAAAACCTGACTTGAGAGATATATTTGGAGACTAAAGACCATATCCAACGAAAGATTCAAAAGAAGTAGGAAGTGTGTTGAATAAACATACAAGTATTTGATGACGATGAAATTTTGAGAACATTATGCGCAAACAATCTTTGTTTCTTTTATAACTAAAATGCTTCACGTTATTTTTATTTTGGTTCCTTTTATAAAGTTTATTCCCATTTCAACATTTGCATTGCAATGTAATAAGTGATGACCAATTGGTCAACTCCCAATTTCTTGTATTTATATATAGAAAATAGTATTATAACACCTCGAATTTTTATATTAATATAATTATTTAATTATTATTTATTTATTTATTATATTTATTGGGGTTATTTTTTATAATTGTTTTAATTAATTAAAGGGGTTTTATAAAATATTTTAGAGAATTTTAATAATTATGAGTGTTTTTATCAATATAGAAGATTTGTGAAGTTATTTTGTTATAAGAAGTATTGGTAAAAAAATATGCTTTGATTATTTGTGTAATTAAATGTATTTTGAAAAAAAATGTGTTTTATGGATATATATATATATATATATATATATATATATATATATATATTGTTAATTACTATTATTGTATTTTTGTTATAATTATTCAAGCTAGTTTTAATAATTATTTTAGTTATTTTATATATAAATGAGAATATTATAAGATTTTATAATTAAATAATTTATTTATTTTATTAAATGATTTAAGCATTTTGTAATTGGGGTTAAAATATTTTAACTATTGGGTTAGTAAGAAGTTAAGGTTTTAAGAAAGAGATTACGACAATCCTTTTGTTTTTATGCTTTTCTTTTGTTTTCACGCTTACATTATGAAGAATTAGGGGAAGAACCAAAGACTATTGGAGAGCAGCTTGGGGATTTGCACCCTATTCATCAAAGTAAAGGAGGAGTGGTAATTTTACTATAGGCATGAGATGTATGTTAGGTAGTGGAATTGACCTCCAATCTTATCTCTATTGTTTATTTTGTATGTGAATGTGTTTTTGTCTTCTTTATGATTCTTTGGTGTTTTATTTAATGTTATTGATATGTATATTTATTCAATTTAGTATTTGATTTGATAATTGTGAATTTTGGATTGACCATGGATTTTTGTATAATCCTAAGGGAATACATTTTGATGTTTGCATATAAGGAGATGGTATGAGCATGTGAATTTATGTTAATGATGGCTTAATAAAGTGATTTTAGGCTTTTAATCTATGATTCTATATATTGATGGTCAATTTTGATGATGAGATGAGTTACGAGGTCCAAAAAATCAAAGTTCGGATTTGTCAAACTTCAACATGGGTGTAATCAATGAATCACAGTTGTGACTGGTCAGTCACAAGCGTGACTCATGTGTCATGAGTGAGACCAGTGTCACCAACTTGGCTAGTGAGTCACGGCTGTGATGCGTTTTGATCTCGACCCCTTTTGGTTTTTGCTAAGTGAGTGGGTATGATTGGAGTTGTGATTGTGATCCATGTGTCACGATTGTGACTCATGATGTTGCTCCTAAAACCTAAACCCTAAATCCTAGTTTAGGGTTTATGAGTTTGAGATAACTTGAGGATGATTAGCTTGAGGATACGATCTAGTAATGATAAGGAAGTAATTAAGTTAATGTTCAAAAGATATAATGATGATTAATATTCTAATAATCATAATTATAGTGTTTTAGTAGTGTGTCTTGGGATTATGATTCATAGTGTCAAATATTGAATGGTTTCACCATTTAAGTGTTTGATCTTATGAATGGTTTGAGGTACCTATATTAGTGTTTAGGAAAGACAAGTCATGGGAGAGGACAATCGGGAATAAGTTATATAGTGAGTTAATTGTTAACAACTTGAGATGTTTTGGTAAAAACGTTGCCTAAGAAATTAATATGTGATATCGATATAATGTTGCTAGAATAATGGGTTGAGAATGCGAAGTACGAGTGTGTTAATATGAACTTTTATGCAATACAGTTGCGAAAGTATTATTGATTAATATGAATTATGAAATGTTATCTTGTTTTGATTATGAATATGTTAAATATGTTAGAGTGAGATGTTTCTCACTTCCTCTATTTTTTGTTGTTCCATGTTGAAAGTTTTACGGTCAACAAGGCATAAGCCTTGTGGGGTGTTGCATTGTGCTCTGATAAGATGTTACACTAGTGGGTGTAGCATAGGATTTTTCTTATGGTCTTGAGTTATGGTTGATGTCATACATTTGGCTTGTCTATTTGATTTATTAGTAAATGGTGAACCTTGTGAACTTTACTTTGAAAGTTGAAGACTTTTATGATTTATTACATTTGGATACTATTTGTATATCTTAATATTGCTTTAGGATAGTGGGTGTCACACCTTCGACTGTGAGGCAATAGACAACAGATAGAAGCAACACGACAAATCAATAATTAACTACTAAATCACCTATCAAAAAGCTAAATAAAAAATCTTAGTAACTTTTACTTATATCGACCATGTGTTAATCGACATATAAAAAAAGGATAAGCAACCAAAGTCTAACCTATTCATTTATAGCTTTTATGCATCATAATGCTTAAGGCTGAAGGGTAGTAGACCCTCATGCGACCCTCTTAGGCCTTCTACAGAAGGATTCAAGTCAATTTTCAAAACTTCTACTTATTAAAATCTTCACATCATAATGCTTTAGGCTGAAGGACTGCAAACCCTCCTAGGTTTTTGATCGATCGATGATGATTTATGCGCTCGTGACTGAAGGGATGTGGACCATCCTAGTCCAATACTAATCAAATAAAGTTCAATTTTTTAATAGTTGATCTGCTTAAGGATGATTATTTTCAACTTTTCACTTAGCCTTCACATGCCATTATGCTTAAGGTTGAAGGGTTGTGTACCTTCCTGGGCCTGTGGCCAATGTACTTTAAGCCAATCATGTTCAACTTTTCACTTAGCCTTTACACACTATTGTACTTAAGGTTGAAGGATTGTGTATCATCCTAGGCTCATGGACAATCTACTTTAGGTCAATCATTTTCAACTTTTCACTCAGCCTTTACACACCATTGCACTTAAGGCTAAAAGGTAGTGTACCATCCTAGGCTCGTGGTTGATTTACTTTAGGGCGATCATTTTGAACTTTTCACTTAGCTTTTATTTGCTATTACACTTAAGGCTAAAGGGTTGTGAACCTTCATAGGCTCGTTGTTGATCTACTTTAGGCTAATCATGTTAAAATCGACTTAATCCACAAATAATCTATATCATCCTAAGCTTATGGACTTGGCCCATGCCACTGTAAAGTAATATATTTATCATTAAGAGTATCAATATAGATGACTATAAAAAGATAATGTACATCACAATAAGCAATTTCCTAAAAATATAAGATAATTAAGCTAAATTATAAAGGTAAGTCCGATTTAATAATATCAAAAGATATAAACCTACTACTGTATAATGTTGAGACTAATCCCACTTTTATGCTCTAGATATGACTATCCTATGTGTGTGTGTGAGTGTGTGATAATTTGAAGAAAAATGTCATTATAAGTATAATATATATAGGTATATATCTTTTTGACATATACTTTATATACAATTTTAGTGTTGATTTTGAATAAAATTGAACAATATATTTTATGTGTCACTATATCCTACTACACTTTTAATAATATACCAACATATATTGTATATATTATGTGAGTAAAAGTAATTTTTAATGAAAATATTATATCACTATATGACAATTTTTTGTAATGAAAGGATAAAAGAACAAAATTTTGATAAATGCTATGATAAAATAAGATTAAAAGGATTAAATAATAATAATAATAATAATAATAATGTTGATAAAATATTTAATGAACTGGGGAGGTCGGGATGACCCTTCGACCACCTTAGGGGTCGAACACTTCCTTCCGTCCAAGCACCCCGAAAATTGTAAACAGCTTGCGATATCCCTGACCATAACACGAGTAACTCAATTGCACTCGTAGTCCAATACCTCGGTCACTGACCAAACCGGATACCCATTCAACCAAAGTACAATCCGAGATGATAGTTGGCCTGAGGGAAACCTGATAGAAAAGGTTAGGAGGAGTGATTGATGACTTCTCCTTAGCTCTCCTTTTGCATGGATCTTCTTCAAGGAGAAAGGACCACGAAATGATGAACCAAAGAAGGAGGAAGTATCACGGATGGAAGAGGCTTAAGCCTTGGATGGAAGCATTCAAGCTTAAGGTGCAAGGGAAAGCTCACTTCAAAGAGGAGGAAAACCTAGTAGGATTCCTAAGGTGAAGCTTTCTCTCATGGTGACTCTTGAACGAAATTTGGCTGAATAAGCTCTCAAATTTCATTATTCTCAAAATTGAATACAAAGAGTAGAAGAAACACTTAAGTAGCATCCGATTTTGCAAACATTTGGGCGCCTAAGTCAAAGCTCACAAGTGGCGCCCAAAATTTGAATTCAAATTTGAAATTTGAATTCAAATTTTGGCTCCCATGTGCAACTCCGAAATTTGAGGTACCTAATGTGCATCTAGGTCTGATTTCAGAGTCATTTAGGGTTAATTTGAGGGTCACATGTTCAGCCGCCAATTGGTGCAAAACATGTGACTCAAATGTAACTTAAATGGCTTCCAAATTAAACCTAATTTAACCTAGTTAGCCTACTTTAGTATTTCTTGTATTTTCCTAATCTAATGACCTAAATACAATGGTCAAACAAATACAATGGAAAGGAAAAATTACAAGAATGAAAATGAGCCCAATATTGGGTACCAAAAGCCCAAAGGCCCATGAAGCCCAAAACTAGGCCCAACAAGCCTAAAACCTAAAATGTTACTCTATGTGGTCCAAAATACAAGACCAAAATATATGATACCTATACTAACATGATGTATACAAAACATATGAAAATAGCTATAACAAAATATGGCCCATGAAAACTTCAACTTGGGCCTTTCTAGGCCCATCGGCCCATTGGGCCCTAACTGGCCCAAACCTTCATGTCTAGCCAACTCCTCTTGGATCTTTGAGTATGTCACCTCTTGCACTCCAAAGCATGATTCCATCAAAACCGAACCCCTTACAACCTGGACCATTAAAGATTGAGGGGGTTGCTACGGTACCCTCAAAGATTGAGGGGTTTCAATATATTCTTTTATGTCAACTTATAAAAATTATAAAAAAAACTAATTTAATTATAAAATTAATCCAAATTATATTTATAAAATGAAAAGTAAGATAAAATTATAGAGATTAAAATTACACTAGTGCAAAAAGGGGCTACTACGTCTCCTCATTTACGTCGAAAACTGGAATAGCCGACGTTGTAAAAATGCGGTGGCAGTTCCGTAAATATAGAGGGAGAAATTTACGTCGGACATATGGGGGTCCGACGTAAATTAGACAATTTACGTCGGACTATTTTGTAGCCGACGTAGATTGGCTAATTTACGTCGGACCCCCCTTGTCCGACGTAAATTTCCCCATATAACTCCCCACTCACCACGATTCTAGAGCCTTCCTCCTGTTCTCGTTGGGTTAGTGGTGAGGGTTTCCTCCTTCCTACTACTTCTCCCTTCGTCCCTCTCTTTACTTTGAGTATGTGAATGGATTTCAACTACACTTCTACGCTTTCCTTCTACGCTTCTTCTTGCTACCACGATTCCAGCATCTAATTGGAAGGGTTCTTTCATATTTCCTTCTTCTTGTTTCCCTTCTATGCTTGCCTCTGCCTTTTAATTTTTTAGACTCACTTTTTTTTTTGTTTTTATTACATTTTGTGCCTTGATAGTTGATCTAGATGCTACGTCTTCAAGAGGTGTGGTTTTTATTACGTCTTCTCATTTTTCTGTTTGTGATTTTAGATGCTGGAAATGATGATGTCAAGTTGAGTTCTAGGGACCAGAGAAGAGAAGCCAGAGGAAAAACCAGCAGAGGAAAATAAGGAGGAGGAAAAGCCGAAAGAAAAGCCAAGTCTGGGTTTCAGAACGGGCCGTTCTGCTTGGAGAACGACCCATTCTCCGTGCAGAACGAGCCATTCTGCTTGGAGTACGACCCATTCTCCGTGCAGAACGGGACGTTCTTCAAGCAGAACGGCCCGTTCTCCGCCGTTCTGCTTGCAGTCGTTTTTTTTTTAAAAATTTTTTTACAACTTTTTACGTCGGACCTTGTAATGTCCGACGTAAATTTACGTCGGTTTTCGCGCCCCGACGTAAATTTACGTCTCCCGCTTCTATGTCGCATCTTTTTCCGATGTAAAACTCCCTAAAATGACCGACGTAAAATGTATATTTTGTACTAGTGTTATAAGATTTCAATAATGTTATAAAATATTAAAAAAGAAAAGAATTAATAAATAGTAGAAATAAAAAATTATTAAAATTAAAATATAGAAATTTAAAATTTTTAAGTGAAAAGACAAAAAATATACTTAAAAAGTTATTAAAATTAAACTATTTAAATATATAATAATATTATTACAAATAAAGCTAGAATATATAAAATAAAAATAAAATGACTAAATAATTTAAAAATTTAAAGAATAAAATATTATAAATATTATTTAAATAAATTATTAAAAATATAAAATAATAAATAAAATTATAATTACAATTGTACCGGTACCCTCTCAAATAATATGAGTACAGTAGAATTACTCAAATATTTAATGTACTGGGGAGGTCGGGATGAGCCTTCGACCACCTCAGGGGTCGAACACTTCCTTCCGACCGAGCACCCCGAAAAATGTAAATAGCTTGCGATATCCCTGACCATAACACGAGTAACTCAATTGCACTCGTAGTCCAATACCTTGGTCACCGACTAAACCGGATACCCATTCAACCAAAGTACAATCCGAGATGATAGTTAGCCTGAGGGAAACCGAACCCCCTACAACCTGGACCACTAAAGCCATCTTACCACTAATCAAGATTAAACAATAAGAAAATACGTTAACGTAGATTAAGGCATAAAGATCGAATTATCGACTTCTTAATCTATAAAGCCCATCAAGCCCAAAAAAGTTACTACAAATGCAATATTGATGAGACAGTTAGACAAGTATGATCATTTAATACAATTATATATATTACTATAAATCGAATATTCACTTAAACATCGAAGTATCTTTGCAAGTACTCTTCCCACCATTCGAAACAAGAAATGGGTCAAATATTAGCTAAGGATCTCATACAAGAATCAAGAGTTAAGAGGGATACAGATAGAGAAACGTTCTTGAACAGGAACATTTAAAATTTTGAAGTGATCATTAATTACTCACATTATAATTTTGACAAATTAACAAGACAAATGATTTTTTCACAATATAATAATAAAACTTCATCAAATTGCAATTTAGACTTCTCAGTTTCTGTACCGAGAATTTATGATAGGGCAACGAGAGTGATCGGTGGTCATTTAGATAAACATGCAGATGCAGCCATGCATCAGAAAAAAATGCACTTTAAGCATATGCTTTACAAAGTTATGAACGTGAGAGACGTGGGTCTTTCAACTACGCACGAAATGATGACGAGGGACCCATAACCTTAATTGAGGACGACCTTGCAGCAGATCACTTCAGTTGAAACAGCTGTAGAAATATATGTGATGTATGTGGAATAGTTAACCACCCCCTTGCTTCTTATTCTTCCTTTTCTATTTTTGTTGCTTAGTAATCAACTTTACTATGTTTTTTCCTCTCTTTAAACACTCATCACCCACATTATAAAAAGAAGAGAAGTAGAAGAAGAAGAAAAAGATTGTGAAATGCATGTGATCCGACTGACTTTATGTTCCCCGTTATTACCTCTTCCCATGCACCTATGTAGCAGGTTATATATATATATATATATATATATATATATATATATATATAAAATTTATAATTATATTAATGTAATTTTTTATTAAGTATTATATCATTAATTTTATATTAAATGTAAATTTTATTTATCTAATTATTAGACTGAAAATTTATATTTCTTAAATTATATATATAAAAATTTATATTAATATAATATGATTTGATATTTCATTTTTATAAAATAAAATTGATGTAATATATTTATTTTAAAATATACTAAAATATGAATATTTTGATTATCTTGAAGTTATTATTTAATTTTAACAAAAATATATAAAATAAGAATATATTACGTCAATTTTGTTTTATAAAAATGAAGTATCAAATCATATTAGATTAATATAAATTTTTGTATATATGATTTAAGAGATATAAACTTTCAATTTAACGGTTAAATTTACAAAATTTACATTTAATATAAAGTTATTAAGCGGTGTAATACTCAATAAAAGTTACACTGGTATAATTATAACTTTCCCTTATATATTTATATATATATATATATATATATATATATATATATATATATATATATATATATTAGAATATATCATTAAATCATTGGATGAGTATATCACTTATTGTTATTACTTTTTATGTATATTTTGGTTAACATAATTTGGTGTTATTTTTTGGGTTAAATCATAATAAGATATGATTATATGTCTATCTTTGCCACATTAATTATAAAAGATCATTTTTTTTAAAATATTACTCTCAAATCCCATAAGTTTAAGTGTAGTTTACTTTTTTGAATTTAGTATGAAATAATGAAATTAAAAGGAAAAATAATTCGAGCAAGTCAAGATGAGATTCAAATTAAGGGTACAAAGCAAGAAGAATATACTTACTTATTTTACTTTTAGGGTTTTCATAATTAGTGAAGAGATGAATAAATATATGTATTGTAATGAACCGTTAATTTTTTCAAATCAATGAAGATAGTGAAAGAGTTTCAATCTAAGACCACTTGATCTTGTTCTAATTTCTTAAAAATTATTTCTTAATTAGAGGAAAAGGGTTAAAGATGATCTATAAAAAAATAACCCAATAATTTGTATATAAAAAATATATATAATATAACGTATAAGTAAATAATCTAAAATATATTTTTTTATATCTTTACTTAATAATATCCTATTGATCCAATTTATAAGAGAGATTTTGTTAATCAAAACATATATAAAAGTAATACCCATAATATAATGACATCAAATTTACTTTGAAGAATAACATGGGTGGTAAGTCTAAGAAATTATATTGTACTCTCCAAGTTCAAAACCGATGAAAAATAGGTAGATTTATGAATTTCGTTACATTTATGTGTTCAAGGATCAGGAATTATGTTAGATTTTTCTAGAGAAATTCCTCTATACTAGAACATTTATTATCAAAATATTGAAACTGAAAATCTCTAATTAAACTAAATTTCCGTTGGGGGATGCTGTTAGAGGTAGGCATTGCTTCTCGCTTTATGGACCTTGGGTGAATATGCTTTTTGGCTAATCATGTTAAAGTCAAGCAAAGAGGTTAAGACTTAATTGTACTGAAAACACAATTGGGGTCCCACTATTAGACATGCGAGGTCGGCCATGCATGCGCGCGAATTAATGTGCATGATCATTCATCAAATTAAGCTTTGCTTTAAATCAAATAGTGGAGTTCTAATTAGGCCAATATCAAATCAAATGGACTAGCTAACGCTTCTCGCTTTGCTTTTCTTTAAGTTAAATCAGGAAAAAGGTTAGTGTTTGGTGTGTGATTATTAGTCACATGCACGGTATAGAATATATTAATACACTTCTCCATCGTTCTATTCTCATTATGTTATGTGAAACAGTATGCAAATCATCTCATCGATCTTCAATTCTCACATCAATAGAAGGATCTGTCTTCTTTTTCCTTTTTTTTAAATTTTTTTTTAACGTAGAAGTCGTGTGGATGGCTTTAAGAAAGATAAAGAAAGAAACAACATATAAAAGGAAAGGAAGAAAAAGAAGGAGAAAAGAAGAAAAAAAAAATAAAAGGTGATTAAAGATAGAGGAGGAAAGGTCTCTCTTGTTCCCTCCTTTTAACATTTTCTCTGACGCGTGGTAAAATGATCTTTATTATTGATAAGATGCAAATATATATGTCACGAAAATCAAATATTTTGATTAGGGACGATATAAACATTTTCCCATGCATGAAGCTTCTTTTCAACGTTTACAAGACAATTCAACTTATTATTATTATTATTATTATTATTATTATTATTATTATTATTATTATTCAAGAGATACCTCAACCCACAATATATATATATATATATATACGATCGTACGTAATTTAATCTTCCTAAGTTCCACCTTGTTCAAATTTGTTCTAGAAAATGATACAGGATCAAATAAAGGTCTAATGGTTTGTCTATACTGGTGAATGCAAATAGGTAATTAATTACTCATTTTAATCGCACTATTTATGTTAAGTGATAAATTAAGAAGGGGAGAGAGATAAACTTAACCAACAAAAACACAAAGCATGTTTTTGATTTATCAGATTGGTATATTAATACAAATACAAGAGTGTATTCAGTAGTTTCTAGTTCTTTGGGAGCAGTGATGGGGACTAAAGCTTTGGCCCCAATTGAGTTGGCAGTTGGCACAGTCTAGTTGTAGTTTAATATGACATGTACAAAGTTGGCTACTTTATGGAATTTTTGCTTTGCCAATATTTGACAGGGAATTGTTATAGGAACTTTCCCCATTTTTACTTTTATTGTGGCTTGTTATTTTGTTTCGGTTGTTTTGTTTTTTTCTGATATAGGATGTTTGGTTTGTGGGCAGGTTTTTGAACTCCTTTTTCTTTCTGTATTATTAGGAGTACCCTTGATATTCTTTTTATCAAAAATTTATTTGCTATTTGTTGTTAAAAAAATATTAATCCAGACGTCTTAACCAAATTAAATATTTGCGTTTTTAGTTTACTTTTCTTTATAAGAAAAATCTCATAAATCATTCCAACAAAATTTATTATTATTAACAATTATTTAATGATAATAAATTAATTGTCTATATCTAATAAAAATATTACTGATTAATATATAATGACTACGTCACACCAAAATTTACTATTAATAACAATTATTTATTGAGAAAAACTTAAGTCCTACATCAAGTGGAAATAAGATAATTATAAAGTATATATGTGAATAATAACTCTTATCTTACAAATTTATTTTGTAGGATTAAGTTAGACCTATAACTTACTATTCTAAGTTGGTATTGATATGAGGGAGTGTATTGGGAAAAACTCAAATTTTACATAGACTATAGATAAGATAATTAATTATTTGTACTCATCATACAAATCCCGCATCGACTAGAAATAAGGTAATTGTTTGTACTCATCTTTACCAACATACAAAATAATTGTCAATAAATATTTTAGCGATATTACATACAATGGCTAATGTCTAGTAAAAGATTTTACAATAATTTTTATTATCAAGTCATATCAAAGAGTCTATTTTGTTGGAGTCAACATTATGTCCACGTTTTTCTTATAAGAAAAATCCCAACTTGTTTGCTCTTGCTTTTGTTGGTGGATTTTACCGTTTCATTTATAAGTTTTTTCTTTCTTTGTTCAAATAGCCAAGTTTTACCTTTTTATCTATTTTAGATAGCACTCCATTAAATTTTTTCATGGGTATTGGCTTCGTCTCTCATGCTTCTTTTGTATCTTCTTTTTGGATGGTAATAATATTGGCGTTTATTATTTCAGATTTCTATTTACTTTGATACTAACTTAACTGGGATGGTTACAAACTTTAGCCCTCAATTAGGAATTTCTTTTAATCAATTCCCGAAATATTACTTGCAATTAGAGGGTATGCATGACACATCTCTTAGCTATTAACTTGACTTATCCTAAAGTTAATTCTAATGATTTTTGTAACGATTCGTCATGATCATCACACAAACGGATCATTTACCATTAGTAGTAGACAGATAACTAATCACTTAAGATTGTATACTCGTGATACACGAATATGCACACTATAACATGTATATATAAATATAAATGTAATTAAAAAAAAACTCTAAAGTATATATAGTATATGTATCGTTATCCAATAAAATAGTATAAATTCTAAGTTGTTAGTCAAGTAACATTTATACAAGACCTCCAAAAGTAGCTAGAAGCTATACACCATCATCATGGCCTCACAACTCCTGTTGGACTCTAGCTAATCTTGCCTTACTCCATGAAAATTCATGATCATCATAGTCTAACCACTAGGAAACATATAAGGATAAGTTAGATTTCAAAAGAATACAATTATAGGAATGAAACATTCATACTACTCACCAATATGCAAACCATCAAATCAACAGTTCATGGCTCACTTCATATAACAATCAACAAACACACCAACATGTTTGAAAGCTAAACATCCAAGCAATTCAAACAATCACCAATTTCATATAATACAATAAGGTATTCACATTATGCATATGAACAACAATTAACTCACACCGCATCATATGCATATACCACCACTAATGCATCGTCATGCATTCATTCATGGAGGCCTTTTAACACACTTGAGCATTCTTAGTGATTTGACCCTATCGAATCAACTTAATCGTTTTCACGCCCAATATTCCCACTAGATTGATAACTAAAATGGGATATCAATCCTTCCTCTGATTTCTCAAATGTCGCTACTTACACTAGGAAAGTCTGATTCCACCATCAAGACTAGTATAGTTAGGTATATGTGTACCATGACCTTGACATGCATTATTAAGTCACATATGGAATTAGTCCATTAACTATCCTCAAGGAACCATGCAACCTTTCTAATAATCAGTTAAGGGTTATAGTCCTTAACTTCATATTTTACTCCACATTGACTAAGGACCTAGAGAAGACTCAAAAAAATCCATTCTAAGAGTTTCACACCTACTTAAGGAAGGTTTTCAATAACTGGCCTCCCAGAGCGCCATAACAAGATTCCCTACATGGGATCTTCAACTTTAAAAAATAACATCTCTCCTCTAGTCCTAAGTCAATCAACATGTTTTAATGTCCATAATATTTTTAGTATTAACACCTCAACATACATCGTCTATATACATTATCCCAGGTCAATGCATATAAAGATCAAATCACCCCAAGTATAGCATACCAATGCCTATCAACTGATTCAAGAATAGCATATTAATGCTCAATATCTCAATCAAGTATAATATACTAATGCCTATTCAACATTTCAACCATGCAATTCTAGCATATCTATCATACATAACATACCGATGTTCATCACCAATTTAAATTATACAATTGTAGCATTACCAATGCTCATCAACATCATACATCATACAACATTCAATAGACTCTCATATTCTATTCATGTTTCCAAGTCATTCATAAGGAAACATGTAAAAAATCATAACACAACATGCGCCTAATACAACTTACCTCGTGCTCAACTTCATTGAGGTAGGGAGTTTTTTGCCTTGCCCACACCCGACATCACTCAACCTATGCCTGATGTGGCTGAGGTAGGGAACCAAATGTAAGTCTAAAAACTTACACCAAGTATAAATATCTTCAATAACTTTTTATACAATATAAATTTTACTGATCAAATTGTTAAATTATGTGATATTATACTCAAGATCATGTATATTAAATTTTACATGATTCCAAAATTATTTATTAGTTAATCATTTTGCTTTATTTTAACGTATAATATGATATTTAAAATGTGCAAATATTCATTTTTGGATAACATATCTAGAAAAGAACAAATCATATAAAATTTGATATACATAATCTTGAATATAATATCACATAATTCAACAGTTGGATCGATTAATTTTACAGTATACAAAAAATTATTATAGGTATAAAATTTTGTGTAAGTTTTTAGATTTATACCTAATGTCAACAGATCCTGACTGATATAATATCACATAATTTTAGAATTGTGAAATTTGATATACATAATCTTGAGTATAATATTATATAATTCAACGGGTGGCCTAGTTAAATTTATATTATAAAAAAGGTTATTAAAAGTATAAAATTTGATGTAACTTTTAAAATTTGCATTTGGCTCAAATTAGTGGGACATCTTCAATAATTTTTATAGAATGCAAACTCAACATATTTTATTTGATAATATTATACTCATGATCACTCATATAAATTTTAATTGATTTAAACTCTTCTAAATATATTATCTTCAATGAATTGAAGCTTATTTATGACTCAATCAGACCTTTTAACTATTCATTTATTTCAATTTAATTTTTTGATGCTTAATTTAAGGATTTGTTTAAATATTTTTTTAATAAATATTTATAGATAAATAAATAAGTAATAAAAATATTTTTTCTATAAATTAACATTATATTATATATAATTAAAAAAAGTTTTTGAATAAGTTAATATAGAAATTTTTTTTAAAATTAACTTCATAAATTAATTTTAATTTATAAAAGTAAGAAAGGTTCAAACGATACCAGTGTAACTTTTACTAAGTATTACACGTTCAATAATTTTATATTAAATGTGAATTTTATAAATCCAACTGTTAGATTGAAAGTTCATACCATTTTATATGTTTATATCAAATTTTGTTAAAATTGAATAACAATTTGAAGGTAATTAAAACATTCATATTTTATTATATTTTAAAATGTATATACAACGTCAATTTTATTTTATAAGAATAAAGTATCAAATCATCTTTAATTAATATAAAATTTTATATATATGATCTAAGAGTAAAGAACTTTTAATCTAATGGATGGATTTATAAAATTCATATTTAATATAAAATTACTAAGCTGTAATATTTAGTAAAAATTTCACCGATATCGTTTGAACTCTTCCTTATAAAAGAACTTATTTCATTATTTTTTTTATCTTTTTAAGTATTTTTTTGGAGAAATATATAAAACCGTTAAGACTAAGAAGACAAATCCAAATTAAATTTATATGAATAAGACAAATCATTGATCGGTCAAAAGCAGAATAAAGTGTTAGCGTTAAATTTATTTGAAAAAAAATACATTTTTAAAAGAAAAATTGTATTTATTTATAAAATAAAGTGTATATATATATATATATATATATATATAAATAAAGTGATTTTCTGTTTTCGTCTACATAATTTTTAGTCTATTTTATTCTTAAATTTTTAAATAATATTAAAAATTAATTATTTTTATAAATTTAACACTTGAATTTAAGATCTTAAGATTTAAAAATTAAGTATAATACTAATTAATTTAATAGATATTAATAATTTTTTAAATATCTTTAAAAAAAATAGAGAAATAGGAAGTATTTCAACCTCAATATTGATTAATAATACTTATAAAAAAATTATTAAACCTCTATACATTACTGGAAAACAATTTATATTATTATTTATATGCGAATCTCGATTAACGAGTACATTAAAATGTGATTAGGGGACGACAAGAGTCCAGGCTGAGGCAATGTGTGTATGCACATAAAAAGTGACTAGAAAGACAAAAATGTTCATATTGTCCATATTATGTTATTATCAGAGTGCAATTTTCTTGTGAGATTCGTATTTGACAGCCCCTCGTGACCCTTCAATTAAGTAATAGTGTATGGAAACAGAACCTTTCAAAGGAACTTTGAATAGAATTTTTTTGATCCAACCTCGTGTGTATGTATGTATACCTATTAACCTAGCTCGCGTCAACGACAAAGTTTGGTTCTGTCTTTCTCTGCTTTATGTTTTAATTTTCTAACCTAAACATGCATGCATTTTTATGCAAATTAAATTATTTTATAGATATAAAGGGCTTGTTTTTATAAAAAGCAAACAAGGGTCAGCAAAAGAGACAAAAAAGAGTGCTAAAAGAGATTGAAGAAAGAACCTTGGTAGCTTTGTCGTCGTATGGAACAGGAATTTTGAATGCCATCGCTATAGAAGGATAAAGAAAGAAAGAAAAGTTCTGTGTGTTTGCTTGCTTCTAACGACTTTTTTTACCACTTAATTTCGTTCATATAGATTAAATAATCACATTTTTCTAAAGATGGATAACAATTTTCGTCAAACAACAAATTTTTTTTCATGCAGAATAGGTAGCAACACATTCTTTTATCATATTTCTTTATTATAAGAAATTAATACTTAATTAACACTTCAATACTAATAAAAATAATTAAATTAACATAAAATTTAATTAATAGTGTAATTTACATTTTAGTTTATAAATATATGATGAATACATTTAAAGACATTATTCTTAAATTAAAAAATAACTTTTTAATTGATGAGTATCATTTATACTATTAAACATTCAAAATATATCTATAAAAAAAATTGAATGAATGTGTTGTCAACTTTCACAATAAATTAAGTGTATTAAAAGAAATGAGTAATTAATACTCTTGAAAGTAAGCTTATATTATAAAAATTGATAAAATTAATTGTGTTTTTAGTCATTCAAATTTGAAGTATATATTTTTTAGGTCTTCCAAGTCTTCTAAATATCAAAAATTATTATTTTATTCTCTCAAATTTAAAATTTATCTTTTAATTTTTGTAATTTTAAAAAATGTTATTTAAATTATTATTATCTAATTGATAATGAAAAATTAAAAGAGATTAAAATTTTATATTTAAAAAATTCTATTTTAAATTTGAAAGATCAAAATAATATTTTTTTTGAAATTATAGATATTAAAAATATAAATTTAAAATTTAAGAGATAAAAAATATATGAAGGTATTAAAAATATATTTAAACTATACTATTACAAATAATTTAACATTTATTTTCTTTATTTAGATATTAAAGTTTATGCCCAACTTAAATATGGAATTGTGATTCAAAAATATTCCAACCTTAATCTTTATATTAAGTTTTTCTCATAAATTAGAACATTCATGCACCGATTATATAAAAGCTGATCTGTATCATAACTATGTAGTGATCCGTAGACTATGCAATAACTTTTTAGTAGAATGGGAGCTGACTAAAATATGAAGCTGTGAACTAAAATTTCTAAAAAAGTGATGAATAATGTTTTGTTATTTTGAGTCTGATTTTAATAGTATATATAAGGTGTGTTTTGTTGTCTCTCCTTGAAATTCTCGGCGGTGGTCATGTGATAGGAGGTGGGGCTGGTTCACTTTCTCTGCGTTTTAGAGATTAGAATAGAATCTTCTTGGCTCTTCTTCATGGTTTGGGTTAAGAGATAGATAGAGAGAGAGTGTGTGTCCGTGTCTTGTTTGTTGGGTATATTTTGGTAGTGAGCGACCACTGACATCTATTGTGCTGGCCTTGGTTGGATCTGACCAAGTTTGCTGACAACTTGTGAGGGAAATCAGACTTTGTTTTCTATATATAGATTTCCATTATATGCGGGGTTCCTTCTTTCTATTTCCTCCTCCTATGTATTTTTTTTAATTATATTTATCCACCTTATTAAAAACTTTTTTTTTATATAAAAAAGTTAACTAACTTTTTTTAATAAAATTTCTTTTTTCAATATGTACATGTTTGGGATAACATCAATAAATTTTTTACATCAAAATCTCTAAACTTCTTGTTGATCAATGATTTTGAGGGGTGAAGAGTTTACAAAAGGTACTTCGACACTCAAGTCAAATTCGACTCAAATATCTAAGTAAATAATAAATAAATAGTTATTTATCTCAATTTGTATAACTATTTATATTATTATAATAGACTTGGGTTTACTGACCTTTGTTCCTAGATTACCAATTAGGTAATACAACTATTGATGATAGATTAACTTGTAAATTTCATTTACTCTTTTTATTAGTTATAATCAATGGAGTGCTTTAAGGTCTGATAGTATAAGTTGTCTTGGCTTGTTTGGTATAGTTGAGACCACTGAGGCCATTCTAAATAAGGTACGCACATGAGGGTCAATTCATCATGGATTATTTTGACAGTCTCGATCACTAAAGTGACCAAGGTTAAGATGATAGTGTAATGTCATCTTTAGTGCCACCGTCGGCCGACTCAACAATTGAAATGGATGATGTAGAGGGTGTAGCTAAAATGGTTGAAAAGGAAGCTAAAACATGTCATTTGGTTCCTTTTTAGTATACAACTCCCCTAGCCTTGAGAAGCAAAGCAAAAAAAAAGGGTAACAAGAAATGTTTGGTGATATTGTCATTGATAAGTGTAATGGAAATGACTCTTCATTTTGAAACATCGTAATTGGAAGTGGAAGGGGTGCGCCTCATTAGCGTCATCTAATCTAATTGATCTAATGGTTGGGGAGGGTTATGTTGATTAGGGTTTCATTCCATGATAGTTATCAATAGGGGGCTATGAAAAGTCACTTTTATGTCTTCTAAACTTGCTCTAAATAGTTGTTCCGAGATAAATTCTATAAGGTAAGTTAGTTATGGTTCTGAATGTCAATTATCAAGGAAGATTTTCGAGAAGATGTAGTTGAGGTCAATTCCTCGTCCGAGGGGTTGAGTAGTTCTTCATCTCAAACTGAAACAGATTTGTTGTCGTTCACAATCTTATCAATGACTCTACTTCAACTTCAAACGTTCTTGGGTGATAAGGTAGTGCAAAGGGTTGACAAGGGGGGACATGCATGAAACTGGCAAAACATCGGTTATCGTTTCGAATGGTCATCCTCGCAAAACAAAACAGGTGACAACACTATAAGAAAAATTTAAATTTTCGACGGACATAATTCGTTAGTAAAAAAGAATATCCGTCAAAAAAAGAGAATTTTTCACAAATTTTCGACGGATGCAAATCCGTCAAAAAAAGGGGCATCGAAAAAAAAATCTGTCAAAAAATTTCTATTTAATTTTAATAAATTTATTAATGTAACACCCCTCATATTTGACCTCTCAAGGACTCCATTCTATGACATTTCATCAGCATGTTCTGTCCTACACTTTTTGAGAAACTTCCTAGAAGGTCACCCATCCCTAAATTATTCCAATTCAAGCACGTTTAACTGTAGAGTTCTAATAAGATAAGCTATCGAAAAGTAGATGCATCTTGTTAATATAGGTAGTACAAATTAATTATTTTTAGTTTATCCTCAACTATACAATCTTATACTTGTATTATCTCGAGATCTTTCTCATTCTGGTGTGTTCAGACTGTTATAAAAATATAATAATATATAATAATCATATTATATTTAATTATATTAACTAATAATAATAATTATATTATATTAAATTAATATTTATTTGTATATATACTTACTTTTATAATTTAACAATCTACTTATTTCTATTTAAAATGAATATTATTATACAATTTAAATTATTTCTTATAAATTTAAAAGTTTAAATAATAATTTATATATTTGAAAATATTATTTTTATAATTTATAATGATAATATAATTTATAAAATTATAAATATTTATTTATTATATATTTATAAATTAAATTTTAACATTTTAAATAAATTATTAATCAACTTAATATATTTATTTATACTAAATATACGACGTAAAATTCAAAAAATGTATTTCTCCTTGTTTTATTTTCTAATTATCAACCATTAATAAAATACTAATTTAAAATCTTATCTAATTATATCATAATATTTTCATATCAAATTTAATAACTTTTTAATTTAATAGTTGGATCAATGAAATTTAACATACATCATAAGTTGTTGAACGGAGTAACTTTACCAAGAATTACTTTGTGAGTCATTTGATTCCTTCTCTCTTTATATATATATATATATATATATATATATATATATATATATATAATTTACTAGTCTTTTTTATGCAACAATTTATTAATATATATATATATAGATATAGATATTTAAATTTTTATTGATCTTTTTTAATATATGATTGTCAATTTTAATCATTTTTATTGTTACCTAACAGAATATTAAACATTTTCGATGGATGCAATTTCTGATAGAATATTAAATATTTTTTACAGATCAAATTTTTGAAAAATCATTATCCGTTAGTAACATTCCGTCGAAAAATTTTGAGTTAAGCATTTATCAAAAATTTTTGTTGAAAATTCTTACATTTTTTGACAAATATAAATCAATCAAAAATATTTTGTCGGTAATATAACTTTTCCTACAAATTTTTTTTCCGTCAAAAATAAAAAATAAAAAATTATTCATCCATAATTTACATTTTTCTTATAGTGTAAGGAATTGAAGGTATCTACCTATGGCCATTCTTGGTTATGAATGGGTACATGAAGAAATTGCTAGCATTTACTCTTGATATACCAACAGGGCATTTGATAAAGCTTTGATGGACTACTAAGAAGTTCATAAAGTTCAAGGGTATTGAGGTGCCATTTCTTATTATTCTTTAGTAGTGTTAGAATAATAGTGGGTCAAATTTCAACTGTTTTTGGCTCGAGAAACTAGTAAGTATCACTTCTTCTATGTATACAACTACTTGTTTTGAGATCTTGACATAACCTTTCCTTTTGATGATTTTTTATGGGTGTGCTTTAGATTTTAAATGTTGCGACAATGCAAGCGTTCAAACATGTGTTTATTTTTTAATATGAAGCTAGCTGTAACGTAGCCAGTTGTTTAGAAGGCCCAAAAGCCCAGTATGGGTGATTCAGTAGCCTAGAACGGGTCGTTCCCAAACTGGAACGGGCCGTTCCCAAACTACTGAATTGACCTATAAAATGTAGTTGAGAACGGGCCATTCTGGATGGAGTACGGGGCGTTTTGGAGGGGAGTACGAGCTGTTCTGGATGGAGAACGACCGTTCTAGATGAATCCCAGAACGGGTCGTTCTGGTTTCAAAATGGGCCGCTCTGCATGTGATTTTTTACACATGATGAAGGGATGCAGAACGGGCCATTCCGAATTCAGAACAGGCCGTTCTGGCCACTCCTGAATGTCTATAAATAGAGTTGGGTGGTTGAAGAGAAATGAAGGTTTTTAGAGAGAAGTTTTAGAGAGAAGGACTCTGAACTAGGAAGTTTGCTTTGGGTGGATTGAAGTTTCGGGTTGAGCTTCGAAAAGGGAATTCCGCTTCTTGGCTATTTAGAGCCAATCTTCAGGTAAGGGAAGCTAGATTGTAAAGTTGTGGGTTGTATGTGAGTTAGGAACTCATTTGGGTACTTAGGTTGATTAGTATGGGTTGTATTATGTGATGAAAATATTGTGTGTTGCTAATATATGATTAAATATTTATTAATGAGGTTGTTGGAGATTCATGTTGTAGTTAAGTTGTGAAGTTGTTTACAAGTTGTGTGTTGATCTATGATATTGTTGAAGCTAGTTGAAATTAAGTTGATAAAGTTTTTATATGTTATGTGTGGACATGTATATGTTGTGAAGTGCATGATAATAATATTGTTAAGTTGTTAGAGGAGAGTTGTATGTTACTATAAAGTTGTATGTTGTGTTATGTGTTGAAAAGAGATTACCTTATGATGATTGAGTTGTAAATTATGAGTTGAGCTAATATTGTGTTGTTTAAAGTTAAAATGAGTTGTTGTGTTGTTAAAATGTGTTGTTAAGTAGCGTTGATGAGTTGTTGTGCTGATATACCATGTTGTTTAAGTTGAAAGTTGATTAAGATGATGAGTTGAAAAGTTGCTATGTTGTTTAAAGTTGTTAAAGTTGAGATTGATGACTATATTTGCTTATTGTTGTAAAGTTATTAAGTTGCTTATTGCTGTAAAACTGTGTTGTTGAGTTGTAAGTTGATTAAGCTATTATGATAAGTTGTTGATCACTAGGACTAGGGGAGATGTTTTCGAAGTTGCTCATCCCATTGTGTGGATTGAGATAGTTGTGGTGTTCTGAGAGCCCAATTTGTTGAAAAACCCTTCTTGGGAAGTTGTCCCTTGGAGTGGTCGTTGTGTTGTTCTCCTCTAGGATTTAGTTGATCCCGTGTGTGGGCAAGGTCGAGGTACACGTGTACAAAGCGACCACGGTATAGGGGCAGGGTCGAGCTATACCGATTATAAAGCGACCACGGTATAGGGGTAAGGTCGAGCTATACCGATTATAAAGCGACCACGGTATAAGGGCAAGGTCGAGCTATACCGATTATAAAGCGACCACGGTATAGGGGTCAGGTCGACCTATACCGATTACAAGTGACCAATTTGAGTAAAGTACGAAGTCGGGAACTTAGTTCCTAACCGAGTACTATACTTCCTTGTTTAAGTGGCAAGGTCTGAGAAACCATTATCGTGTTGTGAATTGATATCCAATTTGCTGTGTTGTCGGTTCGGTAGGACCTAGCCACTTAGACTACTTACCATGTTGTAGGAGATCTCCGAGTCGAAATGCGTGACGACGCATAAGTTGTTGATGAGTTGATTTATTGTTGATATGAGTTGTATATTCGTTGTTGTGTTGTTAAGCTGTGATTGTGTTGTATGTTGACCTTGTTGAGGATGATGATAGTGTTGTTATGTTGTAAGTTGAAATGATGTTAAGATGTATAGTATATATGTTGTTTGTCTCATGTGTCGAATGCGAAGATGATTTTATAGTTGTTATGTTGCAGATTAAATTATTATGAGTTGTATATTATCTCTAGCTTACCCCTGCATGTTTCCATGTGGTTTGGACTGCGATGATCATACGTCGTATGGGAGCAGGGTAGGGATAGACTGGAGATAGCTGCTAGAGGCCACAGGAGGTGCCTGGAGATAGATTTTTTTGTAGGCTAACTTATGGTAGCATATTTTGTTGTATATAATTGGTTGTTATTGGTTGCTTGATTAGCAACTTGTGTTGTAAAAATATTTTATTATACTCTTTTAATATATATATTTCAGTAGTGTGTAAGGTTGTTCGTAGTGTGACGGCCATGGCAGGTCGTTACACTAGCAACCCTCTTAAATATGTGAATCATTAACAATTAGATGGTGACAATGATTTTGAGTAGTTATTCAACGAATGTGAGATATTTGAAAAAAAAATTATGCTTAATTGCGTTTTTATCCCTCAAGTACTGTAATTGTGCAATGTTGATTTCAAGTTTTAACTGGGTAATTTTAGTTCTTAAAGAATTGCAATTGTGCGATTTTGGTCATTCAATTTTTAATTGAACAATTTTAGCCCTTAAAATATTATAATTGTGTGATTTTAGTGTCTCTCATTAAAAATTTAATAATTTTAATATATATATATATATATATATACAATATTTTAAAACTATACAATTATTTGTCTATTCAAGTTAGCGTATATTATAATTCTTGTTAATGTATCAAATGATATATATTTATTATTATTAAATAAATAAAATTTATATATTATTATTTTTATAATATTACTGATAAATTAATAATAATATTATTAATATATTTATAGATAGACTAATAATTTGATAAATATAACTTATTATACATTGATATACTTTTACAAAAATATAAGTATATTAATTAGAAATATACATATCTTATCTAATATATTTATATTTTTGTAAAAGTATATTAATATATACTAATTAAGTTATATTTATCAAATTATTAGTTTATCTATACATATACTAAACATATTATTGATATTAATTTATTAGTAATATTAAAATATTAATAATATATAAATTTTATTTATTTAATAATGATAAATATATATCATTTAATACATTAACAAAAATTACAATATACATTAACTTAAATAAGTAAGCAATTGTATAATTTTAAAACATTATATATATATATATATATATATATATATATATTAAAATTTTAATGGTAAAGACTAAAATCGCGTAATTATGATATTTGATGGATTAAAATTGTTCAATTAAAAATCAAGGGACTAAAATTACACAATTACAATCTTTTAAAGACTAAAATTACTCAATTAAAACCTTGGGATCAAAATTTCACAATTACAATACTTGAAGGATCAAAAACACAATTAAAAAAAAATTACAAAAAAGTAAAGAAAAAAGAATATAAACTAAATGAAAAAAATATGGGAGAGAGTATTTAGCATGGTTTTGAAAATCGGACTAAACGGATCAGTTGTAATGTTTCAACCGAGAACTACTCGTCAATTGGTTTGGTTAGTTTTCAAAACCTTTTTAAACGAATTCATTAAAAATTGGTAAAATTGAATTAAAAGTTGGTTGAAACCGTAAAATTGATAAATAAAAAAATTGGTTCAACCCATTTAATTAATTTTTTTATTTTTAAAATTTAATTTAAAATATTTTTAATAAAATTATATATTTAAAAAAATTATAAAGTTGAATAACATATTTTTAATAATGTTTTTATAAATATAATTTAATTATTTATGTTAATTTTTAATTTTTAATTTCTTTATTTTTTACAATTTGTATTATATTAATTTAGTACCATTGATATTTGAGAATTTAAGGAAAAAATAGTCAATAGAATATGTACATCAATAAACATATTTATATATAAAAAAATTAATATAAATAATAAATTAATTTATTTTAATTATACGTGAATAATTAACAGTTAGAAAGTATAATAATTTTAAATAATTATGTAAAGGGTGTTTAATGTTTGAAAAATAAATTTATGATAAAGTAGAGAAAAAATGTAATTAAACTTAATAAAAAATTTGCATAAAAAAAGTACTTTAAAACAATTTTAAAAAGAATATTTTTTTAGTAAGTTTTTGATTTTTTTTTTGTAAGATTTTAAAAAGTATATGCACCCTAAAAAAATATATTAACTTTTTTATTAATAGTATAAATATTCTCATATGGATAAAGAGTCCACCTTCTCTTCCTATTTACTCATGAAAGAAAAACTAGGTGTCACTTCACGCCTTATAGATGTACCCCCCTTATAGATGGACTTACCTAATGTTAGGTTTGTATCATTCCATTCATAGTAACATAATTAGGTCTAATTCTGGATTGGTAAAGGCAATCAATTGGCCATAATTGTGTAAAAGTTGGAATGTGGATACACATATTATTATTCACTGTCAAAACATGATGACACCAGCCAAACTTTCTCTGTCCGTGTAGTTCTTCAATTTACCCGCTAGTTTTAAACATCAGATTCCATTGAACTTTTTTAATATTTGTCAAATGTTATTTATTTATTTTGAAAACAATCATATATTTCAAATTAATTTGTGCATGTTAGTACAAATGATTTCATATTTTATGCTTTAATTAAATTCTAGACTTTATTTTTTCATGTTAGACATGAAATTACAATTAAAAATATGTATAAATTGTTAAAGTCAGTCTAATAATAAAAAAATAATATAATATCCATACAATATTAAATTTAAATTTTTTTATTGTTATTATAACTTACACCAAAAATTTATGTGATATTTTTTGTTTATTAAAAAAATTAGCATTATACAAACAAACAAAAAGATTACTTTATCATTATTTGAATTTATTTATGTAAACCAAATAATAGTATTAAAGATTCTTGCAACATCCTCCATCACATAATATTAAAGTACACATCTCAATTACTTTGGTGAATCCGAATGAATTTAAAAAAAGGAAAAAAGAAGTGAGTAAAACAGGAGCAATCGAGTGAAACATGTACCTAAGATGAGTATGGTGTTGTGAGGGGAAGAAGACAAAATACGAATCACGAGAGTGTGTGACTGTGAGCATGTCAGGCGCTGAAACAAGGCAGTAGCAGTACATAAGATATATACAGCTAGCGAAAGGAAAGGGTGCAGGTTGGGATGCAGAAGAAGCTGCAAAAGGAAACAAAACCAAGGGCATATAGCATCATTGTTTAGAACATACCACAATCACATATATTCTTATCTTTTTCTTTCTTCTTCTTCAAACATGTATCCTACAAGCCACCCATTTTCCATTTTCTATCGGGACTTGAAACTACTGTCTTCGGTGTTGCATCCTATGGCACCTGCCGCATTTAATTTTCTCTATTATCATAATATTTCATCTTTTGTTTTCATACACTTACACAAGAACATTTTGGATCAAAGTTGTATATGAGATTTTTATGTTTTCTCACTACGTGAAGTAATAGAAGGAAATAAAATTGAAGCGAATAAGTAAGAAATGATATTCATATTTATATGTAATTAAAAGTTAAATTTGAAATAAATTATATTTTAATTCAAAGTTATATATATATATATATATATATATATATATATATATATATATATATGAGGAATGTTATAACAACACCGATATAATTTTTACTAAATATTACATCATTTAATAATTTTATATTAAATGTGATTTTTGTAAATCTAACTGTTAGATTGAAAATTCTTTACTCTTAGATCATATATACAATATTTTATATTAATTTAAGATGATTTGATAGTTTATTTTTATAAAATAAATTTGATGTAATATATACATTTCAAAATATACTGAAATATAAATATTTTGATTACTTTCAAGTTCTTGTTCAATTTTAATAAAATTTGATATAAACATATGAAGTAATATAAATTTTCAATATAACGGTTAAATTTACAAAATTCACATTTAATATAAAGTTATTAAGCGATGTAATAGTTAGTAAAAATTATACTGATATTATTATAACTCTCCTATATATATGTGTGTGTCTATGGACTCTCAAATATTATAGTTGTGAGATTTTAGTATAGTTGAACAATTATAAACTTAAATATTATAATTATGCAATCAAAAATTGAATAATTTTAGTCTCTTTTAAGTATTGTGAATATACAATTCTAGTCTCTTTCATAAATAGGTTGTGTTATAGCATCATTGATAATTGTAAAATAAGTATATTTTTTTATTAATTTAGATAATTATTGAACTTTTCCTATGTTTTTTTAGTCTTATTCTTGTCAAAAATAAATATTAAAAAATGGTTTTTATTTATTTTAATAGAATTATTTTAAGTATTAGGTATTTTGATGATTTTAGTATTTAAGACACAGAAAAAACAAGAAGAAAGTAGAGGTTAGTCAAAAAGATCCAAACTAGAAATTGAAATTATCAAACCTTGTTCAAAGCAAGCCATCTTTATCCCTTAAGCAAGACAAGACCAATAGAAAAAAAATATTAGAAGCTTTTGGTCAGAACAAGGATGTAGACCACTCAGAGCAACCCTCTACTCACTCATATTACATGCTAATAAATTGCCCATTAAAAGTGAAGATTAATAGCTCATTTTTTAGAAAACATGCATGAAAGACACATAAGGGTATTTTTTTTTTCACGTGTTTAAGTGTAATTGATGTACAGACCAAGAGAGGTACTCCAAAATTTATCAATGATATACTACATATTCCTTAATTTGTTTTCTCAAAATTTTGAGTGTTGTCCAGCTTGTACAGAAAGGCTATGAGATGAAAAGGATGCATATTATCATTGATAAGAAACAAAGCCTGTTGGTGGTTGCTGTTCCAATGACCTCTAAAAAGATTTTTCCATTATCCATTATCATTGATTAGAAACAGAACCAACTGGCTAAGCAATTGTTTTAGTTAGATCATGATATATATATATATATATATATATATATATATATATATATATATATATATATATATATATATATATATATATATATATATATAACAATTTCACTTAACCTTATTATAATGTAGTAATATATGTCCTTTTAAGTTTTGGATCTGCCTATGCATGGGATAGAAATTAAAACTAGGTTTTTATGACTTCTTAGCGTGTGCACTACATTAGAAAAAAATTTATATTCTTTGTTACACATTGAGAAAACTTTTAGATTATATATTTTTAGCTGTTTATAATGAGTGGGGAAACTGGATAGTTTAACTTTGTTTTTCGAATAATGAGAATCATAGACATTATCAAAATAATCAGATGTGTTGTCTATCTGAAATAATTACTCATCATTTTCCTATTGTTTTGCATTGGCCCTCAACCTCCTTCTGCGTCCCTACTATTTCACTTTCACGTAATAATATAAATGAATACGCGTTTCTTTTTTATTATTTAGCTAGATCTCCACTGGCCACTTATTGCCCACTATATATGGTTTTCAAGCAACTTTTCAGTTTTTCTCTTCTTTTTTAACCTTTGTCTTTTCTTTCAAATTATGATACCTGTGCCCACCAAATTAAAAAAAGAAATAATACAACTGTAGTGAATGGAAATATTCAAATCCATAAAAAAAAAATTGTCAACTCAATCATATATAAGGAAATTAAAGTAAAAAAAAAGTACATATATTTGTATAAAAATTGAATTTGTATATTTTTATACAAAAAAATAAAAATTGATGATAAGAAAATAGAGAAATTAATGTGAAATACAATTAGTAATATGATAGAGAAAGGAAAAGATATAAAAATAATATTATAAAATTATTATATAAATAATATAATTTCTTTTTATATTAGCATGAATGGTGAGATTATTAGGAGTATAAGCGGGTTGGGTTAGATTAGACTGAATTTTGATGAATTTGTTATTCGATCCAATCAAAATTTAACAAATTGGATTTGTCGAGGTTTATGATTTTTTTCAAATCTAACCAAAATCAATCCGATCAAAAATGAGTTGGATTTGGTTAGATCAATCAGGTTAATATAATTAAATTTATTTATTTATTTTGTAAAATTTAAATATTTTATAATAGATGTAAATCATTTGATATCTTGTTAATTATTACAAATGTAATGTTATCAACGCATAAAATAAATAATAATACAAGCTAAATTCCAAAATAAATTTATTAATTTGTTATATTGTTATCAACTCAAACAATAATATATTAATATAAAATAAATATATCGTATTGTCACAATGCTACCAATCTCAAAAAATGCAAAAATTATTATATATTGAATAAGAGTGATAAAGAGTATATTATCCTAAATAAGTGATATTGAAATCTTAAACTTATTAGTATTATTGTTATTATATATATATATATATATATATATATATATATGACTAGGTCAGAGTCACAAGTTAAAAAATAAATATATATATATATATATGACTAGGTCAGAGTCACAAATTAAAAAATAAATACACGTTACTCAATTTATACATGTTAAATTTTGATTGAGTTGGATCGTGTCTAATCCAAACATACTAAAAGTTTGAGTCAATTCAAATTAATCGATTACTTATACTCATTTAACTATTAAGGATTATTTATTTGGGTTATCTCATCTTCTTTTTCATATAAAAAAAGTAGACTGAAATAAAGTGTTAATATTCGTATGATATTTCCTATAATTTTGTTAATTCGTAATTTAACAATACTGGAATTAAAATTGCGGCTCTCAATTATATAAGTTTCCTAGTATTATTTAACTATATCTTTCCCCTTGTCTTCCATTTATATAAAATATTGTACAAAACAAAGTATATACTAGGAAATCTTGCACATATCGTTATTATTTAATACAACAACTTTTGGCATATTGCATTTATGTATTATAGAAAATTGGATTTATCTCTTAATCCGGATAAGTAAAAAATCATCAAAATAAGTTGTATCTCTTTCGATTAAAAAAACTAATTATATTTTTAATCTCTTAACATAATAATTATATGATTTTCGTCTTTCAAATTGTAATGAAATAATTTTTTTTGAGAGATGTAATGAAATAATTTTAGTCGCTCAAATATTATAATTATACAATTTCGATCTTTCAAATTTTAATTGAATAATTTTAATTTCTTAAAGATCATGTTTGTGTAATTTTAATTACTCAAGTATTATAATTATATAATTTCTGATCTATTTAGGTTATATTATTAATTTTAGTCATAACAAGTATATATTATCTAATATTGGAATGAAATTTATAATATGTAACTTAAATAACTCAAAATTTGTATACTTGCAATAATCCTTAAAAATTTAAAATTGTATAATTATCATATTTGAAAAGTTAAAATCAATATTATAAACCAAAATCACATTATTGCAATATTTTATAGATAAAAACACAATTTAAAAAAAAAAAACTATACCTAAAATTATCAAGTGATTCTAACCTGTATAGTTTCTAATTGTTTTATGTGACATGCAATAAAGTGACATTAATTTTTCTTAATTGTAGACTTAGTATAGTTTTAAACTATTTAATAACAATTTCTTGTTTTTTATACATATGATTGTAGTTTGGTTAGTTAGCATTTACCTACAAAGTTTGATACGCGAGCAGGTCATCGTCATGCATGCTTTGGGCCGTGAAGGGTGGAATACAAGTAAAGAGAATATATAATATTGCTTTCCCAGGGATACACAAAGGGTGGTGGAAAAGCTGTGAAAAATTTGCTGCGAACTTTTGGGGTCAATAATTCAGTCACCTGGACACGTCAGCAGAATGTGGCCTAGTTGTGGAAGAGCCAAAGCTGGAATCTCAACGTAAAAGTAAGAACAGAAGCAGCTATACAGAGCTACCTAGCTATCTAGTGTTACAAGTAAAAGCCACTAGCTGGTAGCTATAGCGGCTATATACACACGACTCTTACCACACTGCACATGATGTTGAAATTTGAAGTGTGTGTTCATGGTCGAGTTTATCAAGAAAGAAAGAAAACATGGGGAGGAAGAGAGAATAGAAGAGAAGCTATGATAGTTGTTAAAAAAAATACAAGATAATATATGATAGTTGTCAAAAAAGCGAATTGGCGCCTAACATTTTTTTTTATTTTGAAGGTTACATATTTTGTACTTAAAACTTATAGCATTAGATATTTATACACAATAAACCTAATAATAATCATTTGATAAGTTTTAATAAACTTAATTTAATCATATAAAATTAACTTATAGAGTGGAGATAATCGATACTAATTTGGTCATATTAGTAATTCATAGAGAATCTCCAATAATAAAGATGTTAATATTTAAATCAAAGCAATATATTTTTTTTAATCACACTTTTACAAATTTCACTATTAAATATTCAAATTACAATAAATATTTTGTCAGTAATATTTAAAATTTGAACATTTTATTATCATGTTAGTTAACATCTAACATTATTAATTAATTATTAATGTGTTATGTTAATTATTGATGTGACTTATTAATTACAAATATGATACATTATATTATATCATCATTTGTATGTTATATCTTTGATTCATATAACTCCATGTCAATTATGTCACATTAACATTTAAGATGTAAAGTTTACGGTCAATATATCACATCAGTAATCAATATGTCATGTTAGTAGTCAACTAACCTTATTATGTGGTTAACTAAAATGATTGCAAAGTGTACAAAATTTGAAAATTTAATAATAAAATGTTAAAATTTAAAATTTAGTTGATAAAATTTGTGAAATATTTAAAAACAAAAAGGTGACAAAATAAAAAGGGAATTAAGGAATTTTTTTTCTTTACTTATGGCTATAAGGAGCATCTTTCATCCTTTAATTTTACCCACATTAATCTCCTTTCTTGAATCTAAAGATACTTAAGTGAGTCGTGATCTCTTAATCACTTTTTCTTCTCTTCTTTATAGTAAGATTCAGGATTCCAATCTCTAACTACTTGTTTAAGAGATGGGTCACTAATCACTACTTGTACTAGCCATATACCGGTAAAGTGACTTTAATTCTCATCACCTAGTTTGATGTACTATCATTTACTATTAGTATCTTATACTATGAGCAATTGAAAAATGATAGGGATTCGAAATTAGAGACTGTTCGGTTGGTGACATTATTAACAACAAAAGGAAAGCTACAAAACGAAAATTAGAGGACACTCGTTTAACGTGAAGGGAAACCCTTCTTTTTTTCCATTATTATGACTTGTGTTCTTTCCTAAGATTCCGTTAATTTAAATTATTTTTTAAGAGAACAAAAATGTACCACTATCAACATTCTACACACACGATAAAACTTTCACTGAATTGCCCCTGTTACCGAGGTATATAGTCCTTTGCTTTGGAATTGGAGAGATCTTTGTTGATTACATCATTATTGAATACCACCCACCTTATCATCAAAAAGGAAACTATATTTATTATACCGAAATTATCAGAAAATTATTTTAAAAATATGTTTCACTGTTATATATATATAATCAAGACAAAGTCTTGTGATAATTAACCAATATTTTCATAATTGAAAACATGCCTCATTAAAAAAAAAAATCAGCTTATCTATTAATTATGTTAGAATTTATTGCATAAGAAAAGCACATACTCTAACTGATGAATTGTTTGTCTGATTAATTATAATATCATAATACAGTAAAAGCAAACATAATCTTTTACTCACTTTTGATATCTCTCACTTACTTGTATTTTTTTATTTATTATTTGAACCTATATATAAAAAGAAAAAAAATATTGATTAAAGAAGATAGTTGAATATATATAATTTTTATTTTTATATAAAATATAAACTTATTTATTAAATTATCTTTTATTACATATATTTTAAACAGTATTTTCATTTATTGTTATAGATATATTTTAAATTAAATAAAATAGATTTAATTAAAATTTACTTTAATAGGTACGGTGAAAGTACTTCTTCTCAACACCCAACTTTTTAAATTTGTTCGATCTTCAATATAAAAACTTATTATGGGTATTAACTTGTTAAAACAATATTTTTATTAAATACATAATTTGAGTTCAACAGGTAAAATTTTATTTAATTTATTAAAATGTAAATATTTTAAATATATATTAACTGTTTTATTAATTTAGAGATAATTTTGAAAATAAATATAAAGTTAGAAAATATTTATAGATGTTAAAAAAAATTATTTTGAATTTTAATAAAATATTTATTTGAGTCTTGTATCAAGTATCGAGAACCGGAAGCAGTAGTATTTAGTTTGGGGACAATAATTTCACGTGCGTTAGAGTTAGATGGTAAAAACATTAATTAGGGAAGAAAAGTGAGAAAAGAAGGAAGGGTGCAATAGTGAATGACAGTGGTGGATTTTAATTGGGTGCGCGCGGGATGAATGTCAGAAATCAGAACCCTTACTTTCTTTCTCTGCATCACAAACACACGAAAGAGAGAGTCACGGGTTTGTCTTGAAAAGCCCTTATTTCACAGTCCTAGACAGAGAGACAGACACTTATTCTCTCACCACAAAACCAAGCACCCTAACCTAAACAAACAAACACACACATATTTATTTTATACTATAACAATTAAAAAACAACCATTTCCTTCCACTCTCCAAACTATTTTTTTTTTTTTTTTTTTTTTTTTTTATAAATAAAAACACAAAAGCTAAAGAAAAAGACAGAGGCATACCACATTAGACAGTAACAGTATTAATTTCTCTCTCCCTTCCTTTATCTAGCACCACTCCCATGCTCACTCACACGGTCTCTTTCTCCCTGATCCTCATTTCCTCATTCTCTCTTCTCTAACAATGGCACTTCTTCTAGACAACTGTGAAAGCATTTTGCTCTCTTTGGACACACACAAGTCAGTCCCTGCACCTTTCCTCACCAAAACATACCAACTCGTCGACGACCCCTCCACCGACCACATAGTCTCGTGGGGCGAAGACGACACCACCTTCGTCGTTTGGCGCCCTCCTGAGTTCGCCAGAGACCTTCTCCCTAACTACTTCAAACACAACAATTTCTCCAGCTTCGTTCGCCAACTCAACACCTATGTATGTATTCACCCTCATAACTTTTCTCACCCCATCTTCTCTAAACAATTTCTTTTCATTCATTATTCATTAATTTTTCTAATAACTAATTTCTATATTAAAAAAAATTGTAATGATTAGACACTAAACAACGGGGTTGTTTGTAAAATGTTTTTAGCATTAAAGATTAATATTAAAATGTTTCCACTTAAAGGGGTAGTAAAGAAGCTGTGGTGGGAACAAATATTGTAAGCACATCTTTCAGCTGGTTTTATGATTTTTCACACCCACATGAATCTCAGCTTGAAGTTGTTAAATTTTTTAGAGGATAATTAACTAACTAGGTTGCACTTTTGTTTTTGAAAATAGGGTTTCAGAAAGATTGTGCCAGATAGGTGGGAGTTCGCGAACGAGTTCTTCAAGAAAGGAGAGAAGCACTTATTGTGCGAGATCCACAGAAGGAAAACCCCTCAGCAGCAGCAACAACAAATGCAAGGTGTGAACCACCAGCACCAGTTTGTGCCACCTTTCTTCCCCTTCCACAACAGCGTTTCCCCACCGCACGATTCCGAAGATGTAGTACCCAATTGGTGCGACTCACCCCAAAGAGGAGGAATCACAAATGGAAACAACAACTTCAGCATCAACAACTACCACACTGTCACTGCGCTTGCCGAAGACAACGAAAGACTTAGGAGAAGCAACAACATGCTCCTGTCGGAACTGGCACACATGAAGAAGCTTTACAACGACATAATCTACTTCGTTCAGAACCATGTGAAGCCAGTGACTCCAAGCAGCACTTTCCCTTCTTTTCCACTGCCACAAGCCTCTCGTAACGTGGAGAGGCCAGTGAAGCAGTTTGTGGGGTGTTACACGAATAACACTAACACCAACACCAACACTAACACTAACACTAAGCAAGCGCGTGGTGCGAACTCTCCCACTAACAGCTCCATAACCATTGTGGAAGAAGAGCATAGCAGTAACAGGTGCAAGACGAAGCTTTTCGGGGTGTCTCTTCAGTCCAAGAAAAGGGTGCACCCCGAGTACGGATCCAACTATTTCGCCGCATCGGAAACGAATAATAAGGCGCGTTTGGTCGTGGAAAATGATGACTTGGGCTTGAACCTCATGCCCCCTTCTTCCACCACTTGCTAGTTACTACTACTTAGTCCTCGGAAAATTCTTAACTGTAGAACCTTAATTGCTATGTTCTTTCAATTTATTTCTACTATGTGTAAATATTTTCTTTTCTTTAATCACTTTTATTTTTTAGCTTCGAAGAAGGCAAATGATGCTGATGGGTACATGTGTGCGTCCGTGTATTGGTCATTCTTCCTGTGTACATATAACTTAGTGCCCATTTATCATGTGTACAGTGTGCGAGCTCTGGAATAAAAAAAATTAGACTAGCAAAAGAACGGTCAAAGAACCAATAAATCAAGTAAGATTGATAAAAAGTGGTTAAAAACCGATTTACAACATGTCAATGAAATTTATTTTAAAACAATATTATTTTAATTTTTTAATAAAAATAAAATGAACCTAAAATATTTGTCAAAGTTTTTACTATTCAAAATGTAAATGTATTATTAATTAATATTTTAACATATATAATGTACAAGGTAAATATTTATTATATGTATCTAAAATTTATAATACATTATATATATATATATATAGATATATAAATTATATTTAAAATGTGTATAAATAGATACTTTTAAATATTTAAATTATATTTTAGATTTATAATAAATTTAATTATTGTATAATATCTTTTTATTGATAATTTATTTAAAATATTAAAATTTAATTTATAAATAATTATAATAAATAAAAATTAAATTAGATGAAAAGTTAAAAAAATATCTCAAACTTCTCTTGTCAAATAAAAACTCTTAAAAATACACTCACACAAAATAGAATTTCATGTTTTATATATAAAAATTTATAATAATATTGATCTATATAGTTAAAAGTTAATTAGATTAAATTGTTGTAATATATTTGAGTTTAATATTTATATTTATTTTAAATGTTCAAAAATTATAAAACTTATGTTTTATCTCTAATATTGCAAAGTTATGGTATTACATTCTTCATTATTTAATTATAATTTTATTAATATTTATTTAACTATTGTTTAACTATGATTAAACTATTAAATATTTTGAACTAGTATTTTGACTCATCAAAGTTAATTTTAAAAATTAATCAATTTTTGTAATTACAATAAATTAAGTAATTAAAGTCTTATGACAAAGAGTTTATGAACGCATTTAAATAAATTTATATAATATCTTATGAGCAGTTTATAAAATATTTTGAACTTATTTTTATAAGTTATTTAATATAGATTATTATTTATTATTAATTAACTTCATATAAAAAATTTATTGAGAAATATTCAAGTTTAAATTCTGTCACCGACTTCATCAATATAGTTTTTATTTTTGTTTTTTAATTCTTTTGTTAAAAATCAATTATATATATATATATATATATATATATATATATATATATATATTCATATTGCTCCTTCGAAAAAATCTTATTCTTCTTTATTTTTTCCCATCTCCTCCAAAAAAAAAATTCTTTCTTCCCTGCAAAGTTTACATTTGCCTTTTATTAAAAAATCTCATGTTTTGTTTTTCTTTAAAATGATATATTTGGAATAATTTTGTTATTAATATTTATATAATCTTTATATAAATCATGGTTTTATAAATCTATACAATTAATTTTTAATTATGGTTATATATATAATTGTTTTCTCAAATGTTCTTATTAATTTTATTTTATTATAAATTAAAATTAGCTGAATGATGACTGTTCTTACCGGAAATCTGCTGTAGATATGATCCTCCGAGTAAGATTGGTGAGCCTCCTTCGCTGGTACGCTTGATGCTCCAAGATGGGGGTAGTACCTGCAAAAGAGACTCCGATGCTAAAGTTAGTGTTTGTGGGTGTATGAGTCTCGTATAAGTAATGCACGTACCTTTGTGTGTATTAGGGTTTTGTTGGGCCTTGGGCCCGAGATCAGTTTATGACCTAATTGGATAGCGAGCCGATATCGCCTAGCGTGCGTCCGAGGTTACTCCGTGCTGTGATGCCGAGCTCAAGCTCGGCATAGCGGTACGGATAGTACACTAGCCCGCCGAGCTCCGAAGATCGTAGGTCGAGGAGTTAAGACCGAGCTTGACAAGGGGTCGTGACTTTTCGCATACGCCTATTTGTCATGACGCCAAGTGTCATAACCGTCACCTCGTTCCCATAACGCGTGGGCAGCGCGGTGACAAGATTGTATTTTTATGTGTTTGATGACGTGGCCTCTTTCGGCCGATGTGGTGTTCCGATGTCCATGTTTCATGGTCGGGCTGAGGAGCTCGGCAATAATGAGCTTACTGCTTGGTTAGGCTGGTAAACCTTTGATCGAGTCAGCAGATTGGTGATGGACAAGTCGCAACTCGGCTGGCCAGTACACCAGCCCCCCAAGCACCGAGTGATGTAAGAGCAAAGGGGCTTCTGAGGAGTTCCCAAATTTGTTGTTTGAAGGTTCAAATTCGACCTTGTTAAGTAGATGTGATCTCAACGTTCGGACTCGACCTTGGCATATCAAGGTTCGAACTCGACTTTGGTTAAGAAAATGTGATCTCAAGGTTCGGACTCGACCTTGGCATATCAAGGTTCGAACTCGACCTTAGTTAAGCAAATGTGATCTCAAGGTTCGGACTCGACCTTGGCATATCAAGGTTCGAACACGACCTTGGTTAAGAAAATGTGATCTCAAGGTTCGGACTCGACCTTGGCATATCAAGGTTCGAACTCGACCTTGGTTAAGAAAATGTGATCTCAAGGTTCGGACTCGACCTTGGCATATCAAGGTTCAGACTCGACCTTGGCATATCAAGGTTCGAACTTGACCTTGGTTAAGAAAATGTGATCTCAAGGTTCGAACTCGACCTTGGCATCAAGATTCGGATACGACCTTGGCATATTAAGGTTCGAACTCGACCTTGATTAAGAAAATGTGATCTCAAGGTTCGGACTCGACCCTAGCACATCAAGGTTCGAACTCGACCTTGGTTAAGAAAATGTGATCTCAAGGTTCGAACTCGACCTTGACATCAAGGTTCAGATTCAACCTTGGCATATCAAGGTTCGTACTCGACCTTGGTTAAGAAAATGTGACTCAAGGTTCGGACTCGACCTTGGCATATCAAGGTTCGAACTCGACCTTGGTTAAGAAAATGTGATCTCAAGGTTCGGACTCGACCTTGACATATCAAGGTTTGGACTCGACCTTGGCATATCAAGGTTCGAACTCGACCTTGGTTAAGAAAATGTGATCTCAAGGTTTGAACTCGACCTTGGCATCAAGGTTCGGATTCGACCTTGGGATATCAAGGTTCGAACTCGACCTTGGTTAAGAAAATGTGATCTCAAGGTTCAAACTCGACCTTGGCATATCAAGGTTCGAACTCGACCTTGTTTAAGAAAATGTGATCTCAAGGTTCGGACTCGACCTTGGCAATTCAAGGTTCGGACTTGACATTGGCATATCATGGTTCGAACTCGACCTTGGTTAAGAAAATGTGATCTCAAGGTTCGGACTCGACCTTGGCATATTGATAGACTATGGCCAAGGCCAAGGAATCCAAGAGGTGATATACTAAAAGAACCAAGAGGAATGGGATGATCTTAAAGACCTTTTTCATATATTTTGTAAATAGTCTCTTGTATAGGTTATTTTGCCTTTGTATTTGTGAGACACTTTACTTGCTTTTTCCTAGTGTTTGTATATTGTTTTTAAGGTAGGCTACTTGGAGAGTTTAGCTCCATTTAACCTCCCTAGTTGATACATTCATTTTGTATTTTTTTCAGTAGGGAAAAAGGGGTGACAATTAGCAAAGCTAGGGTGTGTGTTTAGAAATTGGGCCTGAGTTGGGCCTAGGCAAAATTTTGCATATTGGACTCATTTTGCTCCTAATTTTTCATAGATTTGATTTAGCTAGGTCTCATCATCATATGATGAACCTAACTAAACCAAATCAAGATTTTTCAAATTAAATCAAGGAGCAAAATGACCCAAAGGCCGCCTAGCTCTCCTTCTCCTCCTTGGCCGAATTTTTGAACTAGCACCTCTAGGTTTTGAAGCTTGCCTTGCAAGCTTCTAAACCTAGGAAGGTTAAGACACCTTACCATGGTTCTTAAGTGAACCATGGTCAAGGTTGGCTTCTCCTACAAGCTACCTAAACCGTGGGAGTTAAAGCTTACCCTACCATGGTTCCTAGTAAACCATGGTTAAGGATAGCTTCTCCTACAAGCTACCTTCCCCTATATATTTGATTTTCCTACACTTGTACTCACTTTTAACATAAATGAGAATTAATCTTCAGATTTTCTCTCAACTCAAGAGTCTCAAAACCGTGGGGACTTTATACTCTAAGAAATCCTCCAAAGTTCTTCAAACCTAAGCCTAGGTTCTTCAAGTTTCTCCATCCAAGAGAAGTAACCGAACCTCTAGCAAGACTTCTACTCCTTTGAAGGTTCTTCAATGGAGTTTCAGAGATCTTCAAGTGTCAACCTCAAGTGCATTTCGGTCCTAAGCATGGAGCAAGTGAAGGAATCATCAATCTCCTCACCTAGTTCCATCATTTTTGGTATCTAGAGCCTAGTGCTCTTGAGGTTTTTGTTTCTAACCTTTTGTTCTTGAATCCGTGTTGTATCTTCCTCCTTTTACATGTCTCTTTGTGTTGCTGCATGGATCTAGTTTTAATAAATATGTTGATGGATCCTTATGTCACATATGAAGTAATTGATTCATAGTTTTGCTTGTTCCTTATTCTTGAATCAATTTATGGTGCGCCTAGGTTCCTATACTTGTGCTTTTAATTTTGTTTGAGTCTCTTCATTCTATAACATGTGTCCGTGATTGGACAACATTCATATTGCTTAGATTTTTCTTTTGAATCAATTGTT
This sequence comes from Cajanus cajan, assembly GCF_000230855.2. NCBI lineage: Eukaryota > Viridiplantae > Streptophyta > Magnoliopsida > Fabales > Fabaceae > Cajanus > Cajanus cajan. The sequence goes on from NC_138525.1 coordinate 14,679,237, forward strand.
CTGTCTTAGAAAGTCATGTGTAGTCCTTTATATGTTGAAACTTCCTAGACTAGCTTGTTTGACCTAATTTTTGTTTTGTGTTCTTGAGTCCGAAATTTTTGTGTATTTTCTTATTAAATCTGAACCTTCCTATATGTGCTTTTGCTTTACATGTTTGAGTTCTTAATTTGCTATTAGTTCTAGCAAATTTCCTAGAGTTAGGTTTCTATTATGTCATATTAAAAGTTTTGTCAAATAAAATTGTTAAACACTTTCCTATTAGGTTCCTTTGTTAATTGTGGTGTGGCTGAACCTTATTGAAATTCTTTGAACTATAAAACAGAGGCAAAACAGAGGTGTATGTGTCCTAATTGCATGAGAAAAATAAAGAAAAATAGTGCTTAAAAATTTGACCTAAAAATCCTACAAAATAGTGAAGCACTAGTGAAAACATGCTTGTTGACACCTCTTGTTTTGTGTAAAATTTTTGCTGCAGTTTTTCTACCTTGAAACCGAGACTCCTAAGTGTTGAAAAGGCATTAAAACTCCTGAACATCAAAAGAAAAATAAGTGAAAAATATTTTGCTAAAAAGAAAAGAAAGAAAAAGCAAAAGAAAAAGCCAAATAGGAGTGAAAACTTGTTTGTATTGCTCTCGATTTTGGTATTGTTTTGGCATTAAAATTTTGGTGACCAGCCACATTATTTGAGTCTTATTTTTATTTCTAATCTTAGCTTTTAATTTTGTAATCCATTCTAGTGCCTTTCCTAGGATAATCTTTGTGTGCTAGCTTTCAAAATTTCCTTTAATTGTTGCTTGTCTTTTGTGGAATTCTTTCTAGTCTTGTCTCATTTGTTTTCCACCAATTGGTGTAGCCATTCTAAATTGTTCATTTTCAGTTTTAGCACTAATATTCAGTCTTGAAGGTGGTTGAGTGCTTCTTGAAAGGTGTAGGAGGCCAAGGCAAAGGACATCCACTTGAAGGCTTTGGTGGTTGCTTAGGGAGTTTGTTCTCTCTTGGTGGCTAGGCTCTTGGAAACACCTAGAAGTGACTAACATCAAAGTTGCTTCTAAAGAGAGGAGTGAAACACCTTGTGAGGCTGCAGTTGGTGGCTGAATTGGAGCAACAAGAAACTAAACCATTTGTGAAAGTTTGTGAAAATTTAGAACAAATTTTAGTGACGGAAATTTTTGATTCTAAAACTAGTTTCCTTACAAAATCCGTGACTAAAATTTGCTTCTAATTAGTGGCAAATTTGTTTTACTTAAATTAGGTGCAGCCACTAAATTCATTTGATTGTGAATTTACATTTCATTTGGAGTGTGAATTTGCATTTCATTTGAAGAAAATTTGAATTTCATTTTTCTTGTAATTTTTGATTTCCAAATTTTTGTACAAGGCCTTTATTAAGGAGTGTCTTGGAGTGCCTTTGGTGTATCTCCATCTCTCCTTAAGAGTTCTCATAGTAAATTTCATTTAGCACTTGTGAGAGGGTCCTTGAAGGTCTTTGGTACCTCTCAAGCTCTCACTTAGGTTTAAATTGCTTACCACGCCTAGTTTATGTTTTCAAGCAATTTATGTTTTAAGCAATTTATGTTTTCTGTCATTTAAGTTTTCAAGCAATTTATGTTTTCTTGTTCTTTATGTTTACAAGCATCTTATAAACTGTACACATAGGCACTTGTTTGTTATTTTTCTTTAAGAAAAGTTCTTTGTGAAAATTGTTTTGTGCAAGACAAAAGTACAAGGGGGTTTAGAGATTTTTACTTGAAGAGGCTTGGTTATTAAGTGGCTCTTTAGTAGCTCACCTCCCTCCAAAGTTCAATTTGTACTCTTAGACCTCCAAGTGCCAAGTCTAAAGCACTCCATAAAAATCTTATTTTCATAAAAACTATTTTTTTGTAGAAAAATCTCTTGAATTAAAATGTCTCAAAATTCCTCCAATAGTGAAAGTGATGACTCTCCAAAAAGTCTTTCTTACATCACTAAAGAGCTTAAATCACTTAAACTATGGAAAAAGCAAGAGTCCATTCAAAGAGAGAAGGAAAGAATTGAAAGAGAAGGACAACTTGCTTATCTTGAGGAAGAATTGAGAATTTTAAGGCAAGAGGAAGAAAAATTAAAAGAAGATATGAAGAAACATAGGAAAAAGAGTAGGAGCTCACATTCCCAATACACATCCCCTAATGAAAGCATGAATCAAGGGGATCACTATCAACATACACCTAGGAGAACCACAAGGCCAAGGGAAGTCAAAGTTGACCTTCCCCAATTTTTTGGCAAAGATGATATGGAGTTATACCTAGATTGGGAAATGAAGGTTGAGCAACTCTTTGCTTGCCATAAGGTGAGTGAAGAGAGAAAAGTCCCTCTGGCTACCCTTAGCTTCCAAGGGCATGCCATGTATTGGTGGACAGCCCTAGAAAGAGAGAGACGCCTCCACAATGATCCTCCAATTCAATATTGGAATGATCTTAAAAGTGCAATGAGAAGGAGGCACATTCCCACCTATTATGGAAGGGAGCTTATGAATAAGCTCCAAAGGCTCCAACAAAGGGATTTGTCTGTAGAATAGTACATGCAACAAATGGAGCTTTTAATGATGAGGGCTTGTATTAGGGAAGAGGAAGCCACCACTGTAGCTAGATTCCTAAGTGGTCTTGACTTAGAGATTAGAGACCAAGTGGAGCTACTACCCTACAGGGACTTAAATGATTTAGTCCAACTTTGTGTAAGGGTAGAACAACAAATGTTGAGAAAATTTTCTTTTAAAAGAGAAGGCTCCCACTCTAGATCTCTTAAGAAAGACTACATGGAGGAGGAAAAATCTTTTGAAAAGAAAAATATTTTAGAACCCTCCAAGGAATTAGCTAAGAATAAGGATAAGAACATAGAGAAGGGTAAAGGTACCCACACTCCACACACTAGCACAAAGACTAGTGATATTAAATGTTTCAAGTGTCTAGGGAGAGGCCACATTGCTTCTCAATGCCCTACAAAGAAAGTCATGATCTTAAGGGGGCATGACACTTATAGTAGTCAAGAAGAGACTACTACCTCCTCTTCTAGTGAGAGTGAGGTTGAAACAAAACTTCAAAGGACCAAAGTGGAGCCAATTTATCCTTATGAAGGAGAGCTCCTAATGCTTAGGAGAATCCTTCATAATCAACCTAGTGGTACCCTATCACAAAGAGAGAACATCTTTCATACAAGATGTAATATTTTAAATAATGTTTGTTCTCTCATTGTTGATAGTGGTTCATGGTGCAATTGTTGTAGCACTAGGTTGGTTAAAAAGTTGAGTTTAATTACTATACCACATCCTCAACCTTATCATTTGTAATGGCTTAATAAGGATGGTGACATAGTAGTTGACCAACAAGTGAAGGTCAAGTTTTCCATTGGGAAGTATGAGGACCAAGCTTTATGTGATATAGTACCAATGGAAGCTTGTCATATTTTGTTAGGAGGACCATGACAATTTGAAAAGAAAACTATACATAATGGTCTTACTAATGAAATTTCCTTCACTCACAAGGAAAAGAAATTTGTACTTTATCCTCTCTCACCTCAACAAGTGGCTGAGGATCAAGAACAAATGAAAAACAAAAGAAAAAGAGAAAAGGTAGGGAAGAGTAAAGACGAAGAAATATCCTCTAAGGGAATTATGTCTAAAGAGAATTGCTTTATCACTAAAGAACCTATGAAAACTATTCTCTTTATTCATAAAGACCTTAACTCTTACCCTCACGCTGCCACTAGTCTTGAAGAAGAGATTCACAAATCCATTATTTTTAAAGAAAAAGAATCTCAACTTCAAGATTTTGTGAAGGAGAAGTGGACTTCATTTAGTTCTACTCCTCATGCTACTTCCTTGGTGGTGCCCAAGGTAGATAGCCTTCCTTTTTGTAGGACTTGTCCTACCTTAATTGTGTCAATAATGCACCCAATTTATGGAATATATTATTTGTTGGATATAACATATGAACCTTCAAGGTTCCTTGTGACAAATTCTTTTCATAACTATCCAACAAATAATATAATCCAAAATTGTTTAGGAAATTTCTTAGTAGTATTTTCCTTATTTTCTAAGAAATGCCTATAGGTTACCACATAGGGTACTTTAGGCAAGATATTTTAGTTTTTAGGATTAAGTCTTTAGTGTGCTATAGTTTTAGTTTTAGCACATTTTTAGGATTTAATAATATGCCTAGTCTATGTTTAGGAGAGGATCCTATTCATTATATTAGTAGGTCTAGTGTCATTGATTTCTTTAGGTTCCATGAAAGGATTCCTTCTAGGATATTCCTTTCACATTTATTTGTTGAAAATATCACCTCTAATGAATTCTATTATATATTTGCAGGTATGGCCAATAATCATGAGGACTCTCGAGATTTGAGGTCAAATCCTTTTCAAGAGGGAGGGGATGATAGACTATGGCCAAGGCCAAGGAATCCAAGAGGTGATATACTAAAAGAACCAAGAGGAATGGGATGATCTTAAAGACCTTTTTCATATATTTTGTAAATAGTCTCTTGTATAGGTTATTTTGCCTTTGTATTTGTGAGGCAATTTACTTGCTTTTTCCTAGTGTTTGTATATTGTTTTTAAGGTAGGCTACTTGGAGACTTTAGCTCCATTTAACCTCCCTAGTTGATACATTCATTTTGTATTTTTTTCAGTAGGGAAAAAGGGGTGACAATTAGCAAAGCTAGGGTGTGTGTTTAGAAATTGGGCCTGAGTTGGGCCTAGGCAAAATTTTGCATATTGGACTCATTTTGCTCCTAATTTTTCATAGATTTGATTTAGCTAGGTCTCATCATCATATGATGAACCTAACTAAACCAAATCAAGATTTTTCAAATTAAATCAAGGAGCAAAATGACCCAAAGGCCGCCTAGCTCTCCTTCTCCTCCTTGGCTGAATTTTTGAACTAGCACCTCTAGGTTTTGAAGCTTGCCTTGCAAGCTTCTAAACCTAGGAAGGTTAAGACAACCTTACCATGGTTCTTAAGTGAACCATGGTCAAGGTTGGCTTCTCCTACAAGCTACCTAAACCGTGGGAGTTAAAGCTTACCCTACCATGGTTCCTAGTGAACCATGGTTAAGGATAGCTTCTCCTACAAGCTACCTTCCCCTATATATTTGATTTTCCTACACTTGTACTCACTTTTGACATAAATGAGAATTAATCTTCAGATTTTCTCTTAACTCAAGAGTCTCAAAACCGTGGGGACTTTCTACTCTAAGAAATCCTCCAAAGTTCTTCAAACCTAAGCCTAGGTTCTTCAAGTTTCTCCATCCAAGAGAAGTAACCGAACCTCTAGCAAGACTTCTACTCCTTTGAAGGTTCTTCAATGGAATTTCAGAGATCTTCAAGTGTCAACCTCAAGTTCATTTCGGTACTAAGCATGGAGCAAGTGAAGGAATCATCAATCTCCTCACCTAGTTCCATCACATATCAAGGTTCGAACTCGACCTTGGTTAAGAAAATGTGATCTCGAGGTTCAGACTCGACCTTGGCATATCAAGGTTCAGACTCGACCTTGGCCTATCAAGGTTCGAACTCGACCTTGGTTAAGAAAATGTGATCTCAAGGTTCAGACTCGACCTTGGCATATCAAGGTTCGAACTCGATCTTGGTTAAGAAAATGTGATCTCAAGGTTTGAACTCGACCTTGGCATCAAGGTTTGGATTCGACCTTGGCATATCAAGGTTCGAACTCGACCTTGGTTAAGAAAATGTTATCTCAAGGTTCGGACTGGACCTTGGCATATCAACGTTCGAACTCGACCTTGGTTAAGAAAATGTGATCTCAAGGTTCGGACTCGACCTTGGCATATCAAGGTTCGGACTCGACCTTGACATATCAAGTTTCAAACTCGACCTTGGTTAAGAAAATGTGATTTCAAGGTTCGAACTCGACCTTGGCATCAAGGTTCGGATTCGACTTTGGCATATCAAGGTTCGAACTCGACCTTGGTTAAGAAAATGTGATCTCAAGGTTTGGACTCGACCTTGGCATATCAAGGTTCGAACTCGACCTTGGTTAAGAAAATGTGATCTCAAGGTTTGGACTCGACCTTGCATATCAAGGTTCGAACTCGACCTTGGCATATCAAGGTTCGAACTCGACCTTGGTTAAGAAAATGTGATCTCAAGGTTCGGACTCGACGTTGGCATATCAAGGTTTGAACTCGACCTTGGCATATCAAGGTTCGAACTCGACCTTGGTTAAGCAAATGTGATCTCAAGGTTCGGACTCGACCTTGGCATATCAAGGTTTGGACTCTACCTTGGCATATCAAGGTTCGAACTCGACCTTGGTTAAGAAAATGTGATCTCAAGGTTCGGACTCGACCTTGGCATATGAAGGTTCAGACTCGACATTGGCATATCAAGGTTCGAACTCGTCCTTGGTTAAGAAAATGTGATCTCAAGGTTCAGACTCGACCTTGGCATCTCAAGGTTCGGACTCGACCTTGGCATATCAAGGTTCGGACTCGACCTTGGCATATCAAGGTTCGAACTCGATCTTGGTTAAGAAAATGTGATCTCAAGGTTCGGACTCGACCTTGGCATATCAAGGTTCGTACTAGACCTTGGCATATCAAGGTTCGAACTCGACCTTGGTTAAGAAAATTGATCTCAAGGTTCGGACTCGACCTTGGCATATGAAGGTTCGAACTCGACCTTGGTTAACAAAATGTGATCTCAAGGTTTGAACTCGACCTTAGCATATCAAGGTTCAAACTTGACCTTGGTTAAGAAAATGTGACTTCAAGGTTCGGACTCGACCTTGACATATCAAGGTTCGAACTTGACCTTGGTATATCAAGGTTCGAACTCGAGCTTGGTTAAGAAAATGCGATCTCAAGGTTTGAACTCGACCTTGGCATCAAGGTTCGGATTCGACCTTGGCATATCAAGGTTCAAACTCGACCTTGGTTAAGAAAATGTGATCTCAAGGTTCGGACTCGACCTTGGCATATCAGGGTTCGAACTCGACCTTGGTTAAGAAAATGTGATCTCAAGGTTCGGACTCGGCCTTGGCATATCAAGGTTCGAACTCGACCTTGGTTAAGAAAATGTGATCTCAAGGTTCAGACTCGACCTTGGCATATCAAGGTTCAGACTCGACCTTGGCATATCAAGGTTCAGACTCGACCTTGGCATATCAAGGTTCGAACTCGACCTTGGTTATGAAAATGTGATATCAAGGTTCGAACTCGACCTTGGCATCAAGGTTCGAACTCGACCTTGGCATCAAGGTTCGGATTCGTCCTTGGCATATCAAGGTTCAAACTCGACCTTGATTAAGAAAATGTGATCTCAAGGTTCGGACTCGACCTTGGCATATCAAGGTTCGGACTCGACCTTGACATATCAAGTTTCGAACTCGACCTTGGCATATCAAGGTTCGAACTCGGCCTTGGTTAAGAAAATGTGATCTCAAGTTTTGAACTCGACCTTGGCATCAAGGTTTGGATTCGACCTTGGCATATCAAGGTCCGAACTCGACCTTGGTTAAGAAAATGTGATCTCAAGGTTCGGACTCGACCTTGGCATATCAACGTTCGAACTCGACCTTGGTTAAGAAAATGTGATCTCAAGGTTCAGACTCGACCTTCGCATATCAAGGTTCGGACTCGACCTTCGCATATCAAGTTTCGAACTCGACCTTGGTTAAGAAAATGTGTTTTCAATGTTCGAACTCGATCTTGGCTTCAAGGTTCGGATTCGAATTTGGCATATCAAGGTTCGAACTCGACCTTGGTTAAGAAAATGTGATCTCAAGGTTCGAACTCGACCTTGGCATATCAAGGTTCGAACTCGACCTTGGTTAAGAAAATGTGATCTCAAGGTTCGGACTCGACCTTGCATATCAAGGTTCGGACTCGACCTTGGCATATCAAGGTTCGAACCCGATCTTGGTTAAGAAAATGTGATCTCAAGGTTCAGACTCGACGTTGGCATATCAAGGTTTGGACTCGACCTTGGCATATCAATGTTCCAACTTGACCTTGGTTAAGAAAATGTGATCTCAAGGTTCGGACTCGACCTTGGCATATCAAGGTTTGGACTCTACCTTGGCATATCAAGGTTCGAACTCGACCTTGGTTAAGAAAATGTGATCTCAAGGTTTGAATTCGACCTTGGCATCAAGGTTCGGATTCGACCTTGGCATATCAAGGTTCGAACTCGACCTTGGTTAAGAAAATGTGATCTCAAGGTTCGGACTCGACCATGGCATATCAAGGTTCAGACTCGACCTTGGCATATCAAGGTTCAAACTTGACCTTGGTTAAGAAAATGTGATCTCAAGGTTTGAACTCGACCTTGGCATCAAGGTTCGGATTCGACCTTGGCATATCAAGGTTCAAACTCGACCTTGGTTAAGAAAATGTGATCTCAAGGTTCGGACTCGACCTTGGCATATCAAGGTTCGAACTCGACCTTAGTTAAGAAAATGTGATCTCAAGGTTCGGGCTCGACCTTGCATATCAAGGTTCGGACTCGACCTTGGCATATCAAGGTTCAAACTCGACATTGGTTAAGAAAATGTGATCTCAAGGTTTGGACTCGACCTTGGCATATCAAGGTTCAGACTCGACCTTGGCATATCAAGGTTCAAACTCGACCTTGGTTAAGAAAATGTGATTTCAAGGTTCGAACTCGACCTTGGCATCAAGGTTCAGATTCGACCTTGGCATATCAAGTTTCGAACTCGACCTTGGTTAAGAAAATGTGATATCAAGGTTCGGACTCGACCTTGGCGTATCAATGTTCGAACTTGACCTTGGTTAAGAAAATGTTATCTCAAGGTTCGGACTCGACCTTGGCATATCAAGGTTTGGACTCGACCTTGGCATATCAAGGTTCGAACTCGACCTTGGTTAAGTAAAAGTGATCTCAAGGTTCGGACTCGACCTTGGCATATCAAGGTTCGGACTCTACCTTGGCATATCATGGTTCGAACTCGACCTTGATTAAGAAAATGTGATCTCAAGGTTCGGACTCGACCTTAGCATATCAAGGTTCGGACTAGACCTTGGCATATCAAGGTTCGAACTCGACCTTGGTTAAGAAAATGTGATTTCAATGTTCGAACTCCACCTTGGCATCAAGGTTCGGATTCGACCTTGGCATATCAAGGATCGAACTCGACCTTGGTTAAGAAAATGTGATCTCAAGGTTCGGACTCGACCTTGGCATATCAAGGTTCGAACTCGACCTTGGTTAAGAAAATGTGATCTCAAGGTTCGGACTCGACCTTAGCATATCAAGGTTCGGACTCGACCTTGGCATATCAAGGTTCGAACTCAACCTTGGTTAAGAAAATGTGATCTCAAGGTTCAGACTCGACCTTGGCATATCAAGGTTCGGACTCGACCTTGGCATATCAAGGTTCGAACTCGACCTTGGTTAAGAAAATGTGATCTCAAGGTTCGGACTCGACCTTGGCATATCAAGGTTCGAACTCGACCTTGGTTAAGAAAATGTGATCTCAAGGTTCGGACTCGACCTTGGCATATCAAGGTTCGAACTCGACCTTGGCATATCAAGGTTCGAACTCGACCTTGGTTAAGAAAATGTGATTTCAATGTTCGGACTCGACCTTGGCATATCAAGGTTCGGACTCGACCTTGGCATATCAAGGTTCGGACTCGACCTTGGCATATCGAACTCGACCTTGGTTAAGAAAATGTGATCTCAAGGTTCGAACTCGACCTTGGCATCAAGGTTCAGATTCGACCTTGGCATATCAAGGTTCGAACTCGACCTTGGTTAGTCGTCATGGTTAATGTGCCAATACCGAAAATGTATGAGAATGGAGTTGCTTTGTTGATTTATTTCTGAGGGGTGCCTCGTTAAAACCTTCCTTGGCCAAAAACCCTTTTTTTTAGTGGGAAAAAAGGCTGAGGAGGAAAAAGAGTACATCCCCTGAATTTACAAGTTAAGAGAAATAAAATTTAAGGTGGGTGGAATTCCAAGTTCCAAATTTTCCTTTGGAGGGGTCTGTTGTTGCTTCTCCCCGTAATCGCCAAACAAGGTCGCCAACTTTAAATGTTCGTGGCCTGACCTTGGTCTTGCTTTCCTTGTGGTTTGTCGTGAATTGCCTTGCGGAACTCGGCATGCTCCTCCATCTGGATGTACCCAGCAGCGCGAGCTCGGAGCTCGTCCATGTCGGGAGGAGGTCGTCAGCAAAGGCTGTCGACGAAAGGTCCTGGAACGCCATGAGCATGGAGTGTAGTGCGACCTCGGGGTTTAAGTTGCGGATTTTGACGGAGATGCCAGCGAAGCGCTCCATGAATGTCCTTAATGGTTCGTCGTCGCCCTGACTGAGGATGGCCAAGGCGGCGGATGTGATGTGATGAGGTCGACTCGTTGCGTATTGCACCGTGAACCGTCTGACCAGGGTGCCGAAGCTGTCAATTGACTCGGCAGGTAGCTGGGTGTACTAGTTGAGCGCGACCCCTTTGAGCGAGGTCAGAAAAACCCTACACAAAATAGCATTGTTATTGGTGTAGAGGTTTACTTGTGTGGTGTACAGGTTGATGTGCTCGTCTAGGTCTGTCGTGCCTTCGTAGCGGTCGAGGTGGAGAGGCTTCCATCCGAGAGGGAGTGGCGTCTCCATAATGCCATCCACAAAAGGATGACGGCGGAAGGTTGGTTGATCCCCCGCGACATGAGTAGGAGCATTGCTGACCTCATGGGCCGATTTGTGTGTCGGTGCATGAGATCGATGCGTGGCAGGCTTTGGAGTCGATGTCCTATGCGCCATTGGCGGTTGAGAAAACGAGTGCCCCTCTTCCTCGTTTAGGTGACTCGGTTGAGGGGGTTGATCAGAGGTGCGCCGTGGTAGCTGAGCGCGGATACGCTCATTCTCGGCGCGCAGCGCCGCTAGGTCTGCTTCATTGGCAGTTCGCATCGCGACTAGGTCAGTTTCGTGCTTGGCACGCATGTTTTGTAGATCGGCGGTGTGTTGCTGCTTCGTTGTCCATGGTAGTTGCGTGATCCAGGTCGTCTGTTGCGCGTCTGTTATGGCTTCTAGTAGAAACCATAAGAGTGGCCGATAAGAGCTGTCTTGATCGGCCCCACGGTAGGCGCCAAATTTTCTTACTAGAAATCTGCTGTAGAGATGATCCTCCGAGTAAGATTGGTGAGCCTCCTTCGCTGGTACGTTTGATGCTCCAAGATGGGGGTGGTACCTGCAAAAGAGACTCCGATGCTAAAGTTAGTGTTGTGGGTGTATGAGTCTCGTATAAGTAATGCACGTACCTTTGTGTGTATTAGGGTTTTGTTGGGCCTTGGGCCCGAGATCAGTTTATGACCTAATTGGATAGTGAGCCCATGTCGCCTAGCGCGTGTCCGAGGTCACTCCGTGCTGTGATGCCGAGCTCAAGCTTGGCATAGCGGTACGGATAGTACAATGACTATTGATTTTTTATTATTATTTTAATATACATCCAAACACTTTAAAATTGTATTTCTATCTTGTATATCCAAGTACAACAACTTATTTAATTTAAACAATTATAGCATAAGTCTTACTACACTTCTTTTGTTTTCTATTATAAGGAAAATATATATTTTTTATTCTTAAATATAAAAAAACAAATATTTTAGTTGTGTAATACAAACAAAATATTTATTCTATGTAACTAAAATTTATAATAAATTATATATAATTAAATATTATGTTTGAATATATAAATTATGTTTAAAATTTTTATAAGATTTTTTTTACTTAAATATGTTTTTAGTCTTTCAAATTTAAGATAAGTCTTTTTTAGTCTCTCAAATATAAAACTGATATTTTTCAGTTTCTATAATTTCAAAATATTTTGTTTTAGTCCTAATATTCAATTATTTTTTAAAAAAATTTGTTAAATACTATTACACAAAATCTACCTATTAATGTATTTGTTAGTGAAAACATAAAATTAAATTTAGTTAATGTTACATAATTGTCTCACTTTCATATATGTTATTGGTGATTCAAAGGATTAAAACAAGAATTTTAAAAATTGCAAGACTAAAAAGTAATTTTAAATTTGAGGGAAAAAAATAAAATTACCTTAAATTTGAAGGTCTAAAAATATATTTAGATCTATATTTTTTAAACATATAAATTATATTATAGATTTATGATAAATAATTTATGTTATAGTACAATATTGTTTTTATTTATTGATAATTTATTTTTAAAATATAATAATTTAATTCATAAATAATTATGATAAGTAAAAATTGAATTAGATAATAAATGATAAGTAAAAATTGAATTAAATAATAAGTTATTTTTATAAAAAAAAAAAAAAATTAAACGAAAAACTCCTAAAAATACTTTAATGCTAGATATAAAATTATGTTTAATATATAAGGATTCATTTCAACTATTTTTGTGTCATATAGTGATATTCTCTATAAAATACTTTTTCTTTAATGTATGATCTTTCAATTAGACTACTTCTTTTAACATTTATTTATAACAAAGATAATTTAGAAAGAATATTATAGATGTGACTAATAAAGTTTAATACAAATAATTAATTTTCTTAATTAATGTAATTATTTTTTTCTTATACATGCAAGCTAATCTAGAGCAAATCCATGACATAGAGCTGAATTCTTTTATTTTTTTGGGTATCGTGAAACTCTAGCTGTCATGAATGATGATATTTGAGGATCTTGCAGTAATTTCTCATAGGTGGGGATGGTTGGATGAAAAAAACACAAGTTAAAGCACAGTATAAATGTTCAACAACTATGGACGGTGGTGTTCCGTTCATATTTGTCATTGGTGGTAAGTTATTGCAGACGATTGTGGTAGATAATGGGAATTTTTGTCATTGTTATTCTGATATTGGCACCTGCAATGCATAATTCAGTTGCAATAAGGAGAGGGGGAAAAGCTGAGAATGGAACAGGGTGGAGTAAAGACATGTTTTATTGACCAAGCCCCATTAATGGCTTCCATGTACGGAGTGAACAACACGAAATACTTTGCATTGCATTTCAAAAACCAATGAAGTGACGGGTGATGTTACAAACATTCACCAAATGACAAAAGTAGTTTCATTAAAAATCCCATTAGTAGTAGAATTTGAGGATGTTATCATTATTTCTCGTTATTAATTAGTACTACCTCCAATTTTTTTCTTCTTGTAAGTCTCGCTTTTTTTTTTTTTTTTTTTTTTTTTTTTTTTTTTTTAAATCTTTATATTGTTATTTTTAAAATTTTAAAGTAATATTAAGATTCAAATAACCTTTTAATTTCTGTAAAATAGATCATTTTTATCTTAATTTTTTTTGTTCTTGATTTTTTTTTTTTAATTTTATTTTCGTTATTCTCATCATTTGACAGTTAAATTTAACATAAAAAGTGAAAAATTATAGAGATCAAAATAAAACAACTAAAATTTGATAAAATTGAAATGAAAATAACAACAATTTAGAAGACTTAAACTTTAATAATTATAACTAAAGGAATTAGAATTAAAATAATGTTATTTTAAAGGAACTAAACATCTAATTATGTTAAATTCATGAAGTTTAAACTTTAATTTAAAATCTTATCTTTTAGTAATTATTTTAAAAAATTATACCTTAAATATAAAATTTTATAAAAACCGCCTAATAAAATTGCAATCACTTTTTAAATTATGAAAGAAAATATAATAACTATAGAACGATAAAATCAAAACATAACATATAATAAAAATGTCAAAATGAATGGTAACATAAAGTTTAAAATAATAAATATTTTTACTTGATGATTTATATAAAATATATTGGTGTTATGTAGAAAGAATATTAGTATAATTTTATTTATGTTTATTTGATTTCTTTATTATTTTACATTAATGTGTTATGATTGTTTTTTATCTCTACCTTTTTATGTTTGATTTTTTACTTATTTTTTTTTTAAATTTATGTGTGATTGTGTCATTATATGATTTTTATTGTTTAATTTCTTTATTTAAAAATAATAAAAAATATTTCAAACAATACCTAAGTTAAGTTTCACTAATAATATGTTTAAAATTATGTTTTAAAACAAGATTTATGGGTACATTATATTTATTTAAATACTAACATTAAAGAGAATTTCTGTTCTGTCTAATTTCAAAAAAATAAAATGAAAATGAACGATTAATAATAAAAGAGTATGAATAATTTTTTAATAGTAGTTATAACTTATAAGGATAATTTTTAAAAATAAATAAAGAGTAGTTTGAAAAGTAATTTAAAAAACAAAATTATTAAAAAAATATGACTAATCTTATTTATTAATAAAATGGATGGAATGTAAGTATGAACACGTGTATATTGATCTCACACATCATAACAATGACACACTAAAACTAGTGCCAACAAAACAGTAACGGGCCAAACTAGGTGATGGGTTTCAAAGGTAGTGTTTTTTTTATGCTACTGTTTTAAATTTTTTGGTACAATTTCGCCTCTTGTGTTTTTTTTTTTGACATTAGAGAGTTGATCATAAGATAATTTTTTTTTATCATGATTAATTACATTGTGAAAGAATTTTTTGAAATGAAGTTATGATGGTTTAAAATTTAAAATTTGCAGCGTTCATTTTCTTTGTTGAATCACAATAGAAAACTAATCTTTATGTTATTTAATTTATTTTTCTTAAAAGAATTTCAAACATTGGACAATTAATTGGATGGGTCAGGGGTTCCAGCCAGAAGGGAAAACTTTGGACAATTGCCATATTCAAAACGTTGTTGAAGATTTGTAAGAAATCGATAATAAAGGACGTGAATAAGGGAATCCTTCATTGAAAGCGAAATGTGAGAGAAACAAACTGAAAATGTTATTTGAAATGTTTCCATCAAGGCTTCTTTTATGCATGGTTCTGAAAGCCACAGTATTTTTTAACGCATTATTTAATTATGAAAATTTTGATGATTTTTAAATATGTTTATAAATAAATAAAAATTGTAATTAGTTTCTTCATTTTTTTCTTATATTTTTATAATTTAGTTTCTGTGTTTAAAAATTTGTTAACGAACTAAATATTTTTTATATTCTCATACCTGTATAATCACGTCATTATTATTTCATGTGATCATTATTTGTATATATTGAGTTTTAGTTCCTACTTGTAATTGTAAAAATTCACCTATCATAAGAATTTTGGATTAGTATGAAAGTTTAACCTGTATGAATTAAAACATGATACACAAGAATGATAACAATGAATAATAATCTAATATATCATTGTTCCCTCAAAAAAAATATATCATTGTTCAAACATAAAGATATAAAATTATTTTGTGAAATTTTTTTAACTGTAAACAGATTTTTAATCCTAAAAACTATAAAAATATAAATGACTTGATTATAAATTTATTTAACTTAGAAACCTAATTAAAAATTTCAAAATTTTATTTTTACGAAAATTTTGAAAATGTTCGATTAAATAATCTTAGCTGTCATAATTCGTTAGTTAGCTAATTTATTGTATATTATATTTAAATTAGATAGTGTAATATTAACGGATCCTAATTATAAGTAACAGATTTTTCTTTGTTCTTACATATAAATATTAATTATTAACTTTTAAAGTTACTCGTGATTAAATTTTTTCTTTATATCTTATTTTTATTATTAATTTTATTTCATATCATTCATTTATAATTAACATTAAATATGAAAATCACTTAAGTAAACAGCATTTAACTAATGTTTTGACAATCAATAAATAATTATATTATACTAAATAATTAATTGTTCAAACTTGAATGGAAACAAATTGTCACATCCTTTATTACTTTCTTTTTCAAAATCAACTACTGTTTTTTTTTTTTTTTTTTTTTTTTTTTTTTTTTTTTTTTCTTTTCTTCTTCTATTGATGTATAGGGATTGAGAATAACATACATAAGGTCATAAGTAGTAACCTCAAAGCGACTATCGTGCATAGAAACAAAATAAATAACTTAAAAATTTTCCCATGATATATAATTAATTAATCTTTCAATTTCCATGCATATAATTACCAACCACACTCGCAATCAACATTAAAATTATTTTAAATCATATTTTAATTATGTTCAAATTGAGATAATATATATACACATATTTTAATTAAGTTCAAATTGTGTTGTAGTCCCATTACAATAAAAATAAATAAACAAAATGTATATATGATTGATAATATGACGATTTAATCAAACACAGAAGCACAAAATTAAACAAATAAAGTTTCTATATCTTTTTTTTCCCCGAGTAATGATGCACAATTGAATTCCAATTCTAAGAACTATATGAAATATAAAAACACATGCATATGCATGCTGCCTACATTAACTAATAGTAACTGACACAAGATTAAATTAGGAGTAATTGACTACCATATAATAATGGGAGTCTCCCATGAAAAATTATTAGAAAGTTCAGAATTATTAAATATACATGATCGTAATCAATATGTATATAACATGTGTGTAATGCTTTTAGATTATATATATATATATATAAATTAATAACACCTGATTATAATGTAGGAATTCATCATGCACCATATATATAATTTAGGATCACTTAATAATCGAATTCTAAAATCTTCTGGGGTCACGAACTTTTCTGGTGAATGAAATAAGGAGATCTGCCCGCTCTGTCCTTAGCTGTTCAAGTGTGTCCTCCAAGGAAAATATGTATTCCAAATCGCGAACATGGTTTTCCTTTTCCCATTCTTTTTCAATTAAAGATCGTGCTTGATTCATTCTCCGGTCAATGCTTTCAAGTTGAGATTGTATTTCAAGTCTCTGTCGAATATCATACTGATTAGCCATCGTATTCTATTCAAAAGGTATAACAATTACAAGTATTACCTAGTATTTATAGACTTTGTCTATTTCTTGAGTTACAAGTAATTTCCACTCTAGTTGTTTTTACTGTTTAGAACTTGCCCGTTTAAAGAAATGTTCTTTTTTTTACATCAGGTATACTAATTAATTTGAAAGTAAAAGAGAAATTTGCTTCTCTCTTGTAAAAGTTTAAACCATACTCTCATAGGGTGTTTAATCAAATTACCGAAAGAGTCATTGCCATAAATTGGGTTACATTTTAAACCCGTTATGTACATTGACACATTACACGTATGATGCATGCATGCTGAACGTTTAACTTAGTTTTTTTTTTTTTTTTTTTATAATAAATATAACTATTTATTTCATTGATTTAGTTCATTTAATTTCTAGCTTACGGTGTGCATAAAGTTTAACAAAGTTTTCCTATGCCTATTAATAGGGATATAATCAATTGACCTTTAACTTCGATCAACACATATCTATATTGATGGGAAAGAGTCATTGGGCATAAATGAATAAAGCTACAACACAAGAAAAAAAGAGATAAATGTAGGTTCAATTTTCTTAAATAGTGTAATTTTCTTAATTATTGACATTGCGTGTTTCTTGAGTTGCAAGTTATTTACACTTTTATAATTTTTGTTATTTAAGTAAGACTTGCCTGTTTAAAGAAATTGTTTTTATATGTGAAAGTAAAAGAGAAACTTGCGTCTATTTTGGAATTACCAAGGATGTTTAACCAAATTACCGAAAAAGGCACTGTTTTAAATTGAACACATTTTAAAAATGCTAGCTGTGTATATTGACACATAAATTACACATGTGATGCATTCATGATGTACATTCAACTTAGTTTATTTTTAAAATAAAAAAAAAAAATTTATTTATTTTTATTTAGTTTGATAGCTTTCTAGCTAGCTTACGGTGAGCACTAAGTTTAAGAAAATTTTCGTATGCCCAACTATTAATATATGGATATAAAATCACTTGACCTTCCGGTTCAGCACATATCTATATAATTCGCAGGAAAGTGTCATAGGGAATAAATGAATCACAAATAAGAAAAAAAAATACAAATGTAGGTTCAATATTCTTGAATTACTTGGTTAAATGTAAATTGTGTATTGGTATGGTCAATTCGTTGGTACCAAGATGCAGCATATTAATTAAACAAAAAGAAGTTGCTTTTCTCATAGACTAGTGCACATGATAAAGAGTAAACTTGGAATAAAAAGAGAATGTTTTTCTTGAAACATGTCAAAAATAAATTGTCATCGTGTGTTTGAAAACTGAAGAAAGTAAGACAATTAATTGACCAAGCATCTCAATAGGGTGCGCTGTATTTATTTTGGTAGCCTTTCTAGTTATAAGTCAATTATTTGTGTGACTCATGGTTTTATTTGACTTTAATTTTCACTATTAATTATATGTATTAGTATTTGAGAAAACTCATCAAATATGAATAAGTCTTACAACGGATTAATTCTTGGGTTGAAACACGTCATTGTCGTTTAACTCATAGTAATCATGCTACGAGCAACCATTGTTGAGAAAATAAAAGACTAAAAAGGTTTTAAAAGAAACATGATGCAAATTATAGAGCTTATTCCGTTGATGCAAGTTGTACCGTATGAGGCCGAACGGTCCGAACACCAGACCACGTAACCGAATGGTCCGAACACATTCACCCAAACCCGAATGAACCGAAGCCCGAGCATGCCAATTACCCATAAATGGGAACAAGTCGGTATGTTCGGCTCAGACACCAATCTTCGCTAGGATGATTATGGAGAGATTAATTTGCATAATATCTCGGTTTAACCCCCTAATTATCCGGTGCCCAGTCCCTAATCACGGCCCAACAAGAAATACTATAAATAGACCCCCTGTGAGGTACGTATCCAACTTTCAACTACCGCATTTATTACGCCGAGCACTTACTTGAGCGTTGGAGTGTCTTTGCAGGCACACCCCCCCTCACATCGGACTACCCGGATAGGAACGAGAAGACCGAGTCCTAGGATCAGACCCGCTACAACAAGGATAAGTGAAGTGTGTATCCTAACACAGGAACATTTGGCGCCCACCGTGGGGCCGAAGAGACGTTTCAGCCCCTTTTAAACTCTACGACTGAGACCAAGATATGGTAGTTACGCGCAAGGGACAATCAACAACGACTCAACCGATCCCTAACCTCGAAAGTAACCCCGTCATGACCAACCAAGAACGTTACCCGTACGGAATGCCCCAGACCCAACCGGAGCTGGTGGTGCAACAGGTCTGGCCGAATACCGGTCAAGCCCAACCCGACCTCCAAGACGACCTGCGCGCATTGCACGAGGAAATGGCGGCCATCCGAAGGCAAAGGGAGGCTGATGCCCGGGAACTAGCCGAACTACGACGACAAAACGCAGAGCTCCGAAACCTGAATCAAACTTGTGTGCCGTCTACTCCCACACTCGCGGAAGAGTCAGCCTATCATGCCCCAACCGACCAGGTCACCCGAACACCGGTTACTTCCCTGATAGGCAACAAGGCCGACACCACCGTCCATTCCCTGAGGCATCCTTTTTCCAGGAGAATAATGGAGGCGACCTTACTGGACCATTGGAAGAGCCTACCAATAGAGAAGTACGATGGGTCTACCGACCCCGAAGAGCACTTGAATGTTTTTCTAACACAAGCAACTCTCTCTACTCAGGACGACTCCGCACTATGCCGAATATTCCCCACGTCGCTGAAAGGAAAAGCCTTGAGTTGGTTCACGAGGTTACCGAGCGCGTCCATCGACTCGTTCAATGAATTGTCATCCCAATTCTCTCTCCAATTTGTGACGAGCAAGCCGTATAGAACGACCTCGTTGGCCCTGGCGGGAGTTCGTCAGGAGAAAAAAGAAAGTCTGAGAAGTTTCATGGACCGATTCAACAAGATAGCCATAGAGATCAGCTATCTAAACCCCGCAGTGGCGTTGGACCGGCTGAGCACTACCCTCAGGCGGGGCCCTTTCGTGAATAGCTTGTGCAGAAAACCACCGGTTGATATGAACGACCTTAGACGACGAGCCGAGAAGTACATGCAAATGGAGGAACTGGCGGAAACCTGAAATCAGGCTAGAGCCGAAGAAGGTTTTGGCCGAAAGGAATCCGGCCGAGAGCCGATGAAAAAGACCCATACCGAACAAGTTAATGTTCGCCCCCCGAGAGGACCACGTTACACTGCGTACACTCCACTGAATGCAAGTAGGGCCAAGGTGATGGAACAAGCCGTCGCCTCCGAAATCTTGGTAATGCCGAAAAGGGCGAACACCCCCCCGAGGGCCGACAAAGCTAAGACATGTAGGTTCCACCGAAACAGAGGGCACTCGACAGAAGAGTGCTCGGCCCTAAAGGACAAGATTGAAGACCTAGTGAAGCAAGGTCATCTCACAAGCTTTGTCACCCCTCAAAACAATCAGTCGAGAGGGAGAGACTACCACGCTCGGGAAGTGGCACCCACAAAGGACCGACGCCGCCGATCTCGGTCTGACGAAAGAGAGACTATTCTAGGCATTCTCGAGAAGACAATGACCGGCCAAAGAAAGTTATCAACACAATAGCTGGAGGCTTCGCCGGGGGAGGTTCTACATCTTCGGCACGAAGGAGACACCTCCGAGCTGTACGATCGGTGAACAATGTAAATCAGCGGAGAACACCGAAGATGCCTCCGATCACGTTCTCGGATCGAGACTTCCGTGGCGTCGACCCCATTCAGGACGATCCCATGGTGATTTCTGTTGAGGTTCATAATTGCATTGTGAAGAAGACCCTGATCGACCAGGGAAGCTCCGCTGACATCTTGTATTGGAACACCTTCATGCAACTGGGGATCCCAGAGGAGAGCTTAGAACCGTACCACGAGCCACTGGTAGGATTCTCGAGCGAGAGAGTCATGACGAGAGGGTGCATTGATCTGTACACACGCTTCGGCTTCGACCAAAAGTCTGCCCGAGAGATCAAAATTCGCTACATTGTGGTACACGCGAGCACGTCCTACAACATCCTACTAGGCCGACCCTCGATCAACGCACTGGGGGCCATTATCTCAACCCCTCACCTGTGCATGAAATTTCCATCAAGGGATGGTCAGGTAATTACTGTTCATGCCGATCAGAAGACGGCGAGAGAGTGCTACCTCTCGAGCCTAAAGGTGAAACCTATTGCCGACCCCCCGACGTCCGCGAGAGGTGTACATGTCGTCAGGCAGGCAATGACGGAGGACATAGACCTCGATCCCCAACTAGGTGAAGAGGAGCGCATTGAGCCTGCTGAAGACCTCGTTCCTTTTCAATTAGGCCGAACGCCGGAACAGACCACCAACATTGGGTCTCAACTGAGCGAGGCCGTCGTAAACCGAGTCAAGTGTGTAGTCCGGGATAACCGAGACCTCTTTGCATGGACGACGTCAGACATGCCGGGTATAGATCCAAAGTTTTTATGTCACCGACTGGCCGTATGCCGAGATGTCCGACTTGTCGCTCAAAAGAAGCGGAAAATGGGTGATGAGAAGAGGAGAGCCGCCAATGCCGAGGTACAAAAACTCCTACAAGCAGGGTTCATCCGAGAAGTCACCTACACCACCTGGCTAGCCAACATGGTGTTGGTCAAAAAATCGAATGGCAAGTGGAGAATGTGCACCGACTACACCGACCTCAATAAAGCCTTCCCGAAGGATGCTTACCCACTCCCTTGCATCGACCGGCTCATCGACGGCGCATCTGGGCATGCTGTGTTTAGTTTCCTGGACGCTTACTCTAGCTACAACCAAATAAAGATGCACCCTGCCGATGAAGAAAAAACGGCGTTCATCACCGAGAGCGCCAATTTTTGCTACCGAGTCATGCTATTTGGACTGAAAAATGCTGGAGCGACATACCAAAGGCTGATGGACAAAGTGTTCCGGGATCAGATCGGCCGAAACATCGAAATTTATGTGGATGACATGGTAGTCAAGTCCAACTCTCTCACCGACCACATAGCGGACTTAGCCGAAATCTTCGGGGAACTCTGAAAGCACAACATGAGGCTTAACCCCGAGAAATGTACCTTCGGGGTCAAGGGAGGCAAATTTCTGGGGTTCATGTTATCGGCGAGAGGCATAGAAGCAAACCGAGACAAGTGCCAGGCCGTATTAGACATGCGAAGTCCGAGTAACCTCAAGGAATTACAACGACTTTCAGGAAGATTGGTAGCCCTGTCCCGATTCCTCCCCCGCCTGGCTGACAAAATCAGCCCCATGACGAAGCTCCTGCGAAAGGCTTCGGCCTTTTCATGGGACGAGGCCTGCGAAGAAGCCTTCACAGCCCTGAGAGCAACATTGGCGACGCCGCCAATCCTAACGAGGCCTAATCCTTGAAACCCGCTCCTGGTATACTTGGCGGTGTCTGACGAAGCGATCAGCTCGGTCCTGGTGCAAGAAAAAGAAGGAACCCAAACCCCAATATACTTTGTCAGCCGACTCTTGCAAGATGCCGAGACCTGGTACCAGCTGATTGAAAAAGTTACACTCTGCCTGGTACACGCCTCTAGGCGGCTAAGGCATTATTTCCAAAGCCACCGGGTAGTTGTGTACACCGATTGCCCGATCTCGAAGGTCCTAGGCAAGCCCGAACTCGCTGGGAGGATGATGGCTTGGTCAGTGGAGCTGTCACAGTTTGACATCACCTTCAAGTCAAGAGGGCCGATCAAAGCCCAATGCCTGGCAGACTTCATTAATGAACTCCACCCGCACGGCCACTTCGAAGAGCATTGGTGGACCCTCGACGTAGACGGTTCCTCGAACGGCCAGGGGAGTGGGGCCGGTGTGATCTTAGAAGGACCAAAAGGGATGACCTTAGAACAATCTTTGCGCTTCAAGTTCAAAGCTTCAAACAATCAGGCAGAGTATGAAGCTCTACTGGCTGGTTTAAGGTTGGCCGAGGATATGGGGGCATCAAGAATCAGATGCCGGACGGACTCCAAAGTGGTGGCAGAGCAAGTGGGTGGTAACTTCCAAGTGAAAGACCACAACATGATGAAATACTACCATGCCTATCAAAGATTGAAGGCAAACTTCTAGGAGGTGTTGGTCGAACACATCCCACGCGAAAACAACACTCGAGCCGACCAGTTGGCTAGGCTAGCTGCAACCAAAAAGCCAGGTCATTTGAGAACCATTATCCAACAGGAGATCGACCACCCTAGTGTCGAGACAGAAATGATAGCAAGTGTCAGTGTCGGCCGCACCGACCCCAACGACCTCCCAGACTGGCGAACCGAAATCAAAACGTTCCTCATTAACGGAATCACACCGGACGACCCGGCCGAGGCCAAATGGTTGAGAACTCAAGCTAGTAGATATGTCATCATAGCCGGGCAACTGTACAAACGTGGCTTCTCTACCCCTCTGCTAAAGTGCCTTGACCCCCATGAGGTCGATTATGTGATGAGGGAGGTGCACGAGGGGATATGCGGCATGCACTCAGGGGCAAGGACGACTATCTCCAAACTCTTACGGGCCGGATACTATTGGCCGACCATGAGCACCGACTGCGCAACATTTGTGAAGAAGTGTCTACCGTGTCAGAAACATGGGAACCTGATCCACCAGCCGGCCAAGCAATTACATTGCATCCCCCCCCGCGTGGCCGTTCGCTACCTAGGGAGCCGACTTACTCGGACCTTTTCCGATCGCCAAGGGGCAATGCAAGTTCCTCATTGTCGCTGTGGATTTGTTTACTAAGTGGATTGAAGCCGAGCCCTTGGCATGCATCTCTGCTCTCCAGGTCCAAAAGTTCTTATGGAGAAATGTCATCACTCGTTTTGGCGTCCCGCATACACTGGTAACCGACAATGGCCTTCAATTCACCGATCGAAAACTCAACGAGTTCTTAGCCGGCCTAGGAGTGCAGCACAAGTTTACCTCGGTAGAGCACCCACAAACAAACGGGCAGGCCGAGTCGGCCAACAAGGTCATCCTGGCAGAATTAAAGAAACGGCTAGGGGAAGCAAAGGGAGCATGGGCCGAGCAACTACCCGAGGTATTCTGGGCATACCGATGCACTCCTCAATCGACTACACAAGAAACCCCCTTTCGCCTGGCTTATGGGTCCGATGCGATGATCCCAGTGGAAATCGGGGAACCATCATTCCGCCAAGCCCACTTCGATGAAGCAAACAACGGAGCCGAGCCCCGAACAAATCTGGAGGCGGTAGAAGAAGTTCGAGACCGAGCGTTGGTAGTGGTCGAGGCCACCAAACAACGATACAAGAGAAGGTTCGACAGCAAGGTAAATCCTAGAGAATTCCGAGAAGGAGATCTCGTTTGGAGAGCCACAGGCGAAGCGAGAAAAGACCCGAGATAAGGGAAGCTCGCCCCAAACTGGGACGGGCCCTTCCGAGTCCGACACAACCTGAACAACAGAGCGTTCAAGCTGGAGCACCTGTCCGGAGAACCTATCCCTAGGACTTGGAATTCCACTCACCTAAAGATGTATTACAGCTGATGTACTAGTGCACTCTTTTCCTTGACCGACTCTTTTTTCCCTAAGGAGGGTTTTGGGTCGGCAAGATTTTTAACGAGGCACTTCATTAATGCAAAAACTTGAAAATCATTTCTCTCCTTATTTAATATTATGCATACGTATAGGTCACGATTATGCAGGTCTGATCTCGGTTAACTCGTATTGGCACCGAGCAACCCTCGACCGACCACTCCAACGTACAATCGAGCTTAACAGGTTTCCCTCCCGAGTACCCTCCTCGGCTAAGGATGTACCTAGGCCGAACATTACTCTCACGTATCGACGCCGAGCAACCCTCGGCCGACCACTCCAACATACAATCGAGCTTAACAAGTTTCCCTCTCGAGTACCCTCCTCGGCTAAGGATGTACCTAGGCCGAACATTACTCTCACGCACCGACGTCGAGCAACCCTCGACCGACCAGTCCAACGTACAATCGAGCTTAACAGGTTTCCCTCCCGAGTACCCTCCTCGGCTGAGGATGTACCTAGGCCGAACATTACTCTCACGCACCGACGCCGAGCAACCCTCGGCCGACCACTCCAACGTACAATCGAGCCTAACAGCTTTCCCTCCCGAGTACCCTCCTCGGCTAAGGATGTACCTAGGCCGAGTACTACTCCCGTGTACCCTCGCCGAGCAACCCTCGGCCGACCACTCAAACGTGCACTCGCGCCGAATAGGTTTCCCTCCCGAGTATCCTCCTCGGCTAAAGACGCACCTGGGCCGAGTACTCTGCACAAACGCCTCCGTCGCCGAGCTACACCAGGCCGACCACTCGTTTATACACCCGCGCCTAACAGGTCCCCTCCCGAGTACTCCCCTCGGCTAAGGATGTACCTAGGCCGAACACTACGTGTTCCCAGGATGAAGTCACAAACGGTGTAATCGTGCCCAACAGTTTTCCCTACCAACTACCCACTCGGCCGAACACTTCGACGCGCACGCAGGCCCGACAGGTTTTACTCCCGAAACCGACTAGTCCGAATTACAAAATAAATTTCAAACCATGTCAAGACCAAAATATTGTAACCCGAATACTCATAAGCGAAACGTTAACGGCTTACGTTTAAACATACAACTCGTCCGCATCGATCATAGTGAAGTCGGTTTATATTAGTGGTAACTTGGTAAAATTAAAGCAAGGAAATCTTAAGCAAGACAAACTTCAAAGTTTCATTAATCACGGCCGGTCAAAATGGCTACTTACAAAAATAGTCAGTCTATACACCGACACTAGAGGCTGGGCTTACAAAAGGCGCCAACGGCCCAGGTACAGAATGAAAAGGCAAAAAAGATCAACCCTAGCCTACCTTATACAGCTACCGACCCTGGTGGGTCCTCGCCACCCACCACATCTATAACCGGGTCCTCTTCCTCGGTCTGGTGCACCGGAGCCCGACCAAACTCAGCTTGCCGAGGAGCTTCGACATCAGGTTGAGCCCCTTGGGGGAACTTGGCAAAGCTGATAAACTTGTCATTTAAGAAATCCTGGCTAACGTCAAATTGAAAATCAGCCGGGACGTCACAGAACTGATAAGCTTGCTGGACAGCATGGTTGAAACCGACGTCGTGCTGGGAGAGGATCTGCTCGGTGGATTCGGCCTCGAACTTGGTGGCTTCCTCCTTTAGCCGATTGATCTCACCAGCAGCGGTGGCAGACTCGGCCTTCCTCTTCTGCATAGCCAACTTTAGGTCGTCGGCTTCCCTACGATAGGCATCGACCGCTTTCTTCAGCTCCTCAGCCGACTCTGTGGCCTTGGCGTTGGCACTCAGAGCATCCTTCACTGTATTCTCGGCATCCTTCAAGCGTGCTTGAAGCCTCTCAGCCGAGACTGTCGATCTCATCATGACATGCTTTGCCACAAGAGAAGTCCGAGCATCAAGCTCACAGAAGAGCTTGTATTCGGCCTCTACGGACATTCCCTCCAAATATTGAAGTCCTCCGCCAGTGGTAAGGTCGAGACTGACCAAATTCTCAACCTGAACTCCCGATGCCAAGAAGTTAGACCCGACCACAACGGCCGGAATGGCGAAGGCACCGCACCCTGCTTGCTCCAAAGATAATTGTTTAGGGTGCTTGGAGGAGGAGCTCGGCCTTTCCGACTCAATATTCTGTTCCGCAGCCCGCGCTCGAGACATGTTCCCCTTTTTCTTGGGGTCGACCACAGGAACCAGCACATGAGCAGGTTTATCCCGTTGCACTTTAAGGGCCGACCGTGCCGGTGGCACCTTCCCGCTCTCCTTGGCCTCCTTCGCCCTCTTGGCGAGCATTGCGATCACGTCCAGTTTACCCCCAGCCATTAACCCTACAACAACACAAATCTTAACATCAATTCAAAACTGCTAAACAACCGAAACTTGAAAACACATACCTAGTAGAGCCATCTCGAAATGAGATGTTTCAAAAATATCCAAAAGGCCTCGGACAGGCAAGCCCTTCGGTAACTGATCCAGTAGGTCCACGATCTCCTTGTCCTCGTCGGGAAGTCCAGACACGGAACACGCCTCGTAACGAGTCGGACGCTTCGTCCAATAGAAGGGAAACAATGGGTTGCCCTCACGATCATAAAAACAATGTTTTAACTCCGGCCCCCAACGAACCTTGAAAAACCCACTCTTAAACCCTTTGTACGAAGAAGTGAAGGCCCGAAGAAACCCTCGCTTCGGCACCCGAGACAGAGACACCCACTTCACCGGCTTGCTCGGTCGACAAGTATAATAATATAGAAAGGCGAGGGGTCGGGGAGTGAAACCCAAGCATAAACAGAGATTCCGAAACGCCTGCATCGCGGCCCAGGCATTCGGATGCAACTGAGTCGGGGCAACATTGAGTAAACCAACACATGTAGGCGTAAACCAACACATGTAGGCGTAAAAGTAGTCGTCATCATTCTCCCCTCGTTCCAAAAACACAAAGTCGGCCTCTGACCCATCGTCCACACAGGCCTCGACTAGTAGGGGAAACTGGTCTTCCCCACTCCCAAAACAATTTTCCAAAGACACAAACGTGTCCAACAACCCTTGGTCCGACAGTTGAGAAAAATAAACGCCGACCTTACCGTCAACCCATTCATAGCCAGGCATCTCCAAAGTCCCGTAGTCGATCCGCGCCCTAGCCCGAGTAGTCGAACCAATAGCGCCTTTACCTCGCGCGTCCCCGACTACTTCTACTCCATCCCCGCTAGAACCGACTCGCAACGCAACCTGCGATGTTGGCTGACCGACGCGACCCACACCCCGTTCGTCCACTTTGACTGCCCGAGCCAAAGCCACGGCCAACGTGGTCGGAGGCAACACCTCGACCACATCATCCCCACTATCCTCTGGTTCGGGGTGATCGGAAGGAAAGACCACCTCACATTGCAGCGGGGGCAACATGGATATTTCACTGGAAGCCGATCCCTCTCCATCTGACGAAGCGCCCGACCCCTCTGAAGACGTCCAATTCCTGGCGGATTCATAACCCCTATCCATTTATTGCCAAAATAAAAGAATACAAAATTTACCTTTCTCAGTTTGCTCGGAAGAATCCTGATATCGAGAGAGCTCGGAAAATTTATAGCGCGTAAATTTTCACTCCCAACCTCCCTATTTATAGGCAAGGTAAACGGGAGGAGGTGAAAAGACGCCCCCAAGCCACGACCGTTTGATCGCCATCATTCAACGGCCCAGATCTCACAACCTTTGAAATGATAACCGTTAGGGCTAACGTGGCAGGTCACATCCTGCAACACCTCCCCACGAACACTGATCATGCCTCGGTACAAGACTCAAGCAAAACTGGGGCCTCGGTTTAATCCAAGGTAGGCTTCAACTCAGCCTAAGCCACTCAGGCACTCGGCCACAATTTGGCCCAAACACCATTTGGCCCAAACATCACTCGGCCCAAACTCAACAACTCGGCCACAATTGGGCCCAAACATCACTCGGCCCAAACTCAACAACTCGACCACCATTCGGTCCAAACACCATTCGACCCATACTCCACCGGCCAATAGTAATTCCAAAATCGGCTAAACCTATTCCCAGACCCCTTCTAGGTCGAACGCCGAGAACCACCACTACACACATTTTTAACGTCTTCGTCTCTGCGATCCTCGACGCTGTGGGGGCTGTGTACCGTATGAGGCCGAACGGTCCGAACCCCGACCACGTAACCGAATGGTCCGAACACATTCACCCAAACCCGAATGAACCGAAGCCCGAGCATTCCGACTACCCATAAAAGGGAACAAGTCGGTATGTTCGGCTCAGACACCAATCTTCGCTAGGATGATTATGGAGAGATTAATTTGCATAATATCTCGGTTTAACCCCCTAATTATCCGGGGCCCAGTCCCTAATCACGGCCCAACAAGAAACACTATAAACAGACCCCCTGTGAGGTACGTATCCAACTTTCAACTACCGCATTTATTACGCCGAGCACTTACTTGAGCGTTGGAGTGTCTTTACATGCACACCCCCCTCACATCGGACTACCCGGATAGGAACGAGAAGAACGAGTCCTAGGATCAGACCCGCTACAACAAGGATAAGTGAAGTGTGTATCCTAACACAGGAACACAAGTCATTTTTTGAATTGTAGAGTTGTTAGGAGTAAAATTTTGGAGTAGAAATGTTTGATAGATTGAAAGAGACTGGGTCTCAACCACTAATGAGACACATCTATGACATGAAATAGTGAATGAGTAAAATATCACGAGTACAATTCTCAATCTTAAAAAGAAAGATTTTGATACTTGAACAAGTGGTCACGGAGCAGTCTCAAACAGTTTAAAGGAGGTTACCCACATGACGAAATAGTTATAATCTACGTGGAAACCACGTACGTATAATAACCACCTCTAAAAAAAATAATGATTAGGTGTTTTAAGGAAGGAAGTGATCAATAATCGAAAGACTGTTATTGAGGAAGCTAGAGACAACTGAAAAGATAACACACGATCCAAAGAATGGGACGATTACTAATGACACGATGAATCCAACTGTTGTTTTGGCCTTTTTATAAATAGACAAGCTAGCCTCAATCTCAAGGGTCAGAAATCCAATACTTACACGCTTATATGCATCTACTGCCTACGTTAATGGTTCATGTTCACAAGATCACTGAGTATGATTTCTTGGCGACCCTTTTTTTTTCCTTAGAGTAGTTCTAGCCTAGTTAGTATAGTGTAGTATTGTAGTTTTGTTGCTTCTCAAAATCCTTATGCACTATTCAACAATTATTGGAAGCAAACAAATTATGATTTCTATTATCAACATATATGTTGTTCATTCAATTCACTTGAGTGTTTACATGTATGAAACCTGTTTTGTGATAACTATTGATGGGCTCTTGGAAATCTTTGCATGTACGTTGATTCCTATGGAATTGGACCTCGACTAGTTTTATATGAATGTTTCGTCATGATCATCTATCTTTTGTGCGTATAAGACTCATTTCAGGAAATCCATTGCATGCTAAGAAAATGTATTATATGAAGCCCATATCATAGTCTCACGTAGTTCCTTCGAGTAGTTTTAACTGTTATAGTCATGAAGTGTTTCCGCGTCCTAACAATACGTAAAATTCTACTTGTTACATATCTAAATTGAAAACTTTGCTAGTTCGCATAAAAAGGACTCATAAACGAATTTCACCACAAACAAGAGTCTAATAATATTTTTCTCTCAATTATACACCTATAATTATTAGATACTTTTTAATCAATAATTTACTTGTTCTTTACAAAAACAAGATAATTAATGAAGTTGGAAAAATGAAATATTAATTAAGGATTTTTAAGTTTAAATTTATATTGATTAAATAAATTATAATATTTGTACAATAACATTAAAGGACCAAAGCTTTTTGTTTTTTTTTTTTAACAACAAATGTCAATAATTAGTGAGTAATGTTATTTGGGGTGATTCGAACATAGTCTCTCTTTATCAGTCTAGTTTTATGCCCTGTAACTATGAAAACTATCTTATAACTCCCACACTAATTAAAGGACCAAAGATTTGAAACTAAGTGTACTTATAGGGAATAAGTACTCGTCCTCCTTGAGATTCCTTAGATGTAGTCAGTTTGAGAATGATGGTTGTACATGTAAAATAGACTTTAATGCTTAAGTTAATAGATGTTTAGAGCTATGTGTTATCTTCGCTTAGATTGGTCATGTCCTTTGAGGGAGAAGTTCTAAAATATAAATAGTAAAGGATATATTACCATTTGTATGGAAGTAATAAAGAATATATAAAATCTTTAACTAGTGTGTAACAGTCGAGCCTTACTTTCAGTGTTGCATTAGCCATGGACTAGTGGATCCTAACATGCTGAGGACAACACAATTGAACTTTGACACCTTCTCAACATGCCAAATAATATTTGACTTTTTCATGTTTCTAGTTTCCACTCTTGGTACTTATTCTCGAAGTTGGGATGTCTTTGTGTGATGGTTTGGGACATATCAGATACACAAGTTCCCTAGAGCTTCAACTTTAGGGAGTAAAGTTTATTTCATTTGCATTGTCATTTTTGGCAGGAAAAGATTTTATCTTCTTTTGGATTTTGACAATGTTACAATTCTTTGTCACACCATCATTTTAGAATACGTAATGTCAGGAGATGTCACTAGGTATAGTAATGATTACATGGTAGTTGGCTTATGGGAGAAGCTTCTAGAATCTTAGTTTCAAAGGGAGTTTAAGATATGATGGGTCACTTCCTTCTAATCCATTAATCTTGTAGAGATCTTATGGTTCAAAGCAAGTGTGACATTTCATTTCTCATAGATTTTTTTTCCTATAAATAAAGTCATTTAGCCCTCACATGGGATTACTTAGCTCTTCCCCCTTCATATCACTATGAGAATTTGTCCTCATAGTCTCTGTCCTACTCCTTCCTTTAGTAACTGAGTACTTACACTAGGTACGCTTTGTTTTCTCTCCTTTTATGAGTTCTAGCAATTCAATATCTATAAAGTCTCCTTTATTAGGTGGGATGGTTAATATTATATCCTTGGATTCTACATCTAGGTTCTCTGATCCATCCTCCCCACTCACTCATTCAACCCCAATGCCTTTATATCCTCTGAAGATGAACCCCCTAGGCTTGAGGTTGCCCGAGCCAAAGACATGTCGGCCTATCCTAGTGGAAGAGTTCCTCCTACAAACAACCCAAACTTGATGATGGTGCACAATCCAAACTTTGAGTCTATCGTGACTATAAATAAGTACTAAAATTGAGTTCTCAAGATAAGGTATTTGAGTATGTCTCAAGGTATAATGATGAGAGTTTGCTTGTACAGTTCTTACAATCTAAAAACATAGTGAACTATGGGAAAAAGGGATTATATTGTGCTCCAAAGGCCCTTGGAGTGGGAGAGAGTGTCTCGAGAGGTTGATAAGGAAGAGATGTGTTTCTTTTATATGTATAAATGCTTATTCCGAACCCTCAACGTCCACCTACCTTTTAATAGTTTCATTATCGATGTGTAATCAATTTTGAATGCAGGTCCTACCCAACTTTATCCAAATAGTTGGACCCTTTAGCAAGCATTTTGATTTGTCTACAAAAGATTGAACATAGAGTCCACTTCAACTATATTCTTGAACTTTTACAAGACCAGACTTGACGGCAAGTGTGGTTGGTTATCCTTTAATAGTCATACTCATGGTGCTTTTTGAACCTTACACACCCTCATTCAAAAGTTTCAAGGATGGATTCTTCAAGGTTAGGTCAACCTTATGGATCTAATTCTTGTGGACAAGGAGAAATGTACTCCTAAATTCCCTTTTTATTGGACTTGTGTGTCTCGTAGATATAACATATGGCTTGAGGATATGATGACTCCTAAAGAAGTCAATAACTTAAAAACCATTTTTAATTTACATCTTCTCCTAAAAAAATAGATTTTGCACATCTTTGAAATGTCAAATGCTCAGGAGAATATGAAGTCTAAAGTCATACACATGTTTGGACTAGTTGTTTCATCTTTGATTTGTTGTTTAATGTTTCAGGATACATGGCAGAAACATTTAGTTTTGATTGGAAGAGTTCGAGGGCCACTACTCAAGGTGTTAGTCCTCGTGGCTCTAAGAACCCCTTATTGAGAACCCTTCGGCCATATGTTACACTCGACACTTTAAGAGGGTGAGGCCAAATGAAGGCAAGCTTGTTGGCTCCAAATGAAATGATTTTTTATAAGAGTTTTAATAGCTTGTTAGTCATGAACCTCACCGTTCTCTCCTCGACCAATCGAAAGGTCCTAAACAAGACAAGTACTGAGGTGGCTCTAGCCACATTTTGTGATTTGTAGGCGCATCCATGGGAAATAACTTAGTACCTTAGAATTGTGTTATGCAAAATTGGTATCATTTTGTGAACTTGGTTAAGAGCTTTAATTTTATCATGGTCTTGATAAGTGTAGATTTTACTTGAATTTCATGTTTAACTTAACACTTATTCGTCTTGGTTTTAATAGCAAATCTTCAACTTATCCCCTAATTTTATTCATATTGGATGTAATACTTATTATGCTATGATAAAGTTATTTTATTGAGAGTTGATAGTTTTTATTAGAGATTTTTTTCCTTGTTTTGTAGGTCTAGGAAGCTAAGAGTTTCAAGAACTCAAGAGCTAAATGGTTAAGCCCTTTGAAAAGAGCTTAGTGTTTTCATGGCACGCAAGAAACTTTGGAGTAGGGAAACCAAATAGCTTAGTTATTTTAAAGGTTTGAGCAAATTGGTCCTAGGGGTGCATTTTAGATGCAAGGTTTCATACGTTCAACGGGTTTAGAAGGGCCCATCCATTGGATTTACTTTGCATTGAAGGATTCTCTCAACTGCTCAGCCCTTTTGAAGGGGCTGAACAATTCCCTCTCTCTCTCTCTTCCATGCGCTATTTTAATTTTCAACACACATATAAGGATTTTGAAGGGGAAACAAAAATGAGAACAAAGAGAATAGAGCAACGGAGTTGAAGAACGAGTTCAAGGTCCAAGAGCCAACTGGGGATGGGGGTTCTAAGGGTTTTCTTTCTTCTTCTACACCCATTCTCTATATTTTATAGATTGGTTTTCTTCATCATGAGGAGCTAATCTTATTTTGTAGTTGGGATTAAATGTAATTATCAAATTCTTATGTATTCCTTTTGATTCATATATATAACAATCTGTTATTCATTTTATAGATCAAAGATATCTTGTGGCACTGTTATAATTCATCATATGGAGGTCATTGTAATGAAGAGCGCATAACAACTAAAATTATTCAGTCTATATTTTATTGGCCTACTATTTTTAAAGATTCTCATGAGCATTATAAGAAATGGGACAAGTGTTAGAGAATTGGAGGCATATCCAAGAGGCATGAGCTTCCTCTTTAAAATATTCTTGAAAGTTTTTTACTGTTAGGGAATTGATTTTGTTGGTCCATCGCCACTTTCTTATGCTAATGAATACATACTTGTGGTTTGTGAATTATGTTTCCAAATGTGTAAAAGTCAATGCCACCCAAAAGGTTGATGCAAGAACGATGATCAAGTTCCTAAAGAAGAATAATTCACTAGATTTGGAACACCTAGAGTATTTATCAATGATGGTGGCTCCCATTTTTGTAATGTCCAATTGAAGAAGGTGTTGGAGCATTACAGTGTAAAACACAAAGTAGCCACACCTTACCACCCCTAGACAAATGGTCAAGCAGAAGTGTCCAATAGAAAGCTAAAGAAAATTTTGGAAAAGACAGTGGCTAGCTCAAGAAAGGATTGGGCCTTAAAATTGGACGATACTTTATGGGCTTACGTGAAAACTTTCAAGACTTCAACTGGACTATCTTTGTTTTAGCTAGTCTATGGAAAGGCTTGCTATCTTCCAATTGAGTTGGAACATAAAGCACATTGGGCTTTAAAAGCACTAAATTTTGATTTGAAAGCTACAGGAAAGAAAAGGAAGCTTCAACTTCATGAGCTAGAAGAAATGACATTGCAAGCATGATTCCTCAAAAATCTACAAGAGTAAGGTAAAATAATATCATGACAGAAAAATCATATAAAAGAACTTTAAATTGGCTAGCAGGTATTATTGTTCAACTCCAGGTTGAGATTATTCCTTGAAAAACTCAAATCAAAATGGCTAGGCCCCATTGTTATCAAATCAGTCAAACCATTTGGACCTGTTGAGTTAGGAAAACCAAATTTTGGAAGGTCTTGGATGGTTAACGGTCAGTAGATTAAACCATACATGGGTGGAGAATTTGAGAGAATTACCACTGTGATCCATCTAAATGATCCATAATTGATTGATATGTCAAGCTACTGACAGTAAAAGAGCACTTACTGGGAGGCAACCCTACCATTTATGTTTGATTATTGGTTCAAGTATAGTCTAAGTAGATATAATATGTAAATATGTCATTTTGGATTTGATTCCTTACTTATGTGCATATGTTTAGTTTGCAAATTTTTTTATGCTCATTTTGGTTGATTTTGTATGTATGTATGTATGTATCTCTTGAAGTTAGCGGAAAAACAGATAAAAGGGGAGGGGGTTGAACATGTGTGTGTTAGTACGAAGGAATTTTAGAAACGTTTTCGCAAGAGTAGTGCTCTTCATCTAATACACTTTTGAATGTTAGATGGTTACATAAAATTTGGTTAACATAATGTCATTGCTTTTGAAGGATTCATCGTCTACTGAGAAAAATGTTTTATAATGATAATTATTAAAGTTCTAACATTTTCCTTTTCAAGATAGTTTCATTTAAGGATAAGCAGCAGATGAAACTTCCAGTATAATATGTTTGTTAAACAAAATTTGCATCTTCGTCTGAAAAATGGTTTTAATGAGAATTATACAGTAGACGAAGTTTTCAACAAGATTTGTCAATTAAGAAGTGTTCGCGTCTGAAGAATAAGTAAAACAGTGCAATCATTTTTATACTGATTCGTTCAATCTGAGCTACGTCTAGTCTCCTTCAACTAAAGGGTTCCACTATATATGAAATGAAGTACACAAGTATTGTTGACCACTTCTGGCCCGTTGACTTCACTCATCAACGCTAGTATATTCTTCTCAGCCTCTTCAGGCTAGCAGTGAGTATTATGAACCACCCAGGTTAAAACCACTCCTAGTCCAAGTATTCTCGACCACTCCTAGCCCGCCAGCTTCACTCACCAGCGCTAATATTCTTACACAACTTCTGGTTCAAGTATTCTCGACCACTTCTGGCTCATCGGCTTCACTCACCAACGCTAGTACTCTTAAATCACTTCTGGTTCCCCAAGTATTCTCGACCACTCCTGGCCCTTCGGCTTCACTCACCAACACTAGTATTTTCTTATCAGTCACTTCTGGCTAGCAGTGAGTATTCTTTGACAAGCCCCTCCGGGCTTTACAAATATTCTTTTCCTAGCCTCTTCAGGCTTTACAATGATAGATGTGTAGTTGAGTTCGAGTGTTTACATCACTCTCACAGAGAGGATACATATATGATCTACACTCACTAAAGTTTGCTACCTTAGTTTTACAGAGACTTATGTTTGAGTGTTTGGGTTACTCTAATGGAGAGGATACATAGGTTTACAACACTCACTAAGGTTTAGCCCATCATTGACATTTCGAACACCTTAGTATATAGAGATAAAAATACAATATAACATTATACATATGACTATGTATGCTCATCTCCGGTCTCTGTCTCGTGGGCTTGATATCACTCTTTTTCTTCCAATCAAAAAGCCAAACATTTAAGATTTGAGGTAGTTATATATATAGACTCTTGTAAAATCTGCCCGTTGCATATGTCCGTTGAAGCAGATATAGTCGTTTATGACTAGTTTAATCTTCTCATTTAATGCTCTAATCCTTGCATTAAATGTTGCTTCTCGTTTATAGACAATGCGTGAAGTTTTCCTGCTCAGTTGGTAGCTATATCTGTGTGTAGCAGAGTCCTAGGAAACTTTTGTCCTTTTTCTGATCCTATAGCTGTGGAGTTTTTGTCCTTGCCTGAAAAAGTGATGTACTTTTTCTGACATATGCATGATTTATCGTTTGAGCATACTCTTCTTCTTTCTTCTTTTCTTCTAATAATTCAAATGTCTTCATGTGTTCTTTTGTGAGTGCAGACGATGTTCAGGATTTCTTTTTGAGCCATGATTACTCAGATGATTATGTGTCGTTCTTCGTCTGCGTTTGATAGTCAACATGTAGTATAATGCCTTGACCTTTGTCTGATCATTGTTTTGACTTTTCTTTCGTCTTGGTCAACCTTGTATATGATCAGGCTTTCCATTATCTTCCGTCTGAATTTTTATGTGCTTGTGTTGCTTTTCCGTCTTGTACCATCTGATGCTTACGACTTGTTGTCATTTTACATGTACTCACATCTTTCTAAAACACTAACTCACTCGTTAGAGATAACAACATATTATATTTGTCTCACTCAAAACCTCTTTGGGAATGTCTTCGTCTGACTTAACATATCTCTTATGAATGTCAATTATGTCATAGTATCTCAGTATTTAGTCTTCTTTTGGCATGAATCTAGGTAGCTCTTTTTGAACTAGATTAGCCTAAGTTTAAGCTGAGCATATTAATTGACTTTTGAATGTCTAATTGGCTTTCTAGTTGTTGGGTGTAAGTAGGGATGGCAAATATACTCATACCCGCGGGTAATACCCAAACCCGTCCCGACTTTGACGGGGAATACCCGATTTGACCGGGTATGGGTACGGGTATGGGTAAAACCCGATATATTAAATCGGGTACGGGTACGGGTATGTACTTACCCGCCCTGTACCCGTCCGCATTCCCATTTTTAATTTAATACCCACTTTTAATTTAATTATATTAAAGAATTTTAATATTTTTTTTATGTGTGATTATTTATTATAGTATGAGATAGATAAATAAGTTAATTATAATTATAATATAATATATTAAAAATTTAAAAATATCAATTTTTTTTTACAAAAAAAAAAAAAAAATTGACGGGTACGGGTATACCCGATATCCGACGGGGACGGGGATGAAAATCACATACCCGACGGGTACGGGGACGGGGACGGGGATGGATTTGACTTGCGGGGACGGGGACGGGTATCATGAAACCCGTACCCGACCTGCTCGGTTGCCATCTCTGGGTGTAAGTGTGTAGGTGTGTTACAAGTCAAAGGAGGCATAAAAGATCAAATTACACCTAATGTAAGTTGTCTACAAGCAAACGGCTCAGGGCCTCAAAAAGGGTTGATCGATTTTCTTGCCACATTCAATTTTTGGTCCTAGGGGAAAAAAGGCTCAATGATTTTCAAAGGGTTGAGCCATTTCAAAAGCACTCAGCCCCTCTAGAATGGGTCAGCGCTTCATATTAGAAAAATTAAACATAACTCTACGAAGCATGTTAGAAAGGGAAATAAATTTAAATATCTTTCAAAGCCAAGAAAATTGTTTACACTTCTAGACCACTAAATTTGTTACATATGGATCTATTTGGTCCAACTAGGACACTTAGTTTATGAGGTAAAAAGTATGAATGTGTCATTGTAGATGACTATTCTACATATACATAGGTATACTTCCTAGGCCACAAACATGTGTCATTTAAGGTCTTTGAAATATTTTGTAAGCATGTTCAAATTGAAAAAGGCTTTTGCATTGCTGTCATCAAAAGTGACATGGAACTGAGTTTGAAAATTATAATTTCAAAATATTTTGTGAAAAACATGATATCTTTCATAGCTTCTCTTCACTAAGAACACCTCAACAAAATAAGATAGTTGAAATCAAGAACCACACTTTACAAGAAATGGCAAGAATACTCTTTCACAAAAATAATTTGTCAAAACACTTCTAGGTAGAAGCATTGAACACAACATCTTACATTTAAAACAAAATATTAATAAGACAATTG
Source organism: Cajanus cajan (assembly GCF_000230855.2). Classification (NCBI taxonomy): domain Eukaryota; kingdom Viridiplantae; phylum Streptophyta; class Magnoliopsida; order Fabales; family Fabaceae; genus Cajanus; species Cajanus cajan. Next base: position 14,717,500 of record NC_138525.1, read on the forward strand.
CTTAACAAGACTCCTTATGAATTGTGGAGAGGAAGAGTACCTAACATTTCATACTTCTATCCTTTTATATGTGAATGTTATATCCTAAATACTAAGGATCAATAGTATGTCTTCCTTGGATATTCTAAAACTTCAAAGGTCTATAGAGTTTACAACACTAGAACCTCTATAGTAGAAAAATCTATTCCTGTGAAGTTCAATGATGAACTAACGACTGATAGAAAACTATCATATCTAGAAGAGGACTTTACAGATTTATAGGCTAAAGGAGATTAGAAGAAAGAACTAGATGCTACCACTCAAATGAAAGATTCTCTTATAGGTCAAATGAATTAGTTAGACGAATCAGCTAGACCTCATAGAGACTAAAATTTCATCAACTATCATCCTCAAGATCAAATCTTAGGTGATAAGACTAAAGGTGTCAAAACAAGATTTGCTCTCAAAGACAATGCTTCATGTGCTCTAGTTTCTGAAATACAACCAAAGAACATAACTTAAGCATATGATTGGATCATTGCCATGGAAGAGAAGCTTCATCAATTTGAAAGAAATGACTTCTAGACTTTAGTGCCAAAGACAGAACACCAAAGTGTGATTGGAACCAGATGAGTGTTCAGAAACAAATTGGACAAATAAGGTAAAATGGTAAGAAATAAAGTTAGATTAGTAGCACAAGGCACCAATCAACAATGAGGTATTGATTTCACTGAAACCTTTGTTGTTGTTGCTAGACTTGAGGCTACTAGGATTATGATAACTTTTGCAACTCACAAAAACATAATGTTTTTTTCCAAATGGATGTAAATAGTGCATTTTAAATGGGATAATTTAGGAGGAAGTGTATGTTAAACAACCTCTAAGTTTTAAAAATCCTAATTTTAGAGAACACATTTTCAAACTTAAAAACATTCTTTATGGTCTGAAACAAGCACCTAAAGCTTGGTATAAAAGACTAAGTAATCTTTTACTTAATAATGGTTTTGTGAGAGGTAAAATTGACATAACCTTTTTTTAGAAAAAGGTCTGGAATAGATTTTATTATAATTCAAATATATGTAGATGATATAATATTTGCTACTACTAATAAATTTTTGTGTGAGGATTTTTCAAAGCTAATGTATACAAAATTTGAAATGAGCATGATAAGTGAGTTGAAGTTCTTCTTAGGACTTCAGATCAAGTAGATAGATGAAGGCATTATCATTTATCAATAGAAATATGCCAGAAAACTTCTTCAAAAGTTTGGGATGAATAACTACAAGCCAATGCTTATGCACATGCATTCGTTTATAGATCTGTCAAAAGGCAGATTAGGTACACCAATATATTATACAGTCTACAAAGGTATGATTAGATTCTCACTTTACCTAACTGCAAGTAGACCAAACATCATGTTTAGCATTTGTCTCTATGCTAGATTTCAATATGATCATATAGAGTCACATTTAAAGATTGTTAAACAAATATTCAGATATCTTGCAAGTTCTAGTAAACTATGTTTGTTCTATGAAAGGAATAATAATTTCATGTTAGAAGGATTCTTTGATGTTGATTATGCTATAAATAGAATTAAAAGAAAGAGCATAAGTAGAGTCTATCAATTCTTGGGAAGTTGCCTCATCTTTTGGGCAAGCAAGAAATAGAATTTCATAGCTCTTTCAATTGTAACGACAAAGTATAAGTCAGCAGTTGGTTGTTGCTCACAACTCTTATGGGTCAAGTATCAATTAGAAGACTATTCTGATCTTGAAAGCAATATATTTGTGTTCTACGATAACACCAGTGTTATTAATCTATCTAAAAATCTCATACAATATTCCAAAGCAAATCACATTGAAATAAGATATCATTTTATTCGTGATTATGTACAAAAGAGGTTTTTGACATCAAATTTATTAACACTGATCATCAATGGGTTGATATCTTTACAAAGGTTTTAGCTAAAGAATGTTTTAAATTCATTAGAGATCATCTACATATCTAAAATGTATGTCAAACTAAACATACATGCATCATTTTACTTTGTATCATCTTACTCTATAATATGTATCATCCAACTCATATCATCTTAAGCATATGTGTCATATTATTAATTTGACCTAATATTTGCACTAATATATCATATGAGTTTTTGAAAAGATTTTAGGTGCATTTAAAGCTCATTAATGTTGAACATCATTAAGTGCATTGGTTTTCGGGAAAGTAACACATGGAGAAGTAAGAATGATAGAGGTGCCTCATGTCAGGAAGTACACCTAGTGTGTGGTCCAAGACTAGTCCAAGTCTCAAGGACCTTAGACGAAGGGCAAGCTATGAAGCGTTTAAAGCTTCAGTCTGTTGAGGAAGCCAAGCAACAGGCCCTCATAAACGTTGGTTTAATTGCTTTAAAGGCTCAATAGTTTGAAGCTGCACTTAGCCTGTCGCTCTTAAAGATCCCCACTTTGCCTCAAGTAGAGTAAAAAATTGATGAAGGTCAGGTGCAAGAGGCACCTATGCTTCAAGCTCAAGAGGAGCCCCAGGCACAAGTTTACGAGGCACCTTAAGTTATTTTTGAATGGGAGCCTCAATTTGAAGGTCTTGCTTAGAGCTCGGACTTGCTTAGTCTGTCTAGCATCCATGTTGTACCATAGTTTCCAATCTTGGTGGAACCTATGCACAAATTTTTTTATGTCAAAGTGTTAACGAAGGTGCTTGTCAATGTTGAACGTCTCAACGTTAACAATTCCATGGTGGAACCAGACTAGAGGGACCCAGAAGAATTTGTTTCTATGGTGCCTTAAGGAGGAGATGTCAATCAATGATGATTGGACTTCTTCCATCTATGACTCCGATAAACGCTTTTTCTTCTACAACTTCCATGAGTATGAGGGGGCGCATCTCAACATTGAACCTGACATTGTTATTCGCCTCACTATTAAGATGCAACCCATTTGAAGGGAGATCAACTTGGATTGCCCTCCCTGACTAGATGGTCAGACCATGAGGATTGTCAAGCAGTAGCACAATGAAATGCAGAAAATTTTGAACTCCAGAGCTGTTATTGAATTGGGCACAAAAGGCATTTCTGACAACCTTTCCTTCACACTAGTTGAGCTATACAAACCATGGATGATTCAACCTTGGACGAAGCTTTACATGCAAGACTCTATCTCCAAACCTACAATTCACCTCGTTTGTAAGGGCAATGAGAAGATGCCTCAATAAAAGCTTAAGAAATGACATGACCACTATACACGTCACCATACCTCCTAACCTCTCCATCCTGCCAATGAAAAGCCTAAACGACTTCCCCCAGCCAAAGAACGATTCTTTATTGTCTATCCTGCCAATAATACTTGTTTTGAACCTAAAGAGGCTTGCCTATAAAAGAATATTTATTTTGAGCCTAAAGAGACTTGACTGTAAAATAATACTTGTTTTGAGTCTAAAGAGGCTTAACTGTAAAAGAATATTTAATTGTTAATCCTATAAAGACTTGTTGTTAAAAGAATACTTAGATAGTTGCTTGAAGAAGTTAATCAAAAATAATACTTAGGACTGAGCTAAAATTGACTTATTGAAATTAAGAATATTTGTATCTTTGTTTAAAGATAGTGAAATTCAATCTAGTTGGATTGAAAACTAGCCATAGCCTATGTGGTTGAGACGAACTATTATAAAAATAATCAGTGTTCCATCTAATTACTCTTCACACTTGGATTGCCCTCCCTGACTAGATGGTCAGACCATGAGGATTGTCAAGCAGTAGCACAATGAAATGCAGAAAAATTTTGAACTCCAGAGCTGTTATTGAATTGGGCACAAAAGGCATTTTTGACAACCTTTCCTTCACACTAGTTGAGCTATACAAACCATGGATGATTCAACCTTGGACGAAGCTTTACATGCAAGACTCTATCTCCAAACCTACAATTCACCTCGTTTGTAAGGGCAATGAGAAGATGCCTCAATAAAAGCTTAAGAAATGACATGACCACTATACACGTCACCATACCTCCCAACCTCTCCATCCTGCCAATGAAAAGCCTAAACGACTTCCCCCAGCCAAAGGACGATTCTTTATTGTCTATCCTGCCAATAATACTTGTTTTGAACCTAAAGAGGCTTGCCTATAAAAGAATATTTATTTTGAGCCTAAAGAGACTTGACTGTAAAATAATACTTGTTTTGAGTCTAAAGAGGCTTAACTGTAAAAGAATATTTAATTGTTAATCCTATAAAGACTTGTTGTTAAAAGAATACTTAGATAGTTGCTTGAAGAAGTTAATCAAAAATAATACTTAGGACTGAGCTAAAATTGACTTATTGAAATTAAGAATATTTGTATCTTTGTTTAAAGATAGTGAAATTCAATCTAGTTGGATTGAAAACTAGCCATAGCCTATGTGGTTGAGACGAACTATTATAAAAATAATCAGTGTTCCATCTAATTACTCTTCACACTTGGATTGCCCTCCCTGACTAGATGGTCAGACCATGAGGATTGTCAAGCAGTAGCACAATGAAATGCAGAAAAATTTTGAACTCCAGAGCTGTTATTGAATTGGGCACAAAAGGCATTTTTGACAACCTTTCCTTCACACTAGTTGAGCTATACAAACCATGGATGATTCAACCTTGGACGAAGCTTTACATGCAAGACTCTATCTCCAAACCTACAATTCACCTCGTTTGTAAGGGCAATGAGAAGATGCCTCAATAAAAGCTTAAGAAATGACATGACCACTATACACGTCACCATACCTCCCAACCTCTCCATCCTGCCAATGAAAAGCCTAAACGACTTCCCCCAGCCAAAGGACGATTCTTTATTGTCTATCCTGCCAATAATACTTGTTTTGAACCTAAAGAGGCTTGCCTATAAAAGAATATTTATTTTGAGCCTAAAGAGACTTGACTGTAAAATAATACTTGTTTTGAGTCTAAAGAGGCTTAACTGTAAAAGAATATTTAATTGTTAATCCTATAAAGACTTGTTGTTAAAAGAATACTTAGATAGTTGCTTGAAGAAGTTAATCAAAAATAATACTTAGGACTGAGCTAAAATTGACTTATTGAAATTAAGAATATTTGTATCTTTGTTTAAAGATAGTGAAATTCAATCTAGTTGGATTGAAAACTAGCCATAGCCTATGTGGTTGAGACGAACTATTATAAAAATAATCAGTGTTCCATCTAATTACTCTTCACACTTGGATTGCCCTCCCTGACTAGATGGTCAGACCATGAGGATTGTCAAGCAGTAGCACAATGAAATGCAGAAAAATTTTGAACTCCAGAGCTGTTATTGAATTGGGCACAAAAGGCATTTTTGACAACCTTTCCTTCACACTAGTTGAGCTATACAAACCATGGATGATTCAACCTTGGACGAAGCTTTACATGCAAGACTCTATCTCCAAACCTACAATTCACCTCGTTTGTAAGGGCAATGAGAAGATGCCTCAATAAAAGCTTAAGAAATGACATGACCACTATACACGTCACCATACCTCCCAACCTCTCCATCCTGCCAATGAAAAGCCTAAACGACTTCCCCCAGCCAAAGGACGATTCTTTATTGTCTATCCTGCCAATAATACTTGTTTTGAACCTAAAGAGGCTTGCCTATAAAAGAATATTTATTTTGAGCCTAAAGAGACTTGACTGTAAAATAATACTTGTTTTGAGTCTAAAGAGGCTTAACTGTAAAAGAATATTTAATTGTTAATCCTATAAAGACTTGTTGTTAAAAGAATACTTAGATAGTTGCTTGAAGAAGTTAATCAAAAATAATACTTAGGACTGAGCTAAAATTGACTTATTGAAATTAAGAATATTTGTATCTTTGTTTAAAGATAGTGAAATTCAATCTAGTTGGATTGAAAACTAGCCATAGCCTATGTGGTTGAGACGAACTATTATAAAAATAATCAGTGTTCCATCTAATTACTCTTCACACTTGGATTGCCCTCCCTGACTAGATGGTCAGACCATGAGGATTGTCAAGCAGTAGCACAATGAAATGCAGAAAAATTTTGAACTCCAGAGCTGTTATTGAATTGGGCACAAAAGGCATTTCTGACAACCTTTCCTTCACACTAGTTGAGCTATACAAACCATGGATGATTCAACCTTGGACGAAGCTTTACATGCAAGACTCTATCTCCAAACCTACAATTCACCTCGTTTGTAAGGGCAATGAGAAGATGCCTCAATAAAAGCTTAAGAAATGACATGACCACTATACACGTCACCATACCTCCCAACCTCTCCATCCTGCCAATGAAAAGCCTAAACGACTTCCCCCAGCCAAAGGACGATTCTTTATTGTCTATCCTGCCAATAATACTTGTTTTGAACCTAAAGAGGCTTGCCTATAAAAGAATATTTATTTTGAGCCTAAAGAGACTTGACTGTAAAATAATACTTGTTTTGAGTCTAAAGAGGCTTAACTGTAAAAGAATATTTAATTGTTAATCCTATAAAGACTTGTTGTTAAAAGAATACTTAGATAGTTGCTTGAAGAAGTTAATCAAAAATAATACTTAGGACTGAGCTAAAATTGACTTATTGAAATTAAGAATATTTGTATCTTTGTTTAAAGATAGTGAAATTCAATCTAGTTGGATTGAAAACTAGCCATAGCCTATGTGGTTGAGACGAACTATTATAAAAATAATCAGTGTTCCATCTAATTACTCTTCACACTTGGATTGCCCTCCCTGACTAGATGGTCAGACCATGAGGATTGTCAAGCAGTAGCACAATGAAATGCAGAAAAATTTTGAACTCCAGAGCTGTTATTGAATTGGGCACAAAAGGCATTTCTGACAACCTTTCCTTCACACTAGTTGAGCTATACAAACCATGGATGATTCAACCTTGGACGAAGCTTTACATGCAAGACTCTATCTCCAAACCTACAATTCACCTCGTTTGTAAGGGCAATGAGAAGATGCCTCAATAAAAGCTTAAGAAATGACATGACCACTATACACGTCACCATACCTCCCAACCTCTCCATCCTGCCAATGAAAAGCCTAAACGACTTCCCCCAGCCAAAGGACGATTCTTTATTGTCTATCCTGCCAATAATACTTGTTTTGAACCTAAAGAGGCTTGCCTATAAAAGAATATTTATTTTGAGCCTAAAGAGACTTGACTGTAAAATAATACTTGTTTTGAGTCTAAAGAGGCTTAACTGTAAAAGAATATTTAATTGTTAATCCTATAAAGACTTGTTGTTAAAAGAATACTTAGATAGTTGCTTGAAGAAGTTAATCAAAAATAATACTTAGGACTGAGCTAAAATTGACTTATTGAAATTAAGAATATTTGTATCTTTGTTTAAAGATAGTGAAATTCAATCTAGTTGGATTGAAAACTAGCCATAGCCTATGTGGTTGAGACGAACTATTATAAAAATAATCAGTGTTCCATCTAATTACTCTTCACACTTGGATTGCCCTCCCTGACTAGATGGTCAGACCATGAGGATTGTCAAGCAGTAGCACAATGAAATGCAGAAAAATTTTGAACTCCAGAGCTGTTATTGAATTGGGCACAAAAGGCATTTCTGACAACCTTTCCTTCACACTAGTTGAGCTATACAAACCATGGATGATTCAACCTTGGACGAAGCTTTACATGCAAGACTCTATCTCCAAACCTACAATTCACCTCGTTTGTAAGGGCAATGAGAAGATGCCTCAATAAAAGCTTAAGAAATGACATGACCACTATACACGTCACCATACCTCCCAACCTCTCCATCCTGCCAATGAAAAGCCTAAACGACTTCCCCCAGCCAAAGGACGATTCTTTATTGTCTATCCTGCCAATAATACTTGTTTTGAACCTAAAGAGGCTTGCCTATAAAAGAATATTTATTTTGAGCCTAAAGAGACTTGACTGTAAAATAATACTTGTTTTGAGTCTAAAGAGGCTTAACTGTAAAAGAATATTTAATTGTTAATCCTATAAAGACTTGTTGTTAAAAGAATACTTAGATAGTTGCTTGAAGAAGTTAATCAAAAATAATACTTAGGACTGAGCTAAAATTGACTTATTGAAATTAAGAATATTTGTATCTTTGTTTAAAGATAGTGAAATTCAATCTAGTTGGATTGAAAACTAGCCATAGCCTATGTGGTTGAGACGAACTATTATAAAAATAATCAGTGTTCCATCTAATTACTCTTCACACTTGGATTGCCCTCCCTGACTAGATGGTCAGACCATGAGGATTGTCAAGCAGTAGCACAATGAAATGCAGAAAAATTTTGAACTCCAGAGCTGTTATTGAATTGGGCACAAAAGGCATTTCTGACAACCTTTCCTTCACACTAGTTGAGCTATACAAACCATGGATGATTCAACCTTGGACGAAGCTTTACATGCAAGACTCTATCTCCAAACCTACAATTCACCTCGTTTGTAAGGGCAATGAGAAGATGCCTCAATAAAAGCTTAAGAAATGACATGACCACTATACACGTCACCATACCTCCCAACCTCTCCATCCTGCCAATGAAAAGCCTAAACGACTTCCCCCAGCCAAAGGACGATTCTTTATTGTCTATCCTGCCAATAATACTTGTTTTGAACCTAAAGAGGCTTGCCTATAAAAGAATATTTATTTTGAGCCTAAAGAGACTTGACTGTAAAATAATACTTGTTTTGAGTCTAAAGAGGCTTAACTGTAAAAGAATATTTAATTGTTAATCCTATAAAGACTTGTTGTTAAAAGAATACTTAGATAGTTGCTTGAAGAAGTTAATCAAAAATAATACTTAGGACTGAGCTAAAATTGACTTATTGAAATTAAGAATATTTGTATCTTTGTTTAAAGATAGTGAAATTCAATCTAGTTGGATTGAAAACTAGCCATAGCCTATGTGGTTGAGACGAACTATTATAAAAATAATCAGTGTTCCATCTAATTACTCTTCACACTTGGATTGCCCTCCCTGACTAGATGGTCAGACCATGAGGATTGTCAAGCAGTAGCACAATGAAATGCAGAAAAATTTTGAACTCCAGAGCTGTTATTGAATTGGGCACAAAAGGCATTTCTGACAACCTTTCCTTCACACTAGTTGAGCTATACAAACCATGGATGATTCAACCTTGGACGAAGCTTTACATGCAAGACTCTATCTCCAAACCTACAATTCACCTCGTTTGTAAGGGCAATGAGAAGATGCCTCAATAAAAGCTTAAGAAATGACATGACCACTATACACGTCACCATACCTCCCAACCTCTCCATCCTGCCAATGAAAAGCCTAAACGACTTCCCCCAGCCAAAGGACGATTCTTTATTGTCTATCCTGCCAATAATACTTGTTTTGAACCTAAAGAGGCTTGCCTATAAAAGAATATTTATTTTGAGCCTAAAGAGACTTGACTGTAAAATAATACTTGTTTTGAGTCTAAAGAGGCTTAACTGTAAAAGAATATTTAATTGTTAATCCTATAAAGACTTGTTGTTAAAAGAATACTTAGATAGTTGCTTGAAGAAGTTAATCAAAAATAATACTTAGGACTGAGCTAAAATTGACTTATTGAAATTAAGAATATTTGTATCTTTGTTTAAAGATAGTGAAATTCAATCTAGTTGGATTGAAAACTAGCCATAGCCTATGTGGTTGAGACGAACTATTATAAAAATAATCAGTGTTCCATCTAATTACTCTTCACACTTGGATTGCCCTCCCTGACTAGATGGTCAGACCATGAGGATTGTCAAGCAGTAGCACAATGAAATGCAGAAAAATTTTGAACTCCAGAGCTGTTATTGAATTGGGCACAAAAGGCATTTCTGACAACCTTTCCTTCACACTAGTTGAGCTATACAAACCATGGATGATTCAACCTTGGACGAAGCTTTACATGCAAGACTCTATCTCCAAACCTACAATTCACCTCGTTTGTAAGGGCAATGAGAAGATGCCTCAATAAAAGCTTAAGAAATGACATGACCACTATACACGTCACCATACCTCCCAACCTCTCCATCCTGCCAATGAAAAGCCTAAACGACTTCCCCCAGCCAAAGGACGATTCTTTATTGTCTATCCTGCCAATAATACTTGTTTTGAACCTAAAGAGGCTTGCCTATAAAAGAATATTTATTTTGAGCCTAAAGAGACTTGACTGTAAAATAATACTTGTTTTGAGTCTAAAGAGGCTTAACTGTAAAAGAATATTTAATTGTTAATCCTATAAAGACTTGTTGTTAAAAGAATACTTAGATAGTTGCTTGAAGAAGTTAATCAAAAATAATACTTAGGACTGAGCTAAAATTGACTTATTGAAATTAAGAATATTTGTATCTTTGTTTAAAGATAGTGAAATTCAATCTAGTTGGATTGAAAACTAGCCATAGCCTATGTGGTTGAGACGAACTATTATAAAAATAATCAGTGTTCCATCTAATTACTCTTCACACTTGGATTGCCCTCCCTGACTAGATGGTCAGACCATGAGGATTGTCAAGCAGTAGCACAATGAAATGCAGAAAAATTTTGAACTCCAGAGCTGTTATTGAATTGGGCACAAAAGGCATTTCTGACAACCTTTCCTTCACACTAGTTGAGCTATACAAACCATGGATGATTCAACCTTGGACGAAGCTTTACATGCAAGACTCTATCTCCAAACCTACAATTCACCTCGTTTGTAAGGGCAATGAGAAGATGCCTCAATAAAAGCTTAAGAAATGACATGACCACTATACACGTCACCATACCTCCCAACCTCTCCATCCTGCCAATGAAAAGCCTAAACGACTTCCCCCAGCCAAAGGACGATTCTTTATTGTCTATCCTGCCAATAATACTTGTTTTGAACCTAAAGAGGCTTGCCTATAAAAGAATATTTATTTTGAGCCTAAAGAGACTTGACTGTAAAATAATACTTGTTTTGAGTCTAAAGAGGCTTAACTGTAAAAGAATATTTAATTGTTAATCCTATAAAGACTTGTTGTTAAAAGAATACTTAGATAGTTGCTTGAAGAAGTTAATCAAAAATAATACTTAGGACTGAGCTAAAATTGACTTATTGAAATTAAGAATATTTGTATCTTTGTTTAAAGATAGTGAAATTCAATCTAGTTGGATTGAAAACTAGTCATAGCCTATGTGGTTGAGACGAACTATTATAAAAATAATCAGTGTTCCATCTAATTACTCTTCACACTTGGATTGCCCTCCCTGACTAGATGGTCAGACCATGAGGATTGTCAAGCAGTAGCACAATGAAATGCAGAAAAATTTTGAACTCCAGAGCTGTTATTGAATTGGGCACAAAAGGCATTTCTGACAACCTTTCCTTCACACTAGTTGAGCTATACAAACCATGGATGATTCAACCTTGGACGAAGCTTTACATGCAAGACTCTATCTCCAAACCTACAATTCACCTCGTTTGTAAGGGCAATGAGAAGATGCCTCAATAAAAGCTTAAGAAATGACATGACCACTATACACGTCACCATACCTCCCAACCTCTCCATCCTGCCAATGAAAAGCCTAAACGACTTCCCCCAGCCAAAGGACGATTCTTTATTGTCTATCCTGCCAATAATACTTGTTTTGAACCTAAAGAGGCTTGCCTATAAAAGAATATTTATTTTGAGCCTAAAGAGACTTGACTGTAAAATAATACTTGTTTTGAGTCTAAAGAGGCTTAACTGTAAAAGAATATTTAATTGTTAATCCTATAAAGACTTGTTGTTAAAAGAATACTTAGATAGTTGCTTGAAGAAGTTAATCAAAAATAATACTTAGGACTGAGCTAAAATTGACTTATTGAAATTAAGAATATTTGTATCTTTGTTTAAAGATAGTGAAATTCAATCTAGTTGGATTGAAAACTAGCCATAGCCTATGTGGTTGAGACGAACTATTATAAAAATAATCAGTGTTCCATCTAATTACTCTTCACACTTGGATTGCCCTCCCTGACTAGATGGTCAGACCATGAGGATTGTCAAGCAGTAGCACAATGAAATGCAGAAAAATTTTGAACTCCAGAGCTGTTATTGAATTGGGCACAAAAGGCATTTCTGACAACCTTTCCTTCACACTAGTTGAGCTATACAAACCATGGATGATTCAACCTTGGACGAAGCTTTACATGCAAGACTCTATCTCCAAACCTACAATTCACCTCGTTTGTAAGGGCAATGAGAAGATGCCTCAATAAAAGCTTAAGAAATGACATGACCACTATACACGTCACCATACCTCCCAACCTCTCCATCCTGCCAATGAAAAGCCTAAACGACTTCCCCCAGCCAAAGGACGATTCTTTATTGTCTATCCTGCCAATAATACTTGTTTTGAACCTAAAGAGGCTTGCCTATAAAAGAATATTTATTTTGAGCCTAAAGAGACTTGACTGTAAAATAATACTTGTTTTGAGTCTAAAGAGGCTTAACTGTAAAAGAATATTTAATTGTTAATCCTATAAAGACTTGTTGTTAAAAGAATACTTAGATAGTTGCTTGAAGAAGTTAATCAAAAATAATACTTAGGACTGAGCTAAAATTGACTTATTGAAATTAAGAATATTTGTATCTTTGTTTAAAGATAGTGAAATTCAATCTAGTTGGATTGAAAACTAGCCATAGCCTATGTGGTTGAGACGAACTATTATAAAAATAATCAGTGTTCCATCTAATTACTCTTCACACTTGGATTGCCCTCCCTGACTAGATGGTCAGACCATGAGGATTGTCAAGCAGTAGCACAATGAAATGCAGAAAAATTTTGAACTCCAGAGCTGTTATTGAATTGGGCACAAAAGGCATTTCTGACAACCTTTCCTTCACACTAGTTGAGCTATACAAACCATGGATGATTCAACCTTGGACGAAGCTTTACATGCAAGACTCTATCTCCAAACCTACAATTCACCTCGTTTGTAAGGGCAATGAGAAGATGCCTCAATAAAAGCTTAAGAAATGACATGACCACTATACACGTCACCATACCTCCCAACCTCTCCATCCTGCCAATGAAAAGCCTAAACGACTTCCCCCAGCCAAAGGACGATTCTTTATTGTCTATCCTGCCAATAATACTTGTTTTGAACCTAAAGAGGCTTGCCTATAAAAGAATATTTATTTTGAGCCTAAAGAGACTTGACTGTAAAATAATACTTGTTTTGAGTCTAAAGAGGCTTAACTGTAAAAGAATATTTAATTGTTAATCCTATAAAGACTTGTTGTTAAAAGAATACTTAGATAGTTGCTTGAAGAAGTTAATCAAAAATAATACTTAGGACTGAGCTAAAATTGACTTATTGAAATTAAGAATATTTGTATCTTTGTTTAAAGATAGTGAAATTCAATCTAGTTGGATTGAAAACTAGCCATAGCCTATGTGGTTGAGACGAACTATTATAAAAATAATCAGTGTTCCATCTAATTACTCTTCACACTTGGATTGCCCTCCCTGACTAGATGGTCAGACCATGAGGATTGTCAAGCAGTAGCACAATGAAATGCAGAAAAATTTTGAACTCCAGAGCTGTTATTGAATTGGGCACAAAAGGCATTTCTGACAACCTTTCCTTCACACTAGTTGAGCTATACAAACCATGGATGATTCAACCTTGGACGAAGCTTTACATGCAAGACTCTATCTCCAAACCTACAATTCACCTCGTTTGTAAGGGCAATGAGAAGATGCCTCAATAAAAGCTTAAGAAATGACATGACCACTATACACGTCACCATACCTCCCAACCTCTCCATCCTGCCAATGAAAAGCCTAAACGACTTCCCCCAGCCAAAGGACGATTCTTTATTGTCTATCCTGCCAATAATACTTGTTTTGAACCTAAAGAGGCTTGCCTATAAAAGAATATTTATTTTGAGCCTAAAGAGACTTGACTGTAAAATAATACTTGTTTTGAGTCTAAAGAGGCTTAACTGTAAAAGAATATTTAATTGTTAATCCTATAAAGACTTGTTGTTAAAAGAATACTTAGATAGTTGCTTGAAGAAGTTAATCAAAAATAATACTTAGGACTGAGCTAAAATTGACTTATTGAAATTAAGAATATTTGTATCTTTGTTTAAAGATAGTGAAATTCAATCTAGTTGGATTGAAAACTAGCCATAGCCTATGTGGTTGAGACGAACTATTATAAAAATAATCAGTGTTCCATCTAATTACTCTTCACACTTGGATTGCCCTCCCTGACTAGATGGTCAGACCATGAGGATTGTCAAGCAGTAGCACAATGAAATGCAGAAAAATTTTGAACTCCAGAGCTGTTATTGAATTGGGCACAAAAGGCATTTCTGACAACCTTTCCTTCACACTAGTTGAGCTATACAAACCATGGATGATTCAACCTTGGACGAAGCTTTACATGCAAGACTCTATCTCCAAACCTACAATTCACCTCGTTTGTAAGGGCAATGAGAAGATGCCTCAATAAAAGCTTAAGAAATGACATGACCACTATACACGTCACCATACCTCCCAACCTCTCCATCCTGCCAATGAAAAGCCTAAACGACTTCCCCCAGCCAAAGGACGATTCTTTATTGTCTATCCTGCCAATAATACTTGTTTTGAACCTAAAGAGGCTTGCCTATAAAAGAATATTTATTTTGAGCCTAAAGAGACTTGACTGTAAAATAATACTTGTTTTGAGTCTAAAGAGGCTTAACTGTAAAAGAATATTTAATTGTTAATCCTATAAAGACTTGTTGTTAAAAGAATACTTAGATAGTTGCTTGAAGAAGTTAATCAAAAATAATACTTAGGACTGAGCTAAAATTGACTTATTGAAATTAAGAATATTTGTATCTTTGTTTAAAGATAGTGAAATTCAATCTAGTTGGATTGAAAACTAGCCATAGCCTATGTGGTTGAGACGAACTATTATAAAAATAATCAGTGTTCCATCTAATTACTCTTCACACTTGGATTGCCCTCCCTGACTAGATGGTCAGACCATGAGGATTGTCAAGCAGTAGCACAATGAAATGCAGAAAAATTTTGAACTCCAGAGCTGTTATTGAATTGGGCACAAAAGGCATTTCTGACAACCTTTCCTTCACACTAGTTGAGCTATACAAACCATGGATGATTCAACCTTGGACGAAGCTTTACATGCAAGACTCTATCTCCAAACCTACAATTCACCTCGTTTGTAAGGGCAATGAGAAGATGCCTCAATAAAAGCTTAAGAAATGACATGACCACTATACACGTCACCATACCTCCCAACCTCTCCATCCTGCCAATGAAAAGCCTAAACGACTTCCCCCAGCCAAAGGACGATTCTTTATTGTCTATCCTGCCAATAATACTTGTTTTGAACCTAAAGAGGCTTGCCTATAAAAGAATATTTATTTTGAGCCTAAAGAGACTTGACTGTAAAATAATACTTGTTTTGAGTCTAAAGAGGCTTAACTGTAAAAGAATATTTAATTGTTAATCCTATAAAGACTTGTTGTTAAAAGAATACTTAGATAGTTGCTTGAAGAAGTTAATCAAAAATAATACTTAGGACTGAGCTAAAATTGACTTATTGAAATTAAGAATATTTGTATCTTTGTTTAAAGATAGTGAAATTCAATCTAGTTGGATTGAAAACTAGCCATAGCCTATGTGGTTGAGACGAACTATTATAAAAATAATCAGTGTTCCATCTAATTACTCTTCACACTTGGATTGCCCTCCCTGACTAGATGGTCAGACCATGAGGATTGTCAAGCAGTAGCACAATGAAATGCAGAAAAATTTTGAACTCCAGAGCTGTTATTGAATTGGGCACAAAAGGCATTTCTGACAACCTTTCCTTCACACTAGTTGAGCTATACAAACCATGGATGATTCAACCTTGGACGAAGCTTTACATGCAAGACTCTATCTCCAAACCTACAATTCACCTCGTTTGTAAGGGCAATGAGAAGATGCCTCAATAAAAGCTTAAGAAATGACATGACCACTATACACGTCACCATACCTCCCAACCTCTCCATCCTGCCAATGAAAAGCCTAAACGACTTCCCCCAGCCAAAGGACGATTCTTTATTGTCTATCCTGCCAATAATACTTGTTTTGAACCTAAAGAGGCTTGCCTATAAAAGAATATTTATTTTGAGCCTAAAGAGACTTGACTGTAAAATAATACTTGTTTTGAGTCTAAAGAGGCTTAACTGTAAAAGAATATTTAATTGTTAATCCTATAAAGACTTGTTGTTAAAAGAATACTTAGATAGTTGCTTGAAGAAGTTAATCAAAAATAATACTTAGGACTGAGCTAAAATTGACTTATTGAAATTAAGAATATTTGTATCTTTGTTTAAAGATAGTGAAATTCAATCTAGTTGGATTGAAAACTAGCCATAGCCTATGTGGTTGAGACGAACTATTATAAAAATAATCAGTGTTCCATCTAATTACTCTTCACACTTGGATTGCCCTCCCTGACTAGATGGTCAGACCATGAGGATTGTCAAGCAGTAGCACAATGAAATGCAGAAAAATTTTGAACTCCAGAGCTGTTATTGAATTGGGCACAAAAGGCATTTCTGACAACCTTTCCTTCACACTAGTTGAGCTATACAAACCATGGATGATTCAACCTTGGACGAAGCTTTACATGCAAGACTCTATCTCCAAACCTACAATTCACCTCGTTTGTAAGGGCAATGAGAAGATGCCTCAATAAAAGCTTAAGAAATGACATGACCACTATACACGTCACCATACCTCCCAACCTCTCCATCCTGCCAATGAAAAGCCTAAACGACTTCCCCCAGCCAAAGGACGATTCTTTATTGTCTATCCTGCCAATAATACTTGTTTTGAACCTAAAGAGGCTTGCCTATAAAAGAATATTTATTTTGAGCCTAAAGAGACTTGACTGTAAAATAATACTTGTTTTGAGTCTAAAGAGGCTTAACTGTAAAAGAATATTTAATTGTTAATCCTATAAAGACTTGTTGTTAAAAGAATACTTAGATAGTTGCTTGAAGAAGTTAATCAAAAATAATACTTAGGACTGAGCTAAAATTGACTTATTGAAATTAAGAATATTTGTATCTTTGTTTAAAGATAGTGAAATTCAATCTAGTTGGATTGAAAACTAGCCATAGCCTATGTGGTTGAGACGAACTATTATAAAAATAATCAGTGTTCCATCTAATTACTCTTCACACTTCATCTGGTTAGTGTTACCACTTCACTACAAAAAATGTACGAGTTTTTGATATATATTATTTAACCTCTTTCTGGTATTTATATTTTCTCCACACACATAATATATATATATATATATATATATATATATATATATATATGTTTTATTAATATTAGTGAGGTCAAGACACTTCATACCTTTATATTTTATTTAATAAAAATGTTTAAAAATTATTAATGTTTATTAGATCAATTGGTATTCTATTTAGTCCTTAAACATCAACTTCTTGAGTCCAAAAATCTTATATTTATAAGAATGCTTAATTTTTAATTTATTTTTTTATTATTTAAAAATTTAAAAATAAAATCATCTTAAAAAAATATGTAAAGCAAATTAGATTATTTCCTTTATATATATATATATATATATATATATATATATATATATATATATATATATATATATATATATATACTATAAATTATAGAATATATAACAAAATTATAAATTAGATTGAGTAACTCAATTTTTATTATGTCAAGTCGAGACCTAACTTGAATTAGTCAAGGTGGGAAAAATTGAATTTGGTTTGACTTGTCGTTCAATTTATCTTGTTTGGGTTGATTAGGTTGATCGGATACGTATTCCCTGCTATGAAAAAAAAAATTGGAAACATATATTTAGCCCTTTTCTATTTAAATTGGGGTTAGTTTAAATTCTACATACCTCCAATAGATCAAAATCACATTAAATCTTGTACTCTGTTTAAATAAACAACTTGTAATCTCATCTATATATGTTTAATTTATGTGAGTAATTTAATTAATTAATAATGTGCTGATGGTTTAATTAGGTTAGTCTACAGATGTATACCAAGTCTAATTTAAAATCTTATCCACTGTTTCTGTGTCCTCCCCAGTATCTTATTTATTTACTTGTATTAATATTTTAATTGGTTGAAGTCTTCAAGGAAGGTAGCTAGCTAGTGACAATGAATGAAAAACAATATATACACTTTGTCGTGACTTCCACATGTACTTGTAGTTTATTCAGTTGAGAGTCTATCATGTGAACATTAGCATATAACATACAATAATGCATATTAGACATAGTTTTCTAAGTATTTAAGATGTATAATTATATTGGACTCAAATTTGAATTTGAATTAATCCTATCTTACATATATTTTTTTACATGAATATGATAGTATTTTTATTTTTGGATTTACATTCATATGAATTTGTTTTTCATTATCACTTAAAATTTTTCATATCAAATTATCAATAAAAATATTTATATGTTTCTAAATTCATGTTTGTCCTTTTATTCTGACGTGGAATTTCAATTCTATCTAATACGAATTAAGGTTATTTTTTGTGATCCCCTAACATTTGGCTCAACTAATTTCAATGACTTTGATAAAGGTATTTTTCTTTTTAGAAAAAGATAAAATAATAAAATCTATCCTAACAATGCAAGCAACCTTGGAGATGATAGACACGCAACTTTGGTTTTCTGAGAAAAGTTTAAAATAGGTAAAGATAGAAGGCACGTGGATGTCGCATTTCCTTTCGTCTCTTAATTTCGAAGAAAAAAACTTAACTATTCATTATCAAGAATAATGATCAAAGTACAAAAATTTATATACCCTTTGTCACAAAATTTTAATTCTTTTAACTTTCACTTTGTCTCAAAACAACTGTCCTTTTAAATTTTAAAAGTTTAATAAATAATTTTTTAATTATATCTTTATTTAATAACTATTATTTTCATCAAGTGTTGATTTTGTTTTTAAATAAAAAAAGACTTAATATAATTGAGATATAATGAAATATTAAATAAAAAAATTTGAATCCAAATTTATATTTATTAAATATTCCTTGATTCATTTGCACTAAAGAAGACTAAAAAATTGAAACGGAAGGAATAATAATTTGTACAATATTATTTTTTGCATCTTACTTTTTAAATTGAGTAATAATGTATGTATAATAATCATACAACAATTAATTTATGCATCATTTTTGTATTATCATTTATTACATTTCAAATTTTTATCTCTTTATTTTTGTTATTAAAAAAAAACTGTATAATTTTTTGTCCGGATATCATTCCGCATTAAAAAAATTCTCCTTATCTTTATTTTTATCTTTCTTGTACAAATTGTTATCATTTATCTTAAATCGAAATAATGTACCACTAAGATAAATTTAATAATAGAAGTTTGAGTAATATGTACATATATACCTTAAATTTAAATTCGAATAATGTGAGTATAATTATAATAAATAAATAAAAAATGAAAAGAGTGAGATTACAACTCAGCAACTAGTTTAGGAATGTTGACAAAAACGCACGTGGAATTTTAGAATGGTAAAAGTAAGCGATGCATTAGGTGTATTCCCACCCCAAATAGGTATAAGCCTCCATTGAGGCATAGACCCAACAAAAGAAACTGCTAGGAAAATCCGCTAAGGATGATCAATTAATTACCAAAAATCAACTCATTAATTAATTATACTAAACCCGTTTCCCCAAGGTACTATGCTTTGAATACTACTTTTTTTTTCAGCCTATGATACCAAGTAGACAATAATATTAATATATACATATGATATAATATTGTAAAAATGTGAACTCCATTTCCTATAAGTTTCTTCTGTCTTAGACATTGACAGAGCAATTTCGTAAAGCAATGGGTTCCGAGAAACTATTCGGTTGCAATTACCTTTTGCTGAAGCCAGAAAATGCGAGTGTTGTGGATCTTGGGAGTCTCTTGGTGTCTTCTAAGTTAAAGAATAGAGGATTCATCGAATGCCCAGAAGAGGTTGAGGCAAGGGAATTTCGTCAAAGATGGCTCCTCTTCACATCTGTTGTGGCTCAGAAGATCCTCGTTGCCTTAAGAAACACCATGAAAAATGTTGGGGACACCTTGGAGTTGTGGCTTAATCGATTATCAACTAATGGAGGCTTCATATGGCTCTTTCTCAACATTCTAAGAGGTAATTCAATAACTATTCTCACCATTGTCATACCTATTAGTTAATCAATAACATCATTGCTCAAAAAGATATAGACTGAGTCACTTTAATCAAGGTTTATATATATATATAAAATAATATTTAAGAAAAATTATTAAAAGTAGTGAATTAGATTTTTTGAAAAAAAATTATTGTCAACAAAGTTGATAAAATAAATACTTGTATGAAAAATACATATTATCCTATTAGGATGTGTTTGGATAATTAAGGAGAAATTAAATGAGAGAAGCTTCTCCTAAACATTAATTTTAATACATGTATAGCATAATCTTAGTTTATGAAACAAACTTACTTTGTTTTACCTTTCATATTTTCTTCTCCTATATGAACTTGTGAAAATTAAAGTTTATCAACGTAATTATAGTTTATGGGACACGCTTATTTTGTTTTACCTTTTGCATTTTCTTCTTCTAGAAGAACTTGTGAAAAAGTTTATCAACATATGATCGACATAAGTATGTATATATTTTATTCATATTTATAAATAAGTTGTTTCTGAAACCAAAGAGGAAATAAAATTAAACTATTTTCGCATAAGTTGTTTTCGTAATTAAGTTAAAGCGATCATAAATAGTTTATAATTAAGCTGAAAATATTTTGTGTATATATCATAAGTTACTTTTAAAAGTGTTTCTGTTAAATAAATTATAAACAAACTCTTTTAAAAGCAATGATAGTATGTATTATTTTTATGATGATACCATGTGAGTGCAGGAAAGATGATAACACCGGAAAAATCATCGGCGGCATTCTTATCCGTGGTGGGGCACCTTGACACACGAATTGGTTTAGATAAGAGCATAAAGGAGAATGATGCAAAATACAAAGGTTTAATCTCAATGATGGCTTCAAAATTATCATATGAGAATGAACAATTCGTTAGTGACGCAGTCCGAAATCATTGGGATGTAAGCACTCTTTATATGCAATATATAGAATCTATACGATGTTGTTTTTTTTAAACCCTAAAAAAAAATTAGAAATCACAAATTTTATAAATTTCAGGTACCATTTAATAAGTTTCTCTTCTTAATACACTAAAGTTTGTGATTGTCAACAAATAGTAGAAAAGGTATCCGAAAAGATCATTATAATTTTTTACGTATAGATATAGAATTCGACTCTTCTAGAAGAATAAGCTTTAGAAAATAAAGTGTACTCAAAATTATTAATTAAAAAAATTATCCGTTAAAACTTGTTATATAATTAAATTTTTATAAAATAAAATTTAAGATTAATTATAATATTAATAGTTGATTTTTAATTAATTATAATAATTATTATTATTTTTTTTTAAAATGTAATTATCTAACTTTAGAGGAGCTAGATACATTAATATATGCATTGTTTTCGTCCGTTGGACTTGTTAGATGGAAGAAGTGATAATAGTTTAATTAATGTAAATGCTAAATAGCATTTTTTTTCTTTATTGTTTTGGTGATTTTGATGATGACTTGGGTTTACCTTTTTCTTGTTGTAATTTGCTTGCAGATGGAGTTCTTGGGGCAACACAGCTTCTGGAACGGTACGTAAATAAGAAGCATCCTTTGTAAGTTTTTCTTACAAGATACGAAATATAAATTTACGGATGAATTGGTAAAACATCTATTCTACAAATATATATTTTTTGCCAAGCTGGTTTCTTGATAAGAAAATTAAACTAGAAATATATATTAAAGTGCTTAGCATCAATCATGTTGGAGGAACAGGAAACACATTTATTGCATAAAATATCGGCATTTTGATCCTCTATTATATATTTAGTTATCATATTCTCTTGATTCTATATATAGTTTAGTTATCATAAATATATTAAGGTTACAAATTAGCAGAAATCAGTGTTTTCAAAATTTTCCGTTTTTTACTTTTTTACCTTTTTATTTTAATTTTAACAAAAATTAAGATAAATAATAACATATTTAAGAATTATACATACATATAAATTATTATCAATTTTATATCTTTTATAATATTTAATTTAGTAATTTTTATTAATTTATAGTTTTTATGCCTTTTGTTTAATTTTACATTAGATTATTCCTTAAAATATATAATATAAAAAAAATATTAATTTAATTACATATTTAACCACGGTTTAACTGCTACCGAATCAATAAATACTTTTCACCGGTTTAATTATCGATGTGGTTGCTGTAAAAAAAAAAAAAAAAAACATTACATCACTTTTATTATTATTATTATTATATATCACTTAAATAACAAAATCTTATGTAAAAAATATTTAAAAATTTATAATTTTTGATTATCATTTACATTATACTATTAATTGCTTAGTTTTAATTTTTATGACTCATAATTTTAAATAGATTACCATAACATAGAACTTAAAGTATAACTTTATTGATTTGGTAGCGGTTAAACCCTAGTCAAAAGCCATTAAACAATACTTAGCTTGTAAAGCTTCAACAACGTTTTTTCTTTTTCTTCTTTTTTTTTTTTCCCTCAAGTTAAATCCAGGCTTACTCGACTTGACTTAGACTTTTTCAACACCCCTAATTAAAACATTTTTTTAATTGGTACATAGGTAATCAAGTCACATTTTGCTTCCGACCTAAACTTTGATTTTTATGGTATGTTTCCAAATTCTCTTAACTGTCATGTAGAATTTTAGAGTTGCTTGAGTACTAACACATTTGTCACGTGTTTTTTTTTATTATAAGCTTTTGAATTCATTTTTCTTGTGTTTTTGAGTTGTTGCACTCCTATACCTATAATAAATAGGTGTTGTAAGTCATTTTTAAAAATAAAAAAAAGTTACACTTGAAATTTTTTTAAAAAGTTGTAATTAAAGCCGTCTTTTTAAAAAATCTTTTTTATAATTATAATTATAGTAAAACAAAAAATAACTTCTACTCTACATAAAATTAATCTTGAAAAATAATTCGCACTTTTCTTATAAACTCATAAAGTCTCTTTTCTTTGAACATCCTTAAATATTTTTAAACACCCTGCACAGAAGAGAAGAGGATTGACCCTTTCTTTGGCTAGGATTTTGTTAATGAATTCATTTTTCTTGTGGCTTTAAGTTGTTTGCACCCCTATACCTCCCCTATACCTATAATAAATAGGTGTTGTAAGTCATTACCTTGGAGTGATCGAATTACAAATTTCTCTTACAAAGTTGTAAGTCATTTCTTTTATAAAAAAAAAAGGTTACACTTGAAATTTTTTAAAAAAATTTGTAATTAAAACCGTCTTTTTAAAAATATTTTATAATTATAATTATAATAAAACAAAAAATAACTTCTACTCTACGCAAAATTAATCTTGAAAATTAATTCACACTTTTTTTTTATAAACTCTTAAAATCACTTTTCTTTGAACATCCTTAAATATTTTTTAAACGCCCTGCAGAGCAGACAAGAGGATTGACCCTTTCTTTGGCTAGGATTTTGTTAAAAAAAACATTGTGATTTCCAAATCATAAATATGAACTATGATCATCAAGAGGTTAGTAGAAAAGAGCTACTCACTACAAAAAATGTTACATATAGTGACATATAAAAAGTACATTATAAATATAATATATGTAAATATAAATTTATTTGACATGTGCTTATATATAATTTTAATATTAATTTTAAATAAGATTCAACAATATATTATATATGACTATAATTTATAGATGCATTATTTAATAATATACTAATTTATATTATATTTATATGTAAATAAAAATAATTTTTAATAACAAATAATATTGTGTTATAATAAAATGTGTGCCACTCTATAACAATTTCTTATAATAATTTTAATTAATTGCCCTGATCGATACTTTGGGAGGAATTCCATTTGCTAATAAAATTTAGTAAAAGACAGAAAAAGAGAGAAATTGGAAAGATCTCTTAGTCAATTTTGTGATAATTTGTTGAAAATTGTTTTTTTTTCTTCTTCTATTTTTTCATTGCCAAACTAAAAATGCTGATACAGCCTTCTTTTCTGAATTAAAATCACACCGGTTACCGTTTGTATATGAAGATATATCGATGAATATTAATTTATTCAAATGTTTAGTGGTTTTTTTTTTCTTTTTGGTTGTTGTTCTTAATTAAGCCAATTCTAGCTTCTTTTTTTTTTTTTATGCAAGCCAATTCTAGCTTATACATAAGAGACCCACAACATATTAATTCAAAAACTTCTCTTTCAAATTATGAATTGTAATATGTATTAAACAAAAGAATAATTGTACAATTTGTTAGAATAGTGGATTAAGCCTAACTCAACCCTACAAAACCGGCTTGTAAGGTAAGGGTTGCTTTCCACTTATATATTATTCAATTGCCTAATCTCTAGTCGATGTGGGACTTGAGTTTTTCCCAATACACCCCCTCACGTCCAGCACTATTGGGCTTGGTACGTGGATAAATGGTGGGTGGCCCTTTTTAATGATCTAGGATTGGCGGGACTTGGGTTTTTCCCAATACACCCCCTCATGCCTATGAGGCATGCATCAATGGTGGGTGGCCCATTTTTAAAGTGGATCTAAATGGCTCTGATACCATGTTAGAATAGTGGATTAAGCCTAACTCAACCCTACAAAACCGGCTTGTAAGGTAAGGGTTGCTTTCCACTTATATATTATTCAATTGCCTAATCTCTAGTCGATGTGGGACTTGAGTTTTTCCCAATACAATTGGTTGCACATAGCCCTAGCCTAGACATGTCTGACTGTTTTTCTTTTATTTAATACCGATATACATGTGACATGTCCACACTATATTGATTAAGCTGTAAAACGAAGAAAATTAGTCCCTAAATGTATAATGAGTAAATACATTAATCTCTTCTTTCTTTCTTTTTTTTTTTAAGTATCTTAAGGGATAATTTAAACATGTTTTTAAGAATCAAAATAAAAATTAGTTAAGTTTATAAAATTAGAGGAATCAACTGGAATTTTTACAAAATTGTTTAAAATTTTCTTAATTTTAGAAGGACATTTTTTTTATGTTCAAGAATTTTTGAGAATCATGGTATTTAAAAATGACTAGAATTAGTTTGATTGATCATAAATAGTTTTAAAAATATTTAAATATGTTTATTAGAAATCAAATTCTTTTATGTTTAATTTTAATAGAAATTTCTTATAAACTTTAACTTAACCTTAATAAATGAATTAATAAAGATAAATGTAATATTTTTATAATAATAAAACTTATTTTTCAACTCTGAAAAATTAGATTCTCATCACTTTTATAACAACAATTCTGTGAAAACATAAGAAAAGAATTAGAATTGTTTCTTGAAAATGTTATTATTTTAAATAATAAATCAATTAATCATGGAAAATCAAAGGTGTATGTTTGGTAGAATAAAAAAAATATTCCATGTCGAAGAATTATAATGATTAATAGAAATAACTAAAATTTGTTTCATAAGTATTCTTGAAACGTTTTATACATGTTTATAAGATACACATATTTTATGTGATACTTAACACTTACAATATTTTAACTATTTAAACGAGTTAATAAAATTATGAAATAATGCTATATTTTTATTACATTAAAACTTTTTATTCAACTTAAGAAAGTTAAATTATCACATTTTATTAAAAACAATTTCATCATAAGCAGGTAAAAACATGATAAACTAAGGTATCTCAACTTCTAATTCTTAAGAAACTAAAAATATATCCACCAAATATATGTTATATTTTCTATTTAAGATTATTGGCAAATTAATAAGTGTGGTCACATAATATATTATAAGAGAGAGCGAAACATTTAATGATGATTTGTTAAAATGTTGTGGACTTTATGATGCATTTTATTATTATAAAATTAAATGAAAAATTTTTAATTAATTTTTATTATTATAAAATTATTTGTTTAAGTTTGATATAAATATATAATAATTTTACGTTACAATCATCATAATAGCTGGACTGATTGCAACTCCAACCACAATTTAAAACCTTAATGTTTATATTTTTGCTTTAAAGGGAATTGACCCATTTTTGATCCAATACAAATGATGGCATGCAGATTACCAAGAGCTCTGGTCCACACGAGCAATCATAGTGCAAGATACCAAGTCAGAACCCAACTTGATCGTGGTTGCATTCAGGGGCACAGAGCCATTCGATGCAGATCAATGGAGAACAGATGTGGATATCTCATGGTACGAGTTGCCCAATGTGGGTAGAATACATGGTGGTTTCATGAAAGCATTAGGTCTACAGAAAAACAGTGGATGGCCCAAAGAGATAGATCAAAGCAGTTCCCAGCATCGTTATGCCTACTATTCAATAAGAGAGAAGCTTAGAGCCATGTTGGAGGCAAAAGAGGATGCAAAATTTATATTGGCAGGGCACAGCTTAGGAGGAGCATTGGCCATTTTGTTTGCTGCAGTGCTCACACTGCATGAGGAGGAATGGTTGTTGGACAAGTTGGAAGGGGTTTACACATTTGGACAGCCACGTGTTGGGGACAATCAGTTTGGGGAGTTCATGAAGGATAAGCTTAGAAAGTATGATGTGAGGTATATGAGGTATGTTTATTGCAACGACGTGGTGCCTAGGGTTCCTTATGATGACAAAACCCTCTTCTTTAAGCACTTTGGCCCTTGCCTCTACTTCAACAGCTTCTACCATGGCCAGGTATATATCAAATGTTAATTTATAAATACTCACTTTGGTCTTGAATTTGGAAGATGTTGTTGTCATATTAGTTCTGATACTAAATATTTGTCAAATAGGTTCATTAAAGTAAAAATCAACAATCATATTAGTTCAAAATTTTAATTAAAAAAATGTGTATAGCTAAAGTAATAATATTGATATATATGATAATATCAAGAACTAATATGATAATATCTTCTAAACTTGGTTACTAAAGTGGACATTTACTCAAATGTTGATAGTGAATGATTTTTTATTTTGTGTTTGGTTAAATAGGTGAACTTTTTTTTTGTGTGTCTAATGCAATTCAGGTTCTAGAGGAGGAGCCCAACAAGAATTATTTCTCTTTGTTTTGGGTCATACCCAAGATCCTAAACGCAGTTTGGGAGGTTATTAGAGGATTTCTTATCCCATTTGTAGAAGGTAAAGAGTATATACAAAATTGGTTAATGACGATTTTCAGGCTCTTTGGAATGATAATTCCAGGACTACCGGCTCATTTTCCAACGGATTATATCAATGTTACCAGATTGGGATCCTTACATGGATTTATGGAGCATCAAAATTCACAAGATTCCAAGGCTGACTAATGTCAACGCTTGTGACCAACTAGTTAATAATAATTTTGTACAATATCAATTCTTTTGATGTTTTCTCCTTTCCTTTATGATACTGGAATGTTCATTGAACAATTACTTTAAAAATGTTCTTTGTTAGTAAAGTAGCCAAAAACATACTTGAAGGGGTTAAATTTTCTTTTTTGTGTGATTTTCGATAGTTTTTCCATAAATAGCAAGTTAAAAGAGTGATTAAGGCTAGCATGAACCACATTAGTAAGAGGTTTATGATATACCATTTTATTTTTCCATTAGATTAATGTCATTCATACAATCATATGATCATGCGCCCTCTTTACTAGATTTTTTTTCTTTTAGTTTCACCCTATTATTATTTTTATTGTTTGGAACTAATAATGTGCATAAAAAAATTATATGAAACTATTCGTCTCTTTCCTCTTCCACAAACCCATGTGTGGTTGAGGGAGTAGATGGAGATGGGGGAGAAAAAAGAGATGACAACAAAGCAAGGTGGGAGTTGGCGAAGAGGAGATGTGAGAACCATTTACATTTTGCATAGAACAATTGGAACATGCATTGTGAGTCACGACTTCAATGGTTCCAAACATCTTTGATCTAAATGATAAACACCGAGAGTTTTTTTCTTTTTTTTTTAGAAGAATATCAGGAAATAGAAAAGTGAGGCGATAGTGCTTAATTAGGTGTCAAATAGTGCTAGTATAAACAATGATTTTTTTTTTTTTTGAAAGGCAAAGAAAATTATATATATATATATATATATATATATATATATATATATATATATATGTGTGTGTGTGTGTGATGTTGGTACCAAAGGCCCTTATACAAGATTTGGTGTGCTTAATGGCCACGCACCCTTATACATTACATACCAGGAAACACCACTCCTATTTATCATCAGCCAACTAGCCTTGTTATGCAAAGTCTCCTACCCCGAGTATGCATAGGCCAATATTCATTTGCCACTGAGTGAATGAATAAGAAAATGATTTATCAAGAGATGCTAACCACGACCAAGAGAACATTATTACCTGTTGCCCAAGCTTTTGTTCATCGAACTCACCTTGCTGAAATACGCATTGGTTTCTCATATTCCATGTACACCAGCACATCGCAACCCACAGTACCCACCATCTTTCCGTTTGGACTTTAGAAGATATTATAGAGGGGGGAGCCGAGAAATTAGAGAATGCACTGTGACATAAAGGTGTCGGGCTCCCCATCAGCTGTATCCACTTTTTCCACACTTTATCCACATAAGTACAGGTGAAGAAGACATGTTGGATTGTTTCTGGTTCCTCATTACAGAAAGGGCAGAATCGTTGGTCTATGTGTACTGCAACATTCTTGTTCATTAGTTGGTCCTTTGTTGGTAACGCATTTAGGAACAACCTCCATGTAAATATTTGAACTTTTGGTGGGACTTTGATCCTCCACACAACAGATGTAAACCCTATTTGTTGGGATCCTGTTGTCCTTGCTAGTAGTTCCTTATATGCTGATCTCACAATGAATATACCAGCTCCATCGAGTTCCCATTCCCACTGGTCTGTCCTGTCCTCCCTCATTGGTGCAGCCTCTAGAATTCCCCTTAGCTCCTCCACATGCTCTAATTCCCAAGCAAACCATGGCCTACGCCAGTCTAATCTCCACTGCCATCTCCCTGAGCTCCAATACCCCATATTATAAACCAAATTGTGTTGCTGAGTTGAAACCGAGAAAATTCTACTAAACCTCATTACCAACGGCTCATCAGTTACCCACGAGTCAAACCAAAACCTTATTCTTTTGCCATCCCCTATTTTCCAAGTAACTGCATCCATAAACCAATTGTTGTTATTCTCCCCTCTGGATGCCAACATTATATCCCGCCACCATAATGACATTTTGTTCGTCAATGAGCCTTCCTCAATGGCTGCCCTGACACCATATTTGGAAACCAAAACTCTTCCCCATAAGGAATTCGGTTCATGGAATAATTTCCACCTCCATTTTGCAAGTAGTGCATCATTAAACAAGTCAAGTCTTTTAATGCCCAACCCTCCCTCCTCCTTAGGCATGGTAATTTTGTTCCAAGAAACCCACGCCATTTTTGCTTCATCTTGCTTGGCCCCCCACAAGAAATTCCTTTGCAATTTGGTGATTTGTTTTACCACCAATCTCAGCATCCGGTAAAATGACATGAAGTATAATGGTAAAGATGTAAGAACAGAATTAATCAGGCATACTCTTCCCGCAATGGATAGAGTTCTAGCTCTCCAAGTAGAAAGCTTCTTAGAAAACTTCCTAATAATAGGTTGCCAAGTAGTACATCTTCTAGGATTTGCCCCTATTGGAATACCCAAATACTGAAATGGGATATTTGACAGCTTGCAGTGTAGCTGTTCAGCATATGATATCAATGTCTCCCTATCAACACCAATCCCACCAAGACTGCTCTTTGCAAAGTTCACTTTCAATCCACTAGATAATTCGAAACACCGAAGAATGACTTTCAAAGTTTTAACATTCTCAAGATTATCCTCAGCAATGAATATAGTGTCATCAACATATTGTAGAATATCCACTGGTACCTTACATGAGCCCACTGAGACGCCTGAGAATAGCTTCTTCTTTATTGCCTCTCTAACTAGCCCTGTCAACCCTTCTGCTATTAGGACAAACAATAACGGTGCAAGGGGATCTCCTTGTCTAATCCCTTTTTGGACATTGAACTCCTTGGTTGGGCTTCCGTTCACTAATACCGACATGGATGACGAGCGCAAGCATTCCTTGATCCAACTAATCCAACGGTCGTCAAATCCAAGTCTTTGAAGCATGTACAATAAGAATGACAATGACACTGAATCGTACGCCTTTTCAAAATCAACTTTGAAAAAAATGCAAGCCTTCCTCATCCGTCTCACCTCGTCAAGAGTTTCATTTAAAATGACAGCACTTTGTAGCAACCCCCTACCCTCCACAAATGTCATCTGTCTCTCATCCACCAACAAAGGTAGTACGATCTTCAATCTCCTAGCAAGAGTTTTGGCCAATATTTTGTACATACACCCCACTAGAGATATTGGTCGATAGTCGTTCAACTGCATTGGATTGTCAACTTTCGGAATTAATGATATGAATGAGGAGTTTGTGCCTTTTGGGAGCTTTGCATTTTCATAAAATTGTTGTACAAAGGACACAATATCATTTTTAAGTAAATCCCAAAATTCTTTGATGAACTTGAAATTTATCCCGTCTGGCCCTGGGCATTTATCACTATTACATTCCCATACTGCAGCCCTTATTTCAACCTCATCAAATCTCCTAGACAAATTCAACCTCTGCTGTTGGTTTAGTTGCTGAAAACATACACCATCAAGCACTGGCCTCTTACTATGCTATTCTGAAAACCTTTCCTGGAAGAATGACTTAATATGCTCTTTTACATTAATCGGTTCTTCTATCCAAGTGTTATTTATAAGTAGCCCATTCAATGAACTCTTCTTGCGGTTCGCATTTACAACTAAGTGAAAGAATTTTGAATTTAAGTCTCCTAGTTGAATCCAGCGAACCCGTGATTTTTGAGCCAATTGTGACTCCTCTCTAATAGCAATTTCCCAAAATGATTGTTGAAGTTGCATCTTTCGGTCCCTCTCATCCTCTGATAACTCTCTGCACTCCTCAATTCTATCAAGCTTATTCAACTCATCCATCACCCCTTGTGCGGTACTTCCCATCCCAGCTAATGTCTCATTAACCCAAGCCTTGATTTTGTGCTTCAAGAGTTTAATTTTTTCTTTAAGCCTGAATGCCGCCCAGCCAAGCACCACCAGATCAGACCACTCTTTGGTCACCATTTTCTTGATCTCCTCTCTCTGTAGCCATGAATTAAATATTCTGAATGGTTTTGGGCCCCAATCAGCCCCGTCATTTCTCATCAATATCGGGCAATGATCAGAAATACCTTGGTTTAGCACCAATTGACTAGCGCATGGCCATCTCATAGACCATTCCTTAGAGACCAATACACGATCTATTCTACTTTTTACTGCACCATTAGGCCTATACCATGTGAATTTTCTTCCTGCTAGTGGTACATCCTCCATCTCCATGAGCTGTATGAAACCATTAAACATTGCAATATCTGTAACGGCATACATCCCAGACGCAAGGCCCACCCTTTCCTCCAGTGATCTAATGCTGTTAAAATCCCCCACCATGCACCATAATGAATTTGAACTATTTTCCCTACAAGACATGAGTTCATCCCAAAGGGTTTTTCTTAACCTCCCCTCAGAGGGTGCATATACATTTACCATTACCACAACATCGCCAGATTCTTTCACTATACCAATCAAGCCCAAGTATCCCAAGCCTGAGAACTGAGAGGTTACGTTTATCTTATTTGGATCCCAGATACAAAGCAACCCACCTGCAGTGTTTATTGATGGTGACCATGCACATTCGCAATCCCCACTACCCCATAGCTTCTTCACCAGTGTTTCAGGAATGTTCTCCTTCTTCGTCTCCTGTATACATAATAAATCGATCCCATGTTTCGCAACCATCCTCCTTATGACCCCGTGTTTCACCTCCCTACCGAGGCCCCTCACATTGAAGGAGATAATTTTCATAAATCATGAAGGATTTCCCCTCTGTGTGTTTGGTGTTGTAATACCAACTTCTGCTTCAAATCTCCACTTTCAAGTCTCCTGAATTGTTCAACTATGCTCCCTTCATCACCTTTGAAGGTAACCCCCAACTGTTTCCCCCTCTCCCACTGTTTCGACGCCTCAGATATCTCGTAGTTGACCCAGAAAATTCGATTACAGTTGAGGACGTTCGAATTAGAAATTGAGTTGCTCAATGAATGTAAATTGTGACTCACCTGACGTTGAATTGTTTGGTGCCTGAACGATCGAGCGGGATGTACTATGCGTGTAGGTTCCCTTGGAGATGCATCTCTCGCGCTGCCTTTGTTTTCATCGTCTAATATCTGAACGCCACCAATCCCATCTGCATAATAGTTACCTTCAGCCATGATGGGTAACCCCGGATTAAGGTCTGGTGCACCATCCACGTCCACACGATGATTGGTCATTGCTTCGCTACTACCTCTGCTGCCTGGACATGTTACAACCGTGAGCATATGCGCTTTCGACGTTGTGGCCTTGCTGTCCGTCATGCTCAATTGTCGCGCATTTCTCTCTCTCGATGCCTCAATAAGGGTCTCCATCGTAAGTCCCTTCTTCTCGACATTAACGACTTCCACTTGGGACGAGAAGGAGAGGCTCTTTTCTCTCTGATTGGGCCTTTCACATCTCAGACTCCCCGAGGGACTATTCACTGGGCTATCCCGGATTTGGCCCAAATAATCTTTGAATCCACTAGGTTGTGGATCGTGGAGATATGAATGGCCATCATGGTAATTTCTTTTCATAACCATGTTGATGTGACTACACTTGCTTCCCTGCAGACCTATGTTTATGTCTGTCACTGAGTTTGAGCGCCCCACGCCAAATGAATCATTTAGACATCCCCTATTCTCTAGCCCCTTTCGTCCTTCCTCGTCAAAAGTGCTGCCACATCCCTTATGTGGTAACTTTTCTCTTACGTACCTGACCATGTTGTTTCCTACACTGGTTACGTCTTTCCCTTTCAAATTACATTTGACCGTTGACAATCCGTTCAGCTGGGAATTTGAACTCACCGGCGGTGACTCCTCCTCCAATGCATTCGTTTGGGCCACGCCCACCTCCTTTAACATATCCATCTCTTCGTTATTAACCGATGACATTGAATTTGTATCCCCACCACCTATGCTGCCGTTGGATTGCACAGTCTCGTAGTTCCCTCCCCACAAATAACATTTACAGTCTGGGTGAACTCCAGTTGTTTCTTCGAATATCCTAATTTGAGCCCTTACACCATTGATTTGAGCTCGGTAATAATGTTGGATTGGGAGTTGAGCAGGTGTTTTAACCAGTAATCTCGCATTCTCCACATTCTTAAAACTACTAGTGTCGGGGTCCACTTTAACCAACTCACCCACAGAGCATACCACCTGAGAGAAACCTCGTTCCCCCCATATATTAAGAGGCACCCCTAGGCATCTAACCCACGCAAGTCGGAATCCAGGCATTATATCTGGCTCCCATTTTCTTACATCGTAGAACAACGACCAAAACTCACCATTCTCCCCGTTCTCTGCATCTTGAATATCTAATTCTTCCAATCTGGTTATCAGTACCATGTCATCTTCAAAATAACGCAACTATAGAGACTCATTGTTATGGAGAATCTCTAGTCCCTCTAATCTGTCAAAATCTTCTATGTTCTGCAGTCTACCCACCCAGCTTTTGTGCAGCCATTCATTTTCTTGCTCTGGGACAGATATTACTCTTGCATTCCATTCCTCTTGACTATCACTGGCACCCCTGTTCGCCTTCACTCTCCACTTTGAGTGTATTTTGTTTTTTGTTGTTTCACGTGCATCCTTTTTCTTGACGGCATCCACATAAGAATATTGTTGGGTTTTGTTTTTTGCCGACTGATAATGTTCTGCATTCCCTCTCTTCCCCGTCTTTGCATCACCCCTCGAAAATCTTGAAATATTGACGTTCAATTTCACATTTCCAATCCTCACGTTATCCAGTTGTTTTTGTAACGCAATGCAGTCCTGCACATCTAGAAACCGAACAAAACCATACAAGTAGCCTTTTGCATTCCTCCTCCCAGCAATGAACACTTCCCACACCCTACCCCATCTTTGAAACACCTTCCATAAATCCCTTTCCTTGTATGATGGTGGAAACTTCTCGAAGAAGAAGGATGTTACACGCCCGTGCATGATGAGTCAGCTACTTAACTAGAGTTAATAGAGGCAGTCTTTTTGAGGGTTAATTAACCATTCTATGGTTAATATAGAACTATATATACCCATATATAATAGAATTTGCATTGTAATTTCACATAGCAGATTGATAATGGAATAATATAATTTCATATTTCTTTTCTCGTATTTTTACTGATATGGTATCAAGAGCTTAGCTGTTGTGCTAGGATGACAAGTTTGAGCCAGACAATTCACACTGATCCATCATTAAATCCCTTGAGCCCATACTATCTTCACCCAAATGAGAGCCCCACAACAGTGATCGTAAATCCCCCATTGACGGGAGATAATTATCATGCCTAGGTGAGGGTTAAGAAACGAGTTTTGATCTCGAAAAATAAGTATCATTTTGTGGATGGAACAATCAATCCCTTTGCAACACAAATCTAGTTTTAAAGCCTGGGAACAATGCAACAATACGATCCATTCTTAGATCTTGAATTCCCTTTCTCCATTGATTGCATAGCGTGTAGTGTATATTGAGAATGCCATCAACGTGTGGAATGATATTAAAGAGAGATTTGCACAAGGAGATCATATTAGAGTGGCAGAATTGTAGTAGGAGATTTAAGTATTCAGGCAAGATAATCTTACTGTAATTGAGTATTTTACTGAATTACGTGGTTTATGGGAAGAATTGGAAAACTATCGACCTCTACCCCGATGTACTTCTCCAATTGTTTATTCATGTCTTACGATGAGAAATGCCAAACAGTTCAAATAGGAAGATCAAGTGATACAATTCTTGATGGGGTTTGTAATGAATTAGTTCTCCTTTTGAGAGAATAAGATGAAGAGAAAGAAACTTTTCAAAGATATTATTGAAAGAAAGCTTATTATAAAGAAAAAAAATGAAGTTATATATATATATATAGGCATATGTAACAAAACTATATTATACTAAAATATCCAATCTTAATATATAAGATGACAATTCAATTAACTATTTCCTAAAAGTTATATAGGTCTTATCTCTAACATCTCCTTGTAAGATAACTATTCCAAGAGAGTGGACATTTTAATTTGATCCTAAGAATCAGAAACTAATTACTAGAAGGAGCTTTAGTTAAGGGATCTGCAATATGAAACTGACTTGACACAGGTTTGACATTTATTTCTTCTCTGATAACTTTCTCGCGAACAAACCACAAATCTAACTCAAAATGTTTTGTTTTGGAATGCATAATTAGGTTAGTAGTAAACATGATAGCTCCCAAAGTGTCACACCAAATGAGAGGAGGAACTCTTACTTTTATTCTGAGTTCTGTGAGAAGAGATTTGAGCCACTGAGTTTCAGCTACCAGAGCTGCAAGGCTTCTGTATTCTACCTTTGTGTTGCTCCTTAACACTACTTATTGTTTCTTGGCCATACAAGATATCATGTTGCTTCCAAGAAATAAACAGTACCTAGAGGTGGACCTCATATCATCTTGATCAAAGGCCCAATCATTGTCATAATACCCCACTATATGCATATTGTTTGACTTTTCAAAAAGCAAACCATGATTACGTGTCCCACTTATTTATCGTAAGACCCTTTAGACTATCTTCCAGTAACTTTGTAATGGTTTGTGCATATATTAACATAGTTTGTTGATTATGAAGGTAAGATTAGGGCTAGTAATAGTGAGGTATTGAAGAACGCCAATAGTAGAACGATACAAACTTGGATCTTCAGTTGCTTTTGTTCCCTCAAATTGAAACTTGCATCCAGGAACAAGAGGAGTCTCCACAGGTTTTTGTATCCTGCATTTTAAGTTTACACAACAAGTTAGAAGCATATTTGAATTGATTTAAGAGTAACTTACCATCATTTAGATGTTTGGCTTCTATTCCAATAAAATGGTGCAATTCTCCAAATCCTTTAGGAGAAAATGTTTATTTAATTTAGAGATAATATGTTGCACAAAGTATTGTTTCCTGTTATAAGGATGTCATCAACGTACACAAGCATATATGTGATAGTATTAACAATAAAATGTATAAATAGTGAATTATCACATTTAGCTGAAACAAATCCAAAGGATACAAGTGTAGAGGCTAGTTTGCCAAACCAAGCTCTTGGAGCTTATTTTAATCCATAGATTGCCTTCTTTAACCTACACACCAAATTGGGATTTGTTGTTGTGAAACCCTTCTGGAGGTTTCATGTAGACCACTTCCTTTAGATTTCCATTTAAAAAGGCATTATTAACATCCACTTGTCTAACATACCATACTCTAAATAGTGAAATAGACAAGATGACCCTGATAGTCATATGTTTAACTACAGAGCTAAAAGTTTCTTGATAATCTAGACCTTGTTGCTAGGTAAATCCTCTTGCCACTAGCCTGACCTTATATTTAGAGATGCTGGGTGTTTTTGTTTTTCAGTTACATTGAACGTAACCCAAAAGCAACACATCACTTGCTTTAGCTTTTTTGCATCAGAAAGTGAAAAAAGTATGTTTAACTAGTTTTGAACGGATTTCCAAACACACACGCTATCATCAGGATTGTGTTTGAGCTGGAAAATCCACTTCGATCCCATAGGTTTTCTATGCGAAGGTAAATGTAGACCCCTAAAATTGTCCGGGTCGGAAATAAAGCTTGAAGACTCTCGAAGACTGAAGGAAGATCAGCCAGAAGGACTCCTGGAAGGCCCTAGGAGGGTTCTCTGTAGGTCTAGAGGTCTTAGAATAGCCCAAAATAAGGAAGTGGAGGGAATGAAGCCCAATACGGCCGTACTGAACTTAATACGGCCGTATTGAAGCTTCAATACGGCCGCAGTGAACTCAATACGGCGTATTGAAGTTTCTGAAACTTCAATACGGCCGTACTAAAATCAATACGGCCGTATTGAAGCTTCAATACAGCCGCAGTGAACTCAATACGGGCGCATTGAAATTTCTGAATTTCAATACGGCCGTATTGAACTCAATACGACCGTATTGAAGTTCAAAAATTTCAATACGGCCGTATTGCTTCTGTAGGCCGTATTGCGCCTATTCCCTATAAATATGACGTCAATTGGACGTCATTCCACACTTTTTCAGATAGTTTCAACCCTCTCCTTGAGTATTCTGGGGTTTTTGAGCAGTGTTCTGCCCTAGAAATCACTCGGAGAGTTGATCCGACAAAGTTCTTGAGCCCCGAGCCATTTTGCTTGAGGATCGAACCTAGTCGAAGGGAAATCCTCCGGATTTCCATAGTTAAAAGTTTTTAGGAAGGAGCGAGCGAGCTTGTAGAGCGAGGGAACGCCAAAAAGCTTCCCAGTTTTACTCAATATATAAAAGCACGCTTCAAGAGGTTTCTTCTTAAATCCTTCTTTTTACTGCTTTCTGTGTGCATATTTAAACTGTCATCATGTAGATAGTTAATTTATAATTGCTTAGAATAAATAGGGGTAATTTAGTAATTTTACACTGTTATTTTAGAAATAATCTGTCATAGGGAACCCGAAAGGGGCGCTGTGGGGTGCTAACACCTTCCCCACGCGTAACCGACTCCCTTACCCAACTCTGGTTGTAATGGCCAAAGTTGATTTATAAAATCAATTGCCTTATCCCTTTTTCCAATGTTTTGAGTAAAACATTGGTGGCGACTCCACGAACCCTTCCTTTTTATGAAAACTGCTAATCCATGGAGGGTCCCGCTTGGGATTAACATGGATTGGTGAGACATTTAATAAAATTGCTCGTTTGACAAGGTCTCAGTTTGAGAATAAGTCATTCTAGCAATCCATATTTTTAAACAAATAAAAGGGTCCAACCATCCTTCGCGAATGCCGAAAGCCCGTTTCGGGCCGGTGGCGACAGTAAAGAAACAAGATCCCATGTTTGATTTTTAATTAAAGCTTTGAGTTCTTCGTGCATAGCTTGAATCCATTTAGGAGATTGTAGAGCTTCTCTAACTATACTAGGTTCCATTTCAGCTACCATGACTTTTGGTTTAAAAATACCAGCCTTGCCTCTTGTGACCATAAGATGATTATTAATGACAATAGGTATAGCTCCAGAGCTAGGACCTGTATCAGAATCAATCTCAACAATGAAAGTATTTGTATTCTCAGTTAAAATAGTTCCTACATTGTTAGGAAGCATAGTCGCAAGAGTAATGGTCATAGGACTTGTAGGTTGAGGAGTATCCTCAATTTGAGGCATATTACAATTAGGAACAATAGGTATAATAAGAGGATGTATATTATCGGAAGTAGGAGGACAACTTAAATCTTCTTTTCTTTTAGGCTAAAACACTAATTTGGTCCCTTATATTAATTGTTTGTTTCAATTTAGTCGTATTTTAATTTTTGGTTTCAATTTGGTCCCAAACTAATTAATTGGTTTCAATTTAGTCCTAAATTAATTAATTGGTTTCAATGTGGGACTTTCGTCTAAATTATTTAAATGGAGTTAACTTTTAGCCACGTGGATGCCACGTAGATGCATACGTGGATGCCACATGGATGCCAATTTTTTTTAAAACAGCTGGACCCAGAACGGCCCGTTCTGAAACCGGAACGGGCCGTTCTGGTTGCACTTTTGGTGTTTTAGTTTTGCATCCGGAACGGTCCGTTCCAGATGCAAAATTAACACACCAAAAGTGCATCAGAACGGGACGTTCTGAAACCAGAACGGCCGTTCTGGTTTCAGAACGGCCCGTTCTGGATTCAGAACGGGCCGTTCCAAAACTGAGAATAGTGCCTTCATTGTATTTTTGATAATTATGCAATTTTGATCCCTAAGATTTTAATTGAGTAATTTCAGTCTTTAAAAGATTATAGTTGTGTAATTTTAGTCTCACCATTTTTAATTGAATAATTTTAATCTCTCAAATATCATGATTGTGCAATTTTAGTCTTTCTTATTAAAAATATAATAATTTTAAAATTTTAATATATATATATATATAATGTTTTAAAACTATATAATTGTTTGCTTATTTAAATTAACATATATTATAATTTTTTGTAATGTATCAAATGATATATATTTATTATTACTAAATAAATAAAATTTATATATTATTAATATTTTAATATTATTAATAATTAATATCAATAATATTTTTCCTATATTTATAAATAAACTAATAATTTGATAAATATATATTAATATATATTAATATATTTTTACAAAAATATAAATATATAAGATCAGATATATATTTCTAATTAATATACTTATATTTTTGTAAAAGTATATTAGTTTATCAATAAATATATTAATAATATTATTGATATAATATCAAAAATTATAATATATGTTAATTTGAATAGATAAATAATTGTTTAATTTTAAAACATTATATATATATATGTTGGATATCAGCACATATCAATCAGAATCTGTTGGAAATCAGCATATATCAATCAGAATATTCAATTCTGATTTGTAAAGATTTAATGTTAATAAGATCAATTTTATTTCCCCTCCTTTAATTATTTAGATACAGCATTTATAGGGAGAATTATTTCCCAGATTTTTAGGGATAGATTAGTGTGCAGATTT
Organism: Cajanus cajan; assembly: GCF_000230855.2. Lineage (NCBI taxonomy): Eukaryota > Viridiplantae > Streptophyta > Magnoliopsida > Fabales > Fabaceae > Cajanus > Cajanus cajan. Next base: position 14,757,306 of record NC_138525.1, read on the forward strand.
ATTCCCTTGTATTCTATTTATACCACTTTTGTATTTTTCCCAAATCAGAGAAATATACATTATATTTTTCCGCAATATATATATATATATATATATATATATATTAAAATTATTAATTTTTAATGGGAGAAACTAAAATCGTATTGTTATGATATTCTTTATTAATTTTATTAAAAAATATAATAATTTTGAAAAATATTTTTTTATGGTAAAAATTTTAAAATTACTTATTTTTATTAAAATATTTATTTTATTAGATATAACAACATAATTTAAATATAATTAATAATATATATTTTGTAAAATTATTAATATTTTATATTTTAAAAAAAAAAAGTTAAAACCGGAACGTCCCGTTCTGAAACCGGAACGGGCCGTTCTAGTTTCACTTTTTGTGTGTTAATTTTGAATTTGGAACGGGGCGTTCTGAATGCAAAATTAATACACCAAAAATGAAACCAGAACGGCCCGTTCCGGTTTCAGAACGGGTCGTTCTGGGTCCAAGTATTTTAAAAAAATTTGTCATCCACGTGGCATCCACGTGGGCAAAAGTTAACTCCGTTTAAATAATTTGGACGGAAGTCTCAAATTGAAACCAATTAATTTTTGAGGGACCAAATTGAAACAAAAAATAAAAGTGGGACTAAATTGAAACAAACAATTATTATAAGGGACCAAATTAGTGTTTTAGCCTTTCTTTTACTAAGCATAGGAAAATCAAATTCATCCAATATAACTTGCTTAACAATATGAATTTTGTCTCTTGAATCAAGAAATTTATATAACCCTTATGATTACAACTATAACCTAGAAAGATGCATGGTTTAGACCGGTAATCCATTTATAACCCTTGATCGTTGCTTCTGCATGTTGCATCCAAGTGAGAAAAATTATCATCCGTTAATTTGGATGAAATTGCATTTGTGAAGATATGGGGATGAAACGGAATTTCAGTGGAAACCATGAGAAAGATCTAGGATTGTGGTGTAACTAATACCATGTAATGAATTAATTCTCTTTTTGAGAGAACAAGATAAAGAGAGAGAAACTTTTTAAAAATATTATTGAAAGAAAACTTATTACAAAGAGAAAGAGTCTAAGCTATATATATATATATATATATATAGATAGATGGACTTACTTAACAAAACAATATTATACTAAAGTATCCTATCTTAATATATATAAGATGACAACTCAACTAGCTTTCCTAAAACCTATATCAATCTTATCTCTAACAAGGTTGAATGAACAATTTCAAGGAATTAGATCACAAATTTTACTCATAGAATCACTGCCTTCTTTGAATCGAACCTTTACAATGGTCATTCAACAAGAAAGGCAGGTTCTATATGGAATAGTTGATGAGTCAAAATCTTTAACCAATGTAATGGAAACTAAAAAGGGAAATGGATATGGTCAAGGAAGAGGCTTTGGCTATAAGCAAAAAGGAAGAGGATATAAAAATAGTGATAAGGTTTGTACTTATTGCAGTAAGTTAGGACACACGATCGCATCCTGCTATAGAAAGCATGGTTATCCACCAAGCTTTGGTCGAGGAAGCTCTTATACAAATCAGTTAGAAAGTGAAGAGACTAAAGATTCAACAAAAAAAATTTCACAAGTCAAGGAAGAAAATGATGCAAGTTGGATGGCTTTCACTACAGATCAATTTATTGGGTTGTTGGCCTTGCTACAACAGAACACATTGAAGGGATCCAATAAAGGTTGTGCGGTAAAGAAAATTCATAAACATTTGTAGTGCATCAAGTAATCCACATTCAGTTTCATTCAAGACAAAGATTAATGGTTCAGCTTGGATATTAGACCCTAGAGCCATTGATCATATACATTGTTTTAATCAATGGTTCATAACATGATAAAATAGATCCAATTTCAATGAAATTACCAAATGGAAATTCAGTAGTAGCACATTTTGTAGGAACAATCAAGCTATTAGAAAGTTTGTCAATTGTTAATGTCTTATTCCTGCCTCAATTCACTTTTAATCTAATTTATATATCCAAGTTGTGTTTAGCTCTCAATTGCACATTAACTTTTGGACCCAACTACTGTATTATTCAAGAGAAGGAACATTTGAAGAAGATTGGTTCGACTGACCAAGTTGATGGATTATATTACTTGGAAGTGGATCATACTACAAGGAGTCATATCAATAGATCTTTGTTTGTTCTTAGTTTGAATGCTACTATATTGTCTCCTACCATTCTTTAGCATTTAAGGCTAGGACATCTATCTAGAGATAGAATGATTTTATTAAATATAAGATACTTTTACATTCCTTTATCCAATCACACAACATGTGATGTGTGTTATATGGCGAGACAAAGGAAACTATCTTTTGATATCAGTTTGAGTAATGTCATGCATGTTTTTTTATCTTATTCATTTTAATATATGGGGAACATCATATTCTACTAGCATGAAACATTGGCATGTCGATTTTGCAATTACTTTAGTAGTCATGTACTAAGGTTACAAAGCGGTGTATGTTAGTTGAAATTGTTGAATTATCCATCAATAACCGGCGCGGTGCAAAATATCAGCATTTTCAAAATTTTACAATTGTTATTTTTAATTTAATCTAAAATATTTTAAAATAAATAATAACATATTACACATACGTATAAATTAATTTTCTAATTATTAATTTATTCATTTATATTCATTTTAATTTTTATATCTAAATTTACTATAAGTTTATATTATTTTACTGCTTAAAATTTATAATATCCGAAATTAATTTAATTAGTGTAAAGCAATGAAATAGATATTGATGTTAATTTGTTCAAACGTTTTAATGTTTTTTTTTATTTTGCTTTTTTTCTTATGCAAACTAGCTTATACTCATGATACCCACAACGTATTCAAAACTTTTTTCTAATTAAAAATAATATATATATATATATATATATATATATAAATCTTATATGAATATTTTTTTTTATCTATGAATATGATTTACGTAATGTTTTAAAATTAATAATTAATGATTAATTTGTATTTATAGAGTATGACTTTTGTTAACTAAACATTATTTTAGCATTGATAAGAATCGAACCTGTAAATACTAAATTAACTTAGATCAAGTATATATATATATATATAATATATATATATATATATATATATATATATATATATGAGAATTTAAATTCAATTTTTAGAATTTGGATAAATAAAAGAATAATTGTATAATTGATCGCGTATAGCCCTAGCTTCTAACTTTCTTATTTTATTTACCAATATACATGTGACACGATTAGTATATTGATTAAGAACCCATAAAATTAATCCTTAAATGTATAATTTATTAAGAAAATTAGTTCAAAATTAAAAGAAAATGTGACTTAAGAGATAATTTTAACATATGTTAAAGAACTAAAATAAAAGTAATTAGTCAAGTTTAGAGGCTAAGATGAAATTTCAAAAACTTATTCAAAATTTAAAAGATTAATTTGACAATGTATTGGAATTTTTCCGATCAATCACGAGTTTGGTCTTCGAGTTATTTATACTCGTCAAGTCAGAATTTTTTCGATATGTATCTCCGTTGAAAAATCAAGTTTTAACTTAGATTATTTTTCTCATTTTGAAATGATATCGGAATTTGGACAATATGTATCTTCGTTGAAAAATCAAGTTTTAACTTAGATTATTTTTCTCATTTTGCATGAGATCGGAATTTGGGTGATACGTACTTCATTCAAAAACTTCTTTTTAACTTAGGTTATTTTTCTCATTTTGCATGAGATTGGAATTTGGGCGATATGTACTCCGTTCAAAAACTTCTTTTTATTTTTCTCATTTTGCATGAGATTGGAATGTGGGCGATACGTACTCCGTTCAAAAACTTCTTTTTAACTTAGATTATTTTTCTCATTTTCCATGAGAGAAAAATTTGGACGAGACGTATATTTGTTCCAAAAACATGTTTAACTTGGTCATTTTCCTTTGCCATGACGTCGAAATTTGGACGAGGTACAAATTTACTAAAAACATTACAAATTAAATAACCAAATCATTCAAGTCAACAAGTAGCATTCATATTAAAGCTAAAAGTAGTGCATAGTTCGTACAGAAATAAAGAGCCTACGATGAATAACAAGCGATTCCAATCGTCTTCTAGGGGATCCACAAGTTCACCATCCAAAATTTCTTTGAAATAGCCAAGGCCTCCAAGGTCAAGATCAGCATGAAGAAATCTTACTTGAGTTGTGGCAGCATCAAAACCCTCTACAAATTTCTTCATGACTTCTATTTTGGTAGCCTGAAGGTTAGCTTGCAATTTCTCGATTTCAGCCTTCATCAAAGACAAGTCACTCTCAAAAACGTGGGTGGCATCGGCATTCTTGTCTCGAGCCAGACGAGTCACCTCGAGCTCTTTCTCCATCGCCGCTTTCTCCATAAACCAAGCCCTTTTCTCCTCCTCAAAGGCATGGCGACCTTCAAGCAGCTTGTCCCGTTCAGCGGTCACTCACTTCAAATCAGCCTTGCCTTTGTTCAAATTTTCCTCAAGGGTATTAATTTTCTTCCCTTGAATTTTAATCTCCCTTACCAGTCCACGAATCTTGTCCTCACTGACAAGTGAGAGGGAAGATAGACGATTAGTCAACGACTCAACCCCTTTTGCGATGGTGAAAGCACTCAATTTTTCCAAATCGTCCTTGTTGTCGTCGAGCAAGTCAGTTTGGTGGATATGGGCCGAGTGGTTAAACATCTCGTCCCAAAAAGAAATAGCCTTGCCCCGGTCGGTCCCATGATCAACAGGATCCCAGTTCTCGCCGATGCACATACTCAGCGTGTTCTCAGCAGACTGAACCTCATCATCTTTTTCGGTCTCCCCAACCTCGGTTTTTGTTTCCAAGTTCACGAGTGTTATAGGTCTCTCGGATTCACGACGACGCTTATAAGAGCTTTCACCGAGTGCATCCTTTTGGAATAGGGCATCACCATCTTTAGCTTTCTCGACTATCAGACTTTCGGCTCCAGCAGCTTTGAAGGCTTCCTGTTGCTTCCACAACTTCCTCAACTCTCGGTTGCTCATGCTCGCCATTTTTTCTACAATAATACCAAAACAACATTAATTTTCAACTCAGAGTAACACCGACATCATCATTAAAACAATGCCAATATTATCAAAGTAAGACCAAATACCTATATAAACTTTTAGTTCATTGGGCCTGTTTTCTAAGTCTAGAAGTTTGGCAGTGTTGAAAGTGGTATTGAGGTCCTCAAGTTTTTTAACATCTTCTCGGTCATTCTCTGACATAGTCTCGGCACCTAGCCCTCCGAAAGATACTGGTTTTTCACTCCAATATAAAGGGTATCCCTCAAGTAAGTTTTCATTTCCCGGCGTACAACGAATCCAAAAGTAAGATTTTTTGAAATCTTTATATGACGATTAGAATAGGGACAACACTCCCCGACCTACAACTCCACTGACCGACACCCAACTACTACGCTTGGTCACACGACTTTCAAAAAAATAAAAAAAACTTATTCGCAATCGGCACTATCCCGAGCCCTAGGCATAAGATCTTAAACCTGCGAACAAATGTCCAACTATTTGGGTGCAATTGGGTGGGGGCTACATTTAGCGCCTGAAGCACTCCCTTCTCACACTCGGTAAGGGGCCATCTTACTTTTATTTTGGAAATAAGGGTTGTATAACAAAAAGTAAAGCGCTCAACAGAGGTTGCACTAATGCACACAGGCTCTTTATCTACACACAGTTCGCAAACAATTATATTATCACCCTCACAACATACTACGTGATCCCTACAAAAACTATCCATGGCTCCCCAAGAGTTTATCGAAGATTCGCATTTTAATACATCATCCTTAACCCATTTATACAACTCTCCATAACTTACGGTGGCGATTGATTAAATAATCCTAACTTAACTTACAACTCAAGGGTTTGCAAGCAAAAACTACCAAAGGGATAGAGTAGATATGCGTACCTAAGGGCTCTCACACCAACTTCACCCACTCAAAACACAGTCATAGAGCCACCGTAGACTACGAGGAAGAAGAGGGTCACCGGAGAAGAAGACGCGTGGAAGGGAAGGTAAAAATGAATAGTGTAATGTTGCAAAACAACCTATATTTATAGAGACGAAGGGTCGCGCGTGAAGAATGAGACTCAAGAGTCACAACGTGCGTGAGACGTTGCAGCTTCTGGCCCTAGGGGTCCCACATTTTCAAATTTATCAATAGGCTATGCCACGTGGCAATATCATTATTCACAATCCTGCAACAGCAGCTTTGCAATAAATGCATGTCCTTTCTTTCATAATATGAATAGACGTCTCTCAACGGGTTCATAGGAACCATAACCTAGATGAATGGCACGTGTACTATCTCAGTTTAAATCCGAGACGATCCATAGGAAAATGACCGAGACCTTTGTTACACGTCAGAGGGATCCTGCACTGTGTGATCACTTAAGCCCTTTCGCCTTATAGGCTGGAAGGCAAGTGTACCGTCTAGGTTTAGTTCCGAGACGATCCATAGGAAAATGACTGATACCTTTGTTACCCCACCACATGAATACACTCGGTCAGAATCCGATCTGACCTCGCCACGTGGGTGAACTCGGTCAGAATTCGATCTGACCCCGCCACGTGGGTGAACTCGGTCAGAATCTGACCTGACCCTGCCACGTGGGTGAGCTCAGCTAGAATCCGACCTGACCCCGCCGTGTGGGTGAATTCGGTTAGAATCCGACCTAACCCCGCCACGTGGGTGAACTCGGCCAGAATTCGACCTGGCCCCGCCCCGTGGGTGAACTCGGCCAGAGCCCAATCTGACTCCTCTACATGGGTGAACTCGGTTAGAATCCGATCTAACCTTCCCACGTAGATACTGATCTGATATCAATGATAAAATCATATCTTTAATGACCAAATATCTCCAAATAAAACTGTCATAAAAATCTCCGCGTTCACGGGGCCCATGAGGCCTATGGACAAGATAGTATAAGACCTAAAATCCTAGAGCTAGAAAGGCAGATTACACATTACTCACTCGAATGCTTTGGCTTGGGAAGGTTGACCTAGGAAAAGAACCCTAGACGCCCCCTTGGCCAGAATATATATATATATATATATATATATATATATATATATATATATATATATATACTACTTCATAATGATTATGCCTTAATTTACTTTTTATTTTACCCGTTCCCTCTATATTGCTTGGTTAGAAACTGGTTTTTTTTTTTTGGTGTACAATAACACCTTGTGCACGTTACTTAATCCCTCATGACTAGACCTACCATAATGATTCAACGTGTTTATCTTTTGCTTTAATGGGATTGATACATTTTTGACAATCCAAATGATGGAATACAGATTACCAAGAGCTCTGGTCCACACAAGCAATCATAGTGCAAGATACCAAGTCCGAACCCAACTTGATCGTGGTTGCATTCAGGGGCACAGAGCCATTCGATGCAGATCAATGGAGAACAAATGCGGATATCTCATGGTACGAGTTGCCCGATGTAGGGATGGCAAATAAACCCGTACCCGTGGGTAATACCCGAACCCGTCCCGACTTTGACGGGGAATACCCGCTTTGACCGGGTACGGGTACGGGTACGGGTAAAACCCGATAAATTAAATCGGGTACGGGTACGGGTATAACTTACCCGCCCCGTCCTCGTCCCCGGTTAAATACCCGTCCCCGGTTTAATTACTTTAAAAAAATTAAAATTTTAAAAATAATGCCTCTAGTCTAATTAAGTGTCTCACTCTAGCGCAACACGATTACAGCAACACGAGAACACTCCAGCCTCCACGAGTTAGGGTTTCAAATCCTGCAACTCACACCGCGACCCAGTCTCGAAGCCTCCTCAGGTAATCCTTCACAAGTAATGCCATTTACAAGAACAATATAGGTAGCCTTAGTAAGTGTATGCATTGGGTCTAGCACCAAACCCCTCCATGTAATGGAAAATTTTTATTGCTTCATGAACCTTCCCATTACGACTTAGGCCCCCTACTACTGAAGTGAAAGTAATTAAATTAGGCTTCAGACCTTTACTGCAGGCCTCTTCCAAGAGTTCTAGAGCAAGTTCAGTTTTTCCCACCTTTAAAAGCCCATCAATAATTATATTGTAGGTAATTATATCAGGTTCAAGAACTTTTCTGCACATCTCTTCAAAGAGTTCTAGAGCACGCTCTATTTTTACGGGTACGGGTACGGGTATACCCAATACCCAACGGGGACGGGGATGGGACAAAAATTACATACCCGACGAGTATGAGGACGGGGACGGGGACAGGGACGGGTATGAATTTCAGTCGCGGGGACGGGGACGGGTATCATGAAACCCGTACCCGCCCCGCCCCGTTGCCATGCCTAGATGTGGGTAGAATACATGGTGGTTTCATGAAAGCATTAGGTCTACAAAAAAAAGTGGATGGCCCAAAGAGATAGATCAAAGCAGTTCCCAGCATCGTTATGCCTACTATTCAATAAGAGAGAAGCTTAGAGCCATGTTGGAGGCAAAAGAGGATGCAAAATTTATATTGACAGGGCACAGCTTAGGAGGAGCATTGGCCATTTTGTTTGCTGCGGTGCTCATACTGCGTGAGGAGGAATGGTTGTTGGACAAGTTGGAAGGGGTTTACACATTTGGGCAGCCGCGTGTTTGGGACAAACAGTTTGGGGAGTTCACGATGAACAAGTTGAAAAAGTATGGTGAGGTATATGAGATATGTTTACTGCAATGACTTGGTGCCTAGGATCCCTTACGATCACACAACCCTCTTTAAGCACTTCGCTCCTTGCCTCTACTTCAACAGCTTATACTGTCGGCAGGTATGAAATGTGAATAGTATATGATTGTGTTTCGTTTTGCTCTATAATATATAGTAGAGTGAGTATATTCTGACTGTATACTTTTTTTTTATGTATTGCAATCCAGGTTCTAGAGGAGGAGCCGAACAAGAATTATTTCTCCTTGTTCTGGGTCATACCCAATATTCTACATGCAGTTTGGGAGGTTATTAGAGGATTTCTTATCCCATTGGTAGAAGGTAAAGAGTATATGCAGAATTGGTTCATGATAATTTACAGGCTCTTTGGAATCATAATTCCGGGAGTACCAGCTCATTGTACAACGGATTACATCAATGTTACCAGATTGGGATCCTTACACGGATTTCTGGAGAATCAAAAGTCACGAGATTCCAAGGTTGATTAATGTCAACGCTTGCGTACAATAACAATTATTTTGCTTCTTCCCTTTTCCTTTCTGACATTGGAATGTTCACTGAACAAATAATTTAAAGATGTGCTTTTCTAGTTGTGGTGTATTCAGATTTAGATGGAATTCCAAAATTTCCTGAGACTAGTAACTAATGACAATAAATAGACTGACATAGTAAGCATATTCACACAATTGTATCAGTGAGACAAAATTAGCGAGAAAGGAATCACGAAAAAAACATAAATCCGACAACGAGCAAGAAAGAACTGATCCAAGCGTGATTTTCTGAAGGAAAAACTAAATTATAGATTTGAGGTTAATTTAACGTTCTACTATAGATAGATAACAGATTACATTTGAACAACAAACTGTCAAGGAGAGGAAAAAAAATACAAAAAAAAAGCTTATTTCTAAAGTTTGGCCTACATACATACATATATTATTTATCACTGAATCCAAACTCCCAAGGGTGAGGGCACAAAGGGCTTTAGATTTAATCGGATACCTTTAGAAGGTGCTGCTATTTCACGCATTGCAAAACCGCGATGACACCAATTTAGTGTCAACATAAGCTGCTCTCTCTTTTATCCACCTTTCGCTCATTTACATGGAGCACATTTAAATCATTCTGAATTCTGAAACCTGGTAAGGCAAGTAACAACCTTGTATCAAAATACATGAGACTGAACAAGGATATAATCAGGCATATGTCCATGGTAAGTAGATAAGGGAATAAATAAACCTGAGCCTATCAAACTCTAGTCTCCAGGGAACGACGGGGCTTGAATATAAAAGAAATGGAACAAAAGCAGGCATGTTTTAAAATCTGTCGATGGTGGAAAATCATTCGAGCATAACTTGCATACTAAACTTTTTTCACTTGTCAAAAAACTCATAAATTTCATAAAAACTACATTTTTCACATTCAAAATTATGCAGACAATTTGGTAACGAAAGGTAAAAGTGTGTTGCTTTAAAAAGCTTTTGAAACCAAAATAATACTCCCTTCATTCAATTTCTTTTATATTATAGCAACAAAAAAAAAGTTATTCCATTTTGATAGTCATTTTGTAATATCAATAAAGCATTAAATACATGTTTCCTATCATATCCTTAACAATTCATTATGGAGTGAGAAAATATAAAAGAAATATAAATGGGATAATATAATTAATATAAAGATAAAAGGTATATTACAAATTTGTATAATAACTTTTATGAAATCTAAAATGTTACCAATTGTTTTTCTTAATACCTGTTCAAACACCTGAATCGTCAAATAAAATAAATTGAAGTACCAAATTAAACTAAGACTCGTAAAACAGTTCATTATTGAACTACTAAAAGGTTTACAGAAAAAATTACCCAGCTTCACATGAATGGAAAAGAATGTCGGAGAAGCCTAAAAGGCGTGACAAGTGAAACAACCACTTAAAGAACCCATCTGACTGGCTCGACGAAATAATATAGCCTTGTGAGGAGTTCCGGCAACTTGATGAGGTTGGTTTGCTACAACTGAACTTCTCATTTCTTGAGCTTTTTTCTGAGCCAATCTCAGCTTGTTCATAATCTTATCCATAGATGATGCTCGTTTCTTTTCCAACTTCATCTGAAATAACAAAAATAATGAGATCATGATCTATTTGTTTATGTCCTTTCACTCTAGTTCTTATCCCTTTTCTTCTTTATTTTAGTAATAATTTTTGGACTCAAATAGAAAAGATTCTTTAATGCATGCATGCTTTGAAATGAATTAACAAAAATACAATCCATATATTGCTTGATTTGTATATAACAAAGAAAAGGAGACTTTCTTTCTGACACAACATACGTAAAGAATCTTTCCTTTAGACATCCTAATTCTATCAAACAACCGACACAATGAATAGAGTCTATACTTCACAATAACATAGTCAATAACTTGTTCAGCATTTACAGATAAGGGATGTCTGGTCACTTATCTGAACAAACTACTTTACTATAACCTAATGGCAGTAAGAGCAAGTCATTAGGCAGAAATACAGCTAGCAGAGGATAACCAAAATTAAACTAAAGAAAAAAGGGAAATAATTAAACATCATGAATTAAGAAAAATAAGGAAGTTTCTTTTTAATAGAAATACTTACCATGAAGGAGCAATAACACCTTGATGGTTACTTAAACCAATATATCATGATACATAAAATCACTTCATGTGGTTATTTTTCATTTATATAATTAATAAGTATTTGTAAGAGGAATTTCTTGTTAAGAGTCTGCTAAGAAAGAAAACACTAGGAATTAACCTCTAGTTTCCGTATTGCTGCCTCAGCCTTTGCCTTTTGCAAGTTCTCCCATGCAGTAATTTTGGCTTCCTCCCTTTTAGCCCTGGCAAGAAAAAAATGTTGGGAATTAAGAAACAATGTAAAGTTTACGCAACTATTTCTTAGACAATAAATTATGAGGTTTTCTCAGGGATAAAATGGTCATGAAATACTTCACATTTTATATTTTCTAGTGCGAATTGGATAAGGATGGTAAATTTTTGTTATATTTGGAAGGTAATAAAGAGAGATTATTGGCAACCGCACAAGTATCATTTTAATTAAATATTTCCAAGGTCAATAAGGTAGCAAAAGGTTGACTGTAAAGGGAAAATCTCAATGTTATTCTTAATAGCAAATTATTTACAGTTTAAAGTTGTCCAAAATCATTTTCTTTATTTACAAAGTAAATTGAACAAAATTAATACGATACTAAAGTACACATACTCTGATACAGTCTTTGACCTTTCAGAAATGTCCCAAGATGAAGATCGACTGCTTGTTTCTTTAATTTTCCAGCTGTTAACATTTTCTGAGGCTCTGCCAGAGAATAGGGCCCTATGTTTCTTAGACCACCTTGTCATGGTTACACGTTCATCTACCGGCACATCCCTGATATCCATTTTAGAGAAAGGCAAACTCTTGAACTCTGTAATCGAAAGGGCAGGTGGAGTGGAGGCAGAGAAAGAAGGCCTCAAATTGGGAGAGGAACATGAGCTACCCTCTGGGCTCATCTGGGTTGCCATGTCCCTCCTTGAAACGGCAGGAGATACATTGGTGCCAGCATCTTTGAGACCATCAAACTTTTCCCCTGTAAGTTAGAACCAACATAAAAAATGACACATCATAAGCACAGAAGTATAGTTTCATATTTTCATAAGACCATCATCTCATCATTAAGCATAAAATTGTCGACTATCAACGCGCATCATTAGTATTGCCAACACAAACAATTTGTTCAATCCATACCACCTCTCAACAGCAGTCAATACAGAATCTCACAGCAAGTGCCAGGAGTTCACAAAACATAGAGAATTAACTGAAAGTCAGGAAATTAAAATTGGTTTAGTCCTATTGAATCACCATTGAAACATGTGATCTCCCAGTATCGAACAGGCATACATAGACTACATATTTCTACAGCACAACTTGATTGCCAAATCAAGTCAACAAAATCATAATTCACCAAAACCCAGAGCAAGATAAGGTTCAAACAAGGTTAAAAAAACAGTCCAAGGACACAATTTCGGTCACAACATCACGATTTTTGGACTCGTCGCAGCTGCTATTACAACCGCATCGGCCACAGTTGCCCACGATTTCCTGCAATGTCAAGAATCACAAAAAAAAAAAAAAAAGACCACGACCGTAATTTAAAACCTTAGATATAACATAATATGATAGAATATACTTCAACAACCTTGGGCAGGCAATGATGACTGGCTCTGCATCTGAGAGCATCCGTGGACGCTAACCGAGCGAGCCATACAAGGATCAGTTTTGGTGGGGGGCACCCCACAACTGCCACCGGTGCTGGCCGTTACCCCATCAGCAGCAGCTGAGACACCAACAGCAGCAGAAAATGGAGAAGCCACCATAAAGCTCCCTGAATTCCCACCTTCAAACAAAGGCACCGCAGGGGAATAAAAGGAATAATACCCAGCAGCAGCAGCAGCACCAGGGGGGCCAAGCGGCCCACTCTTTGACTTGGGCCTCCTCTGTGGCGCCGGAAGCGAGGCCCTGCCGGTGCCGTCACCGGAAACGGGACTGAGAATCCACCTCTCAGCGTCCTCCCATTTGGATGGCAACGTCCGGCCGTTGTTCAAAGGCAACAGAGCCGCACCAACCTGCTTGCGCGCAGCACTTGAATGCAAGGGAACTCGCTCCGAACTCCAACCCTTTTGCATAGCGACACCAGCTTGAAGATAATTAGGCGTTCCAGGACTCGGAAAATTACCAGAGCCAGACCTTCGAGAAGAAAGCGTGCTCTTCTTCATTGCTCCCAATCCCAAACGAGGCGAAGAAACATTGCCATTGCCAATAGCATTGTTCAGATCTAACGAAGCAGGCCTTCTCCGATCGTGCTTCTTGAATAACGCCTCAGATCTTGATCTCCGGTCCTGACATTCTTTAAGCAACTCAAAATAATTAAATAAATAAAATAAAATAAACCGAAATGGTTGAATTGAAAAGCTGAAATTGAAATCCTAGTACCTTTGAGTGCCAGAGAGAAAGAGTTTCTGGCGGAATCAAATTCCGAGAGTTGATTTCCGTCCTCAGTGTCACCACCGTCACTGTCTTCTTCTTCTTCTTCTTCCTTTTGAACTTCGATACGGAAAGTACAACAACCAGCAGAGTTAGTGACTCACTTTCTTTTTTTCCTCTCTTTTGATTTTTAAACAAAACAAATTAACAACGCGCAAGTGCATGTTAAATTGATAATGCAATAACAATAATAATAATAATTACAATAATAATGATAATAATAATAATAATAATAATGATAATAATAATAATGATAATAACGTTACACACGCACACCTTTCGCTTTCGCTTTCTCTCTTTTTCCGTGGAAACGATTTTGTTCCTGCTTCCTGTGCACTGCATCTGCATCTGCATGTTGTCGTTTACGCGGATCCGGATCCGGATCCGGATCTGTACCGCTCCAGTTTCCGCAATGAGCGAAATCCGCGTCGTGCTCCTGCGACGCCAAATGCTGCAAGGGAACAGCGAGAAACTCAACTCAAACTCGGTTTTCGGAATTTCAACTATCGTTACAGAATGAAGAAGCCTAGTTTCCAGTTGCGTTTCTTTACCAGCGAGATTTCGGAGGCTAGAGAGTCGTGGTCGTGCGCGTCGGAGGCGAAGGAGCAGCGGTCGACGCTGGCGGAGGCGGAGGAGAAGAGGCTCAAGTTGGACTCGAGAGTGAAGATGACGGAGTCAGGGCTGGTGTCGCCGCCGCGCCGCGACCCTGCGCGCCTCCACGGCCTTCGTTCCTGAAACCCTAGCTCTCGCATTCTCATCGAGCATCGAATCGCACTAGCATTTCGCAGAGAGAAACACTCACACTCACTCACACTCACACTCACGCAGTAAATATGGCGGGTATTGTGTTACTGTTTGTTTTATTTTGCAGCATTATTATTATTATTATTATTATTATTATTTATTACTGATAAAGAACGAAACGAAATGAACGATTTGTCGTTGAGTTTAGTTTCAACACGTCATTGTCGTTTGACTCAGAGATAGCAAGTAATTATGCTGTGAAAATGTGAGAACCATTTTCGAAGGACAATGACTTGCTGCAACAGAATAGGCTCGGTTTCTGCATGAGTGAGTGTGTCATTATCTATGAGTTGGACTTGGATTCAGACTCGTACACTACACTACACAAAGTCACTAGTATTATTTTTGTGAACAAGACCTTTAGTATAAGTTAAGCTTTGTTTTCCAACTTTTATTCTTTTTATGCTAATGTAATCATTCTGGTTTACTTGACCGTCGAATTTGACTGGTTCTCAAGTTACTATAAGGCCCATTTATCTTTGTTTGAGTGAGGGTGTTATTGTCTTTTTCTTTTCACAGTTAAAAGGACCCATAGTGTGATAATGATGATTATGCCTAGGTGCGGTTTACGGTTATGGCTATTGGGCCCTACATGATTGGGTTAAAGTAGGTTTACTTTTTGGGTTATCGCGTTACTCAACAATTTTTTAATGTAAAGTTTAGCATGAGGGACCAAATTATTTCTAGAGTTATTATTTAAATTAGTTATTCGGTGCCTCATTATATATAATTAATTAGCTTTAACAAATTTTTAACTAAATTACTTGGCTACGAGCTTTATTTTGAATTGGGTTAGCTAAATAAGAGGTGTTAAAAACTCTATTCTCGAATTGAACTAAATTATTGTCTTTGTTATTGTTAATTGTTGTAGATGAAAAACCTAATGCTTTTCATATATAATAATTTGAACAAAATATTATTTATTGGTTATTTATCTGTAAATTCCCTCGGCCAAAATTTGATTTAAAGAAGCATGGTCTTCCATACTTCTTTGTTCAGATTATAATATGAGGGAGGCTATACTATATAATTCATAATAAAAGAACAAGAATTTATGTCAGCATGCATTTATATTTATCCTTTATATTCCCGAGTCTTGGCTCGTGTGTGTTTTGAATTCTATATAAATGAATCAGTTCTTGTGGGTGGGGTTGTTTAAAAACCTTATATTTTAACTAACAAAATAAAATCGACACAATTGGTATTTTAACTAACCTGATATTTTGTTTAAAAAAATGAAATTCACTTCGATGATACCTGCATCTCAAAAGAATTATTTGTAAAAAAAATAAAATTCACTTCAATAATGCCTACATCTAAAAGAAATTATTTTTTTCATTATCAACTAGGAGAAAATAATAACTTTCCTGACTATCAACTTGGAAATATAATATTCTCATATTTATAATGAGTTTTAAAAATATTTTTGGGTATTATTTATTTGAGAGAAAAAAATAGTACTATCATGATTTACTTTGTTTTCATTCTCGTGATGGGAGGTTGAAAAGTATATTTTCATGAAAAGATAGCAAGTTGTTTTCTAATTAGATTATTATTTTCATTTCAATTCAATTATTTTAAATCTTAAACTAGAAAAATGTTTTTCAGTCCTTATATTTTAAGTCGAACACGGTAAATGTTCTTATATTTTCATTTTGATGAATTTTATCTTCAAAACTTAAAAATCATGTTGATTCAATCCTAGACAAGCCAGTTATTTAAGGGTTGGAAACTTAGGCCCGATATTTTTTTAAAAAATTAAATAAAAACAAAGGAAAAAATGAGCCAAATAACTCATTTAACAAATCTAATCAAAAGTATAAAACTAAAATCACATATTTTATTTAACATATATCATATAAATGTTAAAATCTAACCAAATATTTTTAAATATTCTAAAAATAATACCCTTTTATTATAATATTCCTCAAAATGTAATTCCTAAATAACGCAATGCCTTGCCTTTAAACAAACGCCCCTATGATTGTCATTTTGGCATCAACACACAAGCCGAAAGTTGTTGCTTCTTCCTTTTAAAATGAAGTTTCAAACAATTAAGTTTCGTAATAGCTATTTTGAAAAGGAAAAAAAAAATAGCCTAGGTCTTATTCAAATTTTATTTTAAAAACAGATGTTCAGATAAAATAGTTTTGAAATCATTTTAATGCATTTTCAAAACAATTTTAAACCTTGTGTCAAAACTAAAACAAAAAAGAAAAAAAAAAGTTTTCGTTTTGAGTTGTAAAATCCATCTAACATTGGGTATGTTAGGACCACACTTTTTATTGTCTATACCTATGTTAGGTTAAAAAAGGGTCTAAAACTTCTCAAAAGTTAATGTTAAAAAAATAAATGATTTTGTAAGTTCATAAAAAGATCAAATGCGAAAAATAATAGTACAAATTGTAGGTAAAGATGATATTATACATTATATATGTAAGATACTCTTTCAAATTGAACATATTGTGTCTCAAATAAATAGTTTAAATATTTTAACATTCTTATCATCTGTTCTCCTTGATCAGATAAGAAGCGACCATTTGTTGAAATGTATTTAATACAAGCATTTATCGCACTAATAAACACATCGAAACACATCACTCCACTCTGATAGGAAGCAAAATGGAGCAAGTCGATGAGTGTAACTTTAGAACTTGCAAAGGTCATCTTCAAAAGGCACCTAATAAAGAAGCATGACCGACTCAGAGAAAAAGAAAAAGAAAACCAACAAACAATCTTATTCTTTATTCATTTTCCATAAATTACACTCGATACTTAAAAGTTCATCACGTCTTGTTTGTAAGATGAACCCTTTCTTAGTTTACTCAACTTAAACTGTATGTTTTAGCATGAAGCTTGAAGAAAATTTTATTGTTTAAAGAATATTTGTTGTTGGAGCCTGAAGTTGTTTTTTTGTTTAAAAATACTTTGATAGTTTGCTTGAAAAGACAATCAAAGAACACTTAGGTTGGACCAAAACTAACTTGTGAGAGAATACTTATATCTTTGTGAAAGATAAGTAGAACTTGATCAAGTTGATTGATAAGTATCAATTTTACTAAAGTAATATAATTTTATTGACAATTATTTGGCTAGTTTAAAAGTAAAATTTATTTTTAACTATAAAAATATTGTGAAAATAAAAAAGATGTGTAAATTGGTTAGTTATGAAGAGTTGATAATTTTTGGACTAAATAGCCTCATTTTCTTGATTTGATCAAGTACCAAAGGTCTTCAAATTTATGGAAAGCATTGAGTCAAATTAAATTCTACTCAACAAAATTAGAGAAAAATAAAGGAGAATCACCACCTAGATTTGACTCAGGAAAATTAGAAATGGTTGAGCAGAATTGATCCAAAGAGCAAAAATGCTCAGCCATATCAGAAATGGATAAGTGAATTTAATCTAGAGAGCAAGGAAATTCTACAACAAAAAAATGCTCAGCCAAATTAGAAATGACTGAGGCAATTTGGCCTAATGAGCAAAGAATTTTGGAAGCAAAAAAGGTTGAGCGAGATCAAAAAGGGCTGAACAAAATAGTTTTCTTCAACCTAAAGAATTTAGATTCCGCTTAACCAAATCAGAAATAGCAGAGTGAATTAGGTCACTTAAGCCATTCTCTATTTATGAATTGGCTGGTATAAAAGGAGAAATTAGAAGAAAAAAAAAGGAGGTTGGAAAGAGAACAAAGAACAAAGAGAAGAAAAACATCCAAGACCTCTAGGAATGAAAAATCTTGGGTTCAACTTTCTTTTCTTATGCTTTCATCGTAATGAAGATTGCTCTCACTATCATGAGTAGTTAATCTTCCTTTTTGCTGGGTTTGAATGTAAATCTATCAAACTCTTCTATAATTCTTTTGATTTATATATATGATATTTTGTTACTCAATGTTAGTGATTTGATTTTGTGCTTTATATTTTAGATGAATCAATCACCTATCTTATGATTTGAGAATTGGATTTTGATCGGCAAATAATTTATGAATCTGATTTGAATCAAATCACCTAGTGATTCTAAATGTTAGGAATATATTTAGGATTTTTAGTTGGTTAAATCTCGAGCTTAACGTAAGGACTCTAATTTGGTAATTTAGGAATTTGTTATTAAATTAGGATTCTTAGGATTTCCAAAGTTAAGGAATTTGTGACATCCTCTACCCCACATGCCATAACACATAATATAATATAAAACTAAATAATCTCAATATAGTAAATAGACTCAAAATCTATATAGGTAGAAATAATCACATTTTAACATAAACTAGACTTGGTGGAAATAACAAATTACAAGGAAAATAAAATCAACTACTCAATTTAAATAACATAAATCGAATCCTAACTAGTCCTAATTAATTCTCAATGTCACATGTCTTATCAGAGCAAAATCTAACTTTAAAGATTGAGCCTCATCACCGATATCCTCAACACCATGCTGATGATTACCAGCAAAGATCACAAGAAGACAACATAAAAGAAAAGTGAGTGAGAAATATCTCATTCTAGCTCACGGTGTAGGTATGCAAACCAACTAGTCAAACACAACAACACATACAATATAACAAACATTTACACACCATCATTATAGTATAATAAACAACAGATATGATTATAATGCATATGCAACGAACACGAACTTCATATTATCATGCATGTAACGCTAGTAAAAACGTCACATTTGTGCATTACCACTAACAATACACTAAAGTAGTTTAGGAGTACATGTTAGGTCACACCTTCTACACATTCTCATTAGAAAGGCATACTACCAGGATCTAGTCGGAATAGTTCAACCGCACAAGATACATCATATGCTCACAAGGGCAAGACTAAGACTTCCAAACCAAACTATCCCTAAGATTGGTTCCCAAGCTTTTACACATGGGGTCTCTCTTGACAGTATATTCCTAACAGTGTAATGCAAATAGACTCTTTCTCATTAGAATAGTCTAGGAGTACATGTTAGGTCACACCTTCTGCACATTCTCATTAGAAAGGCATACTATCAGGATCTAGTCGGAACAGTTCAACTGCACAAGATACATCCTATGCTCACGAGGACAAGACTAAGACTTCCAAACCAAACTATCCCGAAGATTGATTTCTAAACTTTTACATAAGGAGTCTCTCGTAACAGTATATTCTTAATAGTGTAATGCAAACAGACTCTTTGCATTACATTCACATGATTCCATAATCTTACATTTAACATTTTCCTCATATCACGTTACTCTTCATTCACATTTACATGTTCATAAATCGATTTCAATTCATATCACTTTAACATCATAATACATGATTACAACACAAGATTCAACAAAAACACAACAAGAGATTCACAAGTAAGAGATAAGCACATTTTACGTGAAAAAATATAACATTATATATATATATATATATATATATATATATATATATATATATATTACAAATTTTCAAAATCTTAATTAAGTAGATAAGGATTCACTTTTGAAAAAATATATATCTATTTCTTTGCGATATAAAGAGGAAAAATAATATACATGGACAATGTAAAAAAAATTACACTCATTTAATTACAAACTATCATATACAAATGTGTTGATTTTGATAATAACAACCATAAAAATTAAACCAAAACTAATTTTTCTTTGATTAATTATATAAAGTCTTTTACATTAACCATACATATCCAATAAATCCGTATAAAGGACTCAATAATTTACTAAAGGTATTGAGAAGATATATTTATTTCAAAAAAGAACAGGCTGATGATGATTGCTGAAAATGACAAAATGGTGATATAGAAAATAATAATGCCGGGAGTGTGAATGTAAAGGTGGGTGGGAACATAATTGGGTGCCCCCCTAAAATGTAATTTTGGCATCTTATAAGTAAGGAAGGACAAAGAAAGGGAAAAAAAAGGAAATTGTTTGTTTGAGTTGTTGTCTCCATTGAAAACAACATTTAACAGGTGCCCACCATATCTTTCGGTTCCGACAAATTTTCAACTCTTACAATTAGTTTTTTTGTTTTAAAAATAATCTGTGACTCCTAATTTTATGCAGAAAGGCTCGCGCATGTGATAACCGGCCCTGACATTTTTCTCAGCAAAAGTTAATGCAGAAACAGCTTGTCAAATTTATAATTATAATATAATCTCATTGTTTTGGGACTGAAATATTTATAACCTCTTTCGAAGGTGATTATACACTTAAGTATCCATTTGGAGATATTGAAAGGCCA
This sequence comes from Cajanus cajan, assembly GCF_000230855.2. NCBI lineage: Eukaryota > Viridiplantae > Streptophyta > Magnoliopsida > Fabales > Fabaceae > Cajanus > Cajanus cajan. The sequence goes on from NC_138525.1 coordinate 14,778,153, forward strand.
TAATTAGAAGATGGTTAGTAATAGCTTAACTCTTAAGCCAATGGTTTAATTAATTCTTGCCCTATAAAGAAATCCAGTTCATATCCAACCTTCACGACTTGGTAACGTGGACCCGATCAGTAACTCATATGCCATTCTGATTTTCCATCTAAAAGGGATCTGGGCTACAAATGCTAATGCTAATCTGGCAAATCTTCGTTATCAAACTTTGTGTTGGGTTGGGTTAAATTATGATAAAATAAAATTTAAAAACTATTGAATATATATATATATATATATATATATATATATATATATAAAAGGATTCGCAAACGCTAATTAATGTTTTAGGGGTACTGGTTAAAGAAAAAAATAAGATATTTTTATTAAAAAATATTATTAATATATTTCCATCATACACACAATATAATTTTCTATAAATTAGTAACTTTAAACTAATGTCCTCTAAGTATTAAAAGTTTTTGAAAGTAGTGTTACTCATTAAGAGTTGAGAGGTATTACTTACCTACCATAGGACTTTCATTTATTTTACCTTTGCTGCTAGTACCCACTAATCACTAAGAATAATTGCATCTATTTTGCACAAAGGCAAAACAGATAACTACTTATGGACTAAGCTAATTAGGAGGATTAAAATTGTTGACACTAAAATAAGAAAGATTCGTAATATGGAAATCGATTCTCATTTACGAATGTGTGGTAGGGTTTGACCAGTCGCAGACCATTTGCCTGCCAAACCTAAAAAGTTCAAGGTTTGTCTCCAATGAGGCTGTACATAAGATGAATATCTAGTTCCTACTTTACCCAAAAATATATTAGGTTATTTATTTATACATGAATCTGACCGATCAAGATCCAATAATGCATAAATGATAAAACCTACTTAATGGACACAAATTACACCTTCAGATGCCAATTTAGAGGTGTTCAGAAATGGGTTTATCCCGGTTACTGATCGACCCAAAGTTTTTATTGATTTGTTTATTTAATCAATTTGAACTGTGAACATAATATATCATCCTTAACATCATATATTAAATCATTGATATAGGATCAAGAGTTTGTTTTCTCCATGCACACTTTTAAATAATATTAAATAAATATTTTTTTTCATAAGTTAATATGCATAAACTAATTTCTAATTTATAGAACCTCTTTTCTATTCATTTCTCTAAAATACTTCTAAAAAAAAATAAGCATGAAAAATAAAATAATTTTTTTCAAAAATTAAAATTAACATATGCATAAGTAAGAGTGACAAAACAATCAATTTATTCATCATTCATTTATAAGTAAATTCATCCAATCCAACTATTATACAATATAATAATACTAAATTAAATTCATTCCATCATTTAATTTTATGGATAGATAATGATTCATCCACTATTTTTCAAAATCTATTGAATTACAATAAGGAATATATTAGACTGAGCTTTTAAAAGACTACTTTAATATTTTTTTTTTTTTTGAATTTTTAAAGATTATATGATAATTTAGTGACTTTTAAAAAAAATTAGATACTTTCACAAAAAAAAATTATTTGATTTCAAAAATATTTTCATAGATGAATCCAATATCCATCCGTTTAAAAAAATTTAATGAATAGATTATTCTTATAAAAAAAACAAACAAACAAATGGATTGGATTAAATTGAATTTTTAACTCATTTTCTTCAAATCTAAAAAAATTGGTATATTATTTATACTTGACCCATTATAATCTAATTTAAAAATTATCAGATTCATTAAAGCTTATCTGTAAAAACTTTTTCTTATATGCTTTTCTAGAATTAGCATATGCTTATATATAAAAATTAACTTATATATAAACTAATTTTGACTTACGAAAAAACTTATTTTAAATTTCCTTCTTATTTTACTTTCTTAGAAGTATTTTTGAATAATTGTATCTAAACAGACATGTAACTCAATTGGTTGAATAGGATACGTAAGTGTTGTAAACCTCTTTATTCAAGATTCACATAAATAAAAAAATAATAATAATAAACCCTTGAATTACAATAAAAATATCAATTTAAATATCATATATCGTACAAAATACTGTTTATCAATTCAAGAAATCCTATTATTAACATAATTATTAAAAAAAGTATAAATTTTAAAAGAATATAAGGTACCGACCAGATTAGAATGACTGTAAGTATAAATTAACTCTATCTACAGAGTATATCAAGTTTAATTTGTAAAATCTGAACTTGCCAAAATTAACTTCTGGAATAAAATAGCGGAATGATACGGATAATGAACAACCCATCTTTTTAAGCTTGTGAACCAATGGGAACTATTCGCTTCCCATGGCTGATAAATGCAGTTATACATACAACCCGTGATCCTTACCCATAATTTTTATAGCTTTAAATCTACTGTTCATATTTTAAAAAGATTAAAAATAAAAATAAAAAACATGTACACTTTTTTTTTTTACTACAACAGTATGCACAGCTTTTAACAATTTTTACTATTGTAACACGCCGGAGATTAATTAAGCTAAATGTCTCGGCAAAGTATAATTCAAAATCACCTCAGGTAGTGCTTTTCTTTGTGTCAATTATTTGTCCTCGCAGGAGATCATTATCCTTAATTTCACTTGCAACAGGAGAATGCGTTTAACTTAGCACCCTACAACTGCTGTATCACTGAAATAAGCAGTGATCGCCTTCAACTTTCCATTTAAATAAACCTTCTCCACCTAGAACCATGATAGAGGAAAGTGTTAATTTTCAAGGGAAAGATATTTAATAAGCCACCAAAGAATACAGTGATGATAAAAGAAACATAATAATAAACCCCCTAATAGATATATTATATGCTTCACATAAGACCAATTGTGAAGATATAACATCGAGAATAATAGTGTCCTGTTTCTATTTCCCCATATGTATACCACACGTGTTCTATTTTCCTCCTTGCTCATATTTTACATGTTTTAATGCTAACTCGGTTAAGAAGGGTTAACACGTAACAACCAGCCAAACCTGTGCTTATAGTTTTAAGCAATTTTATACAATAGCAGACCCAAGCAGCTAAAGTTCAAATTAATCTTCAGAGAAGTTTCTAGAGTATTGAGACAACAAAAACATGAAAACTTGATAAAGAAGAGGGGGGAATGCGGAAGGCACCGTTAATGAGATGGATCATATTGGGAATTGGAATCAGCAAAACTACATTTATCTTTCTGTTAATACCTCCTACTCTCAATACATAAAACATACGGCCTACACAGATTCTGTTAAGAGTCTCACATTAAGATTAAGTAGAATAAGAAATTCATTGTGATACTTAAATCTTGAGACTATCTCACCTAATAAACTAGTCTTTTGGATTAGACTATCCTCATGTACTTAAGTCTTAAAAATTGGTATCATTGAGAGTTGGACTACCGAAAAGGCTATCTATAAGCTGAATTAAGGTGCAAACCCCATACTAATAGGTGAGTAAAACCGTCAAATAGAAAAGGGCTACCATTGGGTCAATGTCGATAGAGTAAGATAGAGTAAAAATCGTCATGAGCATCAACTTTTAAAGGGAGTAGCAATGTTAAAAGTTCCACGTAGAATGAGAAATTCTATGTGGTACTTAAGCCTTGAGACTCTTACCTAATGGACTAGTTTCTTAGGTTAGACTCTTCTCATGTACTCAAGTCCTAACAGGTTACATACCTCATTCTTTTCCTACCATCGTACTCCAAACTAAAGGTCCAACCACCCTCTGGGCTCTACCAGTCTACTTGGGAAGTTGCATAGTAGTCAATCCCGGATAGCGGCGAGGAGCGGCCGACCCTAAAACTGGGATAGCGGGATGACGCGGAGCGGGATAACCGCTATTTAAATATTAATTTATATATATTAAATAATTAATAATATATATATATAAGCTAAAAAAACAAAAAAATAACTCTAAATTCATGCTGCAGAAATAGAAATAGAATTTTCTGAAATTAAAAATAAAATTTTCTGAATTAAATTTAATCAGAAATTAAAAATAAAATTTGCTGAATTAAATTTAATCAGAAATTAAAAATAAAATTTTCTGAATTAAATTTAATCAGAAATTAAAAATAAATTTTTCTGAATTAAATTTAATTAGAAATTAAAAATTAAATTTGCTGAATTAAATTTAATCAGAATTTAAAAATAAAATTTGTTGAATTAAATTTAATCAGAATTTAAAAATAAAATTTGTTCAACTAAATTAAATCAGAAATTAAAAAAAAAATCAGTTGAAATAATTTAATAAATAATTAAAAAAAGAATATGTTGCATGTTGCATAAAAGGCATCCTCGAAGGAGAATAGAAGGAGAATAGAAGACAAACGCGCGTCGGAGCTTGCGGCCACTTCGGAGCTGCGTCGAACCTCGAGGTGCGTCGGAGCTGGAGGCGCGTCGGCGATGGAGGTGCGTCGGAGCCGGAGTTCGTCGGAGCTGCACGCTGCACGCACGATAGCCAGAGAAGAAGAAAGGGAGAGACGAAAGGAGGGGTTTGGTTTGGATGAGTCTGAAATCGCGAGAGGGAAAGGGAGGATTAGGGCAAAAAAACCCCATTGAAAAGACCGACTTACCCTTAATGAAGGGTAAGTCTGAAATCGCGCCGCGATTCCGCGATTTGGGCCGCTCTGCTCCGCCTCCGACGCGGCCGCTCCAGCCGCTACACAAATCCGCTCCGCTCCAGCAGCCAGATTGCGGGGTGAGGCCACTCCGCTCCGGAGCGCCGCGATAGCGGCCGCTCCGGCCGCTATTGACTACTATGGGAAGTTGGACACCTATATAACGATTCATGACAACACATCTATTCTTGATTATTCCATTGCATCTCTCAAGTGGTTAAGCCTGTAGGGAATACAATAACCTGATCATGTAAAACATACTTCAATTTTCCACCCAAAAAATGTAAAACGTACTTCATCTTTAGTCTACCAAACAGGCAACACCCATCACACTATCAACCATAAAATACTCTTTAACTCAAGTGAGATATACTGTCCGGCTCCCCACGCCCCATTTCTTTTCCTTAAAAAGGCTGGGGTCTTTGTAGATTACACTTCAAAATAAAGTATATAAAACAGATAAAAATTGAAATTACCTCTAGCGACCATGGTGGACAGGACAACAAAGATAACTCTGCCAATTGGTTGAAATTGATATTTTTTGGAAGGAACATAACAATTCTGGAAGCAATCTCCTTTGCAACTTTAAACAAAGTATATCTACACAGAAGCAGCATTGAGTTAAAATGGGAGTGCAAAAAGCTATGACTTTGCACCCAAAAAAAAAATTATATATATACAGGAGGGTTCAAACGACACCGGTATAACTTTTACTAAGTGTTACACCGCTCAATAACTTTATATTAAATGTGAATTTTAAAAATTCAACCGTTAAATTGAAAGTTCATATTTCTTAGATCATATATATCAAATTTCATATTAATCTAAGATAATTTGATACTTCATTCTCATAAAACAAAATTGACGTAATATATATATTTCAAAATATACTAAAATATGAACACTTCAATTACCTCAAGTTGTTGTTCAATTTTAATAAAATTTGACATACACGTATAAATTGATATGAACTTTCAATCTAACGGTTAGATTTATAAAATTCACATTTAATATAATGTTATTGAGCGGTGTAACACTTAGTAAAAGTTACACCGGTGTCGTTTGAACCCTCCTCATATATATATATATAAATTAAGAGAAAAAATTAAAGCAGAAAGACAAGCATCTACCCACCCATCATGGGGTCTAAGCATTGTCTTCATGTCATAAATAGTAGCCTTGGTATAATCAGGTCCCCCCCATGGTGGAGATAAGAAAACAGTATCAGCCTGCAACGCAATACTTTGTTATAAACTACCCAAAAATATAAGTTGTTATTGTTGAGCCCAAAAAAATATTTAGGTTAATATCTAGTACATGCCACTTGCAAATAAAACAAGCGCACCCAAACCTTGTGCAGAATTTATTAATTTTGATTAAAAGAGTGGGAGAAGTAAAGGATTTAATCTTGGAAACCTTTACTGCATGGTAAATAAAGACACATTAATAAACAAAATACTGCTGATCAGATTAAGTGTAGGTAGCTAGGCTACTAACAGTAACATCTTAACTGCATCTTCTTGCCTTCTAAACTGACTGGAAGGCAAAAGCTCAAGAAACAGAATCAGCAATGGCTAGAAACATCACATGGATGATGGATGTAATGGGTTTGGAAAGATGCAAACAGAAGCTTACTTGAGAAGATATGATAATACTAGAGATTTTACAAGGTCAAAGAATGGCACCAAGAAAAATATTCTGCACAGAAGCAATTGAAATTTTTAAGAGTGCATTTGCCCTAAATGCCAGAGCAAACAGATAGTAGAAAAATAACAACAATAACATGACAGCTCAAGATTAATAAACAAAGACAAAATGCAAATATCACTCTTTTTATTCAATGTTTTTAATATCATCAATTCTCAGTACAATAAATGTTCTTGATTACTTTTGAAAGTTGACATTTACTACAACACAATTGCAAATTTTGGCTTCTTCCAGTCACATTTCATTCATAATCCAGTATCAAACTCACTCCCTCTGTCATCCAAATCTATATGAAATCATAAAGGCAACACCACATCAAGTCCGAGAGATAAACCATGAAATCAAGGGAAGTATAAAGGTAAAAAAGGCAGATATTCCATACCTCAAGCACAAAAACACAACTAAATCAGAAGCAGAACTTTATTATCCACACACACTTTGGTAGGTCAGGAAGGGTTCATGTGACCACCCATGTGCCCCCTCCCCCTCTCTTCTAATAAAGATTCACACCCAGGTTTTTTAATGATTTGATACAATATTATAACTAGCATCAAAATTACAGTGATCATTTGATTTTTCAAGAAATTTCAACATATTGAAGAATCCATTTAACATGACAAGTCTAAAAAAAAACTTGATAAGATACTTGACATGAAATTATGTTTTGAGACTTTCTGAAATATTTATAAGAATTACTGAGTTTTGGAAACTTGCGTGGCTTGAGCTAGCCAATGGTGTCCTTGTTATCCACAAGTTACAGAACTGACTGATGTTCAGATTGTGAAAGAATAAACAAGGAGATCAAAGCATCTAGCTGGGCTAAAGATGATAATAAAATATGTTCAGAAGGAAAACAGGCAGAGCACAAGTATTACCTTGGTATTGGCAAATACAATGGAGGCAAGAGATCACAATTAGACAGGTAAGAACCGGGGAAAAATATCCAAAATTTTACCCTTGCCTGCCTTAAATATTTTTGTTGTTCATTAGAAATTTCAAAACAGAAGCACCCTGGCCATAATGTGCATCAATTATGACATTGACCTCCCCCGAGCAAAAGACAAAAATAGTACCAACATCAGCAAAGCATGTTATATGAAAACCTTGTTACCTTTAACTTTGGTGCCAAGAGGAAGAAATCACCCACTATGAAGTCAATTTGATCATCCACCTCATAAATACCAGCATTATGCCTAGCATATTCAATCTTCAATGGATCAATATCAATTCCAATTACATGCCTGCACCTGTAATATCAAATAATTCCTTGCTAAGTAGAGATCAACAATCATTTTCAAAGAACAAAAAATTTCTGACAGAAAAAAATAATAATTTTACTTAAGTATTGGAAATTTTAATATTATTGTTTTATAGTGGAATTAACACTAGGGATCCAACCTGAATCACTTGACTAGATAAAATGACAAACATCATTATCTCTTTAACAAGTTAAAACAGTCAAAATGAAATGATTATTGGAATTACAAATTAGTAGTTATGAAGCCCAGATACTCCAAAAATGGAAAAGTATCGATGTCATACCCATATCACACATCAATACGACTCGGATATGCCAGGATACATATCCAAGGAGTATTCAATTACTTTTTTCTTTTTTTAAAAAATTATTGGATACAACCTTGATACAACTCAATTGCTGGATACGGCTTTATAACATGTGATACGGCTTGGATAAATTTTTTTACCCAAATGTCTGTTTTATTACTACTTTAAATTTTTATTTTTAGTTTTAAAATTTTTAAACAGGAAAGTCCTTTTAAAAGTTAATATAATATGCATACTCTACAGTGACACATTTCACGCAAAACACCATACACTTGTCTCTCCTTCCATATGCTTTCTCTCCTCCCAACTCTACATATTCCGATGACGATTCTAGTCGGTGGGTCTCTTCCCGATAGCTTTCTCTCAAGCGGTGCATGATATTTTCAACTCTCTCTTCAAGCAATGACCTTTCTCCTTCCTGACATTTCTGCGTATCTTTATGAAGTAATTGATGATGCATTGTTTATCAAGACTTTTATCATGACTCATTCCATGAGATTAGCTATTTTTAATGAGTTTTCTACTCTTAAATTGCTTTCAGTAGCTGACACTCGTTTTGCCTCTATGATAGTCATGCTAAAAAGATTGAAATTGTTGAAATCTAGCTTGCAAAACATGGTCATTAGTGACCAATGGAATAGTTATAGGGAAGATGATGTTGGAAAATTTGCACGTGTTAAAGAAATCATTTTAAATGATATATGGTGGGATAAAGTTGATTACATTCTTTCTTTCATAGATCCTATATATAGCACGATTAGAATATGACAGCAATGCTTCTACTCTTCATTTGGTGTATGAAATGTGGGATTGTATGATAGAAAAGGGGAAGGTAGACATCTATAGGCATGAGAAAAAGCAACCAAATGAAGTATCCAACTTCTATAATGTTGTTCATGATATTCTCAATTATAGGTGGAGCAACAGTTGTACTCCTCTTCATTGCTTAGCTCATTCTCTAAATCCAAGGTAATTTTTTGAAGTCAATGATTAATGGTTGTCTTCTCTTTGGATAGCTAAAATCATAATGACTAAATTGTTTTTTTTATTTATTTATTAATAGGTATTATAGTGAAGTGTGGCTTAGTGAAGCTCCAAATAGGGCCCTCCTCATCAAGATGATTAAGTTTCTAGAGAGAGGAACAAATGTATAAAGAGATATTTTTCACATGTTGAGGAGAGAAAAAATGTTTATGAGCAATTCTCCAAATTCTCATCTTGTGCGGGTGACTTTGGTTCTTTTGATTCAATTGAGGATAGGTGGCCGGTGGGTACTAGATCCAAAAACATGGTGGGTGATGCATGGAACTTCTACACCGCTACTCCAAAAGCTTGCCTTAAAACTTCTTGCACAACCATGCTCTTCCTCATGTTGTGAGAGGAATTGGAGTACATCTTCATTCATTCTTAGAAAAGAAACAAAATGGATCCAAAAAGGGCTGAAGATTTGGTTTGTGTGCACTCAAACCTTCGACATTTGTCTAGGAAAAGTGAATTTATAAAAAAGGAGAGACAAGACTGTGAGATATTAGTGGAGATGTACATAATCCACTTGATGATAGTACTGTTGGAATTCTTGAGCTAGCAAATGTCTCTTGATGAGCCAGATTTAGAAGCTTTTTTTTTTGGATGATGGTAATGGGGGAGAAGAAACTGATAATGTTAGCATTAGGCAGTAATTTGAATTTAGTAACTAGTAATGATGCTTTTGAATTGTAGGCTATTGTATAAAGCCATGACTTGCTTTGAGTTCTATCAAAAATACAAGTAGAAACTGCATTTTTTTGTTTATTATGATCACAAGTATCTTTTTTGTAAATTGTGATCATCATAGTTATCAGCTATGAATTATGAATTAATGAAATGATCAATATTTCTCTCTCTTTTTTTTACCAATATTTTATATTTATATTAATTTTTCTATTTTTTTAATGTATCGTATCCTTAATTTCAAAAAAAAAAAAATTGTATCCCCATATTTGTGTCGTATCGTACCCATGTCGTACTAAGTATCTAGGCTTTATAGACCATATAAATTGGAATACTATGCATAAAATACAGGAAGAGAGAACACAGGGTGTAGCAAATGTTTTAGGAATCCAATATGGGATTCACAAGGTCAACAGTCCAATCAAAACAAACCATTTACTGAAATGCAAATGTATTATTTTGTGTCAGGTAAAAACAAAAGGATGAAGTGTGAAGGTGCAGCCATAAACTAACCCGTGAGAAAATAAATGCACTCAGGTAGGCATACCAGATACATATCCAAAGTAACACAAGGAAGCAGTGTGCATAAATTAGATGATAAAAACAAACCAAAGGACATATTTAATGTTTCTCCTTTGCTATCTTATCTTAATGCTATTCAAGTTGCTAAAAGAATAGATTAATCTTAATTAAATAGATATAAGTCTATTTTTCTTCCTTGGAAAAGTACAAGTCTTTTTTATGAGTTTTGGTGAAACAATATTCAGTAAATATTGTCCATCAAAGTCACCAAAAACTAAAATGAATTTATAGGCTGCTATCACAAGTAATTAATTAGGATCAACTACTCAGTACTCACTTTTGTGCAAATTGGATAGCATTCCCACCAACACCAGTGAAACCGTCGATTATCACACCAGTAGCACATCGTATTGCTTGATATTGAGCAATAGCCTCTGGAGTGACAGAAAACCATCCTTCCTCGTCCATTTTTACACCATCATCATATCTAGAGAACAAAGTATACCTCTGACACCAATATTTTCCAATTGTAGCAGAATACACTTCAGGCACTTCTTGAAAGTGCATATCTGCAAAATCCAAAAATGGTATATTACAAGGACAATATCAACAGCAAATTGCACCTACTGAGCAAAATCTATATTTAGGCATTAAATGTCACATGACATTGAAGAATCAGATTTTATCAATCATACAAGCATCTATCCAGTACCCTAGGTATTTGACTCCAAGAACATCAAAGCTATTTCATAAGCAGCTATCAAGTGTTATATGTATTTGACTCCTAGTAGAAAGTATTATCATACCAGTGGATACAAATAGCTAAAAGATTTAGTAGAATGGCAACCATATTGCAAAAGCCAAACATATGGTAGAAGCAGTTACCAAGAATAAATTGTTAACACAAACCTTCAGCTTCATTATATAGTTTCCTCTGCCTTTGTCTTCTTTTTACTTTCTTACTTTTTGTTGACTCGAAAGGATCAGATTTAGTATCCAGTTCAGAAGTATCAATTTCCATGTTTTCCAAGGGTGTATGATTAACCTCTGGTGCTGCTTGAATGCAACTTTCATTAGAGCTGCAAAGCATATCAATTGTTGTAAAAATCAGAAAATATAGTTAAGATATGCACACTCATCATATTATTGTTACTTGTTAGAGATATAAACCATTCACAAGCCTCCAGTTGGAAGCTTAAGCTTTTGGGAGAATTGGTTCATGACCAACTTTTTCCATACCTGATCTTCCAATAAAAAAATGTAAGCTATTTTGATTGTGCTGCTTCATTCAAGCCTAACCATTTTCACCAAACTAGCTAAAATTTTGGGAGAGCTAATCCTTTACACTTTCTAACTCTTCTAGTAATTTTTAACATTGAAAGCCTTTGTCTGCTTTGCAATTTATATTATCTGTCTAGAAAAAGTTATTAGACATATTTAGAAGACAAAATATAAGGTATAGGTTCAGCAATCAGCATTTATGTTGTTATCCACAAGGTGCAAAACTTGTCAAGAGTCAAGACCAATCTGCTTTAGTTTAATGTTACAATGTGTTAAGAGTTTTAAACAGATTAAAAAATTCAAAATGATTTGATAAATGTTTATAGATTTTATTTCATTTATGCTTGAATTAAAACTAGAACAGGCATTACCTAATGATATTATCCTGAGTATTTGATACTGAGCAGCATGAGACTCCATCATTGCAACTACTTCTCTCAAGACACTCATTCGAATGATCAAGAGATTGGTCTTCACCATGTGTAGTGACGTCAGAGACCAAATTGCCAACAGCAACTCCAATCTCAGACAAATACTCTTCATGTTGCTTTCCTTCCAAGTTCTCTTCAATCAATGTTTCCTCAGGTGGTTTAGTGTTATTTTGTGTTCCACACTCCTCTGCTGCCTTTAGAGTTTCACTATCATCTGATTCAGTACACCCAGCAATTACCAGATGCTCCATCCCCAAGGGTGTGTCCCATGTAGAAGTGTGTGTTTTAATATTATAGAAGTATGTTCTCTTATAGAAAGTATCCCAGAGGGCCATCCAATCACCAAGTTCACCATAATTATTTGACACATCATTCCTGTCACATCCAATCCCTTCTGAACTCGCACAAAGAAATTCTGATTCAATAGCATGTGAATGACAAGTGGCAGCAGCAGCAGCAGCATCATAAATAGGCTCACAATCTATATTTTTGCCAACAATTGGTGAAACTTCTAAACATTCACTGTCTGTCAAGCTTTCAACATATTCTGCCCCACAGTAATTGACACCAGCACCTGTCAAATAGCTTCCAGCAGAGACTCCAGTATCTGAAGTAGGTGCAGCTTTCAAATCAACACAATAATTGCTGATTAAAAAGTCACCATCCTGGGCATCATTTGTTGTAGCATGATTTATATTATCATTTATCACCCTGGAAACACCACTAGCAAATCCAGTACAGCAAGCTGAATTATCTCCTTCACCAGAGGGACATTGGGTCATATCATGATCTATTGCATCATCACAGTAAGATGATTCACTTTGGCCCAGCATTGACATACAAGATAAAGAACTACTTGTTTTATCATGAAATTTAGAAGGAGATGCCTCCTCCTCCCCACTCACTTTATGTTGAGTTTCATCTACAGGGTTGTGACAAGTATGTGGATGCTTCGATCGTTTACCCTTTTTTTTTCCTTTTACCGATCCAAATTTCTAGTACAAGATAGACAAAAAAATATGATTAATTGCACTCTTATAAGTAATAGTATAATGGTGTATACAGAGCAGAACGTGTATGATAGAGGAGAACAACTGACAATGCTCTCATTGAAAACAGGATAGACAAAATTTGTTATAAGAAAATTAAAATCATGTCCTTTATGAACCTGTTCAGTTTGCCACCGTATCAACATTAACTATTATTGAATTCACTGCAAAGACAAATATGAACTATATAACTTTAAACCTGCACCTATTGTCTTTTAAAATTAGATTTGGACTTCACTATTTCTTAAGCCACAGAATGAGCCAGTCAAAACTCATTTGCTAACATGTTAATAAGTTAATCACTAAATAAGCATTTGGGTTCATTTTTGGCATGACTAAACTTGTATTAAAATTAAACATGCAAGAGAAAAGGAGAAATTTACGGGGTCACAAATTCAAGCCTGCTCCACACCCTAACTTGTTAAAGCCTATAGAATCCAATTGGAATAGAATTAGTAGTTGATTAATTAAGCTCATTAGTCATTATCAAACTTGAAAACTATTGAGCTTAGAATGAGACAAGTTTGGACCAAGAAAACAGGCTTACTTTCTTATCCAACATTGAGTCTAAGCTGTAATGAATTTTTATTGGGTTGAGTCAGAGCTTGAACACCGTGGATTTCACTCCTGTAAAGTGAGAGGTACACTTCAAAAGAAAATGTATAAACTTACAAGTTACGAACTTGCAATCATTGATCGGAAAATTAACAGAGTAGATTTTAACAACATCACAGAAAAGACACGTGCATATATTTTATTAGAATTACTATATCATCTATTGCTTTTCCAAATAACAAAAGCCAAATTGTATTAAAGCATTTAAAGAAAAACAATTTATCTGTATACGCATACCTTCTTGTTTGTCTGGAAAGAAAGAGGGAGCCCCAATTCATTCAGTTGTTTAGTAATTTCTAAATCCTCGGCTGTAATAAAGCCACTCGAATCTGCAGAAAAATACAAGAAATACAAATTTTCTTTAAAAAAAATAATAAAAGAAACGGTTAAAAATTTAAAAAAAAAAAAAAAAAAGAGAGCGAAAATTGTTGAAATGAAGAGTGAAAAGCACTTGCCAGCGCGAACGGGGCTAGAGGCGTCATTTTCATCCGATTTCTAACACACGAAAACGAAGCCACATGAAAATCAAAATTGGATAGAAAATTCATAAATATTGAGGAAGATTAAGTTACCGCGCGTTGAGCAAAGAATGGAACCTGGACGCCATCGTCTCTGTAAAAAAACGGTGGAAAAGAAGTAGACGAAAGTAAAAGCTAGGTTTTAGATAGAAGAAGAGTGGAGAGTGTGAGTGATTGAGTGAGTGAGTACTACTACTAACCGGAGGAAGACTTGGGTGACTTTAAAGAGAGAACCGAGGGCTTCGATTGCGGGACCTTCGTAGTCGGAATCAGCCACGACCATGCTTGACAACGAGTCTCGTAAGAGAAGCTTCTTTCGCAAACTATGTAAGCACTTTGCTTCCCCGGTATTTAAATCAACTTCGACCTCTCTGTGCAATAATAACTTATATCTTCGGCTTCACATTTTTAAATCATGTAATCTATTTTAGGCTTTAACTTTTATTTTATTTAAACATATGCAAAGGGTTTTAATTTAATTATTGATCGAAAAATATTTTTAAGATAATTTCCTAACTAGTTATTCTAAAATGTTTTTTTTATATTTTTTTCATAAATAAATTTTATTTTGTGTCTGAAATAATCTTAATTAAGTCAGATAGAAAAGTTCTCCGATATAATTAATTAAAAGTAGGTTTAAATATAATCTTTATAATTGTTTTCATCCTTATCAAATTAAAATTATTGCTTTTAGTTTCTATTTTTATATAATTATTTTTAACTATTTTTATTTATTAAAAATTTAAATAATCATTTCAGGTGTTACTTATAATCATTACTAATATCATATTTATATTTAACACTTTTAAAAAAATTATAGGTCTTAAAATAAGTGTTATTTATCCACTTTAGGATGATCATTATAAGTTAAAAATAGTTAGTTTAGATTTTAGATGGATAAAAAAAATTATAGGAATCAAAAGAAAAATTTACTTATTTTACAAGGACCAAAAATAATGTTTATAAATTTTAAAAGGATAAAAAATAAATAAAAATTTTAGAGGAACTAAAATTAAAATTATTAATTTTATAGAAACTAAAAACATATTTAAATCTTAAAAGTATTAAAATTAAATATATTCTTGTTTTGACCTTAATAAAAAATATATTTTTATTTCATTAAAATTAACTAATAATACAAAATCACCTATTAACAAAAATTCTAAATCAATAATATAATTAAATATATGATAATCAAATAATAATATAATATATTTATAGGTTAAAAACATCTTTTGATCCCTGATAATATTTTTTTGTTTCAATTTACTCTCACTTTAATTTTAGGTCTCAATTTGGTCCCCAATAATTTAAATCATTGCAATTTGGGACTTCCATCCAAATAATTTAAACGGGGTTAACTCCTGCTGACATGGATGCCAGGTGGATGTTACGTAGATGCATAGGTGGATGTCAAATGTCATGAATACACCTGGAACCAGAACGGTCCGTTCTGAAACTAGAACGGCCCGTTCTGCATGCACATGTTATGTGTTAATTTTGCAACTGGAACGGGCCGTTCCAAATGTAAATTTAACACAACATGAGTGCACCAGAACGGGCCGTTCTGCTGTTAGAATGGGACGTTTTGAATTCAGAACGGCCCGTTCCAGAACGTCAACTTCATGCTTTTTATTGTATTTTTTTTATTATATCTATATTAATAAAAATATAATAAATAAAAAACACAATAAATTAATATTTATTTATGAATAAAACTAAAAAAATATCAAATAAGATAAGACCTTCCAAAATCCTTTTTTGATTTGAACTTAGCCAGTTCAAAATCTTGATTAAAATACCGCAATGTGATTCAAAAATTGAAAATAAAAATTCATAATATATCATAAATTCAAAGACAGAAACATGGTTCAGAAACTAAAAATAAAAATTCAGAACATAACATATACTAAAAAAGTTCAAAGAAATTATTGAGAAAGGAAATCATCTAGGTAACGTTGAAGGGAAACCCTAAACCACAAAAAATTCAGGTTGTACCTCCTCAAGAACAGGTTGTTATTGTTGGGGTACATCGTCAATGACTTCAAGGAGAAATAGCGTTTCGTTTCATTCTTGACTATATAGTGTCAATTTGGTAGTAAGTGGTTTACTCCAGTTTGAATAACAATGAAATAAAATTTGTTACCATTGTCCTTAGTAATACACAGCATCGTCCTTAATGATACATTGTATAGCCCAAATGTTTAGCAATTGAAGTTATCAATCCCCATTAACAATATTACCAAATCTAATATTTGAAATGTTTTGTACTTTAGTTTTTTTGTGCACGAAATTTTGGAACCAGAACGACCCGTTCTGAAACCAGAACAGTCCGTTCTGGTTACACTGTTGGTGTGTTAATTTTGCACCTGGAACGACCCGTTTCAGGTACAAAATTTACACACCAATAGTGTAACCAGAACGGGCCGTTCTAGTTTCAGAACGGGCCATTCTGGTTCCAGGTGTATTCAAGTATTTTGGGATCCACCTACGTGGCGTCGTGGCATCCACCTGACATCCATGTGGTCACCAGTTAACTCCGTTTAAATCATTTAGACGAAGTCCCAAATTGCAATGATTTAAATTATTGGGGACCAAATTGAGACCTAAAATTAAAGTGGGACTAAATTAAAACAAAAAAATATTATAAGGGACCAAAAGAAGTTTTTAACATATATTTATACTATTACATAGTATTTGGTTGAATGAGAGCGAAGATTTTAAAATATTTTTGATATAATATTTAAAATATTATTACATGTGTTTTAAAATTTAAAATTGTAATAATAAAAGTATAAATTAATTTTTTAAATTTATTTTCTCTCTTTCTGAACCAAATAAAAAAATGAGTTAATACATGTTCATTAAAATTCTTTCTCTCCTCTCTATCAAATAGAACTTCTAATTCCTCCTTCATTTTCCTCTCTTCCATTAAAATTCGTCTCATCTCCTTTTCTCCTTTGAATCAAAGAGACTCTTAATAAAAATGATATTATTTTTTATAATTGTCTTTCACATCACTTTCATATTAGCATAATTGTCGATATTTATATTTTGCTAAATTTATTTTTATATTTTTTTTGGAATTGTTCATAAATATTGTAATTACGTTTTTTTCTTTAATGCAAACACATAGACTTGCTATCCATTTTCTTTTTATCATATTTTACCTCTACAAGACAACAATTACATAATATTACTCGTATTATCTGAGTGTTAATTAAGTATTTATTTATATTTAAAATTATTTATTTTTATCTTTTATTTTATTTTTATCACTTAAATATATTTTAGTTTTTGTAAAATGAGTAAGTTTTGATTTTGGTCACTAAAATTTTTTACTTGTTTTTCATCTCTCTAAAACTTAAAATTATTATTTTAAGTTCCCATTATTATGTAATCATTTAACTACTTATTTATTTATTAAAAAGTTAAGTAATTACCACAATTAGTACTATATTAGTGTGTGACTAAAAGTTTGATAAGTTTTTAAATAAATGTTAATTATATTCATTAAAATCATTATTAGGATCTTTTAATATGTAACACCTCTAAATCTATTAGTGTGATGGGGTTGAGAATTGTTAAGAGATTTCAACCAAGCGTTCCTAGTGGATTAAGAGTTGTACTTGCGACATGACGTGTTATGGGTATAGGTTGTTAGAGCTAAGTATGATTGTGGAAAATCTGTTATTCTTGTTATTAATGCAAATCAACTAGACTCTAATTTTTGGTAGGGTATTTGTATATGTTGGAATTATTTTACTACAGGAATCAAGTGAAATAGTTTTTGGCTTGAAATATTGGCAATTGGGAGCTGGTGGAGTTCTAGAACTATGACTAGCTACCTAGTACAAGGATTTTTCTTAGCAAAGCCACTGGTAGCATTCCATCTACGATGATTTCTAATATAGTTAAAGACGTTGTTGTTGAGATGGGTGATTAGAACTTCTTCTATTTTGCACAACTTTCTTGATAACTCTGTTTTAGCTTGCATTCAAGTCATTCCTCCCCTGATATATTAAGAGGACTTAATGTCATATCTTAGAAAGGAACCCTAAATGGTAAAAAAAAAAATTGTTTCATTTGCATATGATGACATAACTTATGGTACTGACATTAAGAAGAATTTGTTATTTGATGTTGTTTGGTGTTGGCTTGGTGCATAGAGAGTGCGCATTTTGTTGTGGGAGGTTTAGGCTTAAGAATGTGGGGTAAGGCTTCTTGTTTCAAACGTGGGGTAAGGCTTAAGAATGTGGATCATGTTCTTAGATTTTGCCATCCAGCTAGGGCTATCTGGTACATGCTACTATTAGGACAACAACATTCTTTGTTTTTAATTAAGATCTCTTGTTGTGGCTTCTTTCTAATCTAAGTGATTCATCTAGTTTCATAGTAAAAGTTGGAATTTGTTGTTTGTCGTAGCTCTTGTTGTTTTATGACAATGCCAAAATGGTTTTGTTTTCTAGGGTGTTACTTTGCAACCTTCATATATATATTTTGTTGGTGTGAAAGCCATTAGTATCAACTATTTATAGGATGTGGACCGTAACAATTCTATTGGGATGACTGGGGTGCCATTGCAAGTTCAATGGACTCAGCCCCTCATAGAAAATTAAAATTAAATTGTGGCACATTGATTAATGCAATGAGAGCGTTGTATAGGTACATTTTGTAACCATATAGGAGCAATAATTTTCTCTTTTGTAGCACATATTGGCTTCTATTTAATGCTACATGCTGAGTTGTGGGCAATACATATCGAAATCATCATTGCTTGGTACAAAAGGCTTTATGAATTTTCTTGTGGAATTTGGCTTGGCTAATGCAATAACGAAGTATTTTTTCTTTCAATATGATTGATGGAAGTTTATATTAGTCCATGTTCTGGTATACTTAAAAGTTTCACATCGCGTAAGAGTTGAGAAATGGTGGGGTGAGACTCCTTCCTATTATTTCCCCCTCTTACTTTTCTGGCCACCGTCATCATCAACGGACCCTTTTTCCTTCCCAACCACCACCTCCTTCGCAACTGGAGGACCAGAGCTAGAAGGATGCGACATAACCAAGAGTTTCAAAATGAAATGGCTTTAAGAAATGGAGAAAGGGAAGAGTACCTGGACTATACTTGACACAAATAACGTGAGCGGTGGCTGGAGGAAGCAATGCAATGCAGAGCATAACACGAGCAAGGAGGGAAGAAGAGACAGAGAAAACAAGGAAATGAAAAGTTTGAACGAAGGGAGAATGAACCAAATGAAGTGGCACAAAGAACTTAAGACCATAAAACAACAAAAAAAATGACAGAATAAACCCTATTAAATAGGACCCATAATGACGGGGTACAGCCCATCATTATGAGTCATCATCTTTCATTACAGTCGCCACCGTTTCGCGTCCCTAGACATTGTCTCAAGAAACGAAGCACCCTTGGAAGACACATGGAATACAACTAAACACATCGAGAAATGAAAAGCCACGACACCTCGCCACGCAAAATCCCAAAACAAGCTCTTCAACTTGTTCTAAGTCGGGGGGCTAGTGTACCGCCACGATAAGTCGGCACATCGGGCATCCGATGATAATTGACATCAGACAACAAGACTTACCTCGGGTAAAGCAAAGCCACTCCCCAACAGAAAGATAAGAAGATAAAAGCAAGATCTCATCGTAACTAAGAAGATATTAACAAAAGACGGGGAAAACCCTAAATTGACTAAGGTACGTGCATTATATATAAAAGACATCTACACTATCAATGACTAACTTAAGCATCATAATCTCTTTTGCAGATATCACCCCATCTCGGAGTGACCAATTTGCAAAGCAGAGAAGACTCCCCGATTTCATTAGAAAAGTTGTTTTGAGGCCAATCTCAATTGAGAACAGTTTCCTTGAAGCAAATCAAGTAATAGATTTAGCCGAATTTTAGTTTGCCTCTAAAGAAAAATATATTTGTGTATTGATGTAAAGCCTTTTTTTTTAATTGTTAAAGTTGATGTGACTTAATTTTGTACCATCACTAAATTTTTATGTTTTGTTTGGGGGAGAGAAAAGAAATTAAAGAAAATAAAAGAGAATATTTAAAAATTGATTTAATAAAAAATAAAATTTATAATTATTTAATAAAGTAAAATTAGATCAGAAATAGAAAAAAATTGGTAACTTAAAGTTATATTTTTATTATATTTAATCCTTTTTTGGTAGAGTGAGACAAAAAAAAAGTAACTAATATATTAAATTTTGTCTCTTTTTTAAATTTCTAGCAAATTCCCTCTTTTTATAAGACATTTTTCTTCATGAACTTACCTATATTTATTTTCAAATCCTCACAAATTACTACCTAGAACAATCTAGATTTTTTCAATTCTTTATAAATTATTTTTCTTCTCTTCTAATTTATTCTAAATTATGTCTTCCAAAAATATTCTTAATTACATTTTATTGGAATTGTATACCTCTTTAATTAAGAACGATGACAATAATAATAATAATAATAATTTATAAAATAAATTTTGATAACTATCCTTATAATTTTTATTTTTATTTTATAAATTTAACAAAATTTCTACTTTCAAAATAATATTGGGGTTAAGGTTAATATTGATTCATCGCCTGGAACCCGCGCCTGCGGTGAGACCAAACACACTCAGTCACAGCGCGGAAACAGTTATCGCTACACACACAGTACAACAATGGAAGACGGCGACACGACGGAGGATGCGGCTGTTGTTCCGGTCGCAAGCGGCGACGGCGACGGCGACGCGCTTGGGTTTCCACATTCCTCGCGCCACCGCGATCCGGAGGAGGAATTTCCGCAAGAATTGCTGCGTAACACGAAGGCTTCATTAGAGAACATCGTGGCCGAGATTCTCTCTCTCAAGAGCCATCCCAAGCCCAAACCTCTCCTCACTCTCCGTCTCCGAGAGCTCCTCACTCAAACGTTCCTCCACTTCGTCACTCTCCGCCAGGTCCCTCACGCTAGGGTTTCATTTTCATTTCCGCAATGCGACGTCGTAACGTAACTAACACTAACACGTGTTTGTTTCCGTTTTTCAGGCGAACCGGTCGATCTTGCTGGAGGAGGAGCGTGCGAGAACGGAGACGGAGCGTGCGAAGGCGCCTCTGGAACGCACCGCGCAGCAGCTTCACAATCTCGTGTACGAGAAGAGTCACTACGCGAAAGCGATTAAGGCGTGTAGCGATTTCAAGTCGAAGTATCCCGATATTGAAGTGGCGTCGGAGGACGAGTTTTTTCGCGACGCGCCTCGGAATATGAAGGACGCTGTTTTGTCTAATCACAGTGAACATAACCTCGTGCTTAAGAGGCTCAATTTTGAGCTGTTCCAGGTAAGTTAGAGTCACGTTTGCTTCTGTTTATTGAACCAGAGTCGGTTACTAGTTTTTGAAGCCTTAGGAGTTAGGGAGGTTTTAAATTGTGGTTGTCATTTCGTTGCATTAAATTGTGGGAAAATGTGGCTACAATTGCAGTTGCTTTGCTATGATTGAAATTGCTGACTGCTTTCTAAAACCTTGCATCTTGCATGTACTCATGGAAAGAATTCAATGCATTACTCATTTCTATCATTTTTATAATATCCAATTACCTAAGTCATCATTATCTATTTCTTACGAATTAAGAAAGTTGGTTAATTTTATTGATAACATTATATTTGTCTTGAATTTATATATATTTTTTTCCAAAATTATCATGAACCTTAATGAGACACCTTCTCTCCTTCAACTCCACCAGCTACTTATTGACTAAAAAAATTACTTTAATTGAGGCTATTTACTGTTAAAAAAAAATGTTAGTGACATTCTAGATTGGTTCTTATAAAAAAGATAAACAACATTCTTGATCTAGGTCTAACAAAAGGAATTGGAAGAAGTATATTGACCCTATACCTTATAGATTGTTCTGCTCTTAGGCTAGGGCATCTGATTCTTGACATTAAATGAGTAATAAGCTTAGGAAACTTTAGGATCTTGTAGTTTGGAAAACTCCAGTCTTAGGATGTGTGTTTGAATCTAACTTAATACTACACAACCTACTTGTTAAGTGATGATTGATCCTTACTTGTAAAGTTCTAAGTGAAGCTTTACCGAATAAAGTTCTAATTCAAAAGAAGCATCCATGGAGGGCCCCAGAAACATCATTAATGGCTATGTCTTATTTTCTGATTGCCATTTTAGTGACTCTTTCAAAATTAAACATGGAAAACAATTTTCCTTAGAATGTAAACTTGGTGTGCTCTTTTATGAGAAAAACAAGATGTGTCTCTTCACCGTACATGTTGGAAACCAGAGAGGTCACCAAATCCCTCATGTATATCCATGACATGTTTGAGTCCAGCAAAAGATTTCTCCTGTTTTATACTGGGAACTTATTAGGTTCTCCCTTAACAAAAGAAATATTTTGCTGTCATTAGATGTTTTCACTTAGGCCATAGTGTTAAAAATGTGGTATGTGGTTCAGAGTTATCCTAGATCCAAGGGCGATCGGTATTTATACACGCACCAAGCTCAATAGTGCTAAGTATAAGGAAGTGTATTGGAAAAAACCCTAGTCCCATCTATCCTAAATCATTAAAAAGGATCACTCATCATTTATTCATGTATCTAGTCCAATACTGTTGAACATGAGAGGGTGTATTGGAAAAAAACTCAGGTCGATTAGAGATAAGACAAACAAAGTGCATATAAATGGGAGAACAATCCTTACCACACAACCGGATTTTTTAGGTTGAGTTAGGTCAAACCCACTTTCATAGATCCAGGATTACCTATGTCTTGGTATTATGGAAGTATTTTTTTGTCTAAAAAAAAACAAACGAAAGAAAAACAATGGAACTATTTAATTATCAGATGTTTGTAACTTCCAAATTGTATTACTGTGGTCATGGATGCTTCTTCTTTCGGTACTAAGTTTTTGTATTGATAAACTGGTTGTGCTTTAAAAGATGGATTTGAGGAGTAAATAGACGGTGGCCTTGTTTCAATGTGTCTTTCTGTATTTGAGAAAAGTTTATATATCAAATAAACCATCAATTTCGTACCTGAAGTATAACTTTCTTAAATGTTTCCTTAAGTAAAATAAACTATGTAACTAATATAAGTAATGTCTCAAATATTAGGAATTCATGGTAAATAGTCTCCCGAATATTAAAATCCCCCCAAATTGGTCCTTGAACTTCACTAAAATACATCTACTTAGGGATTAAATTGTTAAATACTACTACTATTTCTATATATAAAAAATAAATGAGAATATTATTTTAGTCCTAATAATAAGATTATAAGAAATATAAGGGCATCTCCAATGGAGATATCTTTTTTAGACTCTTAAGTGGGACCCACATGTACACATCACTCATTTTTACTCTTTTCAATTTAAGCACCTTTATAAACTTTTTGCTCTCCAATCCAGCATCTCTCTTTCAATTCTTAAATGGGTCCCACAAAAAATCTTACATTTTTACATATCATCAATAATTTATTTATTAACTTAATTTTTTTTATTGTTATAAATAAAGAGATTTTTTATTCTACTATTTTGCAAAATATTTTTTCATGATACAAAATAAAAAATAAATATTTAACTAAATCAAATTTTATTTAAAATGATGAAGCCAACTAAATTACGCAAGTACGGCAATATTAAAATTACAAAGTTAAAAAAAGTACATAATTAAAATAATAACTAATTTTGCAAACTGTCACGCCCAAAACGTTCCCCTATATGCTCCACAAGGCCGCCTTGAAGTTGATGATGACGTTGTCTATCACGGAGAAGTATTTTCTTTTGTAGATATGGTGCAAGATTTGGATGAAGACCATTATGTATGTTGGTTGTTGAGATATCATTGTTGAAATGTTCATAAGAATAATCAAAATTACAATCATATGTTGTGTAATATGATGCATGCATATAATATATGCTTGATTGTATCCATGTGCCAAGCACGCATGGTGACAAGTATAATTGCAAACTGAGATTGAAGTATTCCAAATGCATGCTCCATGTCTTTTCTTGCTACTTCTTGATATGTCGGGTAAACAATTTTCTTTTATCACCTTGAAGCATTGAGATAGTTTGAACCAATGTAGTCCATTCTAGATAAATATCATATGCTAAATAGTATCCCGTGTCATACTGGGTTCTATTCACCATATATTGCACCCTTAGGAAGATGATGAGTAAAAATATACAATGGATCCTATATATACAAGTATTGATATATAAAATTATATTAAAAAAATAATTTTATAATGTTTAAAAAATAACGTTAATTTTATAGCATTCAATTTATGTTTAAATAAGTTTTAAAAAATATATAATAATATTAATTTTTAATTAAAAAAATCAGAAGCTGCAGTGCTTTCGAAAGCCTCTGATCTTAGATGATTCTCCAGCAATTGTAGATCTTAGGAGGGGAGATGTAGGTAAGCATCACTCAGGGTTAAGTACCCCCATTGTGGATGGCCTAAGTCTACTCTTAGATGTATTAATTAATAATTTCCTTTTATACCTTTAATATATTATAAGTCAATTAATTAGTCATGTACTCATTTTCCATGAAGTGAATTCATTTGTTGGGCTACTAACAAGTCATGATCGGATGAAAAAATTATTCCTTGATTTATTAATAATGTTATTAAATATAACTACCACTTACACCATTTAATTTTGAGCATTTTTGAAATAAGAATTTCAAATTGTAACATTATTAATTAAAACTAGCTAGTTTAACTACTTTCAATGGTATTTGTTTCTTATATGTATAGAAATGGAGGTAGTATTCAATATTTGGAGGATTACCTATGTAATTATATTACTTTAAGGACTACTTAAGAGAGAATAATACTTGGGGTGGGGGCGAAATTGGTGGGTTTTTTTTGCTTTATGTATAATAGATTGAAGATACATGACTTGATATTATGTTATAAAGTGTTTGAGAGCAACTTCTGCATGCACTTTCCTGAATTCCTGCTCCATGAGTGTGAACATTTAAGTTAGTCTTTTAACGAACTTCTAGACTATGTTAAAGTTGGGAAGTCTTATGTTGCATTTATTTTTCTTTAAAGCTCGTAGTAGTAATAATTTGCCTTCGAGTTTTCTTGTGAATAGTGATAAATGTGCTTATACTTTATATTTTTACACTCTTGTATCAGCGCAAAGAGCTTTGCAAACTTCATGACAAACTGGAACAGACAAGAAAAATCCTTCTGGAGACTATTGCAAACCGAAAGAAATTCTTGTCTAGTCTCCCTTCACAGCTCAAGTCTCTTAAAAAAGCATCCTTGCCGGTGCAAAATCAGCTAGGAGTTCAGCATACTAAGAAACTAAAGCGGCATCATTCAGCAGGGTTACTTCCACCACCTCTTTATGTGATTTACTCACAGTTGTTGGCTCAAATGGAGGCATTTGGAGAATCTATTGACATGGAGATTATAGGAAGCGTCAAAGATGCTCAATCTTTTGCCCGCCATCAAGCTTACAAGGACACTGGTAATTGAGAGTTGATGTGTCCATTCTAGCATTTTATGGATTCAAATCTATGTTATCCAATATCCTGTGTATCTGTTGATGCAGCTTCAGTGTATCTGCTAATGCAGGACTATAAACTGTTTTTCAGTATCTTGTTGATGCTTCAACTTTAAACCCAAACATTACCCTATTCCTATGTATTATCTGGGATATTAGCCGCTGCAACATAGGTTATAAATAGTTTCAACACTAATAACAAGACAGTGAGTAAAGGGAAAGAAGTTTATTGCTAGATTTAATGTACTATCGTGTTTACTAATGGTCTTCACTCCTTTTTATTTTGGATTTAATATCAATGTATACGTCATTTAACTAGGTGTTGCTTAAGCATTTAAATATTTGAATCGTAATTAGTAATTACTCTTCAAATATCATTTTTATTATTTCCTCTGACCCAAAATATAAAATCCAGGAATTCACTATGATATGGTTTTATCACTCAGGCATTTCCACCTCTGCGGAGAGTTACAAATTGGAAAATGATGTACCCGACGAAGATGGTCAGAGACAGAGTAAAAGGTCAAGGAGATTTCAAGGCAAGGAGAGCCTTGACCAGGCAGGAATGTTTCAAAATCACCCACTTGCTGTCAATCTTCATGTGTATGATAACGAGGTTTCTGATCTTGAGTCAGCAAAACTCGTTACTCTAAAGTTTGAGTATTTGATGCAGTTGAATATTATATGTGTTGGAATCGAAGCATCTAATGATGGTCCTGAGAATGACATCTTATGCAATTTATTCCCTGATGACACAGGTCTTGAGCTTCCTCACCAGGTTTGGGCATCTTGTCTACGCGTTGATTTGTACTTCATTTGTATGAAAGCCTGTTTGAATACAAGTTTAGAAATGTTTTTGAGAGTTTTTCTACTAAATAATTCTTTTCTTTTTCTTTCGGTAGAGAAGTTTATAAAACGTTTCTAATTTGTATCAAAACAGACTTTATATTTACATTTTTTTATTTATTCCATCACATTAACATTTGTTTGCCGATTGTTTTATTTGGATGGTGATGCAGTCAGCTAAGCTCATTGTTGGGGAAGCTACAATGTTTAATGGTGATAGAACTTCACGTCCTTATAAATGGGCTCAGCACCTGGCAGGCATTGATTTCTTGCCTGAGGTGGCTCCCTTGCTGCTTGTTAGCCGGGAAACTTCTTCAGACAGTGGTGAAGATGTCATACATAGTCTTTCACAATATCGCCAGCATAACCAATTACAGACAATTCTGCAGAAAATTCGCTCAAGGGCAAAAGCTAAGTTGTCTCTTCAATAATAAGTCACTGCACTTATATGTTTACAGTTTTAGAATAGGAAAAGCCCTCCTGGGTATTCAATGAATTAAAAATAATGTGATAAACTGAAAGGCTTTTTTTGGGCTATGTTTTGGTTGTTGTATTAGTGTAACTGACATCTTAGTTTTTTTTTTTTTTTTTTTGTCTCCTTTTCTGCTGTAAATCCTTGTAAATTATCTTTGTAAGATTTGTGTTTTCTGTCCATTTATTGAAATTCCATTCTGTTTTGACTATTGAGAGCTGGACCCCTGTCGCTTCCTAATGAGAATTTTTTACTGAATTTTAAAAAAAAAAAAATACCAAAATAGCACTTTGTACACTTTAATTCTCCGACTAGCACCATTCACTTTACAAGGTCAGAATTCGGTTCCCCGGAAACCGAATTCTGACCTTCATTTTGTCCTCCTCGCCGGCGTGGGCTGCCAGAATTCGGTTTCCGGAAACCGAATTTCGGGCAGCCAATATTTCTTTTTTTTCCCTCCTCCTCCTCTACCTCTACCTCTTATGGACCCTCGCCCCCGTCGTCGCCATCCTCGAATCCTCCTAGGCTGCCCGCCCCCTTGTCCGCGGCATGGCCCCTATCGCCGCCTCCTCCATCCTCTTCTTCTCCTTCCTCCAGGCTCTCCTCTTCTTCTCCACCTCCCTCCTCGCCAATGCCGACCACCACCTCAACCGCTTCGCCTTCCTCCTCCGCATCGTCCTCACCTCCACGCTCCTCGTGCTCCTCCTCCTCTACAACGCTACTGCCGGCACCATGCTCTACATGTACTGCAAGGCTGTCCACGGCGAGCTCGTTGCCGACATTGTTGATGAATTCGCCTGCCAGTACGTTTCCCTCCCCCTCGCTGTCGGCTGCCACTCCTCCGGGGTCACTCCCGGCAGCGACAACTCCCTCACTGTCATTGGGATCATCTCAAATGCCGGCGTTGTCATCGAACGAAATGAGGCTGTCCGGAAACCGAATTCTGGCAGCCCGCGCTGGCGGGGGAGGACAAAATGAAGGTCAAATTTAGTTTCTCGGAAATCGAATTCTGAACTTGTACAGTAAATGGTGCTAGTTAGGGAATTAAAGTGTATAGGGTGCTATTTTGGTATTTTTTAAAACAAAAGTTAAATTCAGTAAAAAATTCTCCTAATGAAGGTTCAGCTCTGGCGGTCATAGATGAAGAGTAGCATATTTTGGAATCAATGGATGTTGATGTAGTTGAACGATCTGGTGCCACCAAGGAAGAACAGAGTATAACTGAAGACAAGGCCTTCCAAATTTACAGGAGCATAAAATAATAAATATATCCCTAGTTTCAAAAAACTTTAAATGGGCATAATAATATGGGAAAAGAACAAGCAGCGAAGTAGAATTTGGAATATTAAATGAATCGATATGTTGATATATCGAGTGTGTTTGCAAGATATTTCTATTATAAAAGTTAGAAAATTCTATCTATTATATTGAGTGTGTTTTTTTTAGGATAAATATTGTGTGTGTTTTATTTCTGTTATATTGAATGGGTTTGGGTTTGGCAAGACTTGAAAAAAACGTAAAAAAAAATTCTTTCTATCATATTCTCCAGTTCAATATTTTATAAGACAATTAAAATGAGTCGATTTGTAATGTTATGAGGGACAGATTTCTATTATTAGATACAATAATAATGTCTTGTTATTATTATTATTATTATTATTATTATTATTATTATATAAGCAAGGTTAGTGTTTGTTTCACCTAGAGCATATTTTTTAGCTAGTGAGCAAGACTAATTTCTCACGAGATCATAATATCTCTCGAAAATATTGTTTCATACACATTATTGTCGATATCTAGTAGAAAATTAAGGACTAATCATATTGATATTTATTTAAAGAGTCAACATTTTCTAACAAATATTTTTTATATGCACAAATAAAAAATAAATACCTTTAGTTACAACTTTAGTCACAATTTTATATCCAAAAAAAAAATCAAGTTTCAGTCTTTTTGGTTATTAGACACAATGTTGAATCATTTGAACTAACGTTTTATTGATAAATGTTCCAGAGATCATAAAAATGTTGATTAAATAAGTAAAAGAAAAATATTTACTATATCAAGAATATAAAAAATAATCTAATGTTTGCATTTTAAATGAGTAAATGAATGAGTTTTTTGACCATCTAGCATTTTCAATACATTTATTAGCAATCAAATCCTTACTTGTAATAGAATCAATGAATTATGACGATATTCTTCTACCTAGTTTTCCCATATTCCAGCCAAAGAAACAACGAGGAAGCAGAGAAGAAAACGAAGGTTCATGACCAATTCAACGATTCTCGTCTGTAACAAGAAGTCATATCTTTAAAATAAGTAGGTGAAGTTTTGAAATTCATATTTTATATATTATTTCCTTGAAAAGTCTATGATAGTGATTCTCCTTATACGCAATAGATATGATTTTTTATTTATCCAAAAGCATAAGACCTGGAGTAATAAAATGTTCTTATTCTCTAGTCTTATGTCATTTACTCCTCAATATATAACTACGAACTTAATTGTAGATTCATAGGTGGAAGCATTAGTTAAACTTATTCCATCATGTCTCCGTTTGGGTTATTGCGGGTAGTAGTGGTTGTGTGGGTGTGGTCAGAAGGTATTATTGGTAATGCAAAAGATATTTATGAAACAAAAGACAACAACATAGAGTGCAAGTCCAAGATTATTGTGAACATTGGAGGCCTCATAGACATGAGTTCACGTGTGGGAAAGGAGCAGAAGATAGCAATGGAAGTTGCAGTGGACGATGTAAATGATCAAAGTTGCCATAAGCTTGCCTTGAACATCAATAGTAATGCTCATCGGAACTCATCTCCTATGTTGGCTGCCGGTAACCTTCAATTCCATCATTTCACACTCCCATCTTTTTGGCACACAACTATTCTTCATAATTTACAAACCAAAAATGTTGGGAACACACTTTATTTACTTATAATAATTGAAATTTATTAACACTTGCAAAATTTGACTACTTTTATATCTTATTTAATAAATTTTTATCATAATTTTGTATTTTAATGAATTTAAACTATTAAGAAAAATATATCACTCTTATTTTAACTATTTATGTACAACTATATGGTTAATATTAATTAGGGTGACAAAAATTCATTTAACTACCATCCATCCATAATAAATCCATCTCCTTTATTCATTATACAAATGTAATAATGATGGATTGGATTCAATTCATTAATTTAATTTTATGGTCACCACTTTTCAAAATCTATTAGATTAAATAAAAGAAGTATATTAGATTGAAATTTTAAAAAACTATTTTAACATAAAAATACTATAAAGACTATTTTAAAGATCGTGTAATAATGTAATGACTTATAATATTTTTTTAAAGAATTTTATAAAAATAAAATTTAACTTTCGAAATATATTTTCATGGAAAGATTGGATATCTATCCATTAAAAAATTGTTAGTGAATGAATTATATTTTTTTTTCTTAAATAGATCAGATGATTAGATTTTTAAATTTTTATTTTAAGTGAATTATATTAGATTAATAAATTATTTTTATCTTATTCATTGTAATCCAACTTAAAAATTATATGATCCATCCATTTATCATCTCTAACATTAACTCATTTAACTTTTTTACTTGACACTTAGTTATGAATTGAAAGTGGACTAATTTTACAATATTATAATTAGAATGAATAATTAAAATTAAGCCAAACAATTTTAATAAACCAATGATTAGTGAAAATTGTTCAATTAAAATTAATTAAACAATTTAACCACTGATATGTTATTATACTATATTTTTTTTCATTAAAATCATTTTCATAAAGTAAACAAAAGATTTTCATGGTACGTATCATTTTTCTAAGAAAATTAAATCAGTCATACTTTTGAAAAATCTGAAGCATTCGTTAGCTAAAAGACAACATTCCATATTCTTTTTTCAAAGCTTTTTATTTATTTATACTAAATTAGAGTTATTTAATTTTCAAACGATAAATTTAGTATTCCTTATAAATATTTTATTAGACTGATGTCTATTGTACGTAATATTAAGGAAAACAGTCTCATAATAACGGCGTTTTTTTTAATCTAATAAAAATCAGACTCAATCAACTTAAAAATTAATTTATTTTAAATTCTTATAATTTTAAATTTAAAAATATAAATAAATTTATTTTGAACATTATATTAAAAATATTTTAAAATGTCTTATCTTTTCATATTCTCCTAATATTACAAGAAAGTTAAAAATAGAATCAAATAATAAAAATTTATAAAAACATTTTGTCTCTCTTCTCGTTCTATCAAACATTAACTGAATGATATTTTTATTTTAAAAAATCACGACACTCAATTTTATTTATATTTTTTAAAAATATTATAAATAATGAATGCCCTCAAACCCCATTAATATTTTTGTCAACAATCAAAACCTGTCTTCTTCTGTTTTTACTTTTTATCTTCGATACGTTGCATTTCTTGTTTTTCACAAATTCCGGTGGATAACCTCTTCATCGTGTTAATATTGAAACAGTTGACTTTTGGGACAAGAGGAATTCATATTTTCTATACACGACGATGACTTCCATGTTTTAAAAAATAAGAGAAAAATTAAGTATAAAAATATGAGTATCTTTAAAATCTAAACAAGAAGAAGAAATATTAAGAATGTGAATTATGTTAACCAAGACTCTTACCGATCGTTTATCGGGTTCAAAGATTTGCACCAGAAATGGAGAAAAAAAAAGTCAGTATTTCTTGACAATTTTGTAATTATAAAAAGTAAAAACACAAAAGAAAAATATTTTTTTTATTAGTATATGTAAAAAATATATTATTTTTTATAGAGAAAAATATATTGTTGATAAGTTATTAAAAAAAACTCCAAAATCTTTTAGATTAAACAAAATAGTTAAAAAGTCCTGTTCGAAAATATATAAAGTCTAACATCACTTTGAATCAAGATAACTATTCTAATTTGATATATAAGGTGAATTATAAATATATATAATATATACATTAATAATGCAAATTTCTCTTACACTAT
Organism: Cajanus cajan; assembly: GCF_000230855.2. Lineage (NCBI taxonomy): Eukaryota > Viridiplantae > Streptophyta > Magnoliopsida > Fabales > Fabaceae > Cajanus > Cajanus cajan. The sequence goes on from NC_138525.1 coordinate 14,810,078, forward strand.
CATCTCGTTATAAACTGCTATTTCTACTATAACTACATTAATTCTTATATTATCTTATAAATTATATTAAATATATTTTTTTTAAAAAATTAAATATAATCTCTAATTAATTAATATTATATATATTTTTATACTAACGGACAATAGTACATGCCTATTAAATTCAATAACTATTTATTTTAATTATTTTTTACTTAAGATTTTGCTTTCATTTAGTATTAAGAAGCTAAAATAAATATCATTTTATAAATTATGTATAGGATCTTAAATTTGAATTATGATGCTATTGTAGTTTTTGATAGATGAAAGAAAATATATAATGCAAAGTTAAAGACTAAGTATTTTTTTAAATATTAAAATATAAAGTGTTCTACCCATACGATTTTGAAAACTAATATAAGAGTTTTGTGTATTTGCATTTATTTTATTGAAAGATCTTTCATACCAAGGGATCTTTGGATTAATTGATTGAAAAATGACACCCTTTAATAGGAAAGACACCCAATCACATCTACTATATGATAAAAATAAATTAATATTTTAATATTGAGCCAACTTTATTTTTTTTTAGTGAGTGTCGTTGAAGTGTTTCCCTATTAAAGGGTGTCTAAATTTCACGAGTCTATAAATTAATTATTTGGTAGATTTTAAATTTTTTTTTCATTATCCCTTTTTTTGTATTATTTATTTTTTATTATTATTTTACATCAATGTTATAAAGCTTTAGATTAATCTAACTTCATCAATAATAAATAAAATTTGACTAAAAATTACTTTCTTTAAGGATCAAATTCAAATATTGTCCCGATGATTTAATCTTAGATTTTAACATAATTTTTCTTATATTACTTTGAGAATGAGTATCCATATTTCTTTTTACATAGTGTTTGGTTAAAAATGGAGGGGAAGGAAGAGTTTAATTTTTATAATTTTTTTGTTTGATTTAATTTTAGGAGGGATCAAAAATCATTTCTCATCTAATTTTAGTTCTTCCCCAGTATTGTGGAGATTTGAAGGAGAGATTGAAATATTTTAAAATAGTTTTAGATGTTCAAAATATTGTTATATTTTAAATTTTAAAATTACAAAGATATAAAAATAAATAAATTTTTAAAATTTCTTTCCTTTATTCAAACAAACATGAAAACAACTATCTCCTCTCCTCTTCTTTTAACTAAACAAAATTTCTGATTCTTTTAATTCCCATCCCTCCTTTAAAATTTTTCCTCTCCCCTTTTTGAACCAAGTAGACAATTTAAAAACCATCAATAAAATTGTTCCAAATGTAATTAGATTTTTCATGCAACTATCTATACACAGATCTTGCAAACAGCAAGCAAGTGCAAGTTGTCGTAGGAACAAAACTCGATGCAGCAACGTTATTCCACTCCATTGATGAAAACTCAAACGATGTCCCCATCATATCTCTAGCCTCAACCGCTAGTCCAGAAACAACCTCAATCCCATTGCCAGACTTCATCCAAATGGGCCACGATGTCACCCTTCACATGCACTGCATTGCATCCATCATACACCAATTCCATTGGCGAAAGGTCACACCAATTTACGAACACAACAACTTCTACACCTCTCACTCACAAATACTAACAACACTCTCTTATTCTCTCCGTCTCGTCAACGCTGAAATCGATCACCACGTGGCTTTTCCTTCGATTTCCTCTCTTTCAAACCCAATAGAAAGCATAGAACAAGAGCTTACGAGGCTTAAGAACAAGAGCAATAGGGTGTTCTTGCTTGTTCAATCTTCCTTGGAGTTTGCCACGTTGCTGTTTGAGAAGGCAAAGAAAATGGGAATGATGGAAAAAGGGTCGGTTTGGATCATCACAGATGATGTAGCCACTCATCTTGATTCGTTGGATTCTTCTGTCACATTCAACATGCAAGGTGTTATAGGGTGCAAGACCAACTTCATGGAAACGAGTCAAACTTTCAAACGTTTCAAGTTCATGTTTAGGAAAAGGTTTGGATTGGAATACCCTCAAGAAGAAAACTCAAAACCAAGTATCTTTGCTCTTAGGGCTTATGATGTTGTTTGGATCATTGCTGATGCCTTGAAGAAGACACAAAGAAATAAAATTTCCTTATCAGAGAATATTTTACATAGTAATCATGAGGGGCTTAGTGGGAAGATAAGGTTCAAAGACAGAATGTTGTTGGATCCACCAACCTTTAAGGTAGTCAATGTTGTTGGAAAGGGTTACAAAGAGTTAGCATATTGGTCTTTAGGGTTTGGTTTCAGTGAGAACCTTGTTGAGCATAAGAACGCAACAACTTGTGGTGGTTCTGCTAGAGTGCTTTTAGGTTCTGTGGATTGGCCTGGTGGGTTGAAAACAGTTCCAAAAGGTTGGGTTTACAATAGCACTAAGGGAAGGCCTTTGAAAATTGGGGTTCCAGCTATTGATCCTTGTCCTCAGTTTGTGAATGTGAGCCATGATAAGAGGCTGAATGAAACACAATTCACTGGTTTCTCAATCAATGTCTTTGAATCAGTTGTGAAACGCCTGCCTTATCCCTTGCCTTTTGTTTTTGTGCCATTTTATGGCTCTTATGATCAAATAGTTGAACAAGTGAGCAGCAAGGTAACATCATTATCTATGCTTATTTAGATCCCATTTAGATAAATTTCTCGAGAAGAAAATAAGAAGGTGAATTAACTTAAGCTTTTGCATAATTTATAGAAACTCTTTTATATGTAACTTCTTTGTAAACTGAACTATTAACTATACATAAGCTAATTTTAAATTAAATGCTTTATTCATTTTACCTTCTTTCTCTCTTTCTTGAATTATTTATCTAAATAGGACCACGTACATATTTGTGTAGGAACAAAATAAATAAATTATTGTAATGTGTGTTTCTAATGTAGTACCTTGATGCTGCTGTTGGAGATATACAAGTGGTGGAACATAGATATGCTTTTGCTGAATTCTCTCATCCATATGTTGAATCTGGTATAGCCATGGTAGTGAAAGTAAAGCCAAATAGATCCAAAGAAACGTGGATGTTCATGGACGCTTTCACAAAAGAAATGTGGTTATTGATGGGGATAATGCACCTGTTCATAGCATTTGTAATATGGTTCATTGAAGGTCAAAGCAATTCGGAACTTCAGAGTTTTGGGGCCATTCTCTGGTTTTCTGTCACCATATTATTCTTTGCACACAGTAAGTCGCATTGAAAGGTCATTTGTAGCACCATATAATAACTTTTTTATTCATCAAATTCCTTAATGAAGTAACATTTTATGTAGTAATTTGAATATTTAATTTAGTTTGAATATACCCATAATGTAAGAGACTTTTTAATAAATGAAACTTAGATACAATATCATAGATATTATTAGTTGTGTTATTTAATTAAATTAAAATTTTATCTTGATAACATATATAATAAATGATTTCAATTTTAATTACAAAAATGAAATTTCAATTCTAATCGAAAAATAATACTATCATTATATTGTATATAAGTTTTATCTTTTTTGAATAATGTTTTTCTATCATGAATTATTACATGAAAACTGCTAACTTTTGTAGTGATCAAGTCATATCTCGAATCATTTCAAATTGGTTGATAGTATAACATTTGTGATATGTAGGAGAACCTGTAAAGACCAACTTGGCCCGACTTGTTCTAGCACCTTGGTTATTTGCTATTCTGATTGTGACTCAAAGTTTTACAGCTAGCTTGTCATCCATGATGACAGTGTCCCATCTTGAACCATCTGTGCCAGATATACAAACATTGTTGAGGACAAATGCAATCATAGGGTGCAACAAGAACACTTTTTTGGTCCAATACTTAGTTGATGAACTCAAGTTCCAGCCTCAGAATATCAAAGTATTTGACTCCATCCATGATTTCCCAAGAGCCTTTGAGAACAAAGAAATTGTGGCTTCTTTTACCATTTCCCCTCATGCTGATGTTTTCCTAGCTACTTATTGCAAGGGCTACACCAAAGCTACCTTCTTGAAACTTGGTGGATTAGGCTTTGTGAGTTTCTCTTGTCATCTCATTGTATGCATCATGCATGCTACATGTTAGATTGAAAAATTGATAGGTGACCACATTTTGACCATATTTTTTCACAGAATAAGAGAATAGATGATTGAAATTTAGGAGGGATAGGATTTTGAAAAGATAATGATATAATTAGAAAAATGGTATGAGTTTTGGTTTAATAAATTTAAAACAGTGAGATATTTAATAATTAAAAGTGAAAATAAAAAAATAAATAAGCCTTAATAATCTCATGGTACTCTCAATCATCCATTAGTAAAATAAATTACTTTCATTTTGTTGAATGAGATGCTTATAGAATCATTAAAGTTGTCCTAACGATTAAAAAAAATAAAGTAATATGTATAAAGTGTTAAGTTCTAATTTTGTTATTATCATTGTAATTCTTATAAATAAAAATAAAAATAGATGAGATGCTTATATATTTTTTCATACCTTATTGATGCAGGCGTTTCCAAAAGGGTCAGGTTTAGCAATTGACATGTCACGAGCAACCCTAAGAGCCATAGAAAGTGGAGAAGTGAAAAAATTAGAAGAGAATATGTGGTCCAACACCAATTGTGGGTCTACAAATAGCAAAATACAAAATGAACAACTTGGTCCTCAACCTTTCTTTGGCCTATTTGGTATCTGTGGAGCCATTGCTCTCTTTGGTTTATTGGCAGCCATTATTCATTTTGTTAAAAGGAATGCAGAGACATTTGTGACCTTCATATCATTGTTACACTTGCAAAGAGGATTATAAGTAATCGAACTCCATGGTCGAAAGCTACTACACAAGCGCATAAGAAGTGGAGAGAGTACATCTCATAACAATGAGCTAGCTATAGTAAGTACTGGGTTACCAATTAACTACATGACTAACTAATTGAATTTTAGAATTTTTTTTATTAATAGAAAAGATTACAAAAGCGAAAATAGATCGATCTAAATACGTATTTGGAATGACGTTATTTACTTACGTTAGTCTCAAAATTCACATTAGAATTGACAATAGATACTAGAATGACATTATTTACTTACGTTAGCCTCAAAAATCACGTTAAAATTGACAATAGATGTAGAAGTTACAAATATTTATTTATCTTAGATGTAGTCATAGGGGCGTCCATGGATCGGTATTTTGAAAAATTCAAACTGAATCGAACCGATCCATTTTATAAAAGTGGATCGGTTAACCGATCCGTTTTTTATAAAGTGGATCGGTTTGGTTTTTTTAAAATATGGATAAGTTTTTTTGAACTTGAATCGGTTCGGTGTGGTACGGTTATCCATTTTTTATTCATATATGGGTCAGTTTTTTAAAAAAACCAAATCGAATCGAACCGATTCACTTTGTAAAAATGGATCAGATAATTGAACCGGTTTTATAATGTTGATCAGTTTGAATTTTTTTTCAAAATGTATTGAATTTTTCAATGTGGATCGGATCGATTATGGATCGATTCGGATCAATTTGAATTTTTTGTACACCCCTAGACATAAATCCAAGTTGACGTGACGTAATTCCAAACACACACTAAGTGTTTGTACATTTATCTGATCCGACCTAAATTATCTTTTTAGAAATGTTTATTATAGAAAAAAATTCACATTTTTTTAGATTGAAATTTTCTCATTTTTGTACTCAGTCGATATATAATTTTGATGTAATAAAATATTATTAATGAACCTAATTAATTGATTAATTAATGAGGTTGTGTTTCAAATTGGTCTTCAAAAGCCCAACTCGTTAGAATAGATCATCACCTCAACCCAAAGTCAGTAATGACCCAACAACACTTGGACCAAAGTCCATTATAGGGGATTAATTTAGTTGCAAGGTGTAGCAGCACCTGTATTTCTAGTAAATGATAAAATTCATATTAAATGATTTTTTTTTAAAAGCAAAGTATTATTAACATGCAGAATACTAGGGACACTCTAACCCATAGGGATAGTAATATTACATGGCTAAGTCAAATGGAAAGAGATAAACATGCTACTGGGTCAATGACTCAAATATAATATTTGATGCATGTTTATTAAAAAAAATTGAAAGAGAAAATATATAAAACACTTGAAACCTTAAAATTTTATATAAGAATTAGTATTGATTTTGTATTTTTCTAATAACATATGATTTTTGGTGTAAAATAAAAACAATAATAAAAAGGAGAAAAGTCAAACAAAATCGTATTTATTTACACTACAACTATATTTAAGGCAACAAAATTACACGCGTATAGACAATATCAACTATATGTTTCAAATCTACGAGGAAAAGTAAGCTCAAGATCAATTTAAAACTTAATTTATTTTATAAAATCACAAGTTTCCTGTAGCATTAATTTTGAGATAAAATTTTGCTGAAAAAGGGATCATCCTAATCTAAATCACTTTTTTTTACCAGTGAAATTTAAACTTATACACTACGTTGAAAACTCTTATAATGAACATTGTATATTAAAAGTAAATCACTATTTTATACAATAGTGTTTTTAAGATTTTTTTTATGGAACTGTTATGAAATATTTTTTAATTTCTTATCTAATTTAATTTTTTATTTATTATATCTATTTATAAATTAAATTTTAATATTCTAAAACAAATAATCAATAATTAAAATAATACATTTATTATCTTAAATCTAAAATATAATTTATATTTAAAAATAACTATTTATATTAATTTTAATATAAGTTATATATTTACATATAATATTTATTTATATATAGTTTATTATAAATTTTAATTAAATATAATAAACATTTAATCTATGTAATACACAGCTAAAATACTAATTAGAGTTATTTAAGCATTATTTATGATATTATTTAATTTGTAAATGTTTATTTTACTCAATAATAATTTGGGAATTAGTTTAACTTTTGAAATTTTATTTCGAAAATTAATATATGAGATTAACCTTTGAAATTTTATTTTGAATATCAATAATGCTACTTTTTAGATATATTTAGATTAATTTTTTATTTGTTGTGAATCATTTAGATTTTTCTTTAACAGTTAGTTTCGATTTTGGGATAAATGCGTAAAACATGTCCAGAGATTAGGAAAAAAAATGTTAAAAGTTAAATATATTGAAAAATAAATATGAAAAAAAAAATTAAAAGTTAAATCATGTGGAAAAAAGATAAAAGGCATGCTTATTTAAATATTCCATGAACATTAAATTCATATAATCATATTATATTATATGTAATAAATAGATTTTCTTTAAAGATTTGAGACTGACTTTTTTATTTTTTACTCAAAATATAATTTTTTTTAAAAGTTTAGATGCGACTTTTTAATTAAATAATTTATTTAAAGGTCTGAGTGAAGCCAACCAGCTGCTAACGTATTTCCACCGTTACGGCGTTACCAATGGAATTATTGCAAACTTATCGCAAATGGGCTAAAAAGAATTTGGCTTATGGGCTGCGTATGGCCCATCGAACGTTTTTATGGCTCCACTCGTGAAAAATGAGTTGAACATTTTTTTTTAATAAACATGTGTCAATTTACTAATAATCCAATTCAATTGATTTTATAACTTTATTCAAAAATACATTTTGAATAATGTCTTCGTTAAATTATTAAGTTTTTTAATCATCAAGATGTGACAATTTTATTTTCAACTAATAAGTTGTATTAAATAATTTAAGAAAAATATAAACATCACTCTTGAGTAGAACCTGCCTAGTTTAGAAATTACAAAGCATTATACAATTCTTCTCCGGTAAAGTCACGATTTAATTTTTTATTCTCAACGTCAAGAAAAAAATATCTTATCTACTGGACCTATTTAGACTAGAATCACATCTTTTGACCTTAGGTATAAGTATACAAATTTATAAAACAAATCTTATATTTTTAATAACTTTTTATATATACACATTTAATTTATCTATTTATTAAATTATGTCATATTAAATTAAAGACTATTTATATCAAATTTAACATAATTTAAAAAAGTTTAGATATATTATCTAAAAATAAATAATTACACATATTTTAAATATCATATTATACATTAAATTAAAGTAATATTATAAATTATTAAATAATTTTAAAATTTCATAAAATTTGATATAAAGAATTTTAAGTATAATATAATTTAATTTAATGATCAGATTAAATTAACATTATATAATAAGTTATTAAAGATATAATATTCGATATAAATTTTTTGACTTTCATATGAATTTCAACTCATAATAAATAAATAAATATATATATATAAATAAATAAATAAATAAAGAGAGGGAGACATGAATCCACTTAATTCAAATTTAAAATTATTGATAATTTTTTTATTAATTAACATTAACATTAACATCAACATATAATTATAAAAATATTTTATACGTTGATTTGAAATATTATTTTCAAGTTTTTCTTATATAATTTATAATTTTTTATATATTAATAATTTTTAATTTAATAATTAGATAATTAAAATTTGATATAAAATATAAATTATTAAATAAAATAGTTTTAAGATAAATAAATCTCTCATCATTTATTATAATAAATATTTTTTATAATTTTTTTTTATCTCATTTTAGATCTATCCCTTTATATATATATATATATATATATTTAATTAGAAGATATAATTTATTTCAGTAAATTCAATTTTAATTTCTATAAAAATAAGGTAGTATCTTCACGTAATCAAATTAGAGTTTGAATTAACATACTAATTGCATCAGGAGAATTTGAATCTGTGATTGCATATGTGAGAATAAGATGTTGTTGCGAAGCATGAAGATGGAGGAAGAAAAGAGTTTGTGGAATTGTGGTGGTGCAATGAATGCGTGAAAGTCACGGAGAATTGGAAGAACGTGGATCTCATCTGTACTATGGATTTGCGCCGACAGTGGCGTTATTTGCATCTCTGATCTCTCTCTCTCTCTCTCCTCAAGTCAGAATCAATGATGAATGCAGAATGCTTCCAAAGATTCCACCACTTCATGTGACTAAACACCCCCATGCCTCCATTTATACCCAACAATTAATTACACATCGTGCCCCCAAAATCCATTTCATACGTTTTACTAATTCATACTATTTTTAAGATTACTTTATAAATTGAATAAAAACTTTAAACTTAGTACAAAGTTTATAAAAATTTTATAACTTCTTTAAATGTTTTCTCAATACTTTTAAACTCAAATTTAAATATTAAATATTTTTTTTAAAAATATTATCATTAATAATAATTTTATAAAATTTACATTATGTACCTGTCTAAGGGCACACTCCTTTTCTTCTGGGTGAAAGGGGACCGAACAAGAGCTCCAACGGTATCTCCAAGGGATGGGGGAGGTACCTGCAAAGGGTACTCCAATGCTCAAGTCAGTATACGCACGAATATCTAGGGTAAAAATGAACAGTGACATACCTCGTTATGTGTGACCTATTTATAGTGCCTGACGTGGGCCTGAGCATTGTGGGCTTTTTCAGGTGTTTACTAAATTAGGTAATACGATGTTAATTACCTACTTACTAACTTAACCATGCGCTTACCTGCTAATCATGATTAATAACCGCTCTTCACCTATCGGTACGGTATTTCGCCGATCCGATAGGTAAAGGATGGGGCGCTATTATTAATCGGGTTGATCAACAGTTGTCTAGCTATCCTTCCCTACGGGGGACTCTCCGGCTCGGTCTTATGCCGAGCCGTTAGTAAGGGCGCTATTATTAATCGGGTTGATCAACAGTTGTCTAGCTATCCTGCCCTACGGGGGACTCTCCGGCTCGGTCTTATGCCGAGCCATTAGTAACATTCGTCCCGGACGTTGGCTGGACCGATGTTTCCGACATCATGGCGTAGGTGTCTGACAGAATGGCACGTGTTGGTCAACGTGACCGATAGGGACCTTCCGGTACACAAGCCCCCCAGCCTTGAGGAGGGAAGCGACGCAAAGGATTAATTGTTCCGATTGGAATACGACGAAAGATTCAGGAATGTGAGGGGTTATGATTAAAGTGCCTCTCTGATGCGTAGCTGACAAGCATTAATTTCTCTGGTGCATAACTGACAGACATTAATTACGCGTGAGGGGTTACAACTGCTGATGGGATGTCAAGGGTTGCCATCATTGTGCGTGGAATAGCGCGTGCTAGGGTTCGCATTAAGTGTGGAACGCCAAAGGTTGTGTCCGTTGGGCTTAGGTGGAGCATACGAGGGGTTGCGTATTGAGGATCGTTAGATTAAATGGATCCAACGGTTTCCTAAGGCTCCGACACTTGAATTTGCAACCTGCGGGGTCTATAAATAGGCATGAAGAGGGGGCTCCACATACGTGCACACTCATTATCTCCGGATCCGAATTAGTAAATCAGCGTTCGAGTGTTCGTCGAAGGAAGATCTGAAGTTTAGCATTCAGGTACGTAATGGCAGATTTAAATATTGTTCATGTCGACTCCTCCGGTGACGAAGGGGAATCAAGGCAGAGAAGATCTCCGGTCCGGGACGCTGCCTCAGCTTCGGCCTCTAATGGAGATCGCACCGAGTCCTTTTCTGGATCTGAGCGGGCCCAAAGCGTTAGTGGAAGTGGTTCCGCCTCGGCTATAGGTTCTGATGACCGTCCAAGTGGGGGTGGGGGTTCATCAAGAAGCTTTCCTCCCGTATCGACGCCTGGATTTTCATGGGTACACGGGGAAGTTGGTAGTGTGTACTCCCGGTATACGACCAAGAAATCACTTGTTAACTTCGTATCGGCAATGAAGTTTTTAAATTTTCCCGAAGACGAGGAGCCGTCTGCTATCTTTTTCCAGCCATGCCGAGGTGATGGGGTTCCTAATCCGGATTTTGTTTATCTAGACCAGGGGTCATCCAAATACCCGTTCTTTTATGTGTATGACTATATGTTTCGGGATTTGAAGATATCCCTCCCCTTTGATAATTATTTTTCGGGTATACTTCGTCTTCTGAACGTGGCGCCGTCTCAGGTCCATCCTAACACCTGGGCAGCAATGCAAGGATTTAGACGGTTGTGCTTAGCTCTTGGCCTCCAACCTACTCCACATTTATTTTTGTATTACTACTCCTCTCGGCCGACGAAGAAAGCGAAGTGGTTGTCATTGATTCGGCATAGTGATTGCTTGCTTCAGCCATTCACCACTTCTTACAAAAAATTTAAAGTGGGTTTTATGAAGGTGATGATTCGACCCGAGACGGGGAATAAATACTTTTTTGACGATGAGGGGAACTCGGTCTTTCCCCTGTATTGGACCCGAAGGCCGAGAAAGTACGATACCGTATCGAAATCTCGAATGTCGCCGGAGGAAAGGCAGAGCTTGGATATTTTGGAGAAATTGCCACGGCCATTACCGTGTCGTCCCCTGGTCCGATTATTCGAATCGGCCAACGTCACCGAGGAACTAATCGGTATACAGTAACTTTTGTTTGTTTAAATTCCTGCGTTACCATTGATTTTGACTAATGATGTGCAGGTATTATGGCGAACTTTGACCATGACTTGAATATCCGCAATCTGATCAGGAGCCGAGTGGCAGGGGTCACAGGAAACAAGACTCCGACCGAGACGCGTGCAGGTGTGAATCAACCGGCTCCACGGCCGAGCGGAGCAGGGCAACCCTCCAATCCCAAGAAAGGGGGCAAGGGTTCCTCTCGGCAGCCTGAAAAAAGAAAGCCTACTGAAGGGAGGGCTGTGGAGGAGAGCCGCCAAGCCAAGCAGCAGCGGCTAGCCAATCCCAATGCCCCGGAGAGCTTGGTTGGACCAAACTTATTGGCTAGTAATGTGAACGCGCAGGATTTCCTAAGCCAAGACTTGACTTCTGAGGCTGGGCAGGCAGCTCTGGGCCGGATGAGTTCGGCGCAGAAGTGGAACTTCTTCTGTGAGTTCCAAGTTCGGGCTGTGGCTTTGGCTCAAAGCATCGTCATGGAACCGAATGGGGAGGCTGATGGACTTCGCCGTCAGCTAGCTGAGCAGGAGAAGTCGCTGCGAGAGACGCTGACGGCGTTGACCGATGCTCAGACGTCTAACGGCAAGTTCCAGGCCGAGGTTGACCGCCGAGGGCGTGCGGTTGACGATCTCACCTTAAAGGTCCAGCGCTTGGAGACGTCTTTGAAAAATGAAACGGAGAAGGCTACCCTGCTTCAAAAGGAACTGGAGGCCGAGAAAATATCTTTTGGTTCCTTCAGGGAGAAGGCTCGCGACAAGCTCCTGTCCCAGCATGAGGCTGGCTTTGCCCAAGCTGCTCGGCAAGCTAGCTACTTTGGTGACTTCCCCCCTGACTTTCAACTGGATATGACGAAGGACTTCTTTCAGGGGAAGTTGGTGGACTTAAGCTCAATCCCGCCGGATCAAGAGGCCGATGCTGAGGCCCCAGAGCGGCCCGCCAGGCCGAATGAGGAGGAGACGACTTACGAGGAGCCCGCTGCCGAGGATGATGCGAACCAGGGAGAGCCTGAGGTCGTGTCTTAAAATTTTTATTTTGTAATGCTGGGCCGATAGCGCCCCCCCCTTGCATGTACTTCTAGGCCTTTTAGGGCCTTTTGAATGAAATTTAAATTCTCGCAATATTTGAGTAATTCTGTTAAATTCGTAACCGAAAGACTTCCCGGGAGGGAAGACTTATAAATATTTATTTAAGCCACGTCCTTGGCCAAGAGACTAGGGAAGACTTGTAATTTATTTAAGCCACGTCCTTGGCCGAGAGACTTCTCGGGAGGGAAGACTTATAATTATTTATTTAAGCCACGTCCTTGGCCGAGAGACTTCTCGGGAGGGAAGACTTATAATTTATTTAAGCCACGTCCTTGGCCGAGAGACTTCTCGGGAGGGAAGACTTATAATTAGATTTAAGCCACATCCTTGGCCGAGAGACTTCTCGGGAGGGAAGACTTATAATTAGATTTAAGCCACATCCTTGGCCGAGAGACTTCTCGGGAGGGAAGACTTATAATTAGATTTAAGCCACATCCTTGGCCGAGAGACTTCTCGGGAGGGAAGACTTGTAATTAGATTTAAGCCACATCCTTGGCCGAGAGACTTCTCGGGAGGGAAGACTTGTAATTAGATTTAAGCCACATCCTTGGCCGAGAGACTTCTCGGGAGGGAAGACTTGAAGAAATAAGTGGAGATAATTAAGAGGGAGATGTATCTTCATTGATAAGAAGGTGCCTCGTTAAAAACCTTGCTAATCAAAAACCTCTTTTCACATTTTTACAAGAGGGAAAAAGATCAGTCAAGGAAAAGAGTGCACCGCGATACAATTACATAGTTCGAGTATTACAAATTCGAATTTAACTATAGTATGTCTTTAGGTGGGTAGAATTCCATGTTCTTGGAATAACCTTGCCGGACAGCTCTTCTAGCTTGTAGGCCCCATTGTGGAGTGCATGTCGTATCTGGAATGGTCCATCCCAATTGGCCGAGAGCTTTCCTTCAGAAGAGTTTCGCCTGGCTGCCCCCGTTGCACGCCACACAAGGTCGCCCTCGTGAAAAGTTCTTGGCTTTAGATTGGAATTAAAGCGCCGAGTCATTCGCTGTTTGCATGCCTCGGCCACCACCTGTGCCTTGTCCCGCACTTCCTCGAGGACATCGAGTTCGGCTCGGAGTGCGTCGTCGTTAGATTCCTCCTGAAAGCTTTGTCGCCGAAAAGATGGTTCTCCAACCTCAACCGGAATCATCGCATCAGTGCCGTATGTGAGGCGGAAGGGTGTTTCTCTATTAGTGGATTGTGGTGTACACCGGTACGCCCAGAGAACCTCTGGCAATTCATCGGCCCACACTCCTTTTGCCGAGCCGAGTCTTCTTTTTAATTCAGTCAGGATAACCTTGTTGGCTGCTTCGGCTTGGCCGTTTGACTGAGGGTGCTCCACCGATGTAAATCTGTGCCGAATGCCAAGGTTTTCGAGGAATGAGTTGAACTTTTTGTCTGTAAATTGTAAGCCGTTATCGGAGATGATGGCATATGGGATGCCAAAACGGGTGATGATGTTCTTCCATACAAACTTTTGGACGTTAGCAGCGGAGATGCATGCGAGCGGCTCGGCCTCAATCCACTTTGTGAAGTAATCTACTGCCACGAGGAGGAATTTAACCTGTCCCTTTGCCACGGGGAACGGGCCAAGTACGTCAATGCCCCATAAGGCAAACGGCCATGGAGAGCTGATGCTGTGCAGCTCGGTGGCGGAGGCATGGATGAGGTTTCCATGTCGCTGACATTGTAAGCAACGTTTGACGAACTCAGCGCAATCCCCTTTCAGAGTTGGCCAATAATAACCGGCTCGTGACACTTTTGCAGCTAGGGTACGGCCTCCGGAATGAGACCCACAGATACCCTCATGAACTTCCCGCATCACATAATCCGCCTGCGAGTTATCGATGCACTTGAGCAACGGGGTGGAGAATCCTCGCCTGTAGAGGTCGTTAGCCACTATGGAGTACCGAGCGGCCTGGGTGCGAAGCTTTTTTGCTTCCTTCGGATCGGTGGGCAACTCTTGTTGGAGGATGTAGTTCCGAATAGGAGTCATCCAGTTCGGTGTGTCAATATCGGCCGCCATGCACTCGATCGCCACACTTGGGGCAGGGATTTCTAGGTGAATGGTTGTTCTCAGCTGTCCTGGTTTTCGACTACTAGCAAGCCGAGCCAACTGATCGGCTCGTTCATTGGTGCTCCTGGGAACGTGTCGGATTTGCACGTCAGTGAACTCCTCTTTGAGCTTCTGGAAGAGGTGGTAATACTGCAACAAATTAGCATCCTTAATTTGAAAATTGTCGTTGACCTGTTCGGCCACGATCTTTGAATCGGTACAGCATACGACCGTTGTCACACCCATCTCGGCTGCTAGTCTCATACCGGCCAGGAGTGCTTCGTACTCGGCTTGGTTATTTGATGCCCGAAAACCGAACCGGAGTGACTGTTCGACCGTGATGCCCGAAGGGCTGGCTAAAATTATTCCCGCTCCGCTTCCCTGCGCATTGGATGAGCCGTCGACATGCATTGTCCACGGCTCGTCGTGAAAACTACCTGTAGGGGTAAGCTCATTGACGAAGTCGGCCAAATGTTGTGATTTGATGGGTCCTCTCGGCTCGAACGATATGTCAAACTCTGAGAGTTCGACCGACCAGGCCATCATCCTGCCCGCGATTTCCGGTTTACGAAGAACTTTCGCAATCGGGCAGTCGGTTCGGACAACCACCCTATGACTCTGGAAGTATTGCCTGAGCCTGCGAGCCGTGTAGACGAGCGCTAGAGCTACCTTTTCAATTAACTGGTAACGCTTCTCGGCTTCTTGCAGTGTTCGACTGGTGAAATATATCGGCCTTTGACTCCTCTGTTCCTGTATTAAAACAGCACTAACTGAATGTCCCGACACGGCAAGGTAAATGACCATGTCGGAGCCGGCAGTAGGTTTGGACAGTACGGGAGGTGAACTTAGGCGATGCTTAAACTGTTGGAACGCTTCTTCACATTCATGAGTCCATGTAAATTGCTTTGCTTTCTTCAGCAGGGCGAGGATAGGTTGAGATATCTCGGCAAGCCGAGGAAGGAAACGTGAAAGCGAAGTTAGCCGCCCTGCCAACTTTTGTACATCTTTGAGAGTGGTGGGACTCTTCATCTCCAGTATGGCTTGGCATTTGTCTGGGTTTGCCTCGATGCCCCGGCTAGACAACATGAATCCCAAGAATTTTCCACCTGATACACCGAACACACATTTTTCGGGGTTCAGCCTCATTTGGTGTTGTCTGAGCGCTTGGAATACCTCGGCCAGGTGGCGTACATGGGCAGAAACTTCATCAGATTTGACGACCATGTCATCAACATACACTTCGAGGCACTGACCAATTTGACTCTGGAAAATTTTGTTCATCAGACGCTGATATGTAGCTCCGGCGTTCTTCAGACCGAACGGCATTACACGGTAGCAATAGTTGGCTGTCTCGGTGATGAATGCTGTTTTGTCTTCATCGTAAGGGTGCATGCGAATTTGGTTATACCCCGAATACGCGTCTAAGAAGGATAGGAAACGGTGGCCAGACGCCCCATCTACGAGACGATCAATATTGGGCAACGGGTAGGCGTCTTTCGGGCAAGCTTTATTCAAGTTTGTGTAATCGGTACACATACGCCATTTCCCGTTCGGCTTTCGGACCATGACCACATTAGCCAACCACGTCGTGTAGTGGATCTCCCGTATAAACCGTGCTTCTAACAATTTGGCTACCTCAGCATCGATTGCCGCCTTCTTCTCTTCTCCGGTCTTCCGACGCCGCTGGGCGATCGGCCTTGCCTCCCTACTAATTGAGAGCTTATGGCACAAAAACTCTGGATCGATACCCGGCATATCGGAGGGGTGCCATGCAAATAGATCTCGGTTATCAAGTATTACCTGTCCGATGGATGCTTTCTCTTGCTCCGTCAGAACAGTTCCCAAATAAGTCAGTTGGGTATCAAGGGTTCCAACTTGGAGTGGTTGTCTCTCTTCAATAGGCTCGACCCTTTCGTCGTGCCCGATTCGGGGGTCGAGGTCTATGGAGGACTGTTGGGTTACCGAGTGGACTTTCTGTGGCTCTTTGATCGTTTCGTCTTGCACTTTCGGTAGCCGCAAGCTGGCAAAGTAGCATTCGCGTGCAGTTTTTTGATCGGCGTGCACGGTGATAACCCGTCCTGACTGTGCCGGAAACTTCATAGCTAAATGAGGAGTAGACACGATTGCTCCGAGCCGATTCAAGGATGGCCGACCGAGCAGAATGTTATAGGAGGTGCTCGCATGAACGACCACGTATTTAACCGAGATGTCTCGGTATTCCGCCCCTTCGAACCCAAATCGTGTTGATAACTTGATAAATCCTTTTGTCTTGACTCGTTCACCAGAGAATCCCACCAAAGGTTCATCGTAAGGGACCAGTTCGGACTCTGGAATTCCCAACTGTTTGAACGTATTCCAATATAGTATGTCCGCTGAACTTCCTTGATCAACCAATGTCTTACGGACGATGCAATTGTGAATTTCAACGCTGATCACCATCGGATCGTCCTGATCTGGGTCGATTCCCTTGAAGTCGGCCTCTGTGAAGGTAATGGTTGGCAAACGGCAACGGTTTGTTTCCACGGCGTGCACGTGTCGGACAGCTCGCAGGTGTCTTCGTTGTGCCGACGAAGATGAGCCCCCGCCAGCAAATCCGCCAGCAATGGTGTTAATAACTCGCCGTGGCTGTGTTGCTTGTTGTTCTTCATGCCTATCCCGTGACCGACTGCGCTCTCTATACGAGCGCGTTTCTGCTCTGCGGTGTTCGGAATGGTCACGTCTCTGTGATTGTTCGCCGTGTCGGGGCCGGTCGGGACGGTTCACAAAACCTTGCAACTGTCCTTGCTTGATTAAATCTTCAATTTTGTCTTTTAAGGCTGAACATTCGTCAGTTGAATGCCCACGATTGCGGTGAAATCTGCAGGATTTGGTTGTGTCGGCTCGGGGAGGGGTCGATGCTCTCTTCGGGATAGTCAGCACTTCCGAAGCCAATGCTTGTTCTAGTA
This sequence comes from Cajanus cajan, assembly GCF_000230855.2. NCBI lineage: Eukaryota > Viridiplantae > Streptophyta > Magnoliopsida > Fabales > Fabaceae > Cajanus > Cajanus cajan. The sequence goes on from NC_138525.1 coordinate 14,827,622, forward strand.
CTGCTGACCGGCTGGTGTTCAGTGGTGTGTACTGTGTATACTTCGGACCACGGGGTGGCCGCTCGCGGGGTACGAGTTCCTTCGGACGACCGCGAAAATTGTTTTCTATTGGCTTTTCTGTCTTGCTCACCACTTCTGCTCTGGCCTGGTTGCGAAACTCGGCTAGTTCTTCCATCTGCATATACTTATCGGCCCTGCGCCGAAGGTCATCCATGTTTGCCGGTGGCTTTTTACAAATACTGTTGGCAAAGGGACCCGGCTTCAACGCGGTGGTTAGATGGTGTAAGGCGACGGCTGGGTTGAGGTCCCTGATCTCTAATGCCGCCTTGTTGAATCGGCTCATGAACGTCCGGAGAGACTCCTTTTTCTCGTGGCGGATGGTGACTAGTGATAGAGAAGTTAACTGGTGTGGTCGGCTTGTAGCGAACTGGATGGTAAACTGAGAGGCTAAGGTGCCGAATGAGTCGATCGAATTGGCCGGGAGCCGAGTGAACCAGCTCAACGCTCGACCTTTTAGCGACGTCGGGAAAATTCGGCACAGGGCGGCGTCATCAGTGGTGCTTAATGTGACCTGAGTCAAGAACACGTCAACATGTTCATCTGGATCGGTGGTTCCGTCGTACTTGTCGAGAGACAAGGACTTCCAGTTGTCAAGGAGGGCGGACTGCATGATATTGGGTGTAAAGGGATGTCGGTGTGATCCTGCCGGCATGGGCTGTATTGGTCGGCTGGCCGAGGCGTGGGCGGCAGGGGCAACAGAAGTGTAAGGGACCGAGGCGTGCTGGCCATGCGAATGGAACGACCCTTGAGTGTGGGTTGTCTCGGAGGGCTTCCATGTAGGATCGCGGTATTGGTTTTTGAGGGTGGCATTTTCCGCCCGTAACGCAGCCATTTCGGCCGCATCTCTCTCCCGCTGTTGCTTCATAGCGGCCATCTCCTCTTTCATCTGTCGCATCATACTGTTCAAGTTTGTCTCTTCTGTCGTCTCGGCTCCTGACTGATGCTCGTCCTCGGACAGGTGTTCTTCAACGTTATTCTTTCTCGTCTTCACCATTCTTTCAAAAATAATCTCGGAATAGCTCTCGGTTCGGCCCCACGGTGGGCGCCAAAATGTACCTGTCTAAGGGCACACTCCTTTTCTTCTGGGTGAAAGGGGACCGAACAAGAGCTCCAACGGTATCTCCAAGGGATGGGGGAGGTACCTGCAAAGGGTACTCCAATGCTCAAGTCAGTATACGCACGAATATCTAGGGTAAAAATGAACAGTGACATACCTCGTTATGTGTGACCTATTTATAGTGCCTGACGTGGGCCTGAGCATTGTGGGCTTTTTCAGGTGTTTACTAAATTAGGTAATACGATGTTAATTACCTACTTACTAACTTAACCATGCGCTTACCTGCTAATCATGATTAATAACCGCTCTTCACCTATCGGTACGGTATTTCGCCGATCCGATAGGTAAAGGATGGGGCGCTATTATTAATCGGGTTGATCAACAGTTGTCTAGCTATCCTTCCCTACGGGGGACTCTCCGGCTCGGTCTTATGCCGAGCCGTTAGTAAGGGCGCTATTATTAATCGGGTTGATCAACAGTTGTCTAGCTATCCTGCCCTACGGGGGACTCTCCGGCTCGGTCTTATGCCGAGCCATTAGTAACATTCGTCCCGGACGTTGGCTGGACCGATGTTTCCGACATCATGGCGTAGGTGTCTGACAGAATGGCACGTGTTGGTCAACGTGACCGATAGGGACCTTCCGGTACACATTAATTATATATATTTTTAATAAAAATAGTCGTAACGAAAATTAAACCTAAATTTTCATATTTTCAACTATTTTAATTCCTTTTCACCCAACTACTAGACTAACCCTAATAATCTATGTATCTATATATTATGTATGAAAAACATTTTATTTCATAAGAAATTCCTTTTTAATTTTAATTTGTTTTTAATTTCTAGAAAATCTTTTATAAAAAGCCAAGACAAGCGGTTATTCATCAGGGTCATTGGCTTATAGTGCAACTCACAAAAAGACAAGATTGGAGCTTTCTTATTTCTACCCTACCCTTTCTATTTTAATTTTGGGTATTTTTCTTTTGGCATAAAACTGATTTTACTCCTTATTATGTATTTTAAAAAAGGTATGATTTTAATCCTCGTGTTTTCTTATAATGGATGATTTTATTTTCTTTCACTCTAATAAGTTTTGAATTGGAGTAAAGTAAATTTATTAGTAATTTTTAAGATAATTAGCTTATTAAAGAAAGGTAAAATCCTTTTGAGTTGAAAGTGGATTAGCATTAAACCCTAATAAATGAAGGGAAGTTTATTAGTAATAGTAAATGTGATAGCTCTAGATTAAAGCGAAGAAACAAAAGCGGAAGGTGTGAAGAAGAGACAACTCAGAGTTATAAGACAGCTTGCTACAGCTCTGAACCAATTTCCAAGTAGTACTTGGTTTTCCCACTCACACCAACACCAACAACAATAACAACAACAACAACGCAGGCACCACCATCTCACGCGTGCACCTCATTATTCCTTGCTCTGCACGTCACATCGCAGATCTCTCCATCGCCCATCCCAATGGACGGTTACGACGGCACCGTCAGGCTCGGCGCCCTCAACTTGCGCCACGATCGCGCCGCCGATTTCGACGCTGCCGCCGCCGCCGACGTGTCCGTCTCCTCGCCGGTCACGCGGCAGAAAGCCGCCGCCGCCAAGCAGTTCATCGAGAATCATTACAAAAACTATCTCCAAGGATTGCAGGATCGCAAAGACAGGTTCCTACGCTACCTAGCTTACCTATTCACTCACTCATTCATTCATTCCTATTTCACTGTTCTGGTTTGCATTTAATAATTTCGCAAAGACTATTTCTCATTCATTCGAATTCGCGGTGAAGCATTCAATACTTCTGGTTTCAATGCAAATTATGAATCCTTCCTCTCGCGTTTATTTTTCCGTTCTTCTTCCTCCGCTTCCGAATTCTCTTCGCCGACAACGTGTTAGCCTTGTTTCGGATTTTCTCCTTTCTGATAGTTGAAAAACTCTCATGTTTTTATATATATATATGTATACAAACACAGCATTTAGTATTTTTAATGTTGAATTTCATGGATTTTCGTTGAATAGTTTTTGTTAAGTGGAACGAGTTTAAGTTGATGATGTTTTATTGAACAACTTTGTTAAAACGCTAGTGTTGTTAGAAGATAAGTTAATGCTAATTATGATATTATTAGTTATTATTACTATGAGTGTCTAATAATTTGTGTATAATGTGGTATACATGATTGCTGGTAAAGTATAATATCATATTATTCAAATTAATCAGGGTGTAATAAGTGGATATGTAGATTATACGTTTGTGATTCTTTTTGTTGCAGACGCAGAGCGCTTCAGAGAAGAGTGCAAGAATCTCAGATATCGGTTGAGGAGCAGGAGGAAATGATGAGGAATTTGGAGCGGCGAGAAACTGAGTACATGAGGCTTCAGAGACGTAAGATTGGAATTGATGACTTCGAGCAGTTAACAGTGATTGGCAAAGGTGCTTTTGGTGAGGTACATTTAACAAAATCTTACTTCTCGAACCTTTGGTTTTTTATGATGTAGTGTGTTCTTGGTAAGAATCAATGCGTTTGTGCATCACCACAAGTTCTTTAACTTTTCGGGAAATGTAGGTGAGGTTATGTCGTGCTAAAAGTACAGGAGAGATTTTTGCCATGAAGAAATTGAAGAAGTCAGAGATGCTTAGTCGCGGACAGGTACCAGCTGTCAAACTTAATGCATAACACTTAAATGCGTCAATTTTCATATTCATACTAGTTATTGCAGGAAACAACCAAAATTCTAGTTCACAACTCATCAGTGTTTTATTTTTATTTTCTCTGTTTAGTTGATTTCATTAATACTTTCCCAATTACACTGACTGATGTTATGAATTATGAAGATTTGGCTCTTATCTTATATATGGTAAAATGTAAATTTAATACCCAACATTAAGTGATCTAGCTGGCATGCCTCTGCTAATTTGCATCTTAGCAAATGTGAATTCTTTTATATTATGTAGTTTTCTAAATGGTTAACCTGTTAAGCTGGTAGGCAGAGTTATTTCAACACCAATTTCCAATATCTATCTGCATGAGATCATCACACTGTAAGGTGTAAAAAATCAACTTTATAACTGAAATTCAGTCCAGTGGAAAACAAAGTGGTAGTCAGTAGATAATATCCACTTGAGGTTGTCTGACATGTTTTTGTGTGACCATCTTGCTTTTCTTTGTAGAGAAGGCACTTTACAATAAAAACAACTTACTTCTTCCTTATACCTTCCTGCTGTTTCCAGCAGCTCTCTCTATGGCATTGGATAAAAATGGAATAAAAACATTCATTATGAAGGAGCTTAGGGTTCAATTATGTGGCGGATTAAGAATTTCAATGCATGTAAACCAAAATATATCTTTAGATGTTATTCTGACCTTGGGGATTATTTTGTATGCTTGTTTTTATATAATGATGTAAATCTAATATAGGTGGAACATGTTCGATCTGAGAGGAACTTGCTGGCTGAGGTTGATAGCAGATGCATAGTGAAACTGCATTATTCATTCCAAGATTCGGAATTCCTATATCTCATCATGGAATATTTACCTGGTGGTGACATCATGACGTTGTTAATGAGAGAAGATATTCTTTCTGAAGATGTTGCTCGCTTCTACATTGCTGAAAGCATTCTTGCTATTCATTCAATACATCAACACAACTATGTACATAGGTATGGCTATTATCGCACTGTTCAGATTTTGTTCTATTATCACCTAGTGGGATAAGGCTTTTGTTGGTAGCTAATGGTATGGTCATTTTATGCAAAAGAGGCTATAAGTAGTGGGACAGAGGACACTTGTATGCTACAACATGGCTCATGGCTTGGTCTAACAAAAATATAACTCACTGTCTGCTCTGAAATCATCAGAAAACATTATTCTAGTATGCAGCTTACTGCTCTTTACAAGGAATGCTGATTATGAGTGGAGCATATGCAATTTATATTTAGCTTTTCAGATTGTAAAGGAATATATTTATGCATCATCTGTTCAGTTGTTGTCCATTTTTATGCTGTTCTTAAATGATTCATATAAAATATGGTACAGTGAATTGGTTTTTCAACAATGTTAAGAAAATATTCAGGTGATTACAAAATGTAATGTTTCCGGAGAAGATTTCAAAATTTCTTAGTAAATAATTTTTTCTATTGAAAAAAGTATAGTTATGCTCAGGCTAAGATATTCTGCTTGTGTAGGGATATTAAACCTGATAATCTGATACTGGATAAAAATGGCCATTTGAAGCTTTCGGACTTTGGGTTATGTAAGCCTCTTGATGATAAGTATTCATCAATTTTATTGGAAAATGAAGATCTCGGTCAAGAATCAACCAGTGAAACTGAAGGATATTCTGCCTCTCCTTGGTTGATGCCAAAGGAGCAATTACAGCAGTGGAAACGTAATCGCCGTGCATTGGTGCGCCTCTCTTCCCCCATTTCATGTTCCTTAGTGGGTATTGTAGCTATTATTGGCATAACTTAAAAACAATCAGAAAGTATATGAAGTAATGACTAAATTTGTGTTTGGATTAGTTTATGTTGTGTTCAAATCAGTTTATAATCAAAATCTTTCTGAGAGATTAGAAAGAAAAAAAAGAGGAAATAATCCAATACAAACATGCTCTAGATGATATACAAAATTTATTAGGTTACTGGCTACTGATGTGTATTATTAAGTGGTATTTGTCTTTATTATATATTCTGTTAATTATTGCCGACTTTTACACTTTATCAGGCGTATTCAACTGTTGGAACTCTTGATTATATGGCACCTGAAGTTTTGCTCAAGAAGGGATATGGAATAGAATGTGATTGGTGGTCTCTTGGGGCAATTATGTATGAGATGATTATTGGGTATCCTCCATTTTGTTCTGACGATCCAAGGATGGCCTGCCGTAAGGTATTATGATTGATTGATTTTTTCCCCACTTTATATCTTCTTTTTATGCATAATAACCTGTTGTTTCTGTATTGTTGCAGATTGTTAACTGGAAAACATGTCTGAAATTCCCTGAAGAACCCAAGATATCAGCTGAAGCAAAGGATCTGATCTGTCACTTACTATGTGACGTTGACTCAAGACTAGGTACAAGAGGAGTAGAAGAAATAAAGGTGACAAATCTTATTGGTAGCCCATTTTTTATGCCAGTTTCTTCAAATACTTGAGTAAACCATATTTCTCATTTGGTTTTCCTTGTGTCAAGTTATTTATTCTAGTCCGATTTCGAAGTTATGCCCTGAAATTTGCCTCTTAGTGGTATGCCCTGATAATCTGCATAAGTCCTCTCTTAAAAAATCATTACTTGATTTTTCAGGCTCATCCATGGTTCAAGTCTGTTCAGTGGGACATGCTTTATGAATCAGAAGCTGCATATAAACCCACAGTCACTAGTGACTTGGATACTCAAAATTTTGAGAAGTTTCCTGAAGTAAGTATATATTACATTAAATTTTATGCATTAGAAATAATTAAAATTTATTCATATGCAATAATTTTGTGTAAGCTCTAAAATCATTTAATTACCAAACATTTGATGAATGTAAATGAAATATTATGCATATGCAAGATTGTATCCCAAATGGTTTAGTTATATGTGCTCTCTCAATTTCTATCCCAATCTTCATCATAAAGTAAACTATTCTTCCTGCTACTGTTTGTTCTACATAAGGGCTCAAGATGATTCAATATTTAGAGAGCTGGGAAGGGGGTAGCAAGTATCAAACTCCTTAACATTGGATTAAAGAAGTCCAATGCTGTGGAGGCTTGTAAATTCTTTTATATGGAACAAGAATACGACCTAGCCATATCTGTCTATAAATAATTTAATTTTAATATAATTGATGGCAATGACAGTTGCAAATGATTTCTTTGAAATGAGTGTTATTTGGCCGTCCATGCCTTTAAATTTTGTTATCATTTATTGACATTGAATCAATGACAAAATTTCCAAAGACTCTAAACATATACCTAAACTTGTGATTTCAATCATTGGCAGGTAGATGGCCCACCATCTGTAACAGCCACTGTTGGACCATGGCGGAAGGTGATTTGTTTTCTTAAGCTTGTTATTTATCAAGATTGTTAGTAAGGGATTACATGTCTGTCTTGTTCATGGCGTATATATTAATGTCGGTGTGTGGGCAAAGTGTAAACATAACAAAACAAATGCTTCATTTTGTTGCACCATATCTTTAACTGATTTCTGTTTTTAATTAGTAAGTCCACCACTCCACCTCCTGTTATATTTACTGACATTCATATTTTAGTGCACTACATTTTTTTGGTTTAGAGGTCTATATTCATTTTTGTGTTATTTTGGTGAAGACTACAATATATTCTGCTGGATAAGTGAGCTATATAATTTCATTAAAACAAAGTAACGTCTCTAAGTCCTGTTAATAAAATTTTATAATTTATTGTCAAGTGTATTCCTCTTTAAATTATGCTTCGGTAGTCTTTTAAAAGTTGCACGTCTGCTGTTGTCTAGGATCTTTCCCATTGCATTTTAGCATATATATGTGTGCAGGTGTGATGGGAAAGTGCAAAGATATAAAAAAAAAAAAACTTCCTTTTGGTAGCATTATATCTTTAACTATTAACTTGGACTTTAATTTTTTTTTAAGTACATCTTCCTCCTGTTATATTTACTGATATTCATTGGTTAGTGCACTACTTTTTTAGGTATATTGATTTCAACGTTATTTCAATGGTAGTACAGTATATTCTACATATCAAGTTGAAGCAGTGTGGTCTCTATTTCTGTGTTTCAAGTTTATTCCATTTGAAACTCTGCTTTAATAGGTCTTTATTCTTCTAAAAAAACAGTAGTTCTGTTGTCTTCTGAATTTTCCAGCTTCTTTGATAATTAATAATTAACTATTTATTTAAAATTGCAATGTTATGATATTTTATTTTTGTTTTTGATCCTCTTACAGATGCTGACGTCCAAAGATAACAATTTCATAGGATATACTTTTAAGAAGTCAGACATCCCTAAATCGCTTGAAACCTCAGGTATGCAACTTATGGCTATTCATACTTCTGTAGCATAACACATTATTTTGGATTTATGCTCGCCTGGTTGGCAATTTCGTAGATTTTAATTTTTATGAAGTAAGAAAGCTGGTATAGTTCATGCAGAAACCCTTGGTTGAAACTTGAAAGAATTTACTAACAGAACTTAAATACTGAGGAGGGGTCATGCTGGCTGATTTCATCTCAGTGTAGTCAGAGACAGCGTTAACTATTAGATGAAGATTTAAAATTGATGGTATCTAAATCTATTTGATCCTACAAATAAAATCTGAGGAAATGTATTAGCAATGACATGCAAAGATTGCATTTTCTTATCTGGATAAATTTACCATTCAAAAAAACTACCTGAAACTCTTCGGAATCTCAAGAGATGAAGTGGAATGATGATCTTCCATCTGTAGGCATGCCCGAAGAAAATACTCAGAAATAAAAAACTACACCTTGGGATGACTACAAATACTTTCTGAATAAAAAACTGCCTTTTGTTAAGCATTCAACACTAATCCTCAGATTTTGACATATTTTGTAGATGCAGATATCAGAGTAAATGGATCATCGAAGACCCCTTCCTTGATTACCTTGTTAGGTATGAACAACTATTCTTAATGCAGACATGTGAGGCATGCATAACCACGTGTGCAATCTTTCTTTTGGTTTCTTTGGATGTAGTAAATAATTTCCATGCAGCAAGATTTGGTTTCTTTGGATGTAGTAAAACAAGTTACATTTGTAGCAAAATTTCTTAATCGGATATGTTTAGAAGTATTCTTTGACAAATAAAAATTGCATTGCAGCATTTGTATAGCTTTGTTTCTTCCAGAGTGACCAATATTGACTGATGGCTATAATCTGGTATATATCTCTGCTATTTTACAGCTGATGTATTAACACGCTGTGGTTATGCAGGTCGGATTGATTTGCAAGATACTGTCATACCAGAAAGTGAGCAGAAGCCAGAAGCTTGAATCAAAGCTAACTTGTTTTACCTTTGTTGGATCTTGTATTCTATTCTTTATGCTTGGCGTTTGAAGATTGTAGATGACTGAATGTTAGCAAGCATATTCATAATTCAATTACAGGACAAAACTGAACACTGGAGTAAGGTCATGGATCATGGTGGGGTTAGTTTTAATATCATGTGGCTCTGTTCTACCGCTCAAACGATGATACTATCCTTAACATGAAGTCAGACCTGTGCTGTTCATATATAGTTCTGTTTCAATCTTCTGGAATCCATTCATTTATGCTGTTAAGTAACGAGAAAATTTTGCATTTTTTTTGTATACAGATATTTTGATAATATTTTTGCAACCATTAGTGTGTTTACTTTCCTATTAAGTGCTAAGATTATTTTTTTGGTTACACCAAGTACTAAAATGTTGTTTAGAGGGAAAAGTCTGATATGACTATGCCTCTGTTTGGTTCTGTGTCGACGCGGGTCAAGTAGAAGCAGTAAATATTTACTTCTGCATCATTGATATTTATCGACAAAATTGATCTGAATGCATATTTAAACATGCACCAATTCATTACATTCCAGGAAAAGAAAAATCGAATTCTAGAAATGTCAAAAATAGATGTCAAACATTTGATGTACTTCTTGGACGGAGCACCATCAAAATCAAACACACCATCAAAATCAAACACGCAGTAAGCTATAATATCAGAAGCAGTAAGTTATAATATCAGAAGTTAAAATAATAAAAAAAATGTTTGAATGTACTTTTAGTTTTTATTTATTTATTTATTATAGTTAATGGATAATTTCAGTCTTCAAATAATTTTATTTGTTTAATTTTTTAATTATTGCATTAACAACATGTTTATATTCTTAACAAAGTGTTTTAAAAATATAATACACATATTTGTTATGTTTAATCAATTTATTGACAGTTTATGAAAATTTAAAAATTATTATATAATTAAATTATCGACTTTTATTCTCATTCTTACTTTTTTATATCATTTGGAATTGAAATAAAATATTCTCATTACATTCACTAGTTACAAAACAATGTCTTTTGTGGGTTAAAAAAATATTTTTAGTTAAAAATAAATATGGTTAAAAAATGTAAAATTACTATAAAAGAGTGATTTTTAAAATTAATTAAAAGTATAATTGTCTAAAAATTTATGTAAATATTCTCTTTATTATTAATATATAATTTTTTTATCGACTTAGTATATATTTCTAATTAGACAATGATAATATTTCTAATTAGACAATGATAACAAAAAGGTATAACCAAACATGTGTTTAAATTTATAAAAAATGACTTTCTTTTATTTTCTTTTGGGACACAAATATATTATTCTCGAAAATGACATTTCTTAAAATATAATCATATCATATATCTTGAAAGAAATGCAACCAAAGGCTTATACTACAAGAAAAGAGTATCAGGGTCCAGGGATAAAATGGATGCTGATGTTGTAGCACGATGCTTCATACTCCATCATGTGTTCTATCATCTATGGATCTATTTTTCATTTTTATTTCTCACGAGCTTTGCTGGAATATTTGTTTATTTATTTTATTTTTTTATTTTTGAATTCGCTGTATTAACCAAACGAATTCGATCATGTGAGCCTGTCCCTGCCGTTGTTTTTTTTTATCTGGGTCACAGATATCGTGGTTGTCGTGACCCATTTGTTTACCAAAGCCGCATTCTTCTTTACTCTTTTCTAATCCTCCTAAATGCCGTCATGAATCTATATGGTTTGACTTAGATAAAATTAATTTAATTATACGACATTCAACCTATTACGTTTCATTATTTTTTTTACTAAATCAGAATATGATTCATCCATTCACGTTTTCTGAATTTAGAATGAAATACTTTAAAAGAAAAAACTCAAATGGATTAGATAATTTTTTAAAATAAAATATCACCGTTCTAAAATTAAGATTAATTATTATTAAAATTTATATAAAGAGTTAACTTCTTTTAATATATTTTTTTTTATACACATCAATCAATAATTGAAAACTTTAGATATATATTAGATTAATTTGCAACAAAACACTCTTTTGAAATGTTTAATACGTTTTAATCTTTAGATAACACAAGATTCATTTTTATAAAAAAAATTTAAACTCATCTTATGCACAAGTATGTACCAGAAAAATAAAAATTTATCTAATAATTAAGAGTTGGAGTAGTACACAAAAATAATTTTAAGTTTAAATAAAAAATAAAACTATTCTCGTAATTACTGATAAAAAAAATATTAGTTAAAACAGATTAAAAAAATACTTATATTGTAATTTTAATAACTTCATCTTGGTGGAAGCCGTAAAAAGAATTTAGTTGATACACTTTTAAAAGGAAGGAGATTTTATCCTTTAGTTCTTGAATTAAAATCTTTAAAAATAAATTATTTAAAATAAACAAATGAAAATACATCACTCTTATATTTTGATATAATAAAATTAAGATATAAGAAATAAGTTTAAATATGTATTACTTCTTATAAAATAAATAAGTTTTAATTTTGATTTATGTAAAAAAAAATTATCTTTCATTTTTATAAAATTTAGAACTATTATTTTTAGTCATTGTAAGATAAGTAGGTTTTGATTTTAATTTATATAAAATAAAAAATCTTTATTTTTAATTCTTATAAATTTAGAATTATTATTTTGTCTTTATTATTTTATAATCATTTTAACTACTTATTTATAGGATTGTTCTTATATATAACTTTCAAAATTTTAAAATAATTAACTAACCACCCAATCAAATCACAATATAAAAAACATTTTATTGTATTCTAATTAATTTTAATTTTTAGTAAAAAAATTAAACAAAATCTTTAATCTCTTATTTCAAAAAAAACAAAAGGATGGTATGAAAAATTGAGATGCTATTTAACTGGATTACTTAAAAAACAAGTTTGTAAAAAGTGAAAGTGCAGCAATAAAATATCTAGATAGGAAAAAGGTGTGAAAAAACTGGTAGAATGAGGTGGCAGATTTTTAAGTGCAGTAGTAGTACTGTTGATGCTACCAACATATTTATATTTATATATTAATTAAATGATGAAGAAGAAGGATAACAGATATTTTTGATAGTTGATGAAAATATCTACGGCAGCGTCTTATCTCCCATGCTAATGTAGCCTGACTGTGACGTGGCCATGGCCTGGTCCCACGACACGTGTAAAAGCGCAGACAACTGTATTCCCTTTTCCTCCCCATCACCGCCCTCTCTCCTTCTCCTTCTTATTCTTCTTCACCCTTCCAAATTCAATACACACCATCATCATCATGAAGAGCAATCTCAGAGTTCTAAAACAAGAAACTCCAACCACCTTCCACAACTCCGACAAGGTAACCTTTTCTTTCTCCTAATTTCATTCATTTACATATCTGCTCTTTTTTATTATTATTATAAAACTTCCTAATCCTCTTTAGAATCGCAAATAAATTATGCTTCATGTTCATCATCTTGCTGATTATTGTTACCTTTGTTGAATTCAAGTAAATTCGCTCATGCTTTCGTTTGATCTGCGATAAAGAATATTCCGTTTAATTATATTTATAAAAGCTTGAAGGACATTTAAATGATGGAGATTGTTTAATGTTCACTACTATTACTTTCTTAATAAATTTTTCGTATCTACGATGGATTTTGTAATTTAAGAAATATACATTGAGTTGTATACTTGAATATATAAGGGAAGAGATTATGAGTCGGGGTTTTGTAAGGTGTCTGAATTTACGTTTTAAGTGTTTTAAGATTTTTATATAGCTTTCAGCTGTTCAATTTTCAGAGATTTTAAAGTTGATTCATGTCTGAATTCATGTTTTTAAGTGTTTTAAGAGTTTTATATAGCTTTTCAGCTGATCAATTTTCAGGGCTTCTTCGTTGTTTAATGTTTTTGAACCAAGAAGTAAAATTTCTACATGAATGAAGACTTGTTTAACGGTTAAAAAAATTGTTGTGGAAAGAGAATCAGATCAAGGTTTAAAATGTAGAATATGATGATGATAATGATAACCGAGTTTATTTTAGTTTTTATATATATATATATATATTTGTAATTTAGTGTTTGTATGAATAAAAATGTTATATAACAAAAAATTGTGATGGTGGGATATTGTTTTTTTTTTTGGTACTTTTTTTATTTTATTTTTATTTTTATAATCTGATATTTAGAAAGATTATATTTAACTGTCAATTATTGATTTAAAAATCTAAAATAATATTAATTACTGAGTACTATTTTTATTTTTAATTATATTCCTATCTTTTAGATATTATATTGAATCAAAGATTTTGTAGAGATATCAGGGATTGGTAAAGATATTTCTCATAGAAACAGTACAAGCCCTGTGTTTGCGGGGTCCTATTTGAGTGGATGTTTGGACTTGGACTTGGAGTAGCACTATTATTTGAATATTTGTTGTCATCTTATACCATAAAACATACAACTGAACTTCTTTACTAATATATCATATGAAACTAATGGGTTTAATTAAATTCTTAAAACTATATTTTTTAAAATAGAAGGATAGTAGAGCTGGTTAATATTTGCTTTTCTTTTTTATATTTTAAATTAAATAAACTAAAATATAAGTATTTATTTGATGAAATTAGTGAATTGTTTTTTGAAGAAATATGTTTTAATGAATTGACAAAATTTTGATATGTTTTTTTTTGAAGTACAGCTATCACATTTTGATATTTTTGAAATTACGAACAGATAACTACATTAATGTTCCTTCAAATTAAATTTAATTAAAATAAATGAACAGATAACTACATTAATGTTCCTTCAAAATTAAATTAAATTAAAATAAATGAAGTGTTTGTTTTAAATAAAAGCTGGTATGAATTTTTTGTTTATTAATAAAATTTGCCGGATTATACTTAAAAATCGTTATCTTCTATGTGTTTTTTTTTTCTGTGTGATTTTCAAAAGTGATCAAAGTTCAAAGAATATATACATCACACTATTAGATACTATAAAAACCAAAAAAATAGATATTGGTAATGTGATCGTCACATTTGTCAAGTGAAGCCTCACTTAACAAATATGATGATTTGTTGTTATTTACCAATTTTTAATTTTTTGATGAATATAATATATAATAGTATGATGTATATATTCCTTGAATTTTGGTCACTTTTGAAAATCATATAGAAGGAAAAGGTAATTGTTTTTAGTATAGGTCGGAAATTTGTATGCATGTATTAAAAAAGAAATTATAACACCAAATGTATAGAACTTTGTTTTCCTTTTTTCTTGCTGATAGAAGTTCTTGTTTGCAGACTATTTTTGTATTGGCATATATATTATTTATTGTATTAACATGATTTTGGGGTTTGGTATGCATATCAGGGCATTAGGGAGACGGAATCCACAATGGGTGCAGAGTGGACAGACGAGAAACACAGCATGTATATAAAGTCTATAGAAGCATCTTTTGTTAATCAGTTATATGATTCTAAGCAAATGTGCAAAGGAACTTCAATTGACCCTGCTACCACTTCTGGCCAGGTTTCCTTTTTAATTTGATCCATACATTCCAAAAATTTGACTTGATTTAATGTAAACAATATATTTTAGAAGAGAGATTTGGTTGTTATCATGAACATCATTACTTCTCTTTTGGGTTTAATTTATATGCATCGTGGTGCAAAAAAAACTATATAAAAAATCAGAAACCGTGATAATATGACTTTTAATGTAATTATTACGAAGTTAACTAACTTATCATACATACCAATTTGTGATTGAATGAAAAATAAAAATCTTTTGTTGTTGCCTTTTCTTTCCTTGAAATTAGTGTGGCCTTGTGGGGGCATTAAATTATTTAAGATTATGTGTCTGTTTGAGTAAATTTATTCAAAAACACTTCCAGGAGAGAACAATATAAAGAAAAAATGAAATAAGTTTTTTCGTAAGTTAAAATTAGTTTATATATAAACTTATTTTTAGAAGTTTTCTCCTATTAACTTCTTCAAAATCTTATTTTTAACTTATGCATAAACTAGTTTTTAGCTTATAGAAAAGTTTATTTAGATTTTTCTTCTTATTTTTTTCTCCTAGAAGTGTTTTTAAAGAAATTTTTCTAAACAGAGCCTGTATACACATCCTGCAGAATCTGATGATCCTAACTTATATACCTTCCTGCAGTTCAAAGTGCTTCGTGGTGGGTGTTGGCAAAAAATCAATTTTCAAAGAGATAATCCACAAATGAGTAGGATTAGCCAGTGTCATGACTTGACAGAAAACCCATGGATTCAGCACTATCGAACTTCAAGCAAACAGAGAGGCATAGTAGCTCCATCCCTTCAAGAAAGTGTTACTACATCAAGCAAAGTTGTTGATTTAGGCCAAAGGAAAGGAGTTTCCACTGCATCAGGACATCTTCATATGTGTGAATCTCGTGTCTGCCATAAGGATATGCTTTGCAGTGATACAGGTGAGCCTAAATCTTCTTCTACCACCTCTACTTTGAATATCATCTTTAAAATTGTTTACTATCTCAGCTTTCCTGCATGGCATGCATAACATGACCCACAGTGTCTTTATCTGTTAAATTCTAATTTATAGTATTATCAAATGTGGCAAACAAATGTTTATTGGTGACCCTTTAGAAAGAGTATATTAGGAGTCTGCTTGGATGCAAACTTACAAGAGTTTTTGAGAGTTTCTCTATTGAAAATAAAGAATTTCTTTTAATAGAGAAGCTCTGAAAACATTGATAACATGCGTCTAAACTGACTATGTAGAACACTAGAAGTAGAAGATATCTAAAGTTGTAAATCAAAATCAATTTTGGACATTTAATCGATTTCTCAATGTCAAATTAAACATGTAACACCTCAGGACTAAAGTAATCAGTTAAGTTTTCTCGCAAAACTTAGTAACTAGTTATTAGGAAAGCATTATGGATACTTTGTATTAATGGCATAGTTATTAAAAATTGAAAAAAAAACCAAACATGTGAACATGTACCTAAATTATGTTAGCTAGTATTTTAACATGATGAACCGATGTGAATCCAAACACAGTAATTTAGCTTACTGCTCTTTGTGTACGTATACTATGATTTATGAATGGCAATTCCATTTATTAAAGTATTTTAATTTGATTATGTGGCTCTTGCAGAGATGTCAGACCAGAACTTTGTCGATGAAGAAGTGAAAGGCAAAAAGCAAAGTAAAAAAAGCAAGGTGAAACGACAGAGATCATTGATAACTGATGCATCAGAAGGCAATGATCAGGTAATATTTTATTTTATATTGCATCCTTTTGTTGCTAGGAATCTCAAGTTTCATTCGGGTGATTGGAACTTGGAACTGAGTTATGACCATTTCAACTTGCTGTTTCAGATGGTCCCTAACAGAAAATATTCTTCTTCTGGTCGAGATTTCACCAAGAATTTTGTTTCTGCTGCTTAAAATAGAGTGAAAACACGTTTTGTTTCTGCAAGATTTAGAGTTTGTCACGTTAGTCTCTCAAATAGGAAAATTACTATTTTCCTCCCAAAAAACTAATACAAAAAATGTCGATCAATTCAGTACTTATGATAAAAAGAAAAAAAAAATCAGTGTATTGGTTGACTTTTTTTTTCTTTTTTTTTTTTTTCAAAAATGAGAACTGTGATTCTTGTTTTTTAGGACTAACGTGACTGGTCTCAAAATTTTCAGGGAACAAAATAATTTTTTACTCACTTATAATACGAGGGGTTATCAGAAACGTGATTCGCTGTGACCTTTATGAATGACACGTTCTTAGTTAGCAATTTAGCATCGGAGTCACAGGGAAATGGTGGATATTGCACATGATAATTGTACCCGGAATTTTAAGATTTTACAGTGCTTTCTATGTATACCCATGCTTGGGATTTTGTAGCGTTGTTGGAATCAGACATAAAATTTTCTGGGGCAATTGTTTTTGGCCTGTGTTAATGATGTGTGTACATAATGAAAGCTTTCGTGATGTACATACATGAAAGCTTTGGTGAGTTTTATGAATTGAAGCTAATTTGAGTTACTATGCATTTTTTGGGTGCTATTTTGATCGACTATAAATGTTTATTTTTATATAGAGAGAAATGAGAATCTAAATGAGAGTACAATTAGTGTTTAACTAAGGTTGGAAATGAGAGTTGAGTTTGGATTAGCTTGCCTCAATGTCATGATGTAAGTTTGATTCAAATTTGATATAAACATTTTTTTAGTTAGAATAATTGATTCGGTTCGATTGACCGTTGTGAACAACTTGTTAGTTCAAATAGTTAATTTTGTTTTTTAATTTTATATGTCTCAAAATATTTAATTTATTAATAAATTATAGATAAAATAATTGTAATTTTTAATTTATTAATAAATTTTAGATTAAATAATTGTTTAATTTTTTTAAGAAAAAAATGGTTCTATTAGTTTTGTAAGGCTATAAATATAATCTTTTAAAAAATATTATAACTAATGTTTGCATAAATTATATTTTGCTTAAAATAATAAAACATTTAATTTATAACCATAAAATCTTAAAATGGTGACTTTTATATTATTATTAATTTATAATTAAGTTTTTAATTTTTTTTAAGTATTAATGAGTTAAAATTAAATAATTTTTTTATATATAAATTATATATTTATATATAGAGCTTGGAATTATTATATAAGATATATATTTATATGTTGATTTACAAATCAAGTTGGATTATACATAATTTAAATTTGATTTATTGTTATTTTTATTTAAGTAGTAAATCTATTTTATGTAAAAATGTATTATTTAAGTTTTTTTATATTATTTTTCCTATTTTTATTCATTGTCTTATTTATTCTATACTTTTTTCTTTTTCTTTTTTTACATGTTCTTTTCTTTGTTGTATAAGAATTGCTCTAATTTATTGTACATATATACATTAATCAATTGGAAGTGGATAACATCATACCTTAAAATCACCAATATGTGATGAGGGCTTGTTTGGTTTTGAACAGAGCTATTAACTTGTCAGAGCAATCATGTTACTGTAACTAAGGCTACAATTTCTTTGAGCATAAAAGCCAAACAACTTGTGTTATATGGTTGCAAGTGAAAATTATTCAGAAACATAGTTTGACAGGTTAACAGTAATATTATATTCACCTTTATCAATTACCGATGATCGTAGAGCAGATAAAGATACAACTTCTGTGATCTCAAAAGTCCAAAACCAACAACCTTATTTTCTTGCACGGATAAATTTTCGTCCATCAACACATGTTAGTTTGTACATGTATAAAGGTGAATATAATATTATCCGATGTGAGTTCTTCGAGTCGTACAAGCTTTGTAACAACATTTATGGCACGTTTGAATAAAAGGAAGGAAGGTGAGGGAAGAAAGAAAACGGTTAAATTTCACTTTGGATCTCTTATAATATTCTGATCTTTTAATTTTTAATTTTATAATTTTTGTTATTTAATTTTATAAAATCTGTAATTTTAATAATTTATTTTATATTTATCTGTTAATCATTAAAATTTACATAAAAAAATTGATATAATATTCTTAAGATCAATTTCTATGACATTAAAATAATATTTAACTAGTAAAATCACTTAAGATCAATTTCTATGACATTAAAATAATATTTAACTAGTAAAATCATGCATATTATTTTTTTGTTATTAATTTTAAAATATTGCGTAGCATCATGTTTTAAAAAATTAGTAGCTTATTTGAATAGTCAAGAATCCAATTAAGGACGATGCAAGTTTGTTACCTCATGGTGAACATAGAATCCCGACAGTGAATAATTAATTTGTAGTTAGTGTCAACATTAGATAATTTTGGTAGAATCAATTTTGCATAAAAAAAGTAATTTTTAAAAAATTATTTATTTTCTGTTAAGTTGTTAAAATAAAAAATCATAACAATTTTAGGATGTTATGATTTTCTATTCTCAGTTTCTATTCATATTCTTTTTTGCTCCACCTATATTATTTTATAAAAAAAATTAAAATAACAAATAAAAAAATCATAATTGTCATGATCGACTTAACCAATACAAGAGAAGCTCTTACTTTAGGTCTTCCAAATAATATATAATATATATTAGTATTTATATTAATATAGATACATTTATATTATTAGCTTATTAATTTAGTATGATAATTTTAAAGTGAATTTGTTTTATAAATAGTTTTTATAAATAGAATTTTAATATTGTTGGAGAAAAGATTGTTTTTACCTTTTAAAGACCTCCAATTTTTGTATTACTTTTTGAAATTTTATAAACACTTAACATTAAAATTTATGTTAGGCCTAATAATACGTTGGACTAAGATGATAGTTGCATTATAAAAGGAAGAAAAGAAAAATGACTGAAGGAGCTAACATAGCAAATAACTGAGGTAATCAAGGTGAAGGCTGAGCGTACCTAACATGGGAGATGCAAGCCCAAAGCAAAAAGGTTTGAGGAGTTTTTTTCTTAGTTCGGATCAAAACATTTTTGGGCCTAGTCAAGCCCACGGGCAAATCATTTTTTGAAATAGAAAAATTAAAAATTATTAAAGTAAATTATTATATTTTATGGTAATTAAAAAAAGTTTTATTAATTTCTTATTTAATTTTTTTTATGGATAAGAAAAATTAAATTATTTGTTTATAATAAATTAATAAAACAGTTTTTTTTTTAAATTCAAAATTTTAGCTCATATCATTAAGAATATCATAAATGATACAATTTGGGATGTAAAAAAAGTCACAGTGATTTGCACTTTCTATTACTGCTTTAGCAAGCTTATGAACAACAATATTGGCAAATCTAGGGGAGAAACTCACATGAGAGTTTGGGGGGTTAACCATGATAGGCTTACATTGGTCAAGAAGGCAACCAAATTTAGTTATGTCAACAGAGTGATGATTGGAGAAATAGGAAGGGATGCGATTACAATCGGTTTCGAAAATGATGTCCTCCAGGTTCTGGTTATGTGTCCAGTTGATAGCATGAAGAAGAGCAAAGGCTTTACTAATGTGGGGTTCCAAACAGCCTTTGATAGTGGTTGAACGAGCTCTAACAAAGGCACCTTGATGGTCTCTAATGCAGATGCCTATTCCAGTAAGTCCTTCCACTGGAAAAGAGTGAGTGGCAATGTTGCACTTAAATGACCCTTGGGGGGGGAGGAGACCACCGCTGTCTGGTTTGGGTTTTAGTGCGCTGGACCAGGTCGATTCTGTTAGCAGTGGCCCAATCATGAAGCATGGAGGAGGCGCGAAGATTGATCTCGTCTGGGTTCCAAGGAGTGTTACTCCAATGCAAAGCGTTCCGGTTGTGCCACATGCTCCAGAGAATCATGGAAAATTCTGCAGCAGCTTGAGGGGTCCAATGCTGTAAAATATGAGATATGAGGTTAAAGACACCATCAGAGGAGTTGATCAAATTCAAGATACAAGAGTGAAGATTACTTCCCTGTCAGCACAACTTGGCTGATGGACAACTAAAGAAAGTGTGCCAGGTGTTTTCGATATCAGTATTACATCGGAAACATGTACTTGGGCAACGAATGCCTTTCTTTTGAAGGTTTGGCCGCGTGGGAAGGATGTCTCGCATCAATCTCCATATGAAATGCTTAATTTTGTGGGGAATACGTAGATTCCAAATGTTTTTCCATGGACCAGGAACATTGAGATTACCCATGGAGAGGCAATGCTGGAGGTAACCTTTATAAGCAGAACGAACAGTGTAAGAACCCGAGGGGTTCCATTTCCAAATACGTTTATCTTCACAGCGTGGGTTGAGAATAGGAATGTTGAGTATCCGGTTGCTGGTGTCCTTATCTAGCAGGGAATTAATCAAAATATCGTTCCAACCATTCTTATCATTGCTCATTAGATCAGAAACTTTAAAAGCTTGGCTATTTGAAGGATCATGAGGGTGAATACAATGGTAATTGTCATTGTATTTGACCCAAGATATAATACACAATAATATAAATAAAATAACGTGTATCAATTATAACCATGAATAAAAACTTAAAATTAAGTTATGTTTCACATATGTAGATTAAGTCTTAGTTGCGAGTTGTGAAATATTATGTCAATCATATCATGAATATATATATATATATATATATATATATATATATATATATATATATATATATATAAAGTGTTAAAATTAGAAACAAAACTCTATGCATAAAATATTAATCTTAAAATAAGTATTCACTATATATATAATATTATATTTATTGTTTATTATCTTAATAATAATAATAATAAATAAATTTGACCTATGAGCAGGCTTAACCTATCACATGGTCAGCTCACTTCACCTCAAACTAGTAAAGATTCATATCAAAATAACTTGAGACCTAATTTTTCACGAATTAATCATCTATATACCGTGTAAAATTTTTTATACAGACAACTAATCATATCTTTTAAATTATTTTATTTTATTTTTATTTAATTAAATAAATAAATAACATGATATTATTAAAAGATATGATTAGTTGTCAATGTAATATAAGTAATTAACTCATTTTTCACAACCTAACCAGACTTATTTATTGGATTATATGGAAAACTCTTACGATAAGTACCATCCTTTCAATGCACGTCACTTCCTACAAAAGACAGGAATGATTAAGATGTTGTTAGAAGATATCCTCCATAAATTTCCCCTTATATAAGTAGCATTTCCTCGTTCCTATAATGAGTGTAATGCTATATTTTTTTAATTAAAAAAAACTAATAAATAGGTAAAAAAAAAATTTATAATTAATCCTTTTTACTAAAAGTATATAATATAAAAGAAAAGTGATCATTTCAAATTAGAATAAGTCAATCAGATCAAATAAAAATAAAAAATTAACATAAGAGACATAACTCATTCACACATGTGTCCACTCAGGTACAAATGTAATGGAATAAGATAATCTTATAACTTTTTTAAAAAATGTTTCCTATATCCCATTTAGAATATTTTAAATAAACAATCATGAAGATGAATAACCGCTAGATTTTCTATTTCTTGATTTCATATAAACAAGGAATATAAAAATGTTTAATCTAGTAAAAATGTTAAAAATATTAACAATTTTTTTATTATAAATTTATTTATTTAATTATATTGTTAATAATTTAATATGTATATCGTTTTTTTTTATTATATTATATAGATAAATAGGTCAACCTATTAAATCTTTCATAACTTTTTTAAGTCTAAGTTTAGCCTGTTTAAATAAATAGACTTTTTTAAAAGTCTAAATTTCTTTTTATTGAATAAGTTAGGATAGATCAAAAATTCCTATTTAAAATCTGATTTATTCTCATCTCTAATAATCATTAATAGTACATTGAAAAATTAATATAATAATTATTTTAAGATTTTTTAAATATGACGAGATAAAAAGAATAAATTTTAAAATATTAACCACTTTACTTTTGTCTTTGATGTACACCAAAATGTGTGATAAAAAGGAACTAATTCAAATAACGTTATGTAATTTCAAGCAAGGATTCATCATTGAGTTAAAATAACTCATTAGAATATGAGGCAAAAGTGGAAATTTCCTCGTTATCCTATGTTAATTGGTCAAATTAGGAGTGTTCATCGATTCTCAATCCAATAAATTTAACAATCCGAGTTAATTTAACAATCTAAATCAAATTAATTAAATTAGTATATATATATATATATATATATATATATATATATATATTTTTTTAATCTAATATAAACTAAATCAATTAAACTCAATATTAATTGATTTAAATATCGATTAAATTTACACATCTAAAATCCAAATTACCTCGAACCAAACCAATAGAATTATATATTTTTATTTTTTATTTTGTTAACAATTAATATATATGTATCATTTTGATTATTTTGATGATATTTTTATGTATATAAATTTTTCACTTTTTTAAATACTTAAAAAAATCATGAAGAATTATATGACAATATATTAAATATCATTTTCATACACTATAGTTCATTTAAAATCTTTTAAGTAGATTAAGAAAAGAAACCAAAAAGAACTATATTGTAAATTTATCAATTTAGTTAATTTTTATCAATATATCAATTTAGTTAATATTGAAAAATCTATTTATTTTAAGAAATTTTTTTTTTATAAAAAATCATTAAATATCTGATAACTCTAATCAATTTAACTCAATCAGTATCAGATTGATTCAATTTTAATTAAATAAAAAAATTTATGAAATTTGAATAAATTTAAATCAATTAAATTTAATTAATTCAAATTAAATTTTTATCAAAATCCGAATTAATCCGACCTGTAAACAGCCGTAAGTCAAATTAGAACATACTTTTATACAAATGAGGCTAAGAATTACTTTGGCAGCTTGGCTTGGACTTTAGCTGTTTCTTTTGGATTCAAGTTGTAAAGCACAAATATCACATCCCTTAAGTTAATTTATTCCATTCTTTGCATAAAAGTAGCCGCAAAAACGATTGAAGAAGATAAGAAAGTGGACGAAAATAAAGATCAACGTCTTAATATGAGACCCCATCGTCATGGTCTTTCATTTATCGTTTCATTGGGCGCATGTACATTGAAATAATAATCTGATAATTTTGAATTTTCATGCCCTTAGAATTGGATGCATATACATTGAAATAATGATCTTATAGTTTTGGAGTCATGCCCTTAGCATCCAACCTTTCTAGTGTATTCGAAACACATGCAATACTTCAAATATAAACATCACAAAGAGTTTATACTTGAGAATAAAAATCAAGATAATTTGTTGGTCAAATTCACTTGTTAGAGGATATTCAATGCAAGTTTTTATAACTAACTCATTCAGATTCTTATTTCATTTTAAATGGTTTCACCATATATCATATATCACTTTTAAGCATTTATCTTATATATATATATACAAATTTTTCTATAATATTAAAATCTTATAACCTACTTATACTTTTATAATTTTTTATTTGTACTTTACTTGATAACTTACAAAATTAATTTATGAAAAAGACAACAACACAAAGAAATTAATATTTTAATATTAAGAACTTGTTTATTTAAAAGTTAGTTCTTAATTTAGAAGGTTGAAATCGTCATCAAAGCATAATTCAATGAAAGGTTCTTATAAAGTGTTTAAAATTAAAATGAATAAACATCCAAATTGATTCTTGAATTTGAAAAGTACTATCATATTAGCCACAAGTTAAGAAAAGTACAAATTCACAATTATATTAATCCTAAGGATAAAAAAGAGATATTTTTTGTTTTAAAAAGATAAAGATTTAATTTTATTTATTCATGCATTAACAAAGTTTATAATCTGATTACAAGATCAAA
The DNA here is from genome assembly GCF_000230855.2 of Cajanus cajan. NCBI lineage: Eukaryota > Viridiplantae > Streptophyta > Magnoliopsida > Fabales > Fabaceae > Cajanus > Cajanus cajan. The sequence goes on from NC_138525.1 coordinate 14,852,066, forward strand.
AATTAATGAAATAGAAATTGCAATTACTACATAATAGCAACAACATTGTCCAACAGAAAAACAAGTCTATTGAATTTAGCTAAAGCTATTATACCATTAAATTACTTATTAAGTATTAAATTTAAGAACATATTTAATATTGTAGAAACTTATTTGACAATTTTTATAAGGATTATAAAACGGAGGCTATCCGTCAGTCGGATTAGGCATCCTAATTCGCTTAGCTCGTCATATCTAACTTGTCAACGACAAATTGGGATAACTTATTATTATTTATTTTTATTGTTAAGTTTAAATAAGTCACATGAGATTTATTATGTAAGTAATATGTGATTTGTTGTGCAACAAATATGTTATACATTCGATTTATTTTATTAATATAATTTTAAGATTTTTTTAAAAAGAATTATTATTATTATAATTACATATCTATTTTATTATGTAACAAATTTGATATTTGTTATCTAACAAATCAAACAAAAAATATTATAATTTAAGATTTATTTTATTATTTAAGTACAGTAATTTTATGTGAGCTTTTTAGATATTGAAAAAGAAATATATTAAAAAAAGTATTCAAAATAAATATGTAAATTTTTTTCTTTATATATATTTTTTTAATTTTATGGTGGACTAACTTGTTAACCTGTCAACTTATCTTTAGATAAGACAAATTAAAGCGTCTAATCTATTTTTATTTGATTGACTAACCGACTCATTTTAACATTCCTATAATTTTATAATTTCAAAATTTAATTTGATAATACTTTTCAAATTTAATTAGTAACTAAAATAGTTAAAACTATGATTAGAATCCACATTGGCAGTGTTCTAATCTCTTGACCGACACCGGTGATAACTAATAATTTAAAAGTGATATAAGGAGGCCCAGTTTGACCAGTACCTCAACCACGAAATTCTCAGAAATAGACTTTGGAGGGTGAAAGTTAAGATAACTTTACACATTTAAACCATTAGATTTGTAATAATAGATCAAATTGTGACACGTGTACATTTAAGTTAAAATATATTTTGTACACGTGTCACAATCTGATCTATTATTACAAATCCAACGATTGAGATGTGTTAAGTTACCATAACTTTGATATCTCAAAGTCAGAGGATCCGGATCCGAAATTCTCACGTAGGGATAGAGTGATGGAAAATATATAATTTTTATCTCAAGCTCAATTCTCGACTATTGGTGGCCGCCATGGTAATGTCGTGTTCTTCCTCTTCTTCCTTTTTAATTTTTTTTTCCTATGTATCATGGGATTCGATCAATAATTCATGAACTTTACGAGATGACTCCTTCCAGCTGGAAATAAATGGTGATGTGTGATGATTTAGAAGAGAGATGTGGTTCCTGGCATATGCTACATCCTTTATCGTAAGCACTTGGGTCCCTTTAATCTTCTTTTTTGATTTGGAAAATATTAGGGTCTTTTCTCATGTTCTATCAACCACAATCTTTACAATTATGAACTATATCTTTCTCATCTTACTAATTGGTCGAATAGATATGATGGTGCTACTCTCAGATTATTTGGATAACTATAGTTAATGTTATTGTTTATTTTAAAATTTAAATTAGTAAAATGTTAAAATATTAGAGTACATGAATGTTATTAGTCACAATGTTATCATTATATTAATATTTATTGAAATTAATAATAAATATTAACATTATTATTATTATTATTATAAAATAATAATTTATAATGAATTAATGTGGTAGATTATCTGTGAGCTTACTGTATAAGCAAGTGAGTCCATAAGTTTTCTATTTCTTTACATTTGTCAGTGTGATTGCATTGAGACTACACAGAAATTTGGACATTGTAAAATAAAGATAGTTTTTTTCTCATTAACCGACACTCAATGGATTAAATAGTGTTTGTTTATCCAGGTAATTTTAAATTACTTTTGTATTATAGACGTAACAATAAAAAAAAATATTAATTTAAAGATAAATTGTAAATTGAGAATTTTATAATGTATTTGCTTTATTTAGCACCTCCTCCTTCAATTCCAAAATGATCTGCATCATAATACTTGTTAAGTGTTGATCACTTCGCAATTACAACAAAGTTTCATGATCATGGAGTCTGTCCCGCGATCGATTTTGTCATTTTCATTCTTTTTATCAAACATTCCTTTATTTTCTTTTCATTCTAGCTTTATCATTATCTTTTAGCCAAACAGTCACTGGATAGCACGATATACAAAAGTTACGTGATTTTTGAGTCGTTTTGTGGTCACAAATGAGAGGATTAATGGGATACGTGAGCACGTACGGTAGAACAAGAATAAGATTTTCTTTAGTAGAAATTACAGTGACAATTGTAACATCTCACTATTTTCCCAAATAGATGAATAAAATATTTTTTTATTAATTAATTGGGATTTAAATTATTTTGAGTGATTAGATAAGATAATATCTATTAATTATTTTTTAAAATTTAAATATGTAGAGTTAATTGGTTGAGCTTTTTACTGATGGGTTATGCAAGTGAGATTTACACTAATGGAAAATTAGTATATTACGTCACCTCTTTAACGTCGGACACACTAAAATCCGACGTAAAAAAGACGCGGTAGCATTTTTATAATTGTAGCGAACTTTTTTACGTCGGACCCTACCAGGTCCGACGTAAAATGTCAAATCTACGTCGGATGTATGTTGTGTCCAACGTAGATTTGACATTTTACGTCGGACCTGGTAGGGTCCGACGTAAAAAAGTTCGTGAAATTGAATAAGAGAGTGTGAGGCACACCACGCGCATTCACTCTTCATCACTTTTTGTTTTTTTCTCTGTAAACCCTCTCCCTCTCCTTTGTTACTGAATCATTTTTTTGTCTTTTGCAGAGTGGGGTGAACTCTTTGTTACTCATTCGCACACTATTGCAGCTCATCAGGTATGAATCAAGGTTTCGTTAACACCTTTTTGCTTCGCATTGCTATTGTAGCTATCTGTTCTATCCAATTTTTAGGTTGTTCTATTTGTACAGTTCGTTGGCCTTTTCTTTTGGGTTGTTCTACCTTGCAGAACGGCCCGTTCTGCTTGCACTCGTTATATTTTTTTTAATAATTTTTTTACTAGTTTTTTACGTCGGACCTTGGTAATGTCCGACGTAAATTTACGTCAGTTTTACAGGGCCGACGTAGATTTACGTCTCCCGCATTAACGTCGGTATTTTTTCCAACGTAAAAAGCTCAAAATAACCGACGTGGAATACCTCTTTTGTACTAGTGTTAGGATTTTGTTTAAATACATTAGTAATGTCATGTTTATCTTACATGCAATCTAACAGTACATTGTGATCTAAAGAGGGGAGGAAACTGGAGACAGTCGAAGAGGAACTCGAAGATCAAAATCTTGAAACTAGCGCCGATCTAGGTAAGGGGGAATGAAAACCTTCCTCCAGAGTGTAGGGTAACTATTGGGTAGTGGGATAGCTCCCAATCCTTAGGATGTGTATTTATATTGGCGAGGAATTAAACTCGATCCTTTTTGTGAACTTGTATGAAATTAAATGTTTTGTATATGATAGATGTGTGTATTGATGTATTGGTTATAAGAATTGTATGTAATCATGAACCTATGAGTGCTTGTGGTTTCCCCGGGGAATCCTAAGGATGTATCTAAACCCTTAGGTTGGAATTAATTCATAATAATTGTAAATTGTTTGACTAAAACGTGGATTAATTAGGCTATAGAAACCTCTTTAGCAAATTAAAATCATAGAAATCATAAAAGCCACATATTTGAAAAATAAATTTTACTGGTGTCGTGCTAAGCGACAACATGGTCTCGCTAAGTGCGGATAAACCAAAAATACTCGAAGCCTTGACCACGTCGGACATGGACTTGGTCTCGTTGAGCGTGAAAGTCCAAAATATTTTTGGCTTTATTGACACCAGGCGTGAGTGTAGTCATGCCAAGCACGAGAGCTCTAGAGATTCTTTAGATGTATCTCGTTGAGCTTGATTTCCTTCCAGAGGCTTGCAGCCTCACACACGTCGATCGTAGGGTGTCTTGCCAAGTGCGATTCTTTGCCTAAACCTTCTTCTTATGTACATGTATGTGGGTGGTTTGTGTATATAAGTGATTGTGATAAGTGAAAGTGATACATTATGAATTATGAATTGTGAAGTGATAAAGTGATAAGTGATAAAGCTTATGTGTTACGAATGATATGTGGTAACTGAATTTGTGTAATAATGTATTGAGTTTTGAATGTCATGTATCATGAGCATTTGGGTTTTGTGATTGGTATGATGCAGAATACATTGCTAGGAAAGGCTCCCTTGTGTAAAAAGTTTGTGGATTAGTCCTTGGGGATAGTTTGGGTCGAGAAACCCCAATCTTGTCTATTGTGTGCATGTGAGGTATCTTGCGTGACTCAATTATTTCGAAAAGACCCTAGTAGTATATCTTTCTAGTGAAAGTATTGTGATGGCTTGACTCGGCATGTACTCCTAAACTTCTCAACCTTTTAGCAAGAAAAGTGTTTTTACTAACGCCACATACATGTAGATTAGGATAGTCTAATCTATATATGATCAAAACATTTTGCTCGTGTTTAAACTATATTTTGATTGATATCATGATGGAATGAGATATAAATTGAGTTGAAACTATTGTATGGATTGACGAGGAGTTTAATTATTGGTTTTATATATAATGTTTGTGTGTGACTATCTGACCTTATTCTACACTGATAGTCAGAGTGGGATATGTTCTCAATCTCTTATTTTTCATCGTAGATGTTTATATGTAGATGCAAGAGGATTCCTTTTTAGAGGAGTCTAGTTGATTGAAGGGAGAACTATGATATCTATGATATTGGGAATATTGAATTATGTTCATGCTTTCTATTTTAGGAATTTTAGTTTACTTTTCTTAAAATGTACTTTCTTTAAAGTTTGTAATAACTAGGCGTTAGTTTAATTTATTTGAATTTCTATTATAATATTCTTTACCTAGATTTGAAGCTATTCAAGTACAATTATTTTTTTTATAATTATTATATTATGTATGCGAGATAGAGGGTGACATAACAATAAAATATAAGGTTTTAATTTAATGTACACATTACTTTAATATTTCATTGCTAAGTTGGCTCTAATATTTTTTAAAATAAGATAAATTTTAATTTTATCTAATATTTAATACATGTCATATATCAAAATTAAATAATGTTGTTGTATTATTTTGACTTGTATTTAACATTACTAGACATATAATTATAAAATATAATGTTAATTATGTTCAAATAAAAAAATCACTACTCACTCCTATTCATAATTTTTATGTTTAAGATTTTTCGCACTTCTTGAAAAATATTTAATGTTAGTATGTTGAATCTAAAATACTAATATAATATCTTTAACAAGATCAATTATGGAGTAGTAATAACTACTAATTTTTTTTGACACCTGATAATAACAATTGTTAAGTAGTGGTATATGTGGAAAAAATTAATTAATCTACTATTATGTATTAGACATGAACAACTATTTAATAGGCTTTTGGACCAAAATAAATAAATAAATAAATAAAATTATTGAAATAAATTAATAAGAAAACTAATTATTAAAATAAATAATTTCTGCCACGTAGGATGCATAAGACATCATGGAAAGTGATTTTTAAATATTTGAAAAGTGCCTCCCATACCATGTGAAAAAGTACAGAAACGATGCTGCATGTTACATAAAAAACATTAACAGTGTTGACGACTTCTGTACGACATTTTTTTGCTCCATGGTTTGCGCGAGTTTGACCAAAAATTCAAACAAATTGTCACCTGGATTGACGACTTCTTTGCCACATACGCCAACATCCAGGGTGCCACATTCGTCACCGTCAGGACGCCGGGACCGTTGTTCCCCATGGAGGCGGAGACGAAGACGCCATCCTTGCTGGCTTCGAAGGCCCCCACAATAATGACGTCCAGGTGGTAAGGCACCACCATGCCCCCCACGCTGAGAGAGATCACCTCCACGCTGTCGGCCACGACAGCGTCGAATGCAGCCAGAATGTCAGAGTCGTAGTAGTTGATGTTCCAATAGACCTTGTAAACAAGGACGGAGCCAAGGGGGGACCTACGGGTGCCACGGCCCCCCCAACAATTTTAATTTTTTTTTATATACATATATATTACTATATGGCACCCCCTATTTTTAATATAAACTCATATTTTTAATATAAACTCATATGTATATTACTATATGGCACCCCCTATATGGCACCCCCAGTATTGAAATCCTGGCTCCGTCCCTGCTTGTAAATGACGAGGTGAGCCTTGGGAGCCATCTCGGCTGCCATTCCTTTGGCGTAGCCCATGGTGGAGGTCAGGAAGACGTACCTTCCGACGGTGATGGAGGCGGTGTGGGTGTCATGGCCGTCAGAGTCTATGGGGGAGCGATACTCGAGGGTGTTGTTCATTTTGTCATTGGTGGCTTCGTAGCCAGCGTAGAAGTAGTGAGCTCCGATGAGCTTGCGATTGCATGAAGTGGGAGGGAAGTGTTTTTCGACGACGTACCAGTACCTGTGCTACAAGACGTATAGCATGGTGACGCCTTCTATTTGAAGAAAATTTTAAAGAAAACGTCTATCATAATGACGTTTTCCCTTATACATGCCGCAACATGAATGGAGGTAACTTATTTAAAGAAAACGTCATATGTAATGATGTTTTTTGCATCCTCTCTCTCCTACTTGGCAGAAACAACTTATTTTAGTAATTAGTTTTTTAATTAATTTATTTCAATAATTTTATTTTATTTTTAATTTATTTTGGCTGAAAAGCCCTATTTAATGTAAGAACATTTTTAAGAATCTCTTTTTAAAGAGAGTGTTTTGATAGGTCCAAATTACTGAGAGCTAGGGCTACACTAGTATTACTAAAATAAAGAAAAGCAAATTCAGGAAAATGATCTCTGCCCATTCAATTCACCTCTGCATACATATATAGAACCCTAGAAAATATCTAATGGACGCTGGGCTTGTAAATACAAGGGCTGAAAGTTATTAACAAAAAACACTGCAACACAAAAAGAACGATTGGGCCTATCCTTAAGTATAGTCTCTCATCCAGGCTGGTGTTTGTTTGTATCTTTTGGGCCTATCATTACCGCCCGGTCCGAAACGGACCTTGTCCTCAAGGTCCACAAGGGCCATATCATGAGGTGGCAGCAGCTGGTTGGTGGGAGTGTGGGAGTCACGGATCACGGTTGCATTATGCGGTGAGGATGAATTTGTGTTTGTAAGGAATGGTCTAGATGAAACCGTAGCACTCGTGGGATCAATTGCGGACACGTGCGTGCTTGCGGAAGTCGAAGTGACTTTAGTGGGGTTAGGTGGGAGGGGAAAAGGTATGTCCGTTGGATTCAAAGTAGACGGCTCAGATGAAGAGAGAGGCTGATGGAGTAATGGGTCAGTAGTTGAGAACGTAATATTGGGAATTAAGGTGGCATTTGGATCAGTATGTGGGTTAGGCGGAGGGCAAAGGTCACGAGGAAGGTTGAGAGGCGACAATGGAGGGGGAGGTCCTCGAAAAGGCCTAAGCTTGGAAATATGAACCACAGGATGAATTTTGGCTGTCTCTGGAAGGGCCAAGTCATAAGCCACCGGACCAATGCAATGACGGACCTGGAAGGGGCCAAAATAACGACGGCCGAGTTTGTTCGATGATCGACGAGAAACTGTGGTTTGCCGGTACGGTTGGAGCCGGAGAAGGACCCAGTCACCAACTTCAAAGGTAAGGTCTTGGCGACCGAGGTCAGCGAGAGCCTTCATTCGTTGTTGACTGCGAAATAAATTTGCTCTAACGATTTTGATAATATTCTTGTGTTCTCTGATAATCGCAGCCACGGTGGTAAGTGAAGAGGAGCCCGAAAGAAGATCAAGGGTAGCTGGAGGGGGTCGACCATACAGGACATGGAATGGAGACGTACCCAGACTAGAGTGGCGGGAAGTGTTGTACCAATATTCGGCGAGATGCAAGAACCGATACCAAGTACGGGGTAGGTCACCAGCAAAACAACGGAGGTAGGTTTCCAATGACCGGTTCAAGACCTCGGTTTGACCATCAGTTTGAGGATGGTAAGCGGAGCTGAAACATAAGGTTGTGCCTTGCATGCGAAAAAGCTCTTTCCAAAAAGCACTAAGGAAGACTGGGTCACGATCAGAAACGATGGACTTTGGGACACCATGCAAACGACAAATGTCCACCATGAAACGTTGGGCCAGTTGTGGGGCGGAAAATTTGGCAGGTAAGGCGATGAAGTGGGCGAACTTGCTGAGCCTATCACACAAGACCCAAATAGTGGTGTGGCCGAAAGATCCAGGTAAATGGGCGATAAAATCCATTGTAATTTCTTCGCAAACTCGTTTTGGTGGGAGTAAAGGTTGTAATAAGCCAAGTGGTTTCTGTGGATTGTATTTGTTGCATTGGCAGGTGGAGCACTGGCGGATGAAGGTTCGAGTGGCAGCAGCCATTTTGGGCCAATAGAAGGAAGCAGAGAGACGACAAAGAGTTGGTTTCAAACCAGAGTGGCCAGCTAGAGGTGTGCAATGAAACTCACGAATAAGCTTGTGACGGAGGTCTGGAAGGTCAGGGACAAAGAGGCGTTCCTTAAAAAAAAGCAGCCCATTGCGACAGGTGAAATTGTTGTTGTGCGTAGTGTCGTGTAACAATTGTTGTTTGAGTGTTTGGCCCTCGGTGGTGTGAGAATAATAATGTTGCCATTCTTGGATGAAGGATGCAACCGGAGAGGATACAGAAAAAGCCAGCATGGTGGGTGTTTCCGGTCGAGACAGAGCATCAGCAACCAAATTCTGCTTGCCAGGCCTGTACAAAATGTCAAAGTGAAACCCCAAAAATTTAGTGGCCCATTTCTATTGTGCTGGGGTGTGAATAGATTGCGAAAGTAAGTTTTTTAAACTCTGTTGATCAGTAATAATCTGAAAATGTTGCCCAATGAGATATTGTCGCCATTTTTTGAGGGCCTCTGTGATGGCAAACATTTCTCTTATATAAACTGATTCACTCTGCATTTTTGGACAGAGTTTCTTGCTAAAAAAAAGCTAACGGATGGCCCCGTTGAGAAAGAACAGCACCAACGGCAATAGCTGAAGCGTCAGTTTCAAGCACGAACGAGGAATTGAAATCAGGAAGGGCTAACACCGGAGTTGATGTCATATGTTTCTTTAAGGATGTAAAGGCCATTTGGGCTTCGTCTGTCCATGTAAAAGTCTGAGATTTAAGTAAATTGGTGAGAGGAGCGGCGATTGTAGCGTAGTTCTTCACGAAACGTCGATAGAACCCTGATAGGCCTAAGAATCCACGTAAAGCCGAGAGAGAACGCGGTGCAGGCCAGTCCACAATGGCTTGTATCTTGGTTGCGTCTGGGGAAACACCCTGATCATTGATAATATGGCCTAGATACTTAACAGAAGTCACACCAAACTCACACTTAGATAATTTGGCATAAAACTGATTAGAAAGCAACAAATTGAGGATAATGCGCAAATGATTAAGGTGGCTATCAAATGATTCACTATAGACCAAAATATCATCAAAAAAAACTAGAACAAATTTTCGTAAATATGGTCTGAGTAAATCATTCATAGCTGCTTGAAAAGTGGAAGGAGCATTTGACAACCCAAAAGGCATCACCAAAAATTCATAGTGGCCATCAAATGTCCTAAAAGCTGTTTTGTAAGTGTCTGAGGGAGCAACTCGTATTTGGTGATAACCTGAACGCAAATCAATTTTAGAAAATACTCGAGCAGCCCCAAGCTCATCAAGCAACTCGTCTATCGTAGGAATAAGGAAACGATCACCAATAGTAATTGCATAAGAGCCCGATAATTGTTGTGAAGTCCCACATCGGTTAGGAAGGAGAACGAAGCATGCCATATATATGGGTGTGGATACCTTCCTTGTGTGGACGCGTTTTGGGGTGGCATGCGTGCCATTTCCAGAAGCAAAACCGTGAGGGCTGCGGCCAAAGCGGACAATATCCACATGCGGGTTGCTGGGGTGTTACATTTGGTATCAGAGCCGGGACCCGAGCCGGTGTGCCAGCGAGGGCGCTGGACTCCCTTGAGGGGGGTGGATTGTGAAGTCCCACATCGGTTAGGAAGGAGAACGAAGCATGCCATATATATGGGTGTGGATACCTTCCTTGTGTGGACGCGTTTTGGGGTGGCATGCGTGCCATTGCCAGAAACAAAACCGTGAGGGCTGCGACCAAAGCGGACAATATCCACATGCGGGTTGCTGGGGTGTTACATTTGGTATCAGAGCCTGGACCCGGGCCAGTGTGCCAGCGAGGGCGCTGGACTCCCTTGAGGGGGGTGGATTGTGAAGTCCCACATCGGTTAGGAAGGAGAACGAAGCATGCCATATATATGGGTGTGGATACCTTCCTTGTGTGGACGCGTTTTGAGGTGGCATGCGTGCCATTGCCAGAAGCAAAACCGTGAGGGCTGCGGCCAAAGCGGACAATATCCACATGCGGGTTGCTGGGGTGTTACAATAATCAACACAAAAACGCCACGTTCCGTCCTTCTTTTTAACTAGTAACACTGGGGAGGAAAAGGGGCTAGTGCTGGGTTTGATAATACCGTCATGAAGCATAGAGGAAATCAGGGAGGTCATGGTGTCTTTTTGGGAGTGTGGGTAACGATATGGTTTAATATTGACGGGATTAGAAGAGGGAATTAAAGGAATGTGATGATCGTGGGGTCGGGATGGTGGAAGGCCGTGAGGTTGTTGGAATAGTTGAGAAAATTTTTGGAGGAGGGTGGATAGTGCTTGTTGGAAATTTGGAGGAGGGTCAGTAGTGGAAGGGTGAGTGTTAGTGGAAAAATTTGGTAGGGTAGTAACGGAGGAGATAGTTAAAAGGTGAAAAGAGGCAATGGAATCTTGGTGAAAGAATTGGCAAACTTGATGGAAAGAAGCTTGGGTGGGGTTATGAAGGGTCTCGCCAGTAATGGTAATAGGCATGGAATGGTGATTAAAGGTGAATGAAGGGATCGAAAAATCTGCTTGAACAGGGCCTAAGGTGCGTAACCAAGCCAGGCCTAAAACCACATCTGCCCCCTCAATGGGAAGGAGGTATAAGGGTACCTGAAAGGTGTGTTTTTGAAAAGATATTGCAACTTGTGGGCAGTAGTCCTGGCAAAGAATGTGGGCACCATTGCCTACCATGACCTTAAAAGGGGAAGTGGGTTGAGTGGATAAATGTAGGTGTTTGGCTAGGCGAGGTTGGATTATATTGTGGGAGCTCCCGGTATCGATTAACACCATGACTGACTGTCCATTTATGGTACCATGGAATTTGAGGGTTTGAGGGGATGGTAAACCCGTGAGTGCTTGTGGGGATAAATGGAAATGTAGGGGTGGGTCAGATGGTAAAATTGCAGTTTCAGGTTCGGAATTTGGATCAAGGGTTTCTGCCTCATCATGAAGCAAAAGAAGGAATCGAGGGGTAGAGCATTTATGCCCGGGAAAAAACTTTTCATCACAGTTGTAGCATAAACCAGCCGTACGGCGTTCTTGCATTTGTTGGGTGGAAAGGCGTTTGATGGGGAGTGTATTTGGGGCAAGGGTAGGGGAAATTTGGGGTGTGTTGGTGGAAGGTATTTTAGAAGAGGGGGCGGTGGTGGAGGGATAGGAATGGGAACGGAAAGGTTTAGGCCGTACATCTTTCAATTTGTCCTCTACCAATTTAGCAAGGCCCATGGCCTGGGACACAGTTTGGGGTTTTAAAATAGCTAGCTCTTTTTGAATGTCCTTTGAAAGGCCAGAGATGAAACAATTGCGAATAGCAGCTGGGTCTAAACCAAATACTTGGTTATTTAATTTTTCAAAAGCAGTTTGATAATCAGTAACAGTACCTGTTTGCTTTAATTTGAATAAGGTGGCCTGGGGGTTTTCGTATGAAGAAGGACCAAAACGGACTTCTAATGCACGGCTAAATGATAGCCAATCACCAAGCTTTTGATTGTAAAACATCCATTTGAACCATGCGAGGGCATCACCACGCATATAAAAAGCAGCAAGAGATACACGTTGCTCCCAAGGGACTTGATAGAGAATGAAATACTGATCAGCTTGAAAAAGCCAGTCAAGTGGGTCTTGACCATCAAACGTAGCTAGCTGTAGTTTAGGGGGACGGAGAGAGGTGGGGTATGGTTGATGGTGGGGAGGGTGGGAAGTACCCAAAGGCTGGAGGGGAAAAGTAGTTGTGGAAAATGAGTTTTGGGGTTGTGTATTGGGCGGGTTGTGAGATGTGAAAATAGGCGGTATTGTGGGAAAGGATATGGAAGAATGTGCTGACGGGGATGGGATGGGAAGGGATATAGAAGGTGAGGGGTCAGGTGGATGAAATTGTTGGGGAAAACGTTCCAAAAAGGTGGCCATGAGTGTGGTGAGGGAATCATGACGAGATTCTTGGGTTTGATGTTGAAGGTCCAACTGGGTTTGGAGAGCATTAAGCTTCTCTGTGAGTGCTGAAATAGCCTCATCGGTCGGCTTTGGGTCGGTATCCTTGCGAGGAGGCATGAGCGGCAGCAATGAAAGCACCAATGATAGGTCCAAATTATTGAGAGCTAGGGCTACACTAGTATTACTAAAATAAAGAAAAGAAAATTCAGGAAAATGATCTCTGCCCATTCAATTCACCTCTGCATACATATATAGAACCCTAGAAAATATCTAATGGACGTTGGGCTTGTAAATACAAGGGCTGAAAGTTATTAACAAAAAACACTGCAACACAAAAAGAACGATTGGGCTTATCCTTAAATATAGTCTCTCATCCAGGCTGGTGTTTGTTTGTATCTTTTGGGCCTATCATGTTTCTAGACATTTTTTTTACGAGAGAATTTTTAATAATTTATTTATTTATTTTAATTTTAATTTATCATATTTTTTTATTAATTAATTTAATATTTTTAAAATAAACTAATAATAACTAAAATCATAAATCTATAATATAAGTTAGTTGTTTAAAAATATCTACTTATAAAATTTTTAACTATAATTTATATGCTAAAATATAATATATTTATTGATATATATATATATAATTTATTAAAAAAATTAGTTATCTACCATAAACATTTAGCATGTGCATTTACAATGCACCGACTAAAATACTAGTATTACTTCAAATGTGTAAAACTTCAAAAAAATTTAGAACAAAAGAGAAAATCTATAACATCAAAAGTTATGGATAGAAGATAGTATTTCTATAAAATTACATATGATTTTTTTATATATTTTTAATTTAATTTTTTGAAATTATGGAAGTTATATAATTTTTTTAAATAAATTACACAAAATGATTTTTTTATGAAATTACTTATATATACAATATTTTTTAAAATTATAATTATTATTTAAATATTTTTCTTAAAAATTTGAATAATAGCTATTTATTTTTAATAGTTTAATTAATAATATATTTTAGATTTACTTGTCAAAAATATTATATATATATATATATATATATATATATATATATATATAATATAAAGATAATATGATGAATACAAAATTTATAAATATATATTACTACATTTGACCCTAATTATAAACAATAAATTGAGTTTTTCTTTGGTCATAATTTTAAGCAATAATTATTATTTTTTAAAGTCACGTAAAGATTAAACTTATTTTATAACTTGTTAATTCTATTTCCTATGAATTTACTTATAACTAATATTAAATATAATAACTACTTAAATAAATAATATATTTGAAATAAAACTTAAATTTATGGTAAAATTAATTAAAACTAAGCATATTAACTAATATTTATCTTATATTACTTATAATCAGTGTAGAAGCAGTACTATATATTAACTAATATTTATCTTATATTACTTATAATTAGGGTTAGAAGTAGTACTATATATCACTACGTGGTATATATTTTGCATAAAATATTATATTATTTATCTAATATAATATAATATATATTAAATTATATATTGTGTTTATTATAATCAACATATTCACTTTCATATAGTAAACACATCAGCTATCTTGTGAGAGAATGTTTTGAAGTACTTATTTTTGATGAAAAAATTATTAGAGTTTTTCTTTAATTTTATCTAATTTAATTTTTATTTATCATATTTATATATAAATTAAATTTTAATATTTTAAATAAATTATAAATAATCTCGTATCACAATATAAATTATTTATCATAAATATAATTTTGAAAATATTTATTTATACAAATTTTATATATAATTTATACCACTCAATAATTTTATATTAAATATGAATTTTGTAAATTCAACCATTATATTAGAAGTTTTTTACTCTTAGATTATATATATAAAATTTTATATTAATCCAAGATGATTTGATACTTAATTTTTATAAAATAAAATTGATGTAATATATATATTTTAAAATATAATAAAATATGAACACTTTGATTACCTTCAAGTTATTGTTTGATTTTAACAAAATTTGATATAAACATATAAAGTAATATGAAATTATAATTCAACGGTTGAATTATGAGCGGTATAATACTTAGTAAAAATTATACTGGTATTATTTGAACCCTCCTCATATATATATATATATATATATATATATATATATATATTTATAAATTTTAATTATATAATAAATATTTAACTATGTATGTTTATTTATTACACATACCAAAATATTAGTTACATAGAAGACGAACAAGATATAAAGAAGAATAGGGATGAAATTAGTTTATCATATTAGAACACAAAAAAAGGGGTTATAATAAGATAAGACAATCATCTTATCTTATTCTATCATATTACTCTTTATATTTTAATTTAAAATTTACGTAAAATATATTTGTTAAGATCTATTCACGTTAATTACACCGTAAAATAATTAAAATGAAAAGTTTATGCAGGGAAAATAAAAGAAAACTGAATTGCTTCATTGTAAGATAGCCAGGTAGGACATGCACAAATCTGAGTGAGAATTTAGAAGATAATAATATATACTTTGAAGATGTTTAGGTTAATGTTGGAAAACCCTACATGTTGGTCAAATCAAACGTAATGTTTGTGTCCAGATGAAGCGTTTCATGCAGACAAAATGAATGAAGAGTGGATCTTCAGTACACACACTTTACAGTAAAAATATTTGAAGACAAAGGGGCAGTACGACACTCGTCGCGTTTTGCTTCACGTTGGGTCTTCCCATTCACAAGCTATCTGCTATAGGACGCAACATGCCAACACATGTTGCCTCATCGATGAACACACTAACTGTAAGTATCTATGCTTTCAACTTTCAAAGATTATAATCCATTCTCTTTCTTAGTTTCTCCAATGCTTAAATATAGACCAAATCTTTAGCTAAAAACTTTCCATGCTGTAGAATCAAATTAATCAATCACAACAATGATAAACAACAATAATAAAGGCATCATCTACAATAATACCCATCATCTCTTCATGAATCTATATATAATAATATATAAAGATTATATAATGTTTTTATGTAGATAATTTTATTTTTATTTATTATGATAATCGTACAGTCCACAATTATAATATTTATTTATTATAATTCATATATTTATAACTACTTATTTATTATAAATTTTAATTAAATAAAATAAAACTTTATGTAGTCATAGTTACATATAGCTATATTTATATAAGGGGAGAAATCAAATGATATCATGTAATTTTTATCAATTATTATACTATTCAATAATTTTATATTAAACATGAATTTTGTCGATTATAACTTCACATTACATTTTTTGTTTATGTAAAATTTTGTTAAAATTAAATAACAATTTGACGGTGGTTAAATTATTTATATTTTAATATATTTTAAAATATATATTATGATAATTTTGATATAAATATATATATATATATATATATATATATATATATATATATATATGTATCAAATTATTTTAGAATAACTTATCCTAAGAATAACTCTTGGTACTCACAGTTTATATGAAATTTCAATGATCCAACCATTAAATAAAAAGTTCTTATTAAATATATCAAATTTACAATTTTTTTACGAAATTTTAAAATTATTTAGTACTTCATTATATGGAATCAAATTAATATTTAATTATAATTTATATATATTTATATAAGAAATCAAATTAATCTCAAAGTAATTCTTACTCTATTATTATTGTATCAAATAGCTGCTATCTAGTACACTATTGAGGACCAGCTAGCCCAAATCTCATATTGTTATGTTTATTTTCAATCATACATAATCCATTGTCAAAGAAACGCTCGACCATTGTTATGAAGTGCCACTTAAATGAATTGGATTGTCATGTACCATTTGCATTGTTGTCTCCCCAATGATGTGTTCTTTGTGGGCACTTTTAGGGTTTCAAAATTGACATGTTATTTGAACTAATCCTTCCTCTACTTATATTTTAATAAGACTCTAGGTTGGGTTTAAGAATCCAAACTCATAAACTCTTCTTTAACCTACCTCTTAAACCTTATTTTATTTATTAAAAACATCCTTATCTATATTATAAGCCCAATTAAATAAATTAAGCCTATATTAGAATATTATTTAATAACTATTTTTTTTTATTTTCAAAAAATAAGATGTTACAATTCCACCCTTTATACAAGGAAATATGTCTTCGAATTTTACCTATAATGAAAAACCCAAGATATGTTTCTTTAATCTTGTTCCCTAGCTCACAAGTAGCAGCACTCTTGGAAGCAGTTCCTCCTCAAACAACCTAAACTAGAGGAATATCATTGCCTTTGAGTTGTTTAACCATTCGCTTTTCAACTTTTACTGGTAAGGTATTGACAATCAAATTGTCTCTGACCTTAGAGTGGTTTGACTTTATCACACGTGAAAGATCATGGACATACTTTCAAAGTTGAGACACATAAAAAACATTATGAAGATTTGATGAATGTGGAAGTACAACAACTTGATAAGATACTTCAACAAATCTCTTAAGGATATGGTACAGACCAATGAAACGAGGGTTAAGCTTTCTAGATTTCAATGCCTTACCAACTCTAGTCCACTTAGTAGCTCTTAGGAATACATGATTGCCCTCTTGAAACCCTAAGCTTTTTCTCCTCTTGTCGGCATAACTCTTTTACTTACTTTAGGTTGTTATCATCCTATCTTCGATCATTTTAACTTTTTTTGGTAGTCTATTGCACTACATCAGGTCCTAACATAGGGTTATAACTAGGTCCACACCAACATAAAGGTGTCCTACATTTCCTCCCATCTAAGGCTTTGTAGGGTGTCATTCCTATATTGGAATGAAAGTTATTGTTGTACGTAAATTCTATCAAAGGCATAAGTTATCCCAACCACCCCTTGTTATAACACATAAGCTCTAAGCAGGTCTTCTAAGGATTGAATGATTATCTCTGTCTGGCCATCGATTTGAGGTTGATTAGCTAAACTCAACTTAAGCTTAGTTCCCAAGGTTTGGTGATGACTCCCCCAAAATATAAAGTTAAACCTAGGATCTCTATTAGAAACAATGCTAGAAGGCATATCATGCAATCTAACAATCTTGTTAACATAGAGATTAACCAATCTCTCTAAGGAATACCTAGTGTTGATAGGGATGAAGTTAGAAGACTTAATCAGTCTATCAACTATAACCCAGATAAAACTTAAACCCTTTATTGTCTTATGCAACCTGACCATAAAGTCCATGAAAATGTTATCCCATTTTCACTCAAGAATATTCAAGGCTATAACAAACCTAATGGTTTCAAGTGTTCTATCTTAGCCTTTTGGAATACTAAGCATTCTCACACAAACTCAACTATCTATCTCCCTCTTTCTCTCTAAGATCAACTTCTTAAGTTTGAAATCAATAGGCACACACTTTATAATTAAACCTCAATACTCCATTATCTCATAGGTTAAATTCCACCTTAACCTTGACCTATAGCTTCCACTCTATCTATGAAGAACCAATCAACCTTTTGACATTCCTTAATCTCAACCAACAAATCACTAGTTATCCTCAACATACCTAGTCTCACACTACTAGGGGGTAATCTCTCTTATTAAGTTGATGTCCCTACTCTATAATCAAATCCATCTCCCTAATCATCAAGGTTTACACATGTAAAAATTTCCTACTCAAGGCATTAGCCACCATGCATGTTGGCTTTACCTAGGTGATAAGTTGATCTAAGGTTTATCTTATTAAACACACAAGTTCCCACTAACTAGTCCATAAGGTCATCCATCCTAGGCAAATATACTTACTCTTAATCATTACCTTGCTCAGTTGGCAATAGTGTATGCACAACCTCATATTCTCATCTTTCTTCTTGACTAAAAGGACAAATGCTCCCCAAAGGTGATACGCTAATTCTCACAAATTGCCTTTTTGACAACTCCCCTAATTGTTTCTGAAGCTTAACTAACTCTAAGGGAGACATCCTATAGGGTATTAAACATATGGGTCTAGTTCCTAGTATTATGTCTATGGAAAAGTTTTTCTCACTTTCAAGTGGTAAACTAGACATATCCTCTAGAATTACTTCAAGGTCTTCACTTACTATAGGTACCTCACTCACAATAACCTTACTTTTTAACTTCAAGGAGGCTAACATCATGTATACTTGGGTATTCTCTTTCAAAGATGCCAAGTCCTTGCTCTTACCCTCGATAGACTAACAAAAAATGATGGTTTTATTAGAACATTTTAATAGACATGGTTGGAAGATAACCAATCCATACCTGGAATGACATCTAGTTGACTTAAAGGTAAAAAATTAAGTCAACTACAAAAATCATATCAGCAATTCTCAAAGGGAATTTAAAACAAACATTAGAGGTAGAAACTTACCCACTAGTTGGCATTTCCACTACAAGTTTAAATTCCAAAACAAACACAAGCAACTCAAAACACTCAGCATCAAGCAAAAGTTCAAAGTACACAAAAACATGGCAAACTCTCATAACACACTAGCTAAATGAACCAACCTAACTTTGATACCGCTAAATATGACACCCTTCTACCTCAAAGCATAAAAAATAAAGATTTTTATTTTTGAAAGACAACTAAGTTAAAAAAATTTTAATAAAAAGAAATTTAATTTTAGTTCAACTAGTAAAAGGGTTCACAAATCCATCATAATAAACTCTTAAAATAAAACATACTTAAACTTTCAAAAGTAATCTAAACCAAGCACAAATTATTTGTTTACACAAACTCCAATACAAATGAAATTATCATAAAATAGAATTCACTACAACTATAAATGCAAAACAATAACTCTATCCTTTGATGTCATATTATTTGAGTAAGGAACCAAAGTAACCATAAAAGTTGTAAGTTTCGCCTCCATCAAATTCCTCCTTTTGTACCTAATCTAATCCTACAAGTGACAATCAATCCAAACACACATAACAACAATGATAAATTGGGAGTGAGAATACATCTCATCCATGTATGGCATACATAAGGTGTAGAATAGTACTAACCAAACATACAATAACTTCAATATTAGCCATACAAGTATATTCACGTTCATAAGATCAAAGCTCATTCATACTCAAATATCAATCAAATCACATATACTCATCATCCATAACAATTATTCATTCTAATCAAGAATACTTCAATTATAAAATAAAATTTGTGCAAATGCATATAACTAACTCATATGCATGTGGTACCAATCACATCATCATCGTCAAAACAAGGTAGCCTAGGAGCCATGGAATGGAACAATCCCGCCATAGGTGATCCCCTTGATCCATCCTTAATCAAGAAACATCTATCAGAATATTGTTGAAGTGTTATAGTCAACCACAGTCACCCCATACCATCTATTATAGGCTTCCTACCATAACACCCTCATAGTGTGTTTGGATGGGGGATTAAAATGGAGTAATTCATTTATTTGAAGAATTTCAAATTCTTTGAGGTGAAATACCTTGTTTAGATGAATAATTTATAAAGAATTTGAAATTCAAGAATTTGTGAAATTCCTTGAAATAGTAGAATTTCAAATTCTCCCAAAAAAGTAAAAATTTGAAATTCCTCATATTTTTTTTCTTATTTCACTTATATATTTTATCTTATCTCTTATCTCTTAATGTTTTTAATTATTGAATATTAAAAAATATTTTTAAAATTTTTAAAATTATCTAATATTAATTTTTGAAATTATTAAATATTTAAAAATTAGCTAATATTTATTTTTATAAAATTTAATTAAAAAATCTCAACATATAAATATATTTTTAAAATCAATTTTACCATGGTGGAATCAAATTATCATATCCAACCTAACAATTTAAAATTTGATAAATTTTGAATTGACTTATCCGAACAAAATATTTTAAGAATAATAGAAATTGAAATCAAAGTAATTTAAATACCAAGAATTTAAAATTCATTGAATTTGTAAAATTCCTCATCCAAACACACAATCAAGGTTTATGTAGATAACATCGAGACCCTTATACATAGACTCAAACTACCTTGCAACAAAACATGAATGCATGGATTCTACCAACCACAATAACACAACATGCATATCCAATAATCATTTTGGTGATTCTTTGTCAGACCACATCCCTGAACTTCTCTACAAGACACCAAGTCTTGCTTGTTTGACACCTTTTTACCTTAAAACACAATAAATAAATATTTTTATTATAAAGAATTGTCAATTTAAAAACCTTATAAAACCTCTTTAAAATAAAACTTATCTCATTTAGTAAAATGGCTCATGTTGTAAATAAAAATATCTTAGAAGATTTGATATTATTTTAGGAGATTTGATATGATATTTTCTTATTTCTTTTATATTTATTTATTTTCATAGTTACCTATTTTAGGGACAAATGTATCTCTATAATAGGGAAAGAGAAGAATGTAATGAGTGAGAAACAAATTAATAAAGATCCTCTTATTCAATTAATCACAAACTTTTAAATAAGACTCTTAAATAAAAAGATGGACAAACATTGACATAAGTTCAACAAGGCTAAAACCATCCCTTTATACAAATCTTTCAAAAACATAATCCATCATAAAATAAATCAAGCTCCATTTATAACTAATAAAACATGACAACATCCACTAGCCTCGATTTCACAATATAATAGCAAGACCCAACACCTACCAAAGCTTTAAGCTGTTCTGCCATTATACTCACCCTCTTATACTTGTGTTACTTCTATAATTGACTATTAGCCCAAACATACACAACAACAAACACAAAAAGTGAGAATATATCTCATCCATGTATAACACATATAAGACATAAGGATAACACTTAACAAGACATATTTGTATCCAACATCCAAGGCAACACTCACCTTAAATACATCAATCTATATTCATTCATCATCAATGATGATTATTCATGTAAGCCAATCAATCACAATTATAATATATAGACATGTGCAAATGATAATCACAATTATAATTTCATATGCATCTGGTACCAATCTCCAAATGATCATCATCACCACCTCAAGACAGCCTAGGATCCATGGAGTGGGACCAACCCATCTATAGTGATTCCCATGATTCATCCTCAACCAGGGGATGTTTATTAGGGTCCTGTCAAAGTGCTATAATTGAACATGGTTATTTCTCATTCTCGTTAGAGGTTCTCCACCATAATGCTCCTAAGGTTTAGGTATATGACCTTTGAGACCTATCCACATAAAGTCACTAATTCTCAACAAAACATTTATTCATGGACTCTACAATCAACATAATGCAACAATACATATGTATAACCATTAAATGATACTTGCTAAATTGTAGCCCTAGACTTATCCACAACACAATAAGCCTTGCTTGGATCTCATCATTGCCAACCATAGCTTGGACTTACATGTTCAACATCATCATGACATCTCATCAACTCAACCATACCCATCATCATTCATTTAATACATCATATTATCACTATACATTATTATAAAATTATTATCATAGCATTTCAATCATAACATCATCATCATCGAACCTCAAACATCATCATCATCGAACCTCAAACATAATCATCATCGAACCTCATCACACATTATAACAATATACATTACCATTACTTGTATCACTTATAAGCATTTAAAGGATAAAGCAACTTATCATTACAATTCACAAATTACCTCTTTTTATCTTGAGTTTCTATGACATTGTGTGGTATAAACCTAATACCTAGAGTCATACCTATACTATCAATTTAATCTTAATTTTATTAGAAAGATAGGATAATTATATATAACTTTTATGTTAATCTCAAGAGTTGAGACTATAGAGTTTACCATCTATTATGTGGATTAAAGAGAGACACTAGAAAGGAGGTTAAATAATGTCAATCAAAAACTCAATACTTTTTGAAACAACAAAGTAGTATATAAACCTTAATAGTGCAGATGAAACTTTTAAGAGCAAAGAACATGAAGTATTTTATATTAGTTTGTCTCAAGCATCGAAAATACGTTTATTTCTTGATCAACTAATCAAGTTCCACTATCTTCGCAAAGATACAAATATTTTTTCACAAGCTACTTTTGGATCAACCTAAATATTTTTTTAGTTACCTCTTCAAGCAAGTATTCAAGTATTCAAGTATTTTTCGAACAACAAAATTTCTCCAAGCTTCATTAACCAAATATTATTTACAACAAAGTCTTTTTAAGTTTTAAGCTAAAACACAAAGTTAAAGCTAGGTAATTAATGTTGTTTCGTCTTACTCATAAGACAAAAAATTTAAGTACAAAGTTACACAGAAAGAATGAAATGAATTTTATAATTGTTATTCTTATTCTTCTTTCTAAGTCTTTAAACTTCTTTAAATAGATGTTTCATGAAGACAATCACTAGAAATCCTTAAACTTTTCTCACAGACTTGCTTCGTCTTTCTTCCTTGTAGAGTGAAGTATTCGTTGGTGTATTAAATGCAAGCATTAAATGAATTTTACCAAAATTTCACTTCTTATCTGATCAAGGAGATTTCTTATCATCTTTAAGGTACAAAATGGGAGGGACTGTCGCTTTTGTTAGTCAAAAATGATATTTTTTAAATGTAGCACCCTTTGAAGATATTTGTTTATCCTTTCTCTGACAAACAACAAATCTTTGTTTCTTTTTGAAGTTCAAGTACTAAAGAAGTTTTTGTTCCTTCAATCTATTAAAAAATAACATAGATAAAGATGATTTGGTTATCGAATATCATAAAAGATATAATTAATACATTCATATTAGATAAACGACGTAGTCCATTTGAAAGACTATATGTCATGGTAACCAATTATCCTTTTATATGATCTAGAAAACATTTATTTAACAAAAACGTTCAAGTTTGTTAAGATTAAAACTTATATATTAGGAGATCTAAGATTGTCCTTTGATCTAACATACTATTTTAAAAAAAAAATACAAAATTACAATATTTTAGCCTAATTTTGACAATTTGATCTTCATTCACTAATTTGATTATAACTTGAGTTCTAGGCCTTCTTTTTGGCTGATTCAAACTCTAGTGGCCTCTTCTAAGTTCTCCTCTACAAGTGCTCTTAGGATTTTAGAAGGATGTGTAATGAAAATCTTACCTTTGTTTTGTTTTTAAAAGCTTTTAGGTTGGATTCAAAGTCTAACCCAAACTATTCTTCCTTTTCTCACCCCTTTTATTTCATTTAATTAATAAAAAAAAATTCATTATAAACATATTAATTAAATAATTAATCCTATAATATAATTTTTATTAAAGGCAATTTATTTATTTATTTTATTTAAGAAAATCAATATGTTACCGTCTGGATCTCGTCATTGTTAGTTGCAGCTTGGACTTACGCATCTCATAAATATTACCATCATCAACATCAACTCATACATCATGTTGTCATCAATACCATCTCATACGCATATTATCACTATACATCGTCATTATTCATTCATGATATATTATAACATTCAACATTATAACATCATTATCAAAACATCATCATCAAACATCATTACACACCATACACTATATATTACCATTACTCATCACATATATGCACTTAAAGAATAAAACAACTCACCATTATAACTCACAAATAATATTTTCTTATCTTGAGCTTCTATGACATCGTGTAGTCTAAATATTATAATATCTAGAGTTGTACATATACTATCAAATTGATCTTAATTTTATTAGAAAGCTAAGATAATTATCTACTACTTTTATGTTGACATCATCAAGAGTTGATTTTACCATATTCTAAAAATTACAAAACTATAGTATTTTAGCTTTTTAGGTGATTATAGTGTCATTGGAAAGCTAACATTCATGGCTATAACTCTTATGAATATGATGACACTTAATTTGGTCATCGAAAGGTCCTCATAAGGCTTACAAGTTGTAGACATTACTTTTATGCACAAAAGTTGAGGCTTATCTTTGTAACTCACATAACTCAATCATTTCTTAACATTTTTATGTAATTCTTGAATCTAAACTATAGTCCCAAATATCTGGTTTCTAACCCAATAAACGAAACTGCGTTTGGTTAATCACATAGAGAGAAATTACATAATTAAGAGATATGTTTACTTAACATCAATTAATGTCAAATCATTCAATTCACATAGAACTCCAGTTCATACAAACTTACCCAATTATCACATAACCCTAACTCTTAGATATTCAACACTTAAATAAAGTTTCATTAATTGTCATACAACCACACAAATCACAAACTCTCAATTAATTCATCGAATGTATTCAATTACAAATCCTAAAGAAACTTAGAGGTTGGCTCACTATCCATACCCCTTATATGTGTTCATATTGAGACTTTTTCATTCCCGTTCTTACCTTAGATGACGATCTCCAAGGCAACGGGCATGTTCATTGTAGTTTGAGACTACTCCACAGGCTTCTTAGGGTTTTCCTCTCAAGTTTCCTCTATGATGCATCCTCTAACGTGTTCTTGTAGATACTCTTAGGATTTCAAAAAACTAATGCGTTATCTAACCTAACCTTTCCTCTACTTATTTTTTAGCAAGATTTTGAGTTGGACTTAAAAGTCCAAACCCATAAATTCTTCTCTAACCCATGTCTTAAACTCTATTTTATTTTATTTATTAAAGACATCCTTATTTATATTATAAGTTCAAATAAATAAATTAGTTAAGCTTACATTATTTAACAACTTTAATTTTTTTTTCAAAAAATAAGATGTTACATTCCTCTTATAAATATATATGTACCTCTACGTCACTGTTTTCACCTTCACTCAAACTTGTCTTCTCTTACTATCTATCATATTGGATTCTTAACTATTGGGTTCTCGACTATTAAAGTCTTGCTAGTTTTGTGCCATAACTCTATTGTTGGAAAGTCTTTGTTGTATTCTGCGGGGCCCGTGTAGATACCACGAATAAGTTTTAAAGGATAGTTTCGTCACACACCTCAGGAAGCGATATTTTTCACTACTCTAGTTGTGTACGTCCCCTTATTCATGAGCTCAAGCAAAGTGAAAAACTACAGGGAGAATCTATGTATATTAACGATTATACATCGATTGTATAAATAACTAATATAAAAATGTATATTTCTGCATTGATTTTTATCTCAATTGATGTACAATGTATCGGTATGTTATTATATAATTGATGTAATAGAATTCACAAAACTTACAATATTACCACGTCTTTTACTATGTTGAATGTGACACAATTAACGTAACATCAGATCTAATTTAACATTCATATAAATTATTTAAGTATATATATATATATATATATATATATATATATATATATATATATATTAAGACTTTTACATATAACAAATTATTTTTAATAAACTTGTAGGTTTTACTCTTTATATAAATCAACTTGTTTAATATTTTAAAAAGATAAAATTTGAATACATTAATTTTAAAATTTGAACTTTGTTCTTACCGGCGATCGGTCATAGGGACGATCTGCTGGGCAAGATTGGTGAGTCTCCTTTGCTGAGTACGCTTGCTGCTCCAAAGTAGGAGTGGTACCTGCAAAAGAGACTCCGATGCCAAAGTTAGTGTTTGTGGATGTATGTGTCTTGTATAAGTAATGCACGTACCTTAGTGTGAATTAGGATTTTTCTGGGCCTTGGGCCCGAGATCAGTTATAGTCTATTCAGATAATGGGCCTCTATCTTGGCCAATGTCGTGTGACACATGTCCGATGTCAATCTGCGCTATGAAGCCGAGCTCAAGCTCGGCTTCGCGGTAAGGATAGTACACTAGCCCCCCAAGCTCCGAAGACCGTGGATCGAGGAGTTAATATCGAGCTTGCTGGAGGGTCATGACTCTTCGCGTGCGTTCCTCTGACGTGACGCCATGTGTCATGAATGTCACCTCGTTCCCATAAGGCGTGGGCGGCGTGTTAATGGGAGGTGACGGTTATGTAATGATGGGCGCACTTTGTCATAATAGGCCTCATTTAATGTGTCGTCAGTTGTGTCTCCTTCCTCCACGTGTCACTTTCGTTTCAATTTTGGAGACTTCTTTTTCCCTCTCTCTTTCGCACCCCTCTTACCTTCACTTTACTCTTTCTTTTGTTTTGGCTTCTCGTGCACGCCGATGCTCCCTCTGTCCCTTTCCTTTCTCATATTCTCCGTTTGTCCTTGTCGCCGCCATTTTTGGCACCCAGGCCGCCGTTAAGGTCATTGTTTGAGGAGGAGTACTAGGTACTTCCTTTCTACTGCTTTCTCTTTCGCTCTTTCTCTCCTCCGGGTTCCTTCCTCTTTCTTCTTCGTCTTTCCCCTTTTTCGAGTCTTTTCCATTTTTGATGGCTGGTGAGAGTAGTGTCGCACCTTCTGCGCCGGCCAAGGGCAAGGCGCGCGATAAGGCGGTGGCCGACGAGACGGTCGTCGCTGAAAAGAAAAGGGGTGGGAATAATCCTAAAGATTCCCACCCCGCCATTACCGTCCCGGCCTACGAGTGGGTCTGAGGGGACGTCGGAGAGTTTCAGAGCGTCTTTAAATCATTTCTTAAGGTCAATGCGATATGTAAATCGCATAGGATCTGCCAAGCGTCCATCTCCAAGCTCATCCGGGTTGAGCCTTGTCAACCAGGCGAGCATGTGTATATGGGGGGTACCTCTAATCCCCCTTTTTTCTGTGTACCAGTATTTTTTTAGGGATTTAGGCGTTTGTCTACCCTTCACACAATTTGAGTGTAAATTTTTTAACTTCATCAAGGTGGCTCCTTGCCAGCTGCACCCCAATAATTGGGGTTTTTTTAGGGCTTTTCAAGTCCTGTGCTCCGCCCTGGGGATAGGGTTGTCACTGCCCGTGTTTCTCCATTTTTACCAACTCAAGTTGGGTGACCCTCCCCTAGGGTGGGTGTCGTTGAATGGGAGTAAGGCTGGGAGATTATTCTCACTTTACTCCAAGTCGTATAAGGGCTTCAAACAGGAGTTCTTTCGAGTCTTGCCTAAGGAGGCCGACCCTCTGGTCGACGAGGTCTTCCACTTCGGTGGGTTGCCGAGGTTCCCTTTTTTTTGGCAGCAAAATCCGATTAAGTTCAACGGGTCAAGTGGTCTTCATCTGATGAATTCGGATACGGCTGCCATTGCCAACCTAGCTGCGCTCCCTCGTCCCTTGGATTGCAAGCTCGTCCTGTCGCTTGCTAACTCGGTGAACAAGGAGAGGGGTTTAGAGAGTGAGTACCTCGTCATCCTTAGTGGTTAGGGTTTCTTTCTTTTTTCTTTTTCTTATGTGATGGATTTTTGTGCTTGCAGGTATAATAAGAAGAAGAAAATGGCGAGAGCTAAAGGCCCGCTACAATGTAGACGAGATCGAGGTTTCTGAGGTCGACGAAGAGGAGGTTGCTCCCCTTGAAACTTGTAGAAAAAGAAAGAAGGAAGAGAAGAAGGTCGGGGAGACCTCAGCCCCTCATGATGTTGAAGAGGTGACCTCGAAGGCCGTCGATGCCGACCTGGTCGACCTAACAGGGAGTCCTCCGCTTGGGGGGTCGTCCAGAGTGGCCGTAGAGGAGGTTGCTCGTGAGACACAGGTTTGTGTCTCTCTTCTTATCATTTTTCTTTCATACTGTGTGATTTCCTTGTTTTATAACTTATTAAGTTTTTCGTGTTGTGTGTAGGCGGGGCCTGTGCCAACTGTCGCTGAGGCGTGGGTGGAGCCGAGCTTAGAGGTGCCAGGGCCGAATGCCTCAACTGTTGAGCAGGCGGCTCCTACTTCAACTCCCACCGAGGTCTACGGGGAGGGACCGAGCTCTGCGACCCAGACTCTGACTCCTACAATCGCTGTGCTGCCTCCTCCCTCGTCGGGGGCTCCAAAGGGGAAATTCATCGCGCAACGCTTCGATGTGAATCACCCCCTGTCGAGGTTGGATCACGTGAGTGTGTCATCGGATGTGGACTCCATGTGGAGTTTGAAGGTGACCGCCAAGACCTTCTACCCTCAAGGTTCACTGTGCTCGGCTGACAAGGCAATTATCGACAAGGTTGGGGCAATGGAGGGCCTAGACTCTGTGGAGGTCTTCATGCAGAGGTCGATCACTATTGTGGATCATTGGAAGCACAAGTGGTAGAAGCTGCAGGGGGAGCTCGAGAGTGCTAAGAGCCGGGTTCGGCCTTTTGAGGAAGAGAACAAGGCCTTGGGGGCCGCTCTAGGCGAGGCCAAGAGGCAGAATGAGGCTGAGCTGCAAGCCACAAGGAGGGGTCTTGTGAGAACTCAAAAGTCTTTAGAGATTGCTCTGAAGGCTAATGAGGTTTATGCTGCCCAAGTGGGAGAGCTGTAGGAGGTCGCTAATTTTGCTCGAGGCCGAGCGCGCTCTCTAGAGGATGAGGTCTCGGCACTGAAGGCTGAGCTAGCGGAGGCAGCTGAGAGGCGTCTCTGCGAGGAGGTACTGCTTGCCGGCAAGGAAGAGGAGGCTGGAGATTTGAGGGCTGACCTTGATAACATGGCCGCGGCGAGGGCATGCTTGGAGAGAAAGCTCTTCGAGGCTGAGCGAGCTGTCCTGATGGAGCACAAGAGGGGTTTCGTCAAGGCCACTCGTCAGGCAAGGTTGCTTGCACCAGGGGTCGACCTCTCTGCTATGCATGTAGAGAAAGAGGTGCGAGGTGGGCAACTGGTGAAGGAGGATGACCTCCCCGATAGCTCGAGCGAGAATACCATTGCATAGGCCTGCTATTTTGTAATAGCTTAGTTTATTTTTCTCGCTTTCTGAACTCGTATTTTGTGTTATAAACTCGTTTATGTATATAATTTTCTTTTTTCATTTGCGGTTTTTGTCTTGCTCTTTTGATGACCCTCATTTTGATAAGGTTCAAATTCAACCTTAGTTTAGGATAAAGTAATTTGCACCAAGGTTCGAATTCGACCTTGGCTTATCGTAAAGTAATTCGCACCAAGGCTCGAATTCGACCTTGGCTTATCATAATGTAATTTGCACCAAGGTTCGAATTCGACCTTGGCCTATCGTAAAGTTATTTGCACCAAGGTTCAAATTCGACCTTGGCTTATCGTAAAGTAATTCGCACCGAGGTTCGAATTCGACCTTGCTTATCATAATGTAATTCGCACCAAGGTTCAAATTCGACCTTGGCCTATCGTAAAGTAATTCGCACCAAGGTTCGAATTCGACCTTGGCTTATCGTAAAGTAATTCGCACCAAGGTTCGAATTTGACCTTGACTTATCGTAAAGCAATTCGTACCGAGGTTCGATTTCGACCTTGGCTTATCGTAAAGTAATTCGCACCAAGGTTCGAATTTGACCTTGGATTATCATAAAGTAATTCGCACCAAGGTTCGAATTCAACCTTGGCTTATCATAATGTAATTCGCACCAAGGTTCGAATTCGACCTTGGCTTTAACATAAAGTGATTCGCACCAAGGTTCGAATTCGACCTTGGCTTAACATGAAGTGATTCTTGCCAATATGGTGTAAATTTAAGACAAAATGAGTGGAATGATTCACTTTTATTGATGTTATGGGTATGCCTTGTTAAAAACCCTCTAAGCCAAAACCTATTTTTTCTATTTTTTGGGATAAAAGACTGACTCGGGAAAAGAGTGCATAACCCATTTGTACATTTCACCTGAAATAAAACTTGAGATGCGTGACATTCCAAGTTCGTGGGATGGTTTTTCCGTTGAGCTCTTCTAGTCGGTATGCCCCATTTTCGAGGTCTTCTGTAACTCGAAATGGGCCATCCCAGTTAGGCGCGAGTTTCCCTTCCGACGAGTCTCTTCATGCTTCGCCTAGTAGTCGCCACACCAAGTTGCCGACCTGGAAAGAGCGAGGTCAGACTCGCGTGTTGTATCTTCTGGAAGCTCGGAGTTTGTAGGCTTCTTCGTGGATCCGAGCTTCCTTTCTGAGCTCGTCGATGAGGTTGAGGTTGATTGCCGTTTCTTGAGCGTTTTGCTCATTGTCGAAGGTGTGACGCCGATGAGATGTTTCACCGACCTCCACTAGAATCATGGCATTGGCTCCGTAGGTCAGCCTGTAAGGTGTTTCCTATGTTGTTGATTGGGGTGTATACTGGTACGTCCAGAGAATGCTGGGGAGCTCGTCAACCCATTTTCCTTTAGCGCTTACTAGCCGTTTCTTGAGTTCTCAGAGTACTACCTTGTTTGCGGCTTCAACTTGGCCATTGGTTTGGGAATGCTCCATCGAGGTCGGGAGGTGTTTGATTCCGAGTTCACGGAGGAAGTCCTCGAAGCTCTACGCTTTGAATTGTTTGCCATTATCGGTGATGAGAGAATGTGGGATGCCAAACATGCAGATGATGTTCTTCCAGGTGAATTTCTGTACATTCTCGGCGGTGATCTTGGCGAGTGGGCATGCCTCGATCCACTTGGTGAAGTAGTCGATTGCCACTAGGAGGAATTTGAGTTGACCCTTCGCGGGGGGAAACGGTCTGAGGATGTCCATTCCCCATTAGGCGAAAGGCCACGGTGACATCATCTGGTGAAAGACTTCAGGTGGTTGTCGATGTGCATTGCCGAACTGCTGGCATTCCTTACATTTTTGCACATAAGCTTGGCAATCTGACTTCAATGTGGGCCAGTAGTACCCAGCTCGGAGCACCCTGATCGCCATCGAGCGTGCCCCGAAATGCATACCACATATCCCTCGATGGATCTCCTCGATGACATATGTGGCTTGGGACCCCGCTAAACATTTTAGTAAAGGAGTAGAGATGCCGCGTTTGAACAGTTCATCTTTGACGATGACGAACTTAGTTGACCTTACCCTCGTCTTCCAAGCTTCATCCTTTTCCTCGGGTAGGGTTCCCTCCTTTAGGTAGTTCCAAATACCTGTCATCCATCCTTGGTCTCCGTTGTCATTAGCATTGACGACCTTGTCGTCCAGGCTAGGTGAATTCAGAGTCTCCTGGATGATGGTTTGGTGTTGTCTGGGGCGCTTGGTACTGGCGAGCTTGGATAGGAGGTCGGCTCTGGCATTCTGCTCTCGGGGCACATGGTGTATGGTGAACTCGTCAAAAGACGAGATCTCCTGGGATGCTGCATGGAAGTACCTCTGGAGAAGGGTATCCTTGGTCTGGTATGCCGCACTAAGCTGCTCTACCATGAGTTTTGAGTCGCTGTTGCAACTCACCCGCTGTGCTCCGAGGTCACGTGCCAAGCTCAATCCTGCTAGTAGCGCTTCATATTCTGCTTGATTGTTGGTCACTTTGAAGCCAAATTTGAGAGACTTCTCTACGGTGACTTTATTTGGTCCCTCAGAAATGATACCTGCATCACCACCTTTAGAATTCGAGGCTCCATCAACGTGTAAAGTCCATACCTGTTGTTCTTCAGCCGAGGTTGGGGTGAGTTCGGCCACGAAATCTGCCAGGCATTGAGCTTTTAAGGGGCTGCGGCTTTCATATTGGATGCGAAACTCGGACAGCTCTACTGACCATGCTATAATGCGTCCGGCGAGCTCCGGCTTTCTCAAGATTTGCTTGATCGGGTAGTCGATTTTGACGACCACCTGGTGACTTTGAAAGTACGGTCAGAGGCATCGAGCTGCGGTGACGAGTGCTAGTGCAAGCTTCTCAATTGTCTTATATCATTTTTCTCTGTCTTGAAGGACTCGGCTGATGAAGTAAATGGGCGTTTGTACCTTTTCGTGTTCTTACACTATGACTGCGCCTTCTGCCACGACCAGGTAAAGGAGTAGGTTGGCGTGATGATCCGGCCTCTACAGGATTGGTGGAGTGGTGAGGAAAACTTTGAAGCTTTTGAAAGC
Organism: Cajanus cajan; assembly: GCF_000230855.2. NCBI lineage: Eukaryota > Viridiplantae > Streptophyta > Magnoliopsida > Fabales > Fabaceae > Cajanus > Cajanus cajan. The sequence goes on from NC_138525.1 coordinate 14,884,336, forward strand.
TTCTTCGCATTGTTCGGTCCACTCAAAGTTCTTAGGTTTCCGCAGCAGGGTAAAGATGGGTCCTGCTTTCTCTGCCAACCTGGGGATGAAACGGGAGAGAGAGACTAACCGTCTTGCCAAGCGTTGGACGTCCTTGACAGTCTGGGGGCTCTGCATTAGGATAATAGCTTTGACTTCTCCGGGTTGGCTTCAATATCCCTGCTGGTGATCATAAAACCCAGAAATTGACCTCCTTGGACGCCGAACACACATTTCTATGGGTTGAGGCGCATGTTGTGCTTTCTGATTTGGCTGAACACCTCGGCCAAGTCGGCGGCATGATTCTCGGCTGAGGTGGTCTTGACGACCATGTCATCGACGTAGACTTCCATGTTCCGACCAATCTGTTGGTGAAAAACTTTGTCTATCAGCCTTTGATAAGTATCTCCCGCGTTCTAGAGGCCGAAAGGCATCACGCGATAGCAGAAATTTGCGTGTTCGGTGATGAAGGTTGTGTGCTCCTCGTCTGGTGGGTACATCATGATCTGATTGTACCCCGAGTATGCGTCAAGGAAGATGAGGAGAGCATGGCTGGAAGCGCCGTCAACCAACCTGTCAATGCTCGGTAAGGGGTATGAGTTTGTGGGACACGCCTTGTTGCGGTCGGTGTAGTCAACGCACATGCGCCACTTCCCCGAGCTCTTCTTGACCAGTACCATGTTTTCCAGCCACGTGGTGTATCTGACTTCGCAGATGAAGCCCGCGTTCATCAACTTCTGTGTCTCAGCTACGATGGCGTCGCCCCACTCCCCTCTGACTTTCCTCTTTCTCTGAGTGATCGGCTTAGCTTCCTTGTGGATGGCTAACCTGTGACAGATGAGGTTAGGGTCAATACCTGGCATGTCTGCGCTTGACCATGCGAAGAGGTCGGCATTTTTGGAGATCTCCTCAATAAGTCGTTGTCGTAGCTCTGGGTTTAACTGGCGACTTATTTTCGTACACTGTCTGGGAAGTTTACCGACTTGATGGTCGTCAAGCTCGTCAATGGGACTTGGTCGTTCGTTATGGGATTCTGACCTTGGGTCCAGGTCAATGATGTCAACCTGGGCAATGTGAGCTATCGTAGGGGGGCCTCCTTTGTGGCGTTCCTCGGATGGCGAGACCTTCAAGCTTTTAGCATAGCATTGCCGAGCTGTCTTCTGGTTTGCCTTGACGGAGATGATCTTGCCATTGCTCCCTAGGGAATTTCATCGCCAGGTGCGGGGTAGATACCACAACTTCGAGTTGGTTCAACGTCGGCCTTCCGATGATTATATTATAGGATGTGTTGGCCTCGACGAGGAGGTATCTGACCATGATTCTCCTTGAGTCAGGAAGGGTCCCGAAAGTTGTCAGCAGATCCACGTACCCTCGAGTGTGAACTCGCTCTCCTACAAAACCGACTAGGGTTCTGTGTGAGGTTGGATAAGGGAGTGAGGAATGTCTAACCTTAGGAATGTCGGCCAGTATAGGACGTTAGCCGAGCTTCCCTGGTCAATCAACGTCTTGTGGACTTCCCAATTAACGACTTCCACTACGATGACCATGGGATCATCCTGGTTTGGACAGATGTTAGTGTGGTCGTCATCCGTGAAGGTGATGGGTGGTGTGTTGTGGTGCGGGGCCAAGGTGGCAGTGTGGACATTGTTGATGCTGCGCAAATGTCTTTTGCGCGCCGAGCTGCTAGAGCCTCTCCCTGCAAAGCCACCTGCAATTGTGTTAATGACTCTACGTAAGGGAGCCACCTGCACCGTTCTGCCATTATTTTGATGAGATCTAGAGGGTTGGTCTGTGCGGGTGCCAGAACCTAGGCCGCGTCCTCGTCCTTGTCTGTGGTAGCCTCCTCTATGAGATTATTGTCGTTGGACGTATTGTCCGAGGTGCCCTCCTTGGACGAGTTCCTCGATGCGATCTCTGAGTGTGCGACACTCCTCGGTTGTGTGACCATAGTTTCACTACAAGAAAATGACGATTTTGCGACGGTTAGAACTGCCGCAAAGACAACATTGCGACGGTTTGGGAACCGTCGCAGAATCGTCCGTCACCAGGCAATTTTGCGACGGTTATCAGAACCGTTGCACAAACCGTCGCAAAATTGGAATTGCGACCGTTTCATCAACTGTCGCACCAAATGCCTCTATATTAACATTGCGACCCTTTCATCAAAGGTCGCACCAACTGCCTCTAAATTAATATTACAACCCTTTTTTTACCCGTCGAAAATTATAATTTTTTTTTTATTTTAATAAATTTATTAATGTAACAATCCTCGTATTTGGCCTTTCAAGGATTTTATTTCACGATATTTCACTGTTTAGCATGTTTTATCCTTACTTGTGCAATTTCTCGAAAACTTCCCAGAAGGTCACCCATCCCTGTACTACTCCAGCTCAAGCACGCTTAACTGTGAAGTTCTGATGAGTAAGCTACCGAAATGTATATGTATGTTGCCAGTATAACTTGTACAAATTAATTCATTTAAGTCATTCTCAAATATACAATCTCATATTTGTACTATAATAATAATATATAATAATTTTATATTACAAATAATAATAATAATAATAATAATAATAATATATTTAGTTATTCTTTATTTATATGTACTTACTTTTATAATTAACATCTACTTATTTCGATTTAAAATTATAATTTAAATTTTTAAAAATTTTTAATTTATAATGATAATATAATTTATAAAATTATGAATATTTATTTATTACATACTTATAAATTAAATTTTAATATTTTAAATAAATTATTAATTAATTTAATATATTTATTTACCTTAAATCAAACATATAAAATTCAAAAAAAAATGTATTTATCCTTGTTTTATTTTCTAATTATCAACTATTAATAAAATACTAACTTAAAATCTTATCTAATTATATATAATATTCTCATATCAAATTTAAAACCAGATATTAGTTATACAAAAATATTAAGATCATATAGTAAATTGGCAATAAGATTTTAGTTAAATAATTTAAAATAATTAATGTTTCAATTATATTGTTAATTAGAAAATAATTTATTCCAAAACTAATTAATTTTTTTATATTAATTATTAGTAAAATTTAATAATTTTTAAATTAACAATTAATTGGATCGATGAAATTCAACACACTATGATTTATTGAGCGGAATAACTTTACCAAGAGTTATTTTGTAAGTTATCTTAAATCAAACATATAAAATTTTATCCTTGTTTTATTTTTTAATTATCAAATATTAATAAAATACTAACTTAAAATCTTATCTAATTATATCATAATATTTTCATATCAAATTTAAAACCAGTTCTTACATTTTCGACAAATATAAAATTTTCTAAAATATTCCATCAATAATATAGCTTTTCCTACAAAAAATTTCTCATCGAAAATATAAATTTTCTGACAGATTTAATTTTATTTTTATAAGAAATCATCTTCGATTAATATAACATTTTGTATATATGATTTAATAATAAAAGATTTTCAATTTAACGGTTAAATTTACAAAATTCACATTTAATATAAAGTTATTGAGTGGTGTAATATTTAGTAAAATTTACACTGGTAATTATAAACCCCCTCATATATATATATATATATATATATATATATATATATATTAAATGTGACTTTTACTAAGTATTACACCGCTCAAGAATTTTATATTAAATGTGAATTTGGTAAATCCAACTGTTAGATTGAAAGTTCATATCTCTCATAGATTATATATACAAAACTTTATATTAACCCAAGATGATTTGATACTTCATTTTTATAAAACAAAATTGATGTAATATATTCATTTCAAAATACATTAAAATATAAACAATTTGATTACCTTCCGGTTGTTGTTCAATTTTAACAAAAATTGATATACACTTATAAAGTGATATGAACTTTCAATTTAACGGTTGGATTTACAAAATACACATTTAATATAAAGTTATTGAGCAACATAATACTTAATAAAAGTTACATTGATATAATTATACAGGGACGGATGTACGTTTGGAATAGTGGGCACTTGCCCCACTACTATTTGACATATACATAATTTTTTATCTAAAAAAATAATATATTTTAAAAAATAAAAATTATATTCTAATAAAATAAAAATATAGATTCAGAAAAAACGTTTATTTATTTTATATCTGTCAAATTTTTGAAAGAAATTAATTCTCATGTAATAAAAAAAATTCTTAATAATGAATTAATTTTTTAAAAAATTTTAATTATAATATATATGTATATATATATATATATGTCTTAATATTCACATCTATAATGTAATATATTAAAATAAAAGTTTTTTGATAAAATAAAATTTTTACCATGCATGTTTATCTTTTGTGTTTTTTATTTATTGTATACGTTGATTGAAAAAATCAAAATAGTAAAATTGTATATATTGATTAAAAAAATCAAAATAAGAAAAATCAGAAGATTTATGTTCCATTTAGAATTGTTATTATAAGATATATTTTAAAATAAATTATCATCTAAAAATATATATTAGATATTAAAAACATATTTATATCATAAATAAATTAAACTGGATTTTTATAAAATTTAACATATTTATTTTTATATTTTTAATAGTGTTAAAAAGATGGACATTTAAAATAAAATTTATAAAATTTAACATTGTAAATTATTCAATAATATGTGATGTGATAACTCAAGAATTAAGTTATAAAATGATAATTATACTTATTTATATACTCTAACACATCTTACATACAAGATAAATTTATAAGTTTGTTGAAAGATAAATTTATATTCTAGTCACGATTTTGAAATTATATAAAGAAAAAAAAATCGTGTACCTCATGTTAAAGAAAGTATATATAAAAGTATTAATAAAATATAAGTTCATTAAGATAATATACATAATACTTCAAAAAAAAATTTTTAATTCTAATAAAAAAAAAATGCTGAAAATTTTGCGACGGTTTATGACTAACTGTCGCAATGTTAAATTTGCGACGGTTTATGATTAACTGTCGCAATGTTAAACTTGCGACGGTTTATCATAAACCGTCGCAATGTTAAACAAATTTTGCGACAGTTTATGATAAACCGTCGCAATATTAAACAATTTTTGCGACGGTTTACGATAAACCGTCACAATGTTGAACAATTTTGCGACGGTTTTGAAAAACTGTCGTATGAAGGGTCGCAATATCAAAGCGGCGACGGTTTCTAGATAACCTTCGCAATTTGTCCGTCGCAATTTATCATTTTTCTTGTAGTGTTCAGTGGTACCGGCAATGCTTGGATTTGTCTGCACTGTTGGGGCTATGCCCAGGTGGTGGCAGAGTGAGCAGATTGGTGTTGTTGGCCTCTTCTAGGATGTGTACTCGGGGCGCATTCAGGGGGGTGTAGAAATCATACCTCCCTCCTTTGTTTGCCCTAACAACCTTCTTGAATTGGCTATCATTGGTGACTTTCACCTTATCTTTGTGACCGTGGTCTGGCCTCGCCTGAGATTTGCCACGAACTTGGTCGCGGAAAGCGGTGTGCTCTTCCATCTGGATGTACCCTGCAGCTCAGGCACGGAGTTCGTCCATGTTTGGGGGAGGTCGTCGACATAGGCTGTCAACGAAAGATCCTGGCTTGAACGCCATGAGCATGGCGTGAAGGGCGACCTTGGGGTTTAAATTTTGGATCTTGACCGAGGTGCCGGCAAAGCGCTCCATGAACGCCCTCGGTGGCTTGTCATCTCCCTGTTTGAGACTGGCCAAGGCGGTTGACGTGATGTGGTGAGGTCGGCTCGTCGCGTACTGCACCGTGAATCGTCTCACCAGAGTGTCGAAGTTATCGATTGATCCTGCCGGCAATTGAGTATACCAGGCGAGCGCTGCTCCCTTGAGCGAGGTCGAAAAAACCTACACAAAATAACATCTTCGTTAGTGTATAGGTTTACCTGTGTGACGTACAGATCGACGTGCTCATCTGGGTCAGTAGTGCCATCGTAACGGTCGATGTTGAGGGGCTTCCATCCAAAAGAGAGAGGCGTCTCCATGATGCCATCAACAAAAGGATGGCGGCGGATGCTTGCCCTATGTCCTAGAGCCTGGACAGGTGCATTGCTGACTTCATGGTCTAACCTATTCGTCGGTACGTGTGACCGATGAACAGTAGACCTATGGGTCGCCGCCCTGGGTGCAGTCGGTGGTTGGGAAACTGAGTGCCCCTCTTTCTCGTGTTGATTACTCGGTTGAGGGGGTTGATCAGAAGGGTGCCAAGGAAGCTGAGCGCAAATGCGCTCATTCTCAGCGCGCAGTGCCGCTAGGTCGGATTCGTGCCTAGCACGGATGTTCTCCAGGTCGACGGGGTGTTGTTGCCGCATTTGATCGACCTGCTCGATCAGTCTCCTCAATGTTGCTTCACTTTCCATTCTTGTTGCGCGATCTAGGTCGTCTGTTGCTCGTCTACTATGGCTTCGGGTGAAAACCATAAGCGTGGCCGATAGGAGATGTCTGGATCAGCCCCACGGTGGGCGCCAAATGTTCTTACCGGAGATTGGTCGTAGGGACGATCTGTTGGGCAAGATTGGTGAGCCTCCTTTGCTGAGTACGCTTGCTGCTCCAAAGTGGGGGTGATACCTGCAAAAGAGACTCCGATGCCAAAGTTAGTGTTTGTGGATGTTTGAGTCTCTTATAAGTAATGCACGTACCTTAGTGTGAATTAGGATTTTTCTAGACCTTGGGCCCGAGATTAATTATAGTTTGTTCAGATAATGAGCCTCTGTCTTGGCCGATGTCGTGTAGCGCATGTTCGATGTCAATCTGCGTTATGAAGCTGAACTCAAGCTCGACTTCGCTGTACGAATAGTACAAACTTAATTGTTTAAAAAGAAAAAATAAGCAAGGTTGAGTGTGATGTGAGCTAATTAAGTCATACAAGCTTAGAAGCATCCACGCGTATTTTTCTCCCTATATGTTGACATGCATACAAGAATGAATGACAAGAGAAATGGTGTGTTGTGGGTGTATACGTGGCGGTGATAGGTCCCCGTACGAAATTTCTGCATTAGTTGAAGTATAGCTATGCAACACTTTTTCTAGTTTTGAACGCTATACATTTGTAGAAACATAACCAAAACAAGCACGGGGCACCATTGGCGAATTAATGGCAGTACGTGGAGGGTGGGATTGTGACCAGGATGAGACAGGTGTCCCTTGTAATTGATACCTCAGTATCTCCATAGATTACCCTGTCACGTTCACTCTTCTGTAACCAGTCACCCTTTAACACGTTCAAACTATGAATAAAGACCAGTAATCTAAAGCTGACACCTATTATCATACGTACCTACTGCATCACCATCACCATCACGCCATGCATGATTGTTCACGTTGAAGTAATTAATGTCATACCAAGTGCATTGTCTAAGAATGTTTTTATATATTAAGACTTTTACATATAACAAATTATTTTCAATAAACTTATATATATATATATATATATATATAAAATCGGATTTTCTTAATTTATTCTTATTTATATAATTTTTAATTATTTTATTTTTATTCAACGTAGAATTTGTATTTTTTTAATAAATTTTTTCACATACAATATTATTGAATTTGATATGTAGACAAATGATGAATAACTATTTTTAATAATTTAGAGTAGATGAGACTTGAGTTTTTATCCATAAAAAAATTCATTCTTAACACAATCACGTTTTGATGCATGTATCAAATGATGGGTAATCCTTTTATAATAAATATAACTAGTTCTGATATCATCTTAAAATGTGGATTATGAACTTAACTTAATTCTATAAAATTGATTTATAAAGTGAGAGTCGATCCTTTAATTATTTTATTATTAGTCGATGTGAAACTTGAATTTTTTTTCAATAAATTTATATATAAGTTTAAAAGTATTTTTGAGAATTTTTTTATTAAAATAAAAAAAATTCAATAAAAACTATTAAAATCATTTATAATTTATATCTAAATAAGCCGTTAATGATATCACAATACCTTTAATACTATGGTTAGAAATGTTTACCAATAATTCAATCTTATTATTAACGATTGATAAATAATCACAAAATCCTAAAAGAAAATAATTATGCGACATAAATCTCTTCCATAATTTTACGCCGGTCACTATTATCTCTTCCATAATGTTGAACTATTAACTATTATTCAAATATTTATTTCTTAAAATAATTAATTAAGGTAACAATCTTATCTCTATGATTTAGTTATCTTCTTATAAACAAAATATATCTACAAAAAAATATGATGAAATCCTAATAGTTACACATTCACATCTATACAAATGGGACATCATATCATGTTATTTTAACTTAATTTTCTCATTATCACTGTAAAACTACTACTTGAATGTTAGTCTTGTTTGCATTTACTCCAGCTACATGTACATAAGTGAGGGAGATCCAATTTACTAACTTGGAGGTTCAGATTTTGATAAAATCACTCAAAATATATATATATATATATATATATATATATATATATATATATATATATATATATATATAAGTCAGTGTAAAGTTTTTTTACACCGACAACTAATTATATTTTTTAATAATGTCATGTCAGTTGCTTATTTAATAAAATAAAAATAAAATAAAATAATTTAAAAGATATAATTAGTTGTCAATGTAAAAAACTTTACACTAGCAGTGTATGGATAATTAACTATATATATATATATATATATATATATATATATATATATATATATATGAACCTTAAAATGTTTTTAAATATATTTCCATTTTAATGATCATAGTTTGATTTTATTTATAAAAAAATTACGTTGAAATTTCCCGGACTAGCAAAATTTTATAATACCTTAATTGTTTGCCGTAATAATTTTCCTGTGTAAAGTTTTCTCTCTTACTGGTGGTAGAGAGATGATATTTATGTTTGGCTTGAGTTTAAGTGCAAATAAAAGTCTCACATCAAATAAAGTAGAACGTGTTAATTGATATATAAGTATGAAAAACTATCAACGTTTTAATGTTTTGATTTAAGATGTTAGATTAAGTTCACTTGCAGTTTGCTCACGACCTCCAAGAGTGGGATTACCATATAGTCATAAACTAAAAGTCTTCTGGATAGTGTGAATAAGTGTCTCATTGAAATGAGCTAATAGCAATGTAAATAGGCCATTAAATACTCATCTTTGAGGGAGGTATTATATCATATGAAAGAGACTCACACTTGAGAAGAGTGTTGGAATTTAAGTATAAATAAGAGTCTTACATCAAATAAAATTGAGTATGTTAAATAGTATATAAGTAAGAAAGACATATAAATTAATGTTTTAAGATTTTGAGTTAAGATATAGTGTTAATTTTACTTATAATTTGTTTACTATCTATTGATGGAGTTCTCTCCGGTGTACAACTCCCAATAGTGGTATGATAACTTATAATTTAACTAAATGACCGTCTTAGACGAGCTTTTAGCAATAGAAGATATTGGATGTAATATTTTTCTTTTGTGTAAAGTCTTCTCTTTTTACGGGTGAAAAAGAAATGATATTTATAAAAAATAGTATATTATAACTTTGGATTAGAGGACTTGGTTTGATATGAAAAAAAAATATTATATTGCTTAAAATTTAAGATTAATGCTTAATTTGTTTACACTAAATGAAATAGTAAGGAAAGAAATAAAAAAAAAATAGAAAGAATAGAAATAAAAGAAAATCGAAATTTTGTAGAAATAATGTGTTGTTTGAATAGACAAAAAAAAAAACAAAAAAGGTAAAAAAAAAATTATTTTCACTCCCACGTGTTCGAATGAGTGAAAATGAAAGAGTAAAAAAAATTATTTTTTATTTCATGGCCCACGCAATGTCCGAAAATTGATAACTAATAATTAATTTGTACTTTTGGGACACATGTCTTCTATTTGTCAAATATAATTTTAAAACACATAAAAATTTAACTTCTTGTTATAACCATTGAGACAAGATGATTGATTAAAAAATAGATTGTATATAAAATATATTTATATTAATAGTTTATTTTTTAAAATAAATTAATATTATTATCATTATTTTCAAACAATTTAAAATATTAGTTAGTTATGAAGTAATAATTTATATAGACTTTCCATCCCAAATTATGACGACTAAAGTGGAAGAAAATATAATATGATAGATCCCACAAATTTTTACAATTTGTCCATCTCAATACCATACTAAAATTTCTTTCTACTAAATTACTTTAAATAATATAGTGTAAGGATAATTTATAATTTTTCTCTCTCTAACACATTGAAATGTCTTATATAAAAACTGTGATTAGTCTATCAGACACTACAAAGCGAACAATATTTTAGACATTGGAGTGAACAATACAAGAATGTGACCGCTAATGATATGCTAGCTAGCAAGAGGTCGAAAGATATTTTTAAGTTTCTTTGGATTATATACACGACTTTATGTCTTTTCAAAGTTTATAGTAAGCCTTCATATAGCGGAATACACTTGCTGGTACTAATTTTCTCATATATATATATATATATATATATATATATATATATATATATATATATATATATATATATATATATATATCATTTGATCTGAATATTAAAATAAATTATATTTTAATTAAAAAGGATTTATTAACTTTGATTTAATTGTATTAAAAGTAATTTAGACTAGATTAGATTATTTGATTTTTAATTAAATTTATTTATTATTTTTAATATTATTTAAAATGATATATTAATATTCTTTTAAAATAAGATTTTACATATGGATTTTTTTCTTAAGTTTAATCATTTCATTTTTTTCTCCAGAAAAAATTAGTTTTAGTGAGATCTATATAAACCAATTTTTCCAAATAAAAGAACTTTTTTTTTTTAGTTCTTTAACTAACAATTTGATTAATTTTTTAAAACTATTTTATCTGTTTACAATTTTTAGTTTTAGATTGAATTTAAATATCCTTATATAAGTATACATTTTACCAACAAAGAGTAAAAGTAATGGTATATTAAGAAAAATCACTTAGAATAAGAGTTGGATTCTATCTCAACTTTATAAAATTACTAATTTACGTGATAATTGTTTTCTATTTATATACTTTATAAAACTATTGATTTATTACGTGATAGTTATTTTTTATTTATATATTTTATTTTAGTTTTATCTTTATTTAATATGGGACTAAAACTTTTCTCAATATATTTTTTTTTAGGTTAAAACTCTAATTTGGTCTCTTATAATATTTTTTGTTTCAATTTAGTCCCATTTTAATTTTTTGTTTCAATTTGGTTCCCAACAATTTAAATTATTGCAATTTGGTACTTCTGTCCAAATGATTTAAACAGAGTTAACTGTTGGCCACGTGGATGCCAGGTAGATGTCACGTAGATGTCACGTAGATGATGCCAAATTTCTTGAATACACCTGGAACCAGAACGGCCCGTTCTGAAACCAGAACGGGCCGTTCTGGTTGCACTCTTGCTGTGTAAATTTTATACTTGGAACGGGCCGTTCCAGATGCAAAATTTACACACCAATAGTGTAATCAGAACGGGCCGTTCTGGTTCCAGAATGGTTTATGCCTACAGTTCACGGTTGTGAATCGTGCAAGAAAAAAGACCCAAGGTACAAAACATTTCAAACACTAGATTTGGTAATATGGATAATGGGGATTGATAACTTCAATTGCTAAATATTTGGGCTATACAGTGTATTATTAAGGACAATGCAGTGCATCACTAAGGACAATGGTAGCAGGTTTTATTTCATTGTTAGTCAAACTAGAGTGAACCACTTACTACCACATTGACACTATACAGTCAAGGATGAAACGAAACGATGTTTTCCCTTGAAGTCATTCACAATGTACCCTAACAATAACAACTTGTTCTTGAGGAGGTACAACCTTAATTTTTATGGTTTAAGGTTTCCCTTCAGTGTTACCTAGATGATTTCCTTTTTCAGTAATTTCTTTGAACTTTTTTAGTATATATTATATTCTAAATTTTTGTTTTCAATTTTTGAACCATATTTCTGTCTTTGAATTTATGATATGTTATGAATTTTTATTTTCAATTTTTGAATCACAGTACGACATTTTGGTCAACGCATGCATGAAGTTGGCGTTCTGGAACGGGCCATTCTGAATTTGCATGAACTTTTTTTTCACTTTCTTTTTTTTATCCTAATTAATTTACATGAAATGTTTTTTTATCTTTATTAATTTAAAAATTATTTTGTCCGCATGTTATTCTCTCATTCTCATTATCAATAAATAAATTAATAATATTATTTTACATTAATTAACTAGCTTATTTTTAAATTTTATCAAAAATCTTCGATTCAATTAGCTAACTTATAAAATTTTAAATTTTCAATTCTTAATTTATAGTTTATAAGTTTTCATCTGGTTTATAAGCTTTTAGTCAACTAATTTTACTAAATACACTCTAAATTATAAATACATTATATATATTTTTCTAATGCTTCTAAGCTTATTTTCTTTATTTTTATTTAATAGTTCATATTTTAAAGGGAAAAAATAGTTCTCTCGTTTGAGAACTACTTAAATTATACTATCCTTTCTTCCTATATAAAAATTACACTCTTGTCCCATGTCAATATGTGTTATTTTAATGCAAATAAAATTGTTAATGATGGTAAAAACATGATTATTAAAATCGGATTGGTGACCCGGTGAACCAGTCCCTTCTGCAAACTGATTTTTAAAATAATCAAATTTTAAACAGGAAGTGTATTGTCAGCAGTGGATGATTAAAACGTTGACCCCACTTTAAAATTAAACGGACTTGCCACTAAATTAGTTTCTAACTAAATGTTCTATTTTACAAACATGTTATATATATATATATATATATATATATATATATATATATATATATATATAATATTATTAAAAATAATAAAAAATTAAAAACATGTATTATGTTACAAAGTAGGATTTGGACTATGTTACTCCGAATTAAGATAGAACATAATTACTATTAACTTTCACTCTTTTACTTTGGATCTTTCTCTTTGGCTATCATAAGGTGGTGATGCTGAGTGAGTTGGGTTTGCTAGCTGGTGTTCAGAGTTCTCTCTTCTCCTTTCCGTGTTCGTTCGAGCTCTTCTTCGTCTTCTCTTTCGTTCTTCGCGGTCCCGAAGCTCGGATTGTTGTACCGAGGTAAGGGAAGCTAGGACTTCTTGCCGATTGTGTGTTGTAGTGAGCTAGGACTCACGAATTTCGGAGATTTCCCAAGATTTTGAGCTGTTTTGGATGAAAACTCATATTTCGGGGTTTTCGGGTTTTTGAAGAAAATTTGGGTTTTTCTTGGATTTCAAGTTGCATGTTGAAAATGAGGTGTTTTTCTTGATGTTTGATGAAAATGTGGACTTTTGGATGGATTGCATTCTAGTTTTATGGTTGTTTTTGTAGGGTTGGGTGAAAATTTTTGAACTTGGTGAGCTGCTGCTAAGCTTCGCGCCGAGCGCGAGACCTTGGGAGGTCTCTGCCTTCTACGCGCTGGGCGCGGGTTTGGGCACGCCGGGCGCGTGAGACTCCTTAGAGTCTCTGCCTGGGATGCGTTGGGCGCAATTGGTATTGCGCCAGGCACGTGTGAGCCTTGGGCTCTCTGGCTGGGTCCCGCTAGGTGCGGGCACACTTGTGTTGGGCGCGCTGGCCCCCTGGTGCTCTCTGGTTGTACCGCGCTGGGCGCAACCATGAGTGCCCCGGGCGCGGTGATGAGATTTCACTATATGCTGTCAGATGTTGTTTTATGCTGAGTATGAGCTGGAATTGATGAATATGTTGTGCTGTGAGATGTATTGCTGAAGTAGGATGTTTAAGCTGTGTTGTGAGCTGTGGTTTGGCTGTGCTGTATGCTAATTTTGCTGTGTTGTTTAATGCTGAGTTGTATGCTGTTATAGCTGCTATGTCGGTGCTGTTATTAGCCACTATTGTGGTGCTGTTATAGCCGCTATGTCGGTGCTGTTATTAGCCACTATTGTGGTGCTGTTAAAGCCGTTATGTCGGTGCTGTTATTAGCCACTATTGTGGTGCTGTTATAACCGTTATGCCGGTGCTGTTATTAGCCACTATTGTGGTGCTGTTATAGCCGCTATGTCGGTGCTGTTATTAGCCACTATTGTGGTGTTGTTATAGCCGCTAAGTCGGTGCTGTTATTGCTGAATGCTGTGATATTTAAAGCTGATGTTGTTTAGCTGACTGATGTGCTGATAGCTGTAGTTGCTTATCATTCATATATTTTTTTTTATATGTATGCTGATTCTTTTCACTAGCTTACCCTTTGTTGTTTCCATGTGGTTTGGACTGCAATGATCATACTATGTATGGGAGCAGGGCAGGATTAGGTTGGTGTTTGCTGAGGAAGGTCTGCAGCTGGCAGATGAAGTTTTATTCTTTTGATGTAGTTAGCTACTTAGTTAGCATTTGCTGGATGTATTTTTGTTTTATACACTCTAACTCTAGCCGGATTGGGACCTTGTATATATATATATTCTAGATCCTATATTTATATACTTGTTCTTTTCTGTCTGGTGTTTCTAGTGTGCTATGCCGTGTGTAGTGACCAGCCGGGTCCTTACACTTTAGTGGTATCAGAGCAGTTCGAGTCTAGTATACACTCTTTGGGAGTGGTTCCTTTAGGCTTTTGTAGTGTTGAGCTCTGTGTTGAGTTGTTTCCTGTGTTGTTTTACTGTGTTGATTACCTAGTTGATTTCTGTGCTGATGATTGTTAATTGGTTTGGTTATTGTATACTGAAGATACTGTTACTTTTGTAGACAATGACTAGAACCAATGAGCAGATAGCCCGTGCCATGGAGATGATGGCTATGGTTATGCAGCAGCAAAATTCCTATTTTGCTCGGATGGATGCTGATAGAGCTGCAGCTGGTGCAGCAAGGCCCACGGGGTCACAGGAGAGCCGGGATCTTGCTGAGTTCCAGAAATGCCATCCTCCACAGTTCAAGGGAGATGCAGATCCGGAGGTAGCTGACCACTGGATCTGTGAACTTGAGAAGATCTTCACTGTGTTGGGATGTTCTCAGGAGAGGAGGCTGACATACACTATTTTTATGCTGGTTGGAGAGGCTGAGCATTGGTGGAGGGGTACTCACCATATGCTTACTGCTAGAAGTGTTGCTGTAGATTGGGAGTGCTTTAGGAGGATGTTCTTGGAGAAGTACTTTCCGGAGAGCGTGAGACATACCAAGGAGGCTGAGTTCATGCAGTTGCATCAGGGAGGGATGACAGTTTCTGAGTATGCGATGAGATTCGAGCACCTAGCTCGTTTCTATTCGCAAGCTATATCTGAGGCCTGAAAATGCAGGAAGTTTGCTGAAGGTTTGAAATATGAGCTGAAGAGGGTGGTGGTGCCTATGGCCATCACCGAGTTTCCGGCCTTAGTGGAGAAGGCGAAGGTTGTTGAGCGGTTGGAAGGTGGCAACCACGTGACTAGAGCTGCTGAGGGACCAGCTGGGTCCAAGAAAGGAGGAAATCAAAGGAAGCCATATGATAGGCTCCAACAACAACAAGGGGGTCCTGTCATAAGGCAACCTTCTAGTGCTGCTAGTGGAGGGAGACAGGGTGGAGGTGCCACTCTCAGATGTTACAGGTGTGCTGGGCCCCATCTTGTTAGGGATTTCCCGCACACAAAGAGTTGATGTTTCAAGTGCCAACAGATGGGCCATGAGTCGTTCAACTGCCCCACTAGAAACAGACAGGATAGGGGTGCTTAGAGGAGTGATGTGCAGAGAGGTGATGCCCAGAGGGGTGACAGACCCACTACAGCTGGTAGGGTATTCGCCTTGACAAGTGCTGAGGCTTCGACTTCTTCTGATCTTGTGAAGGGGAAGGGCAAAGCTGTTGGTAAGGATGTGATGTTTTTGTTTGATTCTGGAGCTTCTCACTCCTTTATCTCTTATGCTTGTGCTGCTAAGCTGGGTGTGCTTGTGTGTGATTTGGGGTTGAGACTGCTAGTGTCGACGCCAGCTTCTGCTTCGGTAGTTGCTTTTGAGATGTGTGTTGGCTGCCCTATTGTTGTGAATAGGAAGAGGTATAAGGTGAACTTGATTTTTTTACCTTTGGTGGACATTGACATAATCTTAGGCATGGATTGGTTATCTGCCAATCGCATCCTTATAGATTGTGCCAATAGGCGGTTGATCTTTCCTCAAGAGGAGGATGAGTTGTTGATTTAAGCTGGCCAAGCTGAATCATTGTTGAGGGATGGAGCAGAGTGTTATTTTCTGCTTGCTGTCTTGAGTGTGGAGACCGAGAGGGTCATTGTTGAGATAAATGTGGTGAAGGATTTTACTAAGGTGTTCCCTGATGAGGTGCTTGGGTTGCCTCCTGTTAGGGAGATGGAGTTCAGCATTGTCTTGGTTCCATGTGCGGGGCCAGTGTCGGTGGCTCCCTATAGGATGGCTCCTGCTGAGTTGGTTGAGCTGAAAGGTCAATTGGAGGACCCGTTGGAGAAGCAGTTGGTGCGACCGAGTGTATCGCCATGGGGTGCTCCCGTGTTGTTGGTGAAGAAGAAGGATAGAGGTAGTCGACTTTGTGTGGATTACCGGCAGTTGAACAAGTTGACCATTAAGAACAAATATCCACTTCCCTGGATAGATGACTTAATGGATCAACTGAGGGGAGCATCTGTATTTTTCAAGATTGACTTGAGGTCAAGCTATCACCAAATCAGGGTGAAGGAGGGGGACATACCGAAGACTGCGTTCAAGACTAGGTATGGTCACTACGAGTATGTTGTGATACCGTTTGGTGTGACCAACGCCTCAGCTGTGTTCATGGATTACATGAACAGGATCTTCTGGCCGTTCTTGGATAAATTTGTGGTGGTGTTTATTGACGGCATCCTTATTTATTCAAGGACCCCGGAGGAGCATGGAGAGCACTTGAGGTTGGTGCTGGAGATTTTGAAGGAAAAGCAGCTGTATGCTAAGCTTTCAAAATGCGAGTTTTGGTTGGATGAAGTGAAGTTCTTGGGACACGTGATCTTAGCTGAGGGGATCGTTATTGATTCGGCTAAGGTGGAGTTGGTGTTGCAGTGGGAGCGTCCAAGAACTGTCACTGATATTCGGAGCTTTGTGGGTTTGGCGGGTTACTATAAGAGGTTCATTGAGGGATTCTCCAAGATAGTAGCGCCTTTAACCCAATTGACGAGGAAGGAGCAACCGTTCATTAGGACAGATGCCTATGAGCGGAGTTTTGATTAGCTGAAGAGGAGGTTGACTACTTCTCCTGTGCTGGTGTTGCCGGATTCTGGTGAACCCTTCGATGTGCACTGTGATGCTTCTCACTAGGGTTTGGGGTGTGTGCTGATGCAAAACAGGAAAGTAGTGGCATATGCTTCAAGACAATTGAAGAATCATGAGAGGAATTATCCCACTCATGACTTAGAGTTAGCGACAGTTGTCTTTGCCTTGAAGATATGGAGGCATTATCTGTATGGTGCTCGGTTCAGCGTCTTCAGTGATCACAAGAGTCTGAAGTACTTGTTTGATCAGAAGGAAGTGAACATGAGGTAGAGGCAATGGATGGAGTTCCTGAAGGATTATGACTTCCAGTTGATGTATCATCCTAGGAAGGCCAATGTTGTGGCGGATGCGCTAAGTAGGAAATCCATCCACATGTCTAGTATGATGGTGAGAGAGCTGGAGCTAGTGGAAAAGTTCAGGGATTTGAATCTCTGTGTGGAGTTAGCTCAGGAGCACATTAGTTATGGAATGATTACCATAACTAGTGAGTTCTTGAGGCAGGTTGGACTTAAGCAGTTATAAGACGTGGAGTTGGTGAAACTTCTTGGTTTGCTGGGTACCGAGAAGGTTGTTGGTTTTGAGCTGGGCGGAGATGGAATCTTGAGGTTCAAAGGTAGAATTTGCCTACCTCAGGATGCTGAGCTGAAGAGAGCTGTGTTGGAGGAAGGCCACAAGAGCAGACTTAGCATACATCCTGGTATGACTAAGATGTACCAAGACCTTAAGAAGATTTTCTGGTGGCCTGGTATGAAGAGGGAAGTAGCTGAATATGTGGCGGCCTGTCTGACCTGTCAGAAGGCGAAGGTGGAGAATCAGAAGCCGAGTGGGTTGAAGTAGCAGATGGAGATTCTAGAATGGAAGTGGGATAGTATCACTATGGACTTCATTGTCGGGTTGCCTAGGTCGGCTAGGAATAGTGATGCTATCTGGGTGATTGTTGATCGGTTGACCAAGTGTGCACATTTCTTGCCTGTCAACATCAAGTGGTCCTTGGAGAAGCTGACGCAGATGTATGTGAGGGAAATAGTACGATTGCACGGGGTGCCTTCCAGTATTATTTCAGATAGAGATCCGAGGTTCACTTCCAGATTTTGGCAGAGTCTACATCAAGCCTTAGGCACGAAGCTGAAGTTGAGTTCTGCTTATCATCCGCAGACGGATGGTCAGTCAGAGAGGACAATCCAGTCCTTGGGGGATCTGCTGAGGGCTTGTGTGTTAGACCACTTGGGAAGCTGGGAGGATGTCCTACCGCTGGTGGAGTTTACTTAAAATAATAGCTTTCATGCTAGTATTGGGATTGCGCCGTTTGAAGCCTTGTATGGCAGGAGATGTAGGACTCCTCTGTGCTGGTATCAGGATGGTGAGTCAGTGGTTGTGGGACCGGAGTTAATCCTACAGACTACTGAGAAAGTGAAGATGATTCAGGAAAGGATGAAGACTGCTTAGAGTAGGCAGAAATCTTATGTTGATAAGAGGCGAAAGCCTTTGGAGTTTGATGAAGGGGAGCATGTGTTTCTGAACGTGACTCTGACTTCTGGTGTGGGTAGAGCGTTGAAGGCAAGGAAGTTGACACTGAGGTTTGTGGGTCCCTATCAGATCATACAGCGTGTGGGTCCGGTTGCTTATCGGTTGGCTTTGCCACCGTCTCTTTCAAACCTACACGATGTATTTCCTGTATCCCAGCTGAGAAAGTATATTCAAGACCCTGGTCATGTGGTGGAGCCAGATGATGTGCAAGTGAAGGAGAATCTGACTTTTGAGAAGTTGCCAGTAGCTGTGGTTGATCATAAGCTGAAGGAGCTGAGGGGCAAGTCTATTGCTCTGGTGAAGGTGTTGTGGGATGCAGCTACTGGTGAGGCTACTTGGGAGGTGGAGCAGCAGTGCAGAGAGCGATATCCGTTTCTCTTCCCAAGTAAGTCTGTTGTCGGGGACGAAAACTCTTGTTGTTGGGGAGGTTATGAGACCCGTTCCTATTTTCTTTTTCCTACTCCCTTCACTCTCCTCTTATTTTCTCCCTCTCAACTTTCACTCTTTTACTTTGGATCTTTCTCTTTGGCTGTCACAAGGTGGTGGTGCTGAGTGAGTTAGGTTTGCTAGCTGGTGTTTAGAGTTCTCTCATCTCCTTTTCGTGTTCGTTCGAGCTCTTCTTCGTATTCTCTTTCGTTCTCCGCGGTCCCGAAGCTCGGATTGTCGTACCGAGGTAAGGGAAGCTAGGACTTCTTGCCGATTGTGTGTTGTAGTGAGCTAGGACTCACGAATTTATGAGATTTCCCAAGATTTTAGGCTGTTTTGGATGAAAACTCATATTTTGGGGTTTTCGGGTTTTTGAAGAAACTTTGGGTTTTTCTTGGATTTGAAGTTGCATGTTGAAAATGAGGTGTTTTTCTTGATGTTTGATGAAAATGTGGACTTTTGGATGGATTGCATGCTGGTTTTCTGGTTGTTTTTGCAAGGTGATAAGTGTCTAATTAGTTTGATTAAATATTCATTAGAGACACTTATCTAGCACAATTTGTGTACATATTGATATTATTTTGATCTATATATGCTTAGAATCAAAGAGGTACTTTTGATTAATGTTAGTACAGGGAATATGCATCTTTTGATCCAACTTTGTGCTTATTTTGTAGGTTTTGAAACCTGGAGAAGAATGGCTCAGCCATTCTAAAGCGCTCAGCGGAATCAAGCCAGAGAGTATCCCAAACTGAAGGCGCTCAGCCATTCAGAGGCGCCCAACGGATTTGGCCCTGGAAGAGAAGGAGTGCTCTCTGCCTCCAAGGCGCTCAGCCACTCCCATCCGCTCAGCGGATTTGATCCAGGAAAAAGGATGCTCTCTGCAGGCAAGGCGCTCAACGGATCTGAGGCGCCCAACCCTTTTGGATGCTTAGCAGTGAAGGACTTCCAAGGCGCTCAGCGGATCCAAGGGGCTCAGCTCTTTAGGTTACTTCATGGTGAAGGATTCTTCAAAACGCTCAGCCGTTCCAATGCGCTGAGCGGATTCGTCTCTCTCCCGTTCACTCTGTTTTAATTTTATCACATATATAAGGGCAGAGGAGAGAGAAAAAAGGATCATCTGGAGTTGTACGAAGAGAAAAACAAAGAAAGGGGAGAAACAGAGCACTTTGGAGCTCGGGGGAACGCGATTCTTCGAAGGATTTCTTTCTTCTTCCACTTTTCATCTTGTTATTGGGTGATTTCTTGTATTATGGAGAGCTAAGCTCTAGGGTTGGGATTGATGTAATCGTCAAACTTCTTTGTATTCCTCTTTGAGTCATATATATATATATATATCATCTATTACTCTATGTCAGTGATTTGTTTCTGTTCTTAATGCTTTGATAAACTGATCACTTATCTCTGATTTTGAGTTTAGAATTTGGTTGGGAAACGTTTTCTAACTCTAGACTTGGAATGAATCACCTATTAGTTTTGAGAGCCAGGGATGGTCTTGAAATTAATAGTTGCAACAAGTTCTAATTCTTAATGTGGGATATTGAATTGAGTGAAGTGAGGAATCATTCATTGAGTTAAATATCTCAGAATTTCTTATGCCAAGGGATTGGGTTTGAATGAAAATAGAGAACTCAATGGCAATGAGTAATGGAATCTTTAGAAAGAATCAATAGGAATGCATAGGAGGGAGATTGATGAAGTCAAATCCCAACTGTTTCTCATATCTGTTTTTCCACAAATTAAATTATCTTTTGGTTACTTAAGTTGATCAATCATCCATATCAAAATTGAATACGTGTAATTATCCAAATTTTACATTCATAAGCATCAATTAGTATAATAAAAATCATAGCCAATTACACAAGTCCCTGAGGTTGGGTGAAAATTTTTGAACTTGGTGAGTTGATGCTGAGCTTCGCGCTGAGCGCCGTTCTTCACGTCAGGCGCGTGACCACCAGGGGACTCCATTTGGGCGAGCCCGCCGGGCGCAATGATGAGTGCGTCGGGCGCGCTTGAGAATGTGGGTCTCTGGCTGGCCCACGCTGGGCACGACTTGGACCACGCTGGGCGCGATACCAGTTGTAACATGTTTTGGGGTTTTGGTTCTGCGCTGAGCGCGACCCATGTTGCGTTGGGCGTGGAGACTCCTTGGGAGTCTCTGCCATGGGGGCGCCGGGCGTAATTTGAATTGCACTGGGCGCGAGACCTTGGGAGGTCTCTGCCTTCCCCGCGCTGGGCGCGGGTTTGGGCACGCCGGGCGCGTGAGACTCCTTAGAGTCTCTGCCTGGGATGCGTTGGGCGCAATTGGTATTGCGCCAGGCACGTGTGAGCCTTGGGCTCTCTGGCTGGGTCCCGCTAGGTGCGGGCACACTTGCGTTGGGCGCACTGGCCCCCTGGTGCTCTCTGGTTGTACCGCGCTGGGCGCAACCATGAGTGCCCCGGGCGCGGTGATGAGATTTCACTATATGCTGTCAGATGTTGTTTTATGCTGAGTATGAGCTGGAATTGATGAATATGCTGTGCTGTGAGATGTATTGCTGAAGTAGGATGTTTAAGCTGTGTTGTGAGTTGTGGTTTGGCTGTGTTGTATGCTGATTTTGCTGTGCTGTTTAAAGCTGAGTTGTATGCTATTATAGCTGCTATGCCGGTGCTGTTATTAGTCACTATTGTGGTGTTGTTATAGCCGCTATGTCGATGCTGTTATTAGCCACTATTGTGGTGCTGTTATAGCCGCTATGCCGGTGCTGTTATTAGCCACTATTGTGGTGCTGTTATAGCCGCTATGCCGGTGCTGTTATTAGCCACTATTGTGGTGCTGTTATAGCCGCTATGTCGGTGCTGTTATTAGCCACTATTGTGGTGCTGTTATAGTCGTTATGTCGCTGCTGTTATTAGCCACTATTGTGGTGTTGTTATAGTCGCTAAGTCGGTGCTGTTATTGTTGAATGCTGTGATATTTAAAGCTGATGTTGTTTAGCTGACTGATGTGCTGATAGCTGTAGTTACTTATCATTCATATATTTTTTTATATGTATGCTGATTCTTTTCACTAGCTTACCCTTTGTTGTTTCCATGTAGTTTGGACTGCAATGATCATACTATGTATGGGAGCAGGGCAGGATTAGGTTGGTGTTTGCTGAGGAAGGTCTGCAGCTGGCAGATGAAGTTTTATTCTTTTGATATACTTAGCTACTTAGTTAGCATTTGCTAGATGTATTTTTGTTTTGTACACTCTAACTCTAGCTGGATTGGGACCTTGTATATATATATATATATATATATATATATATATATATATATTCTAGATCCTATATTTATATACTTGTTCTTTTCTGTCTGGTATTTTCGGTGTGCTGTACCGTGTGTAGTGACCAGTCGAGTCGTTACACAATTCAATTTTTATAACACCGAATAAAAGTATATGAAATAACATCCCATGACTCCCAAAGGAAATTTCTTTTTTCTCTTCAACATGTAAGCTTATTGACAATTTATCTCATGCTATTTATGAAGGCAACACTCATATCAAAAGTTGAAGTTTTTATACTATATTTATTAAAAAAAACTATATTTTAAGATCGGTTAAAATTTAATTAATTTTAATTTTCAAAAAAAATTTAGTTAATTTTTAACGAATCTTAAAAAATAATGATATTATTTATAAAAATATCACCATGTCTTTTTTAAAATTTAACTTTTTTTAACCGATGTTAAAACCTCATTTTTAAAATTTTTTTTTGCACTAATATATATATATATATATTAAAAAATAAGATTTGTGGGAGCAGTTGCCCCCAAACTTCCCTAATGAACGCTCAACCTATCATTTTTAAACTTCACTCATAATCTTAATGTTATTTTCTAAAGTCATAAAGTTCATAAATAGGGATTAAAAACTAATTATCAACATTGCTAAAAGTGCCAGTAAAATAGAATGCTGGAACTCATGAAAAGAAAAAAAAATTCTTTACACGAAGGAAAGTGTAATATTTTTAAAAGAATTTAATGACTTCAACCTTATAATATAAAGTACTTGCCAAACAATTATAATTTACTATTAATATAATTTTTAATTATTTATTATAAAAAGATAACATTATTATTATTATTATATATAATTTTTTTTCATAAATATGATTCTCATAGTATTCTAAAGTTAAGAATTAAGTTTTACTTACAAAACATAATTTCTGCTGGTTAGACTTTATTTTAACCAACAAAAATCAAACCTAAATATATCGGATCGACCTTGAGTTATAGAAGAGACCTTACAACTAATAAATTAAGGAGCTTAATTATACAAAATATTAATAATTTGATAATAATATAAAATTATTTTACAATTATACAAAATATTAATAATTTGATAATAATATAAAATTATTTTACATTGTAAGTACATATTTTTTATATTATAAAAAATAACATTGGAATTTAAACATTTCTAGAAATAATCCCAAGTGTGTGGTTCAGCGGTAAGGGTTGATCCACGCTTAAGCAAGGTCAGGGGTTCGAATCCTGCCTTGTGTATGCAGCCGCGTTAAATCTTGGGGAGGGACGAACAAATAAAAAAAACATTTCTAGAAATAAGGGAAAACGTACATTACTCATTTAGAATGTTTATTTTATTATTTATATTCCTTTGGTTTTAACTTTTAAATATAAGCTATATACGTTTATATTTGAGGAGAGTTCAAATGACATTGGTATAACCTTTATTAAATATTATATTTTTTTAATAATTTTATATTAAATATAAATTTTATAAATCTAATAATTAAATTGAAAGTTCTTTATTCTTAGATTATATATACAAAATTTTATATTAATCTAATATAATTTGATATTCCATTCTTATAAAATAAAATTGATGTAATATATATTTATATATATATATATATATATATTATTTTTTTTTTAAATATAAAAAATACGAATACTTTGATTACCTTCAAGTTGTTGTTCAATTTTAACAAAATTTGATATAAATATATAAAGTGATATAAACTTTAAATTTAATGATTGAATTTACAAAATTTACATTAAATATATATAAAGTTATTAAGTGATGTAATACTTAGTAAAAATTACATCGATATCGTTTAAATCCTCTTCTTTATATTTTTATTGATTATAATTGCATACTTAAGTTTAGTGTGAGCAATTTAAATTTACTGATTTTGTTAATAATTAATTTTTTGTTGAAAAATTTATTTATTCATCTTATGAGTTAGAATTTGTTTGGATGAATTACTTCAAAATCACTTTTAAGAGATAAAATTTAAAAGAAAAATTTAAATAAGTTCTTCCACAAACCAAAATTAATATATGCATATGTTCAAAATATTTTTTTTTTAAAACTAATAGAAGACAACTTTTACAAAATGCTTTATAGAAAAGTTTTTTTTCCCGCTTTTTTTTCTTCTTAAAAATGCTTATAGATAAGTTTACAACTCCATAGACCAACCCATTTTTTCCACAGAACATATTTTCTTAAATATTAATTAATTATTTACTAATTAATTACAAGATTTACATTTAATATTTAATGATTATTGACATTTTTTCAGGTTAGTATATCTTTATTATTATTTTTTAATTATAAACATATCTATTTAGTGTAGGGAATTAAAAAAAATTATACTTACAAGACGTGACTTCCATTCATAAGCATTATTTTAACATATACAGTTAATATATTAGTCAGTACATGAACCAACTTATGACTAATTTGTATGTGTCCATTTAATTGATTGTACATAAGTTTTACATAGTAGTAAAAATAAATTATATAAATTTTACGAAATTGTTTTGAAAAAAAATGGTTTGAACATGAATCTAGTATCATCACATCTAGAGCTTGCGGGTAGATCAGAGAATCTCAGAGTGCAGTAGTGGAAATAAACCTTTTTCTTCAAAGCATCATGGTGGTGAAGGACCCTACCCTGAAGAGCTCAAATATCAACACGTTGCTTTGGTAGGGTTCAGTTGCATGAAGCATGATTGATCAAGTACATATATACATTATAATAATGTTTCCTCTGATGACAGAAACTTGGTATCATTGGGTGTAAAGTTTGTCTGTCAGAATGTAGTAATGCTAAATTTTCTAAAACAATTTGGGGGTTCAGGTTAATTGTAAAAAATAATTTCTTTTAAAGGTTAGTTATATAAAATCAATTTTATCTTCAATTATATTAGATGACAATATTTTCAAATAATTTTTTTTATATAAATTGTTTTTTAAAAAGGTTATTTTAAATAAAGATACTAAATTGTATTTTTAATTTTTTTTATGATATGTGATTTGTATTTTGGTCTCAATTTTATAAAATCTATTTGATAATATTATTGAATTTTTATTTAGCGATTGTGAAAATGTAAACGTTAATCATGTTTTAACATGAAATAAATAATATAATAATTGATATTTAAAAATATTTATGATATACTTTACTTTTATTTTATTTTTATATATTAAACAAATAATAAAACGAGATGAGAATAAGATAAAATATAAAGACTTAAATATAATTTTTGTCTTTATAATTTATTATTTT
This sequence comes from Cajanus cajan, assembly GCF_000230855.2. Classification (NCBI taxonomy): domain Eukaryota; kingdom Viridiplantae; phylum Streptophyta; class Magnoliopsida; order Fabales; family Fabaceae; genus Cajanus; species Cajanus cajan. The sequence goes on from NC_138525.1 coordinate 14,910,153, forward strand.
TTCACTTTTAGTACTTATAATTTGTTGTTGTTGTTGTTGTTTTATCATAACATTTTATAATGTTTCAAAATTAATTCTTGTTGTTAACTTTGTTAAAAAAAACATACGTGAAAAAAAAAATGTATTATATTTTTTTCAATGCACCGTTATCATGTAGGTAAATTGATTTTAATTAATTTAAGAATTAAACAAAATTTCAAAATGCACTTCTTTATTGTTATCACTTCATCATATTCTTAACGCACACTTTCTTTAACTCAAGGAATGTCACATCTTGACTATTGTTAGTAGTAGAGTTGGACCTTCGACCTCCATTCTTTAATTAGGTGTCTTACTAATCGTTGCAATGATGGTCATAATTGGTGGTGACAATCTTGATGTCCTGAGCTAACCGACATAATTCTTGTTGGCCTTGGAGAAGGTGACATTGGTGACGACATTAGTGGATTGGTGACGAACATTAGTGGATTGGTGAATGCTTTAGCAAGTGTCTTCATAAAATTTGTGGACTAAAATTATAAAATAAACCCTAAATCTAACTTGTCAAAAAGACATTATGAAGATATTAAAAGTACAATTTAGCCTTAATAAAATTAAAAAAGTATGAAATTATTTTACAACAATTAGTTTTTATTTTAATTAATTAATTATTAATGATAAAATAAAGAATAAAAATAATGTAAAAAATTTAATTAAAATTTAATCATAAATTTTAAAAATATTATTATAAACACATTTTGTTTTTGTTTTGTGTACCATCCCATTTTTTTAAAATATAAATTAGTACAATTAGAATGTTATAAGGGAAATATTTTTATTAATAAAATAAAATGGGGAGAGTTCATAAGAAGATTTTGCGTTAGACTATAGGTTCCACCTGGTGACTAATTCAAAAAGGGGAAAATAGAGAGGGGTTAAGTCATTAAGTGTATTTTGAAAACTTAGAATGCTCACAGGAGGAGATCTAGAGGAGAACACCAAGGGAGAAATATACTAGTGACAAGAGCCACCAAAGAAGCATCGTTCTACAAGAATTGTCACTCTAGGTAGGAGAGTGAGATTATCAATTCCTATGCCTATATAAGGCGGATAAGGGTAGATGAGTGACCCCTAAGCCCCATAGGTTATATGTTTACGTTGTGGTATATGTATCAATACCTTTGTGATTTTGTTGATACTCCAATGATGGATTTGCTATATTGTTATGTTTCATTTATTTGAGTGATGAGTTGGTATTGTTGAATGTTAGGGTTGATATATATGAATTGAGGAATTTGAATGAGATTGTGTGGATCCTGATGATTGATGTTTTGGATGTCTATTGAGTATTTATTCGTTAATTGACTGATTAAATGGAATGAATTGATAATTGCAATGCTAACATGAATGTTGGAAGAGATGAGATGTGCAATCATAGGTCTACGAAGTGTGGATTCTACGACTACGTCAGACATGAAAATGGTCACACTGGGCACGGGATTGCTAGAAAGGTCCTAGACTTCTTGTCGCTAGGCATGAGATGTTATGCCCGACACAATTTGACATTGATTTCATGAAAAGGGTAATGTTGGACACAAACTAGACCACATCAAGCAAGACTAAGACAAAGAGATTCAAGACATTTCTACACCAGGTGCAAGTGACTCTACACTGTATGTGAGTTTGGCAGAGAGGTTCTTGACCTATCTATGCTTGGCGTGAATGCGTTCTCGTTGGGTGTCACGCCTTTTTCCTATTCTAGATGCTTGCTTTGAAAACTAAAGTATTAATTGAGGAACGTTGAAGAGGGTTGACAATGCATAAGAAAGGAAAGAACTAATGAGTATTGATGTGTTTGAGGAGGGAAAACCATAAAGAAGGATCTTGCATCGGTAATGAGATATTAAGGCTTACTTTTAAGATTAGTAATTGTTCAGTAGTTGAATTTTTCATTTAATTATATCTTATTATCAAAATTTTATTGATTCAAAAGTTGTTCTCAAAAAAGGATTGAGAAGAAGAAGAGAAGATTGAGAGACAAAGAGCTCATGGACCTTTTTCCTAGAATCCTCTTTTTAGAAAGATGAGAGAAAGAATTTATGAGATTTTATTCAAAACAGAAACTTTATATATTTTTTCCTTCAAGATCAAATTAAATCTTTATCTAAAAAACCTCCTCCCAACACCACTAAAACTTTAAAGGGATCTTTAAACTCCGAAACTTCTCAGTATTAACAATTCAACTTAATAATATAAAATAATTAGAGATAATATAACACTATTACAACTCTAGTGTTAAACTAAGTTTGTTTGATTAAAATTTGAGAGATCAAAGTCACACTACTACCATATTCAAAATTACAATCTTAAAAATCAAAATTCTACAATTATAATATTAAAGAATAAGAATGCAATTAAGAGTTTTAATTATTATAATATTAATTATGTTCTAATTGAAAAATAAGTTGACAAAACACACTTCATATTTATACTTGATTGGTTGAAAAAATATGGAAGGTCTTTCTATATTGTATGTTAACATTGTGTAACACGCACCATTTTATTTTCTTAAAATGAGGCCTAATAACTTCGCATTAATTTAACAGATCTCTATCACCGTATAGGCTAAGCATGTATACTCTTTCTTTCTTTCTTTTTTCTGTTTTCCCCCTCTTTTTCTTTCATCGATATTCCATTAAATGCGTCCACTATAACTACCCAATTTACTTTTAAGTTTGATTTTATTATTTTATTATTCATAAAAATTACAATAATAATAATAATAGAATTTAAATTTAAAACTCCATATATATTATTCTAACATTTCACTATTGTATCTATCCTAATAGTTGTTTGATTTAATTATAGCGATGAGGTTGATTTTCCTTGCCATTTGCTAGAGACTTCGATCCATTTGAAAAGCAGAAGTCATTAGGTAGCGGATAAGGATGGTGAATTAGTCCAATTCCAACTATTTCTGACTTATTAGCCTTAACTCCCACGGTTAAAAAAAAAATTAAATTCCACTTTATTCTTCTATTTTTTATTTGTAATTTTGATTTCTTTGTTTTAAAATATTTAATCTTTTTATTTTATAAAATATAATATTTTGATTATTTTATTAATTTAATATTTATTGATAATTAAATTTTAACATTATCTAATAATCTATCACCACTTAAGTAATATAATATTTAATGATATAATATACAGTAATAAAAATTTAAAAATAACACAAAATAAATATTCTTTTATATCTATTTTTATAAATTATTGATATTTATTTTATTAGTATAAAAAATATTTGTATTTTTTTCACTATTTTTTCAATTTTTAAATATCATTTTACTAAATGTCATATCATTTAAGTATGAGTAAATGTTAAAACTAAACGATTAGTAAATATTAATTTGATGAGAAGATCAAAATTTCGTATTTTTAAAATTTGAGAAGTTAGTATCTATTTTAAAATAGAAGATCAAAATTGCATATTGATAAAAATAAAATAAAATATAGCCTAAAAAAAATAATAATCTCATATGATAATGATTTGGAATTAAACTATTGACTGATTGTATAACTTTTAATTTACTAAAAAAATTGTTATTAGTATAAATATATTGAGAATTAATATTATCAATTAACATTGAACCAAAGAAATATTAACAATTAATAATAAAATACATTATAGCAATAAACAGTTTTATTAGTATTAACAAAGAAAAAGACACCCTGTGTCTTCACAAAAAGAAAAGAGTAGGTAATTATTTTCAAATGGATGAACAGTTTATTTATTTATTTATACATATATATATATATATACACTTTTTTTTATTTCATCTTTAAAATATATAAAATTTTGATTCTTCTGACAAGTTCAATTTATTAATAATTAAATTATAAACTCTAATATTTGACATTTAGTATAAAAATATTTTAAAAAATAAATAAATATAATTTATTAATAAAATAAATATCAATTCTTCATTAAAATATAAAAAAATAGGATATTTTTATGTCATTTTTTAATTTTTATTTTTAAATATTACATCATTAAATATAAAATCATTTAAATAATCGTACGTTAAAATTTAATAATTACTTAATTAACATACATTAAATTATCAATAAGATTAAAAATTTATATTTTTAAAAATAAAAAATTAAATACTTTTATTTTAAAATAGAGATTAAAATTACAAATTGATAAAAATAAGTCACTATTTATCCTATAATTTAAATTGATTAAACAGTCATAAATTACATAAACGTAGAAGCTTTTGATGGAACAAGGGCAAGGCACAGAGAAGTTTCAAATGAGTTTTTTTTTTTTTTTTTTTGTTTCAGTCAACGACAGAGTTGGGCCCACGAAGTTCATAGATGGGGCCCAAGGTTGATGGAAATAGAAGCCCATCCAAAATGTAGTGAAGTGGAGCCTCGGAGATCTTAAGAATTCCCATATCCGGTTCCTTAGCTGGATGCCACCAACCAAGATTCTATTACTCTATATAAGGTTGCTTCTCCTCCCATGATGATTTCAAGTTAGCAGAGCTCAAAATATTCTGCAACTTATTTTTATTTTTATTTTCATTTTTATTATTATTATTTTTGGTTTTAAGAAAAGGCTAACCTTCTGACTTTCCAAAGAAGAGTCTAGTAATACCAATGGATGGAATTTTCGCTTCCATCATTCTCTCTTTGCTTACTATATTTTCATTTATGTTCTTTCCAAAACCAAAAAGAAGAAGACCTCAAAACCAGACAAGAGCACAGCTCCCTCCAGGTTCAATGGGATGGCCTTACATAGGAGAAACTCTCCAACTCTACTCCCAAGACCCAAATGTCTACTTTTCCACCAAACACAAAAGGTTGCTCTCTATGCTATTCCCAACACTCATGTTATATTGAATTTGTATATATACCGTTTATTTTGATAAATTTTCTTTTGAAACACTTATAAAATACAAAAGAAAAATAATAAATTTATTTATAATTAAAATTAACTTGTATATAAGCTAATTTTTATAAGTTTCTTTTAGCTAGCTTCTTCAAAATTTTATTTTGAATTTATGTACAAGTTTATAATATTTTTTGAAAGTTTATTTTTGTCATCGTAAGTTAATACAAATGGTACATGATCGAGTTTGAACTTGTGTTCTCCATGATACGAGTTTGACATTCCTTGCAACTATAAAATCTTACTTTAATGGACATACTTACCTAAAAGGATTCATTGGCACTATAGATAAAATTCTTCTAATGAATCTCTGCTGGCCTTTAGTTTGGCAAGTAAAGTCCCGTGTCAAATTAAAAATTGATGAACTTTGATTAATCACTAAGTGGACAAATAATATTTGATATGAAAATTCTCATCATACTATTGGCTCCGGGTCGAATAATCATGGAAGTGTGATCTCCTATCTATCATTTTACAAATAAAAAGAAAATATTAACTCTATGAAGGGTTTAGCTTTCACTTGGTTAAGAGTAGTTGTAAACTATTTAGTACTGGGTTTGGTTCCATCAAGGAAATATGATATATTAGCTCTTCCTAAATCTTATTACATGAATGAAGTTGTGAAAGTAACTAACCAACCAAACATAATTTCATGTTTGATTCCAGGTATGGTGAGATATTTAAGACCAACATCCTGGGTTGTCCCTGTGTGATGCTGACCAGCCCCGAGGCTGCACGCTTTGTGTTAGTGACTCAAGCTCACTTGTTCAAACCAACATACCCCAAAAGCAAGGAGCGTTTGATCGGTCCTTTTGCCCTGTTTTTCCACCAAGGAGAATACCACACGCGTTTGAGGAAGCTTGTTCAGAGGTCACTGTCCCTTGAGGCACTTCGCAACTTGGTGCCTCACATTGAAGCCTTAGCCTTATCTGCCATGAAATCTTGGGGTGACGGCCAACTCATTAACACGTTTAAGGAAATGAAAAGAGTATGTACATAGTATTTATGTTAATTCATTGACATTAGACCAATCATTGGGTCCATTATTATATTCAAGCACTCGTGAGTCTAGCATAACTGGCATTTGTTTATGTATATTTGATCAAGTGTGTAATGCAATGAATGTGTAATAATTTATGTGGTCCATGGTCCACCCTTGAATGCTTGCTTGCAGTTTTCTTTTGAAGTTGGAATTCTTACAACTTTTGGCCATCTAGAGCCACGTTTGAGGGAAGAGCTAAAGAAGAATTACCGGATTGTGGACGCAGGTTACAATTCCTTCCCAACGTGCATCCCAGGAACTCAATATAAAAAGGCATTGTTGGTAAGTAATATTAATTATCCTCGGAGTCCATCCTAGTAGTTGAGAAGTGTTGTTACCAGGGTTTATGTTTGAGAGGGACCCAATTTTTTTAGTCTACCATATTTTTTTTAGTTTTATATTTGTAAGCATTTTAACACCTTGAATTCATATTTTATTCTTAAATATTTTTACAAAATAAAATTGCACATTTATGTTTTAACTTTCATTCTATTTTTATTTATTTATGAAAAATAACTTTTTTTTTTGGTTTTTAATTATTAGAACTATATTTTCAGTTTCGTATTATATAATGACACTATATATATATATATATAAATCTGCACTCAATAATGTATTATATTCACTCTTTTAGTTTGATATTTCCAAAAAAAATAAAATAAAAAGAAAATTGTACTTAATGAAATTTGTAATTAATACTTGAAGAAATTATTTTAAAAAATTAGGTTTAAATATGTTTCTGGTCCTCTTAATTATAACAATTGTGTGATTTTAATCTTTTAATTTTTAGTTACGTAATTTTAATTTTTTAAGTATAATAATTATACAAATTTTTACTTACTTCAGTTATATTTATTAGCAAATTTATCATTTAATACATGAATGCAAATTATAATATATATGTAACTTAAATAGTTTAAAAATGGTATAATTATGATATTTGAAAGACTAAAATTATACAAATTGCAATACTAAATGAGCTAAAATCGTTTAACTAAAATTAGAGACTAAAATTGCTCAATACTAAATTTAAATGAGCTAAAATCTTACATTATAATACTAGAGAAATAAAAGAAAATGCATTTAAGCCAAAAATTAAAAAAAAAAAGAAAGAAAAATAAAGAGAGAAAAAAGTACACTATATACTATAACTATACATGTACCATCTAAAACTATATTAAACACTTGATATAATAAATAAGATGTATACTTTTCTTAATAAAATTACATGTCTATTTTTTATGAATTATATTTTTATATTATAATACTTATATTTAACAAGACTTAATTTATTGTTTTGCTTGAGACTCAAAATAATAATACTGACTCTGATTGTGCTTAACAAAATGTTTATTTGTGACCACTAAGGTTAGCCTAGTGGTTGGGTGGGGAGGGATTGGGGTAGTTAGAAGCATGAGGACCTAGGTTCAATCCTCATTGTGGTCATCTTTGTAATTTTTCCTATCTTTATAAAAAAAAAAAAACAAAACGTCTATTTAGATATAAGTTTAGAATAGTTGTTTGAAAATTTTTTTATCAAAAAAGAAAACTTTTAATTTCGATGAAAAGAAATCTCAAAATCATTTATAAGATTATATTTAAGCAAGCTACATTCTTCGACCAACGGGGTTGGATTTAGCAGAAAGGGTCAAAATCTCACGACATGGTGAGTTAAGATTTGAGGTTTTGTTAGAAGTGTCCGCATTTAGTATTAGATACTGTTTGTGGAAAAATAAAAAAGAATTTTTTAATGCTTCTCTTATTTTTTTTGGGTTGAATGAAAGTATGAAAACCTGTTAACACACGTGTGTATATTCTTTATAGGCTAGAAAGAGACTTGGGAAGATTATAAGTGACATAATTTGTGAGAGGAAGGAGAAGAAGTTGGTTGAAAGAGATCTCTTGAGCTGCTTACTGAATTGGAAAGGAGAAGGGGGAGAAGTGTTATCTAATGACCAAATTGCAGATAACATTATTGGGGTGCTTTTCGCTGCTCAAGATACCACAGCTAGTGGCATGACATGGGTTATCAAGTACCTGCATGATGAACCGAAACTTCTGGAGTCTGTAAAGGTGTGAATAGGATCCATTAAGAAAAGAGAAGTTTAACTTGAACTTATCTTTTATTGTGAGAAAAAAAAAAGTGTTAAGATGTTTATGTGAGTAACAATGACTATAATTTGTGGTAATGCTCACTTTGTAGGCTGAGCAGAAGGCAATTCACAAGTCTAATGAAGGTAACCTACCACTGAGTTGGGATCAGACCAGGAACATGCGAATTACTCACAAGGTACACCGTTAATGAAATGTTTCAATGTCACACCTAGCTAAACATTTCAGGCTTTTCTAGGATTTGCATCAGTGTAATATACGTTATCTGTTAGATAAACTTCTCTGTAAGCGATTATAAAAGTAAAAAATAAGAAGATAACTTTTTATAAAAGTTCTTTCACTTGACTTGTTTAAGAAACGGAGGTGCATAAATTGATTTTAATTGGTTCAACAAAATAAAAAGTAAATGAACAAATGTTACAAGTCTTAACTGATTGTAGTGGTTTAAGCAAAGACCAAGATCTGACTATGTGAGTTTGTTGCAAGTGGCTAATAATGGGAAACTGTGGACTTGGTCAGGTTGTGTTAGAGAGCTTGAGAATGGCAAGCATTATATCATTCCCTTTCAGAGAAGCAATAGCTGATGTGGAGTACAAGGGTAAGAGGAATGTTTACTATGTTTTGCAGGACTTAACATTATTCGATATGAAACTATTTCTTGCACCATCCAAAGTGACAAGTATTGTGATCTCTGGTGCTAAAAACTATACTAACTGCAAAATAATATTCGTTTTATAATTTATGGTCTCATCTGAATTAATGACTCACACAAGAATTTGAAACAGGGTTCCTAATACCAAAAGGGTGGAAAGCGATGCCTCTGTTCAGAAACATTCATCGCAATCCAGAATTTTTTCCAGAGCCTCAAAAATTCAACCCTTCAAGGTTTGAGGTATGCAAGATTGAACACTCTAAGGGTGAAAAAAAAAATGTAATCATAATGCATGGATAAGGCTAATTCCCTCTCTAATGAATCTTATTACTATGTACGGCAAAAGACATTTCATCATTTCCAAACAGAAGAATAATTCTTTACTTTTGTTGTTTGTCATATAGGTCGCACCAAAGCCCAATACTTTCATGCCATTTGGTAGTGGAGTACATGCCTGCCCCGGCAATGAGCTTGCTAAGTTGGAGACACTGATTATGATCCATCATTTGGTCACCAAGTTTAGGTACTACAATTTAATTATTTAATTAATAAAAGAAAAAAAAAAGAGGAATAAATGGATTATTTATTAACACCAAGGAGACAGCTTAAAAATATCTAATAGGACATTCTAAGTGTGTGGTTTAAAGAAATATAATGTCTAAGGGCTCATCAAGAAAGAAAAAAAAAATCAATTTCACATCTCTTCACATACATTCTAATATAAAATTTTCGACTAAAATATGTTTGAATACATATTAAAAATACTCAAACACTATAATTTGGGTGTTTAAAAATATATTTTCACAACCTAATTAAATCAAATAACTTTGGTTTAGACATGAAAAATTACGTCTTTATCGCATGATCAAACAAGCGGTGTTACTTTTCTGATTAGATTTGGATCAAATCGTACTTAAAGTAGAACCAAACATGCACCGAGCCTAAAATTATTTTGGACACGCGTCCTGATTGCCTTCAATGGCTCAAAATCAATTATACCGAAAATTGAGAACAAAGGACAATGAGTATGTTAGTAACACCAAGGAGACAGCCTAAAAGCATCAATATAACTTGAAGAAAGTTTGAAAAAGGTAGAAAAATTAGGTGAATAGAAAGGATTGTGATGATGGTAGTACATATGTCATGTGATTATATTACTGAAAGGCTTTGTGCACAGGTGGGAAGTGGTAGGATCCAAGTGTGGGATTCAGTATGGCCCATTCCCCTTGCCACTGAATGGACTCCCAGCTAGATGTTGGAGAGAATCTACCAACTAGAAAAGCAACATGGGAAGAAGAAATGCATGGTATCAACGTAGCTGAGAAGCAATCCACTTTCCAATGTCACCAAAAAAAAAAAAAAACTTTTATCTTTTTCTTTTTCTATTTTGATTCTGTAATTTTATTTTATTTTATTTTTATATTTTTCCTTGGTGGGGGCACTTCATTACTTGCTCCTCTATCCTTAATCCTTTTCCACCCCACAAAGAAAGAAGGGAAACTCCTCTACACGGGGTGGTGCTTTATTTTTCTATTCAAGCGTGAGTTTAGATTATCTTTTTCAGTCAAGGAATTTTCCTCTCTTCCTCCATGCTTGCGTTACATTTATTTAAGTTGTGCGTGTGTGATTTAAATCAAAATTGAAAGCAATAGTGAAGCAAATTCGCAACCTGTTTGAGAAAGAAATGGTTAAGAGTAGTGGAGTACAAAGGACACTAGCATACCTTGATGACACATGAGTGACTCATGGTTAAGAGTAGTGTGTGCATTGTATGTGTTCTCACTACGGGACAAGTAACCAACATGTAACATAATCTGACTCTAGCTTCAATTCAACCTTCCAGCGTGTTCATCCTTAATGTGGTTGATAATGTTGTTGTTATTATTTTTTTTAAAAATATGTTTTTAATAAAATGTACCTGCTTTTTTTTTTTAATTTAATCTCTAAAATTTTTGTTTAACTTTTGATTCCGGTAATATTTTAGTCTCTAAAATTTTTGTTCAACTTTTGATTCCAGTAAGATATTAATTTTTTAGTTTTACCGTCACTTTTGATTTGGATAATATATTAAATAGTTTGATACTATTAATTTAAAGAGAATTTAAGTCTCATCATATTTGACACGGCATCCAAAACAATAAAAAAAATTGCAGTAGAGATTAAAAAACGGAAATTATAAAAATCAAAAGTTAAGCAAAATATTTTTAGGAACCGAAAGCAATAAATAAGAATATTTTAAAGACTAAAATTATATTTAAATTTTTTTTTACATAATAATATATGAGAAAGGAGATTAACAAGATTCAATATAGTTAATAGATAATTGAGTTCTTTAAATATGTTGACATGAATTTGATATTTTGTTCAGACATGCAAAAAAATATTTTGTTGTGAGAAATCAAATTCACTTCAATGATCTCAATATCTCAAAAAGAAATCCATCTTAATTATAGATGAGAGAATATCCTTAGTGCGAACGAAAAATAATGCAACAAGAGAAGTATATATACTAATAGTTACCATCTAGTGTGATATGATTGCTTGATATTCATGTCCCTTAAAAGACGTAGTATTTAGTTGAGAGTTTCATTTCTTGGCCAAGTATGAAATAACATATATCACGAAAAGTCAATCTCTTAAATACATTTTTTTTATTTTTTATAAGCAAACAAGATTTAAATTATTGGGAGTACAAGGAGTACTCCAACCCGTTACAATAGAGTTCAAAACCAAAACAAAAATTATGAGATACACAAACCCGGATTATAATACCAACCAATGTAACTAAAAGAACAATCGGGGACAGAACTAGTAATCCACTTCCATGAACGCAGTTTAATGCTGTCCAACACTTCCTTGTAATCCATAACACCTTGCTGAAAGATTATAACATTCCGATGAAGCCATAGTGACCAGATTACAGACACCCAAACCACTTGAAAACACTGAGAGCGTTTTTTATATATATCAAGATTCGTCCAATATAGGTAGAGAGAAGTTAAAGAATTTGGAAGGACCACCGCAACCTCCAACCAATTAGCAACAGCTAACCAAATATTAAAAGCCATTGGACACATTAGAAAGAGATGAAGAGGGTCTTCGATAAACAGAGAGCAAAGAGAGCATAAATTGTTATCCAACTCCACACTACAAACTTGTAACAATGATTTGCATGGGAATGCATTCATGAACACCTGCCAACAGAACACCAAGCACTTGACAGGAGCCTTGCATTTCCAAAGACTTTTTATGACTAGGTGAAAATCTGAGGAATATCTAAGTTCTCCACCCAGCGAGCGCTGCAGCCAAAGGTACGCACTTTTCACTGAGAATACACCATCCTTATCACAAATTCATCTCCAATGATCTTGCTTAGAAGAGAAAATTTGCAGACACTGAAGCATTTCCAACAAGGTATTCACACTCCTTACTTCATGGACAAAAAGTTCTCTTCTCCAATTAACCTGCCACACCCACCTAGATCCCTCCCAAGTTCCATTATGCCCCACCATTGACAACGGATCAAAGGCAAAGGAGTACAAACGAGAAAAGACATCCAACAAGCGCAAACCATCTATCCACTTATCCTCCCAAAATCGGGTCGTAGTGCCATCTCCAATACAACGTTCAATCTTTTCATCCAACCAAAAATTTCCTTGTTATAGCACCCAAACTATATCCTTCCACCCAGGGACGGAGCCAGGATTTCAATACTGGGGGGCCGAGAATTGGAATGATCAAATGAGGCGCTACATTTTTTTAAAAAAAAAAAAATTCCAAAGTGATACCACATAGCAGGCCGTACCAGAAGTCCAAAAGTTGAATAAAAAAATAAATTTGGGTTATTCATTTAATTATACATATGAGTTTATATTAAAAATAGGGGGTGCCATATAGTAATATATATGTATATAAAAAAAAATTAAAATTGTTGGGGGGGCCGTGGCACCCGTAGGTCCCCCCTTGGCTCCGTCCTTGCTTCCACCACCAAGAAGCCCTCCTATCCACATTTGAGCACTTAGAAAAGGACTCAATGCGCCCATACCTACCATGAAGAACCTTAGCCCACATCATACCTGGAGATAACAAACACCTCCACACCCATTTCCCCAGTAGTGCCCAATTGAACAATTTGATATCCTTGATTCCTAGTCCACCCTCATCCTTTGACTTACACACTGTTTCCCATTTTACCCAAGGAATCTTTGAGCCATCCTTGACACCTCTTCACAAGAAATCACGTTGGATGGCCACAATTTCCTTAATCACCGAGTTCGGTGCTTTAAAAAATGACAGAAAATGGATGGGCATTGCATTCAAAACTGAATTAATTAAGGTCACCCTCCCCCTAATGGACAAATTCCTATGCTTCCAAGAGGATAGACGCTTACGTAAGCCATCAAGTATTGGTCTCCAAGTAGCCAACTTCCTAGGGTTTGCACCAAGAGGTAAGCCCAAATGCTTAAACAGTAGTTGACCCACCTTACAATGCAAAAAAGAAGCTGCCAAATCAATAAAATCTACCCCTGAGTGAATGCCAACCACGCAACTCTTGTGAAAGTTAATTTTCATACCTGAAATTAACTCAAAACAACGCAATATGGCCTTTAAGCACCACAAATTCTGCATAGTAGCTTCTCCAATTATCAAAGTATCATCAGCGAACTGCAAAAAAGAAATTGGTGAACTTTCACCACCCAAGTGTAATCCCGTAAATAGATTCATATCTAAGGCCCTGGTCATTAACAATCTGAGACCTTCTACAGCAATTAGGAACAAAGATGGTGCTAATGGATCTCCCTGCTTTGATCCCCTACCAATAGCTACTTCCGCCGTGGGACTCCCATTCACAAGGGTTGATGGACTACCCCCACATACACAACCTTCCATCCACCGGACCCATCTCTCATCAAAACCACACCCTCGGAGCATGAACAACAAGTAATCCCACTCCACAGAGTCATATGCCTTTTCATAATCAATCTTCATAACAAAAATCGGCTTCTTATATTTCTGAGCATAATCAATAGCCTCGGCCGCAACTAGAACACTATCCAACATATGTCTACCAGGAATAAAAGCAGACTGGTTCTCTGAGATAATTGATGGAAGAATACCACGCAATCTATTCGCCAATACCTTAGAAATAATTTTATACAAGCACCCAAGCAACGAAATAGGACGAAAATCAGTCATACCTTGAGGGCAGGGAACCTTGGGGACCAAAGCCACAAAATAAGACAAAAGAGCCTTTGGAACCTTTAAGTTAGTATGAAACTCAGCAAGCAAATCCATCACATCCACCTTGATAAGAGGCCAAAATCTCTTCAAGAAAGCAAAATTAAACCCATCAGGTCCTAGGCTTTTGTCGCCATCACTCTCCCTAATCAAACAACACACTTCCTCCTCAGTAAAGTCACCAACCAACCTTGCATTTTGTGCATTAGACAACACAGGAAAACCAACAAGTGACAATCGTGGTCTAAGCCAACTTCTAGCTTTGAAATGCTCCTCAAAATATGACCTCACAACCTCTTTCATCTCATAAACCTCCTCTACCATTCACTCACCTATCTTCAAAGCAATAATCTGGTTACGTCGCTGCCTTCCCCTGATACAAGCATGAAAGTATTTGGAATTTAAATCACCATATTTACCCCAACAAACTCGCGCCTTTTGAGATAACAAGCTTAGTTTGTTCCTCCGAGCACACCAAATACCATCCACTAGCTCCTTTTGCCTAATCCTTTCTGATTCTGCAAGAAAGTAATCCTCATTCTTCGCATCCAGCTCCTTTAATTCCTTGGTCAGACTTTTAATCTTGGTATCCACATTACCAAACACGTCGACGTTCCACTTATTTAGAGTATTTTTAACATTCAAGAGCTTTCCTCTTAATCTCTGGGCGGCCCATGTACCTTGGACCTATTTCTCCCATGTAGACCTCACCACACCCTCAATACCACTATGTGAAAGCCAACAATTATTAAAGCGAAATGGTTTCGGACCCCAATTTAGTACCTTGTGGTTCAAAATCAATGGACAATGATCAAATACATCACGTGGGATCACCTCCACATATCCTGCGCCCCAGTGAGCACTCCAACTTTCTGAGACCAACACCCTATCCAACCTACGTACTCATCATAGAACCATAACTTTTAAACCAAGTAAATCGCTTTCCAACTAGTGGTATATCAATCAACTCCATATCTCTTATAAACGAATTGAATTCCTCCATATCTCGTACACCGTATTCACCAATCACCCCATTTCTCTCATCTTGTCTTCTCACCGTGTTGAAATCCCCAACTATACACCATAAACAACTCCCAAAACCACGCTTAGACATGATTATCTCTTCCCACAACCGCCGCTTATCCACCAACTGACAAGGAGAATAGACATTCACCACCACACACTTATTCGCATTCACACCCCATCTCAAGCAAACACCATGGAGACCAGAACCAGAAAATGTAAACACCAATTTACCTCGGTTGGAGTTCCAAATAGAAAGTAGACCGCCACTCCTACCTTGAGAAGGGGAAGCAAACCACTCAAACTCTGTAGATCCCCAAAAGTGAGCACAAAAAGCACGATCACACCTCTCCAATTTAGACTTCTGTATCGCAATAAAATCTAGCTCCTCAGATCGAATAAGCTCAGATATACGACGCCTTTTCACATCACCCCCTAGTCCACGACAATTGAATGTACCAATTCTCATTGTATATCCGAGGAACCCCTATTACCAATCGCCACCATACGATCCCTCAACTCTAATGAAATAAGTTTCTGTCGCACCTCATCTTCATTCCCACGCACCTCCATTCCAATACTCTTGCAGATAGAGAGAATATGATCAGCCATGGCTTCATCACAACACCGTTCTAACTCTGCACCTGAATTCACACCTTTAGTCTCAATCGACGGGACCACTGTTGATGTCCCACCATGTACAACAGTCACTGCAGACACAAAATCTTCCAACATTGACACCGAATCTTGGGAAGCTCCTTTATTCTGCTTTTTCATTCTAGCTTTTTTTAGTACACTTCTCATATTATTTCTAATAATAGGCTCATCACTTTTGGCTTGAAGGGAGTTTATTGACACCACCCCCTCCCTAGGCTCAATACACCTCTCCACTTCATCTGGATCAACACCATCAGTAGTCACCACATTTGGAACCTCCATTTCCACCTTTGTTCGCACCCCTCCCTCATCACCCGTCACACCACCCCCTTTACTAAACACTCCTTTCTTTTACTACACACCCTACTCCCTTTGCTAATCAGACCATCACCATCATCCAAAGTCACAAAGTGATCATCGCTTACCTCCCTCATAGGGCTCACCATACCATTATGCATATTCCCCTCTGCCCCATTTTGAATATTCTTAGAGACTTCGTTAACAACCCCTTCAATTGCTTTAAAACCTTCCATTACCAAATCTGCAATTTTAGCAACTACCATAGTGGATTCTGTTGCCCCTTCCACCTTTTGTTCCACCGTTTGTTCTACCCCCTCAACACAATTCCCACCACTATCGCCATTGCCAATCCCCGATAAGGCCTCACCACTCCTTCGTTCTTTATTCATTGTCTCCAGTTGCCCCTCCTCCACCCCTCTATCCTCATCAGAGGAATAATTTTCCAAATCCTCCAAATCAAGTGATTGATCAACGGAGACATCCTCTGAGGTGCTATCATCACTAGCCCATTCTTTTATCATAAATTGTCCTCCATGTTCCTCCACGATACGCACCGAAAAGCATAAGTCATTCACCAACACCCGTGTTTCCTCATTGATCAACGCCTTATACGTCGTACTCATTTGAATTCGAGCATAATCAAGACGCCGTCTTAAATACATTTCAGTACACTAGAGAGATTAGTTTCTGAGTCTCGGTTGGAAAATTAAAGCTCAACAACAGAAAGGAATACTTTTGTTCTTCTTTCATTTGCAAATTGGTAGCCCTATAAACCCCTCTTCCTGTCTCTGCAGGCGATGCTTTGATATATATTTTTTTGATGGGGACTATATTTCTCTTCTAACTTTAGTATGATTTATAAGGACCACTCTCCAAATAATGGGGGACCTCAACCTGTCTATTAAAAACATGAATTTTTAACACAGAAGGAGTAATTAATAACATTAAATGCTACATTAATTTTAATATAAATATCACTATTGTAAGAAATTTTGTTTTTAGTTAATCTAATTAATATAATTAATTTCATAACATTTGATTAGACCCAACAATTATTTAAATTTGGGTTAAAATGTTTTTATCCTTCAAAAATTGATTCTATTTAGTTTTAGTCCCTCAAAACTTTTTTTTTAGTCCTCCAAATTTATATAATACCTATTTTTAATCCTTTTTTAAGTACTATTAACTTTTGATGTTAAAATAAGCCACCTTAGCATTCAAATCACTATTAAATTTATTGACATGAAAGTATTTTAATTTAAAATTTAATTATTTTAGGATTAAGGTATATTTTAGGGTAAAAATTACTTTTACACTTAAAAATTTAACTATTTACTCAGATCCAAGTATTGAGGTTCCATAAATGCTCTATTTTGCTTTCACCCTTAATACAGGAAGCCAAGGGGCTACCATTTCTTAAAGGCAACACCTTGAAGTTTGGGGAGGGAGAAAAATGAGCATTGTTTACAGTAATTCACATGTTAGGATTTCAAGATCCACTAAGGATAGAAGGGTGCCACCAGAAATTGGAAATTTAGAATTTAGAGGGATGTTGGTGAAGGCGTGAAACTAAATGTTTAGACATAGTGATGGCAGTAGAGAAAAAAAACCTTGCTTTGAGTTTGTGAGGAGATTTTATTAGAGTTTGATGAGAGACTATTTGTTTAAGTAAAAAAGTAATTACTTGAACCTTCGTACTTGCATTTAAGAGTGAATAGAAAAAATATTTAGGTATAAAATTAGTTTTTACCTTAAAACTTAACTTAACCTTAAAATAATTGATATTTTAAATTAAAAAATTACATATCAGTAAAATTAATAGTGATTTGGTTGATGAGGTAGTCCATTTTAACAACAAAAGTTAACAGTATTTAAAAAAATTAAATTAAAAATTAGTATTATATAAATTTGGAAGACTAAAATAAAAGAAATTATTTTTGAGAGACTAAAACCGAATAGAACCAATTTTTTGAGGATAAAAACATATTTAACCCAATTTTTTTTAATTTTGATGAATAATTGATATTAATTCAAGTTTAGTTTACGTAAGTAGGTAAGTAGATCGGTAGGTTAGGAGATATTTCTTCATTTCAAAGCTTCGAGTCTTTTACCTTTTTACACACAAGTTAAAAAACATATATAGTTTTGTCCTGTGTGTAAGATTTTTTTTCTTCACTTTTTTACTAGTATTTTTATAAAATGTTAATTTTATTAATTATTTATTTTCTCTAAAATACCTTATTCAATTAATAATTTTTAAACAAAAAATAATAAATATTTTATATTAATGAGATAAAAGCTTGCTTTTAATAGGATTAGAGAAGATGAATAGATTCACCTTGACTCTTTCATCTACTTTGACAATTTTCTGTTTCTAAACATTGATTATTTTTTTTCATAACATAAAAGTTTAGATTAGAGTAAGGCTCAATCCCATGTAAGGCAAGAACCAACTACCACTCTTTTTGAGGATTTTTAATGGAATTACGAATTGTCTACCCATCCTCAACGCCACTACACTTGGAAGGATATAAAGAACAAGAGAAGTTGGATTTGATCCTTGGTCCTAGTTAGTAGGAGCGAGAGGACTTAACCAACTAATAAAGGCTACAAGGTTGGGTAGAATAACCTTGATTAAAATACCTTAGCTTATTCTTAGACATAGTAAAACTAATAAAGAATACATAGTTAGATCAAAAGATGATCTCAGTGTTGATTAAGCTCAAGATGAAGACATGATGTTGCTAGTTTTGATGAATACAAATATAAGCTTGTTGAATGAAAGAAGTGTAACTTGTATCTTTTTTTTGTTTTGAGTCTCTTGGAAAAAAAAGAGTGCGAATTGTATTTTGTTTGTGTGTTCAGAGCTTTGTTTCTTGTGTGCTTGGTAAATAATTTAGCCTTATATCCCTATCTAGATAATGATTGATGATGAAAATAAGTTTTAAAATTAATTTATAAAGAAAAATGGTATGAAAAATTGAGATATTAAGTTTTTACTTAAAATAATTAATTATCTTAAGTAATAATTGAATATTTGCTTTGTTTTTCAGTAACTTGAGGAGCTGTTGTTGTAATAATTGATTATTGCTCAAAATAATCAATTAATATGTTCTTTGTTGATTTTCATATCTGCTAAGAACAAAATAATTGATTATTATTTTTGTTAGAAAACTTATATATATCATTTTCACACTTAAAATAGAGAAACTTGAATCTTTGTGATATCTTTTTCAAAACCACTCTTTGAAAAATGTTTTTCTTTGCAATAAGAGGTTTAGTAACCTTTATGGAAACCTCAAGAAAGATTTCAAGATTTGAATTGATCATTATGTTCATGAAGTGATAGTGAAGGTAACCTCAAGGAAAAACTTGATTGATGTAGCTTCTCCTTCAAGCTTCTTTCTAGACCTTTGGCTTCTTGACACTTCTTAAGCTTCAATAAGATCTCTAATGATAATGAATAACTCATGATTCACCTTTAAAGGTAAAGAACTCGTGATTCATCTTCAAAGGTGAAAAACTCTCTTCAAGTGGTGTCATTTCAATGAAGAAGATAAATCACTTCAAGTCTCACCACATCCTTAGGAAGACGATAAGAGAATTGGAAGCAAATCAAAGAGTGAATTAAGCCTCTGAGAGAGAGAAACCAAGAGATAATTCTTGGCCAAACTTCAATAATGCTCAAAAACTAACTACAAATGGTTCCAAACACCTATATATAGAGCTTAGGTAGCTTGGAGAAGA
Organism: Cajanus cajan; assembly: GCF_000230855.2. Classification (NCBI taxonomy): domain Eukaryota; kingdom Viridiplantae; phylum Streptophyta; class Magnoliopsida; order Fabales; family Fabaceae; genus Cajanus; species Cajanus cajan. Next base: position 14,929,860 of record NC_138525.1, read on the forward strand.
AGCTAGACATATAGGAGAAATGAGACACTTAGATTTAGGTCCTCGAATCATAAACAAGCTCTCAGAGACATGTTTGAGACATATAGGAGACATCTAGATCTAGAAGATCCAATGAGCAAGTGCCAAGTGTTCTCTTGTCTCTAGGTGGTTGGAGAAGTAGTTCCAAGGTAGGAGGAAGCCAAAAGGGGCGGCCAAGGTAGCCTTTAACTTGTCTTGGCCGAACCAAAAACCTAGGAACTGGTTTGCTTTGGTTAACCAAATGAAGGTTAAACCAAGCCAAATTAATTCCTTGGGTCAAGAGAAGAAAAACAAGCCTAATATCACTTTTGGCTAGTTTTACACCTTTACTATTTTCACACCATCTAGAATGGTTATTGCCACACCACTAGAATGACTATTTCTACTCCAACTACTAAAATTCAAGAAAACTAAAAATGGTGACCATGAATACAATGTCAAAAGGAATACAATTCAATAAGGAACATGTCTCTAAATTCTGAAGGCATAACCTACAACAAGAAATGCATACACCCTAAATACACGGGTAAAAAAAACCTATACAATTAACTACTACTTACAAAAGGAATAGAAAACAAACTATACAAAGTATATACAATAGGAAACTAAGCAACTAGGAAGGAAACACATACTTTATACTTATGATAAGCACATGTCTAAGAAACATATCCTTTCTAGTAACTTCTTCTAGCCTCTTAACCATAGACCTTATCAAAATTCCTATGGCCTTCAAGGATGGTCCTCCATAAGATAGGATAAGCTACTTTGGTTGATTCACCTATTTTGATTTGTTCTATACATCAGGTGAATTCATTCCTTAACTTTTGTGATTTGTTTTCTTAAATAGGTTTCTTAAGAAAGGGAAATCTTATAATAGGGTACTACAAGTAAATATTTATTGGGGTGTAAGAAGTAGTTTCTTTAATAATGTATAAGTATATTGCATGTGGTATTGTAATTTTAAAACTTATGATATTAAAGATTAGTGAGAAATTTCAATTGAGTTTGAGGATTGGATGTAGGTCATAAGAAGATGTGGCTAAACTAGTATAAATTGGTTATGCTCTTTTCTCTATCCCTTTACTTGTATTTACATTCTTGTTATTCTTATTTTCTGCTTGAGGTTATGTGGTATGAAGCATAAAAATTGCATAAAATTGAGTGAATTTGGATTTGCATTGAATATGGACTTGATATCCTATATATAACTATAGATAAATATACTTATTAAGAAAATTTTAGAAAAGTTTTTCAAAATCAAGAAAACTGAGTAAAAAAATTTTAAACAACCAATTCACCCCCTCTTGATTAAGTCATCTTTTCTAACACTTAGATCCTTCGGGTCTTAAGTTTTAATGTAACAAACATAGACGTTTTTCTGGAGAAAAGTTTTCATATCACTTCTTAAGACGAATTTGATATAAGATGATAGGTTATCATGACATTAAGTCTCACAATCGAAACACTTCATTTGTAAGATAAAAACCTCTTAAAGTATATCATTTATGATGTCTGATGACAAAATCATCTTTGTTCACTTGATTTCTTAACAGATTGAATTAAAAAAATCTTCATTGATACTCAAAATTTACTAAAGGAACTAAAAACATGTTTTTCATTAGAAAAAAGACAAACATATCTTCTAACGTACGAAAAACTACTAGAAAACCTATTTTGGATTGACACATGCATGGTTTCACTCTTTTGGTACCTAAAAGGTGATAAGTAGCTTTCTTGATTAGATAAGAAGTGACAATTTGGTGAAATGCATTTAATGAACCGATGGACACTTTGCTCTATAAGGATCAAAAATGAAGACAAACGAAGCAAACTTGTGAGAGATGCTCAAGGATTTGCAACAAATATCTTCATGAAACACTTATATAAAGAAGTTTGAATTTTCAAAAAGCAGAGATAATACAAATTTGATTGTAAAATATACATTTATTCTTTCTGTAAAAATCATTGTACTTAATAGGTTGTATCACGTCTTAATAGTACGATGAAGCAACATTGTTAGCTTACCTAATTTTAACTTAGTGATATTGCTTTGAGTCTAAAGAGACTTGACTGTAAAAGAATACTTAGTTGTTTGAAGCCTGGAGAGGCTTTGTATTAAAAGAAGAGTTAATCACCTATACACTACCAATGTAAAGTTTTTTTATACTGGCAACCAATTCTATTCTTTAATTGTGCCATGTCACTGTAAACACATTTACTTTTAACAGTGACATGGCACAATTAAAGGATATAATTGGTTGCCAGTGTAAAAAAACTTTACACTGGCAGTGTATAGGTGATTAGCTCTTAAAAGAATACTTTGATAGTTGCTTGAAGAGGCAAGTCAAAGAATACTTAAGTTAAGCCAAAAGTGGCTTGTGAAATAATACTTGTATTTTTGTAAAGATATTTGAACTTGATCACGTTGATAAAAAACTAGATGTAGTCTCGTTGGTTGAGACGAGCTAGTATAAAACCATTGTGTGTCCTTCTTACTTATCTCTTTGTCTGCACTTTTGCAATCACATTACTACTTCATTGCTTTAAAAAGTGTTGAATTTTTGATTGATACTATTCAAAATCCCTTATGGTGTGTCTCTTTTCTCCACAAAATACCAAGGTATGAAGACAAACAAATAACATAGCCACGTGGAAGACAAATACGATAGATAAGAAAGGAGAGAAAAATAAATAAGGTGTGAGGTATGCATATATACATTAGATTACTATACTCAGAAAACTATCTTGATTTTTGGAGTTCTTTTTGCAGATACTCAACCTTGCTTGGAGAAGCTTGGAAGAAAGACGAGTTCCTACTTACATCAAAATATTAAAGACAAGGATTTTGACGAGCAAAAAGATCGAAGGAAATCTTATTCTTGGTAAGAATAATTAAAAATAAAGTTATCATATACCACCGTCATCATAGTTTTCTCTATCATTGTTTTTCTCATCCCCGTTGTTACAACTCCCATCACCACCACTACCAATTCCACCTTCATCACATTGCTACCATCACTATCACCATTGTCATTATTGTTGTTGCCACCACAACCACCACCACCACCATCATTATAATCACTGTAGACCCCTAAAATTGTCCGGGTCGGAAATAAGACTCAAAGACTCTCGAAGACCGAAGGAAAGTCAGCCGGAAGGACTCCTGGAAGACCCTAGGATGATTCTTTGTAGGTCTAGAAGTCTTATAGTAGCTTAGAATAAGGGTGTGCGAGGATTGGAGCTCAATACACCCTCCCAGAGGTTCAGTACGGCCGTACTGAGCCATTTGAACTGCAATACGGCCGTAGTGAACTCAATACAGCCGTACTGAAGTTTTTGAACTTCAGTACGGCCGTACCAAATTCAATACGGCCGTACTGTAGTTCAAAAACCCAGTACGGGCCGTATTGACCTCCCAGGCCGTATTGCGCCTCAATCCTATAAATAGGACGTCATTTGCACGTCATTCCACACTTTTTCCACACTTCTGGACCCTCGTGCTGAGTATTCTTGGGTTTTTGAGCTATTCTCTGCCCTAGAAGTCTCTCCGAGAGCCAATCCGACGAAGTTCTTGAGTCATGAGCCATTAGCTTGAGACTCGAACAAGTCGAAGGGAAATCTCTTTGATTTCCATAGTAAAAATTATCTTTAGGGAAAGGAGCGAGCGGACGTGTAGTGGGAAGGAGCGCCAAAAAGCCTCCTAAACTTCGTTTTGAATATATAAAAGCCCGCTTCGAAGGTTTCTTTCCAAATCCCTTCTTTTACCGCTTTTATTGCTTTTTGATTGTTGCATTGCATGTTTAGAGTTTTCATCATGTAAATATTTTACTCATAATCGTTTCTAATAAATGGGGGTAATGTAGTAACTTTACGCTATTATTTATGAAATAATCTGTCATAGGGAACCCGAAAGGGGCGTTGTGGGGTGCTAACACCTTCCTCACACGTAACCGACTCCCTTACCCAACTCTGGTTGTAATGGCCGAAGTTGATTTGCGAAAATCAATTGCCTTATATCTTTTTCCAATGTTTTGAGTAAAACATTGGTGGCGACTCCAAGAACCCCTTCTTTTTGCGAAAACCACTAATCCATGGAGGGTCCCGCTTGGGATTAACATGGATTGGTGAGAGTCATTTAAACAAAATTGTTAGTTCGATGAGGTCTCAGTTTGAGAATAAGTCGTTCTAACAATCCATCATTTTTCAAAACTTAAAAAGAGTCCAACTATCGTCGCGAATGCCAATGTCCGTTTCGGCGGGTGGCGACAGATGGCGACTCCACTGGGGAAGCCTCGAGAGTCAGTCCCATTTAGTGATGGATTGTTTCTAAAATAATAGTTTAAAATTACTTCATTACCCCTCACTTGTATGATAACATGTTTTATCTAGCTGGCTTTAATAACTGTTGCGTGTTTAAATTTTCGCAATTGTTTGAAATATAAACTGCACACAAACCTTTGCACACAACAGTTCCCTCTATACCCGGGGGCATGAGTGGAAAGCCATAGGGAGTGGATGTTAGTACGGCCGGTTGTCGAATGGGTCTATAGGTGCCCGTAGACCGTTGTCGGAAAGCATCACTCAAGGTGAAAACCATGAACTCGAGTCCGACAGTGCGTTGGAGCTTTCCATCGACTTACGACGAGAGGAATTGGGTCCCTATAATGGGGGCACCTTGGGGGCCTTGGACCGGTGAGAACAGTTAGAACCTCCTTGAATATGCACTTTTCTGCAGGATACCCCTACCTCGTGATTCGCTCGTGACTGTTCGTGGATGAGTGAATTGTTTGTGTATAGGTCTATGTGACATTGTTTGTGCATTAATAATAAACATCGTAATAAGGTCTAAGAATAACCCCATGCATGAAAAATGTCATGACATGAGAGGAAAGACCATGTGTGAAAATATAATAAAAGTGAGGAGCATGTGCATCATTACCAATAAGACATCATGCATCCTCATAACCATTCACTTTAGGCTCACCAATACCCCTTGACATGAGTGAAAGAGACCCATGACTATTGAGATTCTCCGTTGGGGAGAGATCATAAGTCAAGGAGGGTGGTAAACCTCCGTCTTAAAAAGGCAGCGCCTTAAAGATGGAAGGTTATCAAGCTCATGTCAAGAGTGTATTCATTCCATAAATAAACTAATTAGATTAAGCATTCATTTTAGAAAGTGGCTGGTCATCTCTCTGTCCTCACGCGCGCGCAGAAACTCAAGAAAATGGACGCGTTGGAGGAACAAAATAGGAAGCTTACAACCGAGCTCTCACAACTCAAGGAGCAAATGGCGCAAATGATGGAACTCATGCGTCATCAAAATATGCATGGGACTCAACACAGTGACCATGAGTCCCATCATGAGGAGGAGCAAGAGCATGAGCCTCCGCAAGTTGTACCCCTTGGGGCGGGGGTTACAGTTAGGGAGCCCGAGATTTCAAAGGAACAATTTCACGCTCTCGAGGACCGGCTGAGGGCTATGGAGGGGCATGATTTTGATATCAAGGATGCCGCCGACATGTGCTTAGTAAGGGACATCCAATTCCTTCCCAAATTCAAAGTGCCCGATTTCCCAAAATATGTGGGATCGACTTGCCCCAAAAGTCATCTCACCATGTATTGTCGAAAGATGGCTGCATATGCCACTAATGAAAAGCTCTTAATCCATTGTTTCCAAGAGAGCTTAGCTGACATCGCACTCAACTGGTATATGCAGCTGGATGGGAATCAGGTGCGTACATGGAAACAGTTGGCTGACGCATTTCTCAAGCGCTACAAGTATAACATCGACCTAACACCCGATAGGTCCGATCTTCAAGCCTTGAGTAAGAAAAATGATGAATCCTTTAAGGCGTACGCCCAACGATGGAGGGAATTGGCAGCACAAATAGAGCCCCCGCTGTCGGATAAGGAGACGATGTCCCTATTTATAAACTCGTTGACCGGTCCCTATTATGACAAGATGATAGGGAACACGACAACGCTCTTCTCGGACATCATCACCATTGGAGAAAGAGTGGAACAAGGGCTAAAAAGTGGGAAGCTAGTTGGGCCTTCCCAATCATTTGAAGCTAAGAAGACCTATGGGAAGAAGAAAGAAGGAGGAGTCAACGCCGTAACTATTTTTTCATCTTCCTTAGCTTCGAAGTCGGGAAAGTCGCAGTACAACCCTGTGAAGAAGTTTGATAAACTTCCGACCACATATAGCGACCTCCTACCGAAGCTAGTGCAAGCTCATCTTCTAGCTTACATTCCACCAAGGAAAATTGATCCACCTTACCCCGATTGGTACAATCCGCAAGACAAATGTCTATACCATTCGGGGGCACCGGGGCATTCAACGGAGAACTGTAGAGCTCTCAAATATAAGGTCCAAGACCTTATTGATGCCGGGTGGATCACTTTTGATTCGACAGCGCCCGACGTGAGCAAGAATCCTCTGCCGAAGCAGGAGTAGAGAGAAGAGCAAGCCACGATAGGGCCCCTCCACATTTTTCTTTTCTTTTTGGGACTCATGATCAGTACCCGAGATCATGAGATCTTTTTCATGTAAATAAGGGTTTTTCTTGTACAGTTTTTCATACATATCAATAAAGAGGCATTTTTCACACATCATTCTCTCATTTATTCTTTTCTCTCTTTCTCTCATTAACATTAATAATTCTAAACCAAAAACAGAACCGATAAAACAATTATGTCTGTGATTGTTCGCTCCGACTGGGATCCGAAAGTTGAGGATGAATGGGTTGAGTTGGACAGTGATGAGGAGACCATCTCTCCGGATCTGCAAAGACTGCTAGACCAAGAAGCTCGTCTACTCCAACCGTACCAAGATAAATTGGAGACCGTGAATTTGGGGCAGGGCCAAGAGATAAAAAAGGTCAACATTGGGACCCATATCAGTGATGAAATAAGGGCGCAATTGATCCAATTGTTAAGGGAATATAAGGACGTATTTGCATGGTCGTATCATGATATGCCCGGTTTGGACTCTAACATCGTCGAGCACAAGTTACCGTTGAAAGAAGGGTTTCGACCCGTCAAACAAAAGCTCTGACGAATCAAGCCCGAATGGTCTTTAAAGATCAAGGAGGAGGTAGAAAAGCAATTAGATGCGGGATTCTTGGTTGTATCTCAGTATCCCGAATGGCTGGCTAACATCGTGCCAGTCATTAAAAAGAATGGAAAGGTTAGAGTTTGTGTTGACTACAGGGATCTGAATCGTGCCAGTCCAAAGGACGATTTTCCCTTACCTCACATCGATACACTGGTGGATCATACAGCCACGAACACACTCTATTCCTTTATGGATGGGTACTCTGGGTACAACCAAATCAAGATGAATGAGGAAGACCGCGAGAAAACTTCCTTCATTACACCCTGGGGCACTTTCTGCTACAGGGTGATGCCTTTTGGACTCAAAAATGCGGGTGCCACCTACCAACGAGCGATGGTGATGTTATTCCACGACATGATCCACAAAGAAATCGAAGTATACGTGGACGACATGATCACAAAGTCGAAGGACGAAATGGACCATATCCAATATTTGAGAAAATTATTCAACCGGCTTCGCAAGTATCAGCTTAAGCTAAATCCGGCTAAGTGTACTTTCGGAGTTCGGTCGGGTAAGCTTCTCGGGTTCATTGTCAGTAAAAAAGGCATAGAGGTGGACCCCGATAAAGTGAAGGCAATAATGGAAATGCCTCCTCCTAAAACCGAGAAAGAGATAAGAGGATTCCTCGGCAGGGTGAACTATGTCGCAAGGTTCATCGCACAGTTGACTGACACGTGCAAACCAATATTCAGGCTGTTGCGCAAGAATCATTCTGAATCTTGGGATGAGGATTGTCAACAAGCTTTTGATAAGATCAAACAGTGCTTGGCCAATCCACCAGTATTGGTGCCACCTGTCGAGGGAAGACCATTAATCCTCTACTTAACCGTGCTTGATGAGTCCATGGGAGGTGTGCTAGGACAACAAGACGAAACGAGAAAGAAAGAACGAGCCATCTACTACCTGAGCAAGAAATTTCTCGACTATGAGACCCACTACACGCCGTTAGAAAAGACGTGCTGTGCGTTAGCATGGGCAACACAACGGCTCAGGCAGTATATGATTAGGCATACTACTTGGTTGGTTTCCAAAATGGATCCAATTAAGTACGTGTTCGAAAAACCAATAATCACTGGGAAGATTGCCCGATGGCAAGTACAGTTATCAGAATTTGACATCATACATGTCACACAAAAGGCCATCAAGGGCAGTACCCTAGCTGATTACCTAGCACACGGGCCGACCAACGACTACCAATCCCTTCAGGATAATTTCCCCGATGAGGATATAATGAATCTACAACATGAAGAACCTAAAGATGATGCGTGGACCATGTATTTTGATGGAGCCTCCAACATGCTTGGACGAGGGATTGGCACAGTGCTAATCTCTCCACAAGGAAAATACATTCCCGTAACGGCAAGACTCAACTTCGATTGTACAAACAACATGGCTGAATACGAGGCTTGCGCGTTGGGAATCCAAGCATCCATCAACAATGGTATCCTAAAACTCAAAGTGTTTGGTGATTCGGCCCTAGTCATCTATCAACTACGAGGTGATTGGGAAGTCTGAAACCCTAAACTGATACCATATGTTGAACACATCAAAGATTTGACACATTTCTTCCAAAGTGTCGTCTTTGAATACATTCCAAGGGAGGAGAATCAGTTTGCCGATGCTCTTGCTACGCTCTCGTCGATGTTCGCCTTGGATAGTGAGCATGAAATGCCCATCATCAATATCCGGCGGCACGATAAGCAAGCGTTCTGCCTTCTGATAGATAAAGTTGTCGATGATCGTCCATGGTTCCATGACATCAAGCAATATTTAACAAAAGAGGAATATCCTGATGCGGCCAACGATAATGACAAGAAGCATATCCGAAGAAGGGCCAGGGGATTTCTGCTAGTCGGTGAAACCCTCTACAAGAAAAATTATGACTCGGTCTTGCTGAGATGTATAGACCAAGTCGAAGCTCAAAATATGATCAAAGAAGTACATGAGGGGGTTTTCGGTACCCATATCCCCGGGCCTGCAATGGCTAAAAAGATCCTCAGGGCGGGATACTATTGGTCGACCATGGAAAGGAATTGTTACCAGTACGTGCGAAAATGCCATAAGTGTCAAGCATACGCCGACAACATTCATGTCCCACCGACTCCACTCAATGTATTGGCTTCACCTTGCCCATTCGCAATGTGGGGCATGGATGTTATTGGACCCATCGAGCCGAAAGCATCCAATGGACATAGATTCATCCTTGTGGCCATTGACTACTTCACCAAATGGGTAGAAGCAGCATCGTATGCTCATGTGACCCGAAAGGTGGTAACATCCTTCATCAAGAAGAACATTATATGCAGATATGGTATTCCCGATAAAATCATCACTGATAATGGATCTAATTTGAATAACAAAATAGTGGAAGAACTGTGCCAAGAATTCAAGATCCAACACCACAACTCTTCCCCATATGGCCGAAGATGAATGGGGCAGTCGAGGCAGCCAATAAAAACATTAAGAAAATAGTGCAAAAGATGGTTGTCTCATTTAAAGACTGGCATGAGATGTTACCCTTCGCTCTTCATGGTTATAGGACTTCAGTACGCACATCTACAGGAGCTACTCCATTCTCCCTCGTCTATGGGATGGAGGCAGTTCTACCTGTCGAAGTCGAGATACCTTCTCTAAGGGTAATCATGGAAGCAAAACTTTCCGAGGTAGAATGGGTTCAAAGCCGATACGACCAGTTGAATCTTATCGAAGAGAAACGGCTGAACGCCATATGCCATGGTCAAGCCTATCAGAGGAAGATCAAAAAGGCTTTTGACAAGAAAGTCCACCCTCGAGTCTACCATGAGGGAGAGCTGGTAATGAAGAAGTTGCTACCAGCTCAAAAGGACAAAATCAGAAAGTGGGCCCCGAATTACGAAGGACCATACGTGGTGAAGCGAGCCTTCTCAGGAGGAGCATTGATCCTCACGGACATGGATGGGGAAGAACTTCGATACCCAGTGAACGCTGACGTGGTAAAGAAGTACTATGCTTGAAGACGTTGCTTGCATAGGCCCGCTAGGATGAAAACCCGAAAAGGGCGTCCTAGGCAAAAGTTAGGGCAAAATAAATAGCCCGCCAGTACAAGGGTACTAGGCAAAACAAAGGCGAATTTATCCCCGCTAGGATACGTCCTAGGCAAAAATTAGGGGCAAAAGAATAAGACACAAAAACAAAGCAAGCAACGATCACTCGAATCGAAAACCGAAAGGCGGTTTAAGTGATTATCTTCTAGAAGCAAGCGTCTTGCAGTATCTACACTCCTGACTCAGGCATCTCACCCGAAGCAATTAGGGGAACGTAAGAGCAACAATTACAGATATAATTGTTAAGCCCAATGTATATAGCCTACGCTGGCCAGCCATTCTTCAGAAATTCCTTTTGTATATCTTTCTGTAAAAACATTTGTGAATATCAATAAAATATCTATTCATTTCTCTTCTCTTGACCATGTGATTATGCCTCTAAATTGGTGTTTCTTAAAAATTGTCGAAATTCCTTTAATAATCGGTCAATAAAGAAAATTGGAAAATTGGAGGGGTTCCTATAAAATCCGTAATCTCCTGCGTAAGAGGCTCACAGAAATCTTCCCTCACGTCGACGACAGAAATTCCTCCAAGAAGAGGAGGATAGGGAGATCCATTCATTTTTTAAAAAAACATTAACAAAATGATTAAACTTGCATTTTGTGCATCACACACATTAGTTGCACATTCAAAGACCTTATCATGAGGCAGTCACATAAAATAGAAAAATAGGAAAAATTTCTTGTGTATGACAGCAGCCAACAGAAAAAGCCGAAAAATCGACAAAAAAGGCAAAAAAATTCAGAAAATCCAACAAACGTACAGAATAACTGAGCCTGGAGAGGCTTGCCGAAATAATACTCCCCAGAGACATCTCAGCTTGCACTCTTGGGCCGAATTCCCAGTGAAAGCTATCAGAGCAAGATTAGCAAGATTCCCCAATGGAAGCATGATCATCCAAACAAAATATCCGAGTCAAAAGACTTAGACTTCCTCAGTGGAAGGTAGCTTTCCAACTCGAGCGACGAGTGAAGCTAAGCCTGAAGAGGCTTTCTAAATAATACTCTGGGATACATAAGATCCTCAATCCCCATTCGCCTACTCAGAGGCATTCCTTCAAAAAAGAGAAAAATCCGAAAAGATCAATAACCATTCCCCAAGCGGAATTCGAACGTCAAGATAATCCGCCTAACAGAAGAGGCCAATCAAGATCAATACGACAGAATCCCCCAGCGGATAACAGCCTACGCAGAGGCAACAAAACCAAAAATCAAAAAGTCACCCGAATAAGGATAACCGGGATACTCCACCACCGTCGAAAGGACGTCAGCCAACCATAAGGCACCGCTCACATCAGAAAGAGCATCTTTGTGTCTACATCCCCAAGGAATCAGAATTTCCCCAGTGGGCACCAACTACGCAAAGGAAAGTTGGGACACAAGAACCTATGAGTAACTGCACATCCCCTAGACGGACCCCTGCGCTATCCAGCCCTCAGCGGCACCAAAATCAAAAACAACCGTCGAAGCAGCATCGTGGACTGTGGAGACAAAATCATCACAATAGAATCCCCCAGGATAACAGCCTACGCAGAGGCAACAAAACCAGAAAATCAAAAGAGTCACCCGAATAAGGATAACCGGGATACTCCACCAACGTCGAAAGGGCGTCAGCCAATCATAAGGCATCGCTCACCTCAGAAAGAGCATCTTTGTGTCTGCATCCCCAAGGAATCAGAATTTCCCCAGTGGGCACCAACTACGCAATGGAAAGTTGGGACACAAGAACCTATGAGTAACTGCACATCCCCTAGACGGATCCCTGCGTTATCCAGCCCTCAGCGGCACCAAAACCAAAAACAACCGTCGAAGCAGCATCGTGGACTGTGGAGACAAAATCATCACAAATCCCTGGAGAGGGCAAACTCACACTACCAAAGTAACCAGAAGCACGGAGGTATGCATCCCTGGAGAGGGCAAACTCACGCTGCCAACGTCGTCAGAAACACGGAGGCATGCAGACCCTGGAGAGGGCAAACTCACGCTACCGAGGTCGTCAGAAACACCGAGGTATGCACGAGCCTGGAGAGGCGACGACTAATACTCAGCTACCGACGTCGTCAGAAACACGGAGGTATGCAGCTGCCAACGTCGTCAGAAACACGGAGGCATGCAGACCCTGGAGAGGGCAAACTCACGCTACCGAGGTCGTCAGAAACACCGAGGTATGCACGAGCCTGGAGAGGCGACGACTAATACTCAGCTACCCCGTCGTCAAAAACACGGAGGTATGCAGCTACCGAGGTTATCAGAAACACCGAGGTATGCACGAGCCTGGAGAGGCGACGACTAATACTCAGCTACCCCGTCGTCAGAAACACGGAGGTATGCAGCTACCGAGGTTGTCAGAAACACCGAGGTATGCACGAGCCTGGAGAGGCGACGACTAATACTCAGCTACCTCGTCGTCAGAAACACGGAGGTATGCAGCTACCGAGGTTGTCAGAAACACCGAGGTATGCACGAGCCTGGAGAGGCGACGACCAATACTCAGCTACCGACGTCGTCAGAAACACGGAGGTATGCAGCTGCCAACGTCGTCAGAAACACGGAGGCATGCAGACCCTGGAGAGGGCAAACTCACGCTACCGAGGTTGTCAGAAACACCGAGGTATGCACGAGCCTGGAGAGGCGACGACTAATACTCAACCTAGAGAGGCCACTCAACAATTTTCCCACCGGAAGACACTACAAGTCGGAAGGATGGCTTACTCCCCGGACAATTGGGTCAACTCCTTTACTTGTCAACCGGTACACCAAAAAGCCATTCGACTAAGTAAAGGGGGGGCTGCTGTAGACCCCTAAAATTGTCCGGGTCGGAAATAAGACTCAAAGACTCTCGAAGACCGAAGGAAAGTCAGCCGGAAGGACTCCTGGAACACCCTAGGATGATTCTTTGTAGGTCTAGAAGTCTTAGAGTAGCTTAGAATAAGGGTGTGCGAGGATTGGAGCTCAATACACCCTCCCAGAGGTTCAGTACGGCCGTACTGAGCCATTTGAACTGCAATACGGCCGTAGTGAACTCAATACGGCCGTACTGAAGTTTTTGAACTTCAGTACGGCCGTACCAAATTCAATATGGCCGTACTGTAGTTCAAAAACCCAGTACGGGCCGTATTGACCTCCCAGGCCGTATTGCGCCTCAATCCTATAAATAGGACGTCATTTGCACGTCATTCCACACTTTTTCCACACTTCTGGACCCTCGTGCTGAGTATTCTTGGGTTTTTGAGCTATTCTCTGCCCTAGAAGTCTCTCCGAGAGCCAATCCGACGAAGTTCTTGAGTCATGAGCCATTAGCTTGAGACTCGAACAAGTCGAAGGGAAATCTCTTTGATTTTCATAGTAAAAATTATCTTTAGGGAAAGGAGCGAGCGGACGTGTAGTGGGAAGGAGCGCCAAAAAGCCTCCTAAACTTCGTTTTGAATATATAAAAGCCCACTTCGAAGGTTTCTTTCCAAATCCCTTCTTTTACCGCTTTTATTGCTTTTTGATTGTTGCATTGCATGTTTAGAGTTTTCATCATATAAATATTTTACTCATAATCGTTTCTAATAAATGGGGGTAATGTAGTAACTTTACGCTATTATTTATGAAATAATCTGTCATAGGGAACCCGAAAGGGGCGTTGTGGGGTGCTAACACCTTCCTCACACGTAACCGACTCCCTTACCCAACTCTGGTTGTAATGGCCGAAGTTGATTTGCGAAAATCAATTGCCTTATATCTTTTTCCAATGTTTTGAGTAAAACATTGGTGGCGACTCCAAGAACCCTTTCTTTTTGCGAAAACCACTAATCCATGGAGGGTCCCGCTTGGGATTAACATGGATTGGTGAGAGTCATTTAAACAAAATTGTTAGTTCGATGAGGTCTCAGTTTGAGAATAAGTCGTTCTAACAATCCATCATTTTTCAAAACTTAAAAAGAGTCCAACTATCGTCGCGAATGCCAATGTCCGTTTCGGCGGGTGGCGACAATCACCACCACCACCATCATTATAATCACCACCACCATCACTACTACCACCACCATCACCACCACTGGAGGTGATGATGATGACAATAATAATGATGACAATGACAATAATGATAATAGTGGTTGTGATGTAGTGAAAGTACGGTACAGGTGAAAGTGATGGAGATAATGACAACAATGATTAAAAAAACTACGATGGTAATTGATACACATTTGACAAGTATACCAGTTATCGTAGGTAGTAAAAACGATAAAAGTCTAAGTATTGAATCCACAAGGACTTAAAGTTCATATAATTTTGGTACTAAACAAATGAACGAAAAGAATTTTAAATTGTTTATAATGAAATATGAAAATTTATAGAAAAACATGTAACAAAGCAATAAAGAATTTGAATTTAAATAATGATACGAGTAGTTAGAGATTGATTTCAATAACCTTTTCCATGTAAATCCTCCCCAATTTTTAGTCAATGTTGTAATCATGCAATTAATTCAATAGTTCACAATTATATTTAAACCATAATTTTTTAAGTAAGAAATTTTAGGTTATTTAAGAGAAATCTCAATTCTTTGATAATTTTTGTTAAACAAGCCTACATTAAGGTTAAGGACCAAAAGCCGACCAATAAGATTTATTCCAGTTCTTCAATAATAAATATTATCAACATTTTACCTAGATCTACATATTTGACAATTATCATTGGTAGTACATGATAACTTTATTTGTAATATTTTTAATACAAATTATTTATTTTAATTTAAGAGTTGCTGTTACTTTTCATATATTCATACTAACAAGCATTCTCACTTGAATCGGCTTATATATATATATATATTCTTATTCTGAATATAAAAAAATAATATTATTTAATATAATTATGAAAGGTGGTTTACATAATTTAATTTTTCTAATTTCATCTAAAAAATAATTTATTTTCTAAATTATCATTCCCTAAAAACTTGGTATAAAAAATAAATAGAAGCATTAAAAATATAATCTTAATTAAAAAAAGATGAATTTTCGAGATGGTAACATTAAATAGAAAGTTCCCTTATATTTAATATTAACAAACATGAAGTTTATATATAATAAAACAGAGTAATCAAGTTAGCCTAACTGTTCATTAAATAGAGTAATAAGTAGTGAAAATTTTTTTTATCACGATTTTCATAGTTTTTTTATTTATAAATAAAGTAAGAGTCTTTATTATATAAAAAGGAAGAAAAAAAAAAGAAAGTATGGGTCTTAGGGACTGGTCCGATCTACATCGTAACGCGTGGGATGGATGGGCCTCATCGAATCCAATCTGAACCCAGTCTTATCCTATTCTCACATCACAACCGAGTCCGAGTTAGGTGTCTTGTATCGTTACTCACCCACCTTCTTAATTCTAATCCAACGCTTTCAATTTCAATGCACAACACACCTAACGTAACGAAACAGAGAAGGCAACGAAACGATTATATAAAAGACGTGTTACTTCAAACTTGAAATCAGATGCTGCCCAACTCCCACACTAATTACTCCATAAACCAAACCCCAACTCGCAGGTTTCGCTTCGTCACGCGGAAGCCATGGCCGATTCTTCCAACCTCAAATCCGACGCCTTGTTGGAGCAGATGAAGCACCACCTCGCTTCCGACGCAGGCAAAGAAATCACCAAAAAAATTGGACTCGTTTATCAGATTCACATCGCTCCTCAGGTATCATTCCTTATTCTTCTTCTGTTTTCGTTTGACCTAATTCTTCCTCTCATTCAACATGACTTTAATTTCTAGAAACTTGGATTCGACGAGGTCGTCTACACCGTTGATCTCAAGAAGGGAGAGGTCACCAAAGGTTAGCTGACTTTTCAATTCCTTATTAGGTCTTCAGTATAATTTGCTACCGAAGACGCGCATCTCAATCTCGTGAATCATCATCAACCTTTTAATTCACTCTGCGACTTGAAATAAAATGCCGTGTTCATGTTACGGAA
The DNA here is from genome assembly GCF_000230855.2 of Cajanus cajan. Lineage (NCBI taxonomy): Eukaryota > Viridiplantae > Streptophyta > Magnoliopsida > Fabales > Fabaceae > Cajanus > Cajanus cajan. The sequence continues at coordinate 14,946,038 of NC_138525.1, forward strand.
ACTCTGACGCGGATGATTGTGAAATCATGTGTTTTTATAGATGGATCAGGGTTTCGGAATTTTCCTCTCATATTTTGCTGTTTGGTTGCTGCCAAATCTTTTGTGATTAGTAGATAGAGCGGACTATAGTTTCATACAAGGTTTAACTGGTTATATAATAAAAATTAAAATTTGGCTTAAAGATGTTGTCAGTCTAAATTTGTTTTAAACCGCTCAAATTTAAAATTTATCTTATTATTTCCTGTAATTTGAAAAAAAGCTTATTTTAGTTCTCAGCTATGTGACAAACAAAACTCACTGATTACTGAAACTGTTACTAAATTTTTCATACAAATTCTATCTATTTGTGTATTTGTTAGTAAAATCATTACTTCAAATCTGCATATGTTCAATCTATCACTATCACTGGTGCTACTACTACTAGTCCTGAGAAACTAAAGCTAACCCTTTTTAAATTACAGAAACTAAAAAGATCAAACTTAAATTTGAGGACCTAAATTTACCATATATTTGAAAAACTAAAAACATATTTAAACCTTATATTTTATTTTGAGAAAATAGCTTACGCACTATCATTTAAAAACCAATTTTCATATGCAATAAGTAAGTTTGTTGACGTTTGTATTAATTAACTTAAAAGTCAAACATGCTTATCATGATTTTTTATTACAAGTATTACTGAACTTATAATCAAGTAGAGTTTAATTGATATATAGTATTGTTAGTGTAATTTTTTTTTAAATGGAAAAACTTTTAATTTCAATTCATGAATAGCACTAAGATACTTATTTTAATGGGGTTAAGGTAGTAGAAACATGAGAATCTAAGTTCAATCTCTATTGCGACTATCTTTCTTATCTTTACCGAAAAAAAGCTTCTCTACACTAGCCTCTTGAGTACTAAATGATTTCAATCTTTTTGATTGTAGGTTGTTTGTCTTAATAGCCAGAGATTAATCAATAACTTTACAGTTTTGCTACAAATTATATGTTTCCTACAATCTTATTTCCACAATTCTACTTAATTTGGCCAATTTTATTGTGTTCTCCAACAATGCTCTAATGTATGACTTTAATTATTTGGATTTGTGTGTATTTAGGGCCATATGAAGGAGGAAAGCCTGATGCATCTTTTTCGTTTAAGGATGAGGACTTTGTTAAGGTTGCCTTGGGGAAGATGAATCCGCAGATTGCCTTCATGAGGTTCAACCTTTCAATGGATTTTTTCCTTCCAAAATCAATGTTTTTGGTTGCTTTAACTTCCCTTGTTTGTTTATTTATTTATTTTTAATGCATTCATGTGTTCGTATCTGATGTGATGGTGAATGGATGTAGGGGTGCAATGAAGGTTAAGGGAAGTTTGAGTGCTGCTCAGAAATTTACTCCGGATATCTTCCCAAAGCCTTCCAAGCTTTGAGCTCAGATGCCTGCGATTACTTGCACAAGGTTGCTAGAATTATCGTTTGGTTGCTGTCAAACAAAATAGATAGAACATCAAAAGCTCAGATCATAATTATATCTGTAGGTTCATCATTCCTAAGGTTGTAGGTGGTTCATTGTTTTGATTTAGTTCTGAAAGCTGAAGAATATTTAGATAATGTTCTGCAAATCTGCCAGAGGTTTTATTCTACTGTGATTGGATGTTTCAAGTTCAAAAATAGTTCCTCATGCATTATTTAGAGCTACTTTTCCTTTTTTCCTCCATAAATACTCGGATAATGTTCATAATGTGAATTCTAGGAGCCGTGTTTTCTCTATTTTATTTTTGTGTGTCTGTGCTCTGCAGAAGGAATCTCCAGCTTTGCTTGAGCAATGTTTTTAATTAATAACTAACTGCGATTGTACAAGCTTTCCTATTTGAGTACGATTTATTCTGATAAAGTTTTTCCGAAAGACATTTTAGTGTCGACAATTACGCAGTTGTAATCTGTTGTGATTGGTGACCTAGGTGCTGAAAAATGATAATTAGCACCACTCCTTGTCACACGGTGTCTTTATATAGCCATTTTCCCGTTGGAGTGGAACCGTGAAGCAATTTCACAGATGAAACGTATCATTTGGAGTATTAGCACCACATTGATGCACGGTTACTATTATTGAGAAAGTACCCAATAATTGTTTAGAGAATTTTATTAGAAAATTGAATTCCTTCTAACCTTGTTTTTCTTGTATCCAGAAGAAATGTTCATCTGTTGATAGAAATACAAGTTTATTGTTTGAGATTACAGACAATCCAACACCACAAATACTCCATTAGACTTTCTTTTGGGTGCTATATGGAATCAATAAACAAGAAAAGGTTTCGAAGTAAAAATCCTTTTGAACCCCAATCGTGGAGCATCAACTGAGCCAATGTTGCAGTTAAATTTTTACGCTTTGATGACTGATTGAACTTGGTTTTCTGCGGCTATAAGAGATTCAAAATCCATTTCGCATCCTTTCTTAGGGCTCGAAATTTTTTGTTATCTTAGTAGTGAAAAGGAGTGTTATCTCAACGATGTAGATTTCGGTAATTAAATGGCTCTGGTGGCTGTGGAACTTGTCCTTCTCTTCCTATCACTATGGTCTTTTTTTTTTAAAATTTTTATTTATTTATAATTTTTTATTGTTAATTCATTCATTACCTTGTACTATTTCTTTCACGGCCTAGTGCCCACTTATACTGCGTTGAACACACTATCCCTCTCGTTTTGAAACCTTGGAGCCAGCAAAAACTAATCTGAACAAGTTCAAATCACTGAGAATTGGCAACAAAATATTGAGGTCGTGCATCTTAGGAATAGACTTATCTGGCACTTTTATTGCTGTATATCAATTGTATTCTCAATAACAGAATTCAGTTGCTGACTACTGTTGCCTCAATAGCTGTAATTCTTTCAGATTAGGTTTAGAGTATAGATACCCATTGTGATATCATCACCCGAGTAACGAAATACAGATATCAGGTCTGGTTTTGCTAAGACTTTTTCGCTCTCTAATTCTAATTAATACACATGGTCAAATTAGTTTATAGTTAATTAGCATTTGTTACAGTGTCAGTGTCAGCAACTTGCTTATCTCAAGCTACTGTTTATTCTGTTTCCTTATTTCCAGCTTTGTTGCTTCCTTTCCGTTTTTAAGTTTCATGTATATATGTAACCCTTGGTTGGTTACTCAATTAATAAGATTGATTTTTTATCTATTCAAATTTCAATTGTTAATTTATTATGGTATCAGAGCTTTCTTAGAAAGAGCTCCACTACGCACATCAATGACTAATGCAGCCACATACCCCTATACTTTGCAAGATGCACAGAATGCATTGAATCCCTTATATATATACACCCAAACGAGAGTCCCTCCACCATCCTTGTTTCACCACCCCTTACAAATGAGAATTATCATAGTTGGTCTCGTGCGACAAAGATAAGCTTGTTGACAAAGAACAAGCTAGGATTCATTGATGGCATAATTGCAAAACCACCGATGAATCATGCAATTTTTTCTTTCTAGGAACAAGGTAACATGCTTGTTCTTAATTGGCTAATAAAGTCGATGAGCGTGGAGATTGCGCAATCCATTGTTTGGCGTGAGAAGGCTTCAAATGTGTGGAAGGAGCTCCGTGAGCGTTTTTCCCATGCGGATTTGTTTAGAATCTCAGGAATTTAAGAGGAAATCTTCAACCAGAGGCAAGGTGATAACTCTGTCTCAATTTTACACTGCACTAAAAACACCGTGGGATGAATTAGATGTTTTGGATCCCCTTCTTGTTCGTACATGCAACCCTAAATGTTCATGTGGTGCAATCAAGAAAATTAAAGAGGAGCGAAATTAGAATCAAGTGGTTAGGTTCTTATGAGAGATGAATGATCAATATTCAGGTGTTAGATCACAATTGATGCTCTTAGATAATCTTCCCAATGTGAACTAAGTTTTTGTATTGATTGCTCAACAAGAACGACAGTTTGCCACTAAGAATGCTTTTATGCCAAAGGCTCTTATTGTGGCTAGTGATGATGCATCACACTCCAAGAGAAATCAAGGGAACGGTAATGGTTAGAATAATAGATACACTTCGAAGAAATGTTCGTGGTGTGGAAAAATGGGTCACACAATTGACGTTTGTTATAGAAAGCATGATTTCCCTACTGGTTTTAAGAAAGGACACATAAGAAAGTGTGTGGTTTGGTTTTACTATAAACCAATATCAGAGTTTATTAGCTTCATTGCCATAGTAAGATCAAAGGGACTCCACACAACATACTGCTCATTTGAACGCTTGTACTAATTCAAATCCAACAAGCAATGGTAATGTACTAATCTCTAGTTGGATCCTAGACACTAGTGCCACGGACCACATCTCAAATTCCCTCATTTACTTTGTTGCATACAAGCACATACCACATATCAAAGTGTCCATGCCCAATGGAATCTTAGTTTCAACCACCATTTCTGGCACAATGCATCTTTCATCCAGTTTTGTTTTGCCTGATGTTTTATTTCTACCAAGCTTCAAATTCAATCTGATATCAGTTACACAATTAACACAAACCCTTCATTGTAAATTGACTTTCCTTGATGAGATTTGTTTAATATAGGATTCCAATGCTTGCAAGATGATTGGCACAGCTAAAGCAGAAAGAGGCCTAAACATTTTCATACAGACAGTTGAGTCTTCTCAATCCACTGTTGTTTGCAACAAACTCTCCAGCTTTGTTTACAACACCATTTCAGAAATTTTTTCTTGTAATTTTCCTTTTAGTTTGTCCAATTTATGGCACTATAGGTTGGGTCATCCGTCTTTTGATAGAAGACAAGCAATTAGTGAAATGTATCATTTCATTTATTGTAATAAAAATCACGTTTTTGATATATGTTATATTGCAAAACAAAGAAAATTGAGTTTTCCCTTAAGTTCTTCCTTTACCACTACAATATTTGAGTTTATTCATGCTGATATTTGGGGTCCAATTTTTGTAATGTCCATACATGGTCATTCTTATTTCCTTGCCATAGTGGATGACTACTCTAGACACACTTGGATTTATTTACTAAAGAATAAGGTAGAAGTTGGACATTTAAATCAAGCCTTTTGTGCATTGGTAGAAAACTAGTTTTAAACCATAAACCTTAAACCCTAAACCCTAAACCCTAAACTCCATAGTAGAGAGGAAACACCAGCATATTCTCAATATTGCTAGAGCCTTATTATTTCAAGTTGACCTTCCCAAAAAATTTTGGTTTTATGCAGTTATGCACTCAGTTTATCTCATCAATAGAATCCCTACACCAGTCTTGGATAACAAGTGCCCTTATCAACTCCTATATAAATGTCTTCCTGACCTGACTCAACTCAAGGTCTTTGGTTCACTTTGTTTCTCCTTCACACTTGTTAGTCATTGGACTAAATTTGATCCTAGAGCCACAAGGTGTAACTTTTATGGGATATAAAAGTGGCACAAAAGGTTATATTGTCTATGATCTCAAGACTAGAGAATTGTCAGTATCTTAGAATGTCATCTTCCAATTCTAGTATTCCCTTGCCAACCTTTATTCCTATGGAACCTTTTGATTACACTCTACCACAAACTGAGTTAGAACCTAAAACACCACAAACCTCTTCCTAACAGCCAAATAGCAGATGTAGTAACCACACCACATAATCCTATACCAGTACCACATTGTTTAACTAAAAGAATTACATAAAAAGAGGCATCTATGGTTGAGTTTGTCAAGAAGTTACATGAGAAGGTTAAAACCTGAATATAACAACAACAAAAATATACAAAATATAACAACAAAGGAAAAAAAAAAGATCATCTTTGAAGAAGGTGACTAGGTTTTGCTTCACCTTAGGAAAGAGAGGTTCCCTACTAAAAGGAAGTTCAAACTTCATCCTAGAGGAAATGGTCCTTTTCAAGTCCTCCAAAGAATTGAAAATAATTCATATAGGTTTAGAGCTCCTTAAGGATTATGGTGTAAGAAACACTTTTAACGTATGTGATCTTATATATTTCTAGGTGTTGCAAAAGATAAGGAGGAATGTTGAGTGCTTATTATTCATGTATTTGATTGAGCATTTGGCACTCTTTTTTGGATAAATTGTAAATATATTTATGATAATTTACCCTTAAATAGGAAAAACCAAGTTTATATTAGAAGATAGAAGAGTAGTAGAAATTTAATGGTAATTTTCTCCCTTGTTTGCAGAAAAATTGAGGAAGACATAATTCTACAGCCATAGCTATGGGCTCACAACTAGAGCCATGGAGCATTGAAGATCAAGAGGAGTTCTAGAGAGTCACAGCCATGGTTGTGGATTCCACAACTACAGTGTTGGAAGTTGCTTAAACATGAAGGAGTCTTCACAGCCATGGCTGTGATTCCACAACTGCAGCGGAGAAGCTTACTTCAACATGAAGAACTCTCCACAGCCATGGCCGTGGTTTCATAGCTGCGGCACTGGACTCAAAATTTTCATTTTTCCCCTGTTTTGAAGGCCAATATAAAAGGGGATTGAGGAGAGAGATAGAGGATCACGAGTTGAACAGAGAGAACAAAGAGAAAGCTCTTGAGGAAGGAAAAACAAGGTTTGAAGGTCTGAGGTGGATCACTTGGGAACGAGGATGAACTCTTTTTCTCCATCTTTTCCTTTGTAATTTCTTTTTCTTTTCCTTTGATCTTGTAATGGCCATGAGTGGCTAGACTCTTTAGGATTGGATCTGGTGTAACTACTAACTCTTCTTCTTCTTGAATATATATGCATTTCGTTTCATTACTTGTATTTGATTATTCTCCTAATGCTTATATCAATTTGATCACCCGTTGTACACTACACCAAAAGTGGCATTAGATAGCGCTATTTAGAGAGCGCTTAATTAATAAGTGTTGTGTTTTAAAACATAAAACATTAAAAGAGCGCTTAATTAAATAAGCGCCATAATAAAGTTTTATATAGAGAGCGCTTATTAAAAAAAATGTTATCTTTGTATTATTTTATTTATTAAAAAATATGTTATAGCACTTTTTTAAAAAAGTGCTTTCTAAAAAAAATAAATAGATAACGCATTTGAATATAAGCGTTATTTATAAGATTTTATAAAAAGTTTTATATAGAGAGCGCTTAATAAAAAAATGCTTTCTTTGTGTTATTTTATTTAGAAAAAATATGTTATAGCGCTTTTCTAAAAAAGAGCTTTCTAAAGAAAATAAATAGATACCGCGTGTGAATAGAAGCGTCATTTATAAAATTTTATAAATTAATTATTTTTTAAATAAATTATTATGGCGCTCATTGAAAAATCAGTTTTGTAAATAAATAAAAACAAAGCACTTATTAAAAAAAAACGCTTTCTATTGGTCCCTCACGCTTTTTATTAAAAAAATTAATCTGAACAAATTTTTATTCACGCTTTCTATTAATTGGTCCCTCACGTACGTTCACATTGTTATACTGTTCAGATTTTTATTCACACTTTCTATTAATTGGTCCCTGATCACGTTCACATTGTTATTCACTGTTCAGATTTTTATTCACTGTCTCTAGCCTTTCGGTTCTTTTCCTATTCTCTAGCCTCTCGGTTCTTTTCTTATTCATTGTCCCTCTCGGTTCTTTTCTTATTCACTGTCCCTCTCGACCTTCATGCCATAATCATCTTTATCCCTCTCGATTGTGAAATCTTCCTTCACCATCATTGTTGTTCGATCGTAAAGTGTATCTCAAGTTACGCTCAGCAATCACGTTATTGACTCATATTTCAGGTTTTTATCATTAGGTGTTTTTTTTTGTATCTTTATCGTATATTTTTTTCCATTAATGCTTAACTTTGATACAAGTTTGAAACAAATATTAAATTTCGTTTCTTTTCTTTCTGTATATTAAATTTTGTTTCTTTTCTTTGTGTACTTTTTCTTTAATCAATTTTCTTTGATCAATAGATGAATGCAATGCACCGTGACAAATTACGTGATGAAGACGTTAATTTATGACAAATTTTAAGATGCTAATCTCTTCCATGGAAAAATCTAGGGCTTTTTTTTGCAAGATTCATCCTTGACTAGACTTTTTGCAAGATTCATTGAAGTTACGTTCGTTTCTTCTTATAAGAAATAAAAAAGGTGAGTTCTTGTATATGCGATTACCTTCTTTTAGTCAAATATTGCATTTATTTTTTATTTTTATATTTACTATTTTTGTTTTTAGTTGCGAGTTTGCTGCGAATGATGTATGATGAATTTGTGTTGCTTTGAAATTTTAATAATTAGACAAGATTATCTCTGCTTTATTACATTCGAATTTCTGGTTTTGTAATCTTTTACACTTACTATTATTGCATTCTTTCTGTAACCTTTTATACTTACCACTGTGCCACCGAATAAGAAGGGACTTGGTTCATAGGGTTGTAGTGATTGGTAATCTGCATATTTTACAAAAAAACATTCAATTAATCACAAGACACAAATGCACAAAAAAAAAAGAGAAGAAGATTTGCCTCCTATATTATCAAATATATGTACAAGGGAATGAAGTGGTTGAATCTCTTACTCTTCGTAAGACTTTTGTTCCCCACCCTGACAAAAGAAGAAAACACGAGGGCACCTATAGAAGCAATTATCAACAAGCCTCACATTCACCTCACCCGCTTCAAGTGTCATTAGGGCACTCGGAATCCCCCCGAACAAGTAGTTCCCCCCAACAGAAGCCTCTCCAACCACGCCACTCCACCTGAGTTTGTTGATTTTGGGTGAGATGCTGGATGAGTATATCTGCTTGAAGGAGCAGAAGGTGATGTTGGATCAAGATCGGGTCATTATGGAGCAAGAGAAGAACCGGGTTCAGATGCTGTTGCAAGGCATGCATAATGTGATGACCGCTTACAATGCCAGTGGAAACCTCCCTGCACCTGCTGCAAAATCAGCGGTTGTAGCGGTTCCTCAACCAACTTTTAGTTACAAATCTCATCCAGGGAATCCTACTTCTGTGCAAAACAAATTGAACACACCATCAGTGCCTCAATCTAGCAATTCAAATGCCGAGGGTGGAAACATGTCGACAGTACCAACAGTGAATGTATCTGACAGAAAGAGAAAGGATACTAAAACTGCGGATGCTCCTCCCGTTGCTAAAAAATCTTGGGGTAGATCATCCAGTAGGAAAATCCCTGCCCAAGGTCAAAATGCTCCTCAACAATCTGATAATGTTGTCAATAATACAATTGTAGCTCAGCCATTCAGTCTTCATCAGGGAACTGCATACCCAGGCAATCACAAGTTCAGGGATCCAATGTTGCTAAATGCTTATTCAACCAGTCTACACCATCTGTTCCAAGTAATTCACCGGTTCCAAAGACACCACCTAGAACAAAATCTTCTCACAGTGATACACATGTATCCCCTTCTGAGATTTCTTCAGTTGCAACCTGTAAATGTGCAGTTACACCCAGCCGTTGCACTGTAAAGCCTCCACCGACCAAAACCCGTTGAATGACAGCGTCACCTACTGCAGCGCGGGAAGCTCGAACAGCGCAAACGGAACGACGCAGTTTAGCCTGTTGGAGCTCAAATCCAGAACTTGCAAATAGTTTAACTTTTTAGAGGTGGAAAGCATCTTGGAAGACTCGGGAAATTCAACTTTTACTGTGGGTAACTCTGCATTGGCCTATAACAGAGGTAGGCTCTTTCCTTTGAGTGCATGCGTTGTTGACTACTTTGCTTCCTTTTTGATATACACGTGTTCGAGAGGACATGGGTAAGACACTATTTTCCTAATTATTGGTGTACCAATTTTTGTTACCAAGATAAAATGTATGGTTACCTTGAAAAGCCAACAGCAATTTAACAAAATGAAATATGATAACTAATTTTGATTCAAGAAAAATATTATTAGTAGTGATGATAATATATTAATTATTATATATGTTTAAATTTTCTTTCCAAAATTACTGACTTTAATTGGTTTGCGATTTTGGCTAAGACACTTTTTTTAATATTTATTATTATTACTACTTTTTAATTAAAAAAATTATTTTTCTCTTAAACAAGTCACTTTTTAAAATTTATTTTTTAATATTTATTATTATTACTACTATCATTAACTAGTTGATTATAATCACTTTAATTGTCAAAAAATTATTTTAAAATTTCTATTTAATTTTATCTTATGGCAGGTTGATATTGTTGAACTTGCAACTACTATGGAAAAGATTGAAGGCCTTATTGTACTTGTTGAAAGTTTTTCCTTTACAGATTTAAAATATCAAGGTAAGTCTTTAAAGAATTTTCTTTTTTATTTTATTATTTGATGTATGAAAAGTATAGATAAACAATAATTTTTTTAAAACCATGCATTTATGTGATTAGATGTTAACATTGATGTAAATATTATCAATGACTAATATGATAGATCAAGAAAAAATGGATCGAAAATGGATGTCTGCTAGTTGATTGTCAAAAGAATATGAAGATGGGGTGAAAGAGTTTCGTAGATTTGCAGTTGAGCATGCAAAAGATCCTAGTAGAATTATTTGCCCTTGCTTGAAGTGCTGTCATTCAAAGGTAGTTAATGCGGATGTGTTAGAAGAACATTTAGTATGTTTCTTACTTTTCTTTTATTTTCTCCTCTTCTATTTAATTTTGAATATTAATAACTTTTTGTATTGTTGAAATTTAAAAATTATTTAAGTTATTAATTATATTTAATTTAAAAATTGTTAAATATTAAAAATTGATTATTATTTACATTTGTAAAGTTATATATATATATATATATATATATAAATGTATACAAACAAATTAAGCATGCGATAGAATCTAATTATCTTATTTAAATAAAAAATTTAAATTTTAAAATTTTTAAACTATCTTAATTAAAAAAAAATCTCAAACATAACATAAGAATTAATTTGAAACATTCTCTCTCAAAATTTATATAAATCAATATATGTTTTCAACATAACTTTATAAACTTTTATAAAGAGTTGTCATGCATTTTTGATGATGTGGTAGAAGATAGATCATGCGACTCATTATTTGGTTATGTTAAATTTTTTGTAAGCATGTTTGATGTGATATAATTTTTGTACCAAAATCATGCACTACTTGTGCTAAGTTTGAACTAAGTATTTGTAGGTTGTTTAACTTATCTTAGACTAGTTTTGGGAGATGCATTTTAGGAACTGTTACGAATAAAATAGCTAAAACTAATTTAAATTTTCCTAAATTTCTATAATTAAGATATTTTATTAATTATTGGAGAATTTTCATTAATTTTTATATCAAATCAACTTATTACAACCTGAAAATTTTATTATAGGTTAATGATATCCTTATAAAAAATTTATAAAATTTAGGGGTCACTATTATTCCCACCATCTCGGCTCTTGTTCTAGCAACAAACACTCCATTTTATCAATCCATCATTTTGTGTCCATAAGAAACAAAAAAGTTTTAATTTGACTAGGAAGAGGAAAAGGTTGGTTTACACATAATATTTACATTATATTGTTAATTTATTTTTATTTTTATATCTTTCCTTTATATCGATTGTAACAATTTTTATCACTCTTTTTTCTTGTAGGTAAATGGCATCTCTTAGCCAAGATGATAGCTTTGATTCTAATGAACCTAAATGGAAGAAAGGTGTAGTTATTATGAAGAAAATCATTCGAGCTAGAAGTGAAGGAAAAAAATAGATGTAATGTATTTATTTTTTGCTTTGGAATCTTAGTTATGTTTCTTGTATAAAAATTAATATGTGCTTATTTGTTTTATTAGGTTTCATGGAATGCAAAGGGTCAACCAATTGAACCTGGTGGAACAATATTCATTAGTTATCTCGGGTCCATTGTCCGATCTAACATTCCTATAACATGTGATAATTGGAAAGTTTCGACTCTAAGTGTCTATAAGAACATGGTTTGGAAGGATATACAAGTAAAATATACTAATTATATCTACTTATTTTAAATTAGTTTCTATGGTTAACCAACTTATTTCTATTATTACTTTTTTGACAGTTAACTTTTAATGTTGATGTATCACACAAGAAACATGTACTAAAGGTGGCAGGTAAATTGCTTAGAAATTTTAAAACTTACTTGGCTAATTGTTATCTAAAGGATGAGAATGGAAATTATTTAGATAGTCCACCTATTCAACCTCCTGAGCAGTATGCATCCATGATCACTGAGAATGTTTGGAGAAAATTTGTTGCAAAACGTATGGATGTCATTAAAAAATGCTTGTAGGTTAGTATGTTCTGTTATAGCATTTTTAGGCCATGCCACTTTTCTTTTATGCTATTTTTTTAATCTTCATACATTTTATTTTATATTGTATCTTGGTGACTTGTAATTTTTATTTTCTTTGTAGAACCGATGGGCTGTGGAATATTCTAAGAGAGAGAACTACATGATATTGGACAAGCATTGATTATATGTTACTGTCGAGTTAATGTCAAATAACTAAATGTAATATGTTAGGTCTATATACATTTCCTTTTTTTTATTTGAGTCTAAGACTAAGAGTTGCATGGTAATGGACAAGCATTGATTGTGTTTAGATATATGTAATTATTATTGCAACAAACTAAATGTAATACATGTTAGGTTTATATAAACTAATCTTTTAATTTTGATGTATTACATTATACATTATATTTTTGAATCAAATTTGGCTACATTGTTGATTGATTGTTATAGTTCTATGTCTTGGGATTTATTTTTGCATGCATAGCAAAATCAACAAGTGTCAATGATGTAAAAAAATTATTAAAAAAAAAATTAAACATATAGATAGCATTTATATAAGGAAGCGCTTTCTATTGGCTAGAATATTAAAAGCATGTAGGTACTTAGACATAGATAGCGCACTTAAAAGGAAGTGCTTTCTATTTGCATATACATAGTTAGCGCACTTAAAAGGAAGTGCTGTCTATACATTCAAAGATAGAGAGCACTTCTTTTTAAAAGCGTCATGTAGGTACTTAGACATAGATAGCGCACTTAAAAGGAAGTGCTTTCTATTTGCATATACATAGTTAGCGCACTTAAAAGGAAGTGCTTTCTATTTGCATATACATGGATAGCACTTTTTTAGAAGCGTTATCTATTAATAGACATCGTTCAAATAGAGAGCGCTTTTTAAGCCTGCTTTTCTCACCCTGGTCAGCTCACAACAATTTGCTAGACTTGACAATGAATACCCTTATTCACATCTTTCAAATTTCTATGAGCTTTGTGGTACAATAGGTATCCTAGAAGGTGATGAAAAAGCTATGTACTTGAGGTTGTTCCCATTTTCTTTGACAGGAAAAACTAAAGTATGGTTACAATCTCATCCTAATCAAAGTCTGACAAGTTGGAGTGATGTAGAGAACAAGTTTGTTAACATATTCTATCCTTCATCCAAATATATCAAAGCCAAATTTGAGATTACTACTTTCAAGCAAAGTGTGGATGAACCATTTTGTGAAGCCTAGGAAAGATTTAAGTCACTGCTCAGAAAATGTCCTAACAATGGGTTTGAAGACATAGCCCAACTCAATTTCTTTGTTATTAGAATCAAACCTGAGTTGAAGATGTTATTAAATGCAGCAGCTGGTGGTACCATGATGATTGTAAGCCTGGAGGAAGCTACTCAAATTATAGAATCCTTGACATCTTCTGATCATCAGGCAAATCATGGCAAAAATCAATCTCACAAAAGAGGGATTATGGATCTAAGAAGAGTTGCAATGATTATCTTTTCTAAAGCTATTATATAAGAAGAGTTGAAGTTCATAAAGAAATAAAGCAAGAGAGATATACATGAAGAGACACATTATGTAAATTATACTTATGTATAAACTTCATTCTTTTTTGTAAAAAACTTATTGCACTATATTGGTTGTATAACGTCTAAGTGAAATGAAACAACATCTTTGTAAATTTTATAATCATTGTTATATGGTTGAGCCTAGAGAGACTTGTCTGTAAAAGAATACCTGGTGTTGAAGCTTGGAGAGGCTTTATGTGAAAAGAATACTTGGATAGTTTCTTAAAGAGGTAAGTCAAAGAATACTTAGGGTTGAGGCATAAGTGATTTGTTGAAAGAATACTTGTATGTTCGTTTAAAGATAGTGGAATTCAATTTGGTTGGATTAAGAACTAGATGTAGTCTTGGTGGTTAAGACAAATCAAAATAAAAATACTCAAGGTTTCATTCGACTTCTCTCCGCACTCCATTTGACTAATGTTACTACTTTATTATGAAAAAAATGTGAGTTTTTGATACACACTATTCAATCCCCTTCTAATGTTTATCTTTTCTTCATAACTATATTAATAACTTCACAACATGATTAGAACCTCATAACTTATCAGCATAGCAACCAACTACATGATAACTTATCAACACAACCTCTTTATGCGTCGTCATGAATCTTAATGCGCCACAACACATATCCACACAATGTAATATCTCATCTTTCAAAACAACACATTTCTTCTCTAATCATAAGTTCACAACAACTTAACAACATAACTCAATAGCACAATGTAAGAACGTAACTCAACAACACAACGTAAATTTGCAATTTAACAAAACAACTTAACTATACAACACTAGAATCAATGCTAGTTGAACTTCCTATAACACAATTCATCAATCATAACAACATACTACAACATATTTCAATAGTATTTTATCTTATCTTCTCAACAATATAATTAAAAGCATCAAGTTAATAAGTCACGAAACACATTGAGTAAGTTGAGCTCTCTAGAGCTCTTCACTAAGTGACATTACTCTAGCTTAACGAGGGAAGTACTTTGTGACTTTCCTCGCTGGACGGGCTTTTGGGTTATTGGATGACTAAAATCCTCTAGAGTTTTTAGTTGAGCATCAAAAGCTTGCTGAGCGATCCATCTTTTCTTTGTAAATTCTCACTGAGCGGGCATATCACATTGAGCAACTAGGATCCTCTATAGGTCCTTTTATTGGGCGTAATATGTCTCGAGTGAGTGAGCTTAGCCACAAAATTGTTCTATCATTGATTGACACTTCTGCCTCTGAGGGAGAATATGATTCTAGGTAGATATTTATCTATTCTTGAAATGACATTAGGAACTATGGACCTGTATTGGGCGAAAATAGGGGTCTTCACCCTTAACATCCAACTTTTCTCTTCAATTCCAACCACCAACCCTTACCAACTCATCATGCAACATTCAAATCAACATTTTATACATAATAGACAACTCAAATTTCAAAATAATTACTACATGTAATAAGAATGATCAAAGACCATCAATTCTTCTTCCTTCACCAAGAAAACCTCAAAAACATAGCACGTGGGTTCAACCTTCAAATTTCCACATAGAACACCATTCAAGCATGAATTCAACACAACAATTCAACATATTCATCTTAGAAATCTAAACCACAAGTTTCCCTTACCTCAAATCCTTCATAAATAAGGAAAGGAAGAAGAAAATTTTGAGAACCTCAAACTCTCATACGACAACTTCTCCTCTAATTCTTAGCTCTTCAGCTTTGAATTTCTATTCAGTTACAACAATCTCTACTCCAAGGTAGTATTGAGGGACTATTAAGAAGTCACAAGAAAGAAAGATCTCCTTTGACTCCAAAGTCTATCTCTCTAAAACCTTTCTCTAGGAATTTTGAGAAATGAACTTAGGAAGATCAAGTTCTCAGAAAATCTTATATACATTCCCTCAACTTGGTCAACTTTGACCTCAACACAAAACAACTTTGACCTTAACACAAAAAAACTTCAAACTACTAAACTGATAATAATTTTTTAATCTTTAGAGTTTTAAAATGCCAAAACAACACATCATCATAAATTAATTAAATATTAAAGTTTACAATAATCACAACTCACAACACAATATTACATCTAATACTAATTCTTTATCATTAAAATTAGCTTTGGAGGCAATGTTTTCAAAATATGGATCAAGTTTATTAAGGTTGTGTGGACAAGGACATGATGGAGTAAATAATATGTGAATTTAATGGTTTCAAGAGCTTGATATTAAAAGATAGTTGTTTTGCATTTTATATTCATTGTTTTTCCCATAAACTTTAATTCGCTCTTGTTACAATATAAAAAAAAAAATAAGTTGGAGTTGCACTATTTTGTTTTTAATGTGGCTGCTAATTTGTCTAATGTTGTTGGAGCAACATATAAGCTTCGAGATATTCTTCGAGAAAGTCAAATTGCAAAGGTGAAAAAAGCATTGCAAAAATGAGAAATCTTTGGTGAGTGTGACTTGAATCAAGAAACTACAATCAAAAAGGTAAAAGATACTAGACAAAGCTCACTTTTTGGTACATTACTTATTCTAGTTTCTTTGTTCCTTTCCATGATTGATGTACTTGAAATAATTGAGGAAGATGGCATACATTTAGAACAAAAAGGTAAATCATGTGCTTTATTGATTCTATACAAGATTTTGAAGTTGTTTTCGCCTTGCACTTGTTGGAAAATATTTTAGGGATTACACATTAGTTATCTCAACCATTGCAAAGAAGAGATTAAGATATTGTAAATGCTATGAAAATAGTTTAAGTGTCGAAACAAAGATTACAAGTAATGATAGATGATGGTTGGTCTTCTTTGCTCAATGATGTTTCATCATTTTGTGAAAAGCATAACATTGTGATTCTAAATATGAATTCCATTTTTCAAACATAAGGAAGGTCAATGTGCAAAGTAGAAAAAAGTTTTTAATCTACATTTTCAAGTTGAATTATTTTTTCAAGTGATTGATCAACAACTTCAAGAGTTGAACAACTATTTCATTGAAGTAAATATTGAGTTGCTTCTTGATGTAGCATACTTAAATTCAAGAGATTCATTTTTTTTTGCATTTAACAATGAGAAGTTGATTCATTTTGCTCAATTTTATCCTTTTGAATTTTCTCTTGTTGAACCTTTGGCACTAAATAACTAGCTTGAAAATTATTTCATATAGTTTTAAAAGTGCATTTTCATAATTAAGAAGGATTGATGATCTTTCTTACTTTCATAGTTAAGAGGGATTGGTGATCTTTCTTACTTTCTTACCGGTAGCAACTACATCAGTTGAAAGAGTTTCTTTGCTATGAATATCATCAAGAATCGAAAGAGAAATCACTTAAGAGATGAATGATTAAATGATTGTTTAATTACTTTATATATATATATATATAGAAAGATTTTTTGATAATATTAAAAACGAAAGAATCGTCCAATGTTTTTAAAAATGTTATTTTATATTTTAAACACTACAAATTTATGTATATAAATATTATTTTACAACTTAAAATTTCTAAATCTATTATTATATAATAAACATGGAAGAAAAAGATAGAATAAAATATTAAATTCTATCTTTCGCTCATGGAGAGAAATAAAAAAGAATGTGATTAACCAGAATTTATTGTGTGAATGGAAGTGAATTCAATTGCGTATCTAACATTGTGAAGGGCAGAGAGAGGAAATTGCAGGGCAATATGAACACATAAAAAACTTATCCTATCCTATCCCATCATTGTGAAAATAACCTAACTATATGATTACATGAACACTTATCTTGCCGCCACTGTGGAAAGGAGTGTTGTCTCATCCCCTCAAGATTTTGATTAAGCCAAATTTGTCTTTCTCATCCCATCCCCCTCATTTCCATTTTATTGTCAATTCATTCATTACCTTATTCCATTTGCTTCTTTTTTTATTCTTCATATTTTAGTTTAGTTTTCATACTAGTACAAGTGTTTCCAAGGTTATTAATAAAAAAATACGGGTTAGGATTGATTTGATTAATTTAATGCTTATTTAATTTAAAATTATTTACTCAAATTTAAAATTTATTCCAAAAATCGATATTACATGAATTATAAATTAATTATTCTAATTTATTATTGTAATATATTGAAGTATATTTTATAAATTAAAATGCGGGTATGAGTGAAATAAAACTTAAACCCCTTAGGGATTGATACATTTTTTCATATATGACATAAATCTTGATAAATATGAAAAATTGTTTGATTAATCATAAATATTTCTAGAAATATTTTTAAATGTAATTTGAAAATCAATTTTTTATTATATTCAATAAATAACTAAATAAAAATAACATAATATTTTTATCATTTTAAATTTTATTTTTATCTTGAAAAAATTAGTTTCTAACCTCCTTTGAGAATAATTTCATGAAAAACCTATTAAAAAAATATTATTTTTCTTAAAACTATTATTTTTAAATAATAAATCAAACATAATAAACCAATAATTTTAATATAGAAAGTAAAATTGTGTATGAAAAAGTTGTATAAAATGAAAGAATCATACAAACTCTTTACCATTAGGATATTGTTGTACCTCAATATTTCCTCCGTATTAAACAAGACATAGACCATATTGTTTAATTTCTAGAAACTTTTACATGTTTCAATTTAGTGCTACTGCTACCCCCTAATTGACGCTATCATTCTTCTATCTGTCTAAGGCCTAAGTCCTGACTTTCACATTTCTGACGCGTGTCTATTCAATAATTATTAGTCAAACTTAGAACAATTTTCATCATATAAATTAAGGAAACATTCAATTCTTTGAAAAATCAAATCATCTGGAGGCTTACCACATACTTTTACCTTTTTTTTAACTATAATATTAATATTTAGTATTAACGTATATATTATAAAAAATAATGACTAATCATCAACTTAAGGGCTCACAAAATAAATATATACTTGCTCCAACATATATACAAAAGTAAATACAAACTCGCTTTCTTTACAGTTTGCAATTATCACAAGAGTTTGGTATAAATACATATCTAACTAACTGTAGCTGGAACATGCAAGGAAATAAACAAACAAACAAACTATTACTCCCTCCATTCATTTCAATTAATCACTTTTCAAATAATTTTTTTCTCTCAAAGTAATACTGTTTTCTATCATAAATGAAAAATAAATTGAGACAACTACACATTACAAGAAATATTACATGTAGTGACATACAAAAAGTGTCACTATAGGTACAATATATGTAGGTATATGTCTATTTGACATATAGTTACACACAATTTTAGTGTTGATTTCGAATGAGATTTAACAACATATTTTGTGTGTCACTATAGTCTATACCCACACTTTTTAATAATATACCAACATATATTGTAATTATTGTGTGGGTAAAAATAATTTTTAGTGACATATATAATGTTATTATAGAGTGTGTGTCACTGTATGACAATTTTGTTGGAGTGTAAATATTTCAAAGTTGACAAGGACATATAAACAATAATCTCTTTCTTGTTTATTAAACAGATATTCATTAAAAAAAAAAGGAAGATAACACTAAAATATGTCAACAAATAAAGAGAGAGATAACGAAAAAACAAACAAACTATAGTTCTATTTTCTATTAAAGATGCAAGACGAGTTTCACTTGAAAGACTCATCTTTTTGGTAACTAAATGCGTGAATTTAAGTCTTTGACTCTATGAACTCTGTTTCCCACTACGCCAAGAGACCAAGAATCAAGATGGCATCATTTTGCACCAAACAAATCCCAATTCTTCAAATGATGACATCAGATTTTCTTTTTTAAAAAAATAATTTCATCCCTTTTTACTCATAACTCGTTTAGATACAAGTTATAAGTATCTTTGAACATACTCTTAAACTATCAAAAAAAGTTTTCATAATTTTTCATTAAGACTTTCAAAAGTGATATTTTATTATGAAAATCAACGTAAAATTGTAAGAAATTAAAAGAAGAGAACAAAGGAAACAAGATCACGAAGATAATAGGATTTGAAAGTCTGTTTTCTTATTTTCACAAATGGGTAACTTTTTATAGCTATAAAACTACAACTCAATAGTTACAAATGATTTAATGTATTAAAGTTAACATAAATAGTCATAATATATAAAGAAATATAGACAGTCACTATTAAATAATAAAAAATCATAATATATTTGATATATTTAGTTTACTCTTTTCCTAATTTAATAACTTGTAGTGCATTTGAATGTAAGTTGTTGATGTAAAATTTCACGTGGAATTGTAAATTTACGTGGAAGCTATAGCTTCTCAGTTAACGCGGAAATACAGGTCCTACAAGCGTAAACACGCGGATACTATAATTTATGAAGTCTCCACACCTTCCGGTCTTGTCTTAAATACTCAAAAATTTCTATTCCATATTCACAGTATTCTTAATCATCTATTTTTTTTATTTTTTTATTTTTAAGAAAATCACTATAATTGTTCTAATAGTGTGAGATTAAAATAGTATGTATAAAATGTTAGGTTTAAATTATGTCACTGTTGTTGTAATTTTTATGGATAAATAAAGTTCTTTAAAAGTAATTATTTTTTTAAAATAAAATTAATGATGCATATGTTTATTTAAGCTTTTTTTTTTTCAAAAATAATAAAGAATTATCTTTTTGAATGGATAGGTTTGAACTTTGTATTAAAAAGTGAGATTATAATATGATTTATATTAAACAAATGCACTGATGGATTGAAGTTAGATGAACTATTTATGTACAACTGCTAAAAATGATAATGAAGTAAAAAAAAAATTCAATTTGCACAAAGAAATGTTACAAACAACAACGAGAGGTATTGTCCTTGAGTGAATTGTTTCAATAATTTGCAAAGACAGTCAACAAACATTATAGAAGAGCATGTTTTGTGTGATGAGTTTCTTTAAAGCTACACAGTATAAACATGGCATAGCGAATTGTTAGACATGCCATGAGTACAAATGCATCAAATACAAAAGGAACAAGGATCTTCATTGTGTCTATGTGAAAATGCGAAATGTTTTTATTATGGTTTCACCGACCCGACTGTCATATAGTATGTTAGGAATAAAAACACAGGTGTGAAACAATATTTGATAGACCAATTCTGGCAAGGAGAAAAATTAAGGGGTGTACTTTGCACCTTATTTGAATGAGTAAGTACTTGTATTATATTTTATTTAAAGTTTATAGTAACTTAGTAGTTTCTAACACTATTACAAAATGCAATGCACATTAGCAACTCCTCGTTATAATGCTAAAGCAATTTCTTGTAGTTTTCTCGTGTTCCTTACATAAGAAAACAGCTGAGTTGCATGTTACACACCTCATTGACTCGTAAATATCAACTTTCTTTGTAAGTTTTTTTATTTTTTTTTTTTATTTTTTTTACAATTTAATGAAATGAATAATAATTTCATTTTTAATTATTTTCGGTTGATCATTCATTTTCACAAGTCTTTGGATGCAAGCTTGATCTTGAGGGGCCTTCTTCCAATAGCTAGGAAGAAGCTTCAATATATTGTCCCAAAGTAAGTTAATTTTCAATCAAATAATAGTTAGAGTTCAATTAAAATATATTTTAAGTATGTTTTATTTATGTTTTATATTCACTAAAATATAGTGTCAACGTTAATTAAGTAATTATGAGTGCGAATATTACGTGATGAAGCATATGATCACCATTATTACAAGCAACATTAGAGAGTCACGGAGAGAGGTAATTCATTTTTAAATCAAATTAATAACTTTAAATGATCATGCAACAATTTAATGATCGACTAATATTTAACTTATATCTATTTTTGAATTAATTTTAGGAATTCAGAAATCCTACTCTATTTGTCCATGAAGACATGATAGATATTCGTAAAAGATAAACATATTTTTTTCTTGAGTCAATATGAGGGTCGATTTATGTTTTTGTAATTTTTTAGCTTATTTTTTTGCACATTAGCTAGTTTACTTTAAATTCATTATTATTTGATAACATTGGTACATTGTTATAGTAATTGTTCATTTTTATTAGTTAAAGACGGTTATCATTAATTTAAATTTATTGTTATTATTTGTTAACTTTCTTGGTTTGCTATGCAATTTATTTTATACATTATTTTGATTTAAATAATAGATATTATATTTTATATAGCTTTGTATTGATTTGGACAACAATATGTTGTTTTGAACTACTTGGAATGTATTTCTATTGTACAAGTTTGGGAAAATTCAAAATATGAACAAGTCAATAAAAAAGTGCACACTCTATGGCGACTATAACCATATACCCCGTCATAGAATGTGAGGGTTAATGTGATTAATCATCACATTTGATACCCATACTATAACAAGCATTGACCATCTAATATAAAAAGTAAACATTTTATGTTACGTGCTAACCAATCATAGAATATACGAACATTCTATATCGTGTCTTGAGCCAACAAAGAATGAAAAAATAACCAATATAGAATGTCCCATGTATAGTAATGATATAGATAGTCATTTACTTACTATTATATATATATATATATATATATATATATATATATATATCTTTATTGTTTTTATTCTATTTATCTTTTTATCACTTGATATTCTATCATATTATTCATCATAGAGTTAAATATATTTTTAGTCCCTATAAAATGAGTAAGTTTTGATTTCGACCTTTATAAGTTTTTTTTCGTTGGTTTTCACCCCTATAAAATTTAGAATTATTGTTTTCAGTTCTCATATTATGTATTCATTTTTAACTATCTTTTTTTTTTTTGTTTATTTAAAGGTTTAGTGATCATCTTAAGTATTATGCACAACTTTTAGTGATACCATGTTAGTGTGTCACATATCTAAAAAGTTTTATAGGTTTTTAAAATAAATGTTATTTATAAACTTTAAAATTATCATTAAAGATAAAAAATAGTGATTTTATATTTTAGAGGGACGAAAATAAAAAAAAAATATTTTTATAAGAACCAAAATAAAAATTTACTCATTTTACAAGAACCAAAAATATTTTAAAATGACTAAAAATAATGTTTACAAATTTAGAATGATGAAAAATAAAGAAAAAGTTTTATAATTCAAAACTCACTCATTTTTTTTAAATATACTTAAATCTTTATTATATGTAACAATTTTTTTCTTCACTTTGTTATCCTTGACATTTTCATAAAACTACAACAATTGTGATAATTTTGTATCATTATTATTAATAATTGTAATCATAGATGTTGTAGTATTTACATGATTTTTTCATGTGATTATATCGTAAGAAGTTTTCCAATAAAATTTTTCCACTCAAATCAAAAAGAGTATGAATGAAGAAAGTAATAGGATGATATCACATTGTCAAGTGTTTTTTTTAGTGAATACACTAGAAGATGTTATAATCACTTTAAGAGGAAATTACTCAAACAATTTAACTAACAATTTCAATATGCAAAGTATGCAAAAAAAACAAAATTACAATAAAGTAAAATAAATATTGAATTAATTGAATTAATTTCATTTAAAAAATATTGTATTGTCTAATAAAAAATAATTAGGTTAATTTATGTTGATGAAATAAAATTAACTCTTAAATTATTATTATTATTATATATATATATATATGTATATATATATATATATATATATATAATAAGTACCAATTGGTTAACATAAGTAATAATTCGTGCATCACATGGATACCTATTTAGTTTTAACAAATGGGTAACTTTCTATAGTTATAAAACTACAACTAAACAATTACAAATGATTTAATGTATTAAAGTTAAAATAAATATTCATAATATAACAACACCTTTTTCCTATCATTTTATTTGATACATTGGCTTTTTAACCATTGTCGATTAATTTTAATATAATTTACAGAATGAGAGAATTTTGAAACAAATTATATCTTTGAGACTCTCAGCGCTAATATCATTATGGGTTGTAGTAACACCTTTTTCACATCATTTTTATTTTTTAAAAAATAAATTTTTAAGCCATGCAATGTGTTATGTTAAAATCATCATAGCTAATAGAGACACAAATGGGATCACTATTCACTTAAACCCTATACTTCGACAAGTTAAAATTAACTTATAAAACTATTTTTGTTGTTGTTGTGATTACAGCTCATAGTTCCCCATTTCTGTTTTCGGAGTTGTTGTACGTTATTTATGTTGCACGGACACGATATGAGATTGTCGTGTCCTCGAGTCTAACACTCTTTAAGGTGGATCCACATTAGACATTTCGACAGAATGTGTCCGCATAAATTGAACACATCTTTATCATGAGCACCTACAAAATTGACGTGTCTCCATCATGAAATTGATATTTCTCCATCGCATACACTGCAAATGAACACGTCTTCATCTCGATGTACTATTTGATACATGGATTCAAGATTTATTTATTTATTTTAACAAAAGAATAAATCTCAATAAAAACATAAACAAAGGAGGGATGATTTAAGATTTTTTTTTTTAAAAAAGAAGAAGAATAAATCTCAATAAAAATATAAACAAAAAGGAGAGAATTTGAGATTTTTTTTATAAAAGGAAAAAAAATCTCGATAAAAATAGATATAAAGAAGGTAAAAATTGAGATATTTTTTAAAATAAAATAATTTTTTTTGATAAAAATAGAAATAATGAAGAGAATTGTTTTACTGCTCCTTACTTAACTTTCATGTAATAAATTTTTTTTTTTAATAAAAATAAAAACAATGAAAGGAGGATTTGAGATTTAAAAAGAAAATTATGAATATGATATCTCTTATTTATATTATGTATTATATATATGTTGTGTCTACGTGTCTTATATTTTTTGATTTTGTCGTATCTCCATGCCGTTGTTTGTATCGTGTCCAAGTCCATGCTACATAATACGCTATAACCTCTTTTTTGGAGTCCCTATAAATTATATCGTCTTTTTTGGATCTTATAATTTATAGTGACATTTTTTTTTTCTTTTGAAGAGTATATATATATATATATATATATATAATATGTTTAATAATGACCAATTTTTTTTTAAGTTGAAAAATAGATAATTTACTTTAAAATATTAAAAAATATCACAGATTTGTTTAAAAATTAAAAATTTTAAAATATATTTTAAATTTTTTAAAAGTGTAACTGATTTAACATTTATCGCTATGATAAATAAAGATAACTTACTTACGAAAAAGTAAAATAATAATAAATATTTATTAAAAAATATACCTTAATTTACGAAAAAAGTAAAATAATAATAAATATTTATTAAAAAATATACCTTAATTTTTTTTATAAAAAATATCACTTTAATTTTTAAAAATGCATCCATCGCTTCTAGCGATCTTTTTTTTAGTTTTTCTACTAAATTTATAACAGATTTATTAAAAAAGAATAACAAGCCAATTTTCCATTTATTTAATAAATAAAGATAGCTTATTTTTTTAAAAAAATTAAATAAAATATACAAGATTTGTTTACAAAATATACCTATTGTTAAAAAAGACATCACTTTAATTTTTTTAAAAATATAGCATATTTATAAGAAAATAATAGACAGATTTAATAGTGACTATTTTTTTAGAAAAGAATTTAAAAAATAAAGATAAACTAATGAGAAACTATAAAAAATAAAGATACTAAAATTTAAATTTTTAATGTCAATGTCATTATATAACTACAAAAAAATGTGTGGTTTGCGGTGGTTATTTTGGTAGTTTCTGACGGTTAAAAACTGCCACAAATGGCTTGGTGCCAGAAAATTCAATCTCTTTATGGCGGTTTGAAACGGCCAAAAAATGCATTTTAATTTTACTTTTTGTCTATTTTTTATTTTCTAGCTGCCACAAAATTTATTTTAATTTTGTCTAAATTCAACGTTTCTGGGGGTTTTAAACCGCCACAAATCGCGTTATGTGCAAAACATGAATAATGCATTGTTGAAAGAAGAAACAGTAGCAGCAAATGAGGCAGGTCAATCTTTAAGTACCAAAACATTGGACTTCGATCTCAATGAGCTCTATGTTATGGAGGATTAAGTAGTTTCTGTAGTTCTCCATTTTGCTATATTAGATATGTTGTGTTAATCTTGCAGTTTTATTATTATTAACTTCAACGGAATTTGATCTTTGTGTGAGAGAGATTCTACAATAATATTTCAATGCACTAAAAATAATGAGAAATGGTTGAATTAAAAAATGAAGAAATTTCATATTCTACATGTTGTGAAAAGTGTAATTTAATAATTCCAAAAAATGTGACAACAAAGCACAGATTCACAAATTCCCAATTTACCTCATCCATTACTAACTTTCCATATTCACCAATTACATTCATTAATCTGTGATCATCTACCGCACAATCTCAAATTTCTCGAATAGGGACATCGCCAACATCAATTAGCACTCGTGCATATCTTGTAATTCTTTGCCTGCATAATCAAAATTGTGCTATTAGAAGCTATTAAGCTACTTATTATCATAATTTACAAGTAATTGAAGGCCCAAAACAATTGCTTCCATGACCATGGTAGATTCACAGACAAAGAATAACTAGATATAAGGAATCATGCATCATTATAGAAGTCCATGCTATCCTCATAATACAACCAAAAGAGAAAGAAAAAAGTATTAAATTGCTTTCATGTTCTTTATTTATAAAGCAATAACAATTTTATATAAATGTTAACAACATGGAAGTTTCAGAACAACATAAAATCCCAATATTTTAAGAAGTAGAAGAAATAATATCCATAATTTCAAGGTTTCAATTGGGTAAGAGTTTTGCATTCTTGAATCTTCTACTAACAAAATTCGATGAAAAAAATCAATTATCATTTGCAGATGAGTTTACAAAGCAAAATTTAAGTTGCGCTAAAACTAATGACACTTTCCAAGATTTCTACTTTCCAAAGGAAAACCATATGACTACCTTCTTTAGTAGTTGAGTTTGTACTATCACACCAAATGGCCTCGCAAATGTGAGGCAGGGCAAATGTAGGATCTTGAAGGAAAGATAAATTATGTCCCAAAGGAACTCCAAGAAGAGTTGAAGTTGCTTTAGCACCTCCCAAAGCACGCACAAGTTCTCCCTGGAGAAAAATAGCTTATGCATTTATATTTTTTCATGCAAATTTTATAATCAAAATCACCAAAATAAAATATTAAATTATGGGTCACAAAACTAAATAAACACAAATGCACTCAAGCAAAATAAACACAAATATGGCATGCCTTAATCTTTGCTCTTTCTTGAATAAGAGTAAGTGAAGCATCTATGACACGACTTTGGCCTTTCTCTAGTAAAGTAGCAAATACTTCTGCAGCATTTAGACTTGGCATTAAATGGATGCCTCTGCGTGCTATAATTGACATTTTTGTACCAAAAGAACAAAACAATTAATTAATTAATTAATTAATAAATATATTTAGAGGCCAAAGAAATTTTGTCAATTTTACTCCTATTAGATGAAACAAAGTCAAAGCATGGTCACATTCATGTAATTAAAAGTGAAAAACAAAAAAAACATTTTCTGAAACCGAATAGCCCCTAACCTCTCATCCTAAAACACAAATGACAAAACCCAGCAAACACAGCCATGTGACTCAATTTCTAGTATACATCAAGCAATCACTTCAACCTCGATTTTGAAACTCTAATCAAAATGCCTTTCTTCTTTTTTTGTATTATTAAAATCAAAGTACAAACAAATAGATAACTAGATTAACTGCACCTTTACTTCCTTTTTTTTTCCTCTAATTAGAAAATAGCATAACAAATATCATAAACAATCATTGATGTTACCATTGAAACTGCTTTAAGTTCGCCTACTCTAAGAAACACTTTGTTTACCAGAAACAATTTACTGAAGCTTGTGATTGACAAAGTTCTACTGCTATTGTAATATTTTAATGCCCTGTATGTTATTACTGATTCCAGTAAAATGTCTTAAAGTTGTTTTTTATCCTAAATTCCTTATGAATACTTTAAGTAAACTACATCTTACTCTGATCTTTTTTACATTTGTCCAAAAAATAAAAACTACATTTAAGAATGATTGAAAACATCCAAAAACCCACTTCATATCCTGTATTAGTCCAGATCTTCATTTTTTTACAAGCCTCTATCTCCTTAATTAACAACAACATCTCTTACTTTTTATTCGCTTCCTATCTTTTTTATTTCTTGAAGTGTTATATATTTTCCTTTTAGTATGAGTTTTCGAGTAGGTTCTTATTGTCTCAATAGAAATTACAATGACATTATACTTGCTGGTTTTGTTTAAGGACAAAAATGCGAGTGATATACTGCAGCTAGTGTGAGTTTGATTACCTGTGAAATTAGAAAGAGTGACTGCTAACAATTAAAGCAATTAATTTGATTTGTGCTGAACTAGGATTAAGAGATTACTTAGGAGTTGTTTGGTGTGAACAAAGTTGTCTGCTCCAACATAAGCATGAAAATATTAGCGAGACAAAAATGAACAAGGATAATGCACATGATAAAAGGCCTTTTGGTAAGCTTGTCACATATAACGAGCCTGTTAATATTGCTAGGCCAGAAAATGTTAAAACTGAGAAAGAAACTAGACAAGATAAGCAAGAAAATGTGACCCAAGCATCTGAACATATCAACAATGGAACATATCAGCAACTCTTTTCGGTTGAGGTTCTCCCTCTCTTAAAACAACCATAGATTTAATTCAACAGATTAATAATGATGAAAAACATCATGAACAAGCCAATTTCAAATCAGAACATCAAAAACAAATAACACTCGTAATTTCAAAAGGCAAATAACACTATAATTTCAAATCAAAACGTTAAAAAACAAATAATTAACATTCGTATTCCTTCACCTCAAATTTGTAATCTCGGAAAAATTTGTTCCACCTAAAACCTCTAAAAAAAATCATAATGAAATATTATACAAATCAAAAATAGGGAATCAAAATGGATATGAATCGAAAACTTGTCCTAAATTAAAGCAACCGATTGAAGAATAGCGCGTAGAGAAGAGCAAGCTTAAAGAAGCTCTTGCAAAATCACTAACCCTAAATTGAACACTTTGCGAAATGGTTTTACCGTAAATTGCTTCATGAAATATTATGTTGAGGGGGAAGAAGAAGAAGTTTGAGCGTGATAGGTTTTCGCAGGTAAGTTTCCGCGGAGTATTCCAAGTTAGGTTTTTTTAATTTTAAATTTAAGTTCTTTAATTCTTTTATTTTTACTCTCTTAATTCTTTTAATAAAAATATAAATATACTTTAATTAAGTTGTCCACTGGTCACACAAAGAGTTGAGAAATGGATAATTAGATACTTACATATTGTGACGGTTTAAAACCGCCAAACATTAATTATTTTGTGGGGTTAAGATAACCTTTAGAATTACAACATTTTTTAGCGGTTTATTAAAACCGCTAGAAAAAAATCGCCACTAATTAACTAACTTTTTGTAGTGAGCTCATAACAATATAAAAAAATAAAATAAAAATTGGGTACTAAAAGTTATAGCGAGTTTTTATTTTTTTTATTTTTTTTAATGAATTTATAGCAGATTTATTTAAAAATAAATAAATAAATATAACTTATTTAAAAAAGTAAAGAAAATATACAAGATTTGTTTAGAAAACATACATAAATTTTGAAAAAATATCACTTTAATTTTTTAAAATACAACAGATTTAGGAAAAAAAATTAGACAGATTTGTTTTCAAAAAATTTGGTAATATAGCAACTATTTTAAAATTAAAAAAATTTTAGGAAAATAAAAATAACTTAATGAAAAAAATATAACAAATATTTTAAAAATAAAGATACTAATATTTCTTTAAGAAAAAAAGATACTAATATTTAAATTTTCAAAGTCCATGCCATTATAACCTATACTAACATAAAAAGAAGAAAAAAAAATTGGTCGTTATGGATTATACTGATATTAGAAGAAAAATTAGATTGTTATGAGGTATAGCGGCCTGTTGTAATTTGTTTAATAAATTTATAACAGATTTATTTAAAAATAACAATTGAAATTTTCATATATTTTTAAAAAGTAATTAAAAATAAAGATAAATTATTTTAAAATAAAAGTAAAGAAAATATACAAGATTTGTTTTAAAATATACCTATTTTTTTTTCTATTATGACTTTAATTGTTTAAAAATATAACAGGTTTAAAAAAAATAGACTGATTTATTTTTAGAAAATTTTAATAGCAACTATTTTTAAAGTAAAAAAAGAAAAATGAAGATAACTTAAAGAAAAAAAAAATTTAACCAATAAATAAAGATGCTTATATTTAAATTTTCAAAGTATGTGTTGCTAAATTTTATAACAAAAAAAATAAATATAAAAAATTGGTTACTATAGACTATAGAGACATAAAAAATAAAAAAAATAGGTCTAGACTATATTGAAATTCTCTTTTTCATGTATCTCTAGATCAACATGTAGCATTGATTTAAAAATCACTAAACTCATAATGACTTAATCGATATGGCTATTGATTTCAACATTTTCAAATGGCACCACGTATATTTAGTGAAAGAAATTTAAAAAAAATAAAAATCACTTACATATGACAAGGGAGTTGCTATAAAAATATAACAACACTACCATCGACAACTTAATAAACTTGATTCATTTCCAAACAATTTCATTCTAGTAATATATTTTTAAAATTGAGCTACAATGATCAAAAACACGAATATTATACTTTATAAAGTCTACACACCTTCACATCTTATCTAAACGCTAAACAATTTCTATTCCATATTCACACTGTCCTCAATCATCTACATCTCTCATGTCACCTTGTGCTGTATGACGTGAGATTGTTTCATTTTAACATCTTGAGTTTCAATCTTAATATATATGACTGTGTAAATACCAGATAGAAGAGTTCTCTTCGTGTAATAATAGTCTTTACTATCTTGAACAAAATTGACTTTACCAGAAGAAACTTATGGTATAAAAAAAAGAAAAAAAAAAGAATCTTCCTTTCATGATTATCACTTTATCTTGGGTGATACATCTTGATGACATAAATTTCACTCTTTCAAGTTTTAATTGACCCCACTCAAGACTCAACCATGCTTCTTGATAATAAGGTAACACTGCCTCTATATAAGGCACACCTAGCTGATAAACACTCAGCTCCAAAACAGAACCAAAGCAATGGATTCGCTCTCTCGGTTCAGCCTTTTTTGCCTCTTCCTTTCCCTCTTTCCCCTTTTTGCTTCCCCTGCCTTGCTGTTTCAGGTTTCACATCCCCTTTTCTTTGACTTTTACACACGCAAATGTACACAACATTACTTGAACGTACATTTCTAACCAAGTAACTTTTCATGAATATGATAAATGTTGTCACAGGGGTTCAACTGGGAATCAAGTAGCAAAGGGGGTTGGTACAACTCTTTGAAGAACACTATTTCTGATCTTGCAAATGCTGGAATTACCCATGTTTGGCTCCCTCCTCCCTCTCAATCTGTTGCTCCTCAAGGTTCATTTTTCTACCTAATTCACTCACAAATAAAACATTAATGGATCGTGATCAGCATCTACCATTCAATTTCCTGATATATGATTAATTTTCTAGCAGAATTTTGTCAATTTAAGTTATCCCATGCAAAATATGGTTGTCAATTGTCATGTGTCAATTTGGAATATAGTTTGCAAGGCATGATTTGGCCGAAAGAGAAAGTAACTTCGAGTTTAATTTTCAATCAGAAATCATCCTAAACACGTCTTCTAATTTAGTTATCATAAAAGTCGACAAAACATGCGCAAAGTCTGTAATTGGATAACGGTGAAAAAATTCTTACACCACCAAAGTACTCTACTTCTTTTGCCAAGTCTTAATAAGAAAGATTATGAGGTTGACTCAACTTTATAAAATTGACTTATAAACTGAAAATTGCTTCCCACTTACATATTCTTTTTTAACCTTATCACTAGTTGATGTAAAATTTCCAGCATCAAACATGTTATTTGTGAACCATAATTTTGTTAATCATGTTCAAATAAACTGAGTGGTTGTTGAATTTGTCTCTTTGAATCCAGGGTATCTTCCGGGAAGGCTATATGATCTGGATGCATCAAAGTATGGATCCAAGGATGAACTGAAGTCCCTAATTGCTGCTTTCCATGAAAAGGGGATCAAGTGTCTAGCTGACATAGTCATCAACCACAGAACAGCAGAGAGAAAAGATGGAAGAGGCATATACTGCATCTTTGAAGGTGGCACACCAGATGCACGTCTTGATTGGGGTCCATCTTTCATATGCAAAGATGACACTGCTTACTCTGATGGCACTGGAAACCTCGACAGTGGTGAGGGCTATGATGCTGCACCAGACATTGACCATCTCAATCCACAGGTGCAGAGAGAGTTGTCTGAGTGGATGAACTGGCTCAAAGCTGAGATTGGTTTTGATGGGTGGAGGTTTGATTTTGTCAAGGGCTATGCCCCCAGCATTACCAGAATTTATATGGAGCAAACTAGGCCTGATTTTGCAGTGGGAGAGAAATGGGATTCTCTCTCTAATGGCCAGGATGGGAAGCCTAACTATAACCAAGATGGTCACCGTGGGGCACTGGTCAATTGGGTTGAGTCTGCAGGTAGGGGTTGTTCATCCATCGGATTTTTCATAAATTCCAATCAAACATAACTAATCCAAAGTGAATTGGTTTGATTTTCTAAAAGCATACTGAAATTTTATTTGGATCAGTTCAGTACAATTCAATTATTCACTTTATGTTTAGTATAGTTCAATTATTCACTTTATGTTTATAACTGAATCAAACAAACCCATTCTATAAAAAATGGATTGGTTCAATTTTTTTCAAAATAAATTGATTTGATTCGATTTGTGATTTTTCTTTTTCACCTTCCTATGTGCAGGTGGGGCTGTCACTGCCTTTGATTTCACAACCAAAGGAATTCTTCAGGCTGCTGTGGAAGGGGAACTGTGGAGGCTGAAGGATCCAAATGGGAAGCCAAGTGGAATGATTGGTGTGAAACCAGAAAATGCAGTTACCTTTATTGACAACCATGATACTGGTTCCACTCAGAGACTTTGGCCATTCCCATCTGACAAAGTCATGCAAGGATATGCTTACATTCTAACACATCCTGGGACCCCAACAATAGTACTGTTTTCTCCCATCTTCTTAAATTTTCAATATATTCTTTTAATGCTAAAATACCTTTACTCTTATTTCATTTTTAAGTGCTTTAAATTTAAAAACTTTCGCTCTAAAAATTTAAAGTATCTAGATCCAATTGGTCCTCTACTAATTTATCAGACTTGGATCAATTTTGATAACAAATGATAAATTGTGAGAGATTTTACATCAAATGCACATTCACTATGTTAGTCAAAATTAATGTCGTCATAAGTTGACAAAAGGAAGAAAAATAATGAGATAAATTTTTTATAAC
The DNA here is from genome assembly GCF_000230855.2 of Cajanus cajan. NCBI lineage: Eukaryota > Viridiplantae > Streptophyta > Magnoliopsida > Fabales > Fabaceae > Cajanus > Cajanus cajan. The sequence goes on from NC_138525.1 coordinate 14,979,256, forward strand.
TTAAAATTAGTCTATACGTAATTTAAAAATAAGCTTTCAAAAAAATTAACTTAAAGAGTTTCTACAATTCTTTTTTATCAATTTAAAAAGTAAAAGAAACTAACAATGAATAAAAGCAACCCTCATGGCGTTTAATAAAAACTAATGAAAGAAGTTGTTGAGAACAATCATCCCAAACAATGAACCCCTACTAACTAATTTGTATAGTGATTGTCTTCACCATTTCAAAAGAATAGTTGTCATTAGAAATTTTACAAATTAACCAATGTATAAGTTAATTTAGTGTATAGAGAAGTTTATTTAATCATTCCTTTCTATTTTCTTCTCTTGTGAGTATATTTGGAGGAATTTATTCAAATAAACCTTCGTTTTTAACATATAAAAGATATATATATTGAGCAGCAAAAGTATGGTTTGCTACTTTAGTTTGCTTGTTGGAGGAGGTTGTTGTTCATTTCCTCTTATTGATGTTGATTCTTCCTTGTTATGCAGTTCTACGATCACTTCTTTGATTGGGGTTTGAAGGAGCAAATATCGAAATTGAGTGAGATAAGGGTGAGGAAAGGGATCAATGAGAAAAGCAACGTGAATATTCTGGCAGCTGATGCTGACCTTTACGTTGCAAAGATTGACGACAAGATAATAGTGAAGATAGGGCCAAAGATGGACCTTGGAAACCTTATTCCCTCTAATTTCCGCGTTGCTACCTCTGGCCAAGACTATGCCGTGTGGGAGTGACTCAATTTATTACCATTACAATAAGGATTTCATATACTTCATGTTTATCATAAATTATAAGATCATTTTATACTTGATCTTACCCAAATACACCTTTACGTGGTTCAATACACCCGTTTGCCGAATACAATAATATTATAACTGATACTTCCAAAGAATTCTTAACTCGCCCACTATTCTCTTTATTTATTTGTATTTTATCTTTGTCATAATAACAATAACCCATTGCTAATCATAATTTGATCATAGCTCTACAAAGAGAGTGTATATATAATTGGAATATAAATATTAATGTATAATTTGGTATTAATTATATTTTTATATAATTATAAATTGTCAAAATATTTAAAGATGAGAATACATGGATCTTCGGCCTTTCCCTTCAAAAGCAACACTTAATCACTAAATTAATGATTTTCTTTTATATATAAATGAAAGCTATAACATATACTTTTAATGGAAATCAAAATTGTGTTGGAAATTAATGGATTTGACTCCTACATATGTGAATGCAAAATAGACACCACATAAAAGAAAAAGAAAGAATAATTAAATAATAGAATAATAACATTATGATAAAGTAAGATTACAAATAGTTTTTCTTTCTTAAAAGAATCACTCAAAGAATTTTACCCCTTTCAAATGATTATCTCTTAATTTTTATTAAATATGTTGCCTATTTTAGGATAATAAAATGTGATACATGCGATTCAAATATGTTGCCTGTTTTAGGACAATGTCTTCTACCATATAACCAATTAAATTTTTTGCTTAATACATGAGATAACACACACTATATTAAAAATATATTATAATACTGATTTATGGAATTTAACTACTGATCTACTAGTTTGTCTAGTGACCCACCAACCTAGTGCCTCAACTAAATCAATGATTGGTTTGGTTTTGATAACTCTAATTTTGACTATACATCTCATACATGAAATTTACAACACTTACATAACATATTATGAAGTCTTCTCACAGCAAGTCCATCCAGTATAAATATCTACCTCTAATATTTATACATGTATGTTTGACTTGGTATCCCATATATGTTAGATTAAAAGACAATCTTGGATCCTTCAAGACATAAGTTTTAATTCTAACAAACTTAGATATTTTTGTTAAAGAAATGTTTTTCAGATCAATGGAAAGATGAACCTAAATAAACGATTGGTTATCATTTATGATGTCTAATAACCAAATCATCTGTTGAGAAAATAATTCAAATTTTTAAATTCAAATATCTAAGATATTATTTAGATTTTAAAAGATATTGATTCTTTTAGGATATTTTTTAGAATTGAAATATATTGTATTTATTTTAGAGATTTGTTTCCTTTTTTAAAATAGTGATGTAAGGTCAATAAATAAAGACTCTTGAGATGAGAAGAACCACCCGACCTGTAGAGGAGGTCACCGCCTTAAATGAGAAAGGAGGTCATATGAAGAAGGGTTTCCAAGTTTCACCAAAAAACTTGTGAATGATGGTTTTCAAGTTTTGCTAGAAAACTTGTGAGGAAGGGGTTTCCAAGTTTCACCCATAAAACTTGTGAGGAAGGAATTTTCAAGTTTAACCCACAACAATTGAAGGGAGGATTTTCAAGATATATATAACACATTTTGAAATAAATAATGAATATCCTTGTGGATGTAGGCATGAGGGACTGAACCACGTTAAATAAATTTGTGTGATTGTTTACTATTTCTTTTATTGTATTATTTTAATATGTTTCTCATCATCATTATTGTGCGTAAAAGAAAATAAGTTTTATTTGTTCCCAACAGTGGTATTAGAGCTCATGGTTCGTGGAGCCTGGTGACCTGTCTCTTGAGTATTGAAGATTAACATACAACGATTTGAATACCCAAGAAATGGAGACAAGGAATACTACAGAGTTAAAGTATGATTGAAGATGATTGTGACAAACATCCATGGCAACAAAGTCAAATTTGAAAATTTCAATTGAGGGAGAAATTGTTGGGAAAACAATTCAAATTTTTAAATTCAAATATCTAAGATATTATTTAGATTTTAAAGGATATTGATTCTTTTAGGATATTGTTTAGAATTGAAATATATTGTATTTATTTTAGAGATATGTTTCCTTTTTTAAAATAGTGATGTAAGGTCAATAAATAGAGACTCTTTAGATGAGAAGAACCACTCGACCTGTAGAGGGGGTCACCGCCTTAAATGAGAGAGGAGGTCACATGAAAGAGGGTTTCCAAGTTTTGCCAGAAAACTTGTGAATATTGGTTTTCAAGTTTCGCCAGAAAACTTTTGAGGAAGGGGTTTGCAAGTTTCACCCATAAAACTTGTGAGGAAGGGGTTTTCAAGTTTCACCCATAAAACTTGTGAGAAAGGGGTTTTTAAGTTTAACCCAAAAAACTTGAAGGGAGGATTTTCAAGATATATGTAACACATTTTGAAATAAATAATGAACATCATTGTGGACGTAGACATGAGGGGATGAACCACGTAAAATAAATTTGTGTGATTTTTTCCTATTTCTTTTATGATGTTATTTTAATATTTTTTCATCATCATTACTGTGGGTAAAAGAAAAGAAGTTTTTTTTGTTCCCAACATCATCTTTGTCTATATTATTCCTTAATAGATCAAAAGAATAAAAACTTCTTTAGTACTTAAACTCCAAAAAGGAACAAAGATATGGTTTTTGTCAGAGAAAGAATAAGTAGATATCTCATAATATGCAAGTCTTAGATGGTCATTTCCAACTAAAGCATGCAACAATTTCTTTCATTTTGTACCTTAAAGGTAATAAGTAGCCTCAATGATCAACTAAGAAGTGACAATTTTGTGAAATATATTTAATGCTCACAATTAATGCACCAACAAACACTTCTCTCTATAAGGAAGGAAGATGAAGAAAGAGAAAGTAAGTCTGTGAGAGAAGCTCAAGGATTTTCAATGGTCATCTTAAAAAAGTACCTATATAAAGAAGTTTGAAGACTCAAAAAGAAAATGTTGTGCATCAGGGGTTACCACACACATACACATGTCTCCACATTGGTGAGATATTGTCCGCTTTGGGCCTAGCCCTCACGATTTTGCTTTTGGACATCAACCAAAAGACCTCTCAACCAATGGAGACAACTGTGTGTATATAAACCCATGTCCATGCTCTTGTTTGAACGATGTGAGACTTTGCTTGCATCCTAACGATCCTCCCCTCAAACAAAGGACCATGATTTTACCCCCTTCCCTGCAGCGGAAACTACGAGTATTATCCGATGGTGGCCCACAGAGCTCACTCACGCTCAGAGTGGTTGCACCGCCGCTTCATCATGACCTCATGACAGCGGGACACGCCTCCTAACCTTCCAGCGTTTAGGAAAACTTTCGACACAAGGGATCCCCAACTTGGATCCACCTGCCAGCCATCATACTCGTCGAGCCGATCACCTGATCAAATCATTGGCTCTGATACCACTTGTTGTGCATCAGGGGTTACCACACTCATACACATGTCTCCACATTGATGAGATATTATTCGCTTTGGGCTCAGCCTTCACGGTTTTACTTTTAGACATCACCCAAAAGGTCTCTCAACCAATGGAGACAACTGTGTGTATATAAACTCATGTCCATCCTCTTGTTTGAACAATGTGGGACTTTGTTTGCATCCCAACAGAAAAAGATAACAACAATTGTAAAAATTTATTTCATTCTTTCTGTAATTCTTTGTACTTAAATTGATTGTATTACGTCTTGAAGTAAGAGGAAACAAGAAATGATTTTCCTACTTTAACTTTGTGTTATTGCTTAAAGCCTGAAGAGGCTTTGTTGTAAATAATATTTGGTTGTTGAAGTCTGGAAAGGTTTTGTTGTTCAAAGAATATTTAAGTAGTTGCATGAAAAGACAAGTTAAAGAATACATAGGTTGAGCCAAAGGTGGCTTGTAAAAGAATACTTTTATCATTGTGAAGGATAGTAGAACTTGATTAGGTTGATCAAGAGCTAGATGTAGTCTCGGTGGTTAAGACGAACCAATATAAAAATATCTCGTGTTCTTTATTCCTTACTTTTAGTTTACACTTTTAAAGCATTGTTACTACTTCACTGTTTCAAAAAAAATATTGAGTTTTTGATTAACACTATTTTACCCCACTTTTAGTATCTTTATTTTCTCCACAGTTTGGGATTAGAGTTCAACCTTTGACAAGGTTGAGCATCTAATCGTGCTAAAGAAAAAAATCCTAGGATGAAAAATAGTGAATATTAGTACTTGCCTAAAGGAACTTCTCTTACAAGCCATCAATTTTTAATGGAGAAGACTACCCATATTGGAAGGATAGGATGGAGATGTTCATTGAGTCCACCCAATACCATCTCAAAAAGATCATCATAGGTGATGATGTTCTCATGACCAATCCAGAGAATTAATACATGCAAGAAGACTATAACATCTTATAGCTCAACGCCGAGTCAATATACATTTTAGCTTGCTCTTTGTCTCAAATGAAGTACAACAAGTTTTGTAGTTGCAAGATTGTTAAGAAATATAGGAGACCATCAGGGTAACTCATGAGGGAACTAAAGACATATGGCTTAGATAAATTACTACTCTTCAAAGACATTATAAGTTGTTTTCAATGAAGGAGAACGAAACCATTGACGAGAAGTTTGGAAGATTTTAAACTATTCTCAACATGTTGAAATGCTTGGAAATTGAGTTATCAAAAGCTCAAAACAATTTAAAGATCTTAGATAACCTTCAAAAGATTTGGGAATCAAAGATTACTGCAATATCAGAGGCTCGTGACCTCAAAATTTTTATGTTGAATGAACTTTTGGGAGTCCTAAGAGTTCATGAAGTCCATCTAAACAACATGGATCATTTGAAAGCTAATGATTTTTTTGCTCTAAGGGTTGGTGAAGCCACTAAAAAAAAGTATAAAGGCAAAACTCTTAAGGTAAATCTAAGCATAGTAGCTCAGGTGAAAGTTTTGAGAACACAACGAATGATGAGATATCTCTCATGTCCAAGAAGTTCAATAACATGCTATAGAAGAAAGGGAGAATGAGAAACTTCCACAAAATGAAAGATATAGATAACCAATCCATATTGCTTTTAAATTGAAAGAAAAAACCTACTTCATTCCAATTATAATATCAATTATCAATATATGTAAACCCTAGAACATAAATTTGAATTGTTACACAAATATTATCTAATCGCAGGTATCTTATCCACACACACACACACACACACATATATATATATACACACACACACTTAGGGTTCTAAGAAGAATCCACAAGTAACCAAAGATTTATAATTATCAAATCAAATACTAAATTGAATACATATACATATCAATAACATCAAATAGAACATCGAAGAATCATAAAGCAGACAAAGACACATTTTTGAGAAACCCCTCACATACAGAATAGACAATAGAGACAAGATTAGGTAAATCTCACTACTCAACATACATTTCATGCCTAGAGCGAGGCTACTCACTCCCTCCTTAACTAGATAAACAAGATGCAAATCTCGAAGGTGCTCTCCAACAATCTCCAATTCTTCTCCTAATTCTTCAAAGCATAAGCGTGAAAAGAAAAGATAAGCATAAAAATAAAAGAACTATTGTAACCCCTTTCTTAAAACATTAACTCCTCGCCCTTTCAACATCATCCAATAGTTAAAACATTTTAACTCCAGTTACAAAATCATTCCCTCGCTTAATAAATTAAATAAATCATTTACATATTTTTCAAAAATATATTTAACTACATAAATAATCAAAACATATATTTTCTCCCAATATTTTCTATAACAAAATAACTTCACAAATTCTTCTTTATTAATAAAATATTTATAATTATTAAAAATCTCTAAAATATTTTATAAAATCCCTTTAACTAATTAAAATAATTATAAGAAAATAACCCTGAAAAATATAAAGTATATAAATAATAATTAAATAATTATATTAATAAAAAAATCTAGGGTGATACATAAATTAGTATAACTATTTTAAATGGTATTATTTTTTGAAAAGTTATTTACATATACAGAATATATTTAAACATATTTATTTATTAAAAAATTAATTGTCTAAAATAGACATTCATTTGTTTATTACATAAATTGAAATATTAAATTTAAATTTAAATTTTCTTATAAAATAATTTTTTTTTAATTTTTCTTAGTTTTTATGAATAGATATAAATGAAAAAATATCAAAGAGTTGAAAGTCTAAAATATTGTTTAAATCTCAATGTGAAATAAAGGACTTTTTATTTAATATAAAAAGTTATGTGGTATGCAATTAAGATGATTAGGATTTTTTTAAGAGTGGATTAAAATCTAGGTATTCAATTTGTTGTATATTAAATATTTTTTAAACGATGACTTTGAAGATAACAAATTATATTCACTATGTACATGCAATTTAAAATAAATAAATAAATAAAATATAGTTAAGAAAAGAATATGATACCGTTGAATCTTGAAAGACGAGGATCTATTATGTGCTTTTTGACTACCTTTCACACTACACAAATGTTTCACACATCTCAAGAAATACAAAGAGGGAGGAAGAGAGAAATTTCTAGCTCTAAAGAGTCTTGGACGAAATTTTCAGCCCCGAAAATAGTGCCAAAGTCTGTAATTTATAGACGTCAGACCTGACCAGAACGCCCGTTCCGGATTCGGAACGGCTCGTTCTAAAAGTGGAACGCCCCATTCTAAAGGCAGAATGGTTCGTTCCCCATTTGAACGTTTCCCAAAGTGAACTGCACTGAAACGACCCGTTCTAGATGGAGAACGGCCCGTTCTAAAGGTGGTATGGGTCATTCCCAATTTGAACGTTCCCATAGTGAATTGCACTGGAACGGCCCGTTTTGGCCCGTTCTCAATTAGGATTTTAGGTATTTTTTTAGTAACTTGGAACGACCCGTTCCAATTTTGGAATAGCCCGTTCTAGGCTACTAAAACCAACCTGTTTGGGCTTCAAGCCTCCGTGTTGTCATATGGTGTTGCCTCCATACTTTGGGAGCTCCTCCGCTTCATAGTAGACGTCCATTTCATTGTTTTGGTGGGTCTGGATAAAATTTGTTATTCACAGTATGCTTGTTAATACAACAAAATATCCAACAATAAATATAAGGTGTAGTAATGTAAATGAAACAAGTAAATAGATAGGGATAGAGAGATTTCACTTAAAGTTTTATATTGGTTCACCCCAATTGGGCAACATCCAATCCCCACACCAACTTGTGGATTTTTCACTATCATAGCCAACTGTTGTTCAAGAAACAACTTAGCCACCTATTGATATAAAAGCTTCACTACACAACCACCTGTTGTCAATGATACATACTCAACCTCCTACTAAGATACCCAACCTCTTAGGCACCTACTATGAAATATTCATATAACCATTGTTGTGATTTCCTTTGTTCCTTCCTACATGTCTACAACTCAGATCTAGGTAGGAAATGCTTTTTAAAAAAATAGGTTTTTGTATCCTAACACTCTACGAAGGTTACAACAGATTCTCCTAAGTTGGAGCTTTTAGTAAGGAAGATTCAGACTTTGTTTATCTATTACAAGATCAACACAATTGCTAAAGTGGAGATCTCTAAATAAATAAGAGTATGAAGCAAGGATTATAACTATGACAACTTGTGTTTTGATTACTTTAGTTGATCTTGCTTGCTTTAAAATTATAGCCTTGGTATTTTTTTTATAGCCATTGAAATATGTCTGTTGTGGGCAGCTTAGTTTTTAAATAGTGCAAGCCTCATTATATTTTCCTTTTTTTGGTATTGTCAACTTTTTCTCTAGATGATGGTACCTTTTAAGCAGATCTTCTCTTCAAACCTTCTGAATAGATTCTTCAGTACAAGTTTTTTGAGAAATTGTGTTTTAACTAAGACCTTATGGTAGATGGTTCAAAGAATTGGTCTTCTAAGCCAAGTCTTCAAAGGGATTTCCCCTAAGAGGAAATGTTTAGCTTGAACCTCTTTAATTAGAGACACAATATGCTTAACTTCTTGCTTTAGGATAGTCAAGACCTTGGTGCTACATGATAGTTTAAGTAGATCAAATACTATCTACTGAAGCTTTTGAATTGCAATACTTAAGCAACCTTCTGAGTACTAATAATCAATTATGAAACACTTGAACAAAATTGTTAGTACTTTATATGAGAACTCTTCTATATTAATTTTGAAAATAAGAATTTTTCATTATTCAAACATATATGCAAGCATAATTCAACAAAATTGAATTCATTTACTTGGGTTGTGCAGTTTTGTCCTTTGAGTTGAATTGTAGTAAATTAATTTTAAGTTGGCTAGAGGATTTTCTAGATCGAAGTGTATGATTATGCTGTTAAGGTGTAGAAAGATGTTACATTTTTTGAGATATTGAGATGAACATATTGCATTATGTATGGTTTTTCCTAAGTTGAAAAGTTGAATAAAAACTATTTCAGAAAAATGATTTGTTTTTAGTTGAAAGATTCCATTGTGTGAATTTAAGTTGTAGTATTCTAAGAGTCCTATATAAAAATGTCATTGTTTCTCTTCTAATTTGTCATTGTAAACTGGGTTTTGTTCTCCATCTATAAAAACCAATTTATCTTAAAATTCATGTTACCAAATGTTAAAAAAAGATAGATGAAACTAATTAGATTTATAATTATTAAGATGTTGCTAAAGATATTGAACGTAATAATAGATAATGAAAAAATAATTAAAAAGAAACTATTAATTCTCAACAAAAATTTTATATGGGTCAGTTATTATATTAGGACAATGCTAAGGAATTATATGTATATATATGTCCTAGAAATTTATTCCCAACTTATAGGCTTTTAGTTCTAACAGGATTATAGATTATCCTATCGCAATCCTCTCCGCAGAAACAACTAATAAATTTCACAATTTTCCACTACTTGTACAAACATTTCCATGCCGCCTCTAATTTAACAACAGCATTCTCTAAATCAATGATTATAATATATATATATATATATATATATATATATATATATATATATATATATATATATATATAAGAAAATTCTAACATGAAGTAACAAAAAATATGGTACATGGATGAAACATTATTTTTAACTATTAGATTTAATATTATAATAATCAACGGTTCAAATTTATTACCTATAACTGAGAAAAGAAAATTTTTGTATTTTGCAGATTAGTCCCTGTGTAAAAATACAGAATTTGAGAGGGTTGTTGTTTTGGCTGCTGGTGGGATGAGAGGATAAGGAAGACGACGGTGGCGAGTGTGACGGCGAGACCGTCGAGGGTGAGCCAGGGACAGGGAGGGCCAGATTTGGAGGTAGCGAGGTTTTGGTCGTAGCGGATGTAGTTGACAACGAAGAAGGCGAAGGAGAGGCCTGGAAGAGTTGAACTCCACAGACGACAGGGTGGGGGAGGTAGTGACAGAGGAGGGACATGACGCTGGTGGCACCAAGGAGGAGCCCGCACCTCCGCTGCCACTGTGCGAAGGAGGTCGCGCCTCCGCTGCCACCGCGCGAATGAAGTCGCGCTTTCACTGCGCGCAATGGAGGTCGCGCCTCCCTTGCCACCGCATGAGCAAAGTCGCGCTTCTGCTACCACTACTTGAAGGAGCTTGCGCCTCCACTGTCATCGCGCGAACAAAGCCGCGCTTCCGCTGCCATAAGGAGCCCGCGGCTCTACCGTGCTTTCGCTGCCACCTCCTGAAGGAGCCTGCGCCTCCGCTGCCACTATGTGAAGGAGGTCACTCCTCCGCTACCACCATCGTGGAAGGAGATGACACCTCCGCTACCACCGTGGCTTTGCTGCCATCGCGCCTCCCACTACAAGAAAAATGCTGATTTTCGACAAAAATTTCTGACGAAAACAGGTAAATTTTTGACAGATTTTTCTTTTTCCGACAAATTTCCGACAGATTTCAATCCGTCGAAAAAAGTGGCGTCGAAAAAAAAAATCCGTCAAAAATAATTTTTTTTGACGGATTTTTCCGTCAGAAATTTTCGTCAGAAATTTCCTTCAAAAATATCCGTCAGAAAATTCCGTAAAAAATTTATGAAGGAAAAATCCATTGAAAATTTCTGAGAATTTTCGGACAGAATTTTTCGTCGAAAATTATAATTTTTTTTAATTTTAATAAATTTATTAATATAATAACCCTCATATTTGGCCTCTCAAGAGTTTTATTTCACAATATTTCACTGTTTAGTGTACTGTGAAGTTCTGATGAGTAAGCTACCGAAATGTATATGTATGTTGTCAATATAACTTGTACAAATTAATTCATTTAAGTCATCCTCAAATATACAATCTCATATTTGTACTATAATAATAATATATAATAATTTTATATTACGAATAATAATAATATATTTAATTAGTTTTTATTTATATGTACTTACTTTTATAATTAACATCTACTTATTTCTATTTAAAATTATAATTTAGATTATTTAATTTTATAATTTATAATGATAATATAATTTATAAAATTATAAATATTTATTTATTACATACTTATAAATTAAATTTTAATATTTTAAATAAATTATTAATTAATTTAATATGTTTATTTACCTTAAATCAAACATATAAAATTCAAAAAATATATTTATCCTTGTTTTTTCTTCTAATTATTAACTTTTAATAAAATACTAACTTAAAATCTTATCTAATTATATATAATATTCTCATATCAAATTTAACACCAGATATTAGTTATACAAAAATATTAAAATCATATAGTAAATTGTCAATAAGATTTTAGTTAAATAATTTAAAATAATTAATGTTTCAATTATATTGTTAATTAGCAAATAATTTATTCCAAAACTAATTAAATTTTTTTATATTAATTATTAGTAAAATTTAATAACTTTTAATTTAACAATTAATTGGATCGATGAAATTTAACACACACCATGAGTTATTGAGCGGAATAACTTTACCAAGAGTTATTTTGTAAGTTATCTTAAATCAAACATATAAAATTCAAAAATGTATTTATCCTTGTTTATTTTTTAGTTATCAACCATTAATAAAATACTAACTTAAAATCTTATCTAATTATATTATAATATTTTCATATTAAATTTAAAACCAGTTCTTACATTTTCGACAAATATAAATTTGTCTGAAATATTCTATCAATAATATAGTTTTTCCTACAAAAATTTTCTCATCGAAAATATAATATTTCCGACAGATTTAATTTAATTTTATAAGAAATCATTTTCAATTAATATAACATTTTGTATATATGATTTAAGAGTAAAAGATTTTCAATTTAACGGCTGAATTTACAAAATTCACATTTAAGATAAAGTTATTGAGCGGTGTAACACTTAGTAAAATTTACGCCATTGTAATTATAGCCCCCCTCATATATATATATATATATATATGTGTGTGTGTGTGTGTGTGTGTGTGTGTGTGTGTGTGTGTATATATATATGTGTGTGTGTGTGTGTTATATATATATATATTAAATGTGACTTTTACTAAGTATTACACCACTCAATAATTTTATATTAAATGTGAATTTGGTAAATTTAACTGTTAGATTGAAAGTTCATATCTCTTATAGATTATATATACAAAACTTTATATTAATCCAAGATGATTTGATACTTCATTTTTATAAAACAAAATTGATGTAATATATTCATTTCAAAATACACTAAAATATGAACACTTTGATTACGTTCTAGTTGTTGTTCAATTTTAACAAAATTTGATATACACGTATAAAGTGATATGAACTTTCAATTTAACGGTTGGATTTACAAAATTCACATTTAATATAAAGTTATTGAGCGGCATAATACTTAGTAAAAGTTACACTAGTATAATTATAACCCCCTATATTATATATATACATGTATACACATATATTTATCTTTTTTATTTATTGTATACGTTGATTGAAAAAATCAAAATAGTAAAATTGTATACATTGATTAAAAAAAATCAAAATAAGAAAAATCAGAAGATTTATGTTCCATTTAGAATTGTTATTATAAGATATATTTTAAAATAAATTATCATCTAAAAATATATATTAGATATTAAAAACATATTTATATCATAAATAAATTAAACTTTATTTTTATAAAACTTAACATATTAATTTTTATATTTTTAATAGTGTTAAATTATTATAAAATAAGTCTTTATGATTGTAGTTCTATCCAAACATTTAAAAAATGTCTATGATAGATAAATAAGTCATACTTAAGATATATATTTTTAAAGAAAGTTAGGTTCAAACCAACTAAATTATAATAAAATATAGTGTGACCTAATTTATTTTCATGTTTAGTACTAATCATAGATATAAAAAACTTGTAATAAATAATTATAATATATATTTACACCTTTAAAAGATATATAAAATTTTTAATACTACAAATATATATAAGAAATTAAAAATAATAAATTAAAATAAGAAATTAAAAATAAGAATTAAAAATAATAATTAAAAAGAAGAAATTTCCGATGGATTTATATTTCCGTCGAAAATTTTCGACGGAAATATAAATCCGTCGGAAATTTTTGACGGAAATATAAATCCGTTGGAAATTTTTGACAGAAATATTCGTCGGAAAATTCTGTCCGAAATTGCCGACTGATCCATATCCGTCAAAAATTTTCCGTCAGAAATTTACATTTTTCTTGTAGTGTCCATTGTGCCTCTGCATATAATATAAGGACTATATTTTGCAAATATAAACAAGTTGGAAAACTTGTTATTACTGGTAACTTTAGTGCCTCATGGATGAGGCATGGACTCATCTCTTCATGTTAGAAGCATTCATATATATATATATATATATATATATATATATATATATATATATCCATTTACTCCAAGAGTAAGTTTACTTAAATTTATTCCGTTCAATAACTCATGTTCTATATCAAATTTCAGCGACCCAACCACTGAATTTAAAGTTCTTAATGCATAGATCAAATCTGCAAATTTTAAAAAAATTAGAAAATTATTTGATACTTCATTTCATTAATTCAAATTGATAGATAATCATAAAATCATTTTATACATTGATTTGAATTATTGAAACGAAATATCAAATGATTTTCAAAATTTTTAAAAATTTGCAAATTTGATCTATGCATTAAGAACTTTATTAAATTCAACGGTTGGATTGTTGAAATTTGATCTAAAACATGAGTTATTGAATGGAGTAAATTTAGGTAGACTTATTCCTATAATAAATGGATCTCTCTCTCTCTCTCTCTCTCTCTTTATATATATATATATATATTCATTTACTCTACTCAATGAGTTATATCAAATTTTAATAATTTAATCATTAAATAAAAGATTCTAAATACATATAGTTCAGGTTTGCAAAGTTTTAGAAAGTTTAAAAATTATTTGATATTCATATAAAATATCTTTATGATTATTCGTAAATTTGAATTAATAAAATATAATATCAAATAATTTTAAATTTTTTTAAAAAATTTATCATTGATCTATATATTAAAAACTTTTTATTAACTGAATTGTTAAAATTTGATATAAAACATAAGTTATTAAGCAGAGTAAATTTATTACCTTACTTTTAGATTAAGTAAATCAATTTCTCTCTCTATATATATATATATTCCATTTATCTTTTACTTGTCAAACTTCAAATTGTTACGCAAGTGCCCACCCGGGCAAACCAAACTTTCGTACGTACCCTTCGGGATAGGACACTAATCACTTTGAAAATCAAGGTACCCCACTGGCTTAAGGATGTCTATAAAATGCCACATATAGAATAGAATTGAAGCACCCATAAATACAAATTAAACATGGACAAGTTTCTTACTTCACTGTGCTTCCTCTTCCTTTGCATTTCTCTTTTCCCTTCTTTTTCTTCTCCGGCCATACTATTTCAGGTATCAATTAATTGTGAAATTCATCTCAACCTCTCTTTCTTTGTATTTTTATCAACAAAATTTTTTTACAACAAAAACGATGAGATCAAACCTTGATCTCCATATATCTATCTCAATCTTTATCATATGGTCAATCCCACTGATTTTCTCTTTTTGTATTTACAAACAAACATTGTTATATGACTGATCACATGCAAGTAAAGGTGCTTATTTGTTTTCTTTTTCTTTTTAAGTAAGATGTACATGTGTTTGTGTTATAGGGGTTCAACTGGGCATCAATTGAAAAAGCAGGAGGATGGTACAACTTCCTCAAGACCTTGGTACCGGACATAGCTGATGCTGGAGTTGAGTATGTTTGGCTTCCTCCTCCCTCTAACTCTCACGATGATGGTCCTCAAGGTATATATTTTCTTTAAGTTCTTCTCATTTCATTTAATGAGACAGTTACCAAACCCAGACCAACAAACTTAGTATAGAATATTTAAACCACCTTTTGATTTATTTAGCCACCATGGCCCCACTGATTTCAGAAATACACAACTTACATGCAGAAATTATTAAGAAGCTATAATTTATAAATTACTAAATCTCTATTGTTATAATCAATTATTATATAAGGTGTATTTAAAATTTTCAATTTACAATTTTTTTAATAATATTTAATTACATGTCATAAATAGAAATATATTTCAGAATACTTAATTTCTCAAAGTATTAGACATGCTCCAGCATGTAAGTTTTATTCATACATGTAGTGCATTAACTGCGTGCCAGGATGATTAATGGAGCATGAACATTGAAAATACATAACGTGTACTACTACTCCATGTGAAAAATGGGAACTGCATGTATGGCTAAAGATATGTGAGTGAAACCACCTGAACCAGTACGTAGAAGACAGAATGCACCGCTTTGCATGAAAACAAACGCACTGCATTGGAACTTTTAGTTGAGAATTGACGTGATTTGATCAATGTTGTTTCATTTTGAAGTAACCATTTAACTTGTGATTTGGATTGTGGTGAAGCTAGGTTACTTGCCGAAGAGGCTATACGACCTGGACACGTCAAAGTACGGGAACAAGGAGGAGCTGAAGTCGCTGATAGCGGCATTCCGCGCGAGAGGAGTGAAATCCGTGTCCGACATAGTCATAAACCACCGAACAGCGGAGAGGCTCGACAACAGAGGACTTAGCGTCTTCGAAGGTGGCACCCCCGACACGCGCCTCGACTGGGACGTGTCCTACATTTGCAGCACCGACGTTAGATTCAACGGCACCGGGAACCCCGACACCGGCGACGACTGGTGGGGCGCCCCCGACGTCGACCACACCAATCCCACGGTGCAGAAGGAGCTCTCAGATTGGATGAATTGGCTCAAGACAGAAGTTGGCTTCTCTGGGTGGAGATTCGACATGGTTGTCGGGTACGCACCCAGGTTCACCAAAATCTACATGGACCATACCTCACCCGATTTTGCGGTTGGTAAGTTCCTACTAACCTCCCTATAATTAATATGTCGTGCTGTGGTTGCTATCGTTAGTATATAAGTGTGAACAAGAGACTTACATATTCAGAGTTAGAAAAGTATGTATTTGACAAAGTCAAATAGACTTGTAAACAAGAGTATTAATATTTTGATAAAAGAAAAAGCTTCATAAATTTGATGTCTTAGATTGAGTTAAGAAGTTGAGTAATAACTCAAAATGACTTATAAATATGATATTTCAAGATATTTAGTTAAAATGACTCACAGTATTGTTGGGGAGTTTTTAACGCCGGGGAGCATTCCACACAATGGGTAGTGAGTAAGTCATACAAGTGAGCTTGACACCACAACATAACCTAAAACCTTAAGACATTAGGTAGGTGGGTCTTTCTCACTTATATATTACTCAACATATATGCCCAACTCTAACCAATGTGGGACTTCACTTCACACTTGAACTCCAACACTCCCCCTCAAGTGTGAATCCCTTCAACATGGTCACGCTCCTCCTCGAGCGGAAGCTTTTCTTTCGTCCACGAGTATTCAATGGTGGCTTTACTTGCACTATCGTTGCACAACGACACAAGTCCTCCACACCTCTAGGGAGACTTTTAGTACAAGGGATGATCCTACTCTTGGATCTCCTGCCAATTCCATTCAGGATCCCAGCCAATACTCGTCTGAGTCGATCACCAGTCACTTGGTCGAACCAGGCTTTGATACCAATGTTGGGGAGTTTTTAACGCCGGGGAGCATTTCACACAATGGGTAGTGAGTAAGTAATATAAGTGAGCTTGACACCACAACATAACCTAAAACCTTAAAGCATTAGGTAGGTGGGTCTTTCTCACTTATATATTACTCAACATATATGCCCAACTCTAACCAATGTGGGACTTCACTTCACACTTGAACTCCAACAAGTATTTAATCATATTGCCAAATTGAGTATGTATTATATTTTTTCTTCTTCTTATACACGTCTTGTATTGTGCATGATAGGGGAATTGTATCAGAACGTGTCGAGGGGAGAAGATGGGAGGCCCTTGGCGAACCAGGACGCGCACCGTGCAACGTTGGTGAAATGGGTTGATGAAGCGGGTGGTGCTGTTACTGCTTTTGATTTCACCACCAAAATGGTTCTAGGTGCTGCTGTTCAGGGTGAGTTGTGGAGGATGAAAGACTCTAATGGGAAGCCACCCGGGATGATCGGAACAAAGCCTTCCAATGCTGTCACCTTCGTCGACAACCATGACACTTGGTCTCAGAGAACGTGGCCTTTCCCTTCTGATAAAGTTATGTTGGGTTATGTTTACATCCTCACTCATCCGGGACACCCCACAATTGTAAGTATTACTTTATCTCTTGATATTTGCATGTCCTATTTTAGGTAGTTCAAGTGTTAATGGTTTCAATCAATTATTCCATGACATACATTTGAAATTTTCAACTTTCAAGAAAAAATTAATTACACTTCATTACATATTACGAATAGACTAACTATATGAATAATGTGGTTTAAGACCACCAAATAATTTCTTCTGGATATATACTTTAGTTGATGTATGATAACCGTTTCTAAAAGTACGTTTAAAATTAATAAGAGATATAAAGAATTTTTAACACCCAAAAGTATATTGAGAATAGTTTAATTGTATAAATCTAAAATGTTGTTACATTTGTGTTGTTTGTGCATGCAGTTCTACGATCACTACATCGAATGGGGGCTAAAGGAGCCGATAAAGACAGTGACCGAAATAAGGAAGAGGAATGGAATTACGGCCACAAGCACCGTAAATATTCTGGCTGCTGAGGCTGATCTCTACATGGCCGAGATTGACAACAAGATCATTGTCAAGATTGGACCTAAACAAGATCTTGGGAACCTTCTTCCACCAAATGTTCAGGTCGCTACCAGTGGACAAGACTACGCTGTGTGGGAAAGAAAATGAAGCAACAATGAAGCCGTGCTTGAGAAATAATTTAAATAAATAGAATCATTAAGAATAAGATTATTGGGAGTTTACCATGGTATATTTATATTTATATTAAATAAAATTATTTTGATTACAGATAAGTTGCGGTAGTAGTAATTATAGCGGTAATAATATTAGCGGCAGTAATATTAATGGTAGGTCTTATGATTATCAACCCACATGGGTCTGTGTTTACTTCAGATTTAGTTTTATTTGTACGAATAAAACAACGATCATAAGATAGCTACCATCATTTTAGTAGTTAACAAGGCATGCTAAGAGGTTGAAGACTCGCTTTTGTAAGATTTTATGATAAGAGATTGTAATCATATATAAGTTAAATAGCTGTAATTATATGCTAGATATGTAAAAGCTCCGGCCACAACGTGAATGTATTGCTAACTGTGGATGGGACTGTGCGCGGATCGATTGCAGTGTGCAATTATACATTTTAATGATTTTAAGTAATGGCTCAAGATTTAACCTTTGTTCAGCAAAATTTATTTAAAGGCAAGTGACTTTGGCCTTTACATGATATAGAAGCTTTGTTGCTTTTCCCCGGCTCAGTTGGATGACTTTTATCTCCAATATGCACACACCATGCCATTCATAATACTTCAAATCTCAAACTCAAAAAATCTCTTTGATCCGATCAAATCTCACAGATCTTTACAAAAGCCGAGGTTCAATACATCAGAAGCCTATACATGATACATATTCATGTTATTTTTTCTTTTCTCACCAGGGATGCAGAACTTATTTGTATGTCCTCATAAAACGCTGAGTTGGAGACCATTCACAATCCTCTCAGTGAGATGGAGTATAATGCAATGAACCATTATCATACACACAGCAATGACTAACATGTACAAGTATGGTATAACTTTGAATAACCTCCAAAAGGATGAGATGTTCAGATATCTGCAGCATAACAGTGCAACAAGGGACTATCATCAATGCGTTGAATGCGACCTTTTTTTACCAAAGAACATCAAAATCCATGGGAAAAATGACTTCTTCTTCTTCTTTCTTGTTTCTGGGGATGGTACAGTTCCACTATTTGAATGAAGATAAGACTTTGAACTGGACAAGTAATGTACAGGCATAGATGCATTATGAGCTTGGTCAAAATTATTTGCATCCTTATGCCTCTCAAAACTAACCTTGGTACTTCTACTTTGCGTTACTTCTCCTTGGCCCAATCCACCAGCTTTTCTTCTTTGCTCATGTTCAGCCCTCCATTTTCTCAATTCTTGTTCTACACCTAATTTTCCTTCCCTTGCCTTTTCGGCTTTCTCCATTGCAATCTTCAGAGACTCCCTTCTAGCAGCCATCTCTCTAGTCACATCATTCAACTTCTGCAAGGTTTTCAATTCAGACTCCTTAGCTATCTTGATTTCAGAATTAGCAGCTGCAACCCTAATGTTGGCTTGATCTTCTGCTTCATGTGCTTGTTTGCTGAGATTATAGTACTCCTCCACCGAAACCGACACCCAAGAGGATGAATCCACTGCTTCATTGTTGTTGTTCCTAGATGACTCATTCAATGCTTTAGTTGCTGCTATTGCCAACATTTCAGAGGCCCTTGCAGCCTCTATCTCTTTTTGTGCTGCAAGTAATTTACTTTGCATTGTACTTGCACAAGCCTCGGCTTGTTCTGCCTCCTCCTTCACTCTCCTCAACTCTTCGCGAGCTGCTTGAGCAAACAAGTTGGCCTGATTAGCCTCTTCAACTGCTTGCTGTAGTTTCTTTGGAAGCTCCTGAATCCTCTCTCTGCCTTCTTTCTCCCTCATCTGAACCAAAGCCATTTCTGATCTAGTGTTGTGTAGATCAGATTCAAGAGATGAAACCGTAACGGAGGCCATTCCCTCTCTTTGTCGAATCGATGCAAGAGATGATTTCTCATTTTCAAGTTCTGATTTCAATGATGCTGCAGCCACCTTTAGGTAATTTACCTCAGTGGTGGCTTTCTCTATGTTAAGCTTTACTTCCTCAAGCTCCTTTTTGGCTGATGCAACTGCTTCTTGTATTTCACTGTGAGTCTTCTTCTCTGGCTCCTCTAACTCTCCTTCATCACCTTCATGCTTAGACTTAGATGATTCCATATAAACATTTAACTCGGCTTTCAAATCAAGCAGCAAAGCCGAGGCTGTGTTGAGTTTAGATTTGAGATCATTAGCAGACAAAATCTTCTGGTTGAGTCTCTGAAGTTCTTCTTCTGCCTGTTTAAGTTCTTTGTCCCAATTGAGAGAATCTTGATCTCTTGCCATGACTATCCCTATTCTGTGTTCCTCTGCTTCCATGTGTGCAGCATGAGCAGATTCCAGTGCCTCCTTTGTGGCAATGAGCTCAATAGTCAAGTCTTCCACTGTCTTCTCTACTTGCTTTGATGAAGCAACAGCCTCTTCAGCTTTCTTAACAGCTTCATCTTTTTCATCAACTAAGGATGCATATTCCACACGCAATGCATCCAGCTCCTCTTTAACAGATGTTAACTCCGTGATAGCAGATGAATACCTGGCTTTAGCTACCTCAAGCTGTGCCTTGGCAGCAATGCTGGAGTCATCAGCAATACCTTGCTCCATCTCTTCCACTCTCAGCTTTGCAAGTTCTGAGTCCTGTCTTGCTTGACGCTCTTCTGTTTGTGCCCTCTCTAGGTTAAGTTTTAGTTCTTCTATTAGTCTCTTTGTGCTATCCAGCTCTAACAGTACTTGCATTTTTGCTTGCTCAGCAGCTTGTGATTTTTTTTGGTACACCGGGATCTCCTGCTGTGCCTTATCAAGTTCAAGTTCTACATGCTTGCGTCTCTGCATACTCGAGAAAAACCAAAGTTAAATGGGATTCCAGCAGATATGGCTACCATAGTCATTATTCATTAGTATGATAAATAAATTAACTTCCTGCTTTGAACAAAAAGTATTTGGTTTTTGACAAAGTATAATGGGGATGGATCAATAATTTATCCCTCATTGTTGTTGGCAGCAAGCAAGCATGGAAGACAAACCATCATAGTTCTACTATGTATTGCAAGGGTAACATAAAAAAATTTACATTGAAAGGACAGAAATTGTGCCAAAAATACTTATGATTTTGTTCCTACCTTGTCTCTGTCCAAAATCATTAGATAAACATGGAAATCATAAAATACAAATCAATGAAATGTATCTGAGAGCTGCAACTACTTTATAGTTGAACCAGAAGTATTTAACTTCCAGATTCACACAATTCATGGTCTCCTTGAAAATAACATTTGAGGATGTCTTACCAAAAAAAAAATCAACATATTAACTTTGTTTTATAATATTTTCCCAAAACTGAGATATAGAATAAACTCTGCTCCTTGCCAAATGAGTTTAGAAGCAAATATTTGTTAAGAACAAAGGGACAAGTTATGAATAAAATCTAGCAACAAAATGTTGGGATAGTAAATTCTAGGGATACAACATATTTAAACCAAATGTCACTTTGTTGATACACCACACAACTATAATAGAGGGAAAGAGAATGTACTCTTCAAGTCATCCCAAAAGGTATGATTTGGGATATGAAGCTGTGGCTTGGCTCAACAGATAATGAGTTTTGCGTTGTTATCATTAATATTGACAAGAAAATAGCCACCAAAGCAACATTTAAGCATTGGTTATTGCTTCTTAACATTTATAACTGCAGTTTATAATAAAAATAGTAATGAAGGTTGTTGTTCTCATCCTTTTTCTCATATCTCAGCATTTTCCTAATAACCTATCTTCTAATGAATAATTGGCTTGTCTTTAAAATGCATTCAAAACATCCAAAAGAATTCTGGCCTCATGAAGAAGTAAAGTAATAGAGTTACAAAACTTTAGGTAAAATGAAATAAATGCAAGACAGATATACCTCCACGGTCTGGATTCTATGAGCCTTCCAGTCCACAATGCCTCCAAACTTGGAAACAGCTTCCTTGACAGATTCAAATGGAGCTGCTGTATCAATAAGGCCTCTTTTTTCAGCAATCTGCTTGGCATAAGTAGGTGAGTCAACAGCTCCCACAACAACATCATTAATATTGCGAGACGGATCTGTCGTTAGTTCTTTCTGGTCATTCTGGAACTCTACATTTTCAGAAGAGGACGCCAATAGTTTTATCTGATTATCATCACTGACAGAAGGTAAGTCAACAGCTTCGACAGACACATCATCAATTTCCGTTTGAGGCAGTTCTATCTTAAGTTCTTTGTGATCACTTGGCAAATCCGTCTTTTCAGAAGAGGAAGCCAAGAGTTCTATCTGATTATCATCATCCTTGCCAGCAGGTGAACCAACAGCTAGCTCTGCAGCATCAGTATCCGTGGTTTGAGATGGATCAATTATTGGTTTTTTCTGATCCTTTTCCAAATCTATTTTTTCTGAAGAGGAAGCCAAGAGTTTCATCTGATTATCATCATCATTGCTAGCAGTGCCAGCAGGTGATCCAACAACTCTCTCAGCAGCATCAATATCCATTGTTTGAGATGGATCTACCATTAGTTCTTTGTGGTCATTCTGCAACTCTTTTTCCACAGAAGGGGAATTTGAGAGTTCCATCTGATTACCAACATTACTTCCAGCACTGAGAGTAGAACCACCATCCTGCTGCCCGTTTGAGATATCTTCTAAAGCTTGAGATTCAGAATCTGCAGACATCCCTCCCTGGTTGCTTTGTTCTATTACATGAACACTAACATTTGGTGTTGAAGCTGAATTATCTATGGGAACATGAACATCATTAACCTTGGTTTGAGGTGGGTCTGTTATTCGTTCTGTGGGATTAGTCTGCAACTCTGTTGTTTCAGAAGAGGAAGGTGAGAGATTCATTGAATTATCAACATCATCGGTACCAGTGGTGGTAGAAACACCATCCTGCTGCCTGTTAAAGACATCTTCTAAAGCTCCTGATTCGGGATGTGATACCATGTGGTGGCTTTGTTCTGTATCATGAATTGTGGCTTTAGGAGTAGAAGATGGATTATCATTATCAGTGTGATGATATTCATCCTGTCCTACAGTTTGACCATCAGAAGCTTTTAGGGACTCTTCTAAGTCTGAGAACTTAGTTCCTGGAAAATGAGTGCCAGGTTCCACTCTACTATTATTACTGAGTTGATTGGTGGCAGCTTCAATGGAAGACTGGCTATCGGGTGGATTTATCATAGCAGTATTCTCTTCAGGGGTTTCTGCTTGTGGCCTCAGTTCAGCACTTGTTGAAGAGGTTTCTGATTCTGAGGATGGCTTGTCTTCAGCATCCTCCATTTGTAAGAGCAATTGGAAGTGCTAAAGATATCTAAAAGGCAAACAATAAAGACAATCAATCAGTGAAAAAATGAAAGTTGTTGTATAAAAGCAATTCATGTAGACGTTTCAAATTTAAGAGGGATGACAACAGCCAACAACATGTAGTAAAATGATAATTGATTTCCATATAATATCATTTCATTTTTTCACACCCATCACATATATTGCAATGTTAGAAGAAATTAGATCAAGGTTTATGCAAATTGCCTGAAACACTAAATGATGCTCTTTATTACGTTTTAACTTTTCACATTGATCAGAGGACAGATAGAAACTTCTTTATGGAGAATTCTAATTTCCCCCAAAAATAAGCCAAAATTGAATCACATACGTCAAACAAAACATTCTAAAGAATAATTATATAGTGCTTGAACATCAATCAATGAAAGAAATACAGAATCTTATGATGCATGAAAAGCTAAAGTCCCTCCCCTCCACATACACGTTGACATTGAAATCAAAATTACAATCACGTAAACAAAATCTAGGTACTTCAAAATTAATATTTTAAGCAATAAATTGTTAATACCATACATCTGATACAATTATAGAAAAGCAAGTTCATATCTCTGTATTGGAAGCCAGGTTAATCTTTACATCAAACCATTTGTACTGGCTAACCTTTTGAAGGCAAATATGTTGGCTTTCATTTGTTAACCATACCAGGTAACAACAAGTGGACATGTTCCTCCAATCTTTAACTAGGTTGTTGAAAATTCTCCTGATATATGTAGATATCAATGGAGAAAAACACACAAAAACTTATGGAAAAGGCAAGAGATACCATATCATATCATATCATATCATATCATATCATATCATATCATATGGAAAATAATTATATACAACCCCACCTATAAATCATAAATTATAATCCAAACTTTGCAAACCAGAAAAATTATTATGATTATAGGACTTCATAAGGAGGAATTCAAGAGGGCGAGGAACAAAACAGATGTAAGAAATAACGTGTTGAAAAAGGAAAAGCAGAAAGAGAACATGAGGGAGAGGAAGGTACCCTGATTAAGCAGAAACAAAAGTATTGATTGAGATTTAGGAGATATTAATGATGAGTGAAAATTTTTTGGGGAGGAAAGAGAATGAAAATTAAAATTAGATTCTGCAAAAATAAACTGAGGGAGAAAAAGTTGGAGCTAAATTTAGAAGGAGGAAAATAACGGGAAAGGGTCAAGGGTGAACAGTTAGTGGAGCCTACCTTGTCACACAAACAATAAAAGGTCCACTCTCTGCTAATTTTCAAACATGGCAGTTTATTTAAAAAGAAAATTCATCTTTTATTTGATGTGTTCTTTCTCTTAATAGTATTTGCAGACTGTGGTATGGTTTTTCTTCTTCATCTCTTGTTGCAAAACACTGGCTACAACTGGAAAATATTCATCCCAGCACCATCATAAGAAATTAATGCTTCCAATTATAGGGGATTATTATCTATAACAGTAAAAGCAATATTATTTTTTATTCAACATATAATTTTTTTACTTATCATCTAATTAAAAAAATAAGAAATATGGAAACACAATTTTTTTTTCTTTTTGTGGTATTCATGATGGAAATACAAGTGTTACAGTGTGTATCTTCAGTAGTTATTGTTATAATTTTTTTAGCAAAGTAAAACAGTTATTATTAGAATTACAGTTAGACAAAAGTTGTTGTCGCCTTCGTGGTACACCTCAATTATATTTTTTTAAAAAATATTATTCAAGAAAACAACAAATACTTTTGAGGAATTTAAAAATCAAAAGTTTAATATTTTGTAGAAAATATGAAATAATAAATTATCTACTTAAAAATATTTTAGATTATATTTTAATATTATTTCCGTATTTATTTGTTATATTAAGATTTATTTCCTTAATTACTTAGGATTAACAGAGTAAAAAGATGGTATCTTATGTTTTATTATTATACTTGTTTACTTTATTATGCATGTTAATCGATATCAATATAGTATTTCATTCTTTTTTAAACAATGATATACACGTACGTAAAATAGTTGTCTAAAGTATATAAATTGATGTGTTCTAGAAGATAATTTTATTAAATTTTCTCACTTGAATGATGACGCTATATTACTGTTGTCTTTTAATATGTATACCTTCTCATACTTATGAATTTCATACTAAATAGTAATATTATATATATATATATATATATATATATATATATATATATATCTTCTCTTTTTATGCTGAAAACATCATAATTCAAGCATTTTAAAATGTTTTGTTTATTTTTTTATTTTTACTTTATAAGTGTCTTGAAAAAAAAATTGAGGAAACTTTTTTTTGTTGTTGTTAAATATCATCGATTTGTCCGTTTTATCTCATCATCTTAGTATTTTATTTGTAATGTCGCGTGTGACAATGTTGGTAAAAAAAAAAATGCCGTGTGGTGTTAAATGTCGTAGCGCGACAGAAAGTCAATTGAGAAATCAAATGTCATAATCAACGTACGTGAGGGCCAATAATGCTCTAGGGGAAGCATTCTATTTTCTATGTATCTTATCTTTTAATTGAATAGACAATTTAGAAAAGTACTCTTGTTTTAGTTGAAAAATTTTACATGACATTATTTATCAAAAGCTAAAGCAAAGGAGTTGTTATCACGATGTATTGATACGTTTGCTTATGAAACATTTTGGCAATGGCGTCATTAGGAAGACATGGTTTGCGTGTGGCAAGCGTAACATCAACTGCAATGTAATTTTGTTTAAAAAAAAAAAAATTAGTTCAGTGGGTAAAAACTAACTCATATTTTTAAAAGATATGGATTCAATTTTTGCCCATGAAAAAATATTATTGATGAATAATTTGTAAATATTTCTATAAACACTCATGAAACTTTGAGCTCCGTCCAAACCTTAGTAAATTTACCTAGATTTTCTGGGAAAAAAAAAAAAAAAAACTAATGTCGCCATTGGCGCCAACGGTTCGAAACAGTCCAAATCATATGAGACAAAATGTCATCCGTTGTTGGTCCATCCATGATCCATAGGTAGAAAGAGCGTCGTCCGATGATACCCGCTGAAGCTCCAATAATTCAATTTTATGTTGTCATCTTTTTGATTTCTAATGGTCACTTCTTGTAAGAGAGGTTATTTCTCCACAATTTTGAATCTATGTTAAAACAGCTTCAAGTATTTAATGCTTTATATTCTTACCAGAGATCGGTCGTGAGGAACGATCTTCTGGACAAAATTGGTGAATTTCCTTCGCTGGGTATGTCAACTGTTTCGAAGTGGGGGTGGTACCTGCAAAAGAGACTCTGATGCTAAAGTTAGGCTTTGTGGGTGTATAGGTCTCGTATATGTAATGCATGTACCTTAATGTGAATTAGGATTTATCTGGGCCCTGGGCCTAAGGTCGATTGTGATCTGTTCAGGTAGTGAGCCTTTGTTTTGGCCCATGTCTTGTAGCGCTCATCCGATGTCGTTTAGCGCCTCAGTGCCGAGCTGAAACTCGGTTCCGCGATACGGATAGTACACTTTATAATAATATTTAAAAAAAAGATTATCTTATATTATAATAATTTTATCTTATTTATAATAAAACGAAGAAGTTTAACGATAAATTTTCTATGTAATAATTCTCCATAAATGGTGACTATCAAATTGCATGTCTTCAAAAATTTTAATTAAGTTCATCTTCATAAATTTTAAAATCGATTTAATTTAACTATAACAAATAGGTTATGCAATAATAACTCCCTCTCAAATTATGACCATAAATTACATATGTAATATACTAATTTGCAGAAAAAAAATGTTCAAAGTATATATTTATATTATAAATTTAATTAATTAATTTAGTTGAGCTTATAATAATATAAGTAAGAGATGTTTTTTTAAAATAAAATAAAGATAAATAATAGGTTATGGATTCATCTTGGATTTGGACTCTAGAAACTCAATATAGAGTCAAGCTTAGGCCATATATCAGTTTTAGATTCTTTGAAGCTTTAAGAGAAACTATAGATGAAACCCAAGAAGACTACAAAGATTGTACCTCCGTATACCTCTTTAGGATAATTGTTGTGTTGTGTTTGATGAGATTGATGAATGACGATATGAGATTGTTGATATTGTATGACTATGTATGATGGAGATTTTCATGAATTGAGATGATTAATTGTGCATGCTTTGTCATGTGTTTACTTATGTAGGGTTTAGGATTCTATGTATGAATTGGGGTTCTAATATAGTTCAAATGTTTCAGCGTTAATTGATGAATTATAAGTGTATTGTGAGTGGATTAAGAGAATTCTATCAATTAAATTGAAGTAATTAATAAGTGTTAAGAACATATTGGAATGGTTGAGGAAATTAACATTTCAGGTACTCTATAGCTTCTCTCAGCTTCAAACTCAAAAAGAGTTTGGAACTTGAGGAGCTTGTGTATCGCCTTGTTCAAAAAAAGATGAACTAGGTAGAAGTCAGTTCAAATTGACCTAATAACTACTCAAGGGACCCTTACATGGATCATGTTGGCCAAATAACACTACTAGAAAATTGCAAAATAGCGACCGAAATTAGTGATCGAAATTTATCAGTCGCTATTTAGCGACTGATTTAGCGACCGATTATGAATAATCAAAATAGAGACCAATTTAGCGACCAAAATAAGTCGTCGCTAGAAAATCGGTCGCTATTTCGGTCGCTAAATAAGAAATTTTGATTTTTTAGCGAAGGAATTAAATTCGGTCTCTATTTCAGTCGCTAAATTTTAAATTTTGATTTTTTTAGCGACAGAATTAAATTCAGTCGCTATTTCGGTCGCTAAATTATAAATTTTGATTTTTTTTAGCGATGGAATTAAATTCGATCGCTAAATATTAGTTAAAATTAGCGACAAAATTGAATTCGGTCGCTAAATAGTAGTTAAATTTAGCGACAGAATTGAATTCGGTCTAAATTATAAATTTTGATTTTTTTAGCGACGAAATTTAATTCGGTCGCTAAATAGTAGTTAAAATTAGCGACGAAATTGAATTCGGTCGCTAAATAGTAGTTAAATTTAGTGACGAAATTGAATTCGGTCGCTATTTCGGTCGCTAAATTATAAATTTTGATTTTTTGTAGCGAAGAAATTGAATTCGGTCGCTAAATATTAGTTAAAATTAGCGACAGAATTGAATTCGGTCGCTAAATTAGAAATTTTGATTTTTTAGTGACGAAATTGAATTCGGTCGCTAAATATTAGTTAAAATTAGTGACGGAATTGAATTGGTCTCTAAATCAGAAATTTTAATTTTTTTAGCGACAAAATTAAATTTGATCACTAAATATTAGTTATAATTAGCGATGTAATTCTATTCGGTCGCTAAATATTAGTTAAAATTAGCAACGAAATTATATTTGGTCGCTAAATATTAGTCAAAATTAGCGACAAAATTTTATTCGGTCACTAAGTAAAACTTAAAAAAAAATTATAAATTGCTTAAAAGTGATGATAATATTGTTGTTGAGTATCAATCCCATTTTCTTTTTTTTTGTAAGAACAAGATACTAATTTATAATAAAAAAATATTTATATGCACTCCTACATAATTAATACCAATAGTTATTTATGTGAAAAAATATTTAGAGGTTTTTTTTTTACGATTGGATTTTTAGGCAGTTTTATAATTAGAGTATATGAATTTTAAAATTTCTTATTTATTTTGATTCATATTTATAATTATATTTTTAACTTATGATAACTTTATTTTTAAATAAAATTTTATATTTAAATTTTAAATTAGTATTTTATTAATGGTTGATAATTACAAAATAAAACAAGGATAAATACATTTTTTGAATTTTATATCTTAGATTTAAGATGAATAAATATATTAAGTTAATTAATAACTTATTTAAAATGTTAAAATTTAATTTATAAAAATAATATTTTGAAAGAGAAGGGTTATAATAACATCGGTGTAACTTTTACTAAGTATTACATCACTCAATAACTTTATATTAAATTTGAATTTTATAAATTCAACCGTTAGATTGAAAGTTGTTTTTTCTTAGATCATATATACAGAATCTTATATGAATTCAAGATAATTTGATACTTCATTCTTGTAAAACAAAATTGACGTAATATATACATTTCAAATAAAATATGAGCACTTTGATTACTTTTAAATTGTTGTTCAATTTTAACAAAAATTGATATAAACATATAAAGTGATATGAACTTTCAATCTATCGGTTGGATTTACAAAATTCACATTTAATATAAATTTATTGAGCGGTGTAATACTTAGTAAAAGTTATACCAGTGTTATTATAACCCTTCTCATTTTAAAATATATAAATTATTACTTAAACTTTTAAATTTATAATAAATAATTTAAATTGTATCATAAAATTAATTTTAAATAGAAATAAGTAGATTGTTAATTATAAAAGTAAGTATATATATAAATAAAGATTAATTAAATATAATATAATTATTATTAGTAATATAATTATTATATATATTATTATATATTTATAACGGTCTGGATATACTAAAATGATAAGGATCCAAAAATAATATAAGTATGAGATTAGATAGTTGAGGATGACTGAATTAATTTGTACTACTTATACTAACAACATGCATTTGCTTTTCAGTAGCTTATCTCATAAGAATTTCACAGTTAAGCATGCTTGACTTGGAGTAATATAGGGATGGGTGACCTTCTGAGAAGTTTCCAAAAATTGTGTAATTAAGGACAAAACATACTAAAAACTTAAGTATTGTGAAATAAAATCCTTAAGAGGCCAAATATGAGTGGTTCATAGCGACCAAATTTGCGATGTCTATAAAATTTAATAAAATAAAAAATAAATATTTAGCGACCGATTTATTCGGTCACTAATTTGGTCTCATACATTTCAGTGACCAAAATCATTTCAACCATTTAGCGACTGAATTAGCGACCAAAATTTTTGGTCGATAAATAGCGACCGAAAATTTTTTCGTCGCTAAATAACTTAGCGACTAGGGTTTTAGCGACTGATTAAATTCGGTTGCTAAGGTAAATAGCGACCGATTTTTGCAATTTAGCGACCAATTTTAGTGGTCGCTAAATTGCATATTTTTTGTAGTATAGGTAAGAGGATAGATCCACAAAACAATCATCATTGCAAAAAGAACATCCTCCCCACTTATCTCAAATTCGTGGAGACTTCACTTACTAATGAGAACATAACTAAGGACAAAGACCATGAAGCACTTGGAGGACCTATGACAAGGGCAACGGCTAAGAAAGCAAATGAAGCTCTGCAACAAGTGTTGGAAACTATTCTTGAAATTAGCCCTAACTTAGAAAATTTGAAGCCTAAAATGATGAATTGCATCATGGCAAATGAAGACCAAGTAGAGCCTTTCTTAATGGGCCTTTAAGGGTGGTTTATTTAGCATTATGTTAATTAAATTAAAGCCCAAAAATAGGTTTGTGTTAGCTGACCAATTTAGATGGACTATTTTTTGATTTGTATTAATCTTTTCAATTGCACCTTTAGGGAAGTTACAAACTTCACATTTAATGATAGTGCTTAGTTTACTTTTAATTTTTGTTTTCAAAACTTATTTTGTGAGAATGATTCTCCTAGGTTCTTCTTTGAACCAATTTCAGAGATTTATCAAAGGATCTTCCATTACCTTTGTGTGACATCTCAAATTGGCTTATCTTCCTTCCAAGGAAGTGGCACCAACACCATCCACTTATGTCCTGTCCAGAATATTTCACTAAAACTACCACCAACAACCTTTTTTTCTTTTTAATAACCCAACTCAGCCAACCATTCTCCTTTTTGATTGACTCCTAATTCATCCGTCCAAGAAGGGAAACAATTTTCTATCCCCATCAATTCTAACCCTAGCCCACACCTAGCACAACCATTATCCATTTTCTTCCTAAATTCTGAGTTTAATCTAATAAACCATAAATTCTAGCAAGCACAATCCTATTTGTTAATAGGATTTCCATCATTTACTTTATTACTTTGGTTGTTACCAAATACCTAATTTTGTTACACTCGACCGTTATAAAAGATATGTTGAGAAATAGGTAACCACCAAAGGAGATATTCAATTTACAAATAAGGCTTCATCACTTATAAAAAGGGGGACATGTATCATTTTTATTCATATATACTCTCATTAACGAGACCTCTTTTAACTTAGGCATCATAATCATTTTTACAAGTATCTCACCACCAACATTGAGGAGTGAAGCTTCACATCAACATAATGGGACACTTCCATGTTTGATAAGAATAATTTCTATGTATAAATTATGAATAACAATAAATATATCAATTTTTTTATACTATTTTACCAAAATAGTCCACCCTTTCAATAAATGTATTATTTTTAATATATTTCTTTTTTATGTGCATTCTCTTGTTTCAGTGTCTCTTGTATATTTTTTGAATCACTAAGTTTCCTTATATAGGTCCTTTAAAGAAGATGATCGTTGCAAATCTTCGAGTTTCTCTCACATGATTTGCTTCACCTGTCTTCATGTTTTTCTATTTGAAAGAGAAGTGTTTGTTGGTGAAATAAATGTTTGTATTAAATGCTTTTACCAAAGTGTCACTTCTTTTATGATCAAAGAAGTTGTTTATCACCTATTAGGTTAACATAGTTTTGAAACAACTTTAACTGTAACTTTTCATATTTGCATGGACTAGCTTGTCTTTTTTTTTTTTTAATGTAAATCATTTTTTCCTTCTTTTTTGTAAAGTATAGGTACCAATGAAGTATTTTTTAATTCAATCTATTAAGAAAACATTTAGACATAATCACTTTACTTTTAAAAGATTATAAATGATAAATATTTAATGCATATCTCTCTTTATAAATAAAGCTCTATCTTAGTTAGCAAAAGTAACAAGATCGTCTTAGTGCAACTTTTGTCTTAAATTTGTCTTATTGAAAAGTTGTGTCTTATTAGAAGATTTGTCTTAGTCATTTTGAAAACTTTTATATTGATCGAAAACCTCTTTATTTGTTGACAACAAAACTTTAAAACTAAAGGGATCTAAGATTGTCTTTTAACCTAACAAAAGGAAAGGGAATGCCTAATTGCTATTAGGGAGAGGTAGTATCTACTACAACATATATGTTGAACAAATGTCCTACAAGGAGACTGAGGATAGTGACTCCCGATGAAGCATAGAATGGGCATAAAGCAAGTGTTAATCATCTAGAAATTTTTTGTTCCTGGTGTTACAAGCACATTTTGGATCAGAAGAGGGAAAAGTTGGATGACAAAAGTAAAACACTTATTTTAATTGGTTATCACCCAACAAGAGTGTACAAGTTGTACAATTCAAGTCAAAAGTAGAGGTTCTTATTAGTTGAGATATTGTTGTGGATGAGACAACATCACACTAATGTTCAACTTGATCTTGAAGGGGATGACTAAGTTGAACTCAATACTTTAGTTCTTACTACGCAACAACAAGAGAGAAGATTGTAGAGGTTGAGATTTCCATCAAGCAAACTTGTAGATCATGAAGTGTTTTCAAATGATGTTGTCTCGTCTGATGGTGAGCTAGTGCATTTGGCTTTCATGGAAAACTTAGAACCAATAAATTAAGAGCAGACTCTTAAGCAAAAAGGATGGTATGAATGGAGAAATTAAAGCTATAGAGAGGAATCATACATGGGAGCTTGTAGGTCCTCCAACTACAAAGTGACCAATTGATGTTAAGTAGGTGTTTAAGATGAAGTTGAAAGCAGATAGTTCAATTGCAAAACTTAAGGCAAGACTAGCTGCTAGAGGCTTTCATTAAAAGGATAAAATGGAATACCATGAGGTATTTGCTCAAATTGCAAGAATTGAAACAATTATGCTAGTAATTGTTATTACTAGTTCTAAAGATTGACCTTTGTTAATTTCAATTAGATGTAAAATTTGCATTTCTCAATGGTTCACTAGAGGAAGGGGTGTATGTGTTGTAGCCATCAGGATTTGAGGTGAAAGGAAGAGAACATGTATTATAAAGGTTGAGAAAAGCCTTGTATGGCTTGAAACAAGCCCCTCGGGCTTGAAACAAGAGAATGGATGCTTTTTTTGCACTAACAAGGGTTCTCAAAATGTTTAATTGAGTTTGGGATATATGTGAAGATGAAGAATGAATTTGATTTGATGCTAGTATGTTTGTATGTGGATATCCTTCTTGTTACAGACAATAATAACTTTGAAATTGAGGAATTCAAGGGGAGAATGAAGTCAAAATTTAAGATGACTAAATTGAAAATTCTTAATTACTTCCTTTGTTTGGAGGTTTCTTATACCAATATGAGTGTTTTCTGCATCAGAAAAAATATATCTCAGAGGTGCTAAAGAGGTTTTAGATGGAGAATTGCAATGAAGTAGTGACCTCAACTCAAACAAATGTGAAGTTGGTAAAAGGAGAAATAGAGAAATGTGTTGATGGCACATTGGATAAGCATATTGTGGGATCACTAAGATTTCTATGTAATAGAAGGCTTGGCATTAATTTTGTAGTTTGGTTGGTTAGCAAGTTCATAAATGATCCAAGAGTCTCACACATGGCTTCTGCCAAATGTATAAGGGAACATATGAGTATGGCATGTTATTTCCTAAGGGAAAAAAACAATATTTGGTAGAAATTGAAGCATTTTTAGATTTTGACTAATGTGGAGACAAGATGGACAAAAATAGTACTTTTGGTTATTTGTTTCATTTTATGAATTCACCAATTTCTTGGTGTTCGAATAAGCAAAGTGTGGTTGCTCTATCTTCTTATGAGGCATAGTATATAGCTTCCTCACATGTAGCATGTCAAATTTTATGGTTGGAATCATTGCTTGAAGTGTTGAAGATCAAGTACAAGAAACCAATATAGTTGTTTGTTGATAACAAGTCATCTATAAGCTTAGACAAGAATCTAATTGCACGTGGAAGAAACAAGCATATAGAGGCCAAGTTTCATTTCTTGAAAGATCAAGTGAACAAAGGAAAACTAAAGTTGGTCTATTTTTGTATTGAGTTATAGGTTGAAGATGTTTTTACTAAACCATTGAAGACATACAAATTCAAGGAGTTAAGAGGAGATGTTAGGAGTTGTGTCCATGAAACATTTGAATTAAAGTGGAGTGTTGAGTATTGCAATTCAAATATATAGTGTATATGTATCATTTATATGTATAATTTGTGTGATTAATTGCACATATAGTTTGAAAATTTAGTCTGTACATATATCATTTGTATGTGTAGTCTGAAGATTTAGTTTGTACATATATAATTTGATGGTACAGTTTACATGTATCATATGGATACCTTAATCTGTTAGTGTTATGTGTTTGCATCATCTGTAAATACATGTTTATATTACTGTTCATTAATAAGATGGATGAGTAATAATGTGTAATACATGAGTGTAAGAATAAACTTTTTCTCTACTTAAATTTCACTCATTGCTCTCTATTATGAGTGTATGTATATTTTTGTGTATGTCATTTTCAATAATTTATACAATAATTATCTTAGCCTATAATGATAAAGTGATATTGATAAAGGGATTCCAAACTTATGACACCATAAGAATTAAGAAAGAGAAATAAACATGCAACATAGCGAAGTTCTGATTATATATAAAGAGAAAAACTTAGTTGCATTTAATATAAATTATTTGTTTGAGTTTTATTTAGATTTATTTTAAATCAACCTACATTGAGTATAACTTTGTATAAGTAGTTCGGAGTAGCATTGCAGAGACAATAGTAACAGAATTATTCAATCCGAGTTTTGATCAAAACTATCCCGGTCTAAAACATTAACCAAACCCGCAATTATACTATCTTCTACTCTTTTTCCCCCTTTGACGTAAATTTTAAAGTTAGTTGATGCAAACATGTGCCAAAGGAATCGATCCATAAAAATTAAAGGGAAAAAGCGAAAAAGAATCGAGGAATCATGATCGGCTAAAACAGTGTAATAATGAATTCCTTTTTATTATTTTGGTTTCCATTATTGGCTAACCAAAAATGTATTGCTGTACCCTTTCCACGCAAATAAATAAATAAATAAAGTGCACGGCAAAAGCATCTGTGTAAGTAAAATGAGAAAGTGAAAGAAAAAGAAAAACCCCAAATGAAAATTAGAAAAAAGAAAAAAAAAGAATGTGGTATAACTAGAAAGAAGGTAGTTAATGATCTAATCCATGAGAAGAGAGCCGGATCTCCTGGGGTCGGTAACATTGATGTTCCAATGCATATCAGGTAAGGCCAACTTGCGAGCCTTCCTCCTTTCCCAGTTCAACTCGGTCCTTCGGTTTCTGGTCAAGCGGCAGAGACTCTGCAAGCGGTGGTCCATGGCATCGTGGACCTTCCACCAGCGTCGGTGCGCCACGTCGCTGGCGTAGACCCTCTGATCCTCTACGTCCCAGTTGCAGTCGTAGTCCCTGTAGCAGTGCCAGGGCTTCAGCCCCAGGTAGTGAATCGCGTACAGTTTCGGA
Source organism: Cajanus cajan (assembly GCF_000230855.2). Lineage (NCBI taxonomy): Eukaryota > Viridiplantae > Streptophyta > Magnoliopsida > Fabales > Fabaceae > Cajanus > Cajanus cajan. The sequence continues at coordinate 15,015,191 of NC_138525.1, forward strand.
GGCTCCGCGCCGAACAGCGCGTTCTTCACACTCGCCTCCAGTGTTGTGTTGGCCCAGAAGTTCTTCAAGAAGTTCACTCGCCGCGGAAGCCTGTGCCACCACACGAACATCTCGTTCAGGAATCCCTGGTCACCACTGTAAAACAATATGTGAATACTGAATAGTAATACATGTACGTAGAAATATTAACCTTATAAATTTTATAGATTCTTATAAAGCTTATTAATCAAAGTAAAATAAATTAGTTTCTAAATATTTTCATAAACTATTATAACTGATTTGTGAAATTAAGTTAGCTTATAAATATAGCTGTTAAAATTGGACTAGACTAGAGTATTGTTTGACATGTTGGTCCATTAGATTAAGTCAAATTCTTTATTTTAGGTCTAAATAAGTCTAAAAATGAGAAACCGTATCAAAACACATTTTTAGTGTAGTTGAGTAATGTTGCAAACACTATCTTTAACACACTTTTGCTAATAATCTCTAGATTGAAATTATATACAAAATTCATAAAATTTATAATTTTTAATAAATTTTAACTAATAATAAAAATATATCACTAATATTCCTCCATTTTAAATTTACATTTATCAACTGGTTCACCAAATACTTTTAATTAAATCAGTAAGTTAATTTGTAAGTTTCTAATTTATATCTTACAAACTTTCAACCAGCATAAAAACCTCCAACTAAATGTAATTTTACTAAAGACATCAAACACTCAAAATTAAGAAACAGAAATCAGTAAATTTTCATGAAAGAATTTATCATATACGTAAGCCCGAACTCTGATAGAGTGCAATTACTTGTCGTGATTGTAATTTCCATAAATTAAATAATTATAAACTGATAGGAAGTATTAGTAATTTTACGTACCCGTTGTAGGAGATGACGTCGTAGCGACGCGCCATGAGAACATCGAAGGTGCAGTTGGAGGGCTCAAGGACCATGATGCCGGAGTTAAAGATGGATTGGTCGTTGCCGGTGGCGGACATCTGAGGAAAGTGGAAGAGGATGTCGAGGTTGCGGAGGACGATGATGTCGGCGTCTATGAATATGACTTTGTGGTAATCGGTGAGCTGCCACAAGCGAAACTTGCTGTAGTTATACTCGTTGTAGGTGCCGTTCTCCGCGCGTGGGTTTCGGATCCGGGTGATGAGTCGGATCTGCCAGCCGGAGAGCTCGAGCGCGCGGCGCTTCGCGGCGGAGATGGAGCTGTCGAGGAGGAGGACTAGGTCGCGTTTGGTTCCGCTTTGGAGGAGCGTCTGCGCCAGCGTTATTGCGCCGCAGACGTAACCTTCCGAGGAATGGAGCACCGTCGCGTAGGCCTCGCGTTTTGCTCTCGCTTCGCTTCGGACGCTTTCTTCCAGGTTCGACGTGTCGTACACCGTGTCGATCCCTGAAAATTCCAACCAAAATTTACACCTTTTTTTTTAATAAATAATTTTTCAAAGAAATAAGAAAAAAATTGTGAAAAATAAATGAATGTCGTGATTTAAAAATTTACTACTTCATTTGATATCTGAATTTTATGGTCATTTTTAATTAAATTTCTAAAGTAAAAAAATTACAATTAAATCTTAGTATTATTATTATTATTATATTTTTATAATGTAATTTTGAAGTTAGAAATTTGACTATAGTTCATGAAATTTCACAATAATATTTGTTATATTCTCATATTTAAAAAATTACATCATATTGCGATTTCTTATCATTATCTATAATATTATATTTTAATTTTACACATAAAAATTCTCTTATTAAAAAATTTTAACATATAGGGATGAAGACTTATATGTATGAAAGATGAAATGAAATAATAATTTAATATATTTTTATATAAAAAAAATAATCTAATGCATTTGTTTAAATATAAAGATATAAACAATATTATGGGAAATTTTATAGATTGTAGATGAATTTTAATTTTTAATTCTATGGACTAAATCATAAAAATATTTATAAAAATTTTTAGTTAAAAAATTTTAACAAAAGAGGCATCGAATAATATATTAAACCTAATTTAAAAAAGAAAAATTCTTTTGAACACCTCAATTAATATGACAACCGATTAGTATTCACATTAATACGTAATACATGTGGGGTTTAGCTAGTATAAAATATAGCAAGTAACTTCGAATAATATATTAAACCTAATTTTAAAAAAAAAATCCTCATGAACACCTCAATTAATATGACAAACGATTAATATTCACATTAATAACGTAATACAAATGGGTTAGCCAGAATAAAATATTGCAAGTGACCTAGTGTAGGGTATGTAGCAATAATGTGTTCGCGACATTTTCCTATAAGGGAATATACGCTTGACCCTTTGATAAGGTCATATATAAAATCTTATTTTATTTTATGATTTTATAAAATTCTTAAGTGGGTGAAAAGTTGAAAGCTAAATGGCAACCAACTTTGATTGTAACACGGGGAAAGGATTTCTTAAAACACGATACTCTTGGTACACAAGGAAATTGAAGATATATATTGTAACTAGCATGTATATGTTGATAAAATAAAGAAACAAAAGTTCATCCTAAACTTAGAAGTAACATTGAGGTAGCTATCTAGTAAAGTGGTTAGTTCACATCTCATAAAATAATATGGTGGTTATCAATTGTTTAGCACAAATAAAATTTGCTTGCTTACGCCACAAATTTTTAAAAAATAAAAGTTGTACCATATATAATTTTGACCGTCCCTCACACCGACAAAAAAATAAGAACTTTTCGGGCAATTTCCATTTTAAACTCAATAAACCGCATACAATATGATTAACGGTTAGACTATATATGTCACGGGGACGATTGCTAATGATGACCCAAATTTAAGATTAAAAGAAGTGATAACTTTATTTTTAAGCTACTAATTATTAACCTTTTCTTTTTAAATCTCCTCTAAACTCAGTAATATATAAAGTAATATCACAATTATACTTTTCCAATTTTTATATACTTGAATAATTTGTACCATCTATTTTTGACAAAAAAAAAGTTTTTCATCATTTTATACATCTCTTCCTATGCATAAATCAGGACAACTTTGTGGAAAAAAAAATCCATTATGTTCAACTTCATATGGGACAAATTGAAGTTGAAGGAAGAAGAGATGAAGAAAAAAAAGAGTAAAAAGAAAAATAATAAAAATAAGATGTGATGTGAAAAATAAGATGAAAAATAAATAAATATATATTTATAAATACTCTTATTTTTATATAAAAAAAAATACTACCATGATCTGATTTGATATATATAATTTTTAAACGATTTTATCGATTAATCATTCTTATAAATATAAAATTTGAATTCAAAATTTTAAAATTTGAAAAATAAATAAAATATCAATTAATCTAATAAATATTAATAATTTTTAAATATTTTATTAAATAAAATATAAAATTGCGAAATGTTCCGATCCTTTAAGTATAATATAACCTTGATTGGTGGGTTAATATATGAAATTAATTGAATAGGTAAAGATGTACTTGATGGTCTGCTTCGATATTCATGTCTTCGAAAACAATTTTTAGAAGTTGTTAGGCATGCTTGATGTGAGGGTTTATCTAATTCACGTCTTGGAAAACAATTTCTAAAAGTTGTTAGGCATGCTTGATGTGAGGGTTTATCTAATTCATCATAAACTTCACCTAAAGTGTTATATATATAATAAATCATATAACTAATAACTATAAAATAAATCATGTCATATGACACAACCAAACCCCTGTACCTCAGTGGATAGAGTGTCTGTTTCCTAAGTATGATTACTATATTTTTACTTTTTAATTTGTGAATGCATGTATGCTTTTATGGTTCAATGCACACACTTATTTTGCAATAGAATCAAAACCCAGATAAAAAAAAAAAAAACAAAAAAAAAACATTTCAATTAGCTTATATAATCAATAACATTCATTACACAATTCATCATTTTAACTAGCTGAATTAATAATTACTAGTCACTTCATTTCACCTTTGCTTCATGCAACTCAGGCACAAACAACATAAACATGAACATATGAATGTGTAATTATTAATTAAGCATACCTTGTTCCCATAGAGGCAGAGCCAAATTGCAGGACCCCACAGGCAAAGAAATCTTCTGTTCCAATCTCTTCACATCAGCCTCATAATACCACCACTCACCCTCATGCTTAACCAAGTCATCGCATCGAAACAACTCCAGCATTGGCCTACACTTGCTCCACAAAACCACTTTTAACCTCCAATTCCAATCCTTCTTCCCTTTCTTCACTGCCAAATTCGCCGCAATAAGATGAACTTGTAACCTGAAAAAGAAAAAAAAAATGATCCGTAAACACCTATGCGCTATTAGACACCTAGAACAAAACAAAGAGGAAGTATAGATATTAATCTATCATAAATGATAAATACTGGATGAAAAATGTCAAGTTACGTGTTAAAGTTAAAAAAATGATGTGAATTTCGTATGTATATAATGTATTTTAACCTGAAAACGTCCCTTCCCCAGCCTTCTTCGGGGTATTTGCATGGCAACTTGGCCACGATCACGTCCATGTCTTCATATGTTGCGAATTCTGGCATTGGTATCTCGGGGCATGATGGAACATCGCTCTCTTCTTCCTCGTCTATCCATTCGGGAAATAAATCTGTCCAGTTGAAAAATTGTGACACCCTTTCGAAATAAACGTGGGTTGTTTCTCCAAGGTTGCTCCATTCACTCACATCATCTTCATGCATGTTCACCATTCCCATCTTCATTCCTCTCCCCATTTCAACAAAGAAGCTAGGCACCTCAATCTTAGTCGCGTTCTGCCTTGGCATCCGTAGTTTCAGTTGTGGTTCCTCCAATACTGCTTTCATCTTTATGCTTTTTTCTCCCTACAAGTTTCAACATATCATATACAAGTTATATATATTCATATACGCACATAAACATATGTATAACTTATCAAAACACTACCAAGTTTGAAAATCATATACAAGTTATATATATATATATATACACACAAATTATATGTTTACATGAAAATTAATTTTGTTATATCATTTCACTTAATAAGATTTATCTTGTTGACAAAGGCTAGTTTAGTATATTATACTTCCATCTGATAGGTCTCAGTCTACTAAAATGATCAATTCACATTTTTTTTGTTATAAAAATGAGGTAAAATTCAGAGGCAACCTACTACAACTGAGCATGGCACCATAGCCAATGACATGTTAAGTCAGGAAGGAGAAATCTATCTAAAGGATACATATTCCAAGTAGTTTTATCTAACCATAGCTATTTATTGAGGAGGGTTTATATATATATATATATATATATATATAGGGAGCATATCAAGTGAAAGAAAATTTATTATAAGAGATGAGAGGGTTAAAATATACCCTTAGATTAATGAGAGAAAATTTAGAATTTAATCAAGTGAGAGGAAATTAATCTAAGGGTTATATTTTAACTCTCTCATCTCTCATAATAAATTCCCTCTCACTTGATATGCTTTCTATATATATATATATATATATATATATATATATATATATATATATATATTCTCATTAATATAAGCTCTTAACTAATGAAATAACTAAATTAATTAGTGAGGGATAATTTTTTTTTTCATTCAAATTGATTTTAAGTGGGAATTGTATTTTAATTTTAAAGATTTTTACAATACTTTGAAATTATATTTTACAGTTATATATCAATTGTTAATAAATATAAGTCATTAAATAAATATAGAACAATACTTTAATTAAAATTAATCTTTAGTCATTTATTATTATTATTTTTGGAATTTTTTTATAGTCAATAAGTGTTTACTTTTTATAATATAACATAATTACTTATAACAAATTTTAAACATTAATAATACTTTTCTTACATAAATTCTTTCATTAATAAATTATCATTTATACTATTTTTTTTCTACACTCTTTAAATCATTTATTTGTGACTTTTATATTCTCATTATGTATAGGAAAGTTAATACTTATACAATATAATTTAAACTTGCAATATTATGTTCTTGTGGATTTTTCATGCAAATCAATTTCTTTTATGATTTTTGTAAGTTTGCATTCAATGTTTTTGTTTTTTTTTCAATGTGCTATGATTTTGACAAAAAGTATGATTACAGGATAAGACAGTGAGTGTACTAGAAGAAATGCGTTAGAAAATGTATTGTTATCATTCATCAACATCAACATATACTAGTTATAGCATAAGCAGAGCACACAAATAGAAGTTGGGGGAAGAAAGTAATACCATTAGAGTAGGCTCACCTTACCTTGTGATGGCACTCGCGCAAGGAGCACCTAACAAGGGAAGCTGCATTCTCGAAATACACTGAAGAAGATGGACGGAGAAGAAGGGTTGCATAAACAACCAGAAAGATTGCAAGACATACCAAATTGATTCTGATAACCAATGCTTTAGAGGGTGCTGTCTTCACCAACTTTTGAAGACTCAAAACTTCCATCCCCTGAGCAATAACGTTGCAACAGTGCCTCAAATGGAGGGGACCTGGACTATTTATGTAAATGAATACCCCACTAGGAAACTTAGATGAAGTTGTGGTTAAATATGATGATTAGTTTGAAGAGCAAGGATTTGGAAGGAGTTGTTGGAAAATTATGAGTAATTCTCAAAGCAAGACAGACCATTTATGTAGCTCCACTTGTCCTTTGGATGAATTAGAGGTGAAAGCAAAATCGCTTTGCTTATATTTCAGGTTTAATTAGTTGACACCTATGAATATTTCAAGACAAAATTCCAAAATGACAAAAATATCACAACACGTTTCTCTTGTTGTCCCTTAATCATTTAAGAACCAGACGCGATGGAGGGATAGAGTAGTAAAACAGCAATCTCAATAATACATTAGGCAAAGAAATATAAAATTGGAAAAAATGTGAAGAGCTGTTGAGCAAGCTCACCAACACCTAATCGGTTGCCCTGTCAATTTTGATTCCTACAAATGCAAATAAAGACCAAAGAGTTGCTTGTTCACAATATGTTAAACTTAACTCCACTAATTGCATATAAATAATATTCACAATATACCTTTTTTTTTTTCATGTCACACATAGGTAATTCGAGAACTCTATCTCACACATTAATTTTATTTCTAATAATGTGACTATTATCTATTCAATCAATTTATACATACGATAAAGATTGAATACATGTTTTTTTTTTCTTTATTCAAGAGACCGTCCTCACAGTGTGGCTTCATAGTATTAAAGTGATATATAAAATATGTTTATTATTAATTGAGGGCATATTTTGCACGACCATGAGATTGGTAGACTATCACATTTTTGTCCCCACGCAATCCTTTTGACGATTGGACTAACTGGGTTGGGCCAGGCCAGGCCAACCAATGGGACACCACCCTTCGACGTCCCTTCTCAGTCTCAACAACAAAATGGAACATCGAGTAGGTCAACTATGACTTTTATAGGACAATGATACATTACATTATTCTCTATGTATGGATTTGTTCCTTATTTATTAATATAATCTGCAAAAAGTGGACCAATCCATCGATGACCCAACACTCCCCAAACCGAAAGGGAGGTGCCTCAATATGACAATTGTCCTTCAACCATAAATTTTTGCTCTGCCAATAAAGTCTAACACAGACTATAAACACGTTGATCACAAGAGTTCGACTATTTGATTATATGTATAGAAAAAATATGATAAGAGCTCGATTATTTGATTATATGTATAGGAAAAATTTCATTGAGACAAAACCTAATTTCATAATTTCTATACTTTGGAAGATATTAGTTATCCGTTGGAGATATTTTAATGAAAAAAAAATGTTTGCGCCCGAACAACATCTTCCAAAAAGAAGAAAGGAAAAGAAACATATTCATGCAAAAATTTTAGAGTAAATTATGTTATTCTGTCTTAAGAGATAAAGATATTACACTATTCTCTTATGTTAAAATGTATAATTTGATATATGTAATTAACGTTGTTAATGTAAATTACATTTTTTTTTCATGAAAGATGTAAATATTATACTATCCATCACCTATTTATAAATATCAAATAAATTACATTTTTATTATTCCTTAAAGATATAAGTATTTTACTATCACTCTCTTGTTAATTTAATATCGTCAAATAGTACTCATTATAAGATTTCAAAATATATTTTTAATTTAATTATTTATCAAAGATATGTACTTTTAATTAAAATATATTTTAAAATATTTTTAATTCATTGTCATTCATTCACTTAATTAAAAAAATTATAATGTATATTTAAATTTAAATTAATTAAACTTAAAAAATTGTAAATATATAATTAATGTATTTATTAAAAAAATGTATATATTTAATATACATATTTTAACGTTATATTATTTAAATATAACAAATAATACCTTAATACTTATATATTAATTACCTTTGATATGTACAATTAATAATTATTATAAAAATATTATTTTTTAAATGTTTATAAAATATTACATTAACTACTAAATATTATCTTAATAATTATATTTAATTTTATTATACTTATATATATCCTTTTATTTATTGATATATAACTTTAAAAATATTCTGTAAAACTAATAATAATAATAATATTTTTTTAAAGATATATACTTAATTTTTGCAAAATTTATAATAAATTTTAAAATAATAATTAAATATATAAATCAAGAGATAAATTGTTAAAGTGTAAAATATATATTAATTAAAAATTGTTAAGGGAGGAAAAAATTTGTTTTAACATAAGAAGGGAGGGCGATGTAATATCTATATCTAGGAGCATTTTAGTCTAAAAGGTGTAACATCCTCTACCATACATGCTATCATAGAATTATAACTATTGGAATATAAGGAATAATTTCAAGATATAACTTTAATAAATAACATAATTTTCAAATTCTCTCGGATAGAGGTATCACATTTCAACAAAACCAAAGGAATAACCAAATAAATGTCTAGCAAAAGAAAATACATTATCAAGTCTAAAGCAAAGGCATGACTTAAAATAACCAACATAAAATATAAACTTCCAACCAATTCCTCGATGTCACATCCTATTAGAGCATACCTAATATAAGGCCTAAACCTTATCTTTGGTCTCATCATTCTCATAATAAGTTTTGCATGCAACCATACAACAAAACAACCCTAAAAGAAGAGGGGAGTGAGAAATATCCTATTTTGACTACCGGTGTAGGCTATGACTGGATAGCCACACACAACAAGTAACAAATATGCATTTTCATTTAAGATTAATAATAATCAAATACATCTTCCAATACTTACTCATTTTGGCATAAATCACATATTCACGATTCACATATATTCAAAATACAATTGTTATGTTTATGACAATGCAATTGACACATACAATCTAACTATATGCATGTGGCACCAGTAAAACGATTTCAATTGTTGTCTGAAGGTCAAATAAGAGTAGTCTAGGAGAACATGTTAGATTAAATCATCACAACACTCTATACTAGGAGGATATACACTAGGGCGCATTGGTATAACGATGCTAGCCAAGTTACACTCCATGCACATAATGGACGAAATTGGGGCTCCCAAACCTGGCTATCCTTAAGGTCATGAATCTCGAAACCTTTACAGAAAGGGGACCTCTCTTGAGATGACATATTTCACATTCTATGCATCACAAAACTATTGATGCACATGATGCATATGGAGAAAAGACAAACACTAGAAAGAGGATTGTATACTGTCTATCAAAAACTCATTTTTTTTTTCAAATAGTAAAGTAGTAACACTAACAATAAATAATGCACGAAAAGGGGTAGAGGAAACACACGGTAATTTTTATACTAGTTTGTTTCAACTACCAAGACTATATCTAATTCTCAATCAAACTAGATTCAGTTCTACTATCTTAAAAAAGATACAAATATTTTTTCAACAAACCACTTCTGGCTCAAATCTAAGTGTTCTTTGAATTGTCTCTTCAAGCAATCTACTCAAGTATTCTTTTAACATAAAGTCTCTCCAAGTTTCCACACCAAGTATTCTTTTATAATCAAGCCTCTCCAGGATTAAACGAGTTTTATTTTAAAAATAACCTTCTTCAGGCTCAAACAAGAATACTTTTACTAACAAACCTCTTTAGGCTCAAAATGAGTATTCTTTTAAAAAACAAGTCTCTCTAGGCTCAACCTTATGACAACAGTTATATATGGGTAAAATATTATAGATGCTGCTTCATCTTACAATCAAGATGTGATACAACCAATTAAGAACAATAAATTTATAGAAAGAATGAATGATAATTTGTACAAGGAGTTCATCTTTATAAAATCTTCTTCTTTCTGATTTTGAAGTTCCTTATATAGTAGCTCGGATGAAGATAACCGCCGTAAAAACTTAAAGGTTCCTCACAAACTTGCTTTGTCTTTCCTCAACACAAGTCCCTTGAGATGAGATAACAAGTGTCTGTTGAAGCATTAAATGCTTGCATTAATTTCATTTTACCAAATGATCACTTCTTATATGATCAAGGAGGCTACTTATTAGATTTAGGATACCAAATGGACTTTTTGTGGCATGTGTCAACAAAGAGTAGGTTCACCATTAACTTTTTCTAACTTTCTCCGTAATTTTAGGGATTCACCTATCCTTGTTTCTTGTGCAGAACATGACTTCATTCACTTTAATAGATTTGTGAGTTCCAATGAGCTTTCTTTGTTCGACCTGTTAAGAAATCAGTCAGTCATGCACAAAATAGTCATTACTCATTATAAATGATATGCATTTAAGACTTTATAAAATAAGATTGTATGCTTTGTCTGATGACATATTGTTTGTCTAAAAGTTTGTGTCTTATGTTTCATTTGCTTTGTATTTTGCAAAAATATTTTTCTTTTAGAAAAATGTTCTACTTGTTATCATTAAAACTTGGAAGCTTGAGGGATTCAAGATCTTCTGTTGACCTAATAATGCATGTCATACAATAGTTTATACATATTCATACTTTATACATTCATCATAACATACTCATTAATTTTCTCATATACTCAATTAAAACAATGCAACAAGTACAACTAGCTAGGCAATCTTGCTCAGACTTTCATACAAGTAAGTTAAACTTAAATGTCACATCATATGACCATCACTTAATCCACATGCAATACATCACATGTTCCATAACATAATCAACAGATAAATCTCACCATTGGATTCATACAAGTAATATTATTCAATACATTCATTCAATTGTCATATTCTTTTTCAATAGATTATAATACAATTACAATGAAACAAATATGTAGGAATAAGGTGACGCTTGATGTGGGGCACCCCCTATGCCTAAGGCGATCTAGGAAGATAGCACACTTCACTCTACGAAAGGATCGTGCCTGTTGCAACCCTCCCACGCCTAGTGAATTTGCAACAAGGAGCGCTACACAAGATTGAGGGTCAATCTTGCTACCCTATAGATAACTCGCACCCTAGAGTGAGGTTTCTCACTCTTCATTACCTCAATGGGTGCAGATCTCTAAGGTTGTCTCTAGTTGCCTCTAGTTCTCCAAACTCTTCAGAGTACAAAAGTGTGAATTTATGATATGCATGAGACAACCTTAGCACAACTTTTCTTTATATAGGATACTCTAAAACCCTAACCCACATTTAATCCTTTAGTAAAAACAAATTAATCACAGTTATGCTCTCTATCCTTTAATTATTTAAAACTTATAGATAAATAAGATAAACATATCTCTTTAAATAATTTTAAAATATTATTTCTTATCTAAAATATTCTTATATGTAAAAAGTCTTGGTTAATTAATTAAAACTTTCATTAATTTATTCTAAAAAATCCCAGGTGTTACAATTTGGTAATAACTTTTTTTAAAGGAACTTAATGAAACTTTAATGAAAAATTTAAAAAAAAAGGATAAAGTGTTACATATTAAAATTTGTTGAGAAAGAGAATTGTAATTTTTAACGTAAGAGGAGAATATAATATAATATTATTCATACCTCTCAAGGGTAGGAAGTATAATTTACCCAAAATTTCAATAAAATATTATACAATAAAAGAGTAATGTTTTTATCCTTGCATGAATCATCATGTACATATTTCTAATACTTTATATAAAAAGTATTAAATTAAAACACCATAAATTATCATAGTTGACTTAATAATGAAGGTTTGGGCTACACAAAATTTTAGGTTCAAATTTTATTGTCTTCATTATAATCTTTCTTGTTAATTAAAAAATTAAAACATCATATATATTTAATACTTTTGAAATATAAAAATGAGTAAATTATGTTATCTCTCCTAAGAGATAAAAGTAAACTCATCTTTTTATACCTGGTCTAATTTTAAAAGTGATGATTGTAACATCCCATTTTTTTTATAATTAATAATTATGTTTTTGTTTATAATTATTAATTGTGATGGTTTTAATAAATTCTTTTATTTATTGAAATATTTCACTTTTAATTAAATTTGTTTTATTTAATGTTGAAGGAAGAGAACTGTAATAGTGGGTTAATATTTTACTAAAGAAGTTAAGTGTAGGTTAAGTATTTACAAGTTGTTACGTCAATTTCATTCTTAAGCTTCTCATTTTCTAGTTACGCTAGTGCTCTAAAGAATTGAAAAGCTAGAGTTCATCGGAGATCATCTCGAAGATCCATGTCTTTCATCTTTCATTCACTAAGGTAATTAAGGAGGAAGCAAGTAGTCTTGTTCCAGGCATGATATGTATGTTGTATAGTGAGATTGACCTCAATCTCTTCTCTGTTGTATGCATTGCATGAGATAGAAATCCTAAACTTTGACTTAACTTATGTTTCTACTTCCCATATGATTCTTTAGTGTTCTAATTAATATTGTTGATATGTATGTACATTGAATTGCATGTAATTAACTAATCTCGTAGATTTTGGTGGATTGTTCATGGGTTCTTGTGAGAATCCTAGGAAATGAATGTATTGAGTTAATATGAGAAGAGTATGTGAGAATATGTAATTAATGGCTTAAATGAGTGATTTTAGACTTTTAATCTATGATTCTATCAATTGGATGGTCACTTTTGGTGAAATATTTTAGTGATGAGATGAGACATGAGGTCCAAATAATCAAAGTTCACATCTATCAAATTGCATCACAAGTTTGATTGGTGAGTCATAGTTGAAATGCATCCTAACCTTGACCCTTTTTAGAAATGTTGAACCAGTCACGAGGGTGACCGAATGACCATTCACAAGTATGATGCCAGCAAGTCACAGACATATGATCATTGTCACGATTGTGATTGGTGAGTCACAAGTGTGACGTGTCAAGTTAAGATGGTTTATAATGAATCTAAAACGTTCTTTAGTCATAACTTTAGTAAAGATATCAACCTACTAATGATAAATATCAATAAATGTTATGTTAAAAACTTTTTTTTGTACATAATCTTGAATCAAGTGATATATTATCTTAATATTCTTAGACTTAGAATTTCGTATGAGATTTTTAAATAGATTAATAGCACTAGTACTATTATAGTATACAATTATGACACCCTTCTACCCCGAATAAATAAATAAAGAATTTAATAATTTATAGCCAACAAACTTATAAGAACTTCTTAAATGTTAATACTTAGTGAAAGAGTTCACATCTCTTTTCAATAGCTTTATTAAATAAAAAAAACATAGAAAAATAATGTGTGAAATTAAAAACAAGGAAAAAACAACCTAATTAAACAAAACACAAACAATGAAACATGATTGTAGACACTCAATTTTGTCCGAGTTACCCTTACCAAGGACGAAAGGCCACTAGGACGATACAAGCAGCCCTCGAGGGTTCAATAAAGCACCTAAACAAACTAGGACAACACCAAAAGGCCAAAAATACTTGAAAACCTAGTTTCAAACTCGGAACGATCATTCCCACACTTGGAACGACCATTCCCAACAGAAAAATTGGCCTAAAATCCTAATTTGGAATAGCCTATTCCTAAAGCCCATTTTAGTTCAAATTTAAGGGCCAGAACAGTCGCTCCAAGCTTGGAAACGACCGTTCCACACCTCTGAGTGCCTATATAAGTGTGCCCAGGGCTTAGTCTCCGACACACATTGTTCAGTTGAGAATTTCCTAGCAGAAACACTCCCTTCTTTTGCTTTTATACTTTCTTGAGTGTTTGTGATATTTCTGTAGAGCGAAAGGCTATCAAAACACGCCTTTGTACCAACATTTGAGATTTCTTCTTTAAAGCTTGCTTCGGATGTACTCTTATCAACTCTCTATCTCTCTCTTTTTACTTATTTAATCATTTTATTCATAGTATTATTGTCATGAAACAACTAGCAACCATGTAGACATTAAATATGTAAATGACTAATAAAAGGGGTAAATATTTAGCCATTGTTTATTATTATGCTAAACTTGTCACAGGGTACCAATTTAGGATGTTGTGGAGTGCCTAATACCTTCTTCACATGTAACCGACTCTCAAACTTGATTCTGGTTATAAAGGCCATTATTAATTTGTGAAAACATTTTCCTTTTTTAGATGTTTTGAGTAAAATATCAGTGACGACTCCTTAGAACCTTTTTTTCAAATACCATTAATGAAGGATTAGTATAATCTTCGGGTAATAATTTTAACCATCAATGAATAAACATTTAACAATTAGTCATAATTGCATATTTTACAAAAAAAAAATTATAAGACTAAAATCCCATTTGAAAAAGTTTATTAACAACTTTTTTGTACTTATATTATTTTATAAGTATTTATGAGAGTGTTCGGACAAACTGTTAAGTCAAAAGATGATCATGGATCCCTCAAGCTTTAAAATTTGAGTAATAACAAACATAATATTTTAAAAGAGAAAATGTTTTTGTGAAATAATGATAAAACAAAATATAAGACGCAATTCGTTACAAAGATGATGTGTCATCAGTCAAAACATATAATTTGTAATTATAAAAGTTTTATATGCTTATTATTTATAATGACTAACGACTACTTTTTGTATGTCTAAGTGATTCCTTAATAGATCAAACTAAGAAAACTCTTTGGAACTCACGTATCTATTAAAGAGAATGAAAACATGTTTTATGTCAAAATCAAGGACAAATGGATCCCTGAAATCACGAAGAAAGTCAACAAAAGTTGATGTAGACCTGCTCCTTGTTGACACACGCTACAGATAGTCCTTTTGGTATCCTAAAGATGATAAATAACTATTCCTTGATCAAATAAAAAGTGACAATTTGGTGAACATATTTAATGCATCAACAGACAATTCTCACCTCAAGGATCCTGTAATAAAGACAGACGAAACAAGCTTGTGAGGAATCCTTAAGGTTTTGCAATATTAACTACAAAAAATATGCAATTTAGCGACCACCAAAATCGGTCGCTAAATTGAAAAAATCGGTCGCTATTTACCTTAGCGACCGAATTCGCGACCAAATTTAATCAGTCGCTAAAACCCTGGTCGCTAAGCTATTTAGCGACTGAAAATTTTTTGATCGCTATTTAGCGACCGAAATTTTTGGTCGCTAATTCGGTTGCTATTTAGCGACCGAAATTTTTGGTCGCTAATTTGGTCGCTAAATGGTTGAAATGATTTTGGTCGCTGAATTATATGGGACCAAATTAGTGACCGAATAAATCGGTCGCTAAATCGGTCGCTAAATATTTATTTTTTATTTTATTAAATTTTATAGACGTCGCAAATTTGGTCTCTATGAACCACTCATATTTGTCCTCTTAAGGATTTTATTTCACAATACTTAAGTTTGTAGCATGTTATGTCCTTAATTACACAATTTTTGGAAACATCCCAGAATGTCACCCATCCCTACATTACTCCAAGTCAAGCACGCTTAACTATGAAGTTCTTATGAGATAAGCTACCGAAAAGCTAATGCATGTTGTTAGTATAAGTAGTACAAATTAATTCATTTAAGTCATCCTCAACTATCCAATCTCATACTTATATTATTTTTGGATCCTTATCATTTTGGTATATCTGGACCGTTATAAATATATAATAATATATATAATAATTATATTACTAATAATAATAATTATTTTATATTTAATTAATCTTTATTTATATATATACTTACTTTTATAATTAACAGTCTACTTATTTCTATTTAAAATTAATTTTATGATACAATTTAAATTATTTATTATAAACTTAAAAGTTTAAGTAATAATTTATATATTTTAAAATGAGAAGATTTATAATAACACTGGTATAACTTTTATACTAAGTATTACACCGCTCAATAAATTTATATTAAATGTGAATTTTGTAAATCCAACTGATAGATTGAAAGTTCATATCACTTTATATGTTTATATCAATTTTTGTTAAAATTAATCAACAACTTAAAAGTAATCAAAGTACTCATATTTATTTGAAATGAATATATTATGTCAATTTTGTTTTACTAGAATAAAGTATCAAATCATCTTGAATTCATATAAGATTCTTATATATGATCTAAAATTAGCAACCGAATAGAATTACAACACTAATTGTAACTAATATTTAGCGATTGAATTTAATTGTGTCACTAAAAAAATAAAATTTCTGATTTAGAGACCGAATTCAATTCCGCCACTCATTTTAACTAATATTTAGCGACCGAATTTAATTCTGTTGCTAAAAAAATCAAAATTTTTGGTTTAGCGACCGAATTAAATTTCGTTGCTAAATTTAACTACTATTTAGCGACCGAATTCAATTTCGTCGCTAATTTTAACTAATACTTAGCCACCGAATTCAATTCTGTCGCTAAATTTAACTACTATTTAGCGACCGAATTCAATTCTGTCGCTAATTTTAATTATTATTTAGCGACCGAATTAAATTTCGTCGCTAAAATAATCAAAATTTATAATTTAGCGACCGAAATAACGACCGAATTCAATTCCGTCACTAAATTTAACTACTATTTAGCGACCGAATTAAATTCTGTCGCTAAAAAAAAATCAAAATTTATAATTTAGCGACTGAAATAGCGACCGAATTCAATTCCGTCGCTAAATTTAACTACTATTTAGCGACCGAATTCAATTCCGTCGCTAATTTTAACTATTATTTAGCAACCGAGTTAAATTTCGTCGCTAAAAAAAAATAATTTACAAGTTAGCAACTGAAATAGCGACCGAATTCAATTTTATCGCTAAATTTAACTATTATTTAGCGACCGAATTCAATTTCGTCGCTAATTTTAACTAATATTTAGCGACCGAATTCAATTCCTTCGTTAAAAAAGTTCAAAATTTATAATTTAGCGACCGAAATAGCGACCGAATTTAATTTTGTTGCTAAAAAATTCAAAATTTATAATTTAGCGACCGAAATAGCGACCGAATTAAATTTCTTCGCGAAATTTAACTATTATTTAGCGAACCGAATTCAATTCCGTCGCTAATTTTAACTAATACTTTGCGACCGAATTAAATTCGGTCGCTAAAAAAGTTCAAAATTTATAATTTAGCGACCGAAATAGCGACCAAATTTAATTCCGTCGCTAAATTTAACTATTATATAGCGACTGAATTCAATTCCTTCGCTAATTTTAAATATTATTTAGCGACCAAATTAAATTCCGTTGCTAAAAAGTTCAAAATTTATAATTTAGCGACCGAAATAACGACCGAATATAATTCCGTCGCTAAAAAATTAAAATTTCTTATTTAGCGACCGAAATAGCGACCGATTTTCTAGCGATGACTTATTTTGGTCGCTAAATCGGTCGCTATTTTGATTTTTCATAATCGGTCGCTAAATCAGTCGCTAAATAGCGACTGATAAATTTTGGTCGCTAATTTTGGTTGCTATTTTGTAATTTTCTAGTAGTGTTCATCTTTATCCAGCTACTATATAAGAAGCTTCACAATCAGAAAGAATAAATAACCTTTTTGCATGCATTAAACATATTCAAATTCTTTCATTTCTTCTGTAAAGCTCTTTGTTCTTAAACTCATTGTATCACGTCTTGTTTGTAAGATGAAACAACTTTTGTAACTTTATCATCATATAACTGTTGTTATATAGGGTTGAACTTGGAGAGATTTGTTTGTAAAAGAATACTTGTTGTTTGAGCTTGAAAAGGCTTAATTGTAAAAGAATACTCAATGTTTAAGCTTGGAGGGACTTTGTGTGAAAAGAATACTCGGATAATTGCTTGAAGAGGCAAGTCAAATGATACTTAAGTTTGAGTCAAAAGTAAGTTGTTGAAAGAATACTTTTATCTTATTTAAGATAATGGAACTCAATCTGATTGGATTGAGAACTAGACATAATCTCAGTAGTTGAGACAAATCAATATAAAAACATTGTGTGTTTTATCTACTTTCTGTTCAACACTCTTTATTGTTAATGTTACTTCACCACTTTAAAATATGCGAGTTTTTTTATTGACACTATTCATCCCTTCTAATGTCTATCTTTTTTCCACACCAGCTTATAAAATATCTTATGAGTAATTCATAAGATGTTTTGAGCTTATTTTGTTGTTTAACATAACTTATTACTTATGCGAGAATTTGTTCAAAAATACCCAAGTTTGGATCTTGTCACCAACATATATAGTTTTTATTTTTATCTTTTTCATTCTTTTCACTAAAAATTATATATATATATATATATATATATATATTCCATTACTCCCTCCAAAGATTTTCTTTCTCCTTCTAAAAATTTTCATTCTCCCTCTAAAAGTTTTTGTTCCTCTTTATTTTTTTCTCCTTTTCTCCTCCAATTTTTTTCACCTCTACTTCTTCCCAAAATCCACACTCCCATATAAATAAATAAATAAAAAAGAAAAAAAAACTCCAATGTTTATGCATTTTATTTTATTTTTAGTTAAAATTTAATATGTATTTTCTTAATTTTTAAAGTGACATAACAATTTATAAGTGTTTAAATAATAATACATCTAAACACTTTAACATTGTACAAATGTTTATTAATATGTAGATCTTAATGCAATAGAATATTAAATTTTAAACACTTATAACTTACATAAGAACTTATTTAATAAAATTTTAAATAAGTTATTTGTTCAAAAGGACTCTAAAATTAGAAAATTAATATATTTAAAAGAAAAGAAGATCACTGATTGAGGTCAAAGTACTCGTGATTATCTTACCTTTACCCGAAAATAAAAACGCGCTAGTGATTACTAAAATCTCAATCATGGGAAAGAAGAATATATCTTTTGTGCCGATCTTTTGTGCTCTTTAAAGATTACTATATGCTCCTTCCTACACGTAGAGTTAGCGATTCTAATTGAGTTTGAGGTTACTCCTTTTCTAACTGGGAGAATTTCACTTTTAAACTTTTTAATTTTAATCATAGACAAAAAAAATTGCTTCTATATATCTTATTTTATTTTATTTTTACCTATTTCTTTCCTTTTTCCTGTAAAAAATGGTTCTAATTATTTTATTTTGCCAATGTAGAATTTCATTAACTAATATTGTCAATCGATCCAGAACTTAAAAGAAATCCTTCTCCAAATATTTTGTGAAGAATTTCTAGATTTTACTGTCGAAATTGTGTAAACATATATAAAAACAAAATAAAAGTGCATCCACCACTGATTAAAATATATTATCTTTTAAATAAATTAAGAATATATTCATTCTTATCTTGAATTCCGACATTTATTTTACTAAAGAATAACGAATTTTATATCCTTGTAACTTCGCAAAGACTTGGATATATTTGATCATTTAAGGTGTTATAGTTATATATAGTTTCGGCATTATTTTGTATGAAGTACGATCATCTAAGATTAACTCTTATATTTTAAAGCACTTAATAGGATAATATATGATTTTATTGTAAAAACTTACATTAATCATTAT
The DNA here is from genome assembly GCF_000230855.2 of Cajanus cajan. Lineage (NCBI taxonomy): Eukaryota > Viridiplantae > Streptophyta > Magnoliopsida > Fabales > Fabaceae > Cajanus > Cajanus cajan. Next base: position 15,035,074 of record NC_138525.1, read on the forward strand.
ACTTACAGAATCATCCAACAACAAGCAGCAGGAACTACTTTGAGTACTTGGATTTATACGTTCACCTTATCTAGATATATGCATAAATATATACATATATGTAAGCCAACTAGCTATACAAAAACATAGTAGTCATTATCGATTATATTGTCAACAACATGGCCCCATAACAGCTTTACAAGCTCACTTAAGCTATTCATGCCCCCACTCCTATGAAAATCATGATCATTGCAATCTTAACTACATGAAAAATACACAAGAGATGAGCTAGATTTCAAATATACAAAGCAAGTATAGGAATAAAACATCTATTCTCAACATCATCATGCAAATCAAGTAAACACATCACAAGATTCACATCCAACAACAATCACCATGTTTGAAAGCTAAAACACCTAAGTAATCAAACTTACACCATGATCATATAACATAACAACATACCCATCCAAATGCATATGAACAACAACAACAACAACTCACACCACGTCATATGCATACTCAACAATGCATTCACCTACGGAGATCTCCTAACACACCTAAACAATCTAAGTGACTTGACCTACTAAACCAACCTTGATTGTTTTCACGCCTAATGCACCTAGTAGATTGACAAATAAAAGGTATATCAATCCCTCCTATGATTTATCGGGTGTCACGACTTACACAAGGAAAGTTTAGTTTCACAATTAATCAAGACTAGCATAACTGGATATATAAGTGTATCACGATCATGATGTATTACCACATCACTTGTGGAATTAGCTTGCTAACTATTCTCAAGGAACCACGTAACCTTTTCAGTAATCAGTTAAGGATTGTAGCTCTCAACTTCATACTTTACTCCACATTGACTAAAAACCTAGAGGAGACTCAACACCCTTGGGAGCCTTGATCTGGTCGCTTCAAGCAATGTTTTTCTCACTTTAAGTATCTGAATTTGCTCAAAAAGCTCAAAAATTTGCTTTAAGCGAGTAAAGTCAAAGACCACCCCTGAACCTCCACATCTCCTCACTCTAAGTGAGCAAGTTCTCGCTCTAAGTGAGCTTGGCTAGAATGACTTAAAAAATCAACTCAACCATTTCAAACCCCATAGAACAATACATGTATACAATGTGACCCTCCATTCATACACATTCCTAACAACTCATTTTGCACCAGAATCATAACATGCAACAAAGGATTTGATCAAGATCATAAAAAATATCTTAGTCACCTTAAGAACATCCAAACCCACCCCGTCATCATATAATTTGAAATTTTCAACTATATACTCATGCTTGATCAAAATCAACAACATACAATCCAACCATCTCATTCTCAATGAATCCTAGTTTCCCTTACCTCGATTTTGAACCCATCAAGAACAGAGAAGAGGGAGAAGGAAGAACTAGCTTTGAGCTTTCGAATCCGAAGAGCTCCACACCACAATGCCTTGAACTCCTAGCCACAAGCTTTGAATCCGCTGCCCTAACACTCCTTACGCACCCTAAGGGAATTTAGGAGGAAGAAAAGAATACGAGGAAATTAGGAACCAAAGTCTATCTCTCTAGAATTCTCTCTTTCTAGATTCAAAAAGATATGAACTTATAAAGCTTAGTCCTAACCAGAAACCTTGTATAGTTTCCTCCCTCGAAGTCAAGTGTACCTCTAGTCAAAGACCCAAAAACTAACCAAACTTCTAAGAGTTACCCAACTCTTAGAGTCTCATAACACACATCCCAGCTCCATATAGATAAATAATTATTGTTAAAAGACAATAATTAAAACTTGTATGTTACATTTGTAACTTCAATAATAATAATAATAATAATAATAATAATAATAATAATAATAATAATAATAATATTGAAGTCACTATATTTGTGATATAGATTTTTTTTAAGAATTATATTTTGATTCTTCCATCAATTAATAGTTTTATTTTTTTTAGTAATGTGTAATATATTTAAAGTGAGAAAATATTTTTTTTAATTTTTTTTGTTCTATACTTATTAGTTCAGTGTAGAATCGTTCAATTATCCCTTAATTTCCCTCCAAAAAATAAATGTTGAACGAGTTCTTGTGAGAAGCAAATTAAAAACTAAAATCAGCAAACCTTTAACTAGGTACTCTCGTACAATGAATGAGGATAAAATTTAATCTAGCATCATTTCCTTAATCTGTCAAGCTGAGCATGTTCATCTTGACGCACACTCATGTTTCTCTGCCAATCTCATTTAAAAATACAGAAATTATTTTGTTCCCAATATTGTAATCACTAGATGAGGGCATAATTTTGTGATTATTTATTCCAACACAAGCTTTGATAAAGATTAAAAGATAATATACTTGACTTTTTTAAATGGTACGTTATTATAAAACAAGTTTTATTCATCTCTTATTGTCTCACTAGATTTATCTCTTATATACGTGTTTGCATCTAGTTAATGCGAAATATTTTTATAAGGGGGAGATGTCAAAGCTAAGGAAAATTTAAACTCATATAAAGTCTTAAAAAAATACAAAATCTTAAAAAAAATAAAAATAAATAAATAAATAAAAAACTCATGACTTATATATTTTAATTTAATTATTAATAATAAGTTTTAATAGCTAATATTTATTTCTTTTACTTTGATTAAAAAAAAAAACTGGTCTACATATATACTGATATTTTTTTCTTAATTATGCTTTATCTTCCCTTTGAAAACTTACGAATAAAAGATAAGGACATACAAAGCATTATGCAAAAGGGTGGCAATAATGTCGTGGATCAGAGAATCATACTATACTACATTCGACTGAATAATCTGATTTGGACTGAATGAGAATAATAATAACTAATGCATGCAACTTTGCAATAAGAACAAACATAATTGCAGCATAACTATAGCAGTAAGTAAATGACACTTAGCATATCTTAACCGAAATACAAAATAAAAAAGAGAGAATATTATCTAAAAGATTAAAATTCATATTAACAGAATAATATACACAGTTAGAGTCTCAAGACTCTTGCCTATATAACTCCTCACATCGTAGCATTTCCAAAACCATAGACCCATATATAATATATTCATCATAAATACAATTAAGCACTAGTGATCTTATAGAAAGAAGAAAAATAAGATCAAAATGCCTGTGTACATACCTACTAGAATGCCTCATGATCAATTCGTCCCTACTAGAATGCCCGAGTACAAGACAAAGGGTCTTCCACCAAATATAATAATTGCTGAAAAGCAAATAAGGGATATATTAACGAAAGCAGATTGTGATGGAGATGGTTGTCTGAGCAAGGATGAACTCGAGAAAGTTTTCAAGGAATTTGGTTCCAAGTTACCAGGATGGAGAGCCAACCGTTTTCTCAAGAAAGCTGACACCAACCACGATGGGATACTCACCAAGGAAGAACTTGACATTATTGTTGATTATGCTGTTGCTAGGTACAAGTTCAAAGAGTAGATGAATATCATAATGATTCGCCCATGTGCCATAGGGGTTTAACTACATCTCCGAAAGCATCTAAATGAGGCGCCTATATGTGTATAAAAAGAAAATATTGTACTTGAATAATTCAAATAAAGGTGAAGAGTGTTACATTCAAAATTCAAATAAACTAAATCAATGTCTAACTATTACAAACTTTAAGGAAAGTACGTTTTAAGGAAAGTAAACTATCATTCTTAAAACAAAAAACATGAAACATAATTCAATATCCATATTATCACAAGTATATCAAAGCTCTCCCTTCAATCAACTAGACTTCTCCTAAAAAGAAGTCTCCTGCAACCACATATAAACATAACCAAGGAAAAATAGGAGAGTAAGAACATATCTCACTCCAACTATCGGTATAGAATAAGACCGGATAATTAATCACACACAAACATTATATATAAAACCAATAATTAAACTCATCATCAATCCATGCAATAATTTCAACTCAGTTTATATCTCATTCCATAACAATATCAATCAAAATATAGTTTAAATACAAGCAAAATGTTATGAATATATACAGACTAGACACTCATAATCTATATGCATGTGGTGTCAGTAAAAACCTTTTCCCTGCTTGAAGGTTGAGTAGTCTAGGAATACATGAGGGTCAAGCCATCACAACACTCTCACTAAAAGAATATACTATTAGGGTCTCGTCAAGATAGTTGAATCGTGCAAGATATGCCCCATGCACAAAACAGGTAAAATTGGGGCTTCCCAAGCTAAACTATCCCCAAGGATTAATCCCAATCTTTTATACAAGAGGGTCTTCCCTAACGGTATATTTCGCATCGTACCCATCACAAAACACAAATGCACATAATGCATGACATTGAAAACTCAATGCATTACTACACAAATTTACTTACCACATATCATTGATAACACATCATGCTTTATCACACAATTATCACTTTATCACTTCACAATTCATCACATCATTTTCACTTAATTATCACAGACACTTATATACACAAACCACCTGCACATACATGTACAAAAGAAGTAGGTTCAAGCAAGGAATTGTGCCTAGTGAGATACATCCTATGTCAGACATATGCAAGGTCATGAGCCTTTGGAATGAAATCACACACTACGTGATCCTCCCAACTCTTGGCAAGATGCATTTAAAAGACCTTTATAACTCTCGCACCCAACATGACTACACTCACACCTAGCGTCAATAACCACAAGTATTTCAGACTTTCATGCCTAGCGATACCAAGCCCATGCCCGATGTGGTTGAGGCCGCGAGCATTCTGGTTTACCCGTGTCTAAAGAGACCAAGTTGCCACCTAGTGTGGTATCAGTAAAACTTAATATGCATAATTCACAATTTTTTTTTCAAATATGTGGCTACTACGATCTCTACAATTTTAATTTGTTGAAGGGGTTTCTATAATCTAATTAATCCACATTTTAGTCATGCAATTTACAAATATTATATATGAATTAGCTCCAACCTAAGGGTTTATATACATCCTTAGAGTTCCTCTAGGAACGCACAAGCACTCATAGGTTCACATCAATACATCAATACATGCATCTACCATATACAGAACATTCAATTTCATATAGGTTCACAAAAAGAATTGAGTTTAATCCCTCTCCGACATACATAGACACATCCTAGGGATTGGGGGCCAACCCCACTACCCAACAGTTACCCTATACCCTGGAACGAGGTTCTCACTCTCCCTTACCTTGATTGACACTAACTTCAAGATTTTGCTCTCCCAATTCCTCTCTGACTACCTTTGATTCGCTTCCCTCTTTAGATCACAATGTACGGTTAGATAGCATATGAGGCAGACCTAACATTACTAATGTATTTAAACAAAACCCTAACCCTCACCTGCATGTGTAGCCCATCAATAAAAAAACCCAACTAATTAACCTCACATATTTCAATTTAAAAAGATAATTAACAGATATTATCTTATCAAATCACTTATAATATTTTAAACCCCAATTAATTAATTAGAAAATCTTTTACAAATTAATTCCTTTAAGTCATCCTCAACTGTACAATCTCACACCTATACAAATCTCTGGATCCCTCTCATTCTAGTGTGTCCAAGTTATTACAAGTCCACTAGCTTTTGCCTAGTTTGTCCTTGTACCACCAAATGTGCCACCTTCTACCCCGCATGTCATAACATATGAATAATATAAAATTGAACAACCTCAATAATAAATGAACTCAAAATCCATATAGGTAGAAAGCATCACATTATTAATGCAAATTAAACATGACAAAAATAAAAAATTATAAAAGAATTAAAATTAAAATACTCAAATTAAATAACATAAATTAAATACTAGTTAGTCCTAACTAATCTTTGGTGTCACATATCCTATTAGAGTGAAACTCAATGTTGAGGTCTAGGACTCATCGCCAACATCGTTAGGATCATGCTAATGATCACCTATAAAAATCACAAGGAAACAATACAAAAGGACAAGGAGCGAGAAACATCTCACTCTACCTCATGGTGCAAGAATGAAAATCGCTAGCTAAACACAAACAACACATATAATAAGATATAATATACACAATTACACATCATCATATGTAACTCATTCATAGCATAGTAAGCAATAGTATATAAGATTATAATGCATATGCAATGGACACAGACTACATGTTATCATGCATGTAGTAAAAACATCACATATCACATTTGTGCATTGCCACTAGCAACACACTAGAGTAGTCTAGGAGTATATGTTGGGCCACACCCTTTGTGCATTCTCATTATAAGGATATACTACTAGGCTATGGTCGAGATAGCTAAGCCGTGTAAGATACATCCCATACTCACGAGATCAGGATTGAGACTTCTAAATTGAGCTATCCCTAAGGTTGGTTCTCAAGCTTTTACACAAGGGACCATTCCTAGCGGTGTATTTCATATCGTACCCTTCAAAAAACTTTAATGCATATGATGCATGTCAAACAAACTCTATGCATAACATTTCACATGATCTTATTAATTCACTATCAACTGAACCCGTATCATAAAATCATCAACCATTATCAATATAACAATTAACAATTCAGCTATATCAATTAAATATTAACAGTAAATGGAATAAGGAATCACATTCAGTTTGCAAGCTTGGAAGCCACTCTCACTCGCTTTCCAACTCCCTCCTAGGGTTGGGATAATCCCTTGAGAAATTCCCTTTCCCTCGGAAATTGTAGTAATCCACCCCTTGCTCTAGACAAGCAAATGCCTTGTTGCCCAAACGACCACACTTAAAACAATTCACCTAAGCTATTGGTGTAGGTCACACACTTCCTCCACATGTAGACTAGCCCGTTGTTAGTTATTGGTTCCTTGAGTGAGATTATTGATTTCCCTTACGGATACTAGACTAACTCGCAAGTGGTGAGTATGGATTGCTTGTACTAGAGGAACCATACCTCCTTTGCTTTCTCACTGGTCCCACACATACTCTTATAGTGAGTTAAATGCGCCTTGTCATCCTTATCAGAGATGCAACACTTATTTACCAATATAAAGAATTTATAAATCTCCAAGAAATTCATGACTTGTTTGATCTTTAGTTGTAGGCTGTTGATGAACTTCGCACACTTGGATTGTTCATTATTTTCATTGTTGTAGTGGGAACAAAAAACACACAAACTCTTTAAACTTGATGATTGACTCCACCACCATGCCATTACCTTACTTCAACTCTAAGAACTCAATCCCCTTCTTATTCTCCACATCCTACAAGAAGTATTTCTTTAAGAAAATCTTTTTGAAGTTCTCCTAGCTTGGTAGAGTACCCTCCACCATCATCAGCTGTAAGTTGTTATGCCACCAGAACCCAACATCCCCTAGACAACTTGAAGGTGACAAGGGACACCTTTTGTACATTAAGGAACTCTATAACCTGGAAGATATTTTCTACCTCAAAGATTCACTCTTTAGCCCCATTGGGATCATTTCCACCTCTAAAGGTAGGTGGATCGTTCTACTGAAGATTTGAAAACCAGTTGGTTCCTGCAACATTCGTATTTCCCATCACTTGAGTTATTGCCTATGAGGCATTGTAGACCCCTAAAATTGTCCGGGTCGGAAATAAAGCTCAAAGACTCTCAAAGACCGAAGGAAAGTCAGCCGGAAGGACTCTTGGAAGACCCTAGGATGATTCTTTGTAGGTCTAGAAGTCTTAGAATAGCTTAGAATAAGGGTGTGCAAGGATTGGAGCTCAATACACCCTCCCAGAGGTTCAGTACGGCCGTACTGGGCCATTTGAACTGCAATACGGCTGTACTGAACTCAATACGGCCGTACTGAAGTTTTTGAACTTCAGTACGGCCGTACCAAATTCAATACGGCCGTACTGTAGTTCAAAAACCCAGTACGGGCCGTATTGACCTCCCAGGCCGTATTGCGCCTCAATCCTATAAATAGGACGTCATTGGCACGTCCTTCCACACTTTTTACACATTCCTCAACCCTCCTACTGAGTATTCTTGGGTTTTTGAGCTTTTCTCTGCCCTAGATATCTCTCCGGGAGTCGATCCGACGAAGTTCTTGAGTCATGAGCCATTAGCTTGAGATTCGAACAAGTCGAAGGGAAATCTCTTTGATTTCAATAGTAAAAATTTGTCTTTACGGGAAAGGAGCGAGCGGACGTGTAGTGGGAAGGAGCGCCAAAAAGCCTCCTAACGTTATTCTGATATATATAAAAGACCGCTTCGGAGGTTTCTTTCTAAATCCTTTCTTTTATCGCTTTTATTGATTTTTGATTGTCGCATTGCATGTTTAGAGCTTTCATCATGTAAATATTTAATCTATAATCGTTTCTAATAAATAGGGGTAATTTAGTAACTTTACACTATTATTTATGAAATAATCCGTCATAGGGAACCCGAAAGGGGCGTTGTGGGGTGCTAACACCTTCCTCGCACGTAACCGATTCCCTTACCCGACTCTGGTTGTAGTGGCCAAAGTTGATTTATGAAAATCAATTGCCTTATATCTTTTTCCAATGTTTTGAGTAAAATATTGGTGGCGACTCCAAGAACCCTTCTTTTTATGAAAACCGCTAATCTATGGAGGGTCCTGTTTGGGATTAACATAGGTTGGTGAGAATCATTTAATAAGTATTGTTAGTTCGATGAGGTCTCAGTTTGAGAATAAGTCGCTCTAACAATCCACCATTTTTTAAAACTTAAAAAGAGTCCGACCATCGTCGCGAATGCCAATGTCCGTTTCGGCGGGTGGCGACAGGCATCAGTTAAAGCATGACCATTCCTTCCTGCCATTACGTTTTCGGTTGCCAAAAAAGTGCAGAAGGTGAAAAACAACTCAAACATCCAAAACACAAGTCAGAGTACACACAAAACATTACAAAATTTCATAATACACTAAGTGAATGAACCAACTTGCTATAATACCATATAAAAGGATCATTTAGAAAGTATGTTTAAATCAAAAGGATAATATAAAACAACTTCATTAATACGTATTCTTAAATGATTTACATGTCTTTAATAAAATCTTTATAGTATAAAAAGGGAAATAACACAATATAAGCTCATAAACTAAGCTACAAACAAACCTTTTTACAAAACCTCAAAATCATATAACATTATAAAACAAACTAAACTTCATCCATAACTAAAGAAAATATTATAAAATCTTCTAGTCCTGATGTCACACTATCTTGGCAAGATCCCAAAACATCAACTGGAGCATTAAGCTTCCCTTCCCTCATGTTCGACCTCATATACCTACTTTACTCATGCATATCAATCAACTCAAACAAGAACAAAAAAAACAAACAAAAAGAATGGAGCATATATCTCATCCATATATAACACATATATGGTATAAAGGTAACATACTATGCATCATACAACTACAATTTAAATCAACATAATTTATTTAGTACTCATCTCATATCATTCAACACATTAAATTCCCATCATACTCATCATTATATAAAGACTCATGCTACTCATGCTCCTAACTCTATGCATGTGGTACCAATTTCCAACATCATCAAAAGGTGTTCCAATACAAGGCAACCTAGAAGCACATGGACCAAATCACCAACACTAGGTGACCATGTCAATCCACTCTAGACAGGGGAAACTCTACCAAGATCCAAACAATGCATTATGGTCAATTGTGGTTGCGCCCCACACTCGGCATCAATTTCTTGAAAAAATATGTTAAATAATTCCATGAACACCCCTTACTCAATACAGAGAAGTCAGAGACTTCACTATAGTTCTCACGCTCAATGTGGCCCTCTCCACGCCTAGCACGAATTCTACACCCATCGCATTGACCATTGCCACAAATCCTACACTTTGTAGAATCATGAACCTCACAACTTAGGGTCTCCAAAAGCCATTTGAATCCAACAAAAAATTCTTACCCTTAAAACGAGTGAAAAAATTTTATATCACTCATATAAAAAATCTATAACATCAAATTACTCTAATTTATTCCTTCCAAACAAAAGCCCAAATCATACAATCCTAACCCTCAAACAATTCAATGCACAATAACACAATTACTTATCATAAGGTGCAAAAATCCACATCATTCATGGTCATACAAATGTAAGAATCTCATATCATTAATCATTCCTATCAGTCGCAAGATAATAATAAATCCTAAAAAGGTTTAGGGATTGACTCACTACACCCATACCCCTCATATGTGTCTATGAATGAGATATTTCCACTTTTCCTTACCTAGTGACGAATTTTGAGGCAAGCACTCATCGTCTTTGCCACTACTCCATGCACTCTTTGGTATTTCCATCTATAAGCACTCTTAGGGTTCAACTACTACATCATACTCTCTGTGTTGGTCTCCTTTAGTTTTCCCTCTACAAATGCTCTTAGAATTTTAGAAGGATGTGTAGTGAAAACCTAACCTTTGTTTTTGTTTTTGTTTCTAAAAGACTTTAAGTTGGGCTTAAAATCCAACCCAAACTTTTTTTTTTCTTCACCCCCTTCTTATTTTATTGATAAATAAAAATATCATTTATATTATAAATTTATTTATTTATTTATTTATTTAATTAAGCCCATAATGTAATTTTTTATTAAAAATAATCTATTTTATTTTATTTTAGAAAATTTGGGGAAAAAGTGCTTTGTTTTATCCCTTGTGAAATATATATATTGTTCGGGCCAAAAGGATGACTAGGGATCTTCTCCTAGGTCAATTCCCTTAAGCCAGAGTATTCGAGAGTAAGTCATCTGCCTTCTTAGCTCTAGGGTTCGAGGTCTTGTTTGTTTATAGGCCTCATGGGCCCCGTAAGCATGGGAATTTTCATGACAGTTTTTATTTGGAAATATTTGGTTATTAATGATGGGATTTTATCCATGATATGACTACCACTATTAAAGGCCTCGTCCTGTGACTCTCAGTGGACTATTGTCTTGGTAACAACGTCTCGGTATTTTCATGTAGGAGATCTCGGTTCAGCTCGAGTTCCTAGTGTACCCCTCTTCTCTAGGGGCATATATCGGCACTCGACCGAGAGGCTTTGTGAATTTCAATAAATGTTCCCTAAGAATGATCATTCTCGGATCTTGTTCGAGAATCCCCTGGAAAAATCATATCGGATAATGACCGAGACAGTACATATATATATATATATATATATATATATTGTATTAAATAAGAACATTTTTTATTTTAAAAGAAAATAAGATTTACATATATAAAGCATTATTTTTTTTAATTTTATTTGAGTAGTCAAATTGAAAAGAAAGATGTATTTTATAGTTGTCTCCATTTTTTATTTTAAAATTAAGAAATGTTGATTCACCATTATCATGTCATTGAAAATAAAGTTGAAAAGTTTGATAATAAGTGTCATATACGAAACTATTTTTCGTTTTATTACAGTTTTTCTTATTTTAATCAGAATTTATAATCTATTAAATCATTTTTTTTAAATTTTTGATATTACTATTGTTCAACGCATGAATAATTGACTGTAGGTATTACATATATAGACATTCATAAACATTTTTTATTTAATTTTAAATAACATGACAATGATCAATCAACATTATTTTATTTTGAAATAAAAAATCATCAAATTTGTAATAAAAAATTTATAGGAACCAAACGTGAAATTATAAAGAATAGATTAACGTCTAAATATTTAATATCAGACACATGTGAGACGCTTGCTATATAACTCCTTTCATCTCATCTCGTTATTTCCACCACCATAGCCCCACTCATCTCCATAAACATTAGAGAAGAAAACAAAATAAACATGCCTGTGTTCATCCCAAAGAGAATGCCTGAGTTCAACACGAAGGGAATGCCTCAAAACATGATTGAGGCGGAAAAGCATATAAGGGAAATATTGAAAAAAGCAGATGGTGATGGAGACGGTTATCTGAGCAAGAATGATCTTAAGAAAGCTTTCAAGGAATTTGGTTCCAAGTTACCCGCATGGAGAGCATGTCATTGTCTTCGGAAAGCTGACACCAACAACGATGGACTAGTCGGTGGGATAGAGCTTGACATTGTCGTTGATTATGCTCTTGCTAAGTACAAGTTCAATTAGCAATGATTAGGCAACCGTGTTTTATTATGAGTATATTTGGATACAAGTTTAAAAATATTTTTGAGAGTTTATTTATATGATGAAAATATTTTTTATTTTCAGTTGAGAAACTCTTTAAAACATTTTTAAATTGTATCGGATCACTTAAATAAACGGTGTGTACCTACATGGAAACTAACGTAGATGAGTTCACTGATGAAAACTAAGATAGAGATATGGTTGATTTTGTTAGCTGGGCGATAACCCATATGATCAGGTTTAAGTCAACTCATTTGTAGTGAGAAAAAAAAAGTTGATTAAGTTTTTTTTTATGTGATTGATATAAAATATCTATTTATTCTTATTGATCGATCATTAATCTTTTGTTGGAGAACTTAATTTGACATACCAAGCATGTATTTAGAAGATGTTATATACATATATTATTCAATAAACGATGCCAAAGTATCTACATTAGTGTCTTCCCATCAAAATATAAAAGGAGCCACATGCATTTAGGGATGTCTATGGGATAGGGTGGGAACAGTTAGTAGCCTCCCATTACTTTTTCTATTAGATAAATATTTAGCTCGAACTCGTTTTTATATCCATATGGATATTTATTAAGTGAGTACTCACATATTTTTCCAATATTCATAGATATCAATGGGTATCACCAGTATTTACTAAAAAAACATATATTTTAAAAATATTTAATAAAATATTTTAACCATATATTTTAGTTATTTGTAATAGATTTTTTTTCTTTTAAAAGTTATAAAAATCTAAAAAAATAATATTAGTATATTTTTTTTAAGAATATAACTAAATTCAAATAAAATCTACATAAAAAATATTTGAAGATCATAAAATTAAAATTTAAATATTCTTCACAATTATACTAATAACAATAAGTGAATTTAGAATTGAATTTAACACATTCAATAATAGTTTAAAATTCAAGCAATTATGTTAAAATAAAATTTTTCAACTACACAAGAATCAAAATAAAAAATAATAAAGTACAATACTTATGTATTATAAGTCCAAATAAAGTTTAAATAAAATTAAATTTATACATAAAATTACAAAAGTTAATAAAATCATGTTCAACACAATCTTGAAAATATCTTAAGAATTAGAATATTAGTAGGTAAAGCCCAATAAATTTAATATATATATATATATATATATAAGTATATTTTTATATAAATTGAATATTAACGGATATGGATACTATGAGAATTATACTCATCCCATTAGCATACAAGTACAATAAATATGTGTATTTCTTAATTATCTACAGATACTCATTTACAATATCTATTTTTTATCTGTTACAAATTTTATCCGTAAATACATGTGGGTAAGAATTTGTTTTACATCGGTACCAATGCTCTCTTTCATCACTTTCAAGATATTTTTCAATAGCAAGAAGTTGGTCCGAAGTTTGATAAATTAATATGGCAAACAAATCAAGAAATGAAGAAGCTTGACACAAATGAGATAAATTTCACACATCTTCTTAATTTAATTCACCTTAAAATCCAAAATGTTTGTAATATGCTTTCGTGTGTGTATCAATTATTTCTTGTTAGAATATTGTGCAGTGATGGTCATTAGATTCTCGTTTCCCAAAAGGGAAGAATATATTGTTGCTTGACCCCGTTCAAATATATCATCCTCACACTTTAAAGTTCAAATATACGTACATATATGATTGAGATTCTTTCTCTTGTTGTTCTTTATCTTCCCTATGAAGTTTTTGAGAATAAAGGATAAGGATACATATCTTTATGAACTATAGAGAAAAATATAATGCTTTTATGCAAAAAGGTGACCGATCCCATAGAGAATCATATAGACCAAGAATCTGATTTTGGACTGGATTTATATATATATATATATATATATATATATATATATATATATAAAACAATTATCTTTTATTAGTGGTAAAACTTTTCATTAGAATATTTACCACAGATACATATTTAAAACAAAAATTCAATATTATTTATTAAATTATAACAAACTCGTACTAATTAATTCTCGTGATTCTATGATATTTAAATAGAATTATTTTTATCCATTAAAATTAATTACGATGACAACATAAAAGTTTCAACTTAAGATTAAGTGTATATTAATTATATCAATTTCTACAACATTATGAATGGCAATAATTGCATAATTGGAATTCTTTTCTATCCGAATCTTAAATTTTTTTATTTTTTATCTTCAGCTTTAATTTAGAATCATATCCACCAGGTGTCATTAATTTATGAAAAATCTTCACGGATACACTTTGACTCAATTCAACTCTCTCGCTTCCAATTATGAAAACGCACCCTCAAAGGAGAAAACAGAACATGATCTAAAAGATAAAATTTCATATCTGCCAAATAATAATATAATATAATATAATATAGATAAAGAGAGAGTCTTGCTATTTGGATATATGCCTATATAACTCCTCTCATCGTGGCATTTCCAAAATCATAGACACCATCATCCCCATAAACACAATTAATTAAGTCCTAGTGAGATAAGAGAGAAGATAAAAAAGATCAAAATGTCTGTGTTCATCCCTAATAGAATGCCTGGATCGTACAAGTCCAAGAGCCTGCCTCCGAATATAATCACTGCTGAAAAGAAAATAAGAGATACATTGAGAAAAGCAGATTTTGATGGAGACGGTTGTCTGAACAAGGATGAACTTGAGAAAGCTTTCAAGGAATTTGGTTCCAAGTTACCGGCATGGAGAGCTGGCCATTTTCTCAAGAAAGCTGACACCAACCACGATGGATTACTCGCAGGGGAAGAACTTGACATTGTTGTTGATTTTGCTCTTTCTAATTACAAGTTTAAGAAATAAATATGATGATCACGTTCAAGCCTTATGGTTTTACTACATCTGCAAGCACCTCAACAAAGTTATATGTATATATATTTTAACTATGTTTTATTAGTACGACTTTGTTGATAACTAACTTGTATTAAATTGTGTGTATGCACATATGAGTAAAAGATGAGGTAGATATCATGAGCTCACCTCTGTATAATTAAAACTAGGATGGAAACATGTTTAGGTGTTGTTCGGGTTGATAACGTAACCCATATTAGGTTTAGGTCAAAGACATCAAGTGTAGCCGGACTTGTTTATCATGGGTGTATTTTTAAAGTCGGATCAAGATAAGTTCAAGTTATTTAGAGTTTATCGGAACTTATCTTATCGAATGATACAAGCATTTGTGTTGAGTGTTTGGTTGTGATAATTTGATAAGTTATTTTAGTTTATTTTAATAAATTCACTATACTAACTTAGAGATAAAAAGTTTTAACTTATATGAAAATAATTTAACAACATTTCTCTTTAATTATAAAAACAGCTTGTACATAAGAATTTTAATGATAAAAAATACATATTGTTTTTGACGTTTTAAAACTTAAAAAGGTCATAAAGTCTTTCTATCCTTACAAGTTGACCTATTTACGTAAGTATAAGAAAATTAATAAAAAAATTAATTTATATGCATTGGCATTTTAAAATATTTTTAATAAGCATCTATTAATTTTGTGTCATGTCATATTAATAAATAGGATGACAATACAAAATAATCAAATTTTATTTGATATTTAAAAATATTATATATTATACATAAATGTAACTTTATATATATATATATATATATATATATATATATATATTAGTATCATATTAAATATTTCTTACTTAATGTCCCCTTAAAATTCATAGTTGTAGATTTATGAGATAAAACTCACATATACAAATGAAACATTTTCTCCTTTTTCTTTCTCCGCACACACACATGCACACTTACTTTTTTTTTTTTTGTTAATATACTTTATCTCCTTTTTGATGAGAGGAAGTATTTTAACATTATATGCCAAGATTTTTGAAAATAGAAAAAAAAAACATGCAAACTTCATTTAGAGGCATGAGCTACATATATTACATTTTTTTATTTTGTAATATATATATATATATATATATATATATATATATATATATATATATATATATATATATATATATATATATATATATATGTGTGTGTGTGTGTGGCATGTAAGTCAATTAAATTCTTAATTTTCTTAAAAAGAAAATATCTCTTTCACTTGCCATCAAACTTTCTATCCCATTGAAATCATATTTTATTTGCTACTTCTTCAATTTTGCTACCTTTTGAAGATTTAAGTCCCTTTTTTCATAGAGAATACTTTAGTCAATTCTTAGTTTTGCATTTTATACCGGACAAAGATATAAGAACATGTCTCAACCCCTCGGTCTCTTAGGTCAATGAAGTAGTTGGCGACATTCACAAAATATAATGATTGTGTCATCATCATCTGTCTTGGTGACTAAGATAATATAATAGATCGATGGCACTTGATGTGCCTGCATGTGATATTAAATGTGGATGTTTTAATTGAAAATGATATGTACAATGTTTGAGACATAGATGAATGATGTTATAATGCTATAATACGCGATGAATGAATATTATGAGCAATGATAATGTATAATGTTATGTTGTGTGATGATGTTATGATGATGATGTATAATGATAATACGATTCGTGAAATGGATGATGATGTGATGTTATGTTGAGTTGCGATGAAGCATATTGTGATAAGATATGGTTGAGTTGATGTGTGAAGAGTTAGGTTGAGATTTCATTGAGTTATTGTCATGAATACTATGATGATGCATATTGTGAAAGTATTGATGATGAGATTAGATGGATAAGCTCAATGCTGCAGAATGACACTCGAAGAGATGAGTTATGCATATTGTGTTGTTGTAATGTGTGTATTGAATCCATGCATATATATTTTATTCATGGGATAATTAATGTGAGTCAATGTAAGTGGGATATCATAGCCTATCTATTTGTCCCCTGGGAGGTGTTATGGTTGGGAAACCTCTAACGGGAATGGAAGGCTATCATGAATAAACTACAAGGAAAATGATGAATTGCGACGGACAAATTGCGACGGTTATCCTGAAACCGTCATTGCTTTGATATTGCGACCCTTCATACTAAGATTTCTCCCAATTGTCGCAAAATTTTTCAACATTGCGATAGTTTGTAGTAAACCGTCGCAAAATTTTTTAACATTGCAACAGATTGTAGTAAACCGTCGCAATTTATATTTAGAAGTTTATCTATATTGAGGCAGTTTGTAATAAACATTCACAATCTACAAGATAAAAATTCACACAAAGTTATGCACACTCCAAAATTCTATAATTTTACTTTCAATAAAAAATAGAAAAATAAAATCATAATGCGATAGTTTGTAGTAAACCGTCGCAAAATTTTTCAACATTACGATAGATTGTAGTAAACCGTCGCAATTTATATTTAGAAATTTATCTATATTGACGCAGTTTGTAATAAACATTCGCAATCTACAAGACAAAAATTGAAATAAAAATTCACACAAAGTTATGCACACTCCAAAATTCTATAATTTTACTTTCAATAAAAAATAAAATAAAATCATAATGTAATTACATTTAGAAATGTTAAAAAGGAAAAAAATACTTTAATATACTATATTAATTTTATTATTTCTCTATCTTTTAAATTATTTTAGAATAAAAAAGTTTTGTGTTAATCTTAGGAAGCTAAAAATTATATATATATATATATATATATATATATATATATATATATATATATATATATGTTACATTTTTTTTATATGTTAGTGAAATTAATAATACATCTTAATTATGGATTAAATCGAGAGTATTGAACAACTAATAAATAATTTATGAAATTTATTATTTTAATGGTTAATTAAATATGATATATTTGATAAATTAAATTATCTTTTCACACATATTAACTTAAAAATCACTTCTAGGTTTGAATATAATACACACACACACACACATATATATATATATAGATATATAGATATATAATCCCTATTTAATTAGAATTTAAAAGTTATTTTTAGTACAAACTAAATATTATTTTGTTCAAAAGTTACGGTGAAATTTGATAAAGTTTAGGATTAAAAACACATTTAATAGTAGACTAGACCAAAAGTAATATTTTTCTTCTGGATGTATTATATTATCTTAATAAACTTATATTTTATTAATAATTATATATATATATATATATTGTTTAATATGAGATACACAATTATCATCAACAAAATTTTAAATATATATATATATAGAGAGAGAGAGAGAGAGAGAAAGGAGGAATCAAATGACTCACAAAGTAACTCTTTATAAAATTACTCTGCTCAATAACTCATGGTGTAAGTTGAATTTTATCGATTCAATTATTAAATTAAAAGTTATTAAATTTTACTAATAATTAATATAGAAAAAATTGATTAGAAAGGTTAAATTTAATTTATTTAAATTAATAATTTATTTAAAATGTTAAATTTAATTTATAAAATAATATTTTAAAAGAGAAAGGTTATAATAATACTAGTGTAACTTTTACTAAGTATTACACCGCTCAATAACTTTATATTAAATGTGAATTTTATAAATTCAACCGTTAGATTGAAAGTTTACTCTTAGATCATATATACAAAATTTTATATTAATTCAAGATGATTTGATATTTCATTCTTGTAAAACAAAATTGACGTAATATATACATTTTAAAATATACTAAAATATGAACACTTTGATTACCTTCAAGTTGTTCAATTTTAACAAAATTTGATATAAACATATAAAGTGATATGAAATTTTAATCCAACGGTTGGATTTACAAAATTCACATTTAATATAAAATTATTCAGCGGTGTAATACTTAGTAAAAGTTACACCAGTGTTATTATAACATTTCTCATTTTAAAATATATAAATTATTATTTAAACTTTTAAATTTATAATAAATAATTTAAATTGTATAATAATATTAATTTTAAATAAAAATAAGTAGATTGTTAATTATAAAAGTGAGTATATATATAAATAAAGATTAATTAAATATAATATAATTATTATTAGTAATATAATTATTATATATTTATAACGGTTCGGACACACCAGAATGAGAGAGATCCAAATATAGTATAAGTATGAGATTGTATAATTGAGAATGACTTAAATAAATTAATTTGTACTACTTATTTATACTGATAACATGTATCTACTTTTCTGTAGCTTATCTCATCAGAACTCCACATTTAAGTGTGCTTGACTTGGAGTAATATAGGAATGGGTGACCTTCTGGAAAGTTTCCCAGAAACTGTGTAAAAAAGGACAAAACATGCTAAAAAGTGAAGTATTGTCAAATAGAATCCTTGAGAAGAATAGCAACCGAATTTGAGACGTCTATAAAATTTAATAAAATAAAAAATAAAATATTTAGCGACTGATTTAGAGGCAGTTAGTGCGTCGGCTGTTATAAGGGTCGCAATTCCAATTTTGCGACGGTTTGTGCAACAGTTCCAGTAACCGTCAGAAAATTCACTCGTGATGGACATTTTTGCGACAGTTGGTGAACCGTCGCAATGGTGTCTTTGCGGCAGTTCTAACCATCGTAATGTAGGTCATATAATTGTCGCAAAATCATCATTTTCTTGTAGTGATAATTGTAACATTTTTACAGGACCTTGATAGACATCTTTTAGTTGAGGTGGTTTGAGGGACCACTATTGATAGGTGGTCCTTACACTATTCAATGGGATGGTCTCGTTCCATGATTCTTAAACTATTATGTATTCTTGATGATGATGTGAAGATTGTTAATTACCACTTGCATATAAAGTTGAGATCATTCATTACATGAGTCTTAATTTATGATTTAGTTAAACTAAATGATTTTCTTGTTATGGATGATGAATAAATGTATGAAAATGGTTATTATGGATGTATAGAAGGTTGCTTACATGTATGTTAAATGTTATTAATGTTGTAGATATGTGTGCCAATCTTTATGTTTTATTTATGTTGGGTATAGATAAGATGTATCCTCACTCCTTATATTTGTATTGCTTATATTTGGTTTGATCGCCATTTACTAGAATAGATTAATTTTGTTTTATACAAAATTGGGGATTTTTTTTGGTGGTTGTAGGTTTAAAGAAATTGTTGGGGGAGGGAGGGTGGCAACTTAGGAGCTGTAGGTTTTAGGAAATTGTTTGGAGGACGACTTACACTTTTTTTTAAAACATAATTTTAATTTTAAATTTAATAAATTTTACATATAGTGACATATAAAAAGTGTCATCATATATATATATAATATGTAGATATAAATTTATTTGACATGTAATTACACAATTTTAATATTGATTTTAAACAAAATTTAATGATATATTTTGCGTTACCATAACATATACCTATTTTTTAACAATTATTAATATATATTATATTTATAATATAGGTAAAAATAAATTTTAGTAACAAGTATTATGCGTGTATCATTATATAATAACTTTTTTATAGTGAATGTCAATTAGAACAATATTTAAAAAATCAAATCAACTTAAATTTAAAGTTAATTTTATTAGTTAAAAATTAATATCACAAAATTTTATTTTCAGAAATAAATAAATACAAAGTAGTTATAGTAACCACTAGTGCAAAAAAAAGTATTTTACGTCGGTTATTTTGGGGTTTTTACGTCGTAAATAAGTCTGACGTTAATGCGGGAGACGTAAATTTATGTCGGATCCACCATGTCCGACGTAAAACATCCTCCCCGTCATCAGTGGCGTCTACCTCTCTAGCTCGCGTCGCCGACCGGAAGCCCTAGGCCGGCTTCGAGGCTGTCCTCCTAGCCCTCTCACATGAAACAACCTCACGCGCCGCTCAATCGCTCTCCGTCACCATCCCCGACCTCGCAAACCCCATCATCTACCATGACGCCAAAGCTAAACCCAACAAAACTCAGAAGATTAACCTAGGTTAGAAAACTCAGAAATAGCAACGAAAGGCTCAAAACTCAAAAATAGCAACTTACCTTCGCCGAAAACTCAGAAATTCCCTTCACCGGATTCCAATCGGTCAAAAAGATGGAGAATGCACTACTAGATTTTAATCCTTTAGTAACATTTTCTTGTTTACATTTATTAAAATGTTACTATATATTAAATAAATATGTTATTTTGTAACACTTTTTTGAAAAATGTCATTATAAGTAGAGTAACATTTTTTATTTCAATATTATTCTTTCTAATTGTTTTCAAAATCAAAGTCTCATATCGAGTAAAAAAAATTTACATAAGTTATTTTGCAACATTTTTTTGAAAAATGTTACTATAATTGCTTCTAAAGTCAAAGTCTCACATCGAGTAAAAAAAAATATTTCTCTTATATCTAATTGTAACTCATAATTAAAATCTCACATCGAATAGATTAATGACTCATAAAGAGTATATATACTCATATAGTTATACTTAAGATAAATGAAATTTGATATTCTATATATAATTAGTGGTGACTAACTAAAAATGTCTTTCCCTAAAAACTTAAGGAAGGCCCTAAGTTTAGGAGACATAAAAATATAATAATTGGTAGTAATATTTAAATTAAAATTAATTATTATTTTATAAGATTATCAAAATCTTGGCAACATCATTAAAATGTTACAAAAAATTATTAAAATGTTACAAGAATACTACTTTGATAACATTTAAAAAATGTTACCTATTTATGCAAAAATGTTATTAAAAGTCTTTAGCAACATAAACTATATACAACATTTGATAATATGTTGCTAAAACAAATTAGCAACATTTATACATAATTAAGTAACATTTTTCAAATGTTGCTAAATACCATTTGTGTTGTAGTGATGACCCACCAATGACGAGCCGCCCTTCGCCGGAAGCTCAAAACGCAACCAGAACTCGTTCTCACCTTCGCTAGAAATCGCCCAAACGCTTTTCAAATTAACCTAGGTCGCGCGCGAGGAAGACGAAGGCATGTTCAGGGATATAAAAAAGTTTTTACGTCAGACTAAATAGGGGTCTGATGTAAAATTTGAAATCTACGTTGGCTGTAGCTTCAGTCCGATGTAGATTTCAAATTTTACGTTAGACCTTATGTAGTCCGACGTAAAATAGTTTGACTTATTTTTAAAATTACCACCGCATCTAGCTTATTTGTATGTCCGATGACAAAAAGATGACGTAAAAGACTAATTTTTTACTAGTAAACTGTATAACTTTTGAAATTTCACATAAATGAGCAACGAAATATTTGGGTAATTATGTAGATAATCTATAACTCAGTGTTTTTGGGTAAGATTTAACTGTGGAACAGTCATGATTTTTTATTTATCAGCAAATTTCTTATAGTGAAAAGAGTTGGGTACGTAATTCTTCTTCTTTATTTTTCTCCCGACCAAAAGGCATATATGATAGAGATTATATATATTCCTCCTTATCCTCCGTCCCTCTTGGGAAAGTTACCTTCCATATTTATAACAAAAGCTAATAATATATAACGCAAATGGTAACTCGTTGTCCCATCAAAGAATCATATGCTACATTTGATCCAAACGTCCTATTTGGACAAGGTGATGGGAATAGTTAACTAATGGAACTATAGAAGAATACAAATTAAATAAGTTGAAGATTTATATGTATATATCAATGATCAACTCCTTTTAATTTTGATTTAATAGTTTGATTATTGTAAACGTGACTCAATAAACAAGACTGCCTAGCGCTAGAGGAGAATAATAATAAGTTACAACAGATTCTTTGATATTTTTATCAAACATTGGTATTTGTAAAAAGGATTGTATATATGTGAAACAACAGCATTTAAATTTTGAGTAGAGCTACTACAGGCAAAAATTAAAATTAAAATATTTATGCATCCATTTTAAATGAAGATATCAAAATGATGTTGCTTTTGTAACTTAAGAATAAAATATACCAAGTATGTTGCCTTATCCTTTTTCATTGGATCAATCTTTAAAAGAAATAAAAGTAAATTTTAGTTAATTATATGACCGTTACTTATCGAGATTTATGTTGTATGAAAAAAAAAATTGATAAAGGTATAGAATACTTCCAATAATTTTGATCATGTTGTCATAAATTTCGAGAAATTTTGCTCAAAATTTTAAGAGTTATCTCAAAAGGACAATTATGCTTTTCTAGACAAATTTTTTCAAAATTTTGACAAATCATTTTGAGAAACGTGATTGATTGGAGAGTACTTATCAACGGTTGAAGAAAGAAGTTATTACCTACTCTTATTTGAATTATGTGTTTTTTGTTTTATATTTGTATAATTTTATCTAGAAATACAAAGAAAAACATATAATTTCTAAATATAAAATCTTGCTAAGTTGAAACCTTATTGCTAATTCACCCAAAAAAAATTTGAGATTTTGTGTTCTGTGAATAAAATATATATATTTGTTTCAATCTATATGAGAAGTTATCTCTTTCACAATTCAAAACCTATTTCGGTTCTTTGATACGAATTTATACTCAATCAATAAAAGTACTAGTATAACAACATTATTGTCTTAGGAGTATCTTATATTTAAGGAACAATATCTTGTTCTTCTTCTTTTTTAATTGGAATCAACTTATGTAGCATAAAGAGTATATATCTTAAATTTATATTTCATATCTTATATAAGATATGGTAGCTTATAAATAAATAAAAAAAATTACACTATCGAATTCAGAAAAGTAGGGGGGGCGGAGGAGGGAAGGGGGGAATGGTAAATTATATATAAAAAAAAGTTGGTTAAAGTCCTAATTTGGTCTCTTATAATATTAAAAATTTTCAATTTGGTCTCATTTTAATTTTTTTTCAATTTAGTCTCAATTTATTTTAAAATATTCAATATGGGACTTCTGTCCAAATTTCACAAATAGTGTTAAATCTTAACCACGTGGATGCCAATTAGATACAAAGGTTCGTAAGAATCACGCCCGTGATTCCAAATCACGACCGTGATTCTTACGGCCTAGGAACCAAGATTTAACATTGTTTGTGAAATTTGGACAGAAGTCTTACATTGAATATTTTAAAATAAATTGGAACTAAATTGAAACAAAAAATTAAGGTGAGACCAAATTAAAATTCTTTAATATTATAAAGGACCAAATTAAGATTTTAGCCAAAAAAATTAATAAGAATTATTTAAAATATTATCAATAGAGTAAAATTGTAATTATTAATGAGTTTCTTAAATTTGATTTGACAATGAGGAACCCAATAAAGTAAAATAAGATGTATGAGTAAACATTTTGAATTGTGATGCATTTAGTAATACATTTTAACACTCTTTATTGTTGGTTTGTTTTTTTGAAGCTATAAATTCACAATCATATATAATTAAATAAGAATATCAAGACCTACAAGATTTTATAATTTTAATAAATTTTAATTAATAATAAAGAGTGTATTAGAGAATATTTCACTAATATTTTTTATTTAATTATATATAGCAAATATGGGAAATCTAATTAGTGAGATTGTTTGTGCCTCTATATATTTTATTTAAATAAAAAGCAAATTGTGAAGAAAAAAAAACAAGGAAATTTAATACATGTATTACTAGGGATGGAAAAAATACTCGCACCCGCGAGTAAAATTCGCTACAGATAATAAATGGATAGGCTAATTGGGTACCCGCGGATAATCGGAACGGATAATTTTTTACCCATTTATAAATGAGGTGGGGGCGGGTATGATGACATCCATACCTGCGGATACCTGTTTAATAATATTTCTTAAATATCTTAATTATCCTTGTACCACATAACCCTAAAACTACACTCTGTCGTCTTATTTTCTTACAAAAGTGAGGTTGATGAAGTTACCAACATGTGTTAAGCATGTTATAGAATTATGTTGGATATAATTTGATTAATTTTCTAGCTTTGATTGGACCAATAAAATTTATGTATTTTAAGTTGTTTACTTTCATTTGGAATTATGAGATTGAATTATTGTAGCTTTGTGATGAGACTCTAACTTACTTGTGAGATTGATGTGTTTTAAGTCATTGATTATCTTACATTTTTATTATTATTTCAACAAAATTGACGTTAAATACGAGTTCAAAATTAACATTGAATTTTTGTTTTTAATATTTCAATGACATTAAATATAAACTTAAAATTATTTGTAATATAATTTTTTTAATTTCTTAAAAAAATTATAAATATCAATGGATATCCGTGGGTATTCAAAAAATTCATGGATACCCGCTCAATTGATACTCGCGCGGATATGGGGTGGATATGGGGATAATTTTTGTCTAGCGGGGCGGGGGCGAATTTACTATTACCCGCCCCCATGGGGCCCCATTGCCATCCCCATTGTAACACCCCAGTTTTCAAAAAGGTTATTATTATTATTATTATTATTATTATTATATAGTATTTGGTCATAATTATTTTAATACTTATAGAGGAATATTATTTTGTACGTTTTAAATAATTATTGTTCTAGACAATTATTTTGTACGTATTAAATAAGTATTTTTATTAGCATTTTTAAATAAATATTTATATGTTTTAAGAGAAGGTTGATTTTATATGATATTTTGTTATTAAAATTATATTATTATATTTTGGGTCAGAAATATATTATTATTATAGAGGAAAAATATTTTATAATATACATGTATTTATTTTATTTAATTATTTTGAGGAAAAAGAGAAGTGGGTTAGAAGAGAAAGAAAATGGGTTGGGTTAACCCAGCCCAATGGATTAATTTTAAGAAAGGAGTCAAGTAGCGTTAACCTATCTGCCTCTTTTGCATTCTGAAAGGTTAAAAAAAATAGGAGAAACAAAGAGCTCTAAGGAAGAGTACTCAGGAACTATCTTAGATTACACAAAGACCATTTGTCTTCTGCTCATCCAGGTAAGGGGGAGTGAGAAACCTTACTCTAGGTATGAGAATGTATGTTGGGCAGTGGGATTGGCCTCCAATCCTGTGTTTGTTGTATGCTCATGTATGAGGGGTTTTTCCCAATTGTATCTGTTTCATTTATTGTACCTCTTGTATGTAATTAATTGTATGAATTTCTTGAATGAATGATTAATTTCAGTTTTAAAATTGTAAATGTAAAATTTCAAGATCTCTATGGGTTCCTATGGGAAATCCTAAGGGAATGAATTTGTAATTGTAATGGACAAAATGTGAACGTTTTCTGTTTTGCTTTCTGATTGCTCTATTGTATTTTTTGTTGTATGAGATGTATGAATATGTGTCTAATTTTGCAAATAAACAAGTTTTGATATGAATTAGAGTGCTCTGTGGGTTCCTGTATGAAAAACAGGAAAATTTTAAATGTTTTCTATTTTATCCACTAAGTTTTCTGTTATGTTCTTTGATATTTGCAGAGTGTAAATATGTGTTTCATTTCACAAATAGATGAGTTTTGATATGCATTAAAATGCTCTGTAAAAATTGTGAATATGATGTGATATGGTGATGTGATGTGATGTGATATGGTGATGTGATGTGATGATGTGATATGATGATGTGATATGATAATGAGACATGATAATGTGATATGGTGATGTGATATGATGATGTGTTATGATGATGAAACATAATGATGAAACATGATGATGAGATATGATAATATGATATGGGAATGAGATATGAAAATGTGATATGAGAAAAACATGAAGTCTCGATTGACATGCATCATGTGCATAAATGTTTTTAAGGGTACGATATGGAATTAATACACCGCCAAAGAAGGCCTCCTAGTGTAAAAGCTTTGGGGATTAGTTCTTGAGGATAGCTCGGTTTGTAAGTCTCAGTCTCGCCCATTGTGTGCATGAGATGTATCTTGCGCGACTTAGCTATCCCGACGAGACTCTGGTAGTATGTCCTTCTAGTGAGAGTGCGCAGAGGCTGTGACCTAGCATTAGGGATGTACCACCCCAGTTTTCAAAAAATTATTATTATTATTACTATTAGATGGTATTTGGTCATAATTATTTTAATAATTATAGAGGAATATTATTTTGTACGTTTTAAATAATTATTATTTTGGAAAATTATTTTTTACGTATTAAATAAGTATTTTTATTATCATTTTTAAATAAATATTTATATGTTTTAAGAGAAGGTTGATTTTATATGATATTTTGTTATTGAAATTATATTATTATATTTTGGGTCAGAAATATATTATTATTATTATAGAGTAAAAATATTTTATAATATACATATATTTATTTCATTTAATTATTTTGAGGAAAAAAAGAAGTGGGTTATAAGAGAAAGAAAATGGGTTGGGTTGACTCAACCCAATGGATTAATTTTAAGAAAGGAGTCAGGTAGTGTTAACCCTATCTGCCTCATTTGCGTTTGTTAAGTCTCAATTTTACCTCTTTTTGGATGAGGCTTATTGAACAAATTCCACTCATCCTTTGAACCATTGCAATATAATTGTTCTCTTTTTGGTTCATTTTGTGTGCAGATATAACTAACCCAAATTCATCTAACAATACCTTAATCCACCTCATTTTTTGTGCAGGTATTGAGGAAGAGTGGAAAGTTGAAGACTCTTAGGATTGGAAACCTAAGAAGCTAAGGAGCAGAGAAGAGGTTCTGCGCCGGGCTCAATATAACCTGCGCTGGGCGTGACAAAAACAGAGTATTTCATCTCTGCCAGTTATATTAAGCCGGGCGCAAAAGGAATTAAGCCGGGCGCAAAAAGAATTAAGCCGGGCGCAAAAGGAATTGCGCCGGGCTTGTGTTGAGACAGAGAGTGCTTGACTTCTCTGGAAGAACTTGCGCCGGGCGCGAAGAATTGTGCGCCGGGCGCGGAACCCTAATCTGATCTCCCAGGCTCGTATTTGAAGCCATTTTCGGGGATCTTTCTCTCCATTCACACATTGGGCGCGTTTTGGGAGCTGTGGAAGGGATTCCCGGAGCTTGGAGCCGTTCGTGTGTGGGTCTTTCCTTCGGTTCTTCATCCTCCTTTCATCTCTATTTTGTATTTGCCCTCTTTGTTGAGTGGTTTCACCCATTTTGTGGGGTTAGATGTAGCCAACATACTCTATTGTAATCCTTTTGCTTGAGGACACAGAATTGCCTCATTCCTCACATTCCAAACAAGTGCACAACATAAGCAAACCATCAGGGAAACTCAAGCAAAGTCTATCATGCAACCTAAGTGTAGTTCACTCATAGGTATTTTAGGCTCAAACCTCACCCGGCTATGCATCCACAAATTATCAAACTCAGCTCAGTTCTATGATCAACATTGAAACTCGTATGCAACTAGTCATGAACTAAAGATCTAATGTGACTTGAAAATGTCTAAGGTACACACACCATAAACATCAAGCAAACTATAATCCAGAATCGACCACAAGCAAAACAAGTATCAACAAGATTAAAAACCATGCTAAGGCAGACTATTCACAAAAAGAACCAACAGAGTAATCATCAAAAAGACTATATATAAAAACAGTTAAATACTGAAAATAAAAGACAGAAAAGTAAATTGCAATAACAAAGGTAAACTAAGGTAGGCTCCGTCTGCTTCCATCTATGGGGTCTGGTCATCATCATCTCCAAGAGCTGCTCCACCATCATCAACTCCATCAACCTCAGCAGCTCCACTCCCCCAAACTTAGGAGCCTGGTCCCCAGGCCAACCAGTATACGCCTGAAAGTCCTGGTAACCAGAAGTGATTGCAGAGTGTACTCATGAAAGAACATGGTGAGCACAAAAATTATACACAGTGATGACCAAGCAAATATAGCAAAAATGGAGAATATCCTTAGACCAAAATTAAGCACAACATGCATGCACACGGAAATGAACTATAACAATGCAACATAAAGCACACAAACATACAACATACAACAGAACATAAAGAAACATGATTGAAAACAGATAAATATGGGCTGTCAGGAATGTGGTGCGCCGGGCTTAACACAGATGCGCCGGGCTTAATATCAGTAAAAATCAACGAGGTTTCAAAATCTGATATCGCGCCGGGCGTGCGTTAAACGCGCCCGGCGTGGTGGTTCCAGAGACCAAAAATTGAGTATTAGGCCGGGCGCAAAAGAGTCACGCCCGGCGCGTAGTCACTTTAAAAGGTCAATTTGCCCAGGTTTTAAATTAGGATCAGGCCTTATTTCCACCTAGACACAGAATTGCCTCATTCCTCACATTCCAAACAAAATGTACCCTATATTTACCCATTCAAACATGATTCTAACAACTAACACATAACACAAACAACATATACCACAAAACATATAACACAAAACACAACACATAATACAAAACAACACTTATAACACAGAACAACATGCAACAAAAATCTAAAACACAGTTCAGATCTCTGGGTTGCCTCCCAGGAAGCGCTTGTTTACTGTCCCGAGCCTGACAGTGACCAACTTGAAGTGCTCTACTCTCCTTCTCCTCCTGTTGCTCTTGTTCCTCCTTGCTTTGTGCTCAATCTGAGGATTGCTCAGCAACTGCTTAGAGGAATTGGTCAATCTAGTTCACAGTTCCTTGCATACAAGAGAAAGCAGAGGACTAGAGCGCACAGGTTAGCTTCAACAATTCATTACCAACACACAAATAAAAATAACAATAAAAACAAAGAATAAGTCACAAATAGCTACAAATACTAAATCGCCATTCTAATCCCCGACAACGGCGCCAAAAACTTGTTGAGATTTCCGTTGAAACACTTTTGTTAATATTTGTAAATTCGTTTAATTCTATCAACGGTCTCAAACACGGCAAGTATACCGGCCGTTCAAGTAGTAAAAATATCGTATCCACAGGGATTAGAAGGTAAAATAAGCATTTATTGACTATTCGTGACTAAAGAATAATTCCAATTTATAGTTTGTCATGTAAATGTGAGATGAAGAGCATGACTATTGGAATGTTAAAACTATAAAAAGATTAGTTTTAGAATGGGAAAGAGTAGAAATGGGATAATGGTATTGTGAGGCTGTGGGGGTCAGATTTCACCAAACGTAACACTAATGTATCCTTAATCTCTTGTTGAATTCATTGCTTAGTCAACCCAAGAGTTTACTCAAACCTAATCCCTTAGAGAAAGAGCCTAGGTGCGGATATTGAATATCAATCCCTTGAGTACCCAATATCTACACCCGCATTACGGGCTAGGGTTTAAGACTACTAATGGGTCAAGCTCTATCCCTAGATACAATCTCCACTAGGCATATGTTCCAGAACTAATTTCAAAGGTATTTCCCAATACTCAATGGAACCTTAAATCATGCAAAGGGTGATCAATCCAAAGCAAGCATTAAGCAAAGAAACAAACACAACAATGAATGAAACAACAAATATATATATCATTGAAAACGTAAGGATTACAATAGAGTATGTTGGCTACATCTAACCCCACAAAATGGGTGAAACCACTCAACAAAGAGGGCAAATACAAAATAGAGATGAAAGGAGGATGAAGAACCGATGGAAAGACCCACACACGAACGGCTCCAAGCTCCGGGAATCCCTTCCACAGCTCCCAAAACGCGCCCAATGTGTGAATGGAGAGAAAGATCCCCGAAAATGGCTTCAAATACGAGCCTGGGAGATCAGATTAGGGTTCCGCGCCCGGCGCACAATTCTTCGCGCCCGGCGCAAGTTCTTCCAGAGAAGTCAAGCACTCTCTGTCTCAACACAAGCCCGGCGCAATTCCTTTTGCGCCCGGCTTAATTCTTTTTGCGCCCGGCTTAATTCCTTTTGCGCCCGGCTTAATATAACTGGCAGAGATGAAATACTCTGTTTTTGTCACGCCCAGCGCAGGTTATATTGAGCCCGGCGCAGAACCTCTTCTCTGCTCCTTAGCTTCTTAGGTTTCCAATCCTAAGAGTCTTCAACTTTCCACTCTTCCTCAATACCTGCACAAAAAATGAGGTGGATTAAGGTATTGTTAGATGAATTTGGGTTAGTTATATCTGCACACAAAATGAACCAAAAAGAGAACAATTATATTGCAATGGTTCAAAGGATGAGTGGAATTTGTTCAATAAGCCTCATCCAAAAAGAGGTAAAATTGAGACTTAACAGCGTTCTGAAGGGTTAGGAAAAAAAAGGAGAAACAAAGAGTGTTAAGGAAGAGTACTCAGGAACGATCTTAGATCACACCAAGACCATTTGTCTTCTGCTCATCCAGGTAAGGGGGAGTGAGAAACCTCGCTTTGGGTGTGGGAATATATGTTGAGTAGTGGGATTGGCCCCCAATCCTGTGTTTATTGTATTTGTTGTATGCTCATGTATAAGAGGTTTTCCCCAATTGTATCTGTTTCATCTATTGTTCCTCTTGTATGTAATTAATTGTATAAATTGCTTGAATAAATAATTAATTTCAGTTTTAAAATTGTAATTGTATGATTTGAGATTTCTGTGGGTTCCTACGGGAAACCCTATGAGAAAACGGGCAAAATATGAATGTTTTCTATTTTGCGTTCTGATTGCTTTGTTGTGTTCCTTGTTGTATGCGATGCATGAGGATGTGGTTAATTTTAAAAATGAATATGTTTTTATATGAATTAGAGTGCTCTGTGGGTTCCTGTGGGAACCCTATGAGAAATAGGCAAATTTTAAATGTTTTTTGTTTTACCTTTTGAGTTTTCTGTTGTGTTCCTTAATGTTTACGGAGTGTAGATATGTATTTAATTTTGCAAATAGATGAGTTTTAATATGGATTAAAGTGCTCTGTGAGAATTGTAAATATAATGTGATAATGTGGTAATGTGAATATGATGATGAAATATGATGATGAAATGTGATGATGAGATGTGATGATAATAATGTGATATGAGAATGCATAGAGACTTGATTGACATGCATCATGTGCATAAATTTTTTTAAGGGTACGATATGGAATACACCGCTAGAAAAGGCCCCCTAGTGTAAAAGCTTTGGGGATTAGTCCTTGGGGATAGATCGGTTTGGAAGTCCCAGTCTCGCCCATTGTGTGCATGGGATGTATCATGCGCGGCTTAGCTATCCTGACAAGACTCTGGTAGTATGTCCTTCTAGTGAGAGTGCGCAGAGGGTGTGACCCGACATGTACTCCTAGACTATTCTTCGTGTATTACTAGCGGTAATATGTCATGTGATGTTTTACTAGCGCCACATGCATGATAATATGTAGTCCGTGTCCATACATGTACATTTTCAATGTTATATGATAAATTGATAATTTTATGTCTTGGATGAGTGAGATGTAATATTGTTGTTAATATATCTATGTTATACCTGTCTTGTTTGTGTTTGGCTATCCGGTGTATATTCCTACACTGTGAGCCAGAGTGAGATGTTTCTCACTCCCATTTCTTGTGTTGTTTTTCCTTGACTGCCTTACAGGTTATTATCAGCATAAGGCTGAAGATGTTGGTGATGAAGCTTAAACTTCTATATTGGGATTTTCTCTGATAGGACATGTGACATCGGGCGTAGATAGGATTAGATTAAGATGTTTTTATTAAATTATTTTGGAAACTTTAGTTTTATTTCTTTGTAATTTCTGCTGATTTTGTTAAGTTATGGATGTGATACTCTCTATCTGAACACGTTTGATATTTTAATTATGAAATGTTATGTTATTTAAATTTTATTATTATGTGTTATGGTATGCGGGGTAGAGGGTGTCACAAGGGATGGCAATGGGGCCCCATGGGGGCGGGTAATAGTAAACTTGCTCCCGCCCCGCTGAATGAAAATTGACCCCATACCTACCCCATATCCGTGCGGGTATCCATTAAGCAGGTATCCATGAATTTCTTGAATACCCACGGATATCCACAAATATCCATGAATATTTATAAAATTTTTAAGAAATTAAAAAAATTATATTACAAATAATTTTAAGTTTATATTTTAATGTCATTGAAATATTAGATATAAAAATTCAATGTTAATTTTGAACTTTTATTTAACGTTAATTTTGTTGAAATAATAATAAAAATTCAAGATAATCAATAACTTAAAATACGTCAATCTCAAAAGTAAGTTAAAGTATCATCACAAAGCTACAATAATTCAATCTCATAATTTCAAATGAAAGTAAACAACTTAAAATACATAAATCTTATTGGTCCAATCAAAGCTAGAAAATTAATCAAATTACATCTAACATAATTTTATAACATGCTTAACACATGTTGGTAACTTCATGAACCTCACTTTTGTAAGAAAATAAGATGAGAGAGTGTAGTTTTAGGGTTATGTGGTATAAGGATAATTAGGATATTTAAGAAATAATATTAAACGGGTACCCGCGGGTATGAATATCATCATACTCGCCCCCGCCCCATTTATAAACGGGTAAAAAATTATCCGTGGGTACCCAATTAGCTTATCCATTTATTATCCGTAGCGGATTTTATCCACAGATACCCGCGGGTGCGGGTATTTTTGCCATCCCTACCTGGCATGTACTCTTAGACTACTCTTCATGTATTGCTAGCAGTAATATGTCATGTGATATGTTACTGGCACCACATGCATGATAAAATGTAGTCCGTGTCCATACATGTGCATTTTAATGTTATATGAAAAATTGATATGTCTTGAATGAGTGAAATGTGATATTATTATTAATTTAACTATGTTATATATGTTTTGTTTGTGTTTGACTATCTGGTGTATATTCTTACACTGTGAGCCAGAGTGAGATGTTTCTCACTCCCTTTTCTCGTGTTGTTTTTCCTGACTGTCTTACAGGTAATTATCAGCATGAGGCCGAAGATGTTGGTGATGAAGCTTAGGCTTCTATATTGGGATTTGCTCTGATAGGACATGTGACATCGGACGTAAATAGGATTAGATTAAGATGTTTTTATTAAATTATTTTGGAAACTTTAATTTTATTTCTTTGTAATTTCCGTTGATTTTGTTAAGTTATGGATGTGGTACTTTCTATGTGAACACGTTTGATATTTTAATTATGAAATGTTATGTTATTCAAATTTTATTATTATGTGTTATGGTATGCGGGGTAGAGGGTGTCACAAGGGATGGCAATGGGGCCCCATGGGGGCGGGTAATAGTAAACCCGCCCCACCCCGCTGAATGAAAATTGACCCCATACCCACCCCATATCCATGCGGGTATCCATTAATTATGAAATTTTATGTTATTCAAATTTTATTATTATGTGTTATGGTATGCGGGGTAGAGGGTGTCACACCCATGTATTACAATAGTTATAATAGAAAGTGAGTTAATTTGGTTTAAATTTTTGTGTTAGTTATTAAAGGAAAGAATGTAGAAATGATAAATAAGAATGTTGACAAATAAAGGAGAAATACAATTATTAAAAGATAAATATGTCTTTAAAAAAAGTGTAAATGAAAAAAATGATATTTCTTTTATCTATTGGTATAGATATGGGTCAATTATTATTATTATTTTACTTATCAACAACTTATAAACTAAAATAGAAGTTATATATTTGGTTATTTTTCATTTAATTTAGTTTAAAAATAACAATAATCTAAGCGAAAGGAAAAATGAGAGAAAGAGAACAAAATGCAACTATATAAATAATCATGTACCATCCTATAAAATATTTTTACGAGATCGATCAATTACAAATTGTCATGTAAAGTAAATTTATTGAATAAATATTTTTTTACTAATTGATATTAATTATTAATTTTTAACTGTAATAATATGAGCCAACTAAAGTATTTTTTACTAGAAGAAAATATAATTAATAAAGAATATAATTTAAACTAATTACTTTATGTTATTTTTATACAAATTGATCCACCATTCTACTAAGTTAACAGATCAACCTAAGTTTGCTCTTTAACAAATCAACCTACCAAGAAATATTGGGAATTAAAACCCGCATCTGAATTACTTCGTCCATATACACCAACAAAAATATATTTTTACCGATAATTATTTAACGATAATAAATTAATTGTCTTTATTTTATTATTTAATAAAAATATTAATGACTAATATATAATGATTATTAAAAATGTATTTATATCAACCAAAATTTATTAATAGCGACAATTATTTATTAAAAAAAACTTTAGTCCCACATCGACTAGAAATAAGATAATTAAAGAGTATAGAAATGGATAATAACTCTCACCTTACAAGTTTATTATGTAGGATTGAGTTAGACCTATAATTTACTATTCTAAGTTAGTATGAGATTACTCACTATTATCAAAATCAATAGTCCTTAAACTTGGGATCGACTATTAATAAGATAATTAAAAATATATATAAGTAGAAGACAATCCTCATCTTACAAGTCTCACATCGACTAGAGATAAAATAATTAAAGAGTATTTGTACTCATCTTACAAGTCTCATATCGATTAGAAAGTAAAAAATGTCACAAAAAGTTATACACTTTTTTGATCATTATAAAAGTTTTTACCAGCATTTAGAATAATTGCGGCTAAATGCTTTAGTGACACTGCATACAATGACTAATGTGAAAATTCCAATAAAAAATTTTGTAATAATTTTTATTACTATTAAAAATCTATTTTATTGTAGTGACACTGGACCCAATTCTATTATTGGCAAGTCAGTGACTTGACATGGAAGTGGAACAATATTGCAAATGTTGAACAGATAAATGAGAATCGCATATGATAATATCTAGTTTATCTACCATATCATTGAGATGTTTTATATATAAAAATATATCACTCAGATGCTCTTACTTTACTCATTGTTTTTCGTTAGGTACGTGGGCTCTTTACAAGATATTTCGAATGAAAGATATCTCAAACTTTTTTTTCTTTTAATTAACTTACAATCTAGAATCCATAAGGAAAAGCTTGATTTCATTCATGATATTGAGATATCTCATACACGAGTCCATACACGTCCTAACTAATACGATGACCTAATCAATCCAAATAAAATCAAAAGAAAAAAAAAAACAAATATATTTTTAAGTCTCTATAATTTTATTGAGTTTACCTTATTTTTATAGTTTTTATATTTACATTTTTTAATCATGCTGTTAATATTTTGTAACTGTGTAATCATGTGAGTGACGTAGACTTATTAATTTCATGTGACGGTGATGTATTTTGTTTTTAGAACAGTGATGTGTTATTATTTAATGGTTTATTATACAGTTATCAAACAATTTAATCGTTTATTTGAATCACATTTAGTCCTAATAAATATTGACTATCCACCAAATCATTTAGATTCTTCATCTTTTTTTTTTCCTCTCAAATTATTAAGTGACACATTACATTCCATAAAATTAAATACATCATCACCGCATGAATTTAATAAGTTCGTGTCTTTCATTCGAAAGTGGTGTTATAGAGAAATTATAGGAAGAGATTGAAAAATGAAAGTATAAAAACTAAAAAGATATATTTTAAGTTATAAAGAGTAAAAAAGTAAAGTCAATAAAACTATAGAGACTAAAAATTAATCAAAGAACATGCTTTTTTTTATTTAAATATGTTTCTAACTCCAGTAAAATAAACAAGTTTTGATTTTGATCCTATAATTTTTTTTCTTTATTTTCATCATTCTAAAATTTTTAAAATTATAAAATGTGTATTTTTAGGCTTAATTATGTTTTTAGTCCATACAAAATTAGCATGTTTTAATTTTGATCCTTATAAAAAAATTCTTTATTTATCATCCTCTAAAATTCGAATGTATAGTTCATACTCTTATGTGACCATTTTAAACTATTAATGTGTTTATTAGAAACAAATAATCTGACCATCCCAAGTGATACCCACAACTGTCTGTATACTTTATCTACATGCGAAACTTTTTTTAAAAAATTATAAATCCTTAAAATAAGAGTTATATGTACCTTAAAATGACCATCAAAAACAAAAATAGTGATTTTAAATTTTAGAGGGATAAAAATTAAATAAAAATATTTTATAGGAACTAAAATCAAAATTTATTTACATTAAAAGAATTAAAAACAAAGCTTACAAATTTTAAAAGATGAAAAATAAAGAGAAAAAAATAGGTTTCAAAATCAAAATTCACTAATTTTATAGAAACTAAAAGCATATGCAAACTCTTTTATTCCGTTAAAATTTAAAACCATTATGTTTGTTCATAATAATTATTTTAAGGTATATAATATAATAACACTTTTAAAAATACATTAAGTTTCCCGCGCTATTAAGTAGTTAAAAAAATAAAATAATGATAGAGACTAGACACACTAGTTCCAAACACCAAAATAATGAAAAACAAAAAAAAATAAGTTTAAACAAATAATCTTACATCGAGAAGTATGAGATTAAAAGAAAAACATATAAAAGGAGAAAAATAGAAAGAAAAAAAAGTGACAAGCGTACGTGATTAAAAAGAAAGAATATATATATATATATATATATAAAAGATCATATCAGTTGATGTTTT
The DNA here is from genome assembly GCF_000230855.2 of Cajanus cajan. Classification (NCBI taxonomy): domain Eukaryota; kingdom Viridiplantae; phylum Streptophyta; class Magnoliopsida; order Fabales; family Fabaceae; genus Cajanus; species Cajanus cajan. The sequence goes on from NC_138525.1 coordinate 15,072,477, forward strand.
AGATTATTGCACATGATTAAGAAAAAAAATCATTTTAAGATAATAATAATATTTATTTAGAGTTAATTATATGAAAAATGTCTTACTCTTTTTCTTAATTTATATCTATACATGTATATAAATGAGATTTTGTATCGCATATAAACGAGATTTTGCATTTTTGCATACATTTAATTTGAGACAATTTTAATTTTAAAATAAAAATAAAAAACTATACATTAAATAGATATAAATGATATATTCTCTCCTTTTAGTAGTTGGTCCATCTCGCAAAACTTGTGATTCAAAGCTCAAAGCCAAAAATCCCAAGTGAGAAGTGGTGCAGAGTCAGTTGGAGCTATCGTCTTCTCTCCTCTTTTTGTGTGGATAGTCAAGAGGTAAGGGAAGCTTTATGGTTGTCTTGATTTAAATGCATGTTGTTCTTAATGGTGAAATTGCATGTGTGTTGCTCGTATATATGCTAGATTTTTCTTGGGGTGGGTGTTGTAAAATCCTGGTGTTCTTAGTGAAGAATGGGAGGTTTGATGATGTTAGATTGATGTGTTGTTGATGCATGTCTCAGTTTCTTCAATTTTATGCTTCATGTTGCTATAACTGTAAGATTTAGAGTTGCATGCATGTTTTGGGTTTGGGTTTAGAGGATTTGAGGTTGTTCTTGATTGTTGGCTTTTCTTAAAGTTGTGCATGTTTTTTGGGTTTGGGTTGCTTAGAGCACCCATGGGGTCACTTCAAGCAAGCTTGGGTGGTTGTTTAGAAATGCTCTTCAACTTGGGTCGCTTAGAGCGAATTTTAGTCGCTCTAAGCGAGTTTTGAGGCACTTTGAACGAATTCTAGTCGCTCAAAGCGAGTTGTTGGTTGCTTTAAATGAACTGACCTCATTTATGTGAAAGATTGACTTTTTTAAAGTGAGTAGATGGCCAAATTTGTTTTTGTGGTCCATAAAATTTGTAGTCCTAGATGTTAACTTTCCAATGGCTTTGAAATCACCTAAAAAAAGGTTTAGAACTCCAGTTATGACATTTTTAGTGAGCAAAGATCAAATTATCAATATTTAAACAAATTATTGTAGTTTTTGTGATTTTTAGTATAGTAGATGATGGAGTTAGAACTTAAACTCTTCAATGGAGTTGTAGATAACGTTTTTAGCTTTCATATGAGATATATATGAGTTTGATTGGAGTAGTAGAACCCCCTTTCACTAGTGGAATAAAAGCTTTTAAAATCGATTATTTTCAACTTTTAAAATCAGTTCCGTAACCAATTTTAAAAGAGCCGATTTTGAAAGTTAGACTTTAAAAATCGGTTAAATAACCGATTTTAAAAGTTAAATTTTAAGATTGGTTAAATAACCGATTTTAAAAGTTAACTTTTAAGATCGGTTGTTTTATAACCGATCTTAAAAGTCCAGACTGCAAAAAAAAAAAAAAAAAAAACTGGACGAGGTCGTTCCAAAACTGGAACGGGCCATTCCAGGTTGTTAAAAATGAGTACGGGCCGTTCTCCCTGAAGAACGGCCCATTCTCCTAGCAGAACGGTCCGTTCTCCTAGGAAAATGTCCCGTTCTGGAAGGAGAACTGACCGTTTTGATAGGAAAACAGGTCGTTCTCCTTACAGAACGGCCCATTCTCCAGAACGACCCGTTCTCCTTGCAGAACGGGCCGTTCCAGTTTCGTAATTTACCCAAAATGAACCTACAACAAAAATAGAGACAAGAGAAGAGCATGAAAAAATGAAAAGAGACACAAGAAGAATATGAGAAGACGAAAATGAAAACGACAACGAAATTTACCTTATTGGATACTTTAGAAAATGAGAGCGCGAGAGAGTAAAAAAATGAATGGAGGGAAAAATTAAAGAGAATGAGAATGGAGGGAAATATAAAAGGTTTCTGACGATACTTTTAAAATCGGTTATTTATGAACCGATTTTGTATACTACATACAAAATCGGTTCTGCGATAACCGATTTTAAAAGTAACACTTTTAAAATCGGCTCTTAAATAACCAATTTTAAAAGTAGCACTTTTAAGATCGGTTAAAATTTAACCGATCTTAAAAGTACTTTTAAGATGAGTTATTTAAGAACTGATCTTAAAAGTGATGTCTGATACAACTTTTAAGATCGGTTCTTTTGTAACCGATCTTAAAAGTTGTGTCAGACATACCTTTTAAGATCAGTCATAAAATAACCGATCTTAAAAGTACTTTTAAGATCGTTAAATTTTAACCGATCTTAAAAGTGTTCATATTATTTACAAAATTGCCACCACGTCACTTTTAAGATCAGTTACCTTGTAACCGATCTTAAAACTCCGATTCTAAATCCAATTTTTGCACTAGTGTTTGTATTGTTTTATATGAAGGTTGTCATTGTGTGATAGTTAATTTTGATAAATTTTATGTTGATATATGTTGCATGATGTTTTAAGTTGTCTTATAGTTGAATGGGGATATATGAATTGTATGATGGATGATGTATGATGTATGATTATGTTGTTAAAGCAAAAAATGGTTTTATGAATATGTTGCATAAGCTATGAAGTGCTATAAGTTTAATGGTGTAATTTGGTTGACGTGTAAGTTATAAGAATTGTATAATGCTAAGTTGTTGGAAATAATATTGTGATAAAATGATATGTTGACAATATAAATGGGTGTGCATTGATGTTGTATGTTATGATGTAAGTTTATATGATGTTATGTTGTTGGGTGGTTAAGATGTAAGTTAAATGATGTTTAAGTTGAAATGATGTACGATAATGAGTTACTAAGTTGTTCAGTTGTTAGGCATGTGATTATGATACATGTCTATGTTCATATATACAAAAAATAGAGGAGAGTTAAAGATGCTTTCAAACTTTAATATCTCATTGTGCTGATATACGTTGTGTTGAACCCTTTAGTAAGTAAGTTGGCTTCTGAATAGGTACATTATTTTTAGTTGTCTCCTCTAGGTTCAATGTGGTATTCGTATATGGATAATGTCAAGGCATACATGTATAGAGTGACCACATATAAGGGCAAGGTCAAGTTATTGATTACAAGTGACCAATTAAGTAAACTACGAAGTCAGGGACTTAATTCCTAATCGAGTGTTGGAGGGTTGTGGTAATTAATGGGCTAATCTCATAGAGGGTTTAGTGTTGCAAGCTAATGTCATGGTACATTCATACCCTATTCTACCTTGACATAGTACCATACTTCCTAGTTTAAGAGCAAATCCTAAGAAATTAATCTAACTTATGCTAGCCATTATTTCTAGCCTTCTACTAGTTGTTGTTTCTGGCCATAGTGTCAATCGCTATTTCTAGCCTTAATGTTAATCGTTATTTTTGGTCTTGTACCAATCGTTGTGATTTGATAGGGTCTAGTCATTTAAACTACCCATCTTAGTCGTAAGAGATCTTTATAGTTGAAATGCATGACGACACATTAGTTGTATACATACATATATATATATATATATATATATGTTGTTTTGTTAAATGTATTGAGGTGGATGATAGTCAAATGAGTGTTTGTGTTATTTTACGTTGTTTGTGGTGTGTTGATGACATAAATGTTCATGTTGTCTATTGATATCTATATGTGCATATTAAAAGTGGTTAAGTTGAAGGTGTAAAGATGTATAGGCTATTATGTGATAGTTGTGAGTGTGATGTTGTTTGATGATTATGTGTTATATGGTGTCTATAATGAAGTTGCTAAGTTGTACAAGTTGTTCGAGTTCTTTACGTTGTGTTGTAGAAGTATTATAGGGTGTATTAAAGGATGTAACTATGTAAGTTGTTTATGTTGAATTGTTATTTTATAACATTGTTTTTGTTTCACAAGCATACATTGTATTTCCCTTATGGTCTGAGACTGTTATGATCATATTTGGTATGAGAGCAAGATAAGATTACCTGACCAAGTTGTGTTGTTTTGTGGGAAGTCATGCTAGAGGTGACTCTATTTTGTATGGTGCTACCCCAAGGTAGTTTGGTCTTGTTCTAACATTTGACCGACGATTAGGTTTATTTTGTATACAATAATTACATCTTTTGCATGAAATATGTATATATGTTCATAAATAATTTTTTTTATTTCTTAGATATATGACTACTTGCATAAGATTATGATAGGGGTCGAGCTACTATTAACCTAAGAAAGAATAATTGTATAAAAAAACTGTTATAATTCTTCATTGCCTTTTCATCATAATACAAGTGAAATATATAGTGAATGTTAACCCTAAAAACATAAGGGCATCACACCCACTAAGAGACTTCGTGGAAAATAAAAGAAATTAAAATGAACATCTCAGTCCAAAAGCAATAAGAGAACACGTGGGCTAGTAGGCCCAATTAAACCTTGTAGTCCCTAAGCCAAAATGGGGGACGTCTGTCCTTAGCACTTCGAATTGGGCTTGTATCATTGCCCAACCCATGAAGCATGACTTCATCCTCGAAGTCCGTAAGAGACTCTAATGTGGCATTTGTGTTTGTTGGGAACGGTCCAGATGCGATCATAGGACGAGAGGCACGGATCGAGCCTTGATTCAATGACTGGGCTGAGATGGAGTGTTCTGGACGCATAGAAGTGGATCCTTGAAGTGGGAAGTCAGACAGATCAGGGTTATTAGTTGCATCACATGTGGGGGAAGATAAAGAGAGTTCGAGAGAGGCTTCTAGGGTTTCACCATGGAGAGTGGGCATTGCCTGTGGTGGTTCGCCGTGAAATCGTCTGAGAAGAGAAACGTGAAAGATAGGATGGTCCACTGTGGACAGAGGAAGGTCTAACTCGTACGCGATAGTGCCAATGCAACGCGTCACCTAGAAAGGACCTTGAAATCATCGACAAAGCTTCTACGATGTGGAGCGATCAAGGGATAACTGTCAATACGGCTGAAGGCGCACCAAAACCCAGTCATTGGGGTGAAATGTAATATCTTTATGAGACTTATTGGCTTGAGCAACCATTTGTTGACATGCATGATGAAGGTTATCTCAGATAACATGCATAATCATTTTCTTTTGTTGCAGAAGTGAGGCTACTAAAACAACCATGGTTGGCGACGACACAAAATTCGGAACAGCAGGTAGAGTGCAGCCATACAAAGCTTGGAAGGGGCGTTATACCCAAAGCTGAGTGAAGGGTGGTGTTGTACCAAAATTGGGCTAAGTGAAGGAAAAGGTACCAATGGCATAGAAAGTCCCAACAAAACAATGTAGATATGTTGTCAAAACTTGATTAACCATCTCTGTCTGGTCGTCAGTTTCCAGGTGGTAAGAGGAGGAAAAGAAAAGCTGAGTTTCGTGAAGGCGAAAAAGTTCATGCCAGAAAGAGCTAAGAAAAACCCTATCACAATCAGAGACGATGGTGCGCAGAAAATTGTGGAGGCAGACAATTTTTGTCATGAACTGGGAAGCCAGGAAGAGGCAGTGAAATGGGTAGGCAAGGCAATGAAGTGCGTGTATTTAGAAAGGTGGTCCACAACTACCCAAATGATCGTGTGGCCAATTGATGATGGTAGATGGGTAATGAAATCCATGCTAATATCATTCCAAACTTTGGTTGGTAATGGATGAGGTTGTAAAAAACCTTGTTTCTTGGATGTGACAGATTTATTATGTTGACAAGTGGAGCACGATCGAACAAAAGCCTTAATGTCCTTTGCCATAGCTGGCCAAGCAAATGAAGTTGCCAGACGAGCTAAGGTGGCTTTGACACCAAAATGACCAGCCATAGGTGATGCATGGAACTCATGCAAGATAGACAAGCGCAAGGAGGGAATCGTTGGAATGAAAAGGCAATTTTTGAAATAAACCAAGCCATGAGCAACCGTGAAATGGGGTGTGGCATTTGGATCGGAAGAGAGCTTTTGGACTAAGGCGATACCATTCGTGTTAGTGGAAAAGAAATTTTTGAGCTGCACAACAATATTAGGGATGATGGTGGAGACAGCCAAGAATAAGAGGTCTTGGTTATCAGGAATACGAGACAAGGCGTCAGCAACTCAATTTTGCTTCCCAGGTTTGTACAAGATTTTATAAGAAAACCCTTGTAATTTTGTTGCCCATTTCTATTGTTCTGGTGTCTGAAAAACTTGTGAGAACATGTGTCGTAGGCTTTGTTGATCTGTAAAAATGCATAAATGATGTAGCAAGAGCATTAGTAATACCAAAGGGAATTACCAAAAACTCATAGTGACCGTCATTAGTGCGAAAAACAGTCTTGTGGGTGTCGCTGGGGTTCATCATAATTTGATGATACCCTGAACGCAAATCGATCTTAGAGAAAATAGTAGCATGGCCCAACTAGTCTAGTAGTTCATCAATGGTGGGGATAGGGAAATGGTCTTTAATGATAATAGCATTGAGAGCCCTATAATCAACATAAAAATACCATGTATTATCTTTTTTGCAAACCAATAAAACTAGGGATGAAAAAGGGTTCTGGCTAGGTATAATTAGGTTATCTTGTAATAATTCAGAAATAATGGAGGAGATGGTGTCTTTTTAGGCATGAGGGTAACGATATGGTTTAACTCACTTCAATAAGACATGACTACTAACTTTCATACTACCATGGAGATTAAGGGGTCTTAAACTTGAATTCATTATCTCTCATTGTCAAATATTCGTCTAAGACTCTAAACTGGTCACCTAGTTGAAATCATCTACTCTGATGCCATTATTGAACACCTAATGTTCATACACACATATCTCCATATTGAAATGATATTATTTATATTGAACGTAAACCCTTATGATTTTACTTTTGATTATCTCTAAAAAAAAATTTCACATCAATAAAAATTGTATTTTATAATTTTTGGAAATTATGTATTTTATAATTTTTTTTTTCAATGATACGAAACTTTATTTATACTCCTACAATTTGGTGAAATTTTTAAACATACCGATGACATACACAAATAAGATACCGATGACATACACAAATAAGCCACGTGTCACAATACCCATTTGTCATAACCACAAATGCATGGAAAACCTCTCATAAAATATGACATAGAAGGAATTACCCAATATTATAATAATTAAGTAACTTATTGTTAACAATTCTCCGAAGAGAATATAATGATTATAGTCCATATTCCAGTATGGAAAAGGCAAGATTCGTGAATGATGAGCCGACCCGACCCATAATGGGTTGAATTTAAGCCCCCTCGTGGTGGCATTTGTTTGAGCATAGAGAGAGAGGCATTGATCGATTCATAAAGTGAGAAACCAAAATGCCTGTGCGTATCCCACTACCATCACCTCCACATAATGACAAACCAAAGGACATTCCGGTGGATTTACTGAAATTGCAGAAAATAATATTGCAAAAACTGAGAGAAGCCGATTCTAACAAGGACGGTCGTTACACCAGGGATGAACTCCGCACTGCTCTCAAGAACTTGGGTGCCATCCTCCCTGGTTGGAGAGCCAACCGCGCTCTCGTAAATGCTGATTCCGACAACGACGGCCAAATTGGTGGTCAGGAAGTCGACTCTCTTGTTGACTATCTCATCTCTTGTGGCTATGGAAAATAAAACATCGCATGCATGCACATGTGCGTGTTTAATAATATATAACTATATATAATATATATAGTTTGTGTTTATGCAGACCCCCTCTAGCTAAGGTTGAAGAACGTAAGGGGTGGATTATGATGTCTTTCTTTTTCTTTTTTAACAATGGTTCTAGTTTAAAGTATTTTAGTTGTGGCTCCAATCTTATCATGGGATCAACCTTAATTGTGTTTTAATGTTTTTGTTTCACGCACCCTTCTATGTGGTGCTTCCAATGAAATAAGAGCTACTATATAATTATATAATATATTGCTCTCGTGTTTTTGTTCTTTGGCTTGGTTGTTTCTTCTCGTTATCACATGCATGCATGGGATCTGCAACTCATGGTAGCTATAGTTAGCGCGAGTAGTGAGGGGTGAGTTAATACTTTTACACGGAGATATCTAGAGTTCAACGCAGCTAAAGTTTTATTAACAAAAGCTGATGAATATAATATATCACATAAGCTAGTATGAAAATTGAAAAGATGAAGATTCTATTTAGTTTGTATTGAAGTCAGAACAATATATACACTGCCGCTGCTAAAAATTTATAAAAGTTGCAAAGAGCTTGAGTGAAAACAAAGACGACGGATAGATGTGACGAAGGAGGTGATAAATTGCTTAATTCAACATTGATGAAAATTCATAATTTTATATAATTACCTTTTATTGCATTTTTAAAAGAATTTGAACTAATATATCAAACACAAGCACAAATATAAACAACTTTTATGTAATCGGCGTGATGAGGTTAGAGTAAGTAAGGTGAGTTTTTTCTCGTCTTTTTAATTTCTTACTAATAAAAAATTCATTAATTAACTAGAAGATCATTAAATAATAATATTTGATACATTTCGCTGATCAGATAACGTCTTACAATTTATTAATTTAATTTATATCGTATTAATGCAAACTGATACGTACAAGAACTACGGCTAATTAAAATGAGACACGATAATTCTTTATTACGTGAGATGCATGTTACACGCGGCAAAGAAAGATAGATTTAAAAAAAAAAATCATTAGAAACTACTTATTTCATCTACCACTACGAGAGGTCTCTTATATCGATCACCTCTGCAACATACACTCTTCTTTAATCCATTGTCATAATAAAGCATTCCTGGTTTATATAAGTAATGAAATCAGTTTTGGTCAGATAGTTAGTTACATAAGTAAAAGTGTTCAGTGACCGGGTTTGAGTGGAAATTCAATATGAATTAATTAATATTAATTGATTTAAATTTTATAATTTTTTTTAACTCAAATTAAATTAATTTGATGTTGATCAAGTTACGAGTTATCAAATATCTAATAATTCAAAAAAAATAAAAACTTTGTTCCTTAAAGTAAATTAATTTTTTGACATTAATTAAAGTGATATATTATCACAAATTACTTAATTTGATAGATTCACAATATAATTTCTTTTAATTTCTTTTATTAATCTACTTAAATATATTATAATATATAAAATGATATTCAATATATTGTAATATAGTTTTTCTTAATATTTTTTAAGTATTTAAAAAAATTCTACATATAATAATAGAAAATATCTTCAAAATAAGGAGAACAATACATACATATTAATTATTCATCAAATAAAAAATAATAATAATATATAAATTAATTAATTTTTATTAATTTGATTAGGATTGGTTCGAGTTTAAATATATAATTAATCTAATATATGAACTAATTAATATCAAGTTTAATTTATTTAATCTCATATCATATTATTTTTCATTCAACTCTCTATTCATGGATTCTTTCACGTGGCACCCACCACCGTTCTCATCTACCACTATTTGTTGCCATCATCGCACCACCCAACCACTCTAAGGAATAAGGATACTGTCAAGGTGTGCCACCATATCCGTGGTTCTCAATTGCACGGTTCTGGAGAAGTATGTAAAGAGGTTTCTTAGGTGCATCATAATCATAATTAAGATGGTAGGCAACAAATATGGGATGCAATTAATCACTTATAGACTTTATCATAGTTTGTCCTATCTAATTTATCTCACCATCCTTGTTGGCATTTAATGGTCTTCAAGTGGGCTACATTGTTCGTGTGCAGCGGTAAAGTTTTCAAGACAATTATGAATCCTCGACAGTTATAGAATCAAACTATATGACTGAAATTGGCTAAGTTAACTAGCAAAAGCATCTCTGGTTTTGGAAACACCTTCTTTCCCCTATTCAATGTCTTCTCTTAGTATATGATAAGTTCTCCAATTTTTTTGAACAATCTTCAACTTTTAACTTTTGAAGTTCAGAAAAATTTTGAATTGCTCCATTGCTGAAAATTTTCTTAATATTTTGGTGAAGATGTTCCAAGCGGGGCTGAGTTGTTACAAGACTTGCAATAGGTACTTTTAAGGTGTAAGAAGGAGGGGTTGAAGGCTTGGGGATAGGATATAAGAGGGAGAAAGAGAGAGAAAAAAAAAATTAATAAAAAAGGTCTACCATTACATTTTATCAATCATAAAATCTAATGGTTTAGATTAAAAAAATGGACCATAATAGATCACCTATTGTTTGATCACCTTATATTTTGTCCCTATAAAAGAAGACTATACATGTATAATAAATTATTAGAAAAAGACGAGAGATAAGACTATTTATGGAGTTAAATTACATTTAAAAACCCAATTCTTAATATAAATAATCATTATTACATTTAAAAACCCAATTTTTAATATAAATAATAATTCATTATGATATGAATCAGTTTTATTAGTTGATAAGAGAAAATGGCTTATCTCTCTCAAATCCTTCATAATTACTTGAATTTCACATGATATCGAAGTTCCTTTTCTAAAAGCTCTGCACCACACAAGAAAGAAGACGTATTTGGACCAAATAAGGACTTTGAATATAATGACAAGGACATCCCAAAAGAAAAGGAAAGTAAGCTTAACTTTTACGCTAGAATAATACAATGCTCTATTAAGCTAACTGAAAAATGAACATGGTTTCTAATCAACTAAGAACAACCTCAAAATAATTCAGGTGTCGTTTGTGTTGCTTTTCATAGCCCTAAGTAAGCTATATTCTTGGCCTTGTACATTGGACCAACAAAGCATGTCTACTATTCAAAAGATATGTTGTCTTGAGAGAATCAACTTTATTTACAAATGACCATTCTACATTATTAGTATAGTTTTCTATATTCCAATCTTCAGGTTCAACTTGATTTCAGTATCTTTGGACTTGCAAATGTGTTAGGCCTTGTTTGAATAAGCATCTTCAAAAACACTTTCGGTAAAAGAAAAAGTGAAATGAAATTTTCTACAAATTGAAAGTAGATTATGAATGAGTTAAAAACAAGATTTTGAATAAACTAATAGGAGATAGTTTATACAAATTAACTTATATATAATCTAATTTCAATTTATAAAAGTATTTATACTATTTTTTCTTATTTTTTTCTCTTAAAAGTGTTTGTGAAAAATGTTTATCTAAATGTACCTTAATTGAGAAGTATTCTTAGTAGAGTTCTTGTTTCATATATACAAAACACAAGTATCGTAGAGACAAAAAAGATAACAATATGAGAAACGAGAATATTAATAACATAGAGGTGCACTAGTTGTGGAAGAATCTAAGAAAAAGAAGACTAAGAAAGGCATGATTGATGATTCGATATGAAAATCAAGATCACAAACTCGTTGCAGCGAGATATTAAAAACGTGTAATGTGTCACGTGCAAGCAAGGTGGACAAAAATTAGAGAATTTAAAATTAAAATAATAATTAAGAGTTGTAAGGAGAGAAAATGACGACTCGCAAGTTTAATAGTGTAACAATTAAAATAAAGAGCGTAATATTAAGGGAAGTGACAAAATTAGAAATTTTATTAGTCGAGTGTAAAAAAAAAAAACTAAACTTAAATACTATTTTTAAGTAATGTTTCAAAATTAAAGCACTATATGATTGTGAGATAAACTCACCTTTCTTAAATTGCATTCCAAATAATTGGTAGTACGCAATACAATATAGTTAATTCATAAAATTTTATTTTTTTTGCGAATTTTCTTTAAAAAAAATATTCGTAGAAATTTTTTATAAATTTTTTTATAATAATTATTTCACAAATAAATTCTAGAATTTATTTGTAAAAAATAATTTACATATATTTCTTATAAATTTTTTTTATGAAAAATAATCTACAGGAAATTTTTGTAAATTTTGCTACAATTTTAATGATTATAAACAAAAATTTTCATTGTAAAAATTTGTAGAAAATATCGTAAGAATTTTATTTTGTTTCTTGCAAAAATAAATTTGCAAGTAATATTTTCTAAATGATAGAAAAATTTCGCAGGTAACTTTTTCTGCGGATTTTCCTATCAATTTTAATCCGTAGGAAGAATTAAAAAAATATTTAAATTTATAAGTTTAATATTTTAAAAAAACTTCAAGTCTCACATCGATTGAAAATAAAACAATTAAAAAGTATATAACTTGGGGCAACACTTACCTTACAAGTTGATTTGTATGGTTGAGTGTTAGGCTTATAATCTACAATCTTAGAATTTAAAAGATTATGTATCACATGTTGGAGGCTTGAAAATAAATAGTTCGGATGAATTGATTATGAACATTTGAAAGTTGAAGAACTATTGTAGAATTTTTAGTAATTTCTTTAATTTTTTTCATAAAAGATGTTCCTTCAAAATTTCTTGCGAAAAAATTTGCAGGAAACTTTCCTGTGAATTTTTTTTTCAGGAAACGCAAGAAATTTCACAGGAAAATTTCTTGCAAATTTTAAAATTCACAACCATATTATCCACGAAAGTATTACTTATAGATAAAATTTCTTAGAAAAATTCGTAAGAATAATGTTTGTTGCGGATTTTAATACGAAATTCGCAAGAAAAATTGCATGTAATAAGAGAAATTCTAATAGTAATTCTTATATTATAAAATTTTTGGATCCTTATCAATGAATCTGAGAGTGTCTTGTATTTTTTATCCTTTCACACATAACTTTATCATTATTTAACGGTATGTTTAATTTTTTTTTCTATAAATTCATATATTATTAATTATTTAAAATTCTAAATTTTAATATATTTTTTAATATTTTTATGCTCAGATTTAAAATTTTCACATCTCAACATTAATTTCTTTTAATTTTTCTTTTTATTAATTTTAACAAAATTAGATAAATATTTGTGTCAAATTTTGTTAAAATTGAATAATAATTATCTAATTCATATTTTAGTATATTTTAAAATGATATATATATATTACGCCAATTTTGATTTTTGTAATGAGGTATCAAAATGTTTTGAATTAATAAAATTTTGTATATATAATCAAAGAGAAAGTTAACCGTCATTTAAAAAGAAATAATTATTTAATTTAAAATTATTAAACGGTGTAATAACTAATTAAAGTTACACTTGTGCCATTTTTTTTTTGTAGAGATAGGAAAGATTACAAAGATGGTCGCAATGAGGATTGAACCTAGGTCCTCATGCTTCTAACTTCTCAACCCCTCTCCACCCAACCACTAGGCTAATATATATATTCTTATATATATATATATATATATATATATATAATGATCTACTTACTCCAATAATAGATTTTGATAGACTTATTTTATTTAATAACTCATGTTTTACATCAAATTTTAACGATTAAATCATTAAATTAAAAATGATTTAGAACATATTTATAAAATTGGATGTAGAGGCATCAAGTTCTAACTCATGTTTTACATCCAATTTTAACGATTCAACCATTAAATTAAGACTGATTTAGAACATATTTATAAAATTGGGCGTAGAGGCACCAATTTTAAAAGTGGCTCTTAGATTGCCTTTTAAGTTCAGCTAAAAAAATAACCAATTTTGTAGGAACTTTTAAAATCAATTATAGAGAAATCGATTTTAAAAGTGATATCATTATTTGTAAAAATGTTACTGCATCATTTTTAAAATCAACTTCTTGTTAACCGATTTTAAATTCTTGATTTAAAATTATTTTTTGCACTAGTGATTGACATATAGTTAGGCTACTTATTGGCATATAATTGCATTACTCAACAAAATAATTTATCGTGACACATTTTTAAATAAAAAAAGAATTTAATAATTTAAAATAATAATTTTTAAAAATAAAGATATCTTTTAAAGTGTCAATTCTCAATAAAAACTTTACAATTTTCTTCAAAAATTTAATATAAAAAAATATAGTAAAGCAATGTGTAAATTTAAAATAAGGTATAAATCGTCTATTTGAACAATCTAAATAATAAAACACAATGAATTATAATATAAATATTTTTTGATAAAATACTAAAATAAAATATTTGCCCTAATGTCACATTAATTAAAGGAAGTCTCTTTTATAAGCTTCTCGTGACACTTTTGAATCTCAAAAAATTGAATAATAAAAGAATTATCTAACACCAATAATTTTATAAAATAATAATAAATTTGTTTTAAAAGATTCATCCTGAAAAGATCCACTATATTATTCTTTTATTGAATAAATAAAATATATAAAATAATGTCTAACTCAAAACAAGATACAACTTAATAAAGTTTCAATAAGGAAATATAATGAAATAGAGATTCAACAATTGTAATAACTATTAATATTTTGCCTTAATGTTGCATTATCATAGCAAAACCCCTCTTTATGCTTATCCCTCATCAAACTCATTCTCTTGTACGTGTTCTAATCCAATAAGGAAATATAATGAAATAGAGATTCAAAAATTGTAATGACTATTAATATTAAAATTTTACCCCGATATCGCACTATCGGAGCAAAACTCCTTTTTATGTTTATCCCTCATCAAACAAATTCTTTTATACTTGTTCTAATCCTAAAAGTGGCGCTCAACCCTAACACAAACATACAACATAGAGAGTAGGAAAATATCTCATCCATAAACAACATATATAAGACATAAAGGTAGACATGCGCCTATAACATCAATAACATCTCACACAAATATAAATATCATTCCATATACATCTACAATAATTATCTCTACACATTCATTTATCATTCATAATCAACAAGCCACACGATATATAACAATTACAAATAACACTCGTGTAGTGAATGTTCATAACTCTTTATGCATGTGGTACCAATTTCATCATCATCAAAAATACATAATAACCTATGAGTAATGGTACAAGATCATTCCATCGAATAGTGTAGGAACCACTAATCAATAGTGGTTTCCCCTGAACCACCTTAACCAGGGAATGTCTATCAGGGTCTTGTTGAAGTTTTGTAATTGGGCATGGTAGCCTCCCATTCTCGTTAGAGGTTTTCCCACCATAACACCCCAAGGCATAGGTAAATAACCTATGATATCCCACCTACATAAATTCACACTATCCACAAACAAAACATGTATGCATAAACTCAATACACACAGCACAACAAATACAATATGCATAACTTATCTCCTCAAGTGTCAATCGGCAACACTATACTTATTCATCTCATCTCATCATAGTATTCATCATAATATACATCATCACTTCCTAACAATTCATACTCATAACATTCATCACAACATACATCATCACATCCTAAGACATTACATAATACTAACTCATAGCATCTCATGCTCATAAGAAATGTACAAAATCCATATTCTTATATAAACAAAGGTTTTCACATAATTCACAAACACCTAGATTCATAATCACAATGCTAAATACACAATAAATATACATTTGACTCACTCATAGCATCTCATGCTCATAAAAAACGTAAAAAAAAATCATATTGCTCTGTAAACAAGGGTTTTTCACATAATTCGTAGATACTTATATATTCATAATCACAACAACAATCAATACACAATCAATCATACACACAACTCACTCATAACATCTCATGCTTATACAAAAAAAATTGACATAATTCACAAGCACTCATATATTCATGATCACAACACCTAATGCACAATCAATTGTACATACAACTCACTCATAACATCTCATGTTCATAAGAAATATACAAAAAATCATATTACTCTATAAACAAGGGTTTTCACATAATTGACAAGCACTCATAGATTCAAATATATTAATAAGAATATTATACCAAATTCATAAACAGGGTAATAATAAGTTCACAATTGCATACAAACACAATAATATGACTTGATCATACAACCTACGAGGCTTAGGATTCGCCCTTTTATCCTTATGCCTCATATATGCCCAAAGGATGTGATGATCTCACTCCTTTTACTTGGAGTGACAATCTTCCATAACAATGCATTTCTTATAGCTCCAATTGCTAATCATTGCCTCCTTTGGTGGTGTCATCTAGGTTTGCAACTATGAGCGCTTTAGGTTTCAGAAAACACGTAGTGACTTAACACCTTCTTTCTTTCTTCTTTTTAATTAGCCTTTGAGTTAGGCTTAGAGTCTAATCCATAACCTCCTAAATTACCTCCCTTTATTTTTATTTTATTAATAAAAAATATTTCTCTTGTAATATTCTAATTATTCTAATTTATTATTTATTTAAAAAATGAAATGTTACAACTCTCTCCCCCTAAAAAAAATTTCTTCCTCAAATTTTACTTATTACAATCAACTCCAAACATACTTCCTTCATTTTACTTTATAATACTCATGTGGCACTCTCAAATGCAATTCCTCCCCAAAAAACCTTAATTAAAGGAATATCCTTGCCTCTTAGCTATATAATCATTCGGTCATCAAACATCAAAGGTATGATCTCCATTGTCAAATTTTCTTTGACCTCAAGATTATCCGATTCGATCACATGCAAATGATCGTGAATGTATTTATGGAGTTGGGACACATGGAATAGATTGTGAAGATTGGACAAGTGTGGAGGTAAAACAACTTGATAAGCTACTTCATAGACTCTTTTAAGGATTTGATACAAATCAATGAAATGAAGGGTAAGCTTTTTAGACTTCAAGGTTATACCAACCCCATTCCATGAGGTGACTTTCAAGCATACATTTTCTCTTGCTTGAAATTCTAAGTTCTTCCTCCTTCTATCTACATAAATCTTCTGCCTACTCTAAGTTACTCCCATCCTATCTTATATCATCTATACCTTTTTCATAGTTTGTTGCACTACATCAAGCCTAACACAAGGTTTTCACCAGGTTCACACCAACACAAAGGTGTCTTACACCTCCTCCGATACAAAGCTTCATAGGGTGTCATCCTATTATTCAAATGGTAGCTATTTTTATAGGTAAATTCTATTAAAGGCATGAAACTATCCCAACTACGCTTACTCTAATACAAAGGATTTAAGCATGTCCTCTACGGATTGGATGGTTTTGGTTTGGCAATTAGTTTATGAATGATATGTTGAACTTAGCCTAAGCTTACCTCCAAAGGCTTAGTGAATACTCCCCCAAAATCTCAAGGTAAACTTAGTATCCCTATTATAAATGATGCTAGATGGTGCACCATGCAATACAACAGTCTTAACAATGTAGATATTAGCTAACTTATCTAGGGAATACTTGGTATTAAAAGGGATGAAGTGAGCAAAGTTAGTTAGTTTATCCATTATAACCTAAATGGAATTCAACTCCCTTGTGGTCCTAGGTAACCCAACCATGAAGCCTATAGAATTACTATCCTACTTCTAATTAGGCACACTTAAAGGCTGCAATACACCAGAAAGTATTCGATGCTCTATTTTGGCTTTTTGACATACTAAGTAAGCTGTTACAAACTTGACTTTGTTTATTTTCATCCTAGGCCACCAAAAAATATTCCTAAGGTCTTAATACATCTTAGTGGTTCCTAGGTGGAAGCTAAGCTTACTCTTATGTCATTCTCCTAATATCAACTTCTTGACCTCGGGGGTAACTTGGTACGCATACCCTATCCTTAAATCTCAAAACTCCATCATCCTTCAAGTTAAACTCTTTATTCTTTCCTTTTCTTTATTCTTACTCTCCCTAATCTCAACTAATAGGTCATTAATCACTCTCATCATGTTAAGTCTTACACTACTAAGGGTAATCTCACATGCTAGGCTCAAGTCTTTAAACTCTAGAATCTAATCCATCTCCCTAATCATTAAAGTTGACACATGTAAGGATTTCCTACTCAAGGCATCAACCACCACATTGGCTTTACCCAAGTGATAACTCAATATGAAATCATAATCATTAAGGAATTCTAGCCACCTTTTCTATCTCATATTCAGTTCCTTATGATCAAATAAATACTTAAGGTTTTTGTGGTCACTAAATAATTCAAATATAGAATTATAATGATTGTATCTCCAAAGCTTTAGGACAAAAACTATGGCTACTAACCAAAGGTCATGTGTAGGGTAGTTCTTCTTATGGGTTTTCAATTCATCATAATATACATCATCACATCCCAACAATTCATATTCATCGCAACATACATCATCACATCCTAATATACAATTAATTCTACATACTACTAACTCATAGCATCTCATGCTCACAAGAAATGTACAAAATTCATATTGATTTATAAATAACGATTTTCACATAATTCACAAACACTCAGATTCATAATCACAACACTTAATACATAATCATTCATACATACGACTCACTCATAGCATCTTATACTCATAAGAAATGTGCAAAATTCATATTGCTCTATAAGCAAGGGTTTTTACAAATTTTATAGGTACTCATATATTCATAATCACTAAGCTCTATACACAATAAAATCATACATAAGACTCATTCGTAGCATCTCATGCTTATAAGAAATGTAAAAAGTTCATATTGCTCTATAAACAAGGGTTTTGACATAATTCAAAAAACACTCATAGATTCATGACCACAACACCTAATGCATAATCAATCGTACATACAACTCACTCATAGCATCTCATACTCACAATAAACATACACAATTCATAATACTTTATATACAAGGATTTTCACATAATTGATAAGCACTCATAAATTCAAATAGATTGATCAAAACATATTATTTTTTAAACCTTTTCATAAAAAGTATACATGTAGATATATTTCTATATATCATTTGTATTCCTAGGATCAATACAAAACTTTTTGTTGTATCAACAAAAAGAATTAATAAATCAATTTTCAACATCCATTTGCCACAACATTTTGATCAAGAACACCAAGTGAAGTGAATGAAAGTACATAATTGTAACTTCTAATATGTTTTCTAAAATATTTCCCTTCAGATGGAGAGTCCAAAAAAATATCAAGCAACTCTTTAGGAACATTAAATAGTGAAAAAATAACTTTTCCACCAAAGTAGCACATATATTTTGATTCATGGTAAGATAGTTGTGCATGACATCATTTACATGTACTTGGAGTTGGTAATTGAGAATTGGTCATTCTCATGGTATTTTGAAATTTTTTAGCACTATTATGTGTTTGTGAGAATTGAGATGACAATTTTGCATTATTTAACAAAGTTATAATTTATTTGAATAAAAGTAACAAAATTTGAATTTTACAAATTGGTTGAATATTGTGTTATATATATGTGTGTATAGAATATGGTAATAACAAACAAAATTAATGCAGAACATGGGTAAAAATATTTAATGTACCTTTAATACTTCCTTCTATAGTATTCACATTTGGTATTTTCACTTCCCTAAAATCTGTATTATTGTAAATATCATTTTTAAATTGAAATTTTTTAGTTATAATATGTTAAGTGAATAAAATATGTGAATATATATATACATATATATATATATATATATATATATATGGGTTGTGATAATGGTATTTTTTACTAACCATTAATTAACATTGTGATTAATATATATATTACTCAGTCCTGCTTTATTATCATTTATTCCTTGAAATCTTGTTGGTGGTAAATTATAATTTGCATGATTATATAGAAGAAATAAAGGAAGTGTGTTCACATACAAATATTATAAATAATATATTAAATTAATTAAATAATTATAAAATTTAAATAAATAATTTGACCAGTTTTATTTTAAAATAAAGAAAATAACCAATTTTAAATATATTTAAAATTAACCAATATGACTAACCATGATTAATGTGATTCTTATTTCTGATACTTGATCCTGATTCATTGTTATTTGTTACTTGAAACCCTAATGAAGAAAAATTATAATGTGATGTTTATATAAAAATAATAATAATTGAACAAAAAAGAACAAAAAGAGTTAATATTACTTGGTATTTTGTACTAACCATTAACATGACTAACCAAAATCAATGTTAGTATTTTGTACTAACTATTAACATTGTCATTAATATGTATATTACTTGGTCCTATCTCAATATCATTTATTCATTGAAACCTTGGTGGTAAACTATCATCTACATGATTATATTAAAAAAAAAAGTGTTCATATAAAAAGATAATCACAAAGAAAATGAAAATTTTTAAAAATATCAAAAATTAAACACAACCAACCATGACCAATGTGACTAATATTTGTAATACTTGCATGTGGTTCAATGTCACATATTTCTTGAAACCTAGTAGTCTGAGCTAATTGTCGTATATATGTCAATTTCTTTATATTGTGCAAAAAATTTGCATTTGTGGAATCTTGAAAGGGTATCTTTGGCAAATTATTTAACATATCAATGCTTGAACATATATGTGAATTATTTTGATGACTTGTTGCACATGATGTGTCTACTTTGTTTTCTTTTTGTTTTCTTTGTTGATAATTTGTTCGTCGCCTAGATAATTTTTGTTGTCTTTATTTCAATGTCATTTGAATCCTTCTATTTCTATAGTTTTGCCTCCATCTTTCTCTTTGTTGTTCTTGTTCTTGACAATTTTAATTTTGCATATTGTTATATAATTATTTGTCAAAGAGCACTTGTTCCAAAGTTAATAAATATATACTAATTTATACTAATATATGAAGGGAATACATTCTCATAACCATTTTGCGTTTTCACAATTGGTGGACACTTATACACTTAATAATTAAGAAAATAAATAAATAAATATTATAACCACTATTGATCAATTTTTAAAGAAATGCTCAAACTATTATATTTGTTTGTTTATTTTTATTTTTAAAATATTTAAAGAGACGAAGTGTCTCTTTCCTTTTAATACATAATATATATATATATATATATATATATATATATATATATATTATAAAAAAACAAATATGACTATAAAGAGTTGAAAACTAAAAAAATAAATACAATTACATTAAGAAAAAGAATTGAACACTACAAAATAAATAAGCAACTATTGTTATAATATTAAAAACATAACTTTTAAAATTAACATAATTTCATTGTAAAAAATGGTTAAAGTTGAGAAACACATTTAATTTATTATTTTTAAGTTTAATTTAATTTTTTTATATAAAAAATGAGTAAACATTATTTAGTTTAAAAAATGACTAAATTTAATATTTATTATACAAATTATTAACATATTTTCATGATAAAAAATTATTAAAATTGAGAAACACATTTAATTTATCATTTTTAAGTTTAATTTGATTTGTTAAAAAAAATGAGTAAACATAATATAGATTAAAAAATGACTAAATTTAATAATTTGTTCTATAATTTTTTTAAAAAAATTGAAAAAAAAAACTCAAAAGAAATCAAATTTCCAAATAATAAACAAAAATAACTTTAATTTAGTTTTTAAAAATATTGATTAAACTTATTTGAAATTAAATAAAATTCAAAATTAGGCATATTTTAAATTTGAATTTTTAATAAAACATGATTATATATTTAAAATTTTAAATATATTAAGATAATAAGTTTAAAATTGAATTTTATAATTTTAAACGAAAAAAATGAATTCAAAATATAGAAATGCCTTAAATTTGGATTTTAAAAAAGTTGAGTAAATTTAAATTCACTATAAAAATAATACACAAGAAAATCGTTGTAAAAAAAGGACTAAAATTACATAATTTAGTTAAAATTGGCTAAACTTAATAATTTAATATATAATTTTTTAATAAGCTTGAGAAGATGAAATTGAAAGAAGATAATCAACCTGAAAAACGTGGTTGAGGAATCGGAGTGGAAGTGAGAATATAGTCTAGGTTGTTGTTGGCTTTCCTTAGACATAATTGTGAAACTGCCAATCCTTGAAATCTTTCTCATGTTTTTAGCCCACTTATCCGTTCTCATTCTACATCAAAACCCAATAAACAATGATGGTCGTAATGTGTAGAATTGATGCAATATTTATTTATAGGAAATTAAAATGGTTTGAAAAATGAAAAAAAAAAGTAAAAAGGTTTGAAGGAAATAGGCCTAAGGGGATTCAAGGGAAAGCACAGAGACATAGAGACAAATAATAATAGGATATGATAAAGAGAAAATAAAAATAAAAAAGAAGAAGAAAAAAAAAAAGGTGTGAAGGGTTTGTTATGAGAAGAAGACAATGAAATAAAGTGGCGGGTGGAGGAGGAGAAATTCCCTTTCTCTCGAGTCTCAACTATCACATTCTTACCAGTTACAAAGAAAGTGAGAAAGGATATACCATAAAATGGAGAATAAATTATGTAGTGATATGAATTCGATTTAACAAAAAAAAAAAAAAAGATGCAAGAAAGACGTAATTGTGAAAGTGTGAATAATGAGTGTAGTTACTTAGATAATATGCGGTTGAGAAAAGTAAGAGTGAGAAGTTACTTAAATAGTGTGTGAGTGCTTGGTGAGGAATAAAGGATTCCAAAAATATAGAGACAAAATAATGTGGTTACTTGTATTAATTGTTTGATATATAATAATATTATTAAAGGTAAAAAGATCATAGTAAAACTGGAGACCAAATGACAGTTATGAAAATTTTTATACCTTTTATATAATGTTATAAATGTGAATTTTATCGATTCAATCGTTGAACTATAATTTTATATCACCTTGTATATTTATATCAAATTTTGTTAAAATTGAACAATAGTTTGAAGGTAATCAAAGTGTTCATATTGTAGTATATTTTGAAATGAATATATTATGTCAATTTTGTTTTATAAGAATAAGATATTTTTCATCTTTAATTAATATAAAATTTTGTACATATGACTTAAGAGTAAAGAACTTTCAATTTAATGATAAATTTTGAAAAAATTGACATTTAATCGAAATAATATATGGAACACGGAGTATTTTTATACTGATTTGTTTCAAACACAAAGACTACGTTCAATTCTCAATCCATCCAGATTGAGTTCTCAAAGTTACAAGTATTCTTTCACAAGCCACTGTTGGCTCTACAACAAGTATTCTTTGATCGGCCTTTTCAAGTCACTAACCAAGTATCTTTTTAACAAGTCTCTCCAGGTTCAACAACAAATATTCTTTGACCGATCTCTTTAAGCCACTATTCAAGTATTCTTTTACAGTCGAGTCTCTCTAGGCTCTACCCTATAATAATAGTTATCAAGGTATTACAAGGTTGTTACAATCGTCTCTGTAAAACGTGAATACATTAATGTTTTAGTACAAGGATTTTTCTACAAGACAAAAACTATACAAAAAAATGTGTCTGTGAATGTTTTTGTATTTCAATGATAAGCTTTATATAGTCTTGATCTTTATAACTTCTTATATGGTAGTTTTGGAGAAGATGACCGTTGTAACACTTTGAGTCCAACTCACAAGTTTGTTTCATTTGTCTTCATCATTTTCCTTATGTTGGCAGGTGTTAAGTCTCAATTTTACCTCTTTTTGGATGAGACTTATACAAGATTTAATGATCAAATTCTTCCATTCTTTGTATCATTGCATATAATTGTTCTCATTTTGGTTTCTTTTGTATATGCAGGTATTCAAGTAGAGAATTGAGGAAAAAAAGGGTTAAAGGAGTGGAAAACAAAAGAATTAAGGAGCAGAGCAGGCAACCGCGCCAGGCGCCGTATTAATCTCGCCGGGCAGGCATAAAATAGAGTACTCTCAGCCTTTGGGAACCTCGCGCCGGGCGCAATTTATAATTGCGCCGGGCTCAATTCAAGGCCGAGAGCACATTGAGCATCAGGGGAAGCCCGCGCCGGGCGCGAAGTGTAACGCGCCGGGCGCAATAACCCTAATTTGTCTCCTCGGGCTGCATAAAAGGAAAATGTCGAGGGTTTTCTCCCTCATTCGCCCAGGGGCGCCTCCAGGAGCTCTGCAGGAGGGATTCTCAGGCTTCGGAAGCCTCCCACGGTGGATCATTCCTTCGGTTCTTCCTTTCCTCTTCCATCTCTATTTTAGTTTTCCCCTCTTTGTTTTGAGAGGTTCTATCCATTGTATTGGGGTTTTGATGTAACCAACAAACTCTATTGTAATCCTTTTGTGTTTAATGTTATATATGTTTTGTTTCATTCCTTGTTGTGTATGATTCTATGCTTAATGCTTGCTTTGGCTTGATCACCCTTTGCATGATTTAAGGTTTCATTGAGTATTGGGAAATATCCTTGAAACTAGTTCTGAACATATGCCTAGTGGGAATTGTACCTAGGGATAGGGCTTGACTCATTAGTAGTCTTAAAACCCTAACCGGTAATGCGGGTGGAGGTATTGAGTACTCAAGGGATTGATATTCAATATTTTGCACCTAGGCTCTTTCTCTAAGGAATTAGGTCTGAGTAAATTTATGGTTGACTGAACAATGAATGTAATAAGAGACATAGGATTCACTAGTGTTTCTTTGGTGAAATCAAACCCCCACAACTTCAAGTGTCCATTTTACCATTTCTCACCCCATTTCATTTCTAATTCATTCATTTGTGTTTTAACAATTCCAGTAGTTTTGTTCTTAAATTCATATTCATATTTATTGGGATTGTTCTCAAGTCACAAGTAGCCAATGAATGCTTAGTTTACCTTCTAATCCCTGTGGATACGATATTTTTACTACTTGTACGGCCGGTACACTTGCCGTGTTTGAGTCCGTTGAGGGAAGTAACCTAATCTATAATTATAAATAAAAGTACTTCAACGGAAATCTCAACAAGTTTTTGGCGCCGTTGCCGGGGATTAGAATGGCAAATTGAGTATTTATAGCTATTTGTGACTTGTTTGTTTATATGTAAATATGTTTTGTGTTATATGTTGTTTGTGTTATGTATTGTTTGTGTTATTTGTTAAGTGTGTGAATCATGTTTGAAATGAGTAAATATAGGTTATACTTTGTTTGGAGTGTGAGAAATGAGGTAATTCTGGTTCTGGTTGGTTACAAGGCTCCTTTCAAAGCAAATTTAGGCAAAATGTGACCATTTCAGAGTACCACGCCCGGCGCGAGTTTGTGCTGCGCCCGGCTCGGTATCAGAATTTGAACCTCGTTGGCCTTTTACTGATATTGCGCCCGGCGCGAGTTTGTGCTGCGCCCGGCGCGAGCACTCTCCTGAACCTATATTTCTCTGTTTTCAAGCATGTTTCTTTGTGGTTAATTTTGGTCTAAGGTTGTTCTTCATTTTTGATATAATTGTATGGTCATCATTGTATACTATGCTCACCATGTTCTTCATGATTATACTCTTTCACAACTTCTGGTTACTAGGACTTGCAGGCATATACTGGTTGGCCTGGGGACCAGGCTTCTAAATGTGGGGGAGTGGAGCTGCTGATGCAGATGCGGTTGAGCACTTACTGAGGAAGATGACCAAATTTGATGGAAATAGATGAAGCTCACCTTAGTTCACCTCTGTTTGCAATTTATTTTTCTGTTGTTATTTTCAGTATTTTAATTGTTTTTGGATTACTCTGGTTGGTACATCTTTTTGAATATCCTGCTAGAGCATGGTTTTTAATCTTGTTGAATACTTGTTTTGTATGTGATCAATTTTGGATTGAGGTTTGCTTAATGTTTATGGTGTGTGTACTTTAGACATTTTCAAGTCATATTAGAGCTTTAGTTCATGATTAGTTGCATACGGGTTTCAATGTTGATCATAGACTGAGCTGAGTGTGATAATCTGTGGATGCCAACCGAGTGAGGTCTGAGCCTAAATACTGATGAGAGAAACTACACTTATGTTGCATGATAGACTTTGCTTGAGTTTCCCGGGTGGTTTGCTAGTGTAGTGTATTTACATGATCAAGGCATTTCTATATTTTGATAACCATCTAAGCCAAAAAGCCATATTTATTTTTCTTTTGACCCATATCTTCCTAAGCTTAAACACTCAACCTTCCACTTATCCCAACTTTGAAAAATTAACCATAAATCTTTGTTTTGGTTAAGAGAGTATATTGATAACATCAAATAAGTTTGGGGGAGTTGAAGAATGAAGAAATTTGAGAAAGAAGAAGTATGCGGTCAGTAAAAAAAAAAAAAAAAAAAAAATTAAAAAAAAAAAAAAAAAATTAAAAATATATATATATATATATATATATATATATATATATATATATATATATATATATATATATTTGAAATAAGATGCAAAAGTGTACAGATGCATCATATAAAGGCTAATGGCTGGAATTGGTTGAGGGCATGTGCTAAAATGATACATTGGGGTATGGAGAAAGAAATTATTGAAGAAATTTCAAGTACTCTCTTAAGCTATAGCACCCTTATTCCTTGAAAAACCATGAAACCGCTATGCTTGACCCTAATTACCTTAAATTGCCCTAATAAAGCCCTTGTGATAAGTGCCTGCATGTGTATTACCATTGGTTTCATTTGGAAACGAAGAGCAAAGTTGAATCCTGTGGCGTGAGTAGTAGATATGAGAGAAACACTCACCCCTATACACTAGTGTGCATATGAGAGAAACACTTTCCTAGTGAGGATGCATTCATAGATAGTCATTAGCTTTTCTCAGTTCTTTGATCTCTTTTGAAACTTTTGTTTGCACATTGTCATGTTCCATTGCAATAATTGTGGCTGAAAATTCGTTTAAGGTTCATGCTTGTGAAATGAAATTGTAAGTGAACCAAGAATAAGGAACTTGACACACATGCATTGCTTGTTATCTGCTTGATTAATTACCTTTTGCTTGAGGACAAGCAAGGTTCTAAGTTTGGGGGAGTTGTTAAGTCTCAATTTTACCTCTTTTTGGATGAGACTTATACAAGATTTAATGATCAAATTCTTCCATTCTTTGTATCATTGCATATAATTGTTCTCATTTTGGTTTCTTTTGTATATGCAGGTATTCAAGTAGAGAATTGAGGAAAAAAAGGGTTAAAGGAGTGGAAAACAAAAGAATTAAGGAGCAGAGCAGGCAACCGCGCCAGGCGCCGTATTAATCTCGCCGGGCGGGCATAAAATAGAGTACTCTCAGCCTTTGGGAACCTCGCGCCGGGCGCAATTTATAATTGCGCCGGGCTCAATTCAAGGCCGAGAGCACATTGAGCATCAGGGGAAGCCCGCGCCGGGCGCGAAGTGTAACGCGCCGGGCGCAATAACCCTAATTTGTCTCCTCGGGCTGCATAAAAGGAAAATGTCGAGGGTTTTCTCCCTCATTCGCCCAGGGGCGCCTCCAGGAGCTCTGCAGGAGGGATTCTCAGGCTTCGGAAGCCTCCCACGGTGGATCATTCCTTCGGTTCTTCCTTTCCTCTTCCATCTCTATTTTAGTTTTCCCCTCTTTGTTTTGAGAGGTTCTATCCATTGTATTGGGGTTTTGATGTAACCAACAAACTCTATTGTAATCCTTTTGTGTTTAATGTTATATATGTTTTGTTTCATTCCTTGTTGTGTATGATTCTATGCTTAATGCTTGCTTTGGCTTGATCACCCTTTGCATGATTTAAGGTTTCATTGAGTATTGGGAAATATCCTTGAAACTAGTTCTGAACATATGCCTAGTGGGAATTGTACCTAGGGATAGGGCTTGACTCATTAGTAGTCTTAAAACCCTAACCGGTAATGCGGGTGGAGGTATTGAGTACTCAAGGGATTGATATTCAATATTTTGCACCTAGGCTCTTTCTCTAAGGAATTAGGTCTGAGTAAATTTATGGTTGACTGAACAATGAATGTAATAAGAGACATAGGATTCACTAGTGTTTCTTTGGTGAAATCAAACCCCCACAACTTCAAGTGTCCATTTTACCATTTCTCACCCCATTTCATTTCTAATTCATTCATTTGTGTTTTAACAATTCCAGTAGTTTTGTTCTTAAATTCATATTCATATTTATTGGGATTATTCTCAAGTCACAAGTAGCCAATGAATGCTTAGTTTACCTTCTAATCCCTGTGGATACGATATTTTTACTACTTGTACGGCCGGTACACTTGCCGTGTTTGAGTCCGTTGAGGGAAGTAACCTAATCTATAATTATAAATAAAAGTACTTCAACGGAAATCTCAACAGCAGGTAAATGTTTGGCACATTTAATGTGAGCATCGAATCCATTTTAGTAAATAATATCTTTTATCTTATCAAGGAGACTATTATCAACTTTTCATACCAAATGGAGCTTGTAGAAGCAATGTCAGCACAAATTACCTATTATAGTGACTTTATCTGCTCTTCTTCGTGATTTTTAGGATTTAGTTATAGAATAAAACATGGTTCTTCTCTTTAATAGATTTATGATTTCCAAGATGGTCTTTTGATTCGATCTATTAAGGAATAAAACATTCTAAGCAAACCTTGTCACTAGTTTCAATAAAGGATAAATATTTAATATATATGATATAGATTTTATGTTTCTTTTTATCAACAATTGTCTTACAGACAATTTACGTCTTACACTTTATCTGATAAGCCTTTCAAAAATACATTTCAAAGATTTTTTTGTAGATATTTCTTCTATATAAAAAGGCTTTATTTGTTAGCCCAAAAAAATCTAAGATTAGGGGATTTTCTTTTGACTTAATATTATATGTATATGTAATGCTTTGTTGTGTGTGGTTGTTCGGCCATATCCTACACCGGTAGCCAGAGTAAGGTATTTTTTACTCCTCTTTCTCTTTGTTGTTGTTTTGGTGTATGTTTGCAAGAAAGTTTTATCATGAGGTTAAATGAGACTTAGGCTTTATACAAGATTATGCTCTAATTATCCTCCTAATAAAGCAAATATTTTCTCAAAGTTTGATCTCAAGCCTGGATTTTGTCGATTGGGCATCGATCCAATTGATAAACATAAAATTACCTTTTGTATTCCCAATGCACAATATCAATGGAAGGTATTACCTTTTGGCCTCAAGGTAACCATGGCTAGCTATTAAAAATGGAATTAAAAAGTTTTATTTCCATTTAAAAGGATAACAATTCGAGGTTCAAATGGATAATTTATCATTTCTTATGATTCTCAAATTCAAAAACAAGAAGTGTGAAATGGGCCATGTTATACCTCTTTGCATTGGGTGAGGTGCTATGTCTAGCATCATTTGATGTCAATTTTAAGAATGAAGGGAGGCTCGGCATGGCCTTGACCATGTTGAGTGAAAAAGTTCTAGAGGGGTTCCTAACTCCTCGATGTCGAGCGTGGAGATAGTCACACCGAGCAAGATTAAGACAAAGAGGTCCCAAACCTCGTCATGCTAGGCGTGAGTGATCCCATATGTTGGGCATGCATTTTGTAGAGAGGTCTCTAACCTCTCTATACCTAGAGCGAGTTTGACCTTGTTGATTAGCAAGTCATTTTTTCAAATCATGTTATTTTTATGAATAAATTGATAATTGAGGAGCCTGGAAGAAGGATTAAGACTAAGAACTAAGAATAATGATAATGAGTAATATTGTATAAAGACTTAACTAAAATGATGTATTCTAGTGTGTAAATATTGATGATGTTGTATATAGAGTTATCTTGAGATACGATGTATTAATAAGAGTATTGTGATGAGATGTGGTGGATAAGTTTAGTGCTGTAAATTGACAAATGAGGAAGTGAATTATTTCATGTTGTAATGTTGTGATGAGATTAAGTCTATGCATACATAATTTGTTCATAAAGTAATGTGAGTCTATGCAAGTGGACTATTATAGGTCATCTACCTATTTTTCGTGGAGTGTTATGATAGGGAACCTCTAACAAAAATGGGAGGAAACCATGACTAGTTATAACACTTCGATAGACCTTGATAGGCATCCCTTAATTGAGGGTGGTTTAGAGGGATCACTATATATATGGGTGGTCCTTACACTATAGATGGATAGTTTCATTCTATGGCTCTTAGGTTATTCTTTAGTTATGATGAGGATATTGATGTCACATGCATCTAGAGTTAGGAGCATGCATTGCACAAGCTTTATTTTACCATTTAGGTGACTTTTATGACTTGTTAGTTATTGATGATTAACAAATGCATGGTAATGGTTATTATGAAGATGTGGATGGAGATTTATATAAACCAGAGATTTAATTTATGATGTAAATGTGTATATTTATCCTTAATTATATATTGTGTATTGATGAGATGTATTTTCACTTCCTATGTTTGTATTGTATGTGTTTGGGCTAATCTTCATTTGCAAGAATATGTCAAGTATAAGAAGACATTGTGATGGAAGAGAGGCTTATAATTTCACTTGTCTGGGGCTTTGCTTTGATTGCGTGACATCAGGAAAAAGATTTATATATAGTTTTAGAATTTGATTCGAATTATTCAAGTTTTATATAATCATCTTTCATATTGAAGTTTTGTTTAATTAGGCAGTTTGTGCATTGTTTTAATTTTACACATTATTTTGTTATGTTCTTTTTATTTAATAGAGCTATTGAAAAGAATTGTGAACCTTTTCACTAAGTATTGATGTTCAAGAAGTTCATTATTATATAAGTGTGTTAGTTTTAAAATTTTATTAATTATTAAATTCTTTTATATAATTTTTTAGAGATGAAAGGTTTCACAACTTCTCTATTAAACATATTAAAAAAAATCAAAATCTCATTCCCAATTTTCTCTCAAGGCTTGAAAAAATGACTCAAATTTAATTATTGCTACCTATAATTTCACCTTGATATTCATGGTAAAACCTTTACCAACCAACACCAAAATTACTAAGGATTTTTTCTAAACCTAATTCACCTGCTAAGATTTTATAGTAAGCTAAATCTCATTATTTTTACTTCGTACATGAAGTTATGAAATACAACCATACTACAACTACAATATTTGATCATGAAATTCCTTTCAGAGGGATCTTTGAATTATTTTGTTAACCAATATGGGATCTTTGTGAAGTAACACTCTGGTTTATCTGGTGTAATGTCGTTCATTATTTTATTTTAGTTGTTGTGAAGACCAAAATAACATATCAGATTCTCATATATTCCAACAAAGAAAATTATTTCTTCTAGACTTTATTAGCATGGTTTTCTCCTTTATCTTGGTGGAGAAAAAAGCTAAAAGAAGATCTTAGATCTTGAAGAAAGTAAAGGAATTCTAAATGAAAAAATTAATAATTTGACTTCAATCATTATACTTTATTGTTCTTACTTTTAAAACTCAATCAAACAATTATGGTCCAAAAATGAAGCCTATTTTTTTTTGGAAAAACTTTGAAGATTGTCCTATAGATTTTTTGTAAGCTTCAACTTGCTAGACATCTATGTGAAGTTAATAACTATCAATCTAGGCCACCAAATCTCAATCATGCAAGTTTGTTGCAAAAAGCAAATTATTTTTATGGCAGCAATAGGATGATTCCTTTAATTTCTTAACAAGAGACAAGATTCTTTAAGTCTACATTAGAAATATACATTCTAGATGAAGAAATCCAAAAATGTTGAAAACATGACAGATGATTACAATGCACAATTGATGGAAGAAATAATACATAAGACTAGATATCATTATTATCATCTAGTGTATAGGAACTTAACTCAGTCAAAAATAGGAAACTACACCTCTTAATTTTCAACCAAATCAGACTAAAGTATTAGTCATGACAGTTGTGTCTCTAAAGCATGCGATAATTAATCTTAATTATTGTATGTATCATAATATTCGTTAGGTTTAAAAGACGATCTCAAACCTCTTAGGCTTTAAATTTTAATGATAATAAACATATTTTATTAAGAGAATTTTTTTAGATAAAGCAAATAGAGTTAAGACAATCAATTAAGACGATAAGTTATTAGAGCATTATGTCTTATAAACAAAGTATTTCATCTATAAGATAAATATGTTGTATGTATATCATTTATGATGTCTGATAATATATAGAATCATCTTTAACTACATGGTTCCTTAACATATTAAAAGGAAAAACTTCTTCAGTACTCATAATTCACTAAAGGAACTAAAAACATGCTTTATATATAAAAAAAATGACTAGCATATCCTGTAAAACATGAAAAATTGCAGGAAAAGTTGCTTCAGATAGACATGGTTCCTCTATTTTGGTGCCTAAAAGATGAAAGTACCTTTTTTGATCACATAAGAAGTGACAATTTGGTGAAACACATTTAATGCACCAAAAAACACTTCTCTCTACATTGAACAAAGACAAAGGCAAACAAAAACAAGCATGTGAGAGACATCCAAGAATTTGCAACGATCATGAAGCACCTATATAGAGAAGGTTGAAGATTCAAAAAGAGAAAAGAAAAACATATAAATATACATTCATTGTAAAACATATTCATTCTTTCTATAGGCAACTTTTTACTTATTTAGTTGTATCACGTCTTGATTGTAAGACAAAATAACATTGTTAATCTATTTTAGCTTTAACTTTGTATAATTGCTTTGACCTTGGAAAAACTTGATTACAAAAAATACTTGGTTGTTAAAGTCGGGGAAGTTTTGTATTAAAAGAATACTTGGATATATAGTTACTTGAAGAGACAACTCAAAGAACACTTAGGTTGAAATAGAAGTGACTTGTGAAATAATACTTATATCTTTTTTTTTCCCATAATATTAGACACCAAGTAAAATTATTACATCTACTGATTCAAATGATAAGATGTCATTATTATGTGTAGATAAGGCTAGGTGAGATATCATTATCATAATAGACACCATACGTCTACTATTTTATATGATAAGGTGTCATTATTGTATGTACTATTATATATAAGGTTAGGTGATATATATCATTATCAAGACATATATGATAAGCTTTGTTGGTAGTGGATCTCCTCCTCTATAAATGAAGGATTATATTATAGCTTAAGACAGACTTGGTTGAATGAAATAAGCTTTTCCTCCAAAAGAAAAAGTTTCTTCTACTCTTATCATTCTCTCTAAAAACCTAAACACTACAAAAATTTTGTCATAGTGATACACACCCTATAATAACAATATACATGTCACTAAAAATTACTTTTACCTACATAATAACTATAATATATGTTAGTATATTATTTAAAAGTGTGGGTATAGGCTATAGTGACATACAAAACATGTTGTTAAATCTCATTCAAAATTTACACTAAAATTGTGTGTAACTATATGTCAAATAGACATATATCTACATATATTGTACATATAGTGACACTTTTTGTATATCATTATATGTAACATTTCTTGTAGTGAAAGTTTATTGTTCATATCATTAGCCCCTACAAAGATGCAATTATGTTTTCCTATTATAAGTATCTTGTGTACTAGAAAGCTTCTTATCCATTATCCAGTTTAACGATCCTCTTGTCTTGTGAAAAACATGTATATGATACCCGTAGTAAAACATAATAGTGACATAGACAACTCAAATTCGTCTTTAAATGTTATTAAGTATGATATTTATCATAAGATTGAGACTCTTGACAAATTATATAAACATTTAATTTGTTAACACAAACTAAAATTAACATATAAATGAAAACTCTTTATTTTTTGAAATCAAAAGCTATAAATATAACGTATTTATCCAAATATAAATGATCGAAATTAAAAGTTAGTTAATAATCATGTACATTTTTTTTCTTTTAACTTTAACTGTCCAAATAATATCTAATGATGATTTTTAATAGTTATTATTTTTTAACAAGAATAAATTTCCTTTAATATAATTTACACTTATATGCATAATTGAATTTTGAATTATAAATATGCATAAATATTTTTTCACATAAATAAGATTTAAATTCATTAATATGCATAATTAAAACAATTATAATCATGGCATAAAAGATTAAATAATTAGTTTGATTACTTTTCTATCAAGGTTTACTTTTTTTTATGCAATGATTAAAATTGATAAAAAAAATCATATGATTAAAAATTAACCTAAAAATGAATAAATAATTATTTAATTAAATTTTATATAAAGACAAACATATTGACTAAATTAACTCAAAATAATAAAGAAAAAAAGTTACGAATCTTTTAAATATATTATTATACAAACATTTTTTATATATATTTATTATTAAATTTTTAATGTAATTTAAAATTTTAAATATATGAAAAAAAATAATTAATATCATTTATTTAATTTTATATTTTTTTTAAAAATAATGATTATAAAATATAAACTAAAATAATATTTATTATTAATATATTTTATTAAAATTATACACACATATCTACAAATGCATATGTACAAATATTCAAGAATCTCACATGAATCTTTAATTAAGAAGTGCAGATAGTAGGGGTGAGCAACGGGTGGGTTTGGTCGGGTTCGAGTGAAAAATGTCCAACCCATTGTAAATCGACTTTGAAAAAATGTGACTCATATCCGACCGACTGAGCTTTCGATTTGAGGCGGTTCGGGTTGAAACGGATTCGGATTTAAGAGGGTGGGTATAATCGGATTTGAATTTTTTTGTAAACCAATTTATCTTAAGGAAGATGAAGCTTAAAACGATAAAAAATATTTTTAAAATAGTGTATAAAAATATAATGAAGGTGACAATAGATGGTGTAAGTAGATTCGTAGTTGAAACATTTACAAACTAAAGAAGCAAAAATAAAAGATAACAAAATTCATAGTTGTTACATGGAAAAGAAATATAAAGTTAGATTACAAAATCATAAGAAATCACAGTCACACAAAATGTACTCAAAATGGAGATAAGAAGATGTAAAAGAAAGACAAAGAAAGAAGCAAAAAGATAACTCTAAAAATGGACTAGTGTGTTGAGAAGTTGAATGAGGAAGGAGAAGACAAAATAAATATCTAAGTTATGAGAAAAAGGAAAAAAATAAGTTACAAATTGATGGCTATATTATACTTGAAATAAAGACTTTTAAGTTTGGACCATTGTTATTTAGTTATACAAAAGTAATAAAAATTTAAACTTATCTCATTTTCGGTTGGGTTCGATTTTTGGCGGGTTTAAAAATTCAAAACCGAACCCGCCCAATATAACCCGTATAAAATCAAAATTTTAACCCGATTTACCCATAAGACCCGCCCGAACCCACCCAAAAACAATATTTTTTATCGGGTTTTTCGGGTTCGGTTCGGGTGTCGGTTTAATGCTCACCCCTAGCAGATAGAATGATTTATGTCGGTAACTTTTGGTACAAATATTAATATATTATAAGGATAATATTATTTTTTTAAAAAATATTATATAAATAAATAAAATAATATAAGTTATTTTAATATATTTTTATTCATTATTATTTTATAATATAATATTTACGAGTACAAAAGTTCTCTCCACAGACCTCAAAACGGTTCCTGTTCTGGTTCAAGAATCATAACCAGCGAAGTGCTATCTGGTTGATGGAAGACCAAGTTAGTAGCAAACACACCACCAATGCTGCTGCTTACGTGGACACCTCTAAGGCGGAGAGAGCAGTGTGGCTGATGAAGTGTCCTCCCCTCGTCTCTCGCTCCCTCCGCGCCCCTCCCTCTCGCCCCGTCGCCAAGGTCGTTGTTTCCATCGACCCCCTCAACTCCAACGACGATGATTCTCCTCCTCAGGTTTTCCTTTCATCCTTCGCTTTTCAACAATAATAGCTTAATAGCCACACCAACATTCGCTGCAATTTCTTTTAAATTCTCTCTTTGGATAAACCTATTGGAGTTTAATCTCATTGATTTGCTTATTCGAGATTTGTATTAGATATCGATATAGGTTGTCTTCACAAAACTCAATTTCTGATTGTGAGCAACATCTAGAGAAACTGTGGAAATGTGCTTTGTATTTTTTATATTGTGTATCGTATGAAAATAGTTACCTTGATTGTAACTATTAATGACACTTTCCTGTGATTTTTGTCGTTTTAAATTGATTGTTTAGTTAAAATACCCAGTTTACAATGGAGTTGGCTGGAACTGAAGCTGGACATATACCCAAATGCTATGTTATGGATATGTCTAAAGACTTCATTCCGATGTCTGTGTTTTCAGACACACCACAAGGTAAATTATATTCTTCTTTCAGTGACCATGTGTATTGAAAGGTTTTGGTGTATAATTTAAGCTCATAGTTATTTATATGTTTGTTTGACATGAAGTAGCTGGGATTATTTTATCACTCTGAGCTGTATTCCTTTTTTATCACCTTGTAGTTTTATGTCATTATGTTTTTATGATTTTATCGTATTTTGTTGTCATTAAATGATTGCCTCTTTGATGAAACAGCTTAGTGAAATGTAGGTGATCCTTCGTAAAGGTGTTCATTCATTTTAACAATGTAGGTTGAAATATGTGAACCTCATGTACATCAGCTATTAATTATAATTTTTCAATAATCAGAAGAATCATAGAGCTGTTTGTTTTCATTTTCTGTGATGTATGTTATAAGGTCCTCAACTGTCTTGACTAAATGAAACAGTAGCTTGCTCAGTTGTTTTACCCTTACTCTGTAGAAAATCTGGGGCATCATTTATTTATGATAAAAAAGTTTTATTATGTTATGCTCCTTGAACTGTGACAGGAATTGGAGTTCACTATAGGAATTATTGGAAAATTTAGACAATGAAGCCTTGAATACAGTAGGAAAATGCAGGGAAAAAAAAAGTAGAAATAGAAAAGAAATTATCAGAGAATGATGTCTTCTCTGCTGGTGGCAACAGCCTCAAATGCCTACCTCTACTCTCTGTTCTCTTCAAGCTCATCCTCCCCCCAACGGATTTCTCCTTCCCATCCATTTTCCTCTACCATATAAGCAGATTGTTATGTTGCAGATCATCTTGAATATTTCTCATCCTGCCTAACTTTTTGTGTCCATGGCCCAAACTGCTTCCTTTTCTACCCTTCTCCCATATATCAGAGCTATCCTAGATTTTCTAAATAAAAAGGCAGAACTAGGAGACAAGACAAATTCACTTCAGAACTTGAAGAAATCCTATAAGGCACAGGCCAATAAGATACAGAAAGCTATTTTGAAAGTTATGAAGCTGAATAAATTACTGCTTCAAAAAGCAGATGAGATCAGTGATGCTGAGTAGATAAATGAAGATATCAACAGGAGTTTAAATGATAAAGAGTCCATCATCAAACATCTCAGTGCTGCAAATGATGAACTTGGTGCAGTTGGTGATAAGAAGTTTAGAAAGTGGGAAGATGAAAAAAGAGGGTTTGTATTGGCATTACAGGGGGCAAATGAGAAAGTGGAGAAACAGATGACATGTTCCAGAAGTTAGAGGAGGAAAACATGGAGGTGGAAGAAAGAACTGTTTAAACTTCTGGAAGAGGGGCATAAAAAACTTATAGACCAGTTTAAGGCAAGTAAGGAGGAGTGGGAGTAGAAAAAGTCTTCATTGCTTGATGAGATTTCCTCACTGCAGTCCTTGTTAGACTATTATATAAGAAAATCGCACAATCTGCAACACCAGTTACAGATATGCAACCAAGCCCTTGCTAATGAAGAAAGCCAGAGAAAGCGTCTGGAAGATGAAATCTCAAATTTGAATAAAGAGAGAAGAAAAGTGTTTTCAACTGATGAAGCAGTTGGAGTTGAAAGATGCTGTTTTGATCATTGCCCAGAAAGATAACAATGAAGAGGGTGAAAAGGCAGCATCTTTGATGAGGCAGGTTGAGTCCATAATTGCCGATGAACTGCAGCATTTCCCACACAATGAACATGATAGGCCCAAGGAAATGCCAGAAGAATCAACTAAATGTCAACTCCTCATAGAGAAGGATTTGCATATGGAAATTGTTTTAAAAGAACAACTAAAGGAAGTTTATGTTATGATGCTTTAGACAGGGCAAACATTGAATTGGATGAGAGAATGTGAAAAAAGCGAAATGGAGTTTGAATTGGAAATATGGAAGTCATTTGTTGAACGTTTGAGGAGTGATCTTGAAGAAAATCTTGCCATGCATAAAAAATTGGAAAATTCACTCCTTGCACAAGTAGATTTTAGTGAAAGCCTCAAGCAAGAGAAAGATAGCTTGGCATAATAGCTGGAATATAAAGAGACTATATTACATTGTCTGCAGTAACATGTTTTCCTATATGAACAAGAACCAAAAACTAAAGGAAACAGAAGCCTTAATTCCAGCAAGTGGGGAAACAGCTGAGTCCTCTAAAATTGATGAAATGAGATATCTCCAGATAATTGAGAAGGAAAATATTTCAGAAGAGTTTCAGAGAGAGGTTTGTTTTTAGGCTTGAACAAGAATCATTTAGAAGAGAATTTGAAAGTGCTATGATTGCAAAAAGCAATATGGAAAGAACCAATGATCTTGAGAAAGAGAATTCTATCCAGATTATAAAGGGAAAGAATGTGAGAACAGATGAACTTGTGCAGCATGTGACTTCAATTGAACAGAAGTTCACTAGCTTCTTGACCTTCATTTCTTCACAGCTTGCTGAGAAACAGGCTGAAATTATTCATGTCAAAGAAGCTTGTGATAAGATCACGGCAGCTGAGATTCTAGCTGCACTTAAAATACAAGAGAAAAAGTTGATGATAGTGGCAATTGAGGATGATATACATGATATGGAGAAGAAATTAAAATTTCAGGAGGTAAATTGGAGGCAAACAGAGAAGCTTGCATTGGATATTGAAGAGGAAATGGATGCAGAAAAAAATAAAAGTAAAGGAGTTGATTGATCAGATGGAGAACAAGTTAAGAAGCTCAGATTAATGGATAGGTTGAAAAGCTTAGTGCAGTTTTGAGAATGACTGTCTAAAAAGGGATTTTAATAGGGATGATGAATTGCTTGTAGTATGATAATGCATTCTCCCACGGGGATAAAGAAATTTTAAACCTTTTCTGATTTAAGGTCTCCATATAAGGAGCTCAACAGTTTGTTGCGATAGGGAAAGTATTTGATAGAGGAATGAGATGTGCATCTCTTAGATTTTTAGCAAAAATGTCATGCAGCTTGAAACATGAAAATTTCTAGACTGTATATGAATTCATTTGTTTTACCTTGTGTAATTTTTTTTTATTTTAAAAATTTATCCACCGTTTATTCATGTACCAAGTCCAATAATATTGGACGAAGGAGTTATATTGGAAAAAAAAACCAAAGTCCTACTTTTTTTAAATCATTAAAAAGGATGCACCAAACCCAATAATGCCAAGTATTAGAAGGTGTATTAAGAAAAACTCAAGTCCTATATTGAATACAAATAAGACAAATAAAGAGCATATAAGTGAGGTACAACTCTCACTTTACAAGCTAGTTTTATAGGATTGAGTTAAGTCTAAATCCACATTCTAAAAGCAAGAGTCCGTCAGTTAGAGAAACTCCTTAAGTTAGCTTTTCCAAAAGATTATTTTTTTATTATGATTTCTTCATAAATTATGAGCTACTTAATTTTTTTAAGGATTTTTATACAAATGTGTTTGATCCAATTTTTGTTTATAAGTAAAAATTAAGCTGCAAATAAGTTAGGCCAAACACAATCTTATATTTGTTCAAGACAGGCAGATTTTTTGTGTCTTTTCAATCTGTGATGCAGAGGATAACTTT
The DNA here is from genome assembly GCF_000230855.2 of Cajanus cajan. Classification (NCBI taxonomy): domain Eukaryota; kingdom Viridiplantae; phylum Streptophyta; class Magnoliopsida; order Fabales; family Fabaceae; genus Cajanus; species Cajanus cajan. Next base: position 15,111,731 of record NC_138525.1, read on the forward strand.
TTTTAATATTTGCAATTCATTTTAGTTATTTTCCTAACAATATAGTTTATGTTATGTGCCAAAGCAAAATAATGATAGATACTAGAATTTTACAGTCAAGAAATATTTTCTTCAATTTAGATATTCCGTCTTGGTGACTTCTAGTTTTCAATATAGCATTGTAAACTGCAATGATCATTTGCAGCAAAATAGAAAAATTAAATCAAAATTTACCAGACTTACATCCAAGGTTTTGGATTTATTAGCAATGCTCCTTTTCTCATAAAAGATCTCACTTAACTATCGTAATTCTTAAGCCATAAGCTATTTTTTCTGTACTAATGTTGGATTTGCACTGTAAACTCCTTTAAAGTGTTTCCTTGTAAATCCTTTTCAGTTCCTTATTCATCTTCAATAAGTAATCACTGTCTTCTTGTCAAGCTCCTCTTTTGAAATCTAAGACTCGCTCTACTGAGAAATCTTTCACATGGACAGAAGCACTTCATAAGAGTAATAGTTTTGTGGCTGATATATAGACAACATGTTGTGCTTTCTCCTAATGTTTTTGAATTGTGTTTCTCTGGTGTTGTTATTAGCAGCTAGCAACTATTTAAAATGTCTAGAGGCTAGATATTAGACAGAAATTCTCTCTGAAGAAATCCTTATCTTCTCTGTGATGCCTAGAAAATGATTATTTCACGGGGGTTTTCTTTGTTGAATGTGCAGAGAAACTGGTGAGTTTATTTAATTAATATGTTCTCCTTGACCCTTGTATATTCTGATACAATTTCTTGGTCTACAAATAAGCTTATATGGTAGCATATAAGCTTCAATACAAGCAAATATATAAATAATAACAGCCACACGGCCAAAAGAAGTGACTGACTGCACAGTTCAACAGCAGAGCCTCTCAAAAAACCAGTTTTGTTCCTTCAATTTCTTTTCCTTTAACAATTTAAGCTTATATGACTTTCCAATTTTTCATGAGAATTGGTAAAATTAAGATAAAAAGAAATAAAAATAATGAATTGTTGAATTGTATAATTCGTGTTGATGTATGAAATTTAGATTCATTCATGTATCATAAGATACAAAATCATTTTAGATTCATCTTAATCTTAAGATGTGTATCGGTAGCTTGTCAAATTGTATTGAATGGGAAGATTCGAATCGTGAATCTTAAGATTCTGATAATTATGTTGTAGACTCCTTTGAAATTTCTTCTTTTCCCAAGGATATTTTAATTTTGGCCAGTATTTGGTTTGATACTCAGAGCATCATAAATCTCCTCTATTAAAGCTAATTTAGCAAAATGTAAATCCAGCTGTTGAAATTTCTGTTGTATTGTAGGAAAGATCTCTGTGGAGGGAAAAATACTAAACAAGTTTGACATGAGGCCCCATAATCAAAACCTTGAACTCTATGCAAAGCTCTGCCGTGAAAGGACAAACAAGTATATGGTCAAAAGTAGACAGATACAGGTTTTCATATGGCTCTATTCTCATAATGCTGATCCATAGATTCAGGCTCATTACCTTTGACATCTCAATTCTATTTTCAGGTTATTGACAACGATACTGGGGCACATATGAGGCCAATGCCTGGGATGATCAGTTTTTCGACTTCTGGACCCAGTGTAAATGGCTTATTCTCCTTCCTGTTACCAATTATAGTCCTCAGTGATTGCATGCTAAGAAAAAAAAAAACCTTTTTATATCATTTCATCTCCTCATATTTTATTACTTGTTGATGAAGTCATCCCTCCCCCTTTCCTTCCTTTTGGGTTCATCATGAGGTAAAAATGACTTGGTCAATGTTCCGTAGCTTTCAAACAGGGTGTAGCTGGAATTATGAGCTTGTTTGGATTCAAGTTTAAAAGTACTTTTAAGAGCTTATATACTCAAAATAAAGAGTATTTTATTAGAAGAGAAACTCTTAGAAGTACTTCTAACTTGCATCTATATAGGCTCTATATCTACATTCTTATTATGCGGTTCAATAATTTTTATTAATTTATACTAAAGCTGTAACAAAAGTTTGTGTTGGATTAGCAGGAAAAGAAGAAAACTCCTGCCAAAGCAACAGATACAAAGAGAACAAGAAGAGACCGTGGAGAGATGGAAGAGATTGTGTTTAAGCTATTTGAACGGCAGCCAAATTGGAGTTTAAGAAATCTCATACAAGAAACGGACCAACCTGAAGTATGTGCCTACGTGGTTTGAGTAGTTTCACTCTTATAATATAAATTATGGGATATCACTTGATATTTATTAACACAAATACACTTACACAACATTAAATCTCTATACACAAAATGAATTACAACCATAAAACTTTGTTGCGTCTAGTTGATGCATATATGGTGAATGCTCAGACCTGTCTGATATAATATAGATTCAGAAGTTAACATAAATTGTATACATCATTCTCAGAGAATTCTTGAGATTTATAATTGTATATCTGTGTCATTTATGTTTCTGATGAAAATAACGATTGATATATAAAATGTACATACATAGATTCTTGCTCGAAATATTAGTTATTATGGGTTGGTTTGGATAAATTTCTTTAAAAGCATTTCTAAGAGAGAAAAATAATATGAAAAAAATAAAACAAGTATTTTCATAAGCTAAAATTAACTTATGTAAAAATCGATCTGAGAAGTTTTCTCCAATTAGATTCTCCAAAATCTTATTTTTTAAGTTATGCATAAACTAGTTTTAATTTATGGAAAAATTTATTTATTTATTTTTTCTATTTTTGTCTCCTAAAAATGCTTTCGAAGAAATTTATTCAAATAGACCCTATATAATTTTACTGTTTACTAGTAGGTCTCTCTACAAGCACACCACATGATTGTGAAACAATGTCAATATATACATTCAAACTGACATTTATTTCCGTTTGAGGGCATTACTTTTAGACTTTTAGTATTGACTGTTTTAACTAATTTGTTGAGCCTAACGCATTTTTACAGCAATTGTTGAAAGATATACTACATGTACATACATAGAATCCTGCTTGAAATATTAGTTACTATATGATATAATTGTACTGTTAACTAGGTAAGTCTCTCTACAAGCATATCACATGATTATGAAACAATGTGAATATGTACATTCAAATTGACATTTATTTCTGTTTCAAGTTATTACTTTTAGTAGTGCCCGTTTTAACTAATTTGTTGAGCCTAACGGATTTTTACAGCAATTTCTGAAAGATATACTAAAAGATCTTTGTGTCTACAACAACAAAGGAACTAATCAAGGCACATATGAACTGAAGCCTGAATACAGAAAATCTGGCGACTAAGCAACCTCCAAATAGGTTTTATTTGTTCTGATCCATTTGTCAACATTCTTCAAATGATATATAGCTTACTCTTTTCAGTTTTTTCATTTAAGTTCAAGTTGCAAAATGCATCCTGTTAGAGCCTTGTCAGTTCCTTCTGCACATTGTTTTGAAGGTTTTGCTACATCATTATTTACTTATTTTGTTCCTAAGTTAAAAAGAAGAACTAGAGCCATTTTGGAAAACTTTACACTGTCAACATGCCTAATTATTTTTTAAAGGCTTAAATGTGTTTTTGTATCTGAAATATAGTAGTTGTACAATTTTAGTCCCTTAGATTTTAATTGAACAATTTTAATCCCTCAAGTATTGTAATTTTGTAATTTTGATTCCTTAATTTTTAATTAAGCAATTTTAGTCCCTCAAGTATCAAAGTTGTATGATTTTAGTCTCTTAAGGTTTGCAATTATACAAACTAGTAGGAAAAAGAAACACTTTATACCTCTTAAGTTTTAAAAAATACAAATCTATACTAATAATAAAAGGGATATCATTTTTTTGGTGTTCACAATTTAATTTTCAATTTTATCCTTCAGTTAACTATCTTAAAAAAAACTATACATTACTAAAAAAAATTACTATTCTTGTGAAGGCACAAAGTGCCTTTTATCATACTAATAAAATATAAAAGAGATATTGAATGAGTATTTATTGGTGGTTACTTAGAAAATATGAGCAGTTATTTCATTAATTGGTGAAAATAAATAATATCATGAAAGTTATATAATATATAATTTAAATAAAAAAAATTATAATTATGATACTTGAGAGACTAAAATTGCTTATTAAAATTTGGAGGAACAAACTTAGGGATCAAAATTGTATGGTTGTAATCCAATAGCGATAAAAGTGCAACTAAGTGCATGTTTGAATTGGATTTTCAAACTTGATTTTACACTCTCTCTCCACGTTAAAGATAAATTTTACGTGGAAGCAAAAATTTTTTGCTAACTAAACGTGAAAATTCACGTTTGCATTGAAATCTAAACATGCACTAAATCTTTTTAAAATCATTTTTGTTTAGTGCATTGAAAATTTGAAACAAGTTCTATTTATTGGGTTGGAAATTGGACTTGATTGGCTACCAAATAAGAAACGCTTGAAAATATTAAGAAATGGTCTTGTCATGTGATGTTTTCAAAGTTGGATGATGTTGTCTAGAAAATGTAAATAATCAATGTCCCTTATTTTGCAATTTTACATTTTGTAAAAATGCTATGGAAAAGAGTTACATGGTTAAAAACTACGTACATCTCAAGTATTTTGACACATATTATATGCTTTTTAATTCATTCATTTACTATCTTAAAAGATTGATCAAAATTGTTTAATTCCGTATCTCCAATTTCAATACACTGCACAAAATGAATTACAAAACGTGTTGCACCTTTTTGGTAAATAGATTTCTTGGGCTCTTTTTTATTTGAATCATAAATGTGCTTTGGAAGCTAACTTTTGCGCACTGAATTTGTCCCAACTTCTATCTTTTTAACAGTTTAATGTGAATCTTTTAGATTTTTGTTGAATATAGGACTTGACGTTTTAGAAAGTAAACTTAAAAACCTTTCAAAACGACATAAAGCCTTGTATCAAACAAAATCATTTGCTTATTCAATTTGGTAATATGTTCTAACCTTGAAACTAAATTATGCAACATGTGATTTTTTTATGTTACTTTATATTTTAGGGATAAAATTTAATCATTTTATTGTAATTTGATTTAGAAAAATGTAATTATCACACGTTAACATTGGCATATTTTCCTGAATTTGATCTAATTATTTTAAAAAAGGAACATTATATTATTTCATCAAGGGCTAATTTCATAAATAATTTTTTTGCTTAAATATATTTTAGGTCTTTGCATATATGGCTTCATCTTATTTTAGTCTGTGTAATTAATGTTGACATAGTTCAATGATGTGTCACATTGACAATGATGTAGTGACTTACATGGAGTGATGAAATAGCACTTTAGTGATGATGTAGATTACTAATATGATATTTGCTAATTTGAAAAATTAAATATAATTTTTAAAAAATGATAATGAGTGATTTTACAATATTTAAAATTCATGGCCTTTATTATAATTTTTACCATTTTAATTAGTAACCTAATATCTTCTTTTGTTATAGAACACTATTATTTTTACCATTTAAACTACTAAATTAATATTTTATTTTTTATAATGTGACTACTATATTATATATAAGATTATTGCTTGAGCTAATTTTTTAAATTTTTTATCCAATGTTAATCTAGTTTAAAATTAATAAATTTGTTTTATAAAATAATAATTTTTAGTAAATTAGTTTATTTGATAAAATAAATATATTGAATATAAAAATTATATTTATTAGATTAAAAGCATAATAAAAACAGAAAATAACTAATATAATATCAACATATATATATATATATATATATATATATATTATTTAATATATTTTTATACAATAAATTTATAATACTAAAATAAATAACATAACATTATTGGTGTATTAAAAATAGAGAAAAACATAGTTTAAAAGGAAATAAAAGGGAAAAAAAAAGGAGATTGTATATTTAAATAATAAATTTTATAAAATCATTGAATAAAATTTAATTATCTTTTTTGAAAATTATTATTTATTATTTTTAAATTAGATTAATGTTAGATAAGGAATTAAAAAATAATAATTAATTCAGATAGTAATATTATATATAATATATTATTATATAACAAGAGAATGTTGAGGTTATTCTCAAAGTCATGGAATTTTAGTTTTCATAAGGTTATTTTTTTACCATTTTTTAAAATCTTATTTTTTTTTGTCAAATTATTAGTCACGTCATCACTATAGTATCACTCATCTACTATAAATTTTTATATCATTATCAAAGTGACATGTCATTAAGTTATATTATCATTAATATCTTCATTATCAATTAACGATAGAGAGAATCAAAATGACATAATTAAAATTAAAGAGATCAAAATTGTGAATTAAAAATTATAAGAAAACTAAATGAACTATTTAGTCAAAGGAGTCAAATATTTGTATATAGTGTGAAGATAAACTTGATAAAAAAAAAAATAGAAAAATCACCCATCCACTTTAAAATGGTTATTGATTTCAAATATGACCTATACAAATAATTAATTTGAATTGTATTTGTAATTGTTTAGGATTATTCATAATTTTTTTTTCACCTTGTAACATATTCCCTCTACAATAATAGTGATTCAAATTTATCAACTAAATCACTTCATATAATAAATTGAATTTTGTCAAAGTTGCATAAAACATTGAAAAATTGTCGGTAAAAATACATTGTTAATAAAAAAAATAACATTAATTTAAGTATATCTTGTCATCCATTATGTGATCATTTCAATAAAGTTTTTGCCCTAAAAGTTTGGAAATCTCTAAGGATGAAGAATTCTGAATCGTAACTTCTATATCTTTAGATCATTTTAATTATGGATGTTCGTAATTAATTCGAAGTTAAAAGACTAAAGAATTGCAAGAACTAGATTTGAAACTTATACAGTAAATTATTGTGTTAATTATTTATAAAAATGTATGCTATAACGAATCACTATACTTTTTACAGCTAAATTACTATGTAAGAGAAAACATAAACATTAATTAGTATAGGATTATCATGCAAATAATTTTTTGATATTCCTGCAACAATTGCATGTATATATATATCAGTGTAGGAAAACACAACAAAATTTGTTCATAGATTGAAAATATAAAATCTCTTAAGAGATATAGTCATCTTAAATATGTATAAACAAGTGGTGAATATCTATAACATAAGAAATTGAAAACAAGTCGTAAGTATAAGTCAAGTACTCTAAATAGAATTTGTATGAGAATGACTTCATCACAAAATGTCATCATTTACATGCTCGCACACCACCTAATTTTTACTTGCTCCAATACCAAAGTATGATCATCATAGTTTAATATATGAAAAATAAGATAAACTTGTGTAACAAGAAAATATCATATATAATAGAAAGTAATAACTATCTATATCACCATAAAAAACTCATCATATATATACCTCATAGAAGACATATCAACTCAAAACAGATAACTCGCAACACAACTATTCAACTTCAACAATTTCCTATAAGATAAGCAACTTAACATCATAGTAAACAACACATCAACAAAAGAAAACAATACAACATCTTTATCTATCATCAGACATTTCAACTCAGAAGATTTCTAACAACAAAAGCGAGTAGTTTAAATAATTTGACTGTACCGAACTAGCAACACATAAAGACCTTTCTTAGTTAGGTCTTACACATAGGTTTGGCTTTAAAGTCTTTATTAACGCATAAATGATTTCTTGGATTTTGCTATTGAAACAAAGTAAGTCTAGTACTATTGTCAATAATAAAATATTTTGGGTATGAATATATCACGACATTAGTATGCATCAACTAAGTCTATATGAAATTATTTTGTCGACTATCTTTCAAATATTATGCACCCATCAAAGCCAACATTATTAACACACAAATAATCAAAATTACAAGCTTCTTTTACCTCCATTGTTTCAAAATCTAAGAAACTCAAGAGGAAAAGGGAGAACCGCGAACTCCAAGTAATGACTTCTCTTTTCAATTCTAAGCTTCTTAACTTGAATCTCAACTTCCACAACACAAACTAGGGATCAAGGGAAGGAAAAGAAACTCTTGGCGAAATCAGATTGAAGAACAAACCTCTCTAACTTTAATTCTCTCTCTAACTTCTATCTAAACTCTCAAGGATAATAAACTTACGATGTTCATATTTTTTTAAAAGGTTATATATTCTCCTATTCTTGGTCAACTTTGACATCAACTCTGAACAACTTAACTCAAATATTCCTTAACCCTTAAAACTATTAAAACAACATAAAATGCATGGTAACTCAAGACTATATAAAACATGACAAAACACAAACATGCATAAAGAAAACAACACATTGTTACATATTATAAACTTTTTAAAAATATATATAATATTTCTCTTTACATCAATAAATACAATTACCATAGTTATAAATGATAGGTACACATGACATTATTTAGTAATTTTTATATCGTTGAATTTGAAATTAAATTACACGTGACGTTAAATTTGAGATCAATTGATTAGTTTTCAAAATACTTTACTAGGTTTAATTTGGAAATAATTAATTATTTAATAATTAATGATAGTCTATAAGATTTAAATAATAACTTTAACTACTATAATTATAAATAATTGTATATAACATATAAGAAGTTACTATAATGATATAAAATATTGTGTGAAAATTGGATTATCTTGTTATTATAGTAAGTTAAAATCTATTTCTCGACGTATAAGTGGTAGCTACTTGTCTAATGTTTCAATTTTGACTTTGGATATTGAATAAACTATATTGGAAGAGAGAGTATTCACTTTGTGTACATTACAATATTAGTCTCTATTTTGATATAGATTCTTAATACCAATATCATAATTATAAAAAAAAATTAAAATTATTTAAAATTTAATGATTTTTATAATATTTTTTATTAATAAGAATTATAATGATGACAATAGAATTTGAATTTAAGAGTTAATATACACTATTCCAATCCCCACTACTTAGGGTTGTTCTTTCAATCAAAACTTTTAAATAATATAATTAAGTATTGTGATATTCAATAAAGATTATAAAAATACTAACTAGTATTCTAACAAGTACAATATACATAGTTAATATTTTATGAAGTTGTAATTTATTATAAAATTTAGGATAAAAATTTATTTTGGTCCCTTAAAATAATTGTTTGTTTCAATTTAGTCTCAATTTTATTTTTGGTCTCAATTTGGTCCCTAATAAATTAATTAGTTTTAATGTCGGACTTCCGTCCAAATTATTTAGACGGACTTAACTATTGGCCACGTGGATGCTACGTGGATGCCACGTGGAAGCTACGTAGATGTCACGTGAATGTCAAATTTTTGTCATGCATCTGGAACCAGAACGGCCCGTTCTGAAATCGGAACGACCCGTTCTGGTTTCACACTTGGTGTGTTAATTTTGCATCTGGAACGGGCCGTTCTGGATGCTAAATTAACACATCAGGAGTGAAACCAGAACGAACCGTTCTGGTTTCAAAACGGGCCGTTTTGGTTCCACATGGCCACACATACAGCTGATGATTATATCCAGAAATTTTAGATCGTAAGGACAATACTTATTCATATATTTGTAATATTAAAAATTTTATATATTTTTAAAAGTATAAATATATATTATAGTTATTTTTTACAAGTTTTTATATCTACAATTATGATTAAGGATGAAAATAAACTAGGTTAGATTATGTTATATTATAATTTAACAGATTTAAACCTAATTTTTGTTAAAAATACATGTTATAAATATTATATATTTATCAGTCATAAACATTTTTTAAAATGTTTGGTTACATAACAATCTTAAAAACTTACTTAATAATAATTTAACACTAATAAAAATATATAAATAAATATGTTAAATCTTATAAAAATTAAGTTTAATTTATTTATCATATAGAGATGTTTTTAATATGTGATATAAATTTTTACAATTTTAATTTATTTTTATCAACATAAACAATAAATAGAAAGTACAAAAATTTGACAAATATCAGATAAATGAATAACTCCTTGAAATTTATATTTTATACATACGATAATTTAAATATATATATATATATATATATATATTAGAATATAATTTTTATTTTTTAAAATTATTATTTTTTAGATAAAAAAAAATTGTGTATGTGTAAATGGTTTGCTTTTAATTTTTGACCCACACTAGTGCATTGTGTTGGTTGGCGTTCTGGAACGGCCTGTTTTGTAAGCTAGAACGGCCCGTTCTGCCATTCTGATGCACGCGTTGGTGTTAAATAATGCATCTTGAACGGGTCGATGCAAAATTTACACACCATGTGTGCAACCGGAACAACCCGTTTTGGTTCTAGATGCATGACAAATTTTGACATTCACGTGGCATTTACATAGCTTCCACGTGGTTAACAGTTAACTCCGTCTAAATAATTTGGACGGAAGTCCGACATTGCAACCAATTAATTTATTAGAGACCAAATTGAGACAAAAAATAAAAGTGAGACTAAATTGAAACAAACAATTATTATAAGGGACCAAAATAAATTTTTAACCTAAAATTTATTTTTTAATATTTAAATTATAAACTTAAATATATTTTAAGTGTCAATAGATATATTTATCTCGTTATAGTCATTGCAAAACATTTACCAGTTTTAGATCTTAACATTTTAGTATTTTTATTAATCTCTAGTATTATCTCTAGTTAGTTTAGTGTTGACATGACTAACAAAATAATAAAAAAAATATTAAAATAATTAACATAATAAAAAATATTTTAAATCTTTTTAATCAGGAAAATATATTTAAATGAGGATAATTCAACTATTTTTAAATGCATACTTTAATTAAGTAATAAATTTATTATTTATATAAATAAAATAATTATATACAACTTATTTTTAATATATGATATATATATAAAAAAATTATGAACAATGATCTTATTACTTTTAATATTATTTTTACCTTTTAATTTATTAATTTACTTTTAACATTGTGTGAATATTTTGGAAGTCATACACAAATGTCTTATAAAATTAACAATATTTTACTAGACTTCTTTTGTGATGGTTTTTCATCTTCCAACAAAAATCAGATTTCTATTCATTTTACACGAAGAATTTAAAAGACATACAACAAAAACATATTTCTGACAAGAATATTTTGTTAAAAAAATCAAAAATCAAATTAGGATGTAAAAATAGAGAAAAGAGGTGAGAATATCATAGAACAGAACTGAACGGCCATAACAAAATATATCCAATCGTAGAGTGATCCACATTTAGGGTGGAGGCAGACATTTCGGAGCTCAAATCAATTTTTTCACCAGTTGATTCTTACATATATTTCTATCAATATATCATACATTTGTTGGGATTTACAAAATAGAAAGACACTGTCATAGTGTCATTTAATTCTTTAAGCATACAACTCTAGTCCCTTTCTGAAGTTTTCAAGAGCAAATGTTCATCTGTTCCCATTTCCAGAAAATGCACCTGAAGAGTTAGTCATTCAAGATTACATATATGCATAGTTGCATATAAGATGACGCCACTCAATGATAATGAGAAGAGAACCATGTTGAATTGATGGGAATGAGATTCTTACAATTACAATGATACATGTACAATAACTTGTCCTTATATACATTGTTTTTTATGTCTATATTTCTCCGAAACTTCATTTATTAGAGAGAGATATTTATTAAAGATGAGAAGAGATAGACACTAAAAATAATGTTGTCCAAGTTATTGTATGGTAATACCATTTTTATTGCCATGCCCATGACAATCGAGTGAAATAAATTTTCATGGATCACTACAAGCGTACAATGAAGAAAAAATAGGTGTCTGATATCATGTCACACAATCGAGCATGAAGAGTTTTAATTTTGAAGCAGGAAGCAGGCAAAATTTATAGCGTGCAGTCATAAATCCTTCGTCCATCGAATTCCACAGAATGATGTTGTGTTGTCATCTAGCTTAGCCACACATCACCTATATAAATTAATATCTTAGCAATATTTATCAAAATGAAGCATATTGCACATGGAGACGATGCTAATAGATCTCTATGAAGAGGTCCAGGATGTTATGACTTGAAAATGATAAATGGTCTAAGTTTTAAATTTGTCGCATAGCACCTTCAACACTAGTCACACTACACACCAAGCAGAAATATAAAACAGGTTATTCTAAAAAAGTTTAAAGACATTTCCCTAAACCACTTCGAAAATCTGATTGATAAAAGGAAGAACTCAAGTTAATAATAATCATGGGAAAGATATCAAGTCTAAACATGTTCAAGTTAACCTTTATAATTCTAAGAGCTGCACAGCCTGCAGTCCTGCTGCACCCATCCACACCAGAAGAAGATGAATGCCAAAAGACCCTTTCAAGTATGTATAGCAGGTAACTTCCAGTAATTCCATGAATTAAAATCCTCCTGCAACCAATATTCAGCAAAAACAAGGCCAAAAAATAAGGTACATTGCAAAAGAATCCTGTTGGAATTCAAGAAGAATTAGAAGGCTTAAACTCATATATTTTATTCATACTTGTAACCTTTTAAATACATAATTGAAAGTTGATACAAATTCTGCTCATAAACATAAAATTAAATGACAAATATAAATACTCATAAAAGTGTAACAACACCTATAATTCCTATAATTAAAAAATCATAACCGTAAGAATTCTAATAATGCTCCATTAATATGAAATAAACTCAAATAATAGATGCTGATTCAGATTCTCAACACTCCTCCTTGAATCAGTAGCTATTAACTCGAAGTTTCCCTCTCAAGTTCTCAAACTTTCCTTTTGGAAGTGTCTTTGTGAAGATGTCTGCCAATTGATCTTCTGTTATTCAATCTAACTCTTCCTGTCTTTGAATACCATTTATTGGAATTTGTCGTATCAAATACATCTTGCTTAAAAGTGTGACCAAATCTTTCATGCCAAACATTACTCTTATCAATTTTAGCAATAAAATCATGATCTTCAATCAAATCAAATTTTAAATAAAAACCGTTTTTGGTCATCTCAATCTTTGCAATCTCTAAACCATGTTCATCCATAATAAAACAATAATTCTCTTTAAAAGAGACTCCATAACCATTCCTTAGCATTTGTGGAACACTAAGAACATTTTGATCCAATTTTGGAATGTAGAGAACATCTTTAACAATTATCATACCTTTCTTGGTTGCAATAGAAATTGTACCTTTTCCATTGGCTTGTACAATTTCACCATTTCCCATCTTGACTTTTGGTTTAATTGATTTGTCAATGGAGGTAAAAAATGATAAATATTTAGTCATGTGACTAGTGCAACCACTGTCAATGAGCCAAGTATTCAATTCATGTGAATTGAATTCTTGAGATGCCATAAATAAATACTCATCTTCATCATCATTTTTTTCTTCAACCACATTTGCCTGTTTTTCTAGTTGTTGTTCAGGCCGATTCTTCTTTAATCTGCAATATTTTTCACTATGACCATTTTTATTGCAAAAATTACAGTGAAAAAGTGGTTTATCTTTAAACCAACAATCTTCTTTAGAATGGTTGGTTCTTTGACAATGAAAACAAGGAAAAAAATTTCCTTTTCTCGAAGAACCTTCATCTTTTCCTTTGTTCTTATTGAAAGTTCGTGACTTTCCAAAATTCCTTCCATTGTGCTTTGCTCGAAAGGCATCTTCAACAGCTTCATCACTTCTAATGGAGACTCTTTGCTCTTGTGCGTGAAGTTTGCTGGTCAATTCAGTAATTGTGAGAGTTTGCAAATCACAAGACTCTTCAATTGCAGAAATCTTGGCTTCAAATCTTTCAGGCACCGAAACCATGATTTTCTCGACAACCTTTCGATCTATAAATGATGTTTCACCAAGAAGTCGCATTTGGTTCACAACATCCATTAATCTGCCAGAATAATCTTTGACAGATTCATTATCCTTCATCTTCATCAATTCAAATTCTCTCTTCAATGTGAGAAGTCTAACAGATTTGACTCTGTTACTGCCTTCAAATTCATCTTGAATCTTGTCCCACACCTGTTTAAGTGTTTCCAAATCCATGATTTTAGTAAAAATATGATCTGCAAGTCCTGCATGTAGACAAGTGATGGCTTTATCTTTCTTCAGCTTCTCCTCCTCATAAGCTTTGATTTGTGCAATGGTTGGATTTTCTCTCAATGGTGGTGGATCAGCTTCAGAAATTACAACATTCCATAAGCCTTGAGATCTTATTCATCTTGAAGGCCCAAATATGATAATTTTCACCATTAAACATTGGAATTGCAGGTGAATTGGTGGAAGTAGACATCCTTGCACCAAAAATTGTTTAAACAATAAATCACTCAATTTTGTGTTTGCACTCAACCTTAATGTGTTTAGCGCTCAATAAACTTTTCCTCACAGCCCGTAAGAAGCAAGCTCTTGATACCACTTGTTGGAATTCAAGAAGAATTAGAAGGCTTAAACTCATATATTTTATTCATACTTGTAACCTTTTAAATACATAATTGAAAGTTGATACAAATTCTGTTCATAAACATAAAATTAAATGACAAATATAAATACTCATAAAAGTGTAACAGCACCTATAATTCCTATAATTAAAAAATCATAACCGTAAGAATTCTAATAATGCTCCATTAATATGAAATAAACTCAAATAATAGATGCTGATTCAGATTCTCAACAAATCCTTATAACATCAGACTCGCTATTAAATTCTAGTAGATCCAAAATATGAAGAAATTATTAGGTAGCCTTGAATCACCATATGTCCATAGTTTTGGTCAATCTTTATGTGATACATCTTCAAGGTTTTTACATTGCAAGAAATAATTAATAACACTTTATTATATGTCATATGAAAGTTAGTAGAGACCAAAATAGTCTTGCATTACCTAATAATTTCTTCAAAATGAGTTTGTATGGAAAAAGATAAAGAAAATTCCTTCAGAATTAAACCTGCTCATATGAGTTTGTAGAGGGGAACATTCCATGCACAAGGGTATGCAGAGAAGTATATGATTGTGTGTCAAAACAACGACGGTTTACAGCAATCTCTCCCTGAAAAACTGAAAAACATGAGAATGGAAGTTTGACAAACAATAAACAATTAAGGAAGTTTTAGCATTAATTTATCTTAAAATAATGCGACAGATTTATTACCCTGGGGTTAATGATGAATACTTTTCCTTTGGGGATTCCAACCTTAAGGTAGCTAACTTCATCCGTATCCCTATTTCCAAATCCAGCATAGAACGGATTACAATCTGGTGGAAAAAGTGCCTTGATGTCCTGGATGCATTAAAATTCTACTTATCTTTAATAACATGACCATACTGAAAATGATTAATTTTGTTAATTTTAGTATAGTAAGAAGCTAACCTCTAAACATGCAATTTTGAACTCATGAGGAGCCCTCCGGATAACTGGAAATAGAGAAGAAATGCATCATTGGCCCAAATATTATAAAGGCATGATCAAGGTGTTCCAGATTCAAAGCCTTGACAGAGTCTTATACTATAATTTATCATTAAAAGAATATAATGGATCACCAAAGAACTCCAACAAAAAGTAGTGAGTAAACCCTTAGAATAGTGCTTCAGATTGTTTGGGTCAGGCGTTTTAGGTCATGAGATTTTGAAAACCTTTTATTAGTTCCAAACTAGACAGACAACATTCACTTTAAGTTTCTTTACCGAAAAATAATAGTGAAAAATAAAGAAGACTGTTTTGCAAAATTAAGGTCTACTAGAGGATTTTTAAAATCTTGAAAGATAAAAAGCATAATCCTATAATTTCAAGGACGAAGTTGAAGGTTTAGTCAGAAGTAATATGCCACGCAAAATAGGGTTGAGATGCATCGTGTCTTAACACTTTTCTTTTAATCGGTTATTAAATGTGTCTCGGTCTTTGATAAAGTCAAATGAGACCTTTAATTCATATAGCCGACCTCACCTATTAGGATAAGGTTTTTGTTGTTGGTGCCTAGTGGTGGTGACTAGTTTAGAGTTTAGACTCCCATCTATACGACAACACCTCCACTATAATTCAAGTTATCAAAAATTACACCATATGGTTATAAATAAATTCAAACAAATCATTCAATCCAATAATTAAAATTTCCACAGTTGTTTATTATTTGTGAGCCATATCTACAAAGATATGTCATCCACTGAACGTATCATCATGAGAAACATGAAACAATACTAGAAGTTTCAACTTCATGGGATTTTCCTAGCCAACTATAAACAAAAATTATGCAAACACAAATTATAACTACTAAAGCTATGTGTTATTTCCCGTTCCCCTTTCTTCCTCCCTCTCTAAAATACAAGTTCAAACATCAAGTTCCGACGGTCTGAATCCACATACATCTAATGAATATAACAATACAGTAGACTACTACAAACCACCATTAAGGCTTATAGTATGTCATGAACTTGAAATGGGGTAGCCTCCTCTCATCCGCAACATTTTTTAAACCAAAAAAGTAAAAGGGTACTCCTATAAGTGAGAAGAAATAGAAAATAAAGATAAGCAGACAAGTTACCTTCTCGATATAGAGAAGGAAAAAGTCCATCGGGGGAAATAACAACAGGACCATCTGGTAAAACTTTCCCATCCTGCATTATAACAATAAATTATAAAATGGAAGTTGCTTCATTCTTGTTTTGTCCATCCTTGACATTTAAGATTGATTTCAAATCTATGTAATCACCTGCTTAAGGTTGCATAAAAACTGCCTAGTGTGATATGCCTGAGATATTGCACGAGCACTGAGAAAAAGTAGCTGGTAGCCATTTTCCTGAAAAGTGTATAGTAGTCTATTAGACAAGAAAACATACCACGCCACACACACAAAAAAATGGTTGTTATAGGGAGGGTAATGGTCAGTTTCCATCCTGAACCTCCCAAGATAATTAATTGATCATTAGAATGAATGAACTTGTAAAATAAAATTCATCAATTTACTCAAGATTGAACTATAGAACATTCTATTTTCACGTTGTAGAAAACTCAAAACACCTAAACACATGGGCAGATAGACAAACCTTAATAGCTGAGAATAAATGAGCAACGCCTGTTTGCGACCAGTCGATTCCTACTAAAGGCATGAATTGACCTAGAACATCTGACCTGTAAGGCGTAAAATAAAAGAAAGAGTTTAACATTGTCTCACCATGGAGTAGAATTAAACTCGAGCCAAAACAAAAGAGACCGTGACAATATGAATATGAAAACTAAAAGGAAGAGGCATATTTCAAGATATTACAATTATAAATGCTGCAGCAGTAAGGAGAAAGAAATTCAAACTTCTACAGCTACACTATCTGTAATCCATCCTTTGCCTTGCGTTCTTGCTTACTATCGTTATGCAGTTTGAATTCTAATAAAACTGGTCTCATTTAAATATTCAAAACACTATCTGCTCGGCTAAAATTTAACCAATATGTTACTACTACATGTCATAAATTGTCAATCAATTCAATCCTCAAGGTATGTTAATAATAATGGCGAAAACCGAAAGTATTAGGTAAATTATATTTACCAACTTTACATCTATCACCACTGTAATGGATTAATACAAGGATGATTCTTTATCTGCTGATAAAAATTTCACATCCAATCATTGTCATTGAACTACTGCTGGATGATCTGGTTTGTCTAGTTCAATTAACAGTTTAACAAACAAATCAATCTGAATACCCCTCACAGTGAATGAGTGAAAAATACACCGAGTGCATTTATCAAAAGCACTGTGATATAATAATAACTATAGGTACACGCCAAACATAATGTGCTTGTACAGTGTTTACCATACATATTTTTCCATGAACGCGACGTAACAATGCTGAAAACGTCACTTGATGAGAAGTGAAACTAAATGGCAACCAAATGAAAGAAGAAAAAAAATGGAATAAGATTTGTATGGCCTTTGAACACAGAAGCAAATAACTTAACAAATGGCCCTCATCTTGGTATCCCATCAGTACTATAAATTAAACATGCAATTTAGAGAGACAGAGACCCTATGTCTAGTTTTCGTTAAGTGATATAACAGGACACGAAGAAAGTATTGTGCTTGGCTCAAAAGAAACAGGATCCAAAGAGCTTCTAACTTGTTCGCACCATAGAAGTTTACACTCCTGCCTTACATATGAAGGAAGTGTATGGTGTTATGTGTTTTCTGATTTATTTTAAAAATATATATATCGGGAAGCTTTTGCGTAAAACATTTGACTTATTGTTGTTCTTTTTGTAGGCAGGACACAGTTGATTTCGGCTGAGCCATTGATTCACTCAGTGCCAATACTTCAGCAAGATTGCTAAGGAGAATTTTTTGGTAAACACCGAGTATGAAGTATCTTTATTTCGTATATCAAATTACCAATGGAAAGGCAAGAAGCTATCAATAAATATATATTAAGCATAATTCTGTCAGAGTACAAGAAGATATATCCTCACCTTGTAATTGTCCCATCTACATCTGATATCACTATTCGAGTGTTCCATTTCCACAAATATATTTGAGCATCAATCTAATAATCAAAACATAAAACAAATAACAATAAAAGAGATATTTCGATAAAAGAAACAAAAAAAAAGGGAAGGAGGAGTAGTTCATTTACTTGAAATAAATTGAAGAATTCTATTGATTACTAACCTGTTGCTTTCCCGTAGCTGTAGAGTAACTAAAGATTATTGTGTTCCTCCCTTCCTTCAGATTCAAGGATGCTAGCTGTTCAGACGTTGGAGTATTTGCACTAACCTTTACTGAACAATCTCTTTGACCAATATTGACAGTTTTAGATTTTCGAAACTTTAGTGTGCTTCCAACATCCCCAGCATCACACAGACTAGAATGGGAACAATCTCTTTGCTGAGAATGCAAATCTGAGACCTCCATTACTGACCTCCCATTAACCTAAACAAGAACTATAACATATTAGTGTCAACCTAACACAAAATACCCCCTTCATAGTCATACCATCGCTTGTTTTACTTAGACTCCGGATTAGCATCTAGCTTAGCTTTTCAATTATGAAACCCTTTAGTTAAGATTTTTATAGAACAGGAATGTCGACCTTTCTCAAGTTTACAAGTGCTTATGCAGAAGGTAAATAAGGTAGTGTATATATAAATTAAATAAAAAAAACATATTTGATGTGTATAATTTAATTTAAAATACATGTAAACAATTTATTCGTTTTATTTTCCTTTTGTGTAAGTGGTCACAGAGAAATTTTCCAAAGCAGCTTTTATTCTTGTTAACGTGTAAATCTTGGAATTTAAATTCAAGTCTAACTCAACTCCAAAAACTAACTCATTAAATGAAAGTTGTCCCTCATTTACATACATTGTTTTGGTCATAACAATAGCATAATAGCTAATGGAGATCTCTAATACACCCTCTTCAAGACTAGATCATGTGCCTAATGTTTGTAGCAAAAGATGACTTAATAGATCTAACAACAAATAAGATAAGATTTACACCATCTTAGAATTTAAATTTAAGTCAAACTCAACTCTATTAAACTTGTCTCTCACTTATATATATTATTTCGTGCATATCACTAGTCAATGAGAGATTTCTAGCACATCCATTTACACTAAGAACCGAACATTTTGTGTAAAAAAATGCTCAGCAACTAATAAGATAAACTCTAATACCATCTTAAAATTTGAGTAAGGATCATCAAACCCAAATTCAAAGAGGAAAAGCTATGTAACAAGTTAAGTTCCCCAAGAAGAATTTAGAATCTTTTACCTGAGGTTGAAGTAGAGTTGCAGCATGCAAGACCTCCTCAGCATGGACACGGACATCTCCACATCCTGTTGCAAGGCACAGCATCTCATTATCATTCGAAGAACAATCTCCCTCCTTCATTTTCCTTGGTGGCAAACCATTGTTCAAGGCACCACCCTTTGTCCTCTTAGGCAGTTGATCACAAGTGAGATTGGTAGACCACTTCAGCTCCATCAACTTGGCTGCAATCTCAGCACTCTCCATCGAATCCACCCTATTCACATCATCATCTCCACCTCCCCCTCTCAAAGACCTTGACCCAAACACGTGGCCAAGAATTCTCCGAGACCTACTACTCCTACCCACAACCTTAGCCTCCGAATTTCTCTTGTCTAATGAATCAAAATTAAAACTTCTAGACTTGAGATGCCTCTTACCATCCCCACCATACACAGATTCCCCATCTTGTTCTTGTTCTTCTTCTTCTTGTGCCTTTGCATGGAAGAAAACAGCTTCCCCTTTAGCGTTCAAACGCATGTAGAAATCAGATTCTACACCGTTGACACTGACATGGACCTTCACCTTCTCCTTCTCCTCTTCCTTCAAAACCTTGTGGAATTTCCCAAACCTAACGTACCAAGGAGAGGATTTGAAGCTCCCATCTTTCTGCTTAACCACAACAATGTCGACTGCTCCACCGAAGGGGAGGAACGGCCCCGACACCGTGCACACGCCACGCGTGATGTAGCTGCCGAGCCTCCCCATTGCTTGCATGTTAACGTTCTTCCAATTGCAACACAAAACAATCGTTACGTGAAACTCAATAGCATGCTCAAAGACTCGATCTCAATGTATGAGGTATGTCTTGAATTTTGATTCCAAAAAGAAAATTGCAATAGGGTATGACAAATTAGCAGCTAGAGGGACATTCTTAATTTGAGATCTGGACCTCGTACGTTAAACACATGTTAGCAACGAACGAGTCATAACCGCCAACGCAAGAATATTCGGTTAGAGAGAGTGGAATGTGCGAGGCAATTATGATAAAGTTGAGAATATTCTTGAGAACTAATCCAATTGCATATTATCACTTAAATAAAAATAATTAAGAGTTTGAGTGGTTATGGGTCCCTTTGGGGTTTGATTTGAAACTTGAAAACATTGTTAAGCGAAGATGGAGTTGGCGGGGACAGCAACACTTTTGAATTTCCATGCAAATATAGAAAATGCGAATTTCTCTGCTACGCTACCCTGGCGGATTCCAAATACGAAGCTTCATTCATGGAATGGTAAGTCCTCCTAAAAATTTAGGGGAATTGTTATTGATATTACTTTTTTTTTTAACTCATCATGCACCTTAATTTTGTTATTAATTGCTCTTAATTAGATCACTAAATTCTTTTGGCTAATAATATTATCTGTATCTTTCAATCTCTTTTTTTTTTTTTTTCTGTTTCTAAGACTTCACCATAGTTAGTCATAATGACCTTCGTGTAATTTAGATAATAAATTAATTCATACAAAATCACATATTATTTATCAGATAATATATGATAAGATACATAATTTTTAAATTAAAAAATGAAGAAAAAAAATTCAATTAAACTAATGAAGATAAAAAAGAAAAAAAGAAAAAAAAGTTAAGAGTTAACACATTTAACTAAGCTATAAGTTTATAAAATAAGTTTTCCTTTCAAATAAACTTATTTTAGTCAAACTAATTTATAAGTTAATAAAAAAAATTTACAACCTGTTCAAATGTTTTTCACACTCATTATATTAAAATTTTGATTTGATCATATTTTATCTCATATACTTTGAATCAAGCTTAGATTCAAATAAATAACCCGATCAAAATTAAGTTAAATAATAATAAAAATAAATTTGACCCAACTCATCACTACTCACTTATACTAATTAACATTCCTTTCTCATGTACACCTAGTAATTATAATTGAATCATTTCATTTTATTTCTTTAACAACTTTGTCTCTCTAGTACTAAAATCAATAAATAAATAAATAATGTTTAAAAGATAGATCAACCTTTAATCCTTTGTTATGACCTTCAAATAGAAATAGTAGATCTTAAACACAATTAACTTTTTGTGGAAAATAAAATAGAAGTCCAAAATTTTACATTATATTTTTTGTATTATTTTCCTAATTTTAAAGAAATGTTTGTTAGGCAAGCTGACCCACTCAACTCATTAGTGGCCAACTAAAATGAGGCAAGAAAAATAGGCTAACTAGTTAAATACTCTTAACTCGAGTTGTCTATCCACAAAGGTGGGTTAAATAGGTCTACCTATTGAAACAAATTTGTTATCTCGCTGATAGACCAAAACAATCTTATACTAGTTAATCTATCCTCAGTGTTATTCATAATCAAAATTCAAATATTTTTTTTAATATACCGTGTTAAAAATATTTTATTAATTCATAATTACTTTCTTTTAAAATATATTTACTTAAGAAATGTTTCAAAAATTTTATTGATTTATCAAACCAAAATTTGTTTATTATTTTTCTATTTTTTCTTTCAAATTTAATTTAAAAATGTTGACAGAAAAATTTTTTTTACTCTAATATTAATTAGAAATTGTCATATATTAAAATTATTGAAAATTATAAAATTACTTTAGAAGTCACATTGAAAGTGATTTCTAATGTATTAAAATATTTAAACTTCTTTTTAATAAAGAGAGTCTTACCAATAAAACTTTAACACATTCCTTTTAAGTTTCAACAAAGAAAACGATTTGATGAAGGAAAAAAAAAATCAACTATATAATCTTACTATTTATTCTTTTAAATTTCTACTTTATAGTGATAAAAATATTATATTTATAAATAATATCCATAATTTTAAACATCAATAGGTTCCTTCTAAAAAAAATATTAAGTTTTGAATCGAAAGTAGTTGATAAATATTTAAAACTTTTTTCTTATAGGGTCAAGTTTTTTTTTTTTTTTTTCTAGAAAGACTTATAAAGTTATAATACGTTCAAGTTGACTATCAATGATAGTGTAACCTTATTTGGTAAATTTTCCATTCAAGAAAAAGATATAAGAAATAACAAAATGATTATAAATCCATGTGCTCTCAAATAAATCTTTCATCGTTTGGATTTTTTTTTAATGAATGATAGTTTTAATGACATTTATTATGCCATATGAAAATTTGACAAGTGAAGATATTATGAATGTTTACGAAAAGATTTTTTTTTCTTGTCGCGGGTCCACTACACTAGGTCAGAGAGAATTGGTTTCCTAATGAGATATTTAAAAGAAAAAAATCATCTATCAATTATACCTTACTTAACACGGTTCCAAACATTTTTTTCTTTTGTGAATAGAATTTATTATATTAACTTAGAAACCTCTAGGAAAGGAAATCAAGAATAATTCAAAAAAAGAAAGCATTATAATTTTGACACACTTTTATTCCATAGTCAGCAAGAATATCTGCAACTTGAATAATTTGTTGCAAAGACATGATTCAAGTAAACGTTTCTTTCGTACGATGAACTAACACGGTTCCAAACAAGTGTCTACTATCAGCATCTAATGTGGGATCCTATTCATAATTAATGGGGCACACAATTCAAATGATGAACCCTATGGCGGATTTAAAACTTCCTTAATCAAGAAGTTGAACACAAATTTCTAATATATTGAATTCAAAATCGAATTATTTAGATAATATTTAAGTCTGATTTTTGATGAAAATAATTTTTAATCAAACTTTATTTATCTTTTAACCAAGTCAAATTAGTCTAAGACACAAAACCTTAAAATATTAATAAAAAAAATGAATAGAGAGAAACGTATTGGTTTAAAATTAGTGTGACTTGGATGCAGGATCATGCCATTCGCAAGAAAATGAAGAGTCGAAAAACACGGCGTGTAAGGTGGCAGCCACTTGACCCAATAGTAGGCCCAACACGCGGATGTGCCATTTACGCTTTCAATGGATTAATTGGGCCTTCACTTACTGGTGGTATCAGCCACTTGCCCAAGTTTCAACAGCATAAAATTAGAAAAATACTAACCATATTTTTTTAAATACTGTCTTTTTAATATCGTCTAAAATTTATTAAAAATCATAAATTTTACATATTTTACATCTTATTTAATGATTTTTTTTTCAATTTAGTAATAGGATTTATTGAAATTTAAAATTTTCAACTAATAATAAAAATAATATTAGTAAGAGTACATCAATGAAAATTTGTCACTAACATTTTTGTAAAATTAATGTATAGTACAACAACTTCATGGAAAGGATGGCTAGTGGTATTTTGATATTTTTTGATAAAAATAAAACTAAAAATATCTATAAAAAAAATTATACTAAAGTTTTGTTCTTTAAAAGTAAAATAAAAAAATCGTCAAAAAGGATCAATTCTTCAAGGGGAAAAAAAAAAGAAGAAAAAAAATGAAAATCGACAAAGAAAGGGTCAATTCTACAATAACAAAGGTTGATGTGATATGGGTTCAATCCTGAATTTTGGGAAGAACGACTTGTATAGCGTTGGTTAATTGGTTCAACGTACAATCCGAGTTCACATCATAGTTCACTAATGGTGTGTTTGGATGGAGAATTTTACAAACTCAAGGAATTTTAAATTCTTGGTATTTGAATTACATTGATTTCAATTTCTAGCATTCTTAAAATATTTTGTTTGGATAAGCCAATTCAAATTTTTCAATTTTTAAATTGTTGGGTTGGATATGATAATTTGATTCTACCATGGTAAAATTGATTTTAAAAATATATTTATATGTTGAGATTTTTAAATTAAATTTTGTAAAAATAAATATTAGTTAATTTTTAAAATTTTAATAATTTTAAAAATTAATATTAGATAATATTTAATAATTTTAAAAATATTTATGAATATTCAATAATTAAAACATGAAGAGATAAGAGATAAGATAAAACATATAAGTGAAATAAGAAGAAAAAAATGAGGAATTTCAAATTCTTACTTTTTTGGGAGAATTTGAAATTCTACTATTTCAAGGAATTTCACAAATACTTGAATTTCAAATTCCTTATAAATTCTCTATCCAAACAAGGTATTTCACCTCAAAGAATTTGAAATTCTTCAAATAAATGAATTACTTCATTTAAATTTTTCATCCAAACATACTATAAAGTATGTTTAGATGAAGGGGTTTTGAACCAAAAAGGAGTAGAGGGTTAAGTTCAATATAATAATGGATGATTTGAAGGTTCTTTGTAATATTTCGTTTTTATTATAAAAATATTTAATTGATAAACATTAATTCACACCGTTGAAAAATTGATTTATTAATGAAAAATAATTCCATCTTTATTAAACCTATGAATTTAAAGAGAGAAAAAAAGTGCATTTCACATAATCTTATACGGAATATTATTGTCAAAAATAATAACTAATTTTTATTTGAGACTATAAGTAGTATCCACAAAATGGATTGAATTTGCTGGACTAGTTCAAACCTACTTGATAAATTATAGAATTTGGGTCATGCGCTACCCACTTCCTTATTAAATTTTAATATTTTTTATTTTACTTATTGATAAAAAGTAAAAGAATTGTACTCATTCAAGTGTGAGTCATGAGTCACAACAAACACAAAATTCATGTTCATTTGAAGGGAAAAAAGGACTCATGCTAATACCATTTAACTTTGCACGTGTAGTTGATTACAAGTTTTGTAGGTAATTTGTCCAATTGGGTCATGCACTACCCACTTTTTTATTAAATTTTAATATTTTCTATTTTACTTATTGATAAAAAGTAAAAGAATTGTACTCATTTAGGTGCGAGTCATGAGTCACAACAAACACAAAATTCATGTTCATTTGGAAGGGAAAAAGGACTCATGCTAACACCATTTAACTTTGCACATGTAGTTGATTACACAGTTTTGTAGGTAATTTGTTTTTACACTTAATCATATTTAGGATTTGAAATTTAACAACTATTTTGTATGAAATTTTACTTATAACATGTTCATTTTTGTATTTTAGATTATGAACGAGGATAATGATAGAGAGGCCATTAATTTAGAATTATAAGATTTCATAAAGAGAGCTTAAATACCATTGTTGAAGATAAAGAATGATTATTTAAAATACATGATAGAAAAAACTACATTTTTTTTATTTGGATTGAATTGTTAAGTATAGATTATCTAGAAGGAAGGAATTTATTATAATGTTTTTATTCTTCTATTTTACATGTGTGTTTCTATTTATTGACATATTGGTGTTTGTAATTGTTATTTTTTCTTTTCTTTTTAATTAAGTTTTTTGGTTGACTTTGATTTGACACCGATAACTTATTATGAAGATGTTATAATACTTTTGGAGAAAAATAATTACTGCAAAAATTGTTAACATTAAATTTTGGAAAAAAATAATTAAAAAATAAAAAAATGGGTAGATTCAAAAATCCTATAATCTACATTGGGTCGTACATGGACATCAATTTAAAGATCAAATTCAATCTGGACTTTTTTGGCCCAACCTTTAGCTCGCATTGGGGCAACCAACAATGGGTCGTTCATTTTGTTAACTCTAATTGCGAGCACACATAAAATGAATATTCTCCTCTCAACATAGTTTATTTCATACTAAATGTCAGGATCTGAATTTTAGACAAATTGGTTAAAGAGTACAAGTGACAACCACTTTATTTTTTAATCCAACTTAAATATATCTTTTATCTCTTAAAATATAATGAATTTTTTTTTACGTCGTGAATTTTGTCTTTAGTCTCTCATAAATTGCTTAAACATTTTTTGTCCTTTACTCTTTTTTTTTTCATCAAGGAAGTTAATGCGTGTCATTAACTTTATTTTTTAATTCAACTTAAATATATTTTTTTATCTCTCAAAATATAATTATTTTCTTTTACACTGTAAATTTTTTTTTAGTCTCTCATAAATTTCTCTTACATTTTTTGTCCCTTACTTTTTTTTTCATCAAGGGAGTCAATGCATGTTGTTAACTCCAAATTGTGAATTACCAACATGATAACAATTTCAACACATCAATAACCACTACCTAAATTAATAAGAGGAGATGTTTGTCACATAAATAAGTTATTTTTATCAATTAAATAATTATTAAATTAAGGTTGAAAATGAGTCAAGTTGAGCCAAGCTTAATTCAGCTTGATTGGCTTAACTAATTAATATTTGGCTTAGCTTGCAATTTAACTAGAGTTCGACATTAACCTTTTCTTTTTCAAGTTTGAACTCGAATCAATTCAAGCTCATGAGTTAAGTTTGGGAGCCCTCTACATGATCCCATAAAATTAATTGAGGTAGGAAAACTCTTTTAAAACTATGATTTGAACCCTAAACCCTACTCCACAAAACTATTCCTATTTTTATTCAATTAAAGTTTTTATTTAGTTAATTTTTCTTCTTTTTTTCTTCTTGATTCATGTTTTGACTTAACTACCGTCTACGTCATCTCATAGAATTGATTAAGGTTAGGAAACCCTTTTGAAACTACAATCTAAAGAATAATATTAATAACGCTTATTATTAGGAATAAAATAAATATTATTAATCAATTTTTAGGCCTCCAACCTTAATGCGGGTTTCTTAACAAATTTCGTCAAAGAATTATGATTTTTCTTAAGTAACCTAGAATTTCTCACCTAAGAGATTAGGTCAAAATATTTTTGTTATCTATTGAATTAACTTGATAATTACTTAAATTGGATAACGATGGGAAAGATATGTACGAGGAAAGTTAGTGAAATCAATCATTATCATCTTTTATCATCAATTTGACAATATCTTTAATTTTCTTCTTTTATTATTAAATCTATCAATTATCTTTTAACAAGTGTTATGATAATTAAAAAACCTAAAAATTATTTCTTTATCTTTATGCAAATAATCTTTTATATATTTTCCCTAATTAGCATTAAATTAGATTAATTAGTTGTAGCACAAGTCTTTGTAGATTTGATACTTGGACTTTCGTCCATTTTACAACTTGCAACAATTGGTATGCATGTCAAAAGTCTAACAAGTTAATGACGCTCATGGATAATGAGATCGCATAAAGAAACTAAGGGAAACTTTCAAGAACTTTGTGATGGTTAATGTTATTCTCTCAAATCTTTCTAAAATATACAATATGTTAAATATCCCTCTATTCTCTCAAGCCCAAGTTTTATAATGTTTTAAATGGGCTTTTTCATGTAGACTCGCTTAACCTACAAGGTTGGATTGCTTAAATGAGCTTGATGACATGCCCATGCTAGGATTGTAGCGTTAGCTCGCTCAAAGTGCTTAGATGGCTTGCCTAAGTGAGTTTTCATGGTTCTCTAAGGGTGTCATCTGTGCTAGCTCGCTTAGAGATACCATTTGGCTCACTTGAGCGAGCAGGAAGTCGCTTAGAGCATGCTTCCTTCTCACTCTAAGAGAATGCTCTCAATGTTCAATTCCTTTGACATTAGCTCATTCCTCCCTATATCTCAAAATTAACAAAAAAAAATCATCAAAAATACCTAAAACTAAAAGAACTCAATTAATTAAGACAAAATTAAAATACTAATTTTTGACAAAAACAAGACTTTAAAGTATAAGATATGCTGGATAATTTCTTAGAACTGGATAAAAGATATTGACATATTTGACAATTATCAAAATCCTTCTTCTCTAGATCATTCTAAATGCCTTTAAGTCTGGCTTGGACTTGGGGCTTTTGTCTAGAATGCCAAAGACTTTCCTATTTCCTATTGAAAATTAAGGCGTTATCCTTAACCTCAAGTAGCCCTTTGGGGGACATTGGAGGAACCCTTAGTCCACACTTTCAAAGGGTGGTTTGTCCAAACTACTAGGTAATAGAATGGTATCTCACCTTTAACCCCTTTGATGCCACCACATTTAATCAAGATAAGGCAATCGTTAGAATACACCATACAAAGGTTTTTTGCAAAGGCCTTTAAGAAGGTAAGGCACCAAGCTTGGCTAATAAGGGTTTTATCCAATTTTTTTGGCTACAAATTTACCTATCTATTTGCAGTACCATGTATAGTGCAACCATTTTGTAGTTAGATCAAACATATCACAACTGTTCATCATGTCTAACAAGAGAGCTACTCTATTAGAAGAGAAGTTGCCCCCACAAACCTCAGAGGGTCTTTATTGAAGTCTCTACCTAGCATATAAGGATTGTGGATCATATTGTGAATCTTGGTTATAGGTCCACTCCCCCAAACTTAGAACCTTGCTTGTCCTCAAGCAAAAGGTAATTAATCTAGCAGATAACAAGCAATGCAAGTGAGTCAATTTCTACATCCTAGTTCACTTGTATCTTCTTTTCGCAAGCATGAACCTCAGATGAATTTTCAATCACAATTATTGCACTAGAACATGACAAGGTGCAAACAAAGGTTTCAAAAGAGATCAAAGAGCTGAGAAGAGTAATGACTATCTGTGTAAGCATCCTCACTAGAAAAATGTTTCTCTCTATGCACACTAGTGTATCAGGGTGAGTGTTTCTCTCTAGTCTACTACTCACGCCACATAATTCAACTTTGCTCTTCGTTTCCAAATGAAACCAGTGGTAAAACAAATGCAGACACTTATCACAAGGTCTTTATTAGGGCAATCTGGGTCAAGCAGGGTCAAGCGGTAGCAGTTTTATGGTTTTTCAAGGATTGAAGGTGCTATAGCTTAAGAGAGCAAATAAGATTTTACAATGATGTCCCTCTCCATACCCCATTACAACAATTTGGCACATGCCCTTTACCTGATCCAAGCCATTAGCCTTTATGAGATGCATATTTACATTTTTGCATCTTAATATTTTTGTTTTTGTTTTGCTTTGTTTTTTTTTTTTTTTTTTTTTTTGTAATGGCTGACCACATACTTTCTTCTTCCCAAAATTCCCCATTCTTCAACTCCCCCAAACTTATTTGATGTCATCAGTTTGCTCTCTTAACCAAAGCAAGGGTTATGGTTAATTTTTCATGGTTTGGGACAAGTGGAAGGTGTGGTGTTTAGGCTTAGAAAGGTATGGGTCAAGTGAAGAGTGGAGATGGCTTTTTGGCTTAGATGGTTACAAAATAGAGGAGTATGAATGCCTTGATCATATAAGTGCACAACATAAGCAAACCACCAGGGAAACTCAAGCAAAGTCTATCATGCAACCTAAGTGTAGTTCACTCATAGGTATTTAGGCTCACACCTCACCCGGCTATGCATGCACAACTATCAAACTCAGCTCAGTTCTATGATCAACATTGAAACCCGTATGCAACTAGTTATGAACTAAATATCTTATGTGACTTGAAAATGTATAAGGTACACACACCATAAACATCAAGCAAACTATAATCCAGAATCGACCACAAACAAAACAAGTATCAACAAGATTAAAAACCATGCTAAGGCAGACTATTCACAAAAAGAACCAACAGAGTAATCATCAAAAAGACTATATATAAAAATAGTTAAATACTGAAAATAAAAGACAGAAGAATAAATTGCAATAGACAAAGGTAAACTAAGGTAGGCTCCATCTGCTTCCATCTATGGGGTCTGGTCATCATCATCTCCAAGAGCTGCTCTACCATCATCAACTCCATCAGCATCAGCAGCTCCACTCCCCCAAACTTAGGAGCCTGGTCCCCAGGCCAACCAGTATATGCCTGAAAGTTCTGGTAACCAGAAGTGATTGCGGAGTATAATCATGAAAGAACATGGTGAGCACAAAAATTATACACATTGATGACCAAGCAAATATAGCAAAAAATGGAGAATATCCTTAGACCAAAATTAAGCACAACATGCATGCACACGGAATTGGACGATAATAATGCAACATAAAGCACACAAACATACAACATACAACAGAACATAAAGAAACATGATTGAAAACAGATAAATATTGGGTGTCAGGGGTGTGGTGCGCCGGGCTTAACACAGATGCGCCGGGCTTCATATCAGCGAAAATCAACGAGGTTTCAAAATCTGATATCGCGCCGGGCGTGCGTTAAACGCGCCCGGCGTGGTGGGTTCCAGAGACCACAATTCGAGTCTTGCGCTGGGCGCGAGGTGAAGCGCGCCGGGAGCGTAACCCTGATATGGTCAGTTTTTTTTTGCCTAAATTTGCTTTGAAAGGAGGCCTTATAACCACCCGGAAACAGAGTTACCTCATCTCTCACACTCCAAGCAAAATATACCCTATATTTACTCATTCAAACATGATTCAAACACTTAACAATTAACACAAACAACATAGAACACAACAACATATAACACAAAACATATATAACATAAAACAACATATAACACAATCCAACACATAATACAAAACAACACATATATCACAGAACAACATGCAACACAAATCTAAAACAAAGTTTAGATCTCTGGGTTGCCTCCCAGGAAGCGCTTGTTTACTGTCCCGAGCCTGACGATGACCAACTTGAAGTGCTCTACTCTCCTTCTCCTCCTGTTGCTCTTGTTCCTCCTTGCTTTGTGCTCAATCTGAGGATTGCTCAGCAACTGCTCAGAGGAATTGGTCAATCTAGTTCACAGTACCTTGCATACAAGAGAAAGCAGAGGACTAGAGCGCACAGGTTAGCTTCAACAATTCATTACCAACACACAAATGAAAATAACAATAAAAACAAAGAATAAGTCACAAATAGCTACAAATACTAAATCGCCATTCTAATCCCCGGCAACGGCGCCAAAAACTTGTTGAGATTTCCGTTGAAACACTTTTGTTAATATTTGTAAATTCGTTTAATTCTATCAACGGTCTCAAACACGGCAAGTATACCGGCCGTTCAAGTAGTAAAAATATCGTATCCACAGGGATTAGAAGATAATATAAGCATTTATTGACTATTCGTGACTAAAGAATAATTCCAATTTCATAGTTTGTGCAGTGAATGCAAAGTTGTGACTATTGGAATGAAAGCTGTAAATAAATATTGTTTTGTGAGTGGAAAAGGTAAGGAATGGTATTGTGGTATTGTGAGGTTGTGGGGGTCAGATTTCACCAAACGTAACACTAATGTATCCTTAATCTCTTGTTGAATTCATTGTTTAGTCAACCCATGAGTTTACTCAAACCTAATCCCTTAGAGAAAGAGCCTAGGTGCGGATATTGAATATCAATCCCTTGAGTACCCAATATCTACACCCGCATTACAGGCTAGGGTTTAAGACTACTGATGGGTCAAGCTCTATCCCTAGATACAATCACCACTAGGCATATGTTTCAGAACTAGTTTCACAGGTTATTTTCCAATACCCATGGAACCTTAAATCATGCAAAGGGTGATCAATCCAAAGCAAGCATTAAGAATAGAAACAAACACAACAAAGAATAAAACAACATGTATATATATCATTAAAATCGTAAAGATTACAATAGAGTACGTTGGTTACATCTAACCCCACAAAATGGGTGAAACCACTCAACAAAGAGGGCAAATACAAAATAGAGATGAAAGGAGGATGAAGAACCGAAGGAAAGATCCGCACACGGACGATCCCAAGCCCTGGGAATCCCTTCCGCAACTCCTGGAGGCGCCCAATGTGAGAATGGAGAGAAAGATCCCCGAAAATGGCTTCAAATACGAGCCTGGGAGATCAGATTAGGGTTCCGCGCCCGGCGCACAATTCTTCGCGCCCGGCGCAAGTTCTTCCAGAGAAGTCAAGCACTCTCTGTCTCAACACAAGCCCGGCGCAATTCCTTTTGCGCCCGGCTTAATTCTTTTTGCGCCCGGCTTAATTCCTTTTGCGCCCGGCGCAATATAACCGGCAGAGATGAAATACTCTGTTTTTGTCACGCCCAGCGCGGGTTATATTGAGCCCGGCGCAGAACCTCTTCTCTGCTCCTTAGCTTCTTAGGTTTCCAATCCTAAGAGTCTTCAATCCTCAAGTCACTAGCTCAATACCTGCACAAAAAATGAGGTGTATTAAGGTATTGTTAGCTGAATTTGGGTTAGTTATATCTGCACACAAAATGAACCAAAAAGAGAACAATTATATTGCAATGGTTCAAAGGATGAGTGAAATTTGTTCAATAAGTCTCATCCAAAAAGAGGTAAAATTGAGACTTAACAGTCCCACAATTGGATTCTTTGATGTGCATGAGAACTAGCATAAACTACACTACAACACCAAGAAGGGTTTCCATGTGTCACTTTAAAGGAGATAGCTTAGGAAAAGCTTTGGATCGTGTTGTTTGGAACTTCCTACGGATAGGGGCCAGTACACAAATGCTCTTGTATGTCTTATTACTCTGCAATATGGCACACCTCATACCCTAAAAATTTCCAAAACTTATTTTTTGACACAAATAAGCAATGAGCTTCAAGTAAGATAAAAATGTTTGGTTGAAACATTTTCACAAGCTCACAGACATGTGGTCTCCCTTTAGCATTTATTGCTCCCTAGATATTCTGAGAAACAATGTTCAAGTCTTTAAGATATCCATAAAAGATATTGAGAAGGAAATGGAACCTTGGGTAAGGGTTTCATCTCAACATCATTGAGTGATGGGTCCCCTTGAGCCATAGAAGACTTCTTCATATCTAAATTCATGTCATCTGGTTCATCATCCAAACCTATTGCAACCAATAGTTCCTAAGACATCATAATATC
Organism: Cajanus cajan; assembly: GCF_000230855.2. Taxonomy (NCBI): domain Eukaryota; kingdom Viridiplantae; phylum Streptophyta; class Magnoliopsida; order Fabales; family Fabaceae; genus Cajanus; species Cajanus cajan. The sequence continues at coordinate 15,145,119 of NC_138525.1, forward strand.
ATCCCCAAGATTAATGATATATTTGTTTCTCACCGCATGTGAGGTTTAAGGAAGTCTTGAGACCATTCTTAGTTTTGTAAAACTTGCAATGCAACATAGGCTTCTGGTTTGGTACCTAGATAACTACACCATTTGAGTTGTTCATGGGTAATTTTGTGTGGTCCTCACCATTTAGAGCCAACGTATTATCTTGGTATATAGGTGTCTTCAAAGGAGTTTTTTTCTCGATCCATAGTTTTGAGTTTGACTTTTTTTTTCATTCTTTATGCTCGAGCACCCTGACGGTTCTCGTAACTGCTTTTGGAGATTAGTTAATGATTTAACTTGATGACCCTACAAGATTTATTACACCCGCATGGCCCGATTATACGTTACCTGATAATTGCGATATATGATTATGATTATGATTATTATTATTATTATTATTATTATTATTACTATTATTACTATTACTATTATTATCATCGTCGTTATCGTTGTCATCATGTTGCATATCTCCACAAAATCTATTAAGATAATTTGTCCCTAATTTTCTCACTTTCCATTTAACAACCATCCGATTGTTGTGTGCCGCTATGGGCGAATTGCTATAAGATTTCACATTTGCATGGCTAGGGTTAGCCATGACAACTTCTCCAAATGGTGCAACCTCCCATGCTGCCTTTTTTTCATCATGTGTGGGCTCTGAACTTACTACCTTGTATTCCTTGGTAACATGTCCATAACAACCACAATGAGAGTAAAGAATATAGAGGTCTTCATATTCCATGTTGTACCAACTACCATTCAAATTGAATTTCCCTACCACAAGGACATTAAGATCAATTTGAATACATACTTTAGCAAAACAACCTTGTGTCATGTTGAGGGTATTTGTATCTATTTTGATAGGCGTTTCAATGGCAGATGCATTGGACATCAAAATACTTTTGTAGATCATTCCAATACTTGGGAAACAAACCCAAGTTAAGGTTTTGTCTATTATTGTCTCTATAACAACAAAATCTATAGACCATTGCCTTATTATTAAGTAATGGTCAAATATCATCCAAGGAACATTGTTCACAGCTTTTTCTCGATTTGCCTCGAGATCAAAATTGACATTGCAATAACCATCCATCAATTTGAAACCTCCTTCCATTTTCCAAATTGAACAAAGTTTCTCTCGCATTGTAAGGAACCTAATGTTCTTTCCTAACAACTTCACCACCAAGCACTTTTTCCAAGGGGTACAAAGTTCATTAAAGTTTGTTGTTGCAATAGTGAATTTAGGTAGAAACCTGATCCCACCTTCATAGTCTAGTCACATGATTGTATCCTTGATAAGATTTCTCAACTTTTTCCAGCCGGAGGATGTCCTTAGTAGTTTCTTCTTGGACATCTTCCTCCATTGATCCTCCTCGCCTCTATCATCAAACAATTTCGTAGGGATGTTTCCTTGTCTTCAATTTTCATGTGTTCTCTATTCATAGAGGAATTTCAGTTCCTATTTTTATCACATTTTCATTTTATTTTACCTTTTATGAGATAAAAATAGAACTAAAGCTAAAATTTAACATAAATATTTTTAAATATTAATTATCATATCGTTTATTTAATGTTAAATAATGACCAACATTGCAATTTTAACCATAAGTAATGAAAATTCAACAAAGAGACCAAAATGGAATATTTTATAAAATTGGAGAACTAGACTTGTAGAATTAAAAATTGGAGGATCAAAATTACAAATTATATATTATAGGAAGATCAAAAGTAAAATTTAACTTAAATTCATGTAAAGAATTTCATAAAATATTTGAGACGGGCTAATAAAATTGATGCTAAAAATTTATCTAACTTAACCTGATCCATAAACTCGAAACATTATAATAAATTTCTCTAAACTTGTGCACACAAAAATCACTCTAAAATAATTTTCATTCTTTTAATATAAGTTAATTAAATATATTTTAACCAAATATATTCAATATTTATGTTAAGAGATATGATATACATGTAACAATTTGTACAAGATTAACTCTCGTATCGATTTCTCTTATTTCATTTATTACATCTCAAATTTGTCTGTCTGTCTTTTTTTTTTTTTTAAGTAATATAAGTTGTTATACAAATAATATTTTCTTATATTAATAAGTAAAGAGAAAGCAAGTCAATAGACTTGTACGAATAATTTGCAACCCTTAAAAGGTTTAATCAGGTAAGTGATAGTTTAGTTTACCAATTAACCAAATTATTCCTTGGTCGACAATGACCTAATCTATAGTAAAAAAATAGTTGGTGTTGGTCCTAATATTAATATGGGAAAAATAAGTCCTTTTCATGGCATTGTGATGACACTCATCAAAACAAAGGTTGTGAAAAGTATCATCAATATTGTTATTGGTAGAATAGTAATAATTGACATTAGTTAAAGGAGCTGACCAAACGGATGAATTCATTGAAGGATTAATGGTTGGAGACAAATAATCAGAACCATTACATCTTACAATAAATACAACTCAGTCTAGCTTGTTTTGGTGCGTCCGTCACTGACTAAAAAATATAGTGTGGTTTTGCGGGTTAGTATGTTAAAATTAAAAAATATATATATATATATTTAATATTAATTCAAATTCATAAATTTAATTTTTTTTATCAATCGAACAAATTTAATTAAATGACCTATAACATAAATTTATTCTTTAACTTTAAAACTGTATACAAAAATAATAAATTATAAATTACTAAAAAAATTATTTTTCAATCAAAATTATAACTGATAGTTTTTCAACAATACAAAATTATAATAGTTCTTAAGAATTATAATACAAGTATTAATAATCCTTCAATAACAAAGACTATATCACAATATAAAGTGACACACACCATAAGTTACAAAATAAAAAAATATTTAATTAAATGAACTAATAGATCAACCTATCTTTATTTAGCTATTTGGTTTAGCGAGCCGGCTAGACAAGCTAAAATTAAAATGTTCACTCCAACCTATAAGTTGCAACCCATTTTTTCATCTTACAATACAGTTTTTTTTTTTGTCAATGAATGTGATATGCACAATGTCATAAAAAAAATCAAAACCTAATTTGCATTTGCAAGATATAATTTTTGTTAATTAAACATTATTTTAACATTAATGAAAATTAACTATAAGGGTACCCGATCGACTCCCGTGTTGTAGAGCCAATCTTGCAACCACTAAGTTAAGAGACTTGGTTATATTACAAATTTACAATGCTTGAATATATATATATATATATATATATATATATAATATTTTTTATTTTAAACTATTTTAAAGTTAACTTTAAGTGAACTTTTTTAATTGTTATTTGAAAATTTCATTTTATTTTAAAATAAATTATGCATTATTATCTAAAATCTTGATGTAATATGCTTATCTAATGTAATTATTTTATTTTTAATTTAAAGAATATTCATTAAATAAGGAATTCAAAATTGTACTTTGTCTCTTGTAAACATCTTATATGGAAGGAAAATTTATTCGAGACAATATGATATAAATGCAAACATCTCTCTATACAAAAATTTGGACCTTTTCTATTTGAATACAAAAATTTGGAACCTTAGTTTGCTACGGGAAAACTAGTTATTTATTCTAGATCCAATCTTTATTAATGTTAAAAAAATCCATAAATTAGTGTTAAACATCAAACAAATAGCTTATACTATTGATAAAAAAAAATATAAATGCATGAGCTATTAAATTTTATTAATATATCATTAGCATGGGCAGAACTAAGTTTTCGGTTCCAACATTGTGCATGAAACAAAATTAATATCGGAAAGAAATAACCTTTTTAAAAATGTTCAATCAATTTTTTTAACACATATTAATCATCAATAATAAAATTTTCATACTAATAACATCGTATCTGTTGATTTCTAACTTTTTTTCTTTTTCATTTTCATTTTCTATTGAATGGTTTGGTTGTTGTCTTGGCTACCTTTCTCGTTGAAGAGAGGATCCATGCACTTGCTTATATAATGGGCTCTAATTTCAGTTGGGCTTTCAGTAGACAACATTATGATGCTGACCCTTTTTAATAAGGAAAAGAGTTTGTGATTATACCTACTCGTATCTATATGTAGACTTCATCATCGTTTTCAATGGTTCAGTGTTTATCCTTCGTATTATCTTTGTGACTTTCACCACCATTTGCCTATCATGAAAGTTACGCATTTGAAATGTCAAGATTGACAAAGTCAATATGTATTATATTGGGCATCATTTATGGCTCTAATATAATTGTCTTACTTTTTTTTTGTTTTGAAATATAATTGACATGCTTGGTACTTTATAAACTTCCCTAATTTGTTCTTCAGCCATCCCGTCCATATCCATTCATGTTTTTTCCGATAATTACTAATAATTTTTTTAATTTGGTACCTTATATTAATTGTTTGTTTCAATTTAGTCCCATTTTAATTTTTGGTTTCAATTTGGTCCCAAACTAATTAATTGGTTTCAATTTGTTCCCTTAAAAATTAATTGGTTTCAATTTAGGACTTCCGTCCAAATTATTTAAATGAAGTTAACTTTTGCTCACGTGGATGCCACGTAGATACATACGTGGATACCACGTGGATGCCACGTGGATAAAATTTTTTTTTAAAATACCTGGACCCAGAACGTCCCGTTCTGAAACCGGAACGGGCCGTTCTGGTTTCTTTTTTGGTGTATTAATTTTGCATTCAGAACGGCCCGTTTCGAATGCAAAATTAACACACAAAAAGTGAAACCAGAACAGCCCGTTCCGGTTTCAGAACGGGCCGTTCCGGTTTTAACTTTTTTTTTTTAAATATAAATATTAATAATTTTACAAAATATATATTATTAATTATATTTTAATTATGTTGTTATATCTAATAAAATAAATATTTTAATAAAAATAAGTAATTTTAAAATTTTTACCATAAAAAAATATTTTTCAAAATTATTATATTTTTTAATAAAATTAATCAAGAATATCATAACAATACGATTTTAGTTTCTCCCATTAAAAATTAATAATTTTAATATATATATATATATATATATATATATATATATATATTGCGGAAAAATACAATGTATATTTCTCTGATTTGGGAAAAATACAAAAGTGGTATAAATAGAATACAAGGGAATAAATCTGCACACTAATCTATCCCTAAAAATCTGGGAAATAATTCTCCCTATAAATGCTGTATCTAAATAATTAAAGGAGGGGAAATAAAATTGATCTTATTAACATTAAATCTTTACAAATCAGAATTGAATATTTTGATTGATATATGCTGATTTCCAACAGATTCTGATTGATATGTGCTGATATCCAACATATATATATATAATGTTTTAAAATTAAACAATTATTTATCTATTCAAATTAACATATGTTATAATTTTTTATATTATATCAATAATATTATTAATATATTTATAGATAAACTAATATACTTTTACAAAAATATAAGTATATTAATTAGAAAAATATATCTGATCTTATATATTTATATTTTTGTAAAAATATATTAATATATATTTATCAAATTATTAGTTTATTTATAAATATAGGAAAAATATTATTGATATTAATTTATTAGTAATATTAAAATATTAATAATATATAAATTTTATTTATTTAGTAATAATAAATATATATCATTTGATACATTACAAAAAATTATAATATATGTTAATTTGAATAGATAAATAATTATTTAATTTTAAAACATTATATATATATTAAAATTATTAATTTTTAATGGGAGAAACAAAAATCATACTATTATGATATTCGAGGGACTAAAATTGTTCAATTAAAAATTGAAGGACCAAAATCGCGCAATTGTAATTCTTTAAGCACTAAAATTATGCAATTAAAATCTTGGAGATCACAAAACTGCACAATTGTTTGAGAGATATAAAATGCAATTAAACCAATATTCTTGATTAATTTTATTAAAAAATATAATAATTTTGAAAAATATTTTTTTATAGTAAAAATTTTAAAATTACTTATTTTTATAAAATATAATTATCTTATAAATAGAGTAATAATTTTTTCTTTCTCTTTCTGTTTGAAGAAATATTTAAATATCACTTTATAATTTTTTGCAACTTATTTAAGATTAAAAGAATAAAATGATAAAAATTAATAAAATAAACATAATAAAATAAAATATAAAAAAAATATTAATATATTTATTTTATTAGATATAATAACATAATTAAAATATAATTAATAATATATATTTTATAAAATTATCAATATTTTATATATAAATAAAATAAAATAAAACCGGAACGGCCCGTTCTAAAAATGGAACGGGCCGTTCTGGTTGCATTTTCGTTGTGTTAATTTTGCACCTGGAACGGGCCGTTCCGGATGCAAAATTAACACAGCAAAAGTGCACCCAGAACGGCCCGTTCCGGTTTCAGAACGGGCCGTTCTGGGTCCAGGTGTTTTAAAAAAAAAATTTGATCCACGTGGCATCCACGTATGCATCTATGTGGCGTCCACGTGGCCAAAAGTTAACACCGTTAAAGCAATTTTGACGGAAAGTCCCACATTGAAACCAATTAATTAATATGGGACTAAATTGAAACCAATTAATTAGTTTGGGACCAAATTGAGATCAAAAATTAATGAGGGACTAAATTGAAACAAAAAAAAATTATAAGGGACCAAATTAGGTTTTTAGCCTAATTTTTTTTATTATTTTAAAATATACCATCCCACTTTCTAGTTCATTGTCATTGCCACTAAGGTTGAGGTCTATATATAACTAAGATTATTATTGGATTTGAATTTTATATTCTATTTCTTGTTAAATCAACTCAACCAAGATGAGTCTGGTTAATGTTAGGAGAGAATATCGAACATAAACAAGGATATATATATAGAGAGAGAAAACACTACATACACATAAAAAAAATAGCACAAATTCAATGTAGTTTAACACTTCATACATAATTCAGAGACGTCTATACAAAAATATTTATAAGTTTTTTGTAGATAAAAAAAAATCTCAAGTAAAGACCACCCTACAAAAGTAAGTCTCATAAACAAACAAAAGTTATAATGATAATAATTCTCTTTTATGGTAGAATCTCTCACATCTCTTGCATTCATATATCATTTTATGAATATTAAGTTTTATACTTTTGTATTTTTTTAAGAGTTTTAAGAGAAGGTGGTTGTAGTAAAAAAAATAATAATTAAGATTTGAAAATAGGTAATTATACATATTAGTGAGAGTGGATTATTTTTTTTTTAATTATCAAACGAGTAGTTTTAAAAATTATAAATTGTTGCATAGATTTAAGAGTAAAAGTATTTAATAAAAAATAAAAACCAAAATATAGTTAGTAAAACATTAAACATATATTCCTTTTATAATAGGTATACATATAAATTAGAGTTAGAATAATATGTATGAAAATATCACACTTTTTTAAACACATTTTTTATAGTTGGTTAAAATTTATTAAAAAACATAAAATTTGGTGAGTCTCACACTTTATATAATGTCTCTCTTTTGATTTTGTAATTTTTTTTAATTTCCTATCGATAAGAGTGAGTATGTTAAAAAGTGTATTGTCACTTCTCTAATATACATAAAGATATATATATATATATATATATATATATATATATATATATATATATATATATATATGAGAAGGATTATAATTATACTGGTGTAACTTTTACTAAGTATTACACCGCTCAATAATTTTATATTAAATGTGAATTTTGTAAATTCAACCGTTAGATTGAAAGTTTATATCACTTTATACGTGTATATCAAGTTTTGTTAAAATTGAACAACAACTTGAAGGTAATCAAAGTGTTCATATTTTAGTATATTTTGAAATGAATATATTACGCCAATTTTGTTTTATAAAAATGAAGTATCAAATCATTTTGGATTAATAAAAATTTTGTATATATGATCTAAGAGATATGCACTTTCAATCTAACGGTTGGATTTACAAAATTCACATTTAATATAAAGTTATTGAGCGGTGTAATACTTAGTAAAAACTACACCAAAATTATTATAACACTCCTCTCTCTCTCTCTCTCTCTCTCTTTCTCTCTCTCTCTCTCTCTCTCTCTCTCTCTCTCTCTATATATATATATATATATATATTCGAGTCTTATTTTTATTATTGTAATCTATATTAATAATAAAAGGAATTATCCCATTTCATGTTCATAATTTCTATATCTATTTTACCCTTAGTAACTTCTTAAAAAAAATTGTCAAAAACTACTATAAATATTAAAATAATAAAAAATGTTATTAAAAAATTATCATTTTATCTATTTTTTATGAAGACAAAGAGTGTCTTTTCCTATTAATTCTTGATTTTATATATATATATATATATATATATATATATATATATGTGTGTGTGTGTGGATATATGACTCTTCTCTTTCCCTTGAAATACTTATTTTCTTTACGAGTAGCCTTATTTATGTTTCTACTAATTAAATACCTATTTATATTGTGAATAAGTTCTTGGATGAATACCCATTAATTATTTCTTACTTTTTTAAGAGTCATATGTGATATTCTCTATCACGCATGTGTAAAAAGGTATTACATTTTAACATAAAATAAACTTAGGAAAAATAACAAATTACAAGAAAAATAAAATCAATTACTTAATATAACTAACATAAACAAAATTCTAACTAGTCATAATCTAAGTCCCGATGTCATATGTCCTATCAGAGTACTCCCAAAACAAGAATTACGTCTTATCACTAGCGTCATCAAGATCCTGATGAACATTACTGGCAACAACATACATATAAACAAGACATGGAACACAAGGGTGTAAGAAAACTTCTCACTCTAGCTTATGGCATGGAATATAAGAAACAGATAGTCAAACACACTCCATACATTATTTATACAATAACATGATAATAACAATCAACTATCACCATCATTCATTTATCACTACCGACACAAGCACTTGTTAACAAGGCACATGCAAATATGAAATCCAATAGACACGAACTCTCGATTTGCATGCATGTGATACCAATCTTAAGATATGAGCAATGCATATTAAACTATTTGTTGATTTGTTGATTTGCATGCCTATGATGCATGTCACACAGACTCTTTCATATTATGAATTCAATTTATACTTATGCTCAACAATTTGTCATCTAACAATTTGCCACATATACGATTTGTCATGTTGACAATTGTTATTAATCATACATATATGTTACCACATACACAAATTGCTAACAAGAATCAAGTATCACCCTCAAGCAATTTACCAAGCATACATGTTCATTTCACACTCATCAACATTCAAATTACTCCTCACCTCTCTTAGTTCTCGTAAAGGAAACAACTTTTATATACAATCAGTGCTCGACAGAAATCCATCTATGCTCGACGCAACACATCTAGTGAGCACTTATAACTCTCAGGATGACTCACGCTCGATGAGATAACAACAGGGACTCCCTCGATAATGCCTGATGAAACATGCCCCAAACCCAACACAAACAAAACAGGGGGTGAACTCTACTCTTGGGCACCCAAGCGCCCAGCGAGACACAAGTGGCGCCCGGTGCCATATTAGAAACACCAAAACTTGTAGAATCGCGATTTGCAAACAAAAAATCCAAAACATGTATTTATCATTCCAATCGGTAAAAACACTCTAATTTATCATATAATGCATCTATAAAACATGAATTTTATATCATTGTACTTTCCCATCATGTGCTCACACGGTAACCATTCTCACGCGTGCTCTTAAGTTTCCCATGGGAATCCACAACAACTCAATTCATTCCAAGCAGGCTTAATGCACAAAGTTAATTATATATACTCACAGTTCATATCAATATACAATCATGTGATAGATAATAATCAAGAATAGAAAATAATTGGGATTTCCCTCTTCATGTAACGCATACAACACATAGAGGTTGCGGGCTAACCTCACTACCTATCAGTTATCTCATGCCCTAGAGCGAAAATTATCACTCCTCCTTACCTCTATCAGCAAACAACAAAGAACATGGGTCTTTAAAATGATCTCCTATCCCCCTGATTCTTTAGAGTGTAAAAGAAAAATGAGAGTATGAGCAGAAACTAATGCGTCTCTCTTTTTAATATAACCTAACTTAACCTCCCTCTAATTCATCTATGATTACCTATCTTCCCCTCACTTTATAATAATAATAATAAAAGCATTATATTAAAATATAATCTTCATCACAACAAATATATAAAATATAATTTAAACCTTAAAATGTCCTGTAACCTATCAACTCTTTAAATTTTATAGCAAAAATATTATTAGTCTAATTACACAAACGTAAGGTGTTACATCTCCTCTTTTAAAAAAATTACTACCATACCAATACTAATATTCACCACTCTTTCTATATCAATCTATTTATTATAAATTGGAACCTCTCAAAACTAAATAATCCTAATAATATATTTTTTTATAAAAATAAATATAAATTCACATTCCTAATAAAATAATACTCTAGCCTATCCTAAATCACAATTCTTTGAATTCAATGAGTTAAAAGTTTATTTAGATTCAACGAGTTAGGTTTAGATTTGACTCTAGTTCATTAAGTAGGAAATTTACATACAAATTCTTGATAGAGTCCAATCACCATGGAACATCCCTATCTCATTTCACTTGTTTCCCCTCCCCATCCCCTAATGTCCTAATAAGATATAGTTTCGGTACCAATTAATAATAGTATTGTAATTAATTGTGTTTGAAACTATAATCGCATAATGATGATGATATTCCTTATGTTTCTAGGCAAATAATTTGGTTGGTGTTGATTCAGCTTTCGTGACTCCTAAGTCTGCGAGGAACCTGTTCACACCCTTTAAGCATATAAATACGTTGTGATTTGTCACCAACAGTTGTAACCTTCAAAAATCCATATAACCTTTCTTGACATGATTGTGACAGGGTAGAATAGATTATTTGGCAAGAGAATTGAATCAGGTATATGATATCTGGTCCTAACACGTCTCAATTGGACAGCAATTAATTGGATATGTATGATTTTGAAAGAAAACAAAATACCAACGCAACGGAAAATGAAAGAAAAAGAATAACGTAGCTCAGGTAATCATTAATATTATGGATCTTGCAAGGACAATGTAGAGAAAACATTGGCCCTTTAAGATGATAAAATTTGACGCATCTCTGGCTGCTAGGTGCACATTCATGTCGAATTTGCCACATAGAGAATCCGTACCATTTTGAGAAAATAACATATAGTTTCTTAATTATTGATATCTCTCTCTTATCAATCCGTGTATTCTGGATACATAGTAATTATATTCTATCGTTGATCCAAATGGAAGCAGAACTGGCCACTAGCTGAAGAAGCTTACAAAAAATCATGACATAAATACAAGGCACACATTATACAAGTTGCTCTAGATTCTTTGAAAAGTATACAAGTTGCTCTAGATTCTAGAACAGGATGCAACTTAATATTTTTATGAAACAAGATTGGTCTGGTCGATAAGTGTATGACTCATATCCCACTGTTGAGATGGGAAATCATACTCTTATCCCACTGTTGAGATGGGGAATTTATTGGTGGGTAATTTTCTAAAAACTAGATGCAATATCATACGTACCATTCATATTTTAAATTAGAATTGAAATTTTATCTTAATAATTAAGAATAAATATATATATTACATACTGTTAAGATAAATTTTATTTGGAGAAGAACACAAAATTTTGTCCTCTCCGAAAGACAATATTCTTAAGAACGTTCTTCGATTTGAGAAGTCTATTTGACCATAATGAATACCAAAAATTCAACTTACCTGGTATTTGAAAGCAAGATTCTTAATCTTCTGAGATATTATTTCTAGCTGTGATTTTTTAACCACATTATGATGGTACATTTTTTATGTACAAGATACCTTAAATAGCACATAGAAAATGAATGATAGTAAATAAAACACTAGGGACAAAAAAGATAAAGAAAAAATCTCTCCTATCTTTGAATCAGCACTTGAGCTTCTCTTCTTTTGCAATTGAGTTTTTGCAGTGAGCAATTGCAGCTTGAATGGCAGCTTGCAACTCTTCCATGGTACTGTCACTAGCAGGAGGAAGAGGTGTGGTTGCAATCAAGAGACCACTGTTTGTTGGAGAAGTCCTCATTGATGCTGGTGCTGAATATTGCCCTCTCCAACCCCTCAAATTTGTTGGAGTAACATTCCCTGAATAAGAATAACACTGTCCATTATGGGGTCTAATTTTCTCTCTTTGTCCCTTGAAAAGCATCCTAGGCTGGACCAGTCTCAAGTACTTTTTGATTGCATGGATCACATCAAAATCAAACCTTGGCTTCTTCTTGTGCTTCACTTCATTACCTTCCTTATCTTGGCACCCTTTGTGCCCCTTGGTCAATCCAAACAATGAAAAACCAAACTTGGACTTACCTTGTACCCTTTTTCTTCCTATGTTGTCTTGGTCTCTTTTGCTGCTGTTGTTGCTGTCTGAGGTGGTGGTGCTGCCACTGTCCTTAATGGGGTGGTTTTGGTTTTCATCTTCTAGAAAGTCTCTGATGGGGAGAGTGAAACTGTCCATGGAATTGGTTGAAGAGCGTGGTGATTCAGGGAGGTGTGATAGGAGTTGGAGAGGGAGCAAGTGACCATGGAAGAATATGTCATCAGCAGGTGACAAATCAAGTGCAAGAGATGGTGGTGAGTTGTGAGAGAATGTGGGGTGGTGGAGGGAGATTTTGAAGGAGAACTCTTGAGAAGGGGAAGAGGGTGTTGAAGATTGTGGTGAGGGTGCTTGCTCTTGTTCTCTGTTTCCTTCTTGCCTCAACTGTGGTGCTACTTCTACTATGAGATTTGCCACATCGTTTTCTGTCTTCTTTTGGTGCTGGTGAGTTTCCATAACAGTGTGAGGGTTCCTTCAAGGCTAACAAAACTTGATGCAATATCTGAAATTCTTGGTGGTTAGTCTTTTCCTTTTGGTAGCCAGAGGAAAAGTTTTGTAGTCTAACTTGTATGAATGTCAAATAAACCTTTAGAGGGGATAAAGGAACAAAAAGGAAGAAAAGAATGAGAGTGAGTTTTATTTTATTTTATTTTTTATAAACCATATCTAATTCTGATTAAATCAGATAGCTAAGATTATTATTATAAGTGATAAATCTATCAGATGAAAATGTAATAATACAATTTTGATCGAGTCATATAGGATTATTACAAGTGACAAATCTATCAAAGTATTTAATACAACAACATATGCATATTTAAAATTAAGATCTTTGTTTAAAATGAAACAGTCTCGTGTGCTTAACGGTGATGAGGGTGAGTCTTTGTCAAAGTCAAAACACATTTGGACTTTTTGGTAAATTACTTTTAAGAAAACTAACTGATAAAAATCGATTCCCACGTTTTTACTGTACACATAAGCCAGTGATATATAAAGTGGTGGCCCTAGGGATGATGCAAGCATGTCGTAAATAAATGCGACAAAAATTGAGTGCATAAATTAAATTGGTGGAAAGCTTAGGGTATTGTGTGTTATATTGAGTGGATATAAAATATGAAAAAGTATTAAAATGGAAGGTGTTGCGTTACTCTTGTTTAGATGATGGAGTGAGTTTTGGGGTTTGGCGGTGACAGTGTGGAAAAAAGGGGTTGGGTCTTTTCGTTGAATCCGTGTCAGGTCGACCAGCAATTGCGCTGGTTTCGGAAATAAGGTCACAAACATCCAAATTTGGCCACCAAAACAAGATGGGATTGCCATTTCACAAGACCACCAATTTTTTAAATTAACAAGGCCTTTTTGTATGCACCACCACTTCGACATTCAACTAATATTTATAAAATTATATATTTAAATATTATTATTATTTTTTTTTTAATGATAAGAAAATATATGATTTTAATATAGCATATTGCTCTTAAGTAATCATAACTAGGCTAGATGATGTAATATATATAAAAATTTAAGTTTGAATTTTTTTGTTATTATTGTAATTTTTTTATTAATACAAATAATACTTATTTTTAAGTTTCAGTATATTTTTATTATTATTAAAATTTATTAAAGATTATAAAATCACGAATGAGACTAGTATTAAATAAGAAATGAATATTAATATATTATTAGTCTAAATATAAATATGTTCAAATTCTTTAAGTCTTGAATTTATATTTTATAGGTGGAAAAATCATAGAAGAAGTTTTACTAATAATATGTTAACTCAAAAAATAGAGTAAATGGTTAAATTAGTCTTTAAAATTATATATTATTTTTAATTTTGTTTTTGATTTTAATGAAAGTAAAAAAAAGTCTCTAAATATGTAATATGTCATTCATTTAAGTCATTTCATTAAATAAGTTTTATTTTTTTTAAAACGAAAGTGTTTATATGATATGATAGTATCATGTTGCATTACATAGTACATATATAAAATAAATGACCCATATCATATGAGTGTGTCACTTAGTGTATATTTATTAGCTGACATGTGATTCTAACACAATAATATTTTAATCACTAAAATTATAATACTGTCACTTTAGTCTTTAAATGTCATCATAATTTTATTTTAATAAAGTAATTAAGTCTTGAAAATTTTCATGATAAAATAGATAATTAAATTAATATTCTAAATAAGATAATAAATATATTTAAATTATATTAAAATTTTGGTATTTAACATTGTATCAATCCTTATATATAAAATACAAACATCTATATTGCGCGAGAGTACTTTTAGTGACTTTTCTTCAATAAAAGGATTTTTATAGATTCTTTTAATTTCATATTAGTTTGATATTTACTTATCATAAATATTTATTAGTTAAATTTTAATATTTTAAAATAAATTATAATTAAGTAAAGATAATGTTGTGCTATAATATAAATTACTTATCATAAATCTAAAATATGGTTTATATATTTAAAAATATCTATTTATTCAAAATTATATATTTAAATATAAAATTTGTTTATATACATAATTTATTTTAAATTTAGTTATATGTAATAAACATTTAACATGTGCATTGAACAAACTAAAATACCAGTCTCTTATTTTAAATATGTTATATCACTTTTTCTTGTTGTCAATTTTCTCCCTCTTTTATTCATTTTATTTTCTAAAATACATAAATAGAAAGAGTTTTTAATTTCTCTATATTTGTATTTTATTTTTATAATTAACTCTCTTATATAAATATATTTTTTATTTTTCTATTGTGAAAATATCTATTACTTTCATTTTCCAAAAGTTACATTTTTATGTCTTTGATATTCTATTTTAGTATTTTTAATATATATATATATATATATATATATATATATATATACTAGAATTTTTTTATTTATGTATTATAAAATAAAATGAATTAAAAAATATAAAATTTTGACAATTAAAGGAAGTGATATAACATAACTAAAAATTTCTGAATTTTTTCATTCTTTTTATTAATTTTTTTTAATAATACATAAATAAATAAAATTCTAGTATATATATATATATATATTATTTTCATAAATAATTCACTTATCAATCATTTCTATATTATGAAAACGTTTATTTATTTTTATTTCTTAAAACTTATAGTGTTTATAGTATTGTAGTTTTAATTTAAATAATTATAGAATAAAATAAATAATTAAATTAATAATATTTTAAGAAAGATTATTAGATTAATATATTTAACATCATATTATAAAAGTAGTACATAATATTTATTCTCATTTTAAATTTTTATTCTTAATACAATTTGAATATAATTATTATCCTATTTACAATATTAATATAATTATCTATTTATTGTGAAAATATTCAAGTCGTAATTATATATTTGATTAAAATAAAATTATGATAATATATGGGGACTAAAATGACATCAAGTTAAAATTTTAAGGATTAAAGTGATATTAAATTATAATTTAAAAGACTAAAATAATGTAATATAGTTTCAAATATTAAAATAATATTATATTATAGTCATATGTTACGTGATATATATACGTCACATGGAATATTCATGTAACACATGTCACTTTATATATATACCATGTATGTGTCATGCAACACTATCATGCCACATAAATATTTTTGTTTAAATAAACAAAATTTATTTAAAGGAAGCATTTAAATGATTGATGAATTATATTTTTTTGGACTTTTTTTGAGTTTCATTAAAATCAGGGAATAATTTAAGAGTAACCTATAATTTTAAAGACTAATTTGATCATTTACTAAAAAAATAATAAGAAGTGCATATGTTTCATAAAATTTTATAATTTGTAATAAATTTTTGTGAATAATAAATTGTTTAAATATACTTTTGAATTTTGTAATAATACACCTTTTTTCTTTCGTTTTAGGCCTTGTGAAACTTTTTTTTAAATAGTCCTTGTAAAAAAAAAATTTAAAAATATTTTAGTCTTTGTTATTTTATTTTAGTCTTTATAACATTTGTTTATTTTTGAGTTAGTCCTTTTAAAAAAAATTATAGAAGCAAAAATTAAATTATTCACATGTTATAAGGAATAAAAATAAAAAACAAAACTTTACATGAACCATTTAAATATAACAATTTTTTTAAGGATAACAAAAACAGTACATTATAGGAACTAAAATTATATTTAAATTAATAATAAAAATATGTTAAAAATCTATAAATTAACAGGTATGTTATAAGTGTTTCTCCATAAAATTTGTGTATGTGAAAATAAGATTTGTCTCTTTTAAAGTGAAGGGTGTAATTTAAAATCCAAAAGACACTCAAAGTTGTTGATTAAAAATTGAACAATTGACAATTATAATAAAATTAAATTCTTATAAAATAAAATCTAAAATTAATTATAGTTTCAATCATTAATTTTTATTAATAATTTCAATTGCACTTTATTTTTTAAAATATAATTCTCTAAATTTAGAGGAGTCAAATATGTAATACCGAATAAAGTTTGAGCAGGAAATTTAGATAATTATGTTCATGTTTGTTTTTGAGAAAATTATGGTTAATAGTTTTAAATTATTTTATATAATATAGGGTTAAATAAATTTTTATTCTCTCATTTTTTATGAATTTAATTTTAATTCTTTTTATATTTTTTTTAATCAATTTTTAGTCCTTTATTAAATTTTTTGTCACATAAATTAATTCTTAGATTTTAGTCTTATTTATCAAGTGATGATATATGTTAAAAAATTATGATTCTGTCAACATGACTATTTAATATAGATGTTAAATCATATGAAAAATGTAATTTTATTGTCCATTCATGGTTATATAGGTGAAGATTTATTTTAATAAGTCTTTTATTTCAGAAAAATAATATTTAACCATGAGCGAATAATAAAAATGTTACTTCATATAATTTTTCATCTACTAGATAACCACATGAATATTAATAATCAAGTTAGTGATTATTTAGTAATATACATTATCAATTAGTAAAGAAAATTTAATTCAAAGGACTAATTTATGCAATAAAAAATTAATAAAGGACTACAAATTGAAAGAAAAAAAAAACTAAAAGATCAGATTCTTAAAAATTTATTTAATCTTATATTTTATTAATTTTTCTATTTACTAGATAAAAAAAATTATTGAAAAATTTTAAGATTTTATGATAAATAATAAATATATTATTTTCTTTAATATTTTCTTATAAACTATTCGGAATATTTATAAAAAAAAATATAGTATTACTCTAATTTTCAATATTAATTCCTAGACTTAATCGATATTAATTTAACTACTTGTATATAAAAAAAATAAAAAAAAAATTATACATAACCATTAAATTGTATCATTCCTAATTTTTATCAACTTGTGTAAATTAACAATAACTGTAAAAAGAAAGAAAGAATACGTGAGGGATTTTTTTAGGATTTGACCATGTTCGAGCGAAATAAGACCATCAAGAGAAATAATTTTTTCTTTATTGAATTTTAACACAATTGTATTCTTGAGAGTTAAACCTGAAATGATGAAATCATTGATTAAACTAATATGTAATCGGTAGCGTGCAGCTGCTCTGTAAAATGGAAATAAATATTATATTTATTTGTATACAAAATTTGATGTCTGTGGTAGGGGTTGATCCACGCTTAAGCAAGGTCAGAGGTTCGAATCCTACCTTGTGTATGTAGTCGCGTTAAATCATGGGGCTAGTTATCCTACTCTTTGAGTGCCTCCCTCGTAGCGAGGAGATTAGTTACTGCAGCCGGCGATGGATACTCCATGAACGAAAAAAGAAAAAAATTGATCATCTGTACAAGTCATACTTATGATTTTTCAAAGGCAGATTTTCTTTTAATAAGATAAACACAAACATATTTCTAACTACTAACATTGACTAAACTTAGTTTCAACAGTAGAATATCATAAAAAATAATATATATGACATGACAGCTTAAGTTTAGTTTTTTTTTTTAATAATGAGTGATCAAAATGAAAGAAAACAAAATATTATCATACTATTATTAAGTATTTTATAATAAAATTTTAACATATTAATCATTATTTAAGATATAAATAAAGAGAAAGAAAAAATACGCGCTAATCATTTTTACATTAATATTCAATCACGAGTCTTGTATATGATATATATGTTAAATTTAATAATAACCACTTCCTAAAATTACATTAAAACTAATTTCTAATTATTTGATAGTTTAAATATTATATATATAAAAAATAAAATAAAAAAGTACACTGATTGTGCATATCTTTTGAATTGATAAATAAAACCGTAATAAAATTATAATTTTATCATAGTTGTTCCATTATATCTTCAATTGTAATAAAAGAAGAAAGTAATAAATCAAATAAAATAAAACAAAGGCATCATGCCTTATCTTTTTAAAGAAAATGCTAATCAAATCCTTTAAAATACTTTTTAAGGAATTAAATATATATATATATATATATATATATATATATATATATTTATGAAATTACATTTAATATTATGAATACACTTTTACTACTCCTATAATTTTTAATAAAAATATTTTATTATCTTGACCAGTCCTTTTAAGGCATTCCTTATTTAGTATACTGACTTTTTCTGTTTCTAAAGAAATTTAAATATCAACGATTAATAAGTTCCCATTACGTTCCTTCTTATGAATGCAAACATAGCCTTTTAAAGTATTATCAGTGAGTCTACCATGAAAAGGAAATTTTCATTTCCATTTACACAAAGAGTTTGAAAATTGCACCGTCATTTTGAAAAGGAATCTTTGAATATATTGCTTCTCTATCTACACTTCTTTGCTCCCTGTCATTGAGTTCCCCACGTGCACTCACACGTGTTTAGGGTTTACAGAACAAAGGCCTAACATAGTAGGAGTAACAATCAAAGAACCTTAGAACGGTGGAATTATCTCATAGATATTAAATTCGAATTTTAAGTTTCTAATTATGTTAAATATTTTATGCAACTAGATTTTTTTTTTAACAATCTTAACTCAATTTTTTTTAATAAAAAAAATATTTATACAAGATAAATTCAATAATCATTATCTAATAGAATGTGAAATGACACTGCTGATCGATCAACATGATCGAAAGCATGCTTGATCATAAGCAAAGTAAAGAAGTAAAAGGGATGCATATAAAAATGAGAATATTATTTTATTTTTCTTTGAAAATTATTTTAAAGTTAACATTATTCATTAATTCAGGTAATTAACATCTTTGATTATATAAAGAAGAAACATTATAAGATGCATACACATAACCCTATTATAATTTTTTTTTTCTATTTAAGGAGGTATAAGGGTTCTTATCGAGTCAATTTTTAAGATAATACTTTCAACTACAATTTCATATCTAAATTAGGAATTGAATATCTCAATCTTTCTTTAATTAAAAAGTATAAGTGTTGAAAATTGTTATATTATAAATATCTATACCTAAATTATTCTTCTACCTTGAAACAGAATGTCTTTACAAGTATCTAAACTTAATAAGATTTAAAAAAAAAAAAAAAAAAAAAAAATAGCTACGAGGAAGGAAAGGTACAGAACTTTGAGCTGGTAGAACATTGATTTCTAAAAAGAAAGAGTCAAAGAAGAGTAACCGAACATATGTACGTCTCCAGTCTCCAAAGTGTAATGTTGATTTATTGTCAACTAGTGAATGGCCTTATCCTTTTGGATTGAAGATGCTCTTCTTTCCATCATTTTCTTTGATTTTGCATTTGTTTCATATTGCAACAATAGAGTCTTCGATCTCCTTGTTACATTTTTCCATATGTTACAACTTGAGCCTAGTTAGATTCTTTAGTTACTTATAATGACGCAATTACTTTCCAAATACTAGATTACTAGTAGGAAATATAAAAAGCACTGTCACACGTTGACCCAGCAATGTACAATCATATGAGTGAAAATAATTTGCTGCAAAAGAGAATGAGATCATCACCATGCAATTGTTGGGACTTTGGAGTGTAGTGATTCATTCATTTCACTTTTTTTTTTTTACTAAGAGTGCTCAGAAAAAACTGAATTCAACTAAATTAGTAGAGATCTAGATTAAATTAAATTATAAAAATTTAATTATTATATATATAAAAAAAAAGCATGAACTGAACCAAACCAAATTATAAAAACTAAAATATTTTTGTAAAAGAGTAAAAATTCTTCAAATTTTAATTTCTACTATATATGTTAATCATTTAAAAAATAATAATTTAGTTTGGTTCAAATTTTACAAAATAGTTTACCAAACAAAAAAAAAAAAACAGTTCTATCAATTGGGTTTGTACGAACTATTTTTTAATTTCATTCGGTTCAAACAAATTATTTTTTCTAGTTTAGTCCAGTTTTTATATAATTTAATTCAATTCAACAATTTTGAACTCCAATTCTTAAAAACAATAACTCCTTTTCACTAAAACGTTCTATTTAGAAATTAAGTTATTAATTTGAAACAAAGGTGAAACATGAGTCATTGATTAAATAACACTTATCTCAAATCACTATTACACTACCAATTTTAAGTCAATCTATTCATTTTGTATTCTCTCCACCTCATAATCTTCTAATAAGTATTGTATTTAAAGAAAAAAAAATCTCAAAATAAGTATTATATCAACTTTTCAAAGTAATATTAATTAATATTTTTTTTCATTTATATCATAAATCATAACATTTTTAAAAAATGGTTATTATGCTACGTTATTTCTTGAAAAAAATATTAATTATAAAATTAATCTTATAAAATTATTATTCTCATTCATCTGACGTATAAAATAACTTAATATGACATTCAATACTAAACACAAGCAACATTAATTAACGATGTGGTTTAAAGTGAGATGCATGTGAAACTGTGTGTCCACATGCACACATTGACGAGGAAGGACACGGAAAGATAGGAAAAATAAATGAAAGAAAAAGGGTGGTGTGGACAGTGGACCCACACACACGTGTATACGGTTAGGGTGGTCCATGAGCCAAATATAAAGGAATTTTGTAAGCATGGTTTAGGTCAACATCTTAATCATGGGGCCATTATTTGGTTCGACAGGCTTGTCCTTACCCTTTTCATCACTCAAAATTATGTTCTAAATTTCTTTCTTTTCTCCTTTTCAAGATAAGAGAAAAAATTTAGCATTTAAAAATTGGAGAGTAAGAAAATGGAGCATAAGACAAATACATTACTCTCCAACCCCACACGGGGACACGGATCTCTACGAGGGAAAAACTTTTTCATCAAATTTTTTACGTGAGTTAATGACAGTTAATCAGAATCATTAATAATATTTTTTATTTTAGTTTAATTAAATGAGAAGATAAAAATTTATTATTAATGATTCTGATTGACTGCCAGTGTAAAAAAATTTTACACTGATAATATATAGGTGATTAACTCTTTTTATATTAATTTTAAATGATTAAATTTTTTCTTATGTTAATTCAATGATGAAATTATTTGGCATGTAGTATAGGTTATCTTTGGAACAATGTTTTCTCTTTTTTCTTTTATTTAAAAACTATTTTAAAGTTAAAGTTTAAAAAATAATTTTAAAAATGAAATGAAAATTGTTTGTCATTTTTTTATTTTTAATTTAAAAACTCTCTCTGAATTTAAAAAAAAAAAAAAAAAAAGTCGTTTGGCAAAAAGTTTTAAAAAAATTAATTATTATTTGAAAATAGTCATCAAATCTAATAGAAGAGTGTATTTATAAAATAAAAATATTGTATAAATCATTTTGATGATATAAAGAATTATTTGGAAATAGATATATTTAAAACTTTTGATTTTACATGTACACAAAAGAGGGAGAAACACATAAAGACATGTCTCTTAAATTTCTGGGTAACACAATCACACAAATGCCGGTTGGAGGCATTCCATCGTCATCAAGCACCACTGATATCAGGGCTAGCCAAATACCTAACCATAGTGTAAAAAGCATTTTGCCCATTAATTAAAAATAAAATAAAATCAATTCTTGAGATTCAAAGAAAGATGGATAAGAAACTTTTTAAAAAAATTCAATTTATTAACCAACAAAAAAAAATAATGACATACCGAAGATTAAATCTGTTATCGTATATTTACCTTATTCCTTCTATCATTAAATTAACTCTAATAATTCAAATAATAATAATAACAAAGTTCTACTTAGATTATAACAAAATTCTTTATTTACCTATTTCAAAAATTGCTTACTTTTATTGTCTCATCCTTATTATAGTCAACTTTAAAAATTGGTTTAGCCTTTTTTTTTTAGAAGATTTAATCTATTATGTCTTGAGCATTAATTTTATTATACATAAAAATATCTTTATTGAGTATATTTTTTGAGTTCAACCAGTGGAATGCATTTAATTTTTGTCTCTTAAAATACTAACCGTCTCAATTTTTTTTAATTTGTTTTTCGAATGCAATTCTTTTAAACATTGTCTTATTAATTTAAGGAGTTTTGTGTAATGTAGTTAGTAGATTGGAATAGACTGTTCCAAACTATTAAAATAAGGGTGATTTAGTAGTCTAGAACGGGCCATTCCAAACTACTAAATAGGCCTATAAAACCTAGTTGGGAACGGGCCGTTCTAGTTTGAGAACGGGTCGTTCCAAACATGGCCGTTATGAGTTAAAATACAACCCCAGAACGGGTCATTCTGGGTTGAGAACGGGTCGTTCTGAATGTGAATTTTGCACATGGTGAAGGAATGCAGAACGACCTATTTCAATTGTTTGTCCTTCTTGCTCAAAACAGCCCGTTTCAAATCCGGAACGGCTCATTCTGCACTCGTTCGTCATGCGTAAATTTCACATTCAGAACGGTCTGTTCCAAAAACTATAACGACCCGTTCTGAAATCACATTTTACCTATAAATCTATAATGGCCATATCTGGAATGGTCTGTTCCCAAATCAGAATGACCCGTTCTGGCTTCGCATTTTACTCATAGAATCATGTGTTGGAATGGTCCGTTCCAGTCTAGTCTTTATAGGCCATTTTTGTAGTCTGGAACGGCCCGTTCCAATTTGATAACAGCTCGTTTTAGGCTAATAAAAATCAAAATATTACAAAATAATTTTTCATAAATATTTATTATTAAAATTCTAATAATTATTAAAAACCTTTAAAACATCCTATAAAACCCATTAAAATAACTATAAGAAAATAATCTCCATAAATATAAAAATAAATAATAATTAACCATTATACTAGTAGAAAACTCGGGATGTTACAATTCTCCCCTCCTTTTTGAAATTTCATCCCTGAAATTTACCTACAAACAGAAATGGGTAGACTCCTCGCTTCTTGCTTTCTAATTCTTATGTAACACTTTCCTAAATATTTCCCATCAGAAACTATACTAGTAAAAAATCTCGTGTAACCTCACTATCTCGTTGAAGTACATCTCTATCAATCTCTCTAAAGAATATCTAATATCAACAAGGGTAAGGTGAGCCACCGTAGTGAGTCTATCCACTAACCAAATAAGATCAGATTTCTTAAGCATGTCAAGCAAAATTACAACTAAGTTCATAGATATAAAATCTCACTTCCAAACTAGGACGCTTAAAGGCTATAAAAATCTTAAAAACTTCTAGTGTTCCACCTTAGACTTCTAGCATACTACACATTAGTACACAAATTTCTCTACTCCTCTCTTCACCTTAGGTCACCACACTTTCGCTGCACCACTTTGATACATCTTAGTAGCTCTTAAATGAATGCTAAGAGTACTCTTATGTCTTCCCTCTAAGATCATCTTCCTAAATTCAAGATTACTAGGCACATAGACCTTATCATTGAACCCCAAAACACCATCAACTTCCACTCGTAAAGGGCTATCTATACCCCTACAATTCCTCTCCACTTGGTTTACTAAGAAAGGATCTAACTCCTAGGCTTCTCTAATCTCATCCATTAATTCACTAATCACTTTCGACATACTCGATTCAATGCTTCTAAGGTAAGCTCACACATTAGGCTTAAGTCTCTAAGTGCTTCAATCAAATCCAACCCTCAAATCATCAAAGATGATAGGTGAATGAGCATCCTACTCAAAGCGTTTGCAATATCATTAGTTTTACTTCTATGATCCTCTCCAAAGATCAAACACCTAAGCATAAGTTCACTAGGTACACATACTCAGTCTCAAAGTCTTACTACTTCATCTATACCCAAGGCAAACTTCTCTCCATTACCTTGTCCTATAGCCTCATATCTTGTCACCAAAATGAATCAACTAATTGTGCTCCTCCGATTTTCCTTTGACAACCCACTAGTTACTCGAGTCATACTTAGTCTCACACTACCAAGGGTAACCTCATAAGTCAAGCTTAAATCCTTAATTTGAATTAAAAGATCCATCTCTCTAATCATAAGGAAAGGCAAATATAAAGGTTTCCTACTCAAAACATTGGTCACCACATTGGCTTTACCTAGATGACAACTAAGATTAAAATCCTAGTCCTTAAGAAATTCCAACTATCTCCTTTGGTCAAAAGATATTTAATGCTCTAATGATCACTAAATACCTGAAGATTAGAATCATATAGGTAGTGTCTTCAAATTTTAGTATAAATATTACAATCGCTAACTCAAGGTCATAGGTAAGGTAATTCCTCTCATGAATTTTTCAATTGCCTAGAAATATAAGCTACTACCTTTCCTTCTTGCATCAACAATCCACCCAAACTCATCTTAGAAGCACCACTATGTACCATAAAAGACTTACTAAAATCTATTAACACTATTCAATCTTTCCTTAAGAGTTTGGAAACTACTCTCACACTTACTATCCCACATAAAGGCAACTCTCTCTTCCTGGTCAATCCAGTCAAAGGTAATGCTATCTTAGAAATTTCCTCAATAACTCTCCTATAATAATAAGTTAATCTAAGAAAACTCTTAACCTCACTAACTGACTTTGGTATCTCCCACTTAAGTACAACTTCTACCTTAGATAGATCTACATTATACCTCCACTAAAATTTAAAAGACCTAGAAAACTCACTTCATACAACCAAAAATCTTACTTAGATAACTTAGCCTAAAGCTGTCTTGAATAAATCCTCACTCTCAACTTCAATCTGATGATATCACACCTTGATGTCAACCTTACTAAACACACAAACATTCACTAATTGATCCATAAGGTCATCTATCCTCATATCAACATACACACATAACAAATCATATTAGAATACCTACTTCAAACATTCGATATATATCATCCCTAAGCATGTACGAATCAATCACCATTTACTTCATCTAGCATGTACATGAACCAACTTTACCACATAGCATCATAAAACCTTAAACAACCTCTCAATCCAAATGAAAACATCTCAGAACATCATGACAAAATCAATTTTTATCTTTGCATTGCCTAACAACTCAAAAATATCATGACACCATACATATCCCTTTAACAACTGTCAAAGAAAATGATACTTAGAGAGTTATACTCATCCAAATGATCTCAAACCTATCTCAGAAGAAAGCTAAGAGAATAAGCTACAACTTTAATGGAGACATGAGATTCTAAAAAGATCATCTTCTTAGCTAAAAATTCAAAAACCACCACAAATATATTCAGCGCTTACAGCTAGACCTTTGATCACCAAAGTAGCTATAACTGGAGTTCTAGACCTCCATTTTACTTGATTCCAGTTCCATTAGAAAGATAATGTCCAAGGCTACAACTTTTGTGAAGACCATAAAATATAAATCTGTCAATATGGTACTCATACGGGCACAACAAAACTGCAGTGCAAACATCCCCTACACCAAACAGCAATAGCAAATCAATATCTAAGGCCACAAAAATACCTCAACCCTTCCAAACCCACTCCTTTCCACCTCAAACTGATATCCAAGCTTCTAACTACGATCCTAAACCAAAACAACTTACATATTCAGTACAAAAGACATAGAAAATAAAACTCACATGCTACCTAAATCATAAAAGGTTAACATCCAAGCACCAAAACTCAAGGAAATCACTGGCATTTCAACCGATTCAATTGCTACAACTCGACAAATCAATGTCTCACCCGCATCCAAGGTTCCAATAGTTTCTATTTGATTAGCACGATGCTTCGTCCACTACTACTTGCACATATGCTCGCAACACGAGTGATACCAACCAACCATTACTTCTTACACAAGCAAGAAATATCAAACAAATAAGCATTCATAAGAATGAAGAAAAACAATCATAAATAGCATATCAATAAGTTTCACAATCAACTCATTCCATCATTCATCTTAGCAAACAAGCATAGTAGACTCATAACTCACGACCGATTGGATCGACCTGCTCTGATACCACTTAATGTGACACCCTCTACCCCAACATACATATACAGTAATTATAAAAAAAATTATAAAAAAAAATTATTTCATTAAAAACCAAATCTCCACTCATGTAAGGGTAAAGAGCTCACATTCATAAACTTAATCCGAATAACATGTCAATGAAATTACAAAGAAATAAAACTGAGTTTTCCAAAATAATTTAATAAGAACAACATCCTAATCTAATCCTATCTACGCCCCGATGTCACATGTCCTATCAGAGAAAAACCCAACATAGAAGCCTAAGCTTCATCACCAACATCCTCAGCCTCACGCTGATGATCACTTGTATAATAGTCAAAGAAAAACAACACAAGAGAAAAGGGAGTGAGAAACATCTCACTCTGACTCATAGTATAGGAATATACACTGGATAGCCAAACACAAACAAAACATGTATAACATAAATAGACTAACAATAATATCACATATCACTCATTCAAGAGATAAAAACATCAATTGGTCATATAACATTAAAAATGCATATGTATTGACACGGACTACATATTATCATGCATGTGGCGCCAGTAACATATAACATGGCATATTGTCGCTAGCAATACATGAAGAGTAGTCTAGGAGTACATGTCGGGTCACACCCTCTACGCACTCTCACACTACCAGGGTCTCGTCGGGATAGCTAAGCCGCGCAAGATACATCTCATGCACACAATGGGCGAGACTGGGACTTACAAACCAAGCTATCCCAAATATTAATCCCCAAAGCTTTTACACTAGGGGGTCTTTCCTGGTGGTGTATTCCATATCGTACCCTTAAAAACATTTATGCACATGATGCATGTCAATCAAGACTCGACGCTTTTCTCATATCACATTTTCATGTCTCATTCTCATATAACATTATCACATCTCATTGTCATATCACACTATCACATTATCACATCTCATTGTCATATCACATTATCACATCATATTCACAATTTTCACAGAACACTTTAATTCATATCAAAGCTCATCTATTTGCGAAATTAAACACATATTCATACATCTCATACAACAAGGAATACAACAGAACAATCAAAAAGCAAAACATAAAATATTCATATTTTGTCTGTTTCTCATAGGGTTCTCTCAAGAACCCACAGAGCACTCTAATTCATACAATAAACATCTTACTCATATAATTGTCTCTTACAATTACAAATGCATTCCTTAGGGTTTCTCATAGGAACCCATAGAAATCTCAAAATTATACATTTATATTTAAATATAGGAAAAGCAACAGAAGAAGCATATATAATAAGGAAAAATCCCTCATACATGAGCATACAACAAATAACAAACATAGGATTGGGGGCCATTCCCACTACCCAACATACATTCCCACACTCAGAGCAAGGTTTCTCACTCCCCCCTTACCTCGATAAGCAGGAGCTGAAACTAAAACCGGATCTTGTAGGTCTCCTCTTCTGGGTTTCCCTTGGTCTTCAGAGAGTATAGAAGAAAAGAGGTCAAAAGTGAAAAAATGTCCTTTTGGGAGTGCCAGAGCGTTCTATTTATAGGCATCAGGAGTCGTCAGAACGACCCGTTTCAAATCCAGAATGGCCCGTTCTAGACTCGTTCATCATGCGTAAATTTCAAAACTAGAACGACCCGTTCTGAAATCACATTTTACATACAATGGCCATATCTGGAACGGCCTGTTCTGGCTTCGCATTTTACTCATAGAATCATGTGTTGGAGCGACCCGTTCTAGTCTAGTCTTTATATTCCATTTTTGTAGTTTGGAACGGCCTGTTCCAGTTTGAGAACGGCTCGTTCTGGGCTACTAAAAATTAAAATATTACAAAATAATTTTTCATAAATATTTATTATTAAAATGCTAATAATTATTAAAAACCTTTAAAACATCCTATAAAACCCATTAAAATAACTATAAGAAAATAATCTCCATAAATATAAAAATAAGTAATAATTAACCATTATACTAGTAAAAAATTTGGGATGTTACAAATCACAGAATTGATATTTGGTTCCTCTTATCCTACGTCTAATTTGTATTTCATGCAAGTGTGGAAAATTGAATGCTTGTTGATTAAAAATTTGAGTAATGAAGATAGGACAATTAAAGCTATGGCAATTGAAATGAAGGGAAAATTTGATAAATATTGGAAATTTTTACACAAATTTGGAAGAGCTAAAACTTTCTTGTCAATACCATCCAAATTTGGATCTTTTACAATATTGGATGAAAAATAAAGTTAAGTTTCCAGAACTTGATTTGATGTCTTGTGACATTTTAAGTATTCAAATTACTATTGTGGCTTCTGAACCGGCATTTAGTATTGGTTCACGGGTACTTAGTAAGTATCGAACTTCACTACTTGTTGAAAATGTGCGAGCCTTGATTTGTACTAGAAATTGGAAGTTGGGATTTGATGTGCAAGGTATATATTGTATTAGCTTCTTAGATTTTGTAATTATTTATGTATCCTTTTTTAACCATCTTACTAACTTTTAGTTATATTATGAATATACCATCTTTTAGAGACCAATTTGAGCATTTACTCATAAAATAATCTTTGAATTTGAAAAATATTAACCAACTTAGCCTTTTTATTACCTACTATTTTCAACAATGTTGGTAAAGCTAAGTTGACACATTAATGATTTGTTTGATGGAGGAAAGGAATTGAAGGAAATAAGTAAAAATTGATTTGATAAGAAATATATAAAAAATAAAGTAGAACTTGTAGTTGTTTGATAAAGTGAAATTGGATGAAAAATAGAGGAAAGTTGATTTTTTAAAATTATATTTTATATAGGTAGACTTTTATCTAAAAATAAATAATATATACAATTTCTATTTTACTCCTCCCATTATATTGAAGTGGGATTATATTTTTTTATATATAAAATATAGTAGCATAATCGATTTTACTAGTTGACAACTGATTATGCTACTTGAGTTGTACATTCCATATTGCATTATGTTTGTAAAGTAGTTGAATATGAGAAAGTAATGACAATGCCAACATAATACAATATAAAATATTGATAGTTAAATATGGCTCCATTCCATGAGTGAGCAAGGTGTGAATGGAGACATTTACTTAAATTGACATAATTCAACAAGTATCCCCTCAAGTGAGAGGGTGATTCTCTTCTTGGGGGTTCTACCACTTACTCAACTCAATACCCTTTTAATTTACTTCTATCAAACACAAATAATTTTATTAATTTTCCTCTAATCTATTTCCCTCTCCTCAAATCACTCTCAAATCAACTTGAAAATTATCTAAAGTTGCTTCTTGCAAGTTAGCTTTTGTTTTTTCCTACTATTTTTTTTTTAATATAAACACCTAATCAAATTGTATTCATTCATTTTTGTCAAAGTAACCAATAATAGTATGATTAAGTCTACCTATACTTATTCCACTCAAATTCATGTTCTATATAGAATTTTAATAGTCAATCCGTTCAATTAAAATTTTTTAATGCATAAATCAAGTTTGCAAATTTTTATATTTGATACTCCATTTAATTAATTCAAATCGATATATAAAATATTTTATGATTATCCATCAATTTGAATTAATGAAACAATATATTAAAAAAAATTATTTTTATTTTTTAAAATTTACAAACTTGATCTATGTATTAAGAATTTTTAGTTTAACAATTGAATCGTTAAAATTTGATGTAGAACATGAATTATTGAGTGGAGTAAGTAGATCTCCCCCCCTCTCTCTATATATATATATGTGTGTGTATATATATATATATATATATATATATATATATATATATATATATATATATATATATATATAGAGAGAGAGAGAGGGGATGGATCCACTTACTTTAAGAGTAAGTTTACAAACTTACTATACTCAATAACTCAAATTTTACATCAAATTTTAACGATTAAATCATTGAATTAAAAGGTTCTTAATGCATAGATCAAGTCTATAAATTTTTTTAAAAATTTGAAAACTATTCAAATTAACACATAAAATATTCTTATGATTATCCGTTAATTTGAATTAATGAAACAGAGTATCAAATAGTTTTCAAATTTTTTTAAAATTTGCATACTTCATCCATGCATTAGGAATCTTTAATTCAACGATTAGATCGTTAAAATTTGAATTATTAAGTAGAATTTGTTTAAACAAACTTACTCCTATAAAAAGTGAATCTCTCCTTTTATATATATATATATATATATATATATATATATTTATTTATTTATTTATTCTACTATTATTTTATAATAATAATAAGAAAATTTAGAATTATTCATATTTTTTAACTTTAACTCAAAAAGTTGGTTTAATTAGCTGTTAAAAAATGTAGTCTAGATATTTTAGTTATTCTTACATAATCATTGTCAAAATTCATTATCTTATTTTTCTTGTATGAAAGAGCGTTGAAGAAATTTGATCATTGTTTCTTTGATTGGAAATAATAGTATAATACACTCATAGAAAGAGATTTTTTTATGCTTTTATTTTTTTGTTGATAGGACATGATGCCTTGCCAACAAGAGATTTATTTTTATGCATAGACACATAATTAATGATGCAATTTGTGTTAGATATAGATTGGTGATCTATCTCATCTCATCCTTTGAGGTGCCTCCAATGTAACGAGGAGATTAGTCACCGCTATCAGCGGTGGATACTCCAGGGACGAACAAAAAGATTGGTGGCCGAAAATTTGTCCCATCTCTTTTAGTAATATAATAATGTGAAGCATATTTGCAACTTTATTAATGTGCGTCTTCCATCCCATGATGAGAATATCCAGAATTGGATGGATTGGATTTGTCACAAAGTGCATGAAGTTAGGGTGTTATTTCCCATGTTATTGTGGGAGATTTGGAAAGCAATCAATGTAAGTATTTTTCAAAATACTTCTAAGTAGCCACATGTAGTTATAACCAAAATTTTTAACTTTGTTGAGAGTGTGCAAAGTGTATTTGAACTCAACACTCGAGGTCTTATGATAGAAAAACATCAACAAATATTGTTACTTATATTTGTTCATACAATGATTAAGTGATTTTGGATGTAAATGAAAGCTGTCACACTAATCTTGAACACCTTAGGATATGAAGTTTGTTTAGAGACTCAAATAGTAATTAGATTCACGAGTTCTATGATGATATTAGTGTTGCAAATATTCTCAAAGCAAAATTAGAAATTCTTTGTCAAAGTTTGCATTTGGTATGTGATTTGAATTTTAGTAATGTAATTGGTGTTTCTCAGCCATGTTGTGAGTTTGATCACACATAATATTAATGCTTGTCACATGTTTCTTACAATTATGAAAGACATCAAAGGTTATTTCATGGAAAATTAGAAATTGGAATTGTTGCACTCCTTACATGAGCAAAATCATTGTGCATATTATTTTGTAAAGCTAGAACCACTCTCAAGAGTCTATTTTACGAGTCTCTAGGTGTCTTCAATGGGTTTACATTGACAGTTGCTTGCAAATGTATTGAATCTACTTGTCTCTAGGTTGTAAAAAAAAATTTCTCTCCTTCTAGTGCAAAAAAAATAGAAAGAGAAAACGATAATTATGTATCTCTGCTTGAATATGCACATTAATAGGAATAGTATAGATTATTGTTATTCAACAATAATTTTAAAAATAAAACTTGTGCTTCAAAACACTTTTGTGACCTTTATTAATAACTACTATGCAATTATTTATTTTCTTTTAAAGGGAAAATTAATATATACATAAAATTTAGTTATCTCTTATAAAAATAAATAATTACCTTTAAACCATCTCCAATAAGTAGTTATTAAAATAGGAATTAATTCTTTTTCTTTTCACCATTGAAGCATTGTGATGCATATGAGACATGTAAGAACCGATTCTAATCGATAAAGAATATTTTTATTATTCTTACTTATTATTCACATGGAAAATCAATCAACCCGTTAAAAAATGCGAGATCAATTATGAAACTCACATAAAATGAATTACGAAATTAAATTAAATTCTATTATAGCAAAAATATTTTTTTTTTTATTTCTTAGTATTGATAGACCCAAAAAAAAATTAAGAACAAAAATAGATTTTACTGCCGGAGAAGTAGGTACAGAAATTTAGATTGGTAGAGAAAGGGCTCCTAAATTAACTTAGTCTACCCAGTACCACGCAATAGAATTAGTAAACAAAGTGCTTATTTCATGTAATTCCTCTTCCTATGGATAACCTTATTTTTTTTGGAATCTATTTTTCCAAATTGAAATATTCATTAAAAAAAAGTACTATAGTAATAAGACATATCTGCCTAACTTATAACGTCCATTTTGGTGAAATGATTCAATATTTTTCTAGGTTGGGGGTGTAATTTACAATTTTTTATTTTAAAGTGCAAAACACATGCAATGGTATTCATATTGTGTCATACATCTACATACGGAAAAATAGCAAAGCTGAGTGGGATGTAATATATATATATATATATATATATATATATATATATATATATATATATATATATATATATATATATATATATATAAGGAGCGATTCATTTATTTTAGGAATAAGTCTATTTAAATTTACATTATTCAATAATTCATGTTTTACATCAAATTTTAACGATCCAACCATTGAATTTAAGGTTCTTAATGCATAGATCAAATTTACAATTTTTTAAAAAAATTAAAAATTATTCAATATTTCGTTTCATTAATTCAGATCAATATATAGAGTGATTTTATGATTATCTGTCAATTTGAATTAATAAAATGAAATATCTAATAATTTTCAAATTTGATGTAGAACATGAATTATATAGACTTACTCTTAGAGTAAACAAATCTTTCATATATATATATATATATATATATATATGAAGAAGGTTTAAATGACATCAATGTAACTTTTACTATGTATTATACAGTTCAATAATTTTATTAAATGTGAATTTTTATAAATTCAACCGCTAGATTGAAAGTTCTTTACTCTTATATTATATATACAAAATTTTATATTAATCCAAAATGATTTGATACTTCATTCTTATACAATAAAATTGACATAATATATACATTTTAAAATATAATAAAATATAAATATTTTGATTATCTTCAAGTTGTTCAATTTTAACAAAATTTAATATAAACATATAAAATAATATGAAATTATAATTCAACGGTTAGATTTACAAAATTTACATTTAATATAAAATTATTGGACGGTGTAATACTTAATAAAAAGTACACCGATATCATTTGAACCCTCTTATATATATTCCTTTTTTTTGTAGACTTTTGGAGAAGGGGGGATGAGGAGGAAGGTATGGGATACTTCCGCCTATCACATGTTACAAAAGACATAATGTTCGCATGGCAAAGGAATTCTCAAAATCGAATGCTAAATGAACAAAACATTCAGAAGGATTAACACACATCTAACCTACAGTAGAATTGATTTCTAATTAAAATCCCTATATTACATTACAATAACAAAGACCACATTCATTAAAAGGTCTATAGTGATTCCAAAAGACCCGTATACAAATGAACGAATCCCAGAAAAAAATATATATATAAAAAATGCATTACCTCCGACATCCTGTCATACCATGCCACTTGTAACACAACCCTTCACAATACTTGGTTGTTGCTATTTCATACGTCCAAGTCAGAAATCTTCTAACAGGCTGCTATTGGTTTTCATATGTATTTTCATGTGGAATTCGAAATTATATCCATAAAGCCCCCTGTGATAATATAAGGGAATCTTTGTTGCTTGGAAGTTTGACCTTCCTATCATATGAACATCTTTATATCACTCCCAAAATGCAAATATACACGAGAGTTATTCGTCACTTCCACTGCTAAGTCTACCTGAAATCAGAAGATCAAAATAGGTTATATTATGGAAACATATCTCACATAGGAAGAAGGAAAGAAACGAAGGCTTATCAAAACACCTGATGATCTTTTCCCTTCCATGGCTTCTTTCTTCTCTTGGCAACTTGAGCACAGGAAAGGTCCGTCCCAGGGACGAAATTTTTGAGAGTTGGCCGCACCCTCGTGTATTGAAATACCCTCTCCAGGTTTTATCTCTACTTGACATACTGCACATATAAACAACTTAAACATGTTGCAGACTGGATACTTAGTATCTAACCTGCATTTCAAACAAACGTGATTTGTCAGGAGAGAAAACTAAAGAGCAAGTGGTTAACTTTGACAACAGCTGTTACAAAACTAAACCTCTCTGAAAGCATGGCAGATCCTTCCTCGTACATTTCCTCTATTACATCTGGCTCCAAGTACTCTTTGTC
Source organism: Cajanus cajan (assembly GCF_000230855.2). NCBI lineage: Eukaryota > Viridiplantae > Streptophyta > Magnoliopsida > Fabales > Fabaceae > Cajanus > Cajanus cajan. Next base: position 15,180,293 of record NC_138525.1, read on the forward strand.
AATATAAGAAGATGATTCAGAAGACCTTTTCCGAAACATGGACTTGAGCATTCCCTTTACTGGCTTCTTTGGATGTGGCACAGAAACAGGTGGCTTCTCCTGTTGTAATATATCAACAACGATACAGGTTGTATCATCTCTAAGTCCTTTTGCTTGTATAGCTTCCTAACGATAGAAAAAGACGGAAACAAAGGGGACACAAACATTATTAATGCCACCAAATGATAGTTATCAGGAGAAACTAATGCAAATTCACAAACAAGGTATCTTATGATGTTTTAAGTCAGGATTACTATTACACTCAACATGAAAACAGGGCCAGTAAACAAAATTCACAAAATGATTCAAAAGATGCACATTAATCTCACTTTAACAATTTGTGGTGCAGCAGCTTCGGCTGACATTCCACGACAACAATCAAGGGCTACTTCTGCAGGTAGAGCATCCCAAACACCATCACTGCAGATAACAAGCCGGCCTCCAGCAGTGGACAACTATATTAAAGAGAAATAAATGGGAGGAAAAAAGGAAGAAATTAAATTCTTCATTTCAAAATGAAAAAAAGAAAGAAACATATGGATTACTTAGAAAACAAAAGATAAATTCACAACATAAGAATCCAATCATTTGATCCACACAATATACTGAACCATCATGTAGTTGGCAGAAATACTTGCTTAGAAGAGAAAGAGATGAAACAAATGAAATTCCGTGGGGGATCAAACAGAAGAAGAAAAAAGAATTAAGGAACTAAGTAAACTAAGTAACCTTGTGAGCAAAAAAGTGTGCAAGTGAAAAGTAACTAATCAACATAAGCCCAACACTGCTTCGAGTGTAAAGTAAAGACCAACCTTCACTTGCTTTACATATGGTACAGGGACAACAAATTCACCAATATCCATATCTCCAATAGATCGTGAAAGACACAAGCCACCAGGCCAACATCTCAAAGGACCAACCTACAATAAAAAATTAATCTAGTCAGGCATATTAGTGTCATAAACACTTCTTATGAAAAGAATATTAGTAAACAGCAGATATGGTCAGTATATTACAAAACCTAAACAGCAGTGTCCCCAAAAGATTGTAAATAATGAAATGCAAAGAGTATTATGCTTTTAGGTCGATATAATCTTATCACCCAATGTAATCAACAAGTGTACCCTTGCCTCTTAGTTTTCCAGGGTGTGATTCACCTGGTTTACATCTTAATATCTGATTATGTAGTGCAATAGGGCAAGCATCTTGTACCAAAAATATAAGTAACATAAGGAATCAGATACAAGAACAAATAGTTCTCTTGTCTTTCTTATTTTGTGGTGATGGATAGTGGGTGTTGAAGCTTGTTATGGAGCAAATACCATTTCGGTTAAAGGGATCATGATTAAAAGAAAATGTACCTCTGCACCTCCCCCTGTATTTAGCCGGCCAACTTCACCACCGCTAGAGGTGATCCGCACCCTCCTGATGAAAGTAAAAATAAAAATAAAAAAAAGGTGAGTTTCTGTTATAACAGAGCAACTCCAAACAGTTAAAAAAAATCAATTAACAACTTACTCCTCTTCATTTGTTTCTAGCCTGTGATCTGCAGACAAGTAATAAATCTCACCATCAGAAGATTCAAGTACACAACGAGAATCACCAACTGATGCAACTGTTACAACCCATCCATCTATTATCACAAAGGTGACAGTAGTTCCAGATTTTTGGGCTGAAACAACAAAGTATAACAAAAACATATTAACTCAAAAGTATAAAAAATATCAACCACAACGAAGAAATATAAAAACTATTAATAACTTCCATTAGTAATTTATATTCTTCATCAACAATCTAATACACATACGACAACAACTAGCATGGAGTTTTAAATATAGGTTGCAGTGCAACTGTAGTCACAGTCTTGTTGCAGTTTGATGCAAATCAATGTAGCCAACAATAGCAGTGCAATGCGACAGTGGCAGCCGTTGCAATCAAGAGGTAGCCAGCTGCATTATGCGATGCAATTTGTAATATAAATCCTAAGCCAAATAATAGTCTTTAGTTCACCTTTGACATTGCATAAATCATGTTCATAGACGAAAAAAAAAAAAATAAGAGTCACCATGCATTATACATTAGACAATCTTAATTGTCAAGCTTAAGTAAAATTAGTACTAATAATTTTTACTGGCATAGCCAATAACCCCCCACCCCCCAAATGAATCCGGTATGCTCATTACTAGAATCTCAGGCTGAAACCAAGAAAAATTCATTAAAATTCCAAATAGGGCAAACCACGTATTGACATAAATATTTTTTAGAAAGGAACCTACAAACTTAACTAGCTTTAATCAAGGAAGTATGAAACTGCACAAATTGCTTATCAAACCTATCACAATTCACAAGGGATATTTTAAGAAAGAATTAACTTCTGTTAGTAATTTGATTATCTTAACAAATTTGGATACTCAAGCTAAAGCAATGTCAAACTGTTAAAGGTAGTTGGAGTTGATGCCTGGAAGAAGATTCATGTCCAGAGATTACAACAGGCAAAACACACACAACTAAGTTAACCAATGCCTATATACACTCTCAAAGAGCCTTGCACACGTGGTGATTATAAAAATGGCCTTCCCACTATGTATTTTCTCATCAATGAACATTTACAATCAAGATCTTTAAAAATCAGAATAACTATGACACGAGGCAAGATTATGATAACTTTGTTTTTCAGAAAAAGCCAATAGGAAACCTTCTAATAAAGGTTAGAAATCTTAAAACTATACCAAGACTTGAGAAGTCTTTGAGTGATAGATGACAACAAAAAATTAGAAAAATGTCCAAATAGTTTTGGTGATATTAACATGAAGATTTAAGTGATGTACATGAATTCTCTCTTAAACAAATAATTAACAGAGAACATATCAAACTCTGCAAGGAATGAACTATCAGTACCTTTCTCTTGAAAATCTTTATCAGTTTTTACAAAGCCAGCAACCAAAGCCCTGGGCAATGCTGCTATCCACTCATCTCTGTTCAGATCTGAAGGAATTGCACTTAGAACATTATTTAGAAGATTCTCCTTGGCATAAATAGCAGCAGCAGATCCATTGTGTCCATCAAATAGCTGTAAAACTTCTGAATCAGAAAATGCAACCAGGAAAAAAAAACAAGAAATGAAAAATAGTGCATTGAGCAATAAGCATTCAGTGCATAAATGGCTATAATCCTTCCTGTGCTCCAATTAAAATGAGTGCATAAGAACAAAACCATAATAAAACCAAAATTGTGGCAAAAACACCTTGACAATATATTAGTTTGTTCACATCAACAGAGCAATAAAGTCAGTAATATGTAACTTGATAAAGTTTTTCCAGTCTAACTAAGCCATGAAGTCAAGAACATCAAATATAAAACCAACACATTGGATTCTAAGTAAATATGTGAAAAGTAGACACTCCACAAGCTTTAGCATTTGCTAATTTTGCAATAAGATAGTTAAGTGCCAAGGAAAATGCTTAATCCTTTATATTCTCTCATTTACTATGTCTCGACCTATAGAATGATAACATGTAAAATACATCTAGATTAAAATCGGTTGACAAGTTGCAACCCATCAAATCCTATAAAAAAACGATGTTATTCAATCTGGAAAAGCAGGCCGTGAGAAACTTACCCCAAATACAGAATATGTAGAGACTCCATCACCGACCACCCTCTGACATTCCGTCTTGAGCAGTGTCAAATCCTCCCCTTTCTTGCTCTGGCACGCTTGACCATGAGCAATCTCAGGTTTCTCAATTTTCTCATTCGCCAATTCACGCTTCAGGAGCACCGAAAGGGGAACAGTTTGGTGGTGTTCACTCCTGGCAGCCATTTTCCAAGCCCCCACTCAATCCTCAAATTCCAAATACCACTACCACTACCACCAAAACACCAACAACACCGAGTTCTGCGCGGCTTTAAACCTCCATTACGTGCAATTAAATCCAATCCTAAAGAAGGAAGCAAAACAAACACGCATTAATTAATGAAAAAGGAAAAAAAAAAAAAAGGCATTAATTAATAAGCAAATAAGCAAATAAATCAAAATCTTAACACTGCTTTGAGTGCTTTCCATATTCTCTGCAAGTAATCCAGCATTTTCATGCAAATTAGCAACAAAATCTACAAGGCGACAGCAAAGATCGAAATGCACCCAAAACGACGAAATTACATCGACAAAAGCACTTGCCACGAATGGAAATAAACAAAACAAAATAAAGCAAAAAAAAAAAAAAAAAAACTGCGAACGTCGTTGATCGATCAGATAAAGACAAACGCAATAAAGGATTGAAGCGCGAGAAAGACGGCAATGAGAGAGAAAGAAATTGGCGAAAGTGCGATATGGTTGAGATTAGAAAAGGTGAATAATGCAGAGAAGAGAGGAAAATTTTACAGTGCGGAGAAGAAAAATGGCGAATCAGGTTCACGCGCGAAAATGCGGAGACACGCTGAATTGGATTGCGGTGTGTGATCGAGAAACGCGGATCCCAGCGTCCTGCAAATATTCCATTGTTGTTTTCGTTGATAGAGAGGAAAAAAGAAAGAGAACCGAGAATAAAAGCGCAAATGGAACCATTTCATTTTCTTTCCCCCAAAAAAAAAATTAAAAAATTCACGCAAAGCATGATTGATGACGTGGCAAAAACGCATCGTTTTCACTCCGCTCGGCTCACACAGCCATTTATGAGCCAGCGAAGCAGCCAGCTAAATGCATTCTCCTGCACCCTATGCCTGGTCAACGTCCCTCCTTGACTTCAATCCTTACTAAATATTTTTACGAGAATTAGTTTAATTTAATATAATATTTTCGACATACGATGTTATTTGACTAACTCATTAATCACATTTTGAGTAAATTATGTATGGATTAAAATGTATTTTTTAAAATTATAATAAATAAAAAATTTAAACTTGATAAATTAAAAATAAATTTACTTAGCGTGGATGAAATGTTATGTTAATGGGATAAAATAAAATGCTGACCAATTCTAATGAAAAGAAATATGTTGATTGATGGTTGTGAGTGTTGTGACTTTAACATGCAATAGTAATACTAATTCTTGGTCCTACACTAACACTACACTTTGGGTGATGGAAAAATTGGTTGAAAACGTGGTTTTGATTGGTTTCTTTTTGTTGCTTTATCCTAATTGGCGCCAGTTAAGACCCAGTTAGAGCCACCGGTCAACTATGTGTTACAATCCCATTTGGCACAGGGTGTCATGCAAGACACAATCTTGTTGAAAAAAACTATGAATTAATAATATATCCAAGTTTCTTCGGACACATTCAAATAAGTTTCTCGAGAATTGGTCTCAACCCAATTGCTACGTTGACAGAAGTGATGCTGTGTTAGTGTTATCTCTTACAGGTCATAATATTTGCTACAAGTAAAAATTTACTAAGAATCACTTTTTTAGCTAAATAGATGAAGAGTATACAAGAGAAAAAGATTTACTTCCATGTGCTCTTTTCACACAATAGTACTTTCGTATGTTAATGTTTCATCAAAATAATTAAAAAGTAAAAAAAATGATGTGTATGATAGTTTTTTTATTTTTAACTAAATGTGTAATATAATTGATAGATAATTTTTTTTATTATTATTATAATATTAGTACAAATAATTTATTTTTAGAAATTGTGACTATTTTACTTAGATTTGAATTTTGATTAAAACGGTGTTAGTAAAATATTTTCTAATATACTATCTTTATTACACTCAAATAAGGTATCTTTTATAATATATTTTAAAATAAATAATTTTATTGTAAATATAATATCTTGTTATAAAAAATATATTAATAACTAAATAATTTATTATTATTAATGTACAATAACTTAACAAAATTTGATATACACATATAAAGTTATATGAACTTTCAATCTAACGGTTGAATTTACAAAATTCACATTTAATATAAAGTTATTGAATGGTGTAATACTTAGTAAAAGTTATATCGATATAATTATAACCCCCTATATACATATACATATATATATATATATATATATATATATATATATATTAAATTTATAGCATAATTAAATTAGAAAATTAGAAAATTGACATTATTTGATTTTAATAATTTAAATCAATTGTGATTTGAATATTCTAAGTAATATAATCATATAATGTTTTCATTCAAATTTATTTATTTTTATTTAAATTTCTTAACCACAAACTTCTTTCAATTTATCATTTTTCATATTTATTTTTAAATTAAACTTTAGTATAATTTTAAAAATTATCAAACAACAATATTTCTTGTAGACCTGAAATATATTCATATATTTAAAAATTATTTCACATAAATCTTAATTCTAATTTATTTATTCAAAAACATTTATTTAGTATAAATTTTATATGAACGTAAATATTTACCATGTGCATCACCCAAACTTTAAATACTAATTTTCTATGAATTCTACCAAATAAAAGATAAACTCACATAGTTTTAGTCGCATAAACTCTACTATATAATAAAAGTATTAAAATTAAAATATCAAGAAAATATGAGCCTTCCTCTGGTAGTAAGATTAAGCGGTTGCTTAGCTTTATTACCAATGAACATTAACATATATAAATTAAATTGCTGACCAGAAACTTCACTAAGCTTCACAAAATGTTAACCAGTTATATAATATAAAGTTGGCGATGATGTTCATAATAAACCACTAATTCATGATGCCAGAAGCAACTGGCAAAAGCTGATGGCACCAAACCAATAGACACCTTGACAGCAAAATTTTATTTACGACATAGAATCACAATTCACTAACTTGATTATAAAATGTTATCCAATCTATTAATACTATTGTAGAGATAAAAACTTGATATGTGAAATTCATAACTACTATCACATGTTAAGATTTATTATGAACAAGTGAACTGAAAGTTACTGCTGAATAAAAACAAGGAACGCTTAAAGGCTTGGTAATCATGATTTTAGACTTTATCATCAACACCTGGTTGAAGTAGTCCTGCAAAATCAAAGCTTCTTCGTATCAAAATAACGCGAGTAGATTGAACAGCTATAAGCACAAGAAAGGAAAAAACTATCAAGATCTCAATTTGGATGAACGTTAACATAAGTTCCTGAGATCAATCAAATTTCTCATTCCAATCTCGTATTTTTTGATAATCTGAACTCTGAAGAGAAAGAATACTAGGCAGAGGAAAATTTTCCCTTGGTTTCTTTATTTTGAAAACAAATCGAGTGAGCAGATTCAAACCTCAACAATGGCTTTCGTTGCTGCTCTAGTTTGTCCATACCATCTGGCATGATCGTATCTGAAGCTGACCTGTCTAAACCAATAGACAACGTTTCTGCAATGTCTTTAAGACCCTGCCCCGGCAAGTGAAAACAGAATAATTGAGCATATTATAAAAAATAAATTCAAATTGCAGTACATACTGGATACCATATCTTATGGATATAAATACAATATTAAAAGCATGTTGACATATTCTGGCCAAACTCGTTGTTCAGTAGGAAAATAACAGTAGAAAACAAAGCACAAGGTAGAAGAACACCTTCAGATTTGGAGTTCCTTTATATGTGAGCAAATTAGGGGACTTCCCTGCAAGTTTCTGTTGCTCCTGCTGAATATTTACTAATTATCATCAGATCATTATGTCCACAGGAAAATATAAAAAGATATAATAACCAAAGCCACCAAAAGAATTAGAAGAGCTGAATAAAGTGGCGTCTACTGTGACTTTAAAGTCAGCTCTAAATATAAGCTGTTCAAGCTAATCTAGGTCTCTGACTGTCACTTTAACACTCAACAGATAAGAGGGTGATAATCCAGCCTCTAGAACATATATATAGTTTTGCATATTTAGCGGTCACAAGTAATTTAAGAGTGACTAACAGCAAAAGAACATATAATTACAACTGACATATAAGAAAAAACTCCAACCTGCAAAATTTCAGGCATTTTCCGGGCTTTTCCATGTACAAAGTCGATGAGATATGCCAATCCATGATTTGCATAATCCTGCAACCACACTACTAAATCAGTATTTTCTTTAGGCACATCAACAGGAAACACATGCATACCAAATCATTCTAGCAATTCAATATTTTACTCTCATTTAGAGATGTTCCAAATAAAAGAAACAAAATGGTTTATGACAATTACATATTCCTATTTTAAATTTGATAAGACCAGGAAAAAGCTTTACCTGTTTATAACTCAATGTAGCCAGCCTTTCATCCTGAGAAAAGGCATAATTATACAACATAAGAATGAATCAAATAAAAGAGATGCACACACATATAGGAGCAAATAAAACTAACCAATGTTGTGGAAAAATAAACATCATGTTTACTTTGTTACAAATCTATAGATATTTTCATTCAAATGAAAATTAAATAATCAAGACAAATTTTGATAACAATTAACTAGCCACTGCATTAAAACAATCATATTACATACCAATGTTTCCACTGTTTGTTGCAAGAGACCCAAGTCATCATGGAAATTAGTGATAGTACTTCGAACTCCAGAAACCTGTGAATGGTGTATAACAATTAAACACATTTTATTTCTTCCCATAATTGTAAAAAAGAATAAAGGTGACCCATTGTAAAGATACAGCAGCTGATCTTATAAAATTTTAAATTAAAAACAATTATGTTGGATATTCTACTGCCATGAACAGAAACCAAACCATAAAGCTCCCACAGAAAGAGGTATAAGGAGAATGTATGGAGCTTATCTAACATTATAATTGATAGTCCATTATAATAAAGACTCGAGAGTCGTAAAGTATTTAGTATAATGACCAAGTATATATAACAACATGATAGGCATGTAAGCCACTTCATCACTGATCAGGATGAGATCAAGACAGCCCAATGGAGAATTTTGATGCCTTACTACCACATGATATTCACTAACATAGATATCCATCAATAGATTTGAGTTCAAAAATCAATTAGTTCTAAATGAATGTTGGTTATATTGTCTGAAAGAGAATTAGTAAGTATGCACCAGTATATATGCTAAATAGAAAAATAGTGCAAGTACAGGTGCAGATATTGAATTTGTATGTGTCAAAAAACATACCTCATCCTTAATTGACCGTGCCAGCTCATTCTGCTTGAGCATTTTGTCATCTAAATTCTGAATTCTCTGGGTCAAATGCTTCTTGGCATCCTACCATCAAAAGAATTGAGAGGAAATTGAGTAAAAAAACTTGGTTATTATGACATATAGACATTAGTTTTCATGTTACATGTTCCAAGCATGACAATAAATATTTTGGACAAAATGTGAGTCGTTATAGCAAATGTGAGAAAAATATTTTCTCCCCCTTATCAAAGACAACAGATGCCTTGTACGCTGTTAAAATGTGCTGGTGTACTTTTATTGGCGCACATGCTATTAAAAGATAAATTAGACTGATTCTCTATGACAGACAGGAGCAGCTTAATACAATGTTGGCAAAACATTTTGTGATGGGAAAGACCATTTCTTTTAATTATCTAAGGTTACCTACAGTATTTAAGCTACTCTTTTCCTTTTCTCTTTCTAGTACTGAAAGAGTTGCCCACCAATAGGTCCTGGACTAAATGGTTTTAGAAACTACTGCATCCTGATCACTGCTTAACGAATAAAATCTGGCCAGAACAGATTAAGGTGGTTATTCATGGATTTGGGAGTCCTATATAATTTTACAGAGCCAGTTGTTTAAAGCCCAAGACTGTCAATGGCTCACAGAAGCTTATCATATCTCTTGATGATCTCCTTTTATGAGTTTAGAAGCATCAAATTCATATTTGACTCTTGAAAAGTATTTTATACTCCAACCCTACACAAGTCATCCTGTAATACAAATTAAGACAGTAGCAACTATACTTTTTGTCCATAGATAGAGAATTCAAAGTGAAACACCATGCTTGAGTTGTGAATCATATTAATGAGTGATGCAATATATTTTAACCACTAGGGTGAAGTAATATTAAATTCTACATTAATGGGGCCTCATAGCTTTCAAGTGCAGTAAGTGGTGCCTAACAAACCTAGTTAAGTAAAGATATAAACAGAAAACCCCAAACAGTAAATGGACACCTACAGCAATGACATCTGAAGCATGCTGCAACTTTTTTGTTAAATCCGCAACAGCTTTTTCCATATTCCGTTTAGTCACGTACATAAGATCTGAGAATGAAATACCCTGATATTGGAAAGGAAAAAAACAGCAATCAGAATAACAAATCATTTTAAAGAATTATGGGGTGATAAAAATTTGATATAATTAAATAAGAGAAAATTTAGAAGCAAAAACTAGTAAAAGAGAAATAGAAAACGATATCAACCATAAAACAATGAAACTATTCAAATAACGCACAAGAATCCAACCAGGAAAGTAGTTACACACCTTCCACCACATAAAACCATAACCCAGAGCGCCCACAGCAGCAGCTGGAACAATAATGGATGAAAAATTACCTGTTGAAAAGGATAAACACTTAGAAAAAAAAGCATGGGGAAGACAAAATAAAAATACACTCTAAACCAACACAACACTCATCAACAAGCAGACAGCCTATGTATAAAATGCAAAGAACCATGAATAGTAAAACAAGGCATCTGATCTTAAGCAGAAGCTGCATTAGATGGTAGAATAGATTATATTACTTTGTCCAGAACCCCCATTCAGTACTGTGATTGGCCTGCTTGATGATAACTGCCGAACTTCATTTGCTAGACGACGCACCTAGAGCAAAGTCAAGCAACAAAATTCAAAATCTTCTCCATGTTCATTTCGTAAACAAAAGACACTAATGTTTGCTTGGATGGCATTTTAAAAATTCAGGGAATTTCAAATTCTTGGAATTTGAATTACTCTCAATTGAATTCCCTTCCATTCCCTTTCTAAATATTTTGTTTGAATTACTCTCATTTCAATTACCTTGTCTGGATAGAATATTTCAATTTCTACCTAAGCAAAATTTCATTTTTAAATATTTATTCAAGAATTAAAATCAATATTAAATTTATTAAAAATATATATTTAATTGAAAATTAATTTTAATATTAGACAAATTTTAATAATTCAAAAATAATACTAGATATTACATTTAATTATTTTTTTCTGTATAAAGTTACAAAATATTTTAAATTCACAATATAATCATATTCTTTAATGATTATATTGCGAATTTAAAATGCTTTATCCAATCATAGAATCATTTCAATCAAATCAATATCTATGCAGATTAGATAAGCTACGGCACTCTAAAATCAAACAATGCAGTGCTTACGGTAAATAATTTGATATGTTTTTTACCTTTCCTGTTCTGATAAATTGTAGCACCAAGACTAATGTTAACCAGCCAAAGTTGAAGGAAAAAAAAAAAAATTCTTATTTGATAATTATCAAGTCACAGACAATTTGAACACATTTATTATAAGCTTGCAAGACACACACCACTTTTTGTCAGCATTTTGTTCTCCTTACCTCTCAGGAGAAACAATGAAACAAGTATTTTAATCGAAAGATATAAACATATTTACTTTTGAGACATTTTTAAAAGTTCAAATAAAAGAAAAGTTCACTATTATAAATAAAAGTCCAGCTTATCTCCCCCTCATAGTTATGAATACTATGAATATCTGAACCAAATGTAATATGTATACATATTACCAAATCAATAGCACGAATAGAATCTAAATAAACCACTACTTTTTGAAATCCTCTGCTCCAATATTCAATCCACGATGAATGGAATGCATTATTTAAAGTTGGTAAATATACAAGAGCTTCAAAAAGATGAGAAGGTAATCAATGCTTAGAAACATCAGCAACTACAACAATCACCTATGTTTTCTAAGTATGAATCTAATTAAAATTCTTTTAAAATAATTTATCCAAACAGCATATTTTAGAGTGGACTATGTTAATTTCTTTTAAAAGAAAATGAATTACTTCATTAAAATACTTCATCCAAACACTATAAGACATATTCAACCAGTTTGTTACCTGAGCAGCTATGGCATCAGCATATTCACTTTCACCTTCGGCCTGATCCCCAGATTTTTCCAATCCCTTCACAAACAACTACAACCCCAGAAATGGAAAAATTAACCACATCAGTATGTACATAAAAACTAAAACGTAATATCGAGAGTAACAAATAGAATGCAATAATCCAGCTTCTCAATCCAATAATTAGTCCTAGAAAAAAAAGATAAACAAATAAATTAATGAAAAAAATAATTTTAAACGATGACCACCGTATTTAGCTTTAGCTTGAGAGAAGCATTCCAAAATTGTGGGAACCAAAGGCATGTACGGTGACAACCAGTGATGATCAAACGAAGTTAAAAATGAATCTTCCGAAACCCTAACATCATGAATTAAAAACGAATCTTCCGAAACTATCGTCACAAACCGCTACTCGTTTATTTATACACAACCTGGACGACTTTAACAACGCAATCACAAAATCCATTACTCAAAACAAAAAGAGAAAAGTGAAATTGGAAAAAACCTGAAGGTCGCCGATTAAATCGGACAATTTTCCGTTTTTGACGAGGACGGTGCCGGTGTAACCTGAAGGAAGAGAGTGAATGAAGATAAGAGATGAAAGCAGGTAGTGATAGTGATAGTGATATGCGATTGAGAGAGAGAGAGAGAGAGAGAGAGAGGAACCTGCTCCTGCTATGATGAGGACCTTTGAGATTCCGATTCCGCTTTGCATAGCCATAGCCATGGCTGTGATGAGAGCGAGGGAAAGAGAGTTGATGCGCTATTGCTGCTCTCTGACTCTCACCACGGCTAATTTACCCATCACCAAATTAAATTAGAAATAATATTTTTATGTATTTTTAAAATAATAATTATAAAATCAATCAACTCATATACATAATAATTCGTAAGTAACGTTAAAAATAAAAACATTTTTTATAAGTGTCTATTTTTTAATTTATTTAATAATTTAAATATTAAAGAAGTAAAAATTTACTTATGTTAAATGTACTTTTTTAATAATATTATTAGTGTAAAATATTTATAAATTTTACTATTAAAATAATTTTTTAAAACGTTTAAAATACTACTATCAACAATATATATTAAACGATAACTTTGTATAAAAGTATTTTTATTAACTTTTTATTTAATTCAAATTTTTTATTTATCTAATTTTTTAATGTCGAAATTATTTTTCTTGAGAGTATGTTTAGGCGCAAGTTTTTTACATAGGTGTTTTAATATTTTTTAACTTTTTATTTTATTTATATTATTATTTATAAATTAAATTTTGATAGTATTTATGTATTTCAAAATATTTATTCATAAACAAATTAAATATAATTTATATATTCAATATTTATTTTTTGCATAATTAATTATAATTTTTTGTTATATAATAAATATTTAGTCTATGAAATACACAAACTAAAATAATAGCTTAGATATAAATTTATTTATTTATTCTTTATATATATATATATAATATACACACAATTAATAAAAGAGGTGTCTTTTTTTACACAAATTTTAAACTAATTTACTCTTATAATTAGTTTCTAAACCATTTATGCTTTCATTATCATTTATTTATTTATTTTCTTTTTTTCTACTTCAATTATCAAACTTCTTTATTTAAATAATCATTCATTTTATTTCTTCCCTTCATGGAAAAAAAATATTATTCATTATCTTTTTATTTATTTTTAAACAGAGAGGCACAAAGTGTCTCTAACATAAGAAATTTAAAATTAATATATAAGAGTTTATTTATTTTAAAGATATTAAAATTAATTTATAAATAAATATGATAAATAAAAATTAAAATAGATAAGAGGTTAAAAAATTATAATTAATTATAGATTATGGATTTTATTTTATAATAATTTAATTTTATCGCAAATCTTAATCATTGATTTTATAATCAATAATTATAAGTCCACTTTATCCTCTAAAGTTCATCCCCTCACTTTAGAAGAGTCAAATTTCTCATTTTTTTTGTCCATAGACATGATTCACACAGTGTCTTAACGTTGATAATCAAAGACTAATTTGCGCTTGCGAAACGTGACTTTTATTAATCAAACATTATTTTAGTACAGACAGAAAAAAACCTAGGACCACCATATCAACCCTCATAGTTAATATATAAGAATTGATAAAAGAATCATAAAAATTTTTTCGTTGAAGAAAATTTTCTAAAAACTACTCTCGTAAAATAATCACTCGTATTTAATATATAGGAATAAATATATAAATTAGATTTTATATTTATGCTTGTAATTTATATTGTGACACAAAATTATTTTTAACTATTAATAATTTTTTTCATTGCATTGATAATTTATTTTAAAATTATAAAATTTAATTTATAAATAAATATGATAAATAAATTTTAAAAAAAGATTAGATGTTAAAAGAATATATAAAACCCTCTCTTAAAATTCCTTAAAAATGTACTTTATCGCATAAGATGGTCATGTTTAATATATAAAGATTATTTATTTTAAAGTAATTTAATTTAATTTATAAATAAATATAATAAATAAAATTTGAAATAAATAAGAGGGCAAAAGCATCCTTAAAAATTTTCTTATTAGAAAAAAGTTTTTAAAAATGCTCTCACATAAGAAAGACCTAATATATACAAATTGATTATAAAAGGGGTGAGAAAAGGAGGAAGAGTTTCGGTTAGAATTTGAGTCCAACTTGAAGGCTTTTAAAAACAAAAGGAAGAATTAGATGTTTATTACACATCCTTCTATAATTATTTGTAGCTGTAGGGCTAAAGTTTGAATCAACTTATCAATATAAGTTGTCTTTAAAATCTTTAAGTTATAAAATATGTTGTATGTATGTGGAGAAAAAAGAAACACTAAAAGTGGGTTGAATAGTTTTACTCAAAAACTCAACTTTTTTGCAAAGTAATGAAGTAGTAAATTACAAATTAGAGAGGGCAAATGAAACAAAGAATGAACTTAGAGATTTATACTAGTTTGTTTCAATCATCGAAACTACGTCCAGTTCTTAATCCAATCAAAACAAGTTTTACTATCTTATCAAAGATATAAGTATTCTTTACCAAATCATTTCTTGCTCAAACCTAAGTATTCTTTGATTTGCCTCTTCAAGCAACTAGCCAAATATTCATTTTACACAAAGCCTCTCTAGGCTTAGTACTGAGTACTCTTTTACAAATAAGTTTCTCTAGGCTCAAACCCAATAACTCAAAGTTATAAAAGGTTTACATAGTTACTTTATCTTCCTTTCAAGACGTGATACAACAAGTTAAGTACAAAGATGATTATAGAAAGAATGGAGAAATGATATTTCAATTTTAGATTGTCGTTACTTCTTTCTAAACTCCAAACTTCCTTTTATAAGCTTCAACGAAGATGACCATTGCAAATTCTTGAACTTCTCTCTCATGGTTTGTTTCGTTTGTCTTCACGATTTGCTTCTTGAAAAGAGAAATGTTCGTTGGTATAATAAATGTTTACATTAAATAATTTTACCAAATTGTCACTTTTTATTTGATCAAAGAAACTACTTATCACCTTTTGGATACAAAGTGGGTAAAGTCATGCATGTGTTAGGATGTTGTAGTGATGAAACAACTTTTGATTGTAACTTTCCATATTTGCAGGGATTTGCTTTTTTTTTTTTTATGCCAAACATGTCTTTCTTTTTTATAGAACGTTGGTACTAGGAAAGTATTTTAAAATTCAATTTGTTAAGAAAACATTTAGACGTAGTCAATTTCTTGTTTAGAGATCGTATATGATAAAAATTTAATGCATATCTCTTCTAATGACTAAGGGTTTGTCTTAGGCAAAATTAGAATCGTTTTAATGCAACTTTTGTCTTATACGATGATTCATCTTACTAACAGGTTGCATCTTCGAAGGTTCGTCTTAGTCATTTTGAAAAATCTATATTGTTGATCAAGAACTTCTTTGTTTGTTAATAGCAAAACTTAAAATTAGAGATATCTACGAATATCTTTTGACCTAACAATGTACAATATTGTAAAACTCATAAAATTATTCATTTGGTTGATATGATATCAACCATAATAGTATAATAAAAAAATGTATATAATTATGCATAAATTTAAAAAAAGAATTGATAATTGATTTTTAGTTATAAAACTAAAGTTTAACCTAATTTATTTTTAATATAGATTATCTTTTAGATCTTTGAGCATGCATTACTTAGGACATTTCTAAAGTTAGTTTATAATGTCTATTAAGAGTCAACAATGACGATATTTTTTTTTTATTTATAATATCGTTTAGTTGGTGTTGAATCAAAGTGAAGCGCGCTCAAGTTTAAGTCGTGTTTAATGTGTGAGCATAATGTATTTTTTGGGTTGAATGGCGCGACTTTAGGAGACAAGTGAGCCCTGGTGTGAGATAATAAATACCTAAAACAATGTGTAAGAAATGGAGTATCAAATAATTTTTAATTTTTTAAAACTTTGCATACTTGCAGTGGCGGATCCAAGAATTTTAAGTAGTGGAGATAATATTCATATACAAATTTGTAGTAATAAACATATAATTTCACATTTTTTAGAATGAAAATATACATTTTAATTATTTTTTATGAGAGCTCATATTCTAAAAATACTAAATAATTTTCTCATTTTCAACATTTTTAAATTTATTTTTCTTTATATAAGTAACAAAACAATTATTTAATCATTCATTTCTCACATTAAAACATTAAAACTTTATCTTTCTTGAATCCACCACTATTCATGAGTCATATATATATATATATATATATAGGGGAATGCTAATATACTCCCACCTATTTTTTTAGTGGGAGTATGTTAGCAACCTATACCAAAATTTTAAGACAAAAAAATCACTCATTTCTTTTGATTTAGTTAATTTGTATAAAGGATATTATAGTAATTTAATTTAATTTTAAAAGAAAATTAAATATTTTCTCTCTCTTATTAATTTCTTTCACCAAGTCATTTTTCTCTCCTATTAAATTATTTCTCCAACCTATTTCTCTTTCCTATTAAATTTTTTCTCTAATTTATTTATCTCTCTCCTATTAAATTCCTTTTTTAACTTATTTCTCTCTCATCTCTCACGATGCCTCCCCCCTCTCTCTGAACAAATAAAAATTAATTAATAGAAAAAATAAATGAATTGGCGAATGAAATTAATAAGAGAGACAGAAAATATTTTATTTTTATTTAAAATTAAATTAAATTACTATAATATTTTTTGTACGAATTAACCAAATAAAAAGAAATGAGTGATTTTTTTGTCTTAAAATTTTGGTGTAGGTTACTAACATACTCCTACTAAAATATAGGTGGGAATATATTAGCATTCCCCATATATATATATATATATATATATTTGTGTGTGTAAATTTTTTTACATAATTATGTCGTGTGACAAAATCTTTGTATTTAACTTTTTGTGCATGATCTATTATTATATCACAAACCTTAATTTAAATCTGATATGGGGCAAGTTTAATTTAATTCATTGAATCTATACGCAGGCCACGTGACGGCTAAAATGTATAGTGAAGTTGAACAAACTCCTTGTGAAACAATCAAATCAACTATGCATAATAAGTTGTGAGACTTTATCTTATTTGCATGTGCAATGTGTCATTTTTCTAATTAGCCTTGAGAAATTCAATCAAAAGTATGGCTAACTTTTCCATGGCTCATCCCTTAAATCATATATCTTAGTTGTGGGTAAGCTTGAGTGGGCTACCCTATAACGTTTTTAATACGTTTTTCAACAAAGAAGACTTGGAAGAATTCAGAAGATTGAAGACAAAATCGTCCAAACAAATTACTGGTTAATTAAGGTCAAAAGTCAAGGTCCACAAGGAGATGTTTTCGTGAAGAATGTTCAAAGAACTGACTTCATTAGTTATCATATAATGTAACTACTCCACTCATTGACACGCTTAACAAATTAATTAAGGAGTAACAAAACTAGACATCTAGGATCACCATAACACCTCTGTTCTATTTAGTTGATGTTTTAACAATTTTTATTTGTTTGAACTTGATTGTCATTTTATAATATTAATATAACATTAAATATTTTTTCTTATTACACCCTTAAGCATTATTCTTTAATTATTGGTGAGAATTCAAAATGTTTAAAAATATATTGAGAAATTGCATGATTTATTTCATGAAATCAAACATATTCATTATATTTTTTAAGTGTGGCATCAAAACCTTAAATGTCAAACAAATTTGTATACAACAGTTATTTTCATATTTTATAATTTAAATAATTATTATCTCCAATTCAACATTTTTTTTACACATTTTAAATGGGTCTCACTATTGCATATTTCATATTTTTATATCCTTTCAATAAATTTTAATTTTACTATTTTACTATATAAACATTATTTATTATTAAAAATAATATTAGTGGATCCCACTTAGGACCAGCCCAAGAATGACGAAGGCCCAAACAAATTATGAGATACTTTTATACTTGAAATAAAAAAGTTATATCTCGAAATGTTATTTTACCAATATATTTATGTGACCTTTTATTTATCTATTTATTTATTTTTTTTAAAATCTAATAACAAATAATTTTTATAGACTTAAAACTTGAGTTTTAGTAATCTTACCGGCCACCCATGACCCCACTACATAATGCTTAACAAGTGTACAAAAATTGGCTACAAGAGCAGGCTCTTATTCTTAATAAGAAAAAGGGAGTTAAGAACTCCCGATGCGAATACTCTAGCAAGACGTAAAATGCCAATAATTAGTTCAAATTTAAAACCAAAATAAAAAGTAAAAATTATGGAGAAATTCAAATGAAGAACCATCGTTAGTTTGTATAGTTATGAGTTACTTATTAATACAAAATGTGGTGTCAATGTTGCACGCAGGATCGTAGTCCATTAGAAATTAGTAAAGGATAGGTGTCAAGATATTAGAGTAATTGTTTTTCCATAGACCTTGTTGCAGAGGTAAAAGGATGGTCATGGACACTTGGAATATTATACTATTCTCACTCGTCACTGCACATAACACATGCAAGCACCAAAATTGAAAATTTTATCATCTAATACACAATCAATAATAATGCACAATAAAGACCCAAAGAAATGGTTCATTGGGTTGTTTGCTTGACAGATTTCAGAACCATACACAACCCAGCATATGATTTCACTTGGATTAGGTTTAATTTTTATTTCTTGTATTAGCGACTGATTGACTTGTATTAGCGCATGCATTAAGTAGTTATTACAAATAATTTCTAATAATATAATATCTTCAATGAAAATATTTAGGTAGGAAGACACTATAAACCATGGAACTCACATTGAGAATGGAAGACAAGTGAATTCCATCCGAGAGAAGAGAAAAGCTCCACAAATCTGAATCTGTTCAAGTGCTTCCCTTCTAGATGACATCAAGCTAATACCACAACTGTCCCTGCAACTTCCTCAGAAGTCAGAAGCCACTTTTCTACCCACTTAAATATATTGAGAAACTGTTTTCTTGTAATAAATTCGTACATTCTTTTTATAACCATGAGATAGATTAGAGAAAAAGAAAAGATAAAACAAGTTATATGATATTGATAGAAAAGAGACTGAGGGAATAAAATAATTGGTAAAATATTCTAAGAAATTATGTGAAAATATAACTCAAATGTATTTGCATATTTAAATCCTCTCATGCTACTTACTAACCTGATATATAGCCATAATGCAATGTTACAAAAGAAAATGATAAAAAAAAAAAAAAAAAAAGTATACCAAGACCGAATAACTTTGCTTTTTATCCACGATGATTCGACGGAAAGGGTCAAGCAATGAATTATATTAACCGTACATTGGATTTAATTTCTAATTTCATTGAGTAACATCCGTTTTCAAATATTACTTTACAAGCATTTCAACCATTTCACATACATTTTTTAACCATTTCATTCACATTTTTGACAAAACAGAATTGGTCAAAACAATACCCCAGATCCGGGGGGGGGAGTGATCTAACTGATTATAAATTTCCTCTTAAAGCTAGTTTGAAACTTAAATATTAGGCTCTCATCAAGAACGTGCTACAGATGATTGGATTTCCATTCAATGAACAGTTCCTGCTTATCAACCACTTTAGGAAAATGTCCATGAACTGATTCGCTTTCCCATTCAATTTCGTAAGAACGACAATCCTCGCTACTAATTGATCTCGAGCACAACTTTCTGAAGTGCTTCTGCTGTCAGAGGGATGTGCAAGCAATCTTGACCATCAGAATGCTTCTTAATTTTGACCAGCTCATGATCTTTAAATTCAGTCAAATGGGAATTCAGTGTAACCTGACTGCTTACAAGAAAACGTTCTCGACACACAGAGTAGAGATCATTGATTGGCATTCCTGTAAAATAAAGGAAAATATTCAACAAACCATTGATATGAAAAGAACAAAATATCCAAGTAAATGATAGAAACTTGCCTTCTTCAGGGTGAGAGAGTTGATGTTCGGCAAGAACTTTAAATACACTCTGGGCATTGCGTGTCAAACTTAGCAAAACTATTGTAGCTGTTTTGACATTTTGGTTGGCGCTGCCATGAGCAAGAATCAGAGGATAAAACATGCCTTCAACCTTGTAAGGGGCAAAAGTAGGAACATGATACCAGCACCAATTGAACTGTGTGTGAGCCATATTCTTGTCCCAAACTGCCAAGAGAGGATGAAATTGTTCAGCAATAGACAGACTAGAAAGAACCTTTCAGAGTCACATATCCTTCATCACTTTTCCTACAGCAATAACAAAAAGGAATTTCCCACAGCCTTGTATTATTGTAGAAACTGGGTCTTCAAACAGGCTATTTAGATCTAAGTCCTCTCTAATATTTCTAGTAGAGTTTTGCTTAGTCTTCCTCTACCTGACTACCTCTAATTCTGACTATTGGACTATTCTCCGCTTGATCAACTCGCTTACCAGCATTTCTGTAGGTTTTATTCTCACATGACCAAACCCTCTTATAAGTATTTTACCATGTAAGACCGAAAAGAGTTTTGGTTTTTCAACCTTACGAAAGGGCAATACCACTTAGTCATATTGTCAATGAAACAGAGATAAGAACATATGATAAGAAGATTCAGAACCTCAGAGGACCTCTAATAATGTGCAGCATAGATCAAACTAAAGCTTAAATAACATTTCATTACGAAAAGGCATTAATACTTTTTTAATTGTAAATTAATATTGCACCATTCAAGCTTCTATTTAAACACTCAAAATGATTCTGCAGTAGACAATATAGTATTTAGAAGACACTTCCAACCTTAAAAAAATAATATAACTAAGCATACTTAAGGCATATCCAAAGATGACATTAACGAATTACAAGGAAAAAAACATCCTGCAGAAGATAACGGAATAGCATTAACAAAACTTACACAGAGGAGCGTTAACATGGTCAATAGAGGCAACAACGCGAATTCGGGCACAGGCAGCTAGTCGAGCAAGATATTGTTGGGTATCAGAATCCCTTAATCCAGGTCCATCTATGTTGTGAATAACAACACAAACAAAAAAGTCACCGTCCTCTAGTTCCACTTGATCCAAAAATGTAAGAAGATCGTCCATGGATTGAGAATTGAATGACTGCCGGCTCTTGGGCAAGTCCCGATTGGAAACCTTTCGTTTAGCTTTCAATTGGTCCCATAGAACTTCAGCTAAAGCTATCACAACCTAATATAAATATATTGCATTAGTGGTGCATGATGAGAACATGCTTATATCACACTCTTAATCCTTCGGAGAAAAATTAACTTTTGGACAGAAGTTAGATACAATTGGTTAAGCATTTTAATACTGTTCTTTAATCAAAATTAGAGTTTTATCTTAGTAACTTATGTTAATCTTTAATGCAAACTATTTTTACACAAATTATCAAGGGGTGACTCCAATTGTAGTTGAAGAATAATCCAAAAACACTTTCTCATCTTACAGTCTGTTTGATTCTCTTCCCTTTTTGTTTAAAAAACTGAAAAGAAATTCACACTACTCGACAATCAATTTCTCATCCAAACTCTGTTAAGTTTTGAAAATTATTGCTAAAACATGTTTTAAAACCAAAATAGAAACAGCTTGGAGATACATTCTCATCCTCTTCTATTTTCATCAAATGTTCTCTTCAAGTGCTCGACAGACAAACTTTAAAAAAAAAACAAAAACGTGCAAAGGAAACAAATTTTAGAAGACAGAAAACTGATTTTGAAACAGTAAACAAACAAGGTTTTATCGCTCTTTTTTTGCCACATTAAAAAAACTTCAATCACAGTTATCTTTTGAATGAGAAATTTTAGGGGGGAAAAAACCTGTTTCAAGTTAATGGCTTGAAGATATCCGTTAATAACAACTACAGAATATTCAGTCAGTGCCGTTGAAGCAAAATCTTCAATGAGAGCCTTCTTAGATCCAAAGCCATACATCAGAAGCCCAAAACCACACCTAAATCACCCAAGTAACCTAAAAAAGGTTTAACATCGCACAATAAAAGCACTTCGAGAAAATCAACACATCCAAACGAACCTTAGCGCGAAAAGCCATTCAGGATACATAGTCTCATAGGAATCCAACAAGAGAGCGATCTCAGCTTCATGCTTGGGTTCAATTTGCGACGCGGCTTCCCTCAATTCCTAGACAATCACGAAATCGCAGGGCGATTGGAGAGAAGTAAGGGGAATTGAAAAACATTGAGAACTACAAACAATTAGGAGATGAACCTGTTCATCAACGACGGTGATGTCAGTGAGCTTGTGTTTTGACTTAGATTTCTTGGAGGATGAAGCGAGTTCCTTCGCAAGAAAATAGTTCCGCGAGAACTCGAACTCGTCGTCTTCGTCCTCCCAATTGTCATTGATGTCCATCGTTCAAACAGCGAGAGAGAAGAAACAGTGTGGAAGCAAATTTATGTCAGTTGCTTTTTTGTGCCCTAGAAAATTTTCCCGCCATTTTTCATCTGATCGCACCCCAAGAAAACTTCCGGGTCGGGTTTTCTCAAATCGTTGGCGGTTCGCAAGTATCCTATCCGAGCTTTTAGCAATCTCGTATAAACAAATTCTAGAACACAAGTGGATAATGTATAGATTCTAATAATGAATGGTTTGATAATACTCGAATTTGATTTTTGGTAGCAATAGTTCTTAATTAAATTTAACTTAGTCGATTGATTAACCTAAGATAAAATTTTAAAATATTAATGTAAAAAAATTATTATTATATATTATTCAAAATTTGAAATTTGATTTTAAATATGAAATATGTGTTAAGTTAATATCATAATTATTTTTTCAAAAAATTATGAGAATGATATAATATTATTAATTAATGGAGATCTATTTAATGAATTAAAATTGTATAGTTGAAGAATAATAAGCATAATTACAAATTAAATATTATTTGAATCAAAACTATAATTTTTTTTTTATTTTAATACAAAAAAAATCTCAATATTAAGATGTGTATCATTATTCTCTTAAAATCTTCTTAATATTTAACAATGAAGTGATACAATTTATGAGTTTTTTACTCAAATAATACAATTTTAAAAAAAATTACCCAAATAGCAATTGTGCAAATTTATTTTTCCAACTAGCATCATTTACTGTTCACGTTACGGAACGGGCCGTTCTGAAATCAGAACGAGTCGTTCCGGATTAAAAAATAACACATGAAAAACAAATCAGAACGGACCATTCCAAAATTAAAATTAGCACATAAAAAGTGGAACCAGAACGGTCCGTTCTGCTTTCAGAACGAGCTGCTCTGACCTACAAATAAATTTTTTTTTTCGATTTTCATTTATCAAATACCAAAACTCATAAACTAACATCAAATAATTAAATTTATTGAATATTAACATTATAAATATATCTAAATAAATTTATTAAAATTCAATACAACAATAAAGATCAATGGTGGCAGAAACTGATTATGGTGTTCTCTAATGTCCATTTCTGTTTTAATCCTGCTGGACTTTGGCCGACCCTTGAAAGTTCGCTTGAGTTCTAGATTTGGCCACAAAGTTAGACCAGTGTAAGTAGGCCAATAATCTTCATGTCGGAGCTCTCCAAACTGTCATTCGTATACATTTTTGGAACTTGCCGCAATCATACCACATTTCATTTAGCCTTACTGTAAATCTCCCAGCGGGTCAAACTTTGTGGAGAGCTCTGACATGAAGATTATTGGCCTACTTACACTGGTCTAACTTTGTGGCCAAATCCAGAACTCAAGCAAACTTTCAAGGGTCGGCCAAAGTCTAGCAGGATTAAAACAGAAATGGACATTAGAGAACAACATAATCAGTTTTTGCCACCATTGATCTTTATTGTTGTATTGAATTTTAATAAATTTATTTAGATATATTTATAATGTTAATATTCAATAAATTTAATTATTTGATGTTAGTTTCTGAGTTTTGGTATTTGATAAGTGAAAATCGAAAAAAAAAATTTAGGTCAAAATGGCCTGTTCTGAAAGCAGAACGGGCCGTTTTGGTTTCACTTTTTATGTACTAATTTTGATTTTGGAACGGCACGTTCTCATTTGTTTTCCATGTGTTATTTTTTTAATCCGGAACGGCCCGTTCTGATTTCATAACGGCCCGTTCCGAAACGTGAATAGTAAATAATGCTAGTTGAGAAAATAAATTTGCACAGTTACTATTTAGGTAATTTTTTTTAAAATAGTATTATTTGAGTAAAAAACTCTACAATTTATAGATAAAGGAAATATTTCTTTTCGTAATCATTTTTTCTCTCCACAATATACCTTTAATTTTTTTAAAAATAAATAAATAGTTTTAAGAATCGTCATTAACTAACTCTAAATAATTGCTCACACTAGTATATTTTTTTTTGTTTACTTTACTCTTAAAAATATTTAGAAGCATGGAATACCTCTTTCCGCTAGTCTTTTATAATGTATTTTATGCATTTTACATTTACTGTTTTTTCCCTTTCATTTTGTAAAGCTTACGACGAGTCCTACTAAAAATATTTTTAAGGGATAAGATATGTATAATTAATTCTTAATTCAACTCAATTAAATAAGTTACACATATACACATTCTATTTGTGTAATTTACTATCATTCTGTTATTCTTTTTTCTATAAAAGCATGCTACAAGGATTTTTCTTTTGAAAAAAATGTATAAGTTAAAAAATCATTACTTTAGCAAACAAGAAATGGAAGAAAAATAAAGAAAAAAGAGAGAAAAATAGAGGAAAGAAAATAAAATTTTCTTATTTGGTAAGATAGAAATAGAAAATAAAAAAATTAAATGTAGTCTTAACAAAAGGTTAGACTAAATGTCGATGATTCCAATTAGCTTTTACATGACAAATAATTATATTTTTTAATTTATAAAAATAATAATACTCAATTATATATTATATAAATATTAATAAAAAGATTTAAATATATTTTTAATTTATAAAATGAATAAATTTTAATTTTAATTCTATCAAAATTTTCTTTATTTTTTATTCCTATAAAATTTAGAACTATAGTTTTAGTTTCTATTATATAATATTTTTAACTACTTGTTTGTTTGTTAAAAGGTTACATAATTTTATTTTTCATAATTATTAGTGATATCATATTAGTGTGTAATAATTTTAATTGTTTTTATAGGTTCTTAAAATAAGCATTATTTATTTATTTTAAAATTATTGTTAAAAACCAAAAATAGTGTTACAAGCACTAGAAATAATATTAAAGGAAATAAAAGCAATTTTTACAAGCAACAGAAATAATATTTATAAATCTTAGAAAGATGAAAAATAAATTTTTTTAACGAGATCAATATTAAAATTTGTTTATTTTACATAAAAATATATTTAAACAATAAAATTATGATAATTTTTACCATCTATTATTTTTTTGCTTCTCACACTTATTAATTTGTATTCTCTATTGAGAGAAATGAACAATAATAACTTTTTACCCTAAAAAAATTAATAATAATACCGTCTCGCAGATTTTGTATGATTTATTTCTAATGGTTTCAAATTATCAAAGAAAATTATTTGTGCACCATACTTTTATAGTTTGAAAACGGCAAAAGCAACCCGTAAAAAAAACCAACAAAAGCATATTTTCTATTTTTTTTTATTTCTTATTTTTCAAACTAAACACCTAAAATTTATTTTATTTTTCACATATTTTCATCTATTATATTTTTCTAAAAATTAAAATGACAAATTGGCACCCATTTATTAATACACAAAAAATAAACCCTAAACGTGTGGTTCAGCGGTAAGGGTTGATCCACGCTTAAGCAAGGTCAGGGGTTCAAATCCTGCCTTGTGTATACAGTCGCGTTAAATCTTGGGGCCAGCTATCCCATCCTTTGAGGTGCCTCCAACGTAGCGAGGAGATTAGTCACTACTATCAGCGGTGAATACTCCAGGGACAAACCAAAAAAAAAATACACAAAAAATGAAACTTTTTATTATAGCGCTCCCTTTTGAGTTTCTTTTTCTCTTCATAGATTCGAGAGTGTTTGAGAGCTCTATGACTGAACCATGAAGGAGGAAAAACAAGTTGTGGTAGTAGTGGGGTGCTACCTTGGAAGCCTGAAGTTGTTTCTTTTTCCCCCTCCCTTTTTGCTTTATTCAACTAGCTAGAGCTCTCGGAGTCCTCCATTTTCTTCTTTTTTTTTTTTTCAAAGAACTCGAAATCAGGATAAGGAAAGCTGAAATTTTGGGGATTGGGTTGAAACATTGGACTGTTGAATGAATTAAAAGTTTAATGTTAATAAAAATTCTAAAATTTGTAACTATGGAGATGAAATGTTAAAAATGTTGATGATTTCTTTGAGTTTTGGTGCTTGCATATTATTTTTTCTTGTGGTTAATGGATTGCATGAATGAATATAGTAGAGATAATGAGTAAAGATTGTGATTAGGAGGAAAATTGGTGAAATACAAATGAGGAATGAAGGAGGAAGCCATGCAGGTGTATAAAATTTCTACACTTAGTGTTGCAGTTGTGAGAGAAAATGGGATGGCAGATATCCAACGCTGCAGCTACGATTGAGTGTTGTAGCGGTGGAGGAAATTGCAATGATAGAGATCCAGTGCTACAACCATAGTTGAGTGTTGTAGCCATGGGGAGAAATTGAGCTAATAGAAATCAAACATTGAAGCGCTGAATTGAGCGTTGCAGTGGTTGGGGTAGATGATCAAATTTGATCTTGATGTCTTCATGGAAGTTGTAGTCTTGGATGTTAGCTTTCCAATGACTTTAAAATCACCTAAAAAGGAAGTTTAGAACTCCAATTATGACATTTTTAGTGAATAAAGGTCAAGTTGTCAACATTTAGACAAATTGTCGCGGTTTTTACAATTTTCAACATGGTAGATGATGGAATTAGAACCTGAGTTCTTCATGAAAGTTGTAGAAAATCTTCTTGTCTTTCATATGAGATAATGATGAGCATGACAGGAGTAGTAAAACTTTCTATGCATTGCTTTGTCATTGCATAATAAGTGAAAGATGATTAAGTTGTAAGTCATTCTAGTTGTTTAAATTGATTTATGTAGTTGTTTTCTTAAGATGTGAATGTTGTAAATATGTATGTTGATTAAGTTGACATGATGTGAAGTTGAAAGTTGAGTTAAGTAGTATGAGTGAAGTTGTGTAGCTATATTAGGATTCTATATGAACAATGTTGATGTGTTGTTGAGATGCATGTTAATCGTAATGTTGTAAATGAGTTGTGATGATGGTGATGAGTTAAAAGGTTGTGTGTTGATTGAGTTGTTGTGTTGAAAATTATAATGATCTGTTGAGTTGTGTTGACCACTTAGGACTATAGGAGATATTTTCGAAAGTTGCATATCTCATTGTGTGAATATTGTGTTGTGGTGCTCTAATAATCCAATTTGTTGAAAAACCTTTATTGGGAAGTTGATACTTGAAGTGGATAATGTGTTGTTTCTCCTTTAGGACTTTGTTGGTACTGTGTAAGCAAGGTCGAGGCATACGTGTATGAAACGACCATAGTATAAGAATCAGGTCGAGCTATACCGATTACAAGTAACCAACTGAGTAAAGTATGAGGTCGGGGACTTAGTTCCTAATCGAGTATCAAAAAGTTATAGTATTTGGAGGATAGTTGGTGGGCTAATCCCATAGGAGGCTTAGTTAAGTTAACTAATGTCGCGATAGGCTCGTATCCAATTGTTCTATCCTGACATTAGTACTATACTTTCTCATTTAAGTGGTGACATCCGAGAAACTAAGTCATTGTATTGTGAATTTATATCCAATTGGCTATTGATCTAGCAAGCTCGAAAAGATCACACAATGTTATCGGTTCGGTGGGATCAAGCCACTTAAGTTGTTCATCGTGTGTTGTAGGAGATCTCCTAGTAAAAATGCGTAATGACATATATAGTTGTTGTATTGAACATATGATGTGTTGAGTTAATTGCGTTATTCATATATTATGTTGAACTATGATGAAATGTGTTGTTGTATTGAATCAAAGTTGGATTATGTTGATCTGTGTTGTATATAGTAATGCTTTGTTGTTGTGTTGTCAAAGATGGGATGATGTGATGTTCCTATGTTGTGTATGTGTGTGTATATATATATATATATATTTTTTTTTTTTCTTCTTCTTCTTTTTTCGTAGCTTACCTTTGCATGTTTTTATATAATTTGGACTGCGATGATCATATGTAGTATAAAAGTAGGATAAAGATAGGGCTAAAGTGTTACATTAGAGGTCGTACAGTGGTGTTGGGGTTGAATGTGTTTGATGACTACCTATTGGTGGTAGATTTGTGTAGATAATTATAGTTACTTGATTGACAACTTAATTGTATATTTACATATGTAGGATTACTGTATGTATATTGCATATATTGGAGTAGTCATTTCATCCTTATATGTATGCAACATTATACTTATTATAGTATTTGGAAGTATATAATCTTAAGTTAGTAATTGTGTCATTTAGTGTGGAGATCATGATAGGTCGTTATATTTATAATGCAATGTAACAAATAGAAAGATTTGTGTTATCAAACGATTACTTATACATTATTTTTAGAATTTTGTATGAAGATAATTTATGTATCTATATATCTTTATGACATTATTTATTATATTTTATATTTTTCTATAATTTATTTTATGAATTATTATATAAATAATATTTATAGGAAACAAAATTAAAATTATAATATTTATTTAATATTTTCTTTACATTATTTAATTAATGTTTAGCTAGTTTGCAAGTGTAATCACCTAAGTGAACAAATAATTTTAATAAAAAGAAAAATTCTCACACCAATAAAACTATACAGTTAGAAAATTTAAAATTCAAACTGATACTAAATTACAAGCATGTTGACAGAGTGGTTTTATGTTTCAACATAAGTAGATATATAAAGGTATTTAGTTTCCATAAATTATTTTTTTTTGAAGCAAAGTTTCCATAAATTATTGATATAGTTGTTTTATTTTATTTTATAAGCATAATGATATTAATATTGACATAAAATGTTAAACTTATATAAAAAAATATTAACCATTAAATTATAAATATAAGTAGATATAACTCAATTACTACGTAGCGGTACTTTGTACCTCTATTAAAAAAAAAAAAATAATAATAAAATAATAAAAATATGTTAATTTAATTAATATTATAATTAATATATTAAATTAAAAATAAAAAAGTATAATAATAAATAATAAAAAAATTAAAGTAATTACTGAAAAGGTATCTCTTTATATATGATTACATATTTTTTTATATTACTTCATGATTACATCATTTTTTATTCTGGCAGAGGCGCACAGTAGCTGCCATGAACAGGAAACACGGGGTTGTTTGAATCGGAAGCGCATTTTAGCAGGAGCAGCAGGTCCACCATTAATGATGAGGGAAACCACCAAAATGATTAGCTGATCCATCAAATTCCCATCACTCTCATACGACAAAACCTACGTTGGCACCCGACCGGTTCTGTTTCAAACTTTCAATGTTCCACTCCCCACAACAAAAAATAGTAGCTACCCACGATCTAATTATATTTTGGGGTCGCAATATTGCACCTTGAATTTACCAAAGCCGCAACGTTTTCTGAGTTTGAATCGGAAAGAGAAAGTGGGCAATGGTGGGATGAGGATAAAAGGGAAGAGAAGAAGAAGGGAGGGAAATGGCGAGAGGGGAGTGGAGGGTTCAGCTTCACCATAAATGGAACTCGATTTGTTCCTACAAGAAAATCACTCTTCTAGTTTGCTTTTTCAACATTGTGGTTGCTCTCTATTCTCTTCGCTCTCTCTATGCTTCTCTTTATATCTATTCTGGCAGCGTTGCACGAAAAAGTGAGTCTTGTCTTACTTTTGAGGATGTTTTTGAGTTTTTCTTTCTGTCTTGTTTATGTTTCTGTTTCCCCAAATAGCACAATCAAAAGGGTAACAAAAAGTTTCTGCTTTATGGTAAATTTTGAGGCCCCTTAAAAGGGTCTTGTTAGAGACTGGGAAAGTTTAGTTTTTTTATTTCTGCCTACCTTTTTTGATTTGGTTTGGCTTGTGTATGTTTTCAGTTGTGGTGTATAGGCCAGATCAGATTCGGAAGATGGAAGAGTCTGATCAAATTCGGAAGACATACAAACCCGTGGAGTTAATGAAATTGGTATGAGCTATGAAGTATGAACCATTTTCTAGTATGTGGCCCGAGCAAATACTTATTGTGAAGTTAACCTCAAGTTGATGTTGTAAAACTTGTGCAAGTAGGTGAAGGAATTCGAAGGGGAGTTTTCAAGGGAAAATGTGGTGGTTGAGTTGCCTCGGCAGTTGAAAAAGGAAATAATTGACGAGGTCTTGCAGAGACTAGGAAGCATGAATGGAAGCAGCAAAAGCATGTCTCACTCTCAGCGCATGGCTAAGGAGCGAGGTGAGTGAGTACTCGTAGATTGTGCTGATAAGAATCTGTTGTTATTCCTTCTATAATTAAGCATGAGAATTGAGAAGCTTTTTCTATTGATAATATTCTTCACCTTAAGACTTGGATTTTAGCAAAAAGGGTGGTTGGAACTATAATCTTTAACTGGTCAATTTCATTTCTAGGGGGTGGGGCAGTGTACAATGCAGAGTATTACCAATTTTTCATGGCCAACTTGATTGTTTTCCTGAAGTATATGTGGAATGTCAGATATGTCCATTGTGAACTTATTGGAATCTGGTTTATTTGAATAGGTATTAGAATTAATGATGTTGCTATATGGTGCAACTTGCAAGAGTATCAGGATCTCATATTAATAAGACCACTAAGATTTGATGTTTCGCTATCCTGAAGAGCATACTTTTTTTTGTTGCTCCCTGTGCTGTATAACTGCTGTGTAGTTAAAAGTTCTGCAGCAAACATGAATTTGTTTAGATATGATGTATTCAACTATTCATATATGTTACCTTTTTTCTATTTCAAAGTTCTTGTTGCTTGCTGGCTAGTCATTTAGTGTAATATTTGTTCAATGAGGAAACTAGATGTTTGATGTTTCAAGTGTAAATTGCACTGTACAGTTGCTTAGTGTAAATCTTTGGTCAGGTTACAATTAGAAGACACATTCTCAGTCTTTTTTCCATTTTAACTGTTTTTGAGGAAATTGCTTTGATATGATCATTTAGTGTCCTTTTCTCTTTTCTTTTTTGTTTTTTGAATCTTAAACTTAGAAACAGACCATTTGAATTTTATTAATTTTTGTCCCAATTCAAATATCAGTTGGGTGGGTGGGATTTTGATCTATCTAAACTACTTCTGGATATATTTATCTGGTTGAATGAGAAGGTGTTTATTAACTTCATGGTATGATTGGATGACATTGTCATGACAATTTATTGCTTGATTGACTCTTATTCTGACATAAAGGGACAATAGTTTTCCAAGTTATTAATGTAACATAATGCTTGAAATTGGCAATCACTCATCTACTCCCTCTGGAGATCGTTTTACATAGCCTTGAGAGTTGAGACAAAAAGTTTAAATATTTAATAAGAAAATGGATTTATTCATTTGGATAGTGTGCACTATCAAAATATTTAAAAATTTAGACTTTCTTTATGTTTTAGTGGAACTATGGAAAAATTATTCAGTAGTATGCCTTTACTATGTTTCTTCTTGAAGTAGGCATTAATGTAAGTGAGGAATAGTATAAATAAAATTGAAATGAGAGAAGTGAGTTTAAGGTAGAAGTGGGATTATGGAAGTGTCTTATTTTCAAATATTGTTTAAAAACACCTATTTTATTCTAAAAATAGTATATTTACCCTGGCATGAGCATTTGATGGTATTACATTTCATTCCTCCCCCCCTCCCCCTTCGTTTGATATGGATGTATATCACACAAAACTTAAAAGTTCTTATATTTAGTAAAACGGTTTCACGAAACATTTCCTTGGACAGTGCTTATCAAAATGGAGCATTTTCATTGGAAAGTAACATTTAATGTTACCAATAAATGTCTGTCTTGATTTTTATTAAAAACCTTCTATTTATTGATTTCTTAACCATTGCTCTTAATTTAATATATAAAAAGTCTTTAGTAAAAAATGCATGCCTCAAGTGACCTAGTCCTCACTATTAAAAATGGAATATGCCTAATTTAATTTCAAAAGCTAACAGTATTTTGGTCATATTCCTAACCAATGTGGGGCATCGTAACACTCATGACTGCCCAAAATTCTCACTATGTATTTGATTTACGGAACAACAAAATTATTCAATATTTTCATGTCATATTTAGACTGATGATGATGATTGATTAATTAAAATATTTAAAATTTGATGTATGTAATTAACAGTTCTATAATTTTTGTTTTACCAAATTAGATCACACTATTTAATTAAAATGTTTGTTATTTTTCATGAAATATCTGATGAAATAGAAGTTAAAGATTATCATGCACAGATAAGGGTAGAGAGACCAACAAGTGTATTAGAGTATGCAGTTAAAATGTGAGGGAGGGGTGAGTGACATTATTTTAGGCTGCAAGTCAATGTATAGGACTTTATGATGTCCAGTAGAATCTTCCATCTGGAACTGTTGAATCACTTGGATCTATCAATTTTTTGGGGGGATTGGGAAGCAGGTGAATAGAAAACAAGAGAGAAATATTTTAATAAGGCGTAGCTTTTTGCAGGAAGCCTGTATGATTGTTTCTTTTCCTCATGCCATTACATAGCATGTAGATTTGTACACGTGTATCCACTTCCAAATGATTGTGCTCTTGGTGTTAATTGTTAAAAGGTGAAAAAATTTCTTTCGGTTTCCTATGTTATTCCCACACGCCACAGCTTTTGGTGTTAGACCAAAAGGAAAAAGAAAGTCTCCTTTACTCTTTTGTTTGAACAGTTTTATGTAATTTATCTTTCCCAATTGTTTCTTTGATATCATGTGGCCAAATTGTGTGTTAAAATGAGGTTCATCTTTTGTATTAGAAGGTTTTTTATTGTTGGGTGGGGGCCTGGGGGGTATGCGGAGTGGGGACTAATATTTTATTTTTAGACACTAAAATTGGTAGTTATGCAAATGATGAAGAATTTGAAAGATATTTTATTGCTGTTATATTTTTAACGTTGACTCATTCTATGCAGAAGCAATTGAAAATTGGCGCAAGGAAAAATTGGAGGAGCTTAAGTTGGCTGATGCCAGAGGGACTTCCAACTCAACCATTCCCCATGAAGAGGCAGGTATGAGCAAATTTTTCTGTTTTGTTTCTGACATTTGAATAAATTGTGTCACTTAGATGAAGCTTGTCTCTTTGCACCTTGTATCTAATGTGTATATCAATTTCCTAGGAATGCTAGTAAGAGCTTTGCAGTCTGATTGGGCTGTGCTTTCTGAAGAAATTGGCCTTTGGATACCTACTGTGGTTGCTAATGAAGAACATAATGATAAACCTGAGGGTGCAGAGGAGTTAGGTACTAGTTTCTCCAGTCAAAACAACTCCCCCCCGCCCCCGCCACATATCTTTCGTAATCTTGGAATCTGTTAGCAACTTAGGACCTGTTTTGAGTAAACTTCTCCCAGGTCTTCTAGGAGAACAAAATAGGAAGGAAATATAAAATAAGTTTTTCTATAAGTTAAAATTAGCTTATGCATATACTATTTTATAGAAGCTTTCTCCTTTTAGTTTTTCCAAAGTCTTATTTTTAACTCGTGTATAAACTAGTTTCAGCTTATGGAAAAACTTATTTTGATTTTTCTTCTTATTTTTCTCTTCTAAAAATACTTTTAGAGAAGCTTATTCAAATAGGTCTTCATGTTGCATGCTCTGTATTAGAATCTGGAAGTGTGAACATATTTTTCTATGCAGTAAGTTAATATATGTATTTATACTGAGCCTACATTTTGTCCAGGGGAGGAAGTTCTCCCCGGCAGGCCCCTTCCACCTGAATGCAATGCTGAACTTCATACGGATTATGACGGCACTGCAGTACAATGGGGTCTTAATCATCACAAGGACAGTGCAGCTGATTGCTGTCAGGCTTGCTTAAACCAGGCTAAACGTGCCAAAGAAGGTGAAAAGAAATGCAATATTTGGGTTTATTGCCCATCAGAATTTGGGTGTCATTCGCCAGATGTCTATCAGCACAAATATCAGGAATGCTGGCTGAAATATGTAAGATGCACCCTATGAACGTGATTCACAACTTTGCCCCACCTCTATGTCGAATGCTTAGAACCTGTTTCGAGATAAGTTTATAAGTGTTTTTGAAAGCTTCTTTACCGAAAATAAAGAGTTTTGTTTTCCAATAAAGAGTTCCCGAAAATAAAGAGTTTTGTTTTCCAATAAAGAGTTCTCAAAAACATTTCTAGCTGGTATTCAAACAAACTTTTAATAACCTTTGATTATTTATTTTCTGAGATCTTAAAGCATACTCCTAAACTTTCAAAATATCGTCTGCTCCAAAAAGAACTTAAAAATAAAATATATGGACAGTGTAAAAGTTTTATACACTGTCATCCAATTATAGAACTTCATGAATGATAGCTGACAAGTTTATTGACTTTTATAATAATTATTTTAAAACTTCTAGGATGATTTCTAATTGATTGGTGCGGCAGTGACAATTCTAAAAATCTGTGTAGTTTTTCCTCTTCCCTCCCTGCTAATATACTTTTCTTGGGATTGTGAACACAGGCTGAGAAGCCGAAACTAAATTTTAAGGATCGGTATCCTGAATGGTATCGAAATTTACGCCCATCTGCACCAGGGATTGTTCAATGGGCCTCTGGAGTTGTTAGCGCATGATATAAACAACGACACCAAAAGGTAACAACTTGATCAACCGAAGTCCAGACTCCAGATCGTAGATTGCAGGCAGCAAAGCTAGCTTTGGCAAAGCCCTTGTCATGCTTTGTGGATTATACCGTTGTTCTTCATCATGTTTTTGCCTTTATTATAAATGGTGGAAATGGGGGGAGCAAAGAATTTCCCCCAATGGTCATTTCCTCATTTTAAGACTTGGTTCTGGTTAAAACCATCTCGGTGCCAAGGATTTTTCCCTCAAGACAGGGTCTAAGACTTTGAGGTGAGGTTAGATTTGTATTTCTTTTAAAATTCTTAGAAGTTGTAATGGAACATATGGCCACAGACGGCTGTGTTGGTTACACATTTGGAAGGTGAATTGTAGATTCTTGGCCAAATATTTGGTTCCTTTGAAAGTGCACTGGGAAGTGTTATTTTTCTGTTACTGTTAGTCTTCACCAAAATGTGAAACTAACATGTACTAACTGATGAGGAAATTGTTTTGTTGTAAGCTAGCTGAAATCATAATACATTGTATCTGAGGGATTTATAATGTTATTGTTGATGATGATCATCAGAATCTTCTCTGTCCACTGTGTGTTTGTTTTAATCCATTATAAGCACACATGCATGTATGCATGCATCAGTGTGAATATATGTATATACAATATCACTTGCAAGTAGGAAATACAGAATACAATTAATTTTGTCGATCAGATTCTGAATGGTTTTCGGTATAAGATTTAGGTCTTCTGAAGAAAAAGGATGTACCTTAAAGAATAACACATTTTCCTTTAATCTTATTTTCTGTTTCAACTTTTTTTTTAATAGAAAACAATATCAATAGTGTTTTTTTCCCCTACTATTTTTTATACCAAATTTTAAAAATAAGAAACAATGTAAAAGTAAGATGAAAATTTGTAGTTAAAAAAATGAACCTTGTTTGGTATTGTTCAAGTTTAAATTTAAATATTATTATATGCTTATTTGGACTTTTATGTTAATTTTGAATGCTAATAATGTATAAAATAGTGTTTTATTTTCAGTTTTTATAGTGTTATAAAATTATTATGTTATATTTTTTAACATTATTTACATATTATTTAGTTTTTGTTATGCCATTATTATTACTTATTCGACTACAATTTATTTACAGTTGAAGAATTTTGAACTAATGCTTTAAATGGTTTGATAGTTAGTTTAATTTTGAAAATATTGTTTTTTCTTATACAAATTACCACAATTATTATATAAGAAAACTTGTGTATATCCAGATTGATGTGCTTGGTTGGTTGGCACAAATGGTTAGAGGTTTAAGTTTGTGTTTTACATTTTTATGACGTGAATTTGACACCTTTTGAGATTATTAAAATTTTACTTAGTGAACATATTTTTTCAAAAAGATTTCTTATAGGTAAAAACTAAATCTTTCGGTGGACTATTGACCTTTAACTTAATAAGTAAAATCCTAAGTCAAATTAAACAGTAATACTTAATTTGAGGGATTTAATGCTCAATAGTTATCTGTGTCATTCCTTTTCTATCAATATTAAACATAAAAAATAAATCTGATGTGCCGGTATATTTAGAGCAACATAGACTTTTTTTTTGTTTTTGTTAAGGTACTAAGTGCATATTTGTATAATGAATATCAATCTTGCATTAAATTTTGTTACAGGATACTCTTTCACTCTTTGTATTGTTTTACTCTAAATGTTCTTTTGGAGCGGAAAGGGTCAAACTCTAGTCAAATATATCCTAAATCGCGTACATTTTCCTAAACAAAGTAATAGATAAGGGTCTAGTCGTGTAAACTATTTGGATAAGTACTGATACAATAAAAATTATAAAAAAAATATTTTTTATAAGTTAAAATTAACTTATACATAAGTTAAAAATAAAATTTTAAAAATTAATATGAAAAAACTTTTGCAACTTAGTTTATGAATAAATTAATTTCAACTCATAAAAAAATATTTTTATTTTTTTACAGAAAAATTATTTTATTTTTTCCTCTTATTATTTTTCTTCTACAAGTATTTATAGAAAAATTTATCCAATCAAACTGTAATTTTAATATACAGTTAATGAGAAGAATATTTTTATATGATTGATGCTAACAAGAGCGCAAGACTCTTTTCTACTTTATTTATTATTCACTCAGAAAAATAATTGTTTGTTTGGGACTAATTAAAAATTTAAGATAACATTAATTTTTTTAAATTATGTTATTATCTTTATTAATTACAATTTTTTTATACATTTATTATAGCTGCTAAAGAAATTATATTAAAAAATTAAATTACACATCTTTTTATAATATTTTCACAACTTCTCTTTTTAGTTTTGTTTCAAAAGAAGGTGCAACTTTTTTTCATAATTTTTTTTATTCATCACAATTATAATAATGATATTATGATTCAAATTTAATCAAACCTAGTAATTTTTCACAATTTCTCTTAATCTATATCATTATCATTATATAAAGAAAATACTTCTTATAATAACTCATTTTAGTTTCTAGATTTTATTGAACCAATGTACCCATAACATAATAATTAATCCTTTATTATTTGTTTTATTTTTTTCTCACTTAAACTTATCCTGCTTCTCACTTAATTCACTAATCATGTAACTGCTCATGCCCCATGTAACCAAATCAAAACATTCCACCACCCACATAATTATGCCCTCTACCAGCTTATTATTTTTAATATTTTTGTCTAATTATCTAAAAAAAATTTACTTAATAACAAAGCACAAAGTGCCTCATTTACTCTAGTACATATAAATAAAACATTTAATCATAATAAATATATTCTATATCTCAAAAGCATAAAAAATATATAATATTCTTGTTAAATAATAATAATAATAGAAAAAAGTATGACATGTCTCCATTAAAAAAATAATAATAAATCTATCCAAATATCTTGTATGATCATTAAAAGTTATGAATAATTACTAAAGATAAAATAAAAAGATAAAAATGATAATTTTTTTTATTATTAGTAAAGATATTAAGGATGATATTAAAATTGTTGGGTTGAGTTCACATGGTTGCCCCAAAAACTAGGGTTGGAGATGAGTGGTAAAGAAAAATCAGTAATCAACTCACCAAACTAATGCAACGAATCACGCACATCTTGTGACCATCCAAATGGGATCGGGTTCGCCGAAGGTCCACTGGAACGTCTTCGACGGCGTCAAGATAATCGCCGCCACGCCGGAGGCGCTCATGGCGGAGATCGACTCCGCCATCTCCAACCTCGAATACTCGCGCGCCGCCGCCGCGCTGGACGCCGACGAGGGACACGACGCGCGCGTGGCGGACGAGGCCTACAAGGCGGGCTGCGCCGCCCTGGCCGCCGGGAAGCTGGACGAGGCGCTCCGCTCGCTGAACCTCTCTCTGGCCAAGTGTCCGCCCGATAAGACCGCCGCTCTCGCCAAACTCAACTCGCTCATCTCCCTCGCTTCTCAACACCTTCGAGACTCTTCTTCCAAATAGTTGCGTGAATCTTCTTCAATTCTGAATTGTTTCTGTGTTGCACTCAATTTCATTCCAATTGAAGATTCTCGTAGTTTCAATTTTCGTTGCTCTGTGTTAGGTTTAGAATGCAAGCATAGGGTTCAATTGAACGCACAATGTAACATTCGCTAACTGTGTTAAAAGAAAATTTGTGTTAAATAGTATGAGCCAAGTTTTTGAATTACGGGCGCGAATTTGTCATTTTTTTTTATATTGCTAGAAATTAATAATTAATAATTACAATCAGGTTATAGTTATGGATATTTAAAAAATTTAATGTAATAATAATGATGTAAGAAGTGATAAACAATGTATCTACACCAGTTGAAAAGAAAGAAATCACATTTAGGATGTGAAATCTATGATTATTAGCTTCTTAAAAAGATTTGAATATGTCTTGATTTTCTACTTGTGCCTTGCTACCAAACAGTGCAACCTGAGCAAAATGGAAGGAAACAACGTTATTCTGCCGTGGAGATAAGGGTTCATGTACATCGTTATTAGCTGATGAATACTAATTTGAAATTGTTGATAAATGAGGAAAACAATCGGGATCATGGAATTTGATCTAAGAAAATCTAGAATTAATGCAGTCTAATTTGTATAATTAATATTAGGATTTGATGTATTTCCTTCTTTCCGTTTTTTAGCTATAGCATTCATAGGAAGAGTTATTCTTTGGATTTTTTAGTTTAGATAATTAATCTCCTTTTCCTATGTATGTTGTATCAGTTTCATATATTAGTGAAAATATATTCACTTTTCTATATTAACTAAGCGTCCTTCAAATAAAGTTTAGAGCATAAAAAAATACTCTAAAAATTTTCAAAAGTGTTTTTAATTTATATTTGTAATGAGTTTTATTTATTTTATTTTTCAAGACTAATATATTTTTGTCAGAAACTAATTAAGATATTTATTTATTCTACGAATATGAGATGTTGCCATATTGGTCATGGGAGAAACATGTAGAGTATAGAGCATAGAAGGAAATTAATGGTTTCACTTTTACTTTTCCTCGAAATCTTTTTGCACGTACAACAGAATCCCCTTTCATGTCATGCGATGCAATAGGGCCACTTAGCGCAAAACGTAGCGATGCTCTTGTCCCTTTCTGCATTATTATTTTTGCACAAAGTATCTTGAATTGGACGGTAACCATTAACCAATTAACACAAACAAATTCATCAAATACATATAGCAGTATCTTGTGTTCGGTGGCACGTCCTGTTAAGCATGACTTTAGCTTCAAGTGTAACTCTGAACAAGCACCACTTCTTACGGAGAGAGATAATCACCAAAACAAATTGACCAAAGTTACCAAAAGGGTTTGCCATTTGAAGCAGTCAAACAAGTATTTGAATCAAAGTTGAATTTTCCTTCCATTCATTGAAAGTGTTTGTAATTTTAGCCCATTTTCACTTGCCTTTACCTTAAAGAGCGGAAAGCTTATTAGTGGGGGTTTAGGGGCCACTATCAATGAGGCAGATCAATTTGAGAATCAACATAAAGTGTTTTTGTTTGTATTTCCACTACTTCAATATATATCATCTCATGTGAAAAGTTGATCAAGTATTTTACGCCATGGGTGGTGTCTTCTACCATGAAGAGCCACCAAACCATACCAAGAGAAGCAAATTCCTTGGAGAGGCTTTGAAAGAAGTATTTTCCCACTGTCAAGCTTTTGGTCGAAGGCTTTCATCTGCAAGCCTTGAGGAGGAGTGTCCCATCATTGATGATGTTGATGAGGAACAGGAAGTATTTTCATCATCAAACCCTTTTCAAAAGTTTTTCACTTTGATCAATATAAGTCACATAGTGTGTCTAGGGAGTGTTTGCAAAATTGATTTTGAATGAATATGATTTATTCTAAAAGCAAGTTAGATTGTAAAATTCATAAAAGAATATATCTAACGCAAAAGCTACTTAGACTTGTTTGAAAATTTACCTAGATCATGTTAACTAGTATTTCAACGTGATTCTGGATCATCTAAGGTGGATTCCAACACGTTGTTAAGTTGATTCCATGTTTTGAAGTACTTTCATCAAACCCTTTCGAGAAGTTCTTCACTTTGATCCATAGAGTCATATAGTGTATTTGGGAGAGTGTCTGCAAAATTGATTCTGAATGAATACGGTTTGTTCTAAAAGCAAGTTAGATAGTAAAACTCAATTTTTTATCTAATGCAAAAGCTTTTGAACATTTACTTAAATCATTGCTCTCTCCATGCTCAACAGATGCAATAAGAAGAAGCTTCTGCATCAATTGAACCTATTGACATGATTTATCTTATCGTTGATGCGATTACGTAACGTTGTTCCAAATATGCTGTAAGTTGAATTCCATGTATTGAAGTAACATTGTGATTGTTCTTTTCTGCTGCTGGTTCAGGTGGTTGTCTCAGCAGTTAGAAGCCGAGCCATGGAAAAACAAAAGCACAAGGCAAGCCCATTGAGAGAAGGTTTTTCCTTTGCATATTCTCCTGCAACAAGGGAACTCTATGTGACTCACACAATGGCACCACAAGCAAGGGTGGTGGTAGTAGGTGATCATGAAGAACACGATGAAAGGGAAGAGTTTTTGTCAGTTAAAAGTTGTCTCTCGTGCAATTCTTCGAGTGCTGCGAGTGGAGAAGCATTCTATTCTGTGAAGACAAACCTGTCTAGATATTCAAGCATGAATGAGGTTGACATGTCAGAATATTGGAGGCGTTCGATAATTCAAGAGTTTTGCCACTGTGAGGGGTGGCCTTTTGGGCTGTGCCGTAAGGCTGTGTTGCTTCCACCACTGCCTAAGTCACCCTCTGAGTCATGGTTGTCGCGTAAAATGCAACCAAGTACCAAAGTTACCTGAATGTGTTTTGCTTCTTTTTATCTTGTTTTGTCATTCCCTGTTCCAATGATATCTGGACTTGTAAGAGAACTTGGTTGAAGATTATAGAATAATGGGTAGCTCAAGCTTCATATATAAACTATTTCTATTGGCTAATATTTGATTGCTCACAATCTGTGTCCAAAATGACACCATCTTTGATTGCTAACTGACTGAAATGGTCAAATTGAGATGAGAACTATTCATTCAATCAGATCATTTTATTACAAGAATATCATTCCTTTTTTTTTTATCAATAAGAAAAATTACAACGATGAAAATGAGAATCTAACCTAAATACTCATGCATCTATCCCAATTTTCACTATTGGGCTGACTTTAGCAATTTATCATTCCATTATTTGAATCAAACAAATGTAGCTTCAGTTTTTTGTCTGATATATATAAAGGGATTAATCTTTAATTGTTAAGAGAGAGCATTCCTTATTGCGCACACACAAAAAATTTTAAAGGTGCCGTTTATATCATCTAATTTCATAACAAATGGAATAAATTTCAATACTATTCTGATAAAATAACATTTATATTCAGTT
Organism: Cajanus cajan; assembly: GCF_000230855.2. NCBI lineage: Eukaryota > Viridiplantae > Streptophyta > Magnoliopsida > Fabales > Fabaceae > Cajanus > Cajanus cajan. The sequence continues at coordinate 15,222,582 of NC_138525.1, forward strand.
TATTCATTTGGCAAGGCCAAAAGAATGGCGGGAAAAGTATAAACTCTCCCCGCTCCTGCTTTTGCTTGCTTGGCCATGGACGAATTTCCTTGATTTGTCTAATGCAAATGTCTTCACATTCACTAATAAAGATGCATTTGAACCATGGATTTTTTTTTTTTTTTTACAAGGAGTATTAGTAGCCCTCCCTAACACATTATTACTAGCTAAAATGAAAACTCTAAAATCATAAAAGGAATTCATTAGATTAAGATCCATAAAATGTTATGATTTTCAATAAATAAATTTTAGTTAATAGTAAAATGTGATTAAAAGTGTTAGAAGCATTTCTTTTTCTGTTAGGTACTTGCAGACGCTGGATGCAGATACAACTGAGTAGCTCGATACAATTAATTCACTTGTTGACTTGTCATTTTCATATCGTCTAAGAAGATATATACAAGTTCTTAAAAGTTCACCAACATTGTTAACTTATGGAAAATGACATTGAGAATGAAAGAAAGCGCTGTTTGAGGACAAATCCCAGTTAACAAAGTTAAGGGCTCTTATTTCCATGCTATCAAACGCTTGATAACAAAAGGGTCAGGAAAAAACAAATCGAAGGGTCTACAGGCATGAAAAACATGATATAAAACACGAACAAACAATTACATGCACTGTTTCTAAAATATTTCTTCTATGCTCTTTGCTCCACATATGAACCCGCAAGTCCTGAAGTTCCAAGAACCGTAACCTGCAACAGAAATATCGGATTAGATAAGGGAACGGGAATTGGTCTGCAATTCTTATCTTGTAGCAATGTTATTTCTCATCAAAGTATTAACAAATAAAAAACTATCATGAATGGCTAAAACTAAAATTAGTAGCAAATCAAGGTGGAAAAAGGAAAAAAGCAAAGATGAAAATAAAAAACGCAATTGATAGAACACAACAAATATCCTTACATTTTTCTCCTTTCTAGAGTTATTTTCCGAAAGCATATCCATACTAAACATTGTTCTTATTAGAAAACTATAAAGGATAGACTACCAACCTAATAATGCAAGGAGAAATTTAAGAAAGCACATGCAAAAGAGTTGAAATGATATTCCAGCAAACGTGACATACAATAACATTTAACCACATTTTTCAAGGACCTAAAAAATTAAACCATGTTGCAACTTGTAAGTGCACACAAAAACTGGAAATCAGAGTTGTTGATGATGGTTGCCATGCTGGTTTTGGGGATCCCTCACCATAAACCTCAAATGGCAGTGCCATGGTGGCAGCTACAGGGTGTGTGTGGCAGCTGCTAATTATCGTGAAAGTGACATTTTTCTGTAATCTGTATGCCTCACCTCATATTTCTCATTCAGCCGATGGGCTTGAGATTTAAAACGTAGGTCTTGTAAGTGAAAAAAAAAAAGAGAGGAGAGAAACAGTGCATAGAACACTGAAAACTAACAGAACACTGCTGCTTTAGAGCTCATTTATAAATTCTCCCCTTTAGACACCATACACATACTATTACATCTTTTTTTTTAAAGGAAACACATACTACTACATAAATAGGCAATAATGAGTGAGATGATACCTTTCCCCACTCAGCCCCAAGGCCACTGCATCTCATTTTTAAATGAATCATCTTTGCGCCCAATTCTATTTCCACCTTCTTACGCAGATAGCTCTCATCAGGTCCAAAGGAATTCAAATAGGTGGAGTAGCGATCAAAAATGGTACGCAGAGCATTTTTTATATGATCAGGCAATGGCTTTACATCCTACAGAAAGAAATCAAATCATCAGCCAATTATGATGGGTGAATGAAAATAGAACACAATGGTTCAATTTTAAAGGTTCATGTTTAAATTGAAATACCTCGCCACTCATTCCAATGCTGTCATCAATTTCCAATTTCAAGGAGACTAGAATCCCACCAAACTCCTCAACAGCTTCAGCTGCACGGAACACATTTTCCACAACCTCCTTGCCAGCTTTGTCGTCAGTGTTTTTAGACAGCGCATTCTTAACACCATGAACAACAGAGTCTGGAAGCTCGCTCCAACTTTCAGCCATCAAATCCTTGAAAGCATTGTAAAGCTCAGTGTCTTTAATATTAGGCATGTGAGTGACATCTTCACTGTAGAAACGCATTCTCCCTAAACCCATTGAGAAAGGAGGCCTGCATTCTGTTCATGTTTTTTCATGCAAAACTAATTTAGCATATATCATCCATCCTCAGGTACAACACTCTAGCACAAAGCCAGATAATCAACATAACCCTAGCTTGGATAAACTTTTCTATAAGCACTCTAAAAGAAGAAATTAAGAAGGTAAAATGAATTTAGTTTTTCTCACAAGTTAGAATCAACTCATGTGCTTAAATTTTATGGAAGCTCTCTTGTGTAAAACTTCTCCAAGAACTAAGGTGCATAAATTGATTTTAGATATTAAGAATGTGAGTTAGGGTCTAACTCAACCTTACAAAAACGACTTATAACATAAAAATTATTTTGCATTTATATATTCTATTTGTTTAGTTATATCACTAGTCAATGCTAGATCTTTAACACATCTCACACCGAGCACCGGACGTTTTGAACGTCAAATTTGCATAAATGTGTTTCTTGTCTTGATAGGCCCAACAACAATCGCTAAGATAGAGGCAACTAGCCAACAAAAATCGTTAAACAGACTTTGATACCATCTTAAAAATTTCAGTTTAAATCTTACTCGATCCTACATATTTGACGTATAAGGTGACGATTGCTTCTTCCTTGCACGGTATGAGATAAGCTTAATTCATTTTGTTTTCTTATTTTCTTCTCCTAGATATACTTACGCAGAATCTTAGTCTAGAGCCTCACAAAACTACAAAGCATGTCCAGAATGAACAACATACAGCATCCTTTTCGATGCAACACACGAAAATCATTGTCCACGGTACGTCAATTCTGTAACCAGGACACAAAGTCAATAATACTATAGGCTATAACAATGGATTGATTGAGTTGTGAAGTTAGTCGCAAATCGAAGTCGGGCAAATAACTTAGAAAACGCTATTCCAGCAAAATAAACGGAATACGAAGACTAGCATCTTATCCGTGTAACCTTCATACATGATACGAGCACATTGAACATGGATTGAACCAGCGATGCGATGAAATCAGATTAATTTAACTCAATTCTTAAAGACAAAGGAAAGCGGATTCAACGCAGCGGAATAAAGTGCGAAAAACGTGGAATGAGAGATCCGAAACGAAAACCTAATGGAAAAGAGAAAGAGGAAATGGTACCTGAGGAAGAAGGAAGGGGATTGTGAGGGCGAGAGAGAAGAGAGGGTCGAAGCGCGAAATGGCTGGTGGATGCGAAGGAATGATAAGATCTGGAACTCAGTGATCGGAAGAGTGATCTGAGTCGCATCATTCTCTCCATCTCAACTCAACACTCTGCAATATGCAACGCAATTAGGAAGATGCTATGGCTCGCGCGACCTACCAACACTCCTCTGCCCCTTTTTTTTTTAATCAAATATTTAACATGCAGTAAATGTTTGTAAAAATAAATAAATAAATAAAAATTTGTGGATATATTATTTTTAATTTCTCATTTGTTATACAGGATGAAGTTTTCATTAAATTTTTTGAAAAGTAAAGTATATAATTTTTTGGATAACCACATGAAATATTTATTGATCTCGCCTATTATTAATAGGGTCGTGTTAGATGTTGACACCAAAGAATATAAAAGAGAGCCCCCAAATTTTTATAATCTTTCAATAAGTTTTAATTAATAATAGAGTGTATATTAGATAGTTTGTTATTAACAATCTTCTTTATTACATACAAGATCTAAAATCAAAAATTAAAAAAAAATAATTTAATTTTTTTTTTATAATAATAACAATAATTACAATTAATGTTAATAATATTACATTAATAATACATTTTAAAAGAATCAATTTAATATAATTGAATACTTTTAATAGGGTTTTATTTTCTAGTATTAGTATTTGTTTGTTTATTAAAAAAAACAGGATGACAAATTTGCTTACTAAAACTTAATTTTTAGTTCAATTCAAATAAAAAAGTACAAATTGATTTCATATTTTAAAGTAATCTGTGAGTAAAAAATTGATTTGATATGCATATAAATAAGAAAAAATTAAAGTAATTATTTTTTTTTTAAGAACCAAAATAACTATTTTTTTTTTACTGAATCTGTGATTTTGTTATTATTATTTTCATCAAAATATATTTTATAGATCGTATTGTTTTTATGATATTAAATCTCTTTATTCATTTCAATCTGCTTTTGGATTCCAAAATAAACCTAAACAAAATATTTTTATAATTTTTAAATAAGTATATATATATACATATATAATATTTTAAATTGTCCAATCATATTAGTAAATTAATTACAAATAATATAACAAAATATTAAAACTGAATAATTTAAATTTAAATTATCATTTTAAATATATATATAAGTAAAATATAGAAATTCAATCAAAGCCTAAGGGGAAGGTCTTATCTCTCTCACAGCCTTATTATTATTTTTTATTGATTTTTGTTAAGGAATCTGACTATTTTTAGTAGAGTTTCATTTTTTAAATATATTTTTTTATATACAAAATTTGATGAAATCAAATCATTTTTAGTAGATTTTTTTTTCTTTCAAACATATTTTTTTTTTCATGTACAAAACTTAAACTTAAGACCTTACTTAATAAAATTGGATTTATTAACTACTTGTTGATAAAAGTAAGATATATATTTAATTATTAATTTAATGACTAATGTATATTTAAGAAACTAATATTATCCAGGTTTTAACATTGGGTGATTAATTCAACTATTTTTTCTGATGTTTTAACATATAGTAAAATTTATTGTTAAAGGACCTTAGTTTCCCAAATACTTGACATGAAAATATACTTTAGTTGGTATATTGCTGGGGGTACAAAACTTCGTGTCACTGAATTTGTTCTTCCACCACCAAAGAAAAAACTCCCAACAGCAACATCTGGTACTGGGCCTTCTCGACCACCACATAGCCCAATTCTATCTCTCTCTCATCCACCCTTAACCTTTCTTTCTTTTCGCAAAATTAATATAGACCATCAAAATTATTAAAAAATAATAATAATTTAATTATGTTTTTAATTTTTTAAAGTTGGAGTATATATTTATTTTCTTAAATTTAAAATTTATATTTTTAGCTCTTGTAATTTTAAAAAGGTTAAAATACTTTTTAGTTTTTAATTTCATTTTATCTTTTAATCTTTATAATCTAAAAATATACAATTTTAGTTCATATTCTTATCTTTTTCAATCATTTTTAATCCTAAATAAATATTTTAAAACCTATACTTGTTGTTTTTAATCTTTTTAGTCTATATCGTTTATCTTTTTTTTGTAACATCTTTTTTATAATGATATGACAAAAGTATTAATTCAACTTTATGTGTTTGATGTTGAATTTATTTTGCTGCTTCATGTTTCTTTTGTACTTTAGTATGTGACATCCATTGTTGAGATACTTTTTTTTTTTCTTTTACCTTTACAAAATTGAAAACCTCTATCACATTAATACAAAATAGACAACATCACAAAAAAAGTTAAATGGTAATAATTGAAAGGATTAAAAAATTACAAGTATGATAGAGACTACAAGGATTAAAAAACTACAAGTATAAAGACTAAAAAATATTGATTTTAAACTATAATGATTAAAAATAATTAAAAAAAGATAAGTTTAAGGATTAAAAGAGTTTATTTTAAACTATAGGGACTAAAAAGTAAAATAAGTAAAACTATAAAGACCAAAAAAATATTTTAATCTTTCAAAAATTATTACCATAGTCTATTCTCTCTATATAATTTTTTTTAGTCTATCAAATTTAAAACTTGTGATTTTAGTCTCCAAAATATCAAAAATATTATTTTAATCTTTATTCAACTGTCATTATTAAATCTATCAAATAAAACTCATCTATTAATGAATCTGTCACACATAATTCTCTTATTATTAATATCCTTATTATAAAAATATCACTTTAAATCAACTCATATTACATAACTATCTCAATTTGTCATTGTTAGTCATGTTATTAGTGACTTTGAAAGACTAATACAATATATTTTTTAAAAAAGTTATAGAGACTAAAAAGATAAATGTTAAATTTGAGTATCAAAATAATTTTTTTATATATATTTTTTGAAGATTAAAAATACAAATACAAGTTTTAAATATGAAGAAAAATATATATATAGCCCAATTTTGACGGACTTAAAAACATAATTATGTCAAAATTAAAATAAAAAACATTATAAAAAAATTCTTATATTTAAACATGTGAAACATGAAAGGGTTGAAACTTGAAAGTCATATTTATTTGGCATGAGCTTCTTGGAATCCCATGAAGGAGTATTTATCTCGGATATGAACAAGAAATTTTTTATAACATCCGACCAAAGCTTTGTTTTCAGTGAACAGTGGAATTGTCTTTGTTCATGTGTGAGGACTGAGGAGCTTGAAGATATTTGGATGACCATGATATGAATTATCAAATTATTGAGTTTCAATATGAATTAACCCTTGCTTTAATGAGCTTGGAGATTTCCAATAGTCATTAAGATATTGACAACCACATTTGCAATAAAGAGAGTTGAAAGAAAATTTCAATAAAGAGAAGAAAAAAAATTAAAATGTAATAAATAATGTGATAGATAAGTAAATAAAATATTTATTGTAGAATCATTAATCATTTTAAATTCAACTTAAATTTTACATTTTTGGAAAGATAAAGACAAAATTTAAGTATAATCCCTTAAATATTATTGATGATATTTTTTCATCATAAAATGATAAATATATATAATGAAAATATAAGTAAAATAAAATTCCAACAGTTGTCAAAGAATAAAATTAACTACATATAAGAAGCTTCAGCTAAATTTTGTCTTTCTTCAATTCTATGTAACCATCGGCCATAGTTAGATACTCCTTCCGTTTTTTATTCATAGTCGTTTTGTCAGAATTTGTCATTTTTTTTCATTGTCATTTTACTAAAATTAATGACTTATTAATTTTTTTTCTCATTTTTATCTTTGATAATTAATGTATGTTTACTGAACAATGTGTCTATTTATTTCTAATATCTACCTATTTTTTCTTCAATCACCTATGTAAAGTTAATATTACATTTAAAAGGACAATATATTTCTAACAAAATATTATAAAAAAATAGAGGGTAGAATAGGAAAGTAAGTAATAAATATTTTTAAAAACTAAAATATCAATCATTTTTTTAAGTCTCGTACAAAACCTTAAACGACTATGAATAAAAAATGAAGGGAGTAATTATACTTGGGTAGTGAGTGGGGGGTTGAGTGATGGAGTTGGATTAAAGTGTAAAGACAGTTAGGCATTGACCATTGTTATTAGACCGATCATGAGCAATTTAAACATTAAATAATGAAAACTCATTTATTTTGGAAGAAAGTCATCTTAATTCGATAAAGCCTCGTTGAACAAACTATTATTTTGAACAAGTAAAAGCTGGCCAAATTATTTTGAACATTCACCTAAGTTCAATCAAACATTACGGTGTCATAAAATCCACACTCATACGTCACCTTATCGTATTGATGGTACCAAGTGGCCACAAAACATAAGTGGAGGATAGTCCTCGTAAAGTAACGTAACTACATAACACCATCCAAATCGAAAGCTATCTCCAACTGTCTGCTACAGCATGAACAACGACGCAAACAAAGCATCAACCTCAACCACCACCCCAGAAATAGCACACGATTTTCCGGGGCTCATTCGCGTCTTCACCGATGGACGTGTGCAGCGTTTCACCGGAACCGACGTGGTTCCACCCTCCACCTCCACTCACTCGGTCTCATCCAAAGACATCACTCTCCACCCTCACTCCACTCTCTCCGCTCGCCTCTTCCTCCCTCCGCCACAACCCACTTCCAACCGCCGCCGCAGCCTCCCCCTCTTGGTCTACTTCCACGGTGGCGGCTTCTGCGCCTCCTCCCCCTTCACCGCTAAGTACCACAACTACATAACCGCAGTGGTTGCCGAGGCCAAAGTCGTTGCTCTCTCCGTTCACTACAGGCTGGCTCCGGAGCACCCTCTCCCAGCTGCATACGAGGATTCATGGCTTGCACTACAGTGGGTTGCGTCCCACCGGAGTAACAATGGACCCGAGCCTTGGTTGAATGACCATGTAGACTTTGGAAGAGTTTTCTTGGCTGGGGATAGTGCTGGTGCTAACATAGTACATAATGTGACTATGCTACTTGGGGACCCGGATTGGAACCTTGGTTTGGACATTCTTGGAGTTTGTATGGTCCATCCTTACTTTTGGGGTTCGGTTCCAATCGGGTCGGAGGCGTTGGATCCGGATAGGAAGGCCGTGGTGGAACGGTTGTGGCCCTTTGTTTGTCCAGAGATGCCGGATAATGATGACCCGCGGGTTAACCCGGTGGGAGAGGGTGCACCCAGTTTGGCGTGGCTGGGGTGTGGGAGGGTGCTGGTGTGTGTGGCGGAGAAGGATGTGTTGAGGGATAGAGGGTGGCTTTACTATAATGCTTTGAGTCGGAGTGGGTGGATGGGTGTGGTGGAAATTATGGAGACTCAAGGGGAGGGTCATTCTTTTCATCTTCATGATTTGGGAAGCGAGAATGCACAGGATTTGATCAAATGCTTGGCTCATTTCTACAACAGAGACCCCCCTCCTTCAATTTAAATGTCCAAGAGTCTGGTGTTTCTAATCTGTATTATATGTTGATGCTGCTGCTTGAGCACAAGGTTTGTAACCATGTAAGATAAGCCAATCCATTAGTGTAATTCCATTTCATTTGTGAATCGAGTTTCATACTATGTAATTCGTTTTGTAATTTGCTTATACAGTCCTGTCATAAAAGACTACTGACTTTTACACAACATCCTACTTTAATTACATAGAAATATTGTAAATTTATACTGCTTTCACACGCAGTTTTTAATGGCTCAGTGTGTTTTCACTTACGACTGAATCAACACTGTTTATATAGAAAGAAAATCCTACTGCTGCCAAATAAATAAATAAAATTCTAGTACAGGATTATGAAGATATCCATTACATCAAGAGAGATTGAAGTGTGATTCTCATTCTCTAACTCGTGTTGCTTCGACATTTTAAATGAACGCACAGAATGCAAAAGCTTGGATGAAACGTTTTCTGTTAACAAACTTGTCCAGAGTATTAATGAAATGTTGCTAACCATTTTAAGGGAGAATACATTGGACTATGCAAACTCTAGAAAACAACTGTGTCGAGCATCATTCCCAAAGTCTGAACAATGTTTGAAGACATCAAATTGGAAACATGCTCTTCAAGGTGCTTCTTAGCATCTTGCCTTCCCACATTTGCAATTGCAAGTTTTTCTGGTGGCAGCTCGTCTTCCTCCTGCACTGCCTTGTTGTACTTTGCTGCTAAATTTAGCATCTCCTGAAATACCAAAAAAAAAAAATATATATTACTTCCTGAATTCGTGTTTAATTAATTCAACTAATTTTAAAAACTAATACTTGTTTTCCTGAGAAAACCTTTGAAACATAAGCAATTATTTCTTTAAAAATAATACCAACTAGTAGGTTTGGTTTTAACTTATTTTGAAGAAAGTAATTTATTTTTGTCTGTTTCTAGAGAGTTTTCGAAAAATAAGCAATTTAATCTCAACCAAACGTGCATATACAGGTTATGGAAAAGTGTCTGCTTCAACTTCTAACATTTTTTACCCACGAGTAGCAGTTTTATTTTATTTTTTATTTTTTTTGCCTTTTAAGGTTTTATTGTTGCACTCCACCAGCCCCCCTGCAAAGCTAGGTTGCTTTTAATTATATTATATTATATTATACACTTAATCCATTAATTTCAAATTAACATTTGCTCAAGTATCTATACTTGAGCCAGACCATGGCTGCTTTGCACCACTATGTTACTATAGCAATAACTACGCACCAAATACCGAGCTTTAAATACTGAACAGTTAAATTCAATCACTAAATATCCCATACCAAACACAGTGGAGTCCACGTGTCTCACAAGCTCTAAGAAGCCCTAAATGGAAGCAAACAATGTATGATCATAGTTACAGAATTCTCTCAATAACCTCATGTACAGCATACTTGACTTTGCAGTACAACTTATTACCCCATTCTGGGTTCACCTTAAAAGGAGTCTTGTGATAACAATGTTAAAAGTAATGAATTGCATACTTACACGAACCATGTACCTGGTATCTATGGTTAAGAGAAATTTATAGCTCTCGTGAAAAACAATATATGGACTCCTGTCCACCTCAATCTCTTTACAAAATTACCAGCATCAATTATGTTTTCAAAACTGAGGAATCACACAAGGACAAAACTACTCTATTCTCACCACAAAGCTAGTCTTGTTAAAAAGAGCTTTCATTAACACTTTAGCATTGGCTTTCAAAACACCTTTAGTCCAGTCATTCAACCTCAAACTATTGAAATGGTGCATGCATAGTTGCTTTCACAAGAATGATCTATAACTCAGATGGACATCAACAATACCTTTTTGCATGGCACTCTCCTTGGAGAGTATGCAGCCTAACCACTAGGATCATTGATTCATCTTTATTGAACCATACTTGCAAGCTCACTAAGCTCTCTATGGCCACAAACATGAACCCATGCTTGGTGTCATGAACTTGAATTTTCTTCTTGGTTATGGCTTCACAAACTCATGCTGTTAAATTTCCTTATTTATCAAAATGGTCCAAAGACTAACTATTTTCTTGAATATATTTAAAATCTTCTGATAGGGAATAATTCTACTTTTCTATACCACTTTAAAAAGGCCCTAAGTTTTCTCTCAAAGATCTAGGCCACCTGAGTCAATTTTTACATGTGGCTTAGTTACCTTTTGGTTGCATCAACTTTCCAAACTTGGCCTCTGTTCTTTCACCACTTCTACAATTTTCTAGATCAGCCTTGGAGCAATATATTTATGTATATGAAAAAACATCTGGTCATTGTTTATCGATTTGTTCTAGTAGCCAACATGATTTACAATTAATTTTTTTTATATTTCTCACCAAACTGTTATCAAGACTGTCATTTATTTCTCATTTGTCATTCCATGATTGATGTAACAATTCATAATGCCCAATCCTTCCCTTCATCATGCTGGGGCATGTTGGAGTAATGAAGTGCATCACAATTATTGTATTCTTTCCATATCTATAGGATAGCTTGGAGTTTTTGAATTAAATTTGCATTCTTATTTTTATAAATGTATTTCATGCTTACACTAATTAGTGAAAACCATTTCATTTTAAATCTCTTTAGGAGGTAGAGAGGAGAAGTTCAGAGAGAGACAAAGAAACAACAGAAAGTATCAAGAAAAGGAATAACTAGTATAGTATGTTTCTGAATTTACTAAACCATGTCAGCAGAATCTCCAATTGAGTACCATATCAATCATTAATTGTTGGTGTAAGAGAGTCAGGAATGTGTGTGTTAACATTTAAACAGTACTTGGCCATATATCTAGGATACATACAGGATGATGAAACTTGAACATTATTTATGCAGGTCTCATATATGCAATAAATTCAACAAAGAGAAGTTTGAATGATCTACAGTTATATTTCACATTGAAAAATCTTAACTTACCTGAACAGTCTGTTCATTAGTTTTAGAATGTGAATCAAAATGCCTGAGTGTCAAACCATCAGTCCATTTCTTCTTATGAAGGTTAAGCAACATCTTCTCTTCAAGCTCATTCTTTCTGTAATTAATTGCTATGGAGTAATAATGTCTATTCAAGCCATGGATCAGAGCCTAAAAAGGACATAACAAAGTGAAAATAAGTAACAAAAAGGCAAACAAGAAACAGAACAGTGACTAAGCTTTTTAATGGAATATCAGAAACACTCACTTGGATAGATGGCTTGTTTAGATGACCCAGGTTGGAAGTTGTCTGTCGTGGTTCCTGACCCAGCATCATAGTTTGTGGATTAATCAGCCGGAAAGCATCAATCACCACTTTGCCTTTAACACTCTGAATAGGATCTACCACCACAGCCACTGCCCGTTGGTTTAAAGCCTCAAAACTCTACATCAGATAAAAGTACATACATATTATCTATAACTTTCTAAAACTAAGAGCCTTATCTGAATTAACAAAATTCCACAATTAAATTTTCTCAATCTACAGTGAGTTTTAACTTTTAACCACTAACTGTCCCAGTGATTCATATTTCATCATTATAAACTAAACTTTGAATTTTGGAAATAAGAGTTCATCCTACCAACTTTTCTTAATCCTATTGCAGCTACTTAAATCCCAAGAATGAAAATACTCAAACTTTCTCTTATCAACATTCAATAGAAAACAGTGCAGTACAACTTTATGCCAAGCAGTATTACTTCTCAAGTTTCCATCCCTCATCCAGCACGCTTATAGCTCACAACTAGAACCAGCCCCAATCTAAGATTGGGATGCAATTATGATGTTAAGAGATTCATACACCAGGCAACCCACCCCCTCTCCCTTTTGCACATCCCTATATACCTAATAAAAAAGTGTTTTGATCAATTAATGTTTCTTTCATATGAAACTATGAACATCCCAACATAAGCAAGGATATCACTTGTCCATGCATCCATATTACCAATAAAAAAAAATGAAGGTAATTTTCCATCTACACTTTTGGCTCAGAAGTTCCACAGAAATCATAATTCAATTTGTATGTTCGGTAAATAATAGATATATAGATGAAGTAATAAATGTAAATGATTAATTAAAATAAAACATATTGTTTATGTAACTACTCAGCAGAATCTCCTCACTTTTTGCATCCCTCTGTAAATCTGTAATTTTCTTTAAAAGATGTATCCAAGGGTTTAAAAATCAGTCATTTTGGCAACAATTAAGGTTTTTGGGGTCTCTACAACCATAACACGACAGCAATTGTGGCTGAATTGGCTACATTCTTTTGCAATATCCCACAATATCTATACAGGATCAAAAAAAAAACCACAACCACGACCACAACTTAAATCAGATCGTTCAAAGACTTTTCATTTGCAAAAAGAAAACAAATTTTAAATACATCTAGGAATTGTCCACTTAGTTCTCAACCAAAAAAAACAGTGCAACATCACAAACACATGCTGCCATGATAAACCAAAGCAGAAGAAGAAGAAGCCAAAAACCTGTTGTGTATTAATATCCACTCCAGAAAGCCAACACCCAAATCCAGGATGAGAGTGATACCACCCCACAACCATCTCCGGCCTGCACTAACAAAACGTCAACGTTTCAATATTCAACTAACCGACAGAAAATAATCCACGTGCATTTATGCGCCTGTTTGGGCAAACTTCTCCATAAGTACGTCTAAGACAGTGAAACAAGTTTTCCCATAAGCTAATTTATAGTTCTCTCCTAGTAGCTTCTCCAAAATTTTATTTTTATCTTGTACATCAACTAGCTTTTAGCTTTGAGAGAAACTTATTTCAAATTTCCTTGTTAATTTTCTGTCTTTGAAGTACTTTTGGATAAGATTATCGAAACATGTCCTAAACGAAGAGAAAAAGGTACCTTCCAGTCTGCTTCAACATATCGAGCATATTAGTCTGAAAAACATGATCAACGGCTTCAACGCTAACACCGGTCCCACTCTGAGGCATCGCGAACACATCCACAACGCGAACAGTGTACTCGTCCACGAACTCGCCCAACATCAAACCCATCACTTCCATGGGCACACCAGCCCTCCCTGCACAAATTAGGGTTTTCAAAATTCCTAGGTCAAAAAAACAACACGGTAAAAGGGATCGAGAAAAAGAGGATTTTGAGAATTATTACCGTGTTTGAGCATTTTGAGAAGCGCGAGGGAGGAGATGTAAACCTGCTCGGAGGAATCGAGGGTGGGGGAATCGGGTGGGGGGTGGCCCAGGGCTCCCCCTGCACCCGCGAACATCCTCTGCAGCCTCTCCATGCCGGACATAATGCGAGGTTTTCTTTTGTTTCACGAAAAGGAAGAGTGTTTGCTGGTAAAGTGCTGAACTTTGCTTCGGTGATTGATATTGGTAACCGGAGACGCTTTAATACGACGCCGCAAATGGTGACGTTTCGGTCAAGAAACTAAGAAATTGAAAGAAAAAAAAAAAAAATTACAGCCTATAGCTGTAATTTGGGCCTGCTCATAAAAAAGGGCCCACTTGCTTCGTGCACAAGTCTTTTACTTTCTGCACCATTCGATGCTGATGTAGAAAGCAATTGTCGCTGTCGCTAACATATTTTGTTAGTGTTAGCTTGTATTCGGACGAAGATTTTTAAAATTTTAAATTTGGAATTTTTGAAATTCCTAATATTTAGATTTAATTTTTTTAATTATGTTACATAATAGATCCAATAGATTCTTATGCTTTGTCATATTTTACTAAAGGTAATTTAGTACTCTATTATTTTTTGTCTTTATATTCCTTTAATTATTCTATTTAGGGGTGGGCAAAAAAAACTAAACTGAACTGAACTGAACTGAACTGGTGGTGAACTGTACTATAAAAAACTGAACTGTTTGTAAAAAAAACTGAACTGAACTATTTAAAAAAAACTGAATTGAACTGAACTGTTGTAAAGTTGAACTGTACTGAACTATAAAAACTAAACTGAATTATAAAAATTGAACTATTTTTATAAAAAAATAAAAATTAAATGTGTTTAACATGTTATGTCTTAATAGATTAACTCGATAGTTTAATAACCAAAATTTTAGAAAAAAAGTGATTTGAAAAAAAATTGTATCAATTTTGTTGAAATTAACGGATCAATTGAGCTATGTTGAACTACTTATTTTTAGGCTTAAAATTCACTGAGTTTGTTTGACTTAATTTTATATATTTTTCCTTTGAAAAATTTAAATAAAATGGAAAATAAAGTAAAGTTGACAAATGTGTCCTATTTTGATAGATAAATGAGTCAAAATTGTTCAATTCAAAATATCATAACAGTTTAGTGCAGTTTAAATTGCAGTTTAGTTCAAGTTTTTATAGTATAGTTCAGTTCAGTTCAATGACACAAAAGAATAGTTCAGTTCAGTTCGTCTGAACTAATATTTAGTTTAGTTCAGTTCATATGAACTACTTTTAAGTTCAGTATAGTTTTTATAAGTTCAGTTCAATTTAGTTCGTTTTGCCCACCCCTAATTCTATTATAATTTATTGTTGCATCAAATAGAACAAATGTTTTTAGTACTATTTTTCTTTATTCTTCTTCTTCAATATTTTCATTTGCATTCTTTACATGGTATCAAGAGTAAGTTTCGATTTAGGATATTGCATCCAAGAAAGAGATGTCTCTTTTAGTAAGAAAAGCTTATTAGAAAGAAGATAAAAGAAAAAGTCATTCTCGTTTTTTTACTAGATACTTTAAGTAAAAATACTATTGCACATTCATTTATCGTTGGATTGAGTTGTTTTTTGACGGCTAGTTCATCACATTCATTTCTTTATGTTCAACGATTTGATTGGTGAAAAAAGCTTCGGTGCGAAAGTTATTTGGTTCAAATAGTACCTACTATTTTTGGTTTATTAATCTCTAACTTCAATTGTGAGCTTTTGTGCTTAGCTTTGTTTGAGTGATTATGAGCATATTTTGTGATCTTGTTGTAGACTCTCTTGTTTTAAGGTTTTGTTGTACTTAGGGTTTATAGTGACCTATTTGTAGAAATTGGAGTTTTCTTGCAAGTTCTCTATTTATAATTTTCTAACTATGATTGTAACAATGACTAGTGAACGAGATGATTCTCTTCAATCTATTAAGTGTGCAATTGAATGGGAAAAATTATCTTTATTGAAGTTATGTCTTAAAAAATTTCTCAAAAGGCAAAAGGATGCATGAATACATGTCTGGAGCATATGCTATGCCAAAGGTCAAACAAAGTGAGAAATATGCAGTTAAGTTGGAATCTTAGGAAGCTAACAATTTAAAGATAATTACCTGGATTAACAATTTTTTCCCTTAATCTATGGGGATTCAATTGACAAGTATGAAACAACCAAAGAGGTTTGGGACCATTTGAATAGGTTGTATGTGTAGTCCAATTTCTCAAAGTAATATGAATTAGAAATTGACATTCGAGATCTCTAGTTAAATAACATGAGCATTTAGGAATTCTATTATACTATGTTAAATATTTAGGATCAATTGACTCTTACTAAATTTATAGAATTATAGGCTTTTAAACCTTATATATATTAGACAAAAGAACAACGTTTGGTCCAATTTTTTATGACTCTTTGAGATGACTTTGTAGATAATTTTGCACCGCAATCCTCTTCCAACAGTTGATTATGTTGTTAATGAACTTTTAGTTGAAGAGACTCAACTCAAGTCCCAATTTCAAAAAGGAAAAGTTGAGAAAGGAATTCTTCCCGCTCCTAACAAATTTGATTTTGTAGTACCTTCTAACAAAGGAAAATCATGTGGCGATTTTAAACACCCACAAAATTTAATTATTTGTGACAATTAAAAACTACAAACAAAAATCGTCAATAATTACTAGATTTTTTGTAGTGGATGTTAATGAAGAGATGTGGCTCAATATTGTTGATTAACTATAAAATCTACCTACAAAACTGTATATTAGCTTAATAAGCACCCCTACCAATTACAAAATATATTTCCTTACTAATATGAATAAATTAATTAACTATGGACATATATAAAACAATTTTAAGAGTAAATTATATATTACACTAACAAGTTTTAAGGATGCCTCTCATATACATAATGATGTATGAATATAATTAGTTACATGTGTTTCAAGAGTGAAATAACTAGCTAATTTTTCAAGGATCCTTCCTTCCTTCATTATCATGTAGACCTTAAAAGCTGATTCTAAATTATTGTATTTTTCTTGCCATTGGTTTGAAGATGGAAAGGCAACACCAACTGAAGAAGAGCATAGGCTAGAAACTCGAAGATTTTATTCTTGAATCATTTAATGTATTAGAAAGAACAACTCCCAATCCCATGCATCACACTCTCCTAGAATGCTCTGATCCTAACACTCTACTAACAACATCAAAAAGGGAAACTTCAGATTCATTAACTATGCTTTGAGTCAATCCTACTTCAATTTGTTCCTGCAGACATGTAATAAAATTAAATATAAAAGTTTCAAGATTAAACACAATCCTTGAAAATAATGTTCTAAAGAAAAATCACTACAAGAGAAATGCAAATTTTTGACGGATAAAAATCTATCGAAAAATTTAAATTTTCGACGAATTTTACAGATGGAAAAAAATTTGTAGAAAAATTAATATTACTGATGGAATATTTCCAACAGATTTATATTTGTCGAAAATGTGAAAATTTATGAAATTTTTTTGATGGATATTAATTTATCGGAAATTTCATGATTTTTGACAGAAGGTTTCTAACAGATTATTCTACCAGAAATTGAATCCATAAAAAATATTTAATATTTGGTCAAAAATTTCATCTGTCAAAATGTTGAAGCTAAATATTGTGATTTTAGTTATAAATTTTAATTAATTGTATCAAATTAATAATATTTTATTCTTGGGGTAAACTAACTATTAAGATTAGTAAAATATTAATAAATCTTTATTTTTTAGAGTCTTATTTTATAGTTGTTTGAACATTGTAATAAATTAGTATTTTATAGTATGTAAAATACACAAATATTATATATATATATATATATATATAAATACATTGTTTGAATATATAAATTATATTTTAAAATTATATAGATAAATACTTTTAAACATATAAATTATATTTTATTTTTATGATAAATAATTTATATTGTAGCACAATTTTTTTATTGATAATTTATTTATTGAAGAAAAATCTATAAAAATATTTTTGTATACGATAACATATGATATTTAATATATTAAGATTAAATTTAATATTTTAATTAATCATCTTAGGGGGGTGTATTGGATTAGGATTTTAAAGGACTTTTTTAGTTAAAAAAAATCTTGCGGATTTTAAAAGACTTTGTAGGATTTTCATGACTTTTAAGATTTTGCAGGACTTTACAAGACTTAAAATCAGGATTTTAATGGATTCTGCAAGACTTTTAAATCAGGATTTTAATGGATTCTGTAGGATTTTGTGGAGTTTTGATATTTGATAAGATTTAAAAAAAAATCATACATTCAAATTTAAAAAGAGTCAAAGACAAAAAAAAATGTCTAGATAAATAATAATAATAATTTTCCATAATATCTTATCCTCTTTTTATAATATCCACTATCAATTGTAACAATTCATCGGAATCCTCCTTGGTCTAAGCTTCATAATTTTCTTTCTCTTTTCCTTTTTCTTTATTATTTCCTTGTGAATTTCTCATTTGAATTACTAAAACAATATATGTTAAAAACTAGTTATATAAATAATTATGGATAAGAGACAAAATCAATATAATTATATTATTATTTTTAGAAGCACACCAATCATACAAGATCGAATATATCTTGACTATCCAAATGGATCAAATACCTCAGTCATTATAAAAAAAACATATAAAAATGAAAATATAGAAACATAAGGTAATTTTATATATATAAAAAATCAGTATATTCGATACTGATAAAATATTTAGATATGTAATTTTTTTTATATAAACGGAAGTATTTAAATATATATATATATATATTATTTTAGTTATATATTATATTATAATTTTTAACAATATTTATAAATGTAAATTATTCTAACAAATATTATAATAATATTTCCTTTTTTAAAAAATAAGCTAATGAAGGCATAAATCCTAAACCTTAAAAAGTTAGATACTACAATGTCTTATGTTAATTTTTCTTTAAATATAAAAAAATATTAATTTCACAATATAAAAATAAAAAGAAAAATTCATAGTAAATAAAATAAAATAATTGTTGAGTCATAAAAGGAGGAGGGATAAGAGTAACAAATTCAAGGGAAGGAGAGAGTGTGCAGTTTTTATGCTGAGAGAGTTCTTCCCCCAACTAAGATCCATTTTTATCTCATTCTACTCACAAAAATCCTAACAAATTCATCTTATATATATATATATTGTAGAGAATATGATATCAATTTTATCTTTCACCTTTTTCTTTTATTGACGTGTGTTATAAAAAAATTTACCACTTAAAAGTTGAAATTTCAAGCATTTTTTTGTGTTATATAAAGGAACAAATTCAACTACATAGAATAAAATAAAGCAAGTCAATTAAAGAGAACGAACAGAAAAATAGAGTAAGTCAATGACACTATCATTTACATATCAGAGTTTCACAAATATAGGGGAATAGGATGAGAACAGTACTACAATATTATATATGAGCAATGAATAATAGTGTAGTATTATTAGTAGAGAAAAATTTGAGAAGATAGGAGCATAGAAAAAAAAGATGAAAAACTCACTTGAAAATTCTTGAAACACTTGAAAAATCACTTCAAACAATCCTTTAAAATCCGATGAGTTTGGATAAGATTGTTTTATGAATCTGGTATTTATAGATAACACTAGAAAGTCCTTCAAAATCTCTCTCACACAACAATCCTTTGAAATCCTTATATTTTTGAATACCAATAGATTATTTTTAAGTTGTAAAAAAACTCAAATGAATACCAGTGGATTTTAATGGACTCTTTAAAAAATCTTGAAAATCCAGATTGAATACCACTGGATTGTTTTTAAGTGACATAAAATCCTGATTGAATACCAATAGACTTTTTTACTTAAAAAAAATCTTTTAAAATCCTACGAAATCCTAAACCAATACACCCCCCTTAATATTTTGTTTGGATATTTTACACACTTTAATGAGGTGAAATTTGTAATTACATTAAAGTATATTGCCGGTAAATTTCAAACGTTCATACAATAAAATGATAATTAAGAGTTATTTCACAACTTTTTAATAAGAACTTTGTTATTTTAATAAACAATTTTTTTTTCCCACTTTTTTCCTCTCAATATTATCTATAAATTTTGTTATTAATATATTGTAATTTTAATAAAAGAAATCATGGCTTTATAATAATTAAAGATAACATAATTTAGTTTATTAAAAAAATTACTTTGAGTTTTTTTATTTTGTTTTTATTTTAATTTTTAAATCTTTTTAATTTTATATGTTTGTGTATTTATTTAATTTTTAGTTTTTTTAATTTTTAATTTTTTTTAATTTTTAATTTTAGTTAGAAAAAATTATCGGATTAATCATTGAAAATAAATAATAAATAAAATAATTATCACATAACATATAATTAAAAATTGAGAAAAGATAATTTTTCACCGTAATGTCTATACTTGACTTTTGTTATTGAATATATATATATATTTATTTATTTATTTTTGAGTACACAAATTTCAAATAAATTTACCATTATAACTACTTTTAAATTAATTTATCTATTATTTATTTATTTTCTCTCTTATTTTTTACTTAATCGTAATATTTAGTAGTATCTAAACTTTTCACACTTTAAATAATAACTTATCATTTTTTTTTTCTTCTTTTAAAGAGAGATAGCATGTGTCTCTTTCCTCTAGTTTTCATAAAAATAAATATTTTTTTTTATAAATATCATAAAAAAATAATAAAAAAATAATGAAAAATAAATAATTAAATAATTATTTGATTATATATTATAATGATAATAAGATAACTTCACTTTTTAATTTCTATTTTATATTAGATTATTGATATTATAAATTTATATATTTAATAAAATTTTCCCTATTATTTAAAATTTATAGATGTAGTAGCCAATAATATCTTTTTCAAGAACGAAAATGGGCAACACTTATCGATGGACCATTTTTCTTTCATTTCTGCAGGGTCTTTTTATAAAGAATTAATATTTTTATTAGAATTATAGTGAAACACATTAGTAATATTAAAATTCTTTATTAGAATTATAGTGAAACATATTAGTAATATTAAAACTTTTATTTCAAATTCTTGAATAATTAATACTTTTATATATATACATATATATATTTTTTGGTTTTTAAATTTTAGGATGGGCACAAAAGTGAAGCCCCTGGGCGAAGAACGGCTAGTGCTCTAAAAGAAACCAAAATCAAAACGTCCGCATTTCCTTTCCTTTTCTCAAAGTCAGAAGTGAGTCACGCAGCTCTCTCCAATCAGGTAATTTCACTCACTCTTCCTCACTCACTATATTTCCCTTTCCTTTCTTAGATTCGCAATGCGCAAGCTTTTAGCTAGGGTTTCAGCCGCTCAATTTGTAGATTTTCAGCTGCTCTTGTAGATCTGTGGCGGGATTCGCTGCTTCAAAAAGAAAAAGAGGTTTGTCCCTTTCAATTTCTGCCAACATTTCTATAGGTACTAAGGTGATGCAATAAATCACTTTGACTAAAAACTTGCATTGGGTCTCTTAAACTACATACTACGTGCTCAATAAATCACCAAAACTAAGTGCTTCTTTTGTTCTAACTTGCAATGGGCGAATCTAGAAATATAAACACTTGGAGGCTTTCTGTCCTCTTACAGTACCCTCACTTATTATTATTATTATCATTTATTATTATTATTATTATTGTTGTGACAATATCATTACTAGGAATTTTATAAATTTCACAATATTTTGCTAGTCACGATAATCACTCTCATCATGAAAATGAAATGTTATTATTAATAATATTTTTTCCGTTTTTATTTCATAGTCGTTTAAGATTTTGTACCGAACTTAAGAAAATGATTGATATTTTAGTTTTTTAAAGTATTTATTATCTATTTTCTTATTATACTCTTTAGGTGGTTGGAGAAGAAATATGTACATTAAAAAATAAATAGACACATTGTTCAATAAACATACATTAATTATCAAAGATAAAAATGAAAAAAAAAATTATTAATTTTAGAAAAGTGATAAAAAAAATAAAATATTGACAAAATGATTATGGAAAAAAATACGAAGGGAGTAGATATATCGAATATGGTGTCTGCATAGGTTTTTCTGTACGCGTGAATCACATGCACGAGGGGAATTTATTTATTAAATTATATTGTAATTAATAGTAAAAAGAAATTTGTAAGGCATAAAGTAAAGGAAGTTGCATTATTTAAGGGCCTCATCTATGCGTAGCAATAATTGAAGTATAAGAAACTAAACTTGTAGTAATGAAATTGAATTTGAATGTCATTCTTCTTCATTATTTTTAGGATAACATCATCGACTTACCAGGTTCTTTTAATATTTCAATAATCTTAATTAAACTATGCTCGTAAGATGCTATATATGCCTTAAAATGTGATGCTTCATATATATTGCCTGTTAATTACACGCCCTACAACCAGAGGGTCCCTACTTCCTCTAGGCATGATCGATCAAGATACAATGGAAATAAATTACTTTTACACAACTTAGCATGGAGAAGAGCGAAGTTTTGAAAATTTATTTTGATTACACAGATGGATTCTGTATAAGTGTTTGACTAGGATATTCTATATGTGGATTGTCTTAGTGTTATATAACAACAAAATTCTTATCCCACTAGGTAAAGTTGGGTACATGAATCACATGATGTCATTGGGCTTGGTTTAAGACAAAATTATTAATATATTATTATCTTTGGTTCATGATATATACACCTCATTTTTTCTATAAGTACACCTCCTTTTTTAAAAAGTAATTAAAATTTTAAAATATTTTTATTTTTAATTTTTTAATTTTACATTCTCAACATTTAATTTATTATTTTTTCTTTATTTATCTTTCCTCATTTTTTCAATTTACACATACACCTTCTTATTTTTCTTTCACCTCACCTATTTTGGTAAGAAATTTTAACTCTTTTGGTTTTACATTACTCTTCCCTCTCCTCTTTCAATTTTCTTACTCTTATCTCATCTCTTCTCGCTTTTAATTTTCACAAACATGTAAAATGTAAAATTAGTTTTCAATAATATTATAGGTGTGTATGACTTTCTTGATAATAGGTAAGAAATTAGAAAAAGACGAAATAATACATGTAAAAATTGAAAAAGAAAAAAAAAATATGAAAAAAAAAGAAAGTAACAAATTAAAAATTAGAAATATAAAATTAGAAAAAAAAAATTATAAATATTTTATAATATTTTTAAAAAAATAGTGAAGGTGTACTTATAAAAAAAAAAGAAGGCATATATATCAGGAGCCATTATCATTTTAGATTAATTTGATTTTCAAACTAGTTCATTACACCACATTTTTATTGTGATGTTTTAAATAGCTGAACACATTCAAACAGCGGAGAATTGGAATTCAAAACCCCAAATTTGTTTGTGGGTGAAACCGCGGAATTTTATTCATTTTTGCAGACTCTCCAGTTCCCTCCTTTCCCAACATTGCAGATTGAAATTGATTTTCCTGAGAAATGCCCTCGGAGGATTCGAAGCCAGTGAAGAAAGAGGTGGAATCCAACAACAAGAGTTCCGTTTCCAAAAAGGTGACAAACTCCAACTCTAAGGTCGCAAAAGTTAAGAAAGAAGAGCCCCAATCCGTTAAGAAGGAACCTAAACATAATGACACCGACGACGACGACATTCCCCTCGCCAAAAGGACCTCCAACTCCAAGGTTCCTCTCACTTGCTCTTCTGTTTTCTAAAATAAGTGTGGCTTTTCCATTTTTATTACTTTTATATGGCGTGGAACGTGTTTTTTTGTGTGTTTGGGTTGGGGGTTGAAGGAAGTGAAGAGAAGGAAGAAGATAAAGGAGGAAGAAAAGAAGGAGGGAGAGAAAACGAAGAGAGAAAAGAAGGTGTATGATTTACCAGGCCAGAAACGAGATCCACCTGAGGAGGTATGCCAATGCTTCTTTTCGTTCTTGTTTTTCGTTTTTTTTTTTTTTGGTCATTTTAAGTTTTGAGTAATCGCTCTGTAACTTTTGCTATTTCTCAGAAAGACCCACTCAGGATCTTCTACGAGAGTTTGCACAACCAAGTTCCCAGTAGCGAAATGTCACAAATCTGGTAAGTTTTTCATTCAGGAACTTACATTGGAAAGGAAGGAATGAGAATATGATTCATGAAGGGTGCTGGTACTGTTTTGTTAATGTTTTTTTTTTTTTTTTTTTTTCTGCTTTGCACTTTGTTAGTTTATAGAAGTGCTTATAAAGAAGTTTATAAAAAATTACCTATTTGTGCATGCATTTGAGTAAATAATGAGCATCGAGATGGAAGAACAGTTAGCGTGCTTTTAATTTAAAATTCTTTGCCACAACCCTGCTTTGGAATATGAAATGGTTTTTGCAACCTTCCAAAATGTTAAATTTATTTACGGTCTCAGTAAGCTAAATGCCCTATAATATGTAGCATTGGTGTTAGGGACATTAAATCCTTTCCAATCAAGTGGACTTTGTGCAGGTTATAGAATGCTCTTAATCCAGAAGCCATTTTATTTGAAGTTTTAGTTTTTTTTCCCTCTCTTTTCCCTCGTGTGAATGTGAATGTGATGGACAAACTTTGATTCCGATTTGAAAACAAAAAAAGAGTGGTGGGATGCGGAGTGGAAATGGTGTTTTTTATACTAGTTGATTTAAATTTGATTCAAGACAAACATCTTTCTCAAACCTTTTTCATAAAACGGTATCCAACTTTGCCGACTATATTGAATTTGCAATTTACTTGTTTTGCTTCCTTTTTTTGTGATTAAAGTGTAGATTTGCCATCACTTTTTGCATCAAACCTTTTATCACTGTTGCGAGCATCAGAACAACGATATGGTTGTTGCTTTAATATCGTATTCTAAAACTCATGAAAAATGTAGACATAAACCTTAGTTAATGCAACAAGTGATACTTACTATTGAATTTTACGTTAGTCATAGATCAAAAGCAAACCCTTTTTTAACAAGACAATTTGTCTGCTCTGTAGATATCTTTAAACAATAAAACAAACCTCCCATAGTTAATAAAAAACAGCACATTATTTATTTTCCATTACTGAATGTAATTTCAGGTTGATGGAATCGGGCTTGCTTCCTAAAGATGTGGCAATGAAAGTATATGAAAAGAAGCAAAAGAAAGGTCTGCAAAAGCTCTCTTCCCCAGTTAAGTTTGTAGCTGCTGTGAAGAGCAGCAACACTAAGTCTGTCACAGTGAAGAAAAAAAGCCATACCTCCCCTGTCCCTTGTGTTAAAAGGAAGACAATGAATTTCACATCAAAGCAGTCCAAGAAGCGAAAATCAAAGGATCAAAGTTCTGGGGATGAGGATGATAATAACTCTGATGATGAAGTTATTTCATTGGTAACAAAGAGGAGAAAAATGGCTTAATTATTGCCCTACTGTGTGACAGATTTATTTTCTTTTTTCCCTATTTCTTTTACCATTTAATACTAGTGAAATAACTTGTACGGCATGGCACGAAGTTATATAACTTTTAAGGTTATGTTAGGAAGTGTGTTGGAGGAGCTCAAAAGTACTTTTACTCTCGGTGGCAAATTCTTCCATTTTGTTTGATGTCTTAAAATTTAGGAATATGCACCGAAATTTCTAAAAGCAGGTCCTCAATTTCTATCCAAACATAGTCTAAGATGTTGCACTTGGTTTACAAAGCATTAGTTTTAATTTAGTTTATCCTTCACACCTTAGTTTTTACACTTACACTCACTCATGTTTCTAAATTTCATTTTTCCTGTTTGAATATATGTAGATAACTTATCTATGAAAATTTTCGTAGATAACCTCGCCCGTAGATAAATTTCGTAGGTAAGTCTTTTAAATCTTATTTGTAGATAAAATTTGTAGATAACAACTTTCGTGGATAATTCGTAGAAATGTCCTTATATAAGGTTATTTATGAAAAAATTTTCGTAGATAATGTTACCTATGAAATTTTTTTCATAGATAACGTTACCTACGAAAAATTTTCCGTAAGTAACGTTATCTACGACCTTATTACCTACATATTTTTCATGCTTATCTACGAATTTTCATGCTTATCTACGGATTTCTTCTGTAAATAATGATGATTTTTCTTGTAGTGAGATGAGATTAATTATGTTTAAAGATTAATTACTATTTTTAGATTAAATTTATCTTCTTTGTTTCATATTACTTCTTAATGTATCTTAATTGTATTTTTAGATTAATAACTAATCCATGTTTAAATATACATAACATGGATTCTTTTACTTCGAATTGTGCTTGGATGTATGATAGGTGTTACCCCATTAGAATAGTATTGAAACCATCTTTTGTATAGGGGGTTGAAGAGTTTATAAACAAAGCTCACCAATACAAATATTATAAAGGTGATGAGGGATTAGATGTCCATGTCTCAAATGTAATTGTACAAGGATTTTGAATGATGAAATTGTAAAGGTTCACCTTTACAAACAAGGGTTCAAACTTGATTATTTTGTTTGGACTAATCATGGTGAAGAAATACCACATGTTGATTTACATGCTAAAGATAATTGTATGGATGTTTAAGACAGTGTTGTAGATGTGCCTCGAGGGGAACAATTTATGTTTATGCAAGAGATGATGTCTGATGCTTTTAGACAATATGAGTCACTTGACACACCAGAGTTTGACAACATGGAAGAGCCTCCAAATGAAGAAACTCAAAGATTTTATAATCTGTTGACAGAGTCAAATAAGTCGTTGTTTGAAGGGGCTAAAGACTCTAAACTATCCATATGTGTGAGGCTATTAGCTTGCAAGTCCAATTGGGATGTTCCTGATCAATGTTTAGAGTTTATTATACATATGCTTTTGGATGTAACACCCATAAAAGGGAGTTTGCCAAAAAGTTATTATGATGCCAAACGATTAATAGCAAAACTAGAATTGGAAGCTAAGAGGATGATTGTTGTGTGGTAGTCTTCATATAACGTAAGGTGGCATAGAGACTTGAGGATGAGGAACAGATAAAGTAATTTTTTTACTCAAAGGCCTCTCATAAATTGTTTGATATGTTTAGTGAAGCTCGAAAAATAGGTAAAAGGCCATTCTAGGCTAGACAAGATGTGTGGAACCAACTGGTAGCACATTGGAATTCAACTGCTTTTCGATCAAAGTCTACACAAGCCTCACTAAATCAAGCATCTAAAAAGGGCGGGACTCTTCATACAGGTGGCTCAATTACAATTCATGATCATGCCAAACGCATGGTATGTATAAATTAAAATTTTCTTTTAGATTTTTATAACTTTACAACTTCAAATTAACTTATTTCCCATCAATGCATTATTTTGCAGGCAAGAGAATTTGGTTGCTCAGTACATATTGATGAGGTCTTTCAATAGACCCACATACGAAAAGAAACTAGAGAGTTTGTTGATGAAAGATCTAAGAAAACATATGTAAGTTATTTAAATAATTATTCTTGTTAATTTTAATCATGTTTACAAGATTAGTAAAATAATGCCTTTGTTTGAATAATAAGAAGACTTTCTCAATAAATTTTTTCAAGCTATGTTTGAGGCTGCATCATCTGTTCATGAATCACATCCTATGGAGCCTAGTTTGGAGGATACAATTAAGTCTAAATGTTGGTCTGATGTAGTTGGTGGCATGACCACTAAGGGGCGATTGTAGGGAGCTGGAGACCTTGCTTGTGATTTTAAAGATACACAGAGCAGTCGTCTCAAGCTTAAAAGGAAAGTATATTATAGTAATTCACATGACATTGAAGATATTGTTCAATTGAAACAATGACTTGTAGAAAATGATATGCTTATTCATTAGTTACAACAGTTTCAATCAATTGTTATGCAGTTCTTACCCACAGAAGCACAAATTGCCATTCAAAATATTAGTCAACAAAATGTCAACCTAGATCAACAAAATGGGGAACAACAACAACAACAACAACAATAAGATGACTAAGGAAAAAATCAAGAAGACTCTCCTAATTATGATGATTATTAGTTAGCATTAGAAAAATATGAATCTATTTGAATTAACTATATATGAATTGTTTAATATATGTTAGTGTTGGATTATTATTATGATATAAACATTAGTGTTGTCTTTTAAATTTATTTTGGTGAAGCTTTTATCAATCTATATATATTGTTAAATAGGTAAAAATAATGTCAACAGGTTACATTAATAAATTTATAAAAAAATAAACATTCAAATAATATTTTTGACAGAACTTTCTATTGGAAATCAATTTTGTTATTATGACATATATATCTGTTGGAAATTTTTGATAGATATATTTGTCAGAAATTTCCAACAGATATATCCGTCAAAAATTTTTGATAGATATATCCATCGAAATTTTTTGATAGATATATCCGTAAAAAATTATCAACGGATATATCTATAAAAAATAATGACCATCAATTTCTGATAGATATATCTGTTGGAAATTCTTGACAAAATTTTTCACAGATATATTCGTCAAAAACTATCAATGGATGTTTATCTGTCAAAAATTATCGATGAACGTTTATCCATCAGAAACTATTGACAAATATTCCTACAGGCTACAAATATAGTTGTCAGAAATTACCGATGGAATAAATTATTTTCAATGCCCTTTTTTTCAACGGATTTATGCCCGTCAGAAATCCTCTATTTTTGATGGATAATACTTGTTTCCGACAGATTATGATCGTAAAAAAATAATGTTTTTCTTGTAGTGAACATACCGCTATAGTCTTTGACTCTTTGTTGCTTCGTTTACAAATTATTTATCTTTCCTTTTATGAGTTTTAATATATAATTGTCAACGACTTAACACCTTCCCAGTTTCTAACAACCAAGATAAATAAAGAGCAAGTAAACATTGAACTTTTTAAAATAGTAAAGTTAACATTTAGATTACCAACTTATTTCTTCTTCTAGGATTAGCTTTGGAGCCACTAGTATGTAAAATAACTTGCTTGTCTCGAATTTCTTTATTTCTCCTACAAAGTTCCTATAGGAAATGCAATTACAAATTTACAACTTGACATAGTAATCATATAATTAGAAATAAAAACAATTTAATTATGAAAACAAATATTTTACCGTATTAATTAATCAAAATGATATTATTAAGTTCATAAGTTACATTATTAATACATAATTTTTAAAAAAAATTATATTTATTAAGAAAATATATAATATTAGATTGAGTTAGAATAACTCAACTTAAATTAGCATCAAATTTGCAAAACCTATATTTTTAATTTCAAACCCATTGAAAATTACTTTGTTATAATTGAGCATTGTTCTTGTGAAAGACTACAAGTCTACGAGTCTATCAATAAATGATTAGCTACAGAGGGTCTAGTGGATATGATTACAATAAGCCTGCCAAAGTGAGCAAACATTACTAGGTCTCCCCGCTATTGTGAAATTTTCAAGTATAATTAACAAAAAGTTTCTAGCAAGCAGATTTCATGACAAGGTTCTAAAAGTAAAAGCAACTATGGAAAAGTTGTCAACAAGTTAACACACCTTGTGCTTAATTAATTACCACCTACCTACACACAAAGAAGGTAATTAACCATTCTTCCTGAAAATCATAGTTATATAGAAATCAACTTCAGTAATTAACTATTAAATTTCATAGAAAGATTCAGGCAATTCCATATAGATGACCACAATAAATTATGTGAACTAACCAAACTTAGAAAATAAATTCTCCAACTAACCAGATCATTTGAATCGTGTACATAGATGTACAAAATTACAACTACCATCAGTTAGAAAATTACCATATAAACATTTCCAAATCAATCTACGCAATAATCTAAGTACGAAAAGGAATAAAAAAACTCACTATGCCATTCTAGTTAGCTGGTATACCTCACCATATGAACCTGTTGAAAGAAAGCATAATCATACCTATTAAAATAAAGTAATGCTCCAACACATATATTCAATTATGCAATACTTAAGATACACTTAGAGCCTCCCCATCAAAATAGAAGTTTTATTAAAAAGTTAAAAATAAAAATTCTATCAAATTAAAACAAGGGAACTGATGGAGTGATAAGGGTGGTCCAAGTGGTTTGGGGAGAGGGATATAGGGTTGAGTGACTAAGAGGGTGTAGGTTCAAATCTCCCCAATAACAACTAACAAACTAACCATTAACATTTGCCGTTTAAAAAAAATAAAAAATAGACGCTTAAATGATAGGATATAAAAATAGACGTATCCAACAATGGAGAAATAATAAAGATAACTATACAAATATTATAAAACTAGGATTAGCCAAATTAAAATAAAATCAATAGATGCTTGATTATTTATCTGAATAGATTATCGTTTAAATATTATCCTCAAGTAACATAATGAAGAACTCATTCATAAAAAATAATAATTAAAGAGTCACTAAATATGATGTTTAAACAATTGCCACTCTACCATTTCAACTTAGTTACCCTTTATGACTTCATATATATATATATATATGCAAAATCCAAAAGCTAGGACATTTTAGAAACAAGAAGATCCAAATGTAACTTCTCTCAAAGATCTCTTACAAAATATATATCATATCTAATTTAGATTATTCAACACTTCACATTAACCTATTCAACTTAGTAGCCATTGAGAAAACTAATTTATCACTAAACTATTTTTTCTCAACCATTGAGAAAACTTCAGATCCATAATCTGAAAGTGAGAAAAAAACCAATTAAACAATCATTGCATCACTATCTAATCATAAATATCTGAGATCTGCCGCACCCACATGAAATAAAACAACGGATAAAAAGTTAGAAGCAATTCACAATTTCTCTGATCAATATATTTAGAAAATCTGATACATTGCAAGGCACGTGATTTTGATTACTTCAATTCACATGGTACTATAATTTTAGAAAAAGCTAATTACGTTATATTGGTAGTGTGAAAAATAGAAATCAAGACAAATATTGCATAAATAGTTATTATATGCAAATTGTAGCATTGTACAAGATAAAGATGTCATTCTACACGAATGCATTTCTGTTACTCTAGTTTATAATTTATAATGGATAACATCACATATGCAAATTAGACATGTAATAGAATAAGCAAAGCAAATCATCATTAACAAATAGACAAACAATAATAAGTAGATAGAAACCAACATTTCAAACACAAACTCGTACATTATAAAATCCAATAAATAGTATGCGGGGATAATGCTAATAAAGGTACCGCTTCTTGCTATATAACCAAAAATAAAATGAAAAAAAATAACGGATAAAAAAAGGCAATAACAACACAATACATGCAAACCAGTAAGGCAAAAAAAGTTTGATCTATCTCGTATTTTAGACATCTAGCCGTCCAGGTTATTTTACAAAGTGGGTTACTTTCGAGGAATCGATTCCAAAAACCACATGGATTCTCATTATCTAAAACCAGCTTAAATGAAAGGATATAACAGGGGAATTGATTCCAAAAAGAATTACAAAAAGAGATAATAGGCAACGTCATTAAGAATCGCATGGGTTCTCATTAGTTGGATTCAAGAGGGATCAATATCATCGTCATTAAGAACTACACTGGTTCTCACAAGTGGGGTTCAATAGAGAAAATGAGAAGAAATAAAAAATAGGGTATAAGCAACAATGTCTAAATACGAGTAAAAAAAGAAGAAGAAAACCTTCTTAGAGTGTTTAGGGAAGATGAGCGATAGAAGCTTGGGAGAAAGTTGGACAACAACTATGGCAACTACAACAACTATGACGACGAAATCATTGATCTTCAACTATCGAATCGTGGAATGATGAAGGGTTTGAGGGTTTCTTTGTTTTTCTGATTTTCTTGAAGAGGGAAGCGAATAGGCGTAAGAGGGAAGTTTTTGTTTTATTTTAGAGAAAAAAATTTAAGCGGGAAACTATATTTTAATTAAAGGAGGTTTTAAAAACCTTTATAAATTAAATAAAAAATTACAGTTTTCTCCTCTAATTCTAGATGTTGAAATATAGCATTGTATTTTTAATAATTTGCAGAGGTTTTTAAAACCTCTGCAAAATAATCTCCATTATTTTACAATTTTTTGTAATATGAAGAAACTTTTGTTCCTGTTGCTAAAATGACTATAATTTGTACTCTCATTGTAGTCGCTTCTGTTCGTTAGAAACATATTTCTCAATGGATGTTAAAAATGCTTTCTTGAATGGTGACCTTCAAGAAGAAGTTTATGTGGATGTTAAAAATACTCAAATGCTTCAATCCAATCGGAGAGATAGGTCCAGAATAAAAAATGGGTCTTGCCGCCATGCACCGTGAACGAAAAACGCCCAAAGGTCTATCACCGCTGTCGCCGGAAACTGTTGGAGAGGAAAACAGTGTCAAAACACTCGCGTGCAAGAGTAAAACAACATTTTTACACAAAAATATCAACACATGCATGAAAGAACTAACCTCAATCCGTGAAAACGCCTAAATGCTTCAACCCAATTGGAGAGATAGGTTCAGAATCAAAAATAGGTTTCGTCGTCATTGTCGTCGCCGTTCACCGTTGTTGTCGTTGCCGCTCACCATCATTGTCGTCGCCGTTGTCGTTGTCGTCACCGAAAATCGCCAGAGGAAAACCCTCGAGGAAAACATGTAAAAACACTTGTGCGCACTAAAAAGATGAAGGTGCTGGGGGAATAAAACAACTTTTTTACATCGGACCAAAAGGGATCCGATGTAAAAATTGAAATCTAATGTCGGACTGTACTTCATATCCGACATAGATTTTAATTTTTACGTTGGACCCCCTTTGGTCCGACGTAAAAAAGTTAAGATTAATTTTAAAAATGTCATCGCGTATTTTTTACGTTGGGTGTTCTTATGACCGACGAGAAGATGGTGATGTAAAAGACTGATTTTTCACTAGTGTTTGTAAGTTGAAGAAAGCCTTATATGGTCTCAAACAAGCTCCCACAGCTTGGTTTGAAAAGTTCTCCATTATAATTGCATCTCTTGGCTTCCACTCTAACGCTTATGATTCAACGTTGTTTGTTCGATGTACTTTTAATGGTTGTATATTGCTCTCCTTGTATGTTGATGACATGATCATAATTGGGGATGATGTTGATGGGATATATAATGAAATTGAAATTGAAATATTTGGGCATTCTCCGTTACTTTTTGGGGATTGAAGTTGTTCTCGTAGATGTTATCTTCTTCTTAATGTAAGTACATTGCTAACATTCTTTATCAGACATATCATGTTTTAATTAAGCTTGTTTTACATGCATTTTTTTGTTAGGTCTAGCCATTGTTCCATCAATATTTGCTTAATTTCTGTTGTTTAGGATGTATTTATTACATTAGGTTGTGTTTTTAATTTTAGGATAGATCGTTTGTAAAGTGAACTAGACGCCAATCATATATAACTTGGGCTTTAGTAATGAGGTTGAGGTCATCATTGTGTCTATCGAAAATTAATTAAACAAATACTTATTGCACATTTCATGAAAAAACTCCAATCTGATTTAGTATGAATCATAAAAGAAATTAAACTTTAAGTTAAAAGTTGACGTTTTGTTCAAACAACCTGACGGATGCATGCAAAATTTATGATTCTTTTATATTTTTCATTGTTAAAATAATGTTATTTTCTTTTTAAACATATATTCTATCTTCTTGTTATAGTTTGTATTATAAATACAATTGTATTTTCCTATTTTTTAGGCAAAATATCCGAGCATCATTTATTTATTTTTCTTCTTTAATAGTTCTTTTCCTTTTATAATTAATTATCACTATTTTAAAGGTTATTTTTTCCTTGTATATGATCGAGAAATGAAATACTATAATTCATCTCTAAATTCCATTGGTAATAAAAAATGTTCCGTAGTGAAACTAAGAATTTGAGAATAAAATCAAATCGAGAATAAGAATTTGTATCATTGCAGTTGAATTACAACTAATGCAAAGAAGCTAAAGTAAAAAAATAAATAAATAAATAAAACAAACAAACTAGCACCTGAAATTACACTTTTTTTTTTCAACAAGCAATTTAACTATTGACTTTTATCTAAAACATGTTCTATTAAAATATTTTACAAATACTTTTTTTACGAGCAATATATAGATACAAACTTAAATCACCGAAGCTAATTTAATCGAACGCGTCTGCAAGAGCTTTTTAGTGTGTGGGGATCTCATTTCACGGAGTCTCCTCTCTTGTGAAAGTATTTTTGCAAACCTGAATACATCATAATCAAACGTAAGTGTTATTCATATAATTGTTAATTGCATTGCAATATATACTTGGTAATTAAATACTACATGAAAATGCCCTTTAATATATTTAGCTAACCTTTTGAGAGCATCTTCATTGGTTCCCCCATTTTTGAGTGGCTCAGAGAGACCATTCTCTAAATTGACCCTAGAGACTGGTTTCTTTAACAGATTTTCTCCAATTTGGCAAAGTTTCTCCAAGTTCTCCTTTGTAGCAATGTCAACAGAAGAATCCGTTCCAGTCAACGTGTCATCCTGCAATAAAATGTTGTTTAACAAAATTAATTTCATCATTCCTATAATATATAGTAGAAAGAAAGAGGTATATTAGAAATGAATTAATTACCTGTATTCGAAGGTAATTGTCTTCTGAATGAAGTGCTTGAGTGACAGCAGATAAATGGAAATCAACCATATCTGCACTGGATTGAGTGAAAACATCAATTAAGGGAGTAGTACCACTATGAGTTAGCCAATCCAATAATCCCCATTTCGCTGCCATTGGTGCATTGAATTTTTCCTCATTTTTTGCTGTTCCAGTGCCTATTGAAATTATTAGGAACCGACCATATTCCATAGGCTTGATTGGAAAGAAATCAGAATTTTCCTTAATGATTTGCTTTGTTACTTCGTTCATCGCAACCAAGGTCTGGATCACGAAATTCCACAAAAATAAAAAGAACAAATTAATTAAATAACAACTTAATGATGCTTCCAATGTATGGTTAATCATTATATACAGTAATTAAATTAATAAAACTTTGAATAAGAATTAATTAGTGAATAGTTATACATACGGGGTTATTTGCACAAACGCCACCATCAATAAGGTTGAATTCGTGAACTTTCCCATTTGAATCTTGGTTGCTGAAATTGTGAGCAGGGAGATAAGTTGGTGCAG
The DNA here is from genome assembly GCF_000230855.2 of Cajanus cajan. NCBI lineage: Eukaryota > Viridiplantae > Streptophyta > Magnoliopsida > Fabales > Fabaceae > Cajanus > Cajanus cajan. The sequence continues at coordinate 15,257,669 of NC_138525.1, forward strand.
CGGACGTGCTGATACATATGTCTGAGAGTTTGGCATCCAAGCCAGTGGACATCTTAACCTGCATCAATTTCAAATCAGTATTTAGACTGTATGGTTTGTCAATAATTTGATTTTGTTAAATTAAATTAGTTACAGATCTGTCTTTAACTTTTTCTGTCTTATTATAATTAGTCAACGATTAGTTTTGAGATATTCCTAATGCCTCATTCTTCATTTTGACTTTTGAGTCAAAATTTCAAGCCATGAAAGTTCAAGTGGAGCCATAAACAAATAAATATATGCCCCAACCCAACCTCTCACCCCGAAAGTGAAGAAGAAAAATCATTTGAGAAGTGAAAGAAAAGAAAGTAAAGAAGAGAGAGAAGGAAATTGACCTGGTAAGATGAGAAAATAATTGGTTGCAAACACTTGATGTCGAAGGTGGGAATGACAACGTTGGTGAGTGTCTCATGCAACCGAATGTCTCCAAGTTTTTCTGCGATGACTGCATGAAGATATTTACCATCGTATTTGGGTCCTCCCAGAGATCTTATTAACTTGGCTATTATCGTCCCACCGAGACCACTGCAATGCATGCCAAATATATTAGTTAATTAATTTGACCCCCAAACACATTCATTATTTTCTCTATTATTACTAATTACTAATTAATTACAACTTTACCAAGTACGTTTAAACAGAAAGTAACAAAGAAATAGTACCTATGTTGTGGGAAGATTTTGTGAGAGTGTTCCATGTAAAAGGGTTTGATATCTTTGGCAGAGAAAAGTGGTCTATTGTTGCTATCTGGAGCAGTTAACATAGCGGTTACAAGACCACCTGTGCTTGTTCCTGATATCACGTCAAAGTAGTCTGCTAGCCTTGCATCTGGACCATCCAACTCCTGCATCATGGTGCCAATCAATATATATATATATATCAATCAAATTATTCTTTGAGCTTATTCAAATACAAACTTAAAAATAAATTTGAGAATTTTTCTATTGAAAATAAAGAGTTTTTTTCAACTGTCTATCTTGTAACCTAACAGTATCTTTCTAATCTTAACAATGATTAGCAAATATTGGAAACGTAGTGTAGGTTATATATATACCTGAAGCTGAGATTCAAGGAAGGCAATAATGGTAGCAGGGATGATGCCCCTAATACCACCACCATCAATGCTAAGAATGGTTACTAAGTTTCCATATGTTGGAGGCTGAATTTGTTCAATGGATGACTGTGTTCTCTCCATGGATATATATAATATTTGAAATTAGCTAGGGCAATTGGAGGTTTATGTGTGCACAAAATATTCTCTCCCTTTGAATAATAAGGATTAATGTTACAAGAATATGGTGAAAGGGAAAGGCTAGCTGTAGTTTCTTAATAGGCAGAAAGCAATATATATGCAACTAGGAATTATTGCTAAGTAATGAAAGATTCAGGCTTGCTCGTAGCGGTATTTATAGTTGCAGGGCCCTATGAATTTTGATTCTGTGCGCAGTTCAAAAGAGGAGAAATTAATTAATATTGAAGGGTAGACATAGTCAATAATGGTAAATAACGAGGAACTGATCTTCCTGATAGGACACGGTCTTTGAAGTTGTCCTATTATTTGTTGTCCAAATTAAACAGTATATGACGGCTACACTGCCTTAATTCCTAGCTTACCGAGAAGACTAACCATGCATGCATATCGATATGATGGCTATTTAGTATAATAAATTTATACTAATATATAAAGGGTTCTTAGTAACTACTTTAGTTTCCATATTTTGCTAATCATCATATCTTTTTATTTTAAAAAATTAAAATAAATAATTTTTTTTTATCAAAATCAAAACCTTAAAATTAATGGACTAATCATAACACTAAATTAACATATATTTATTACTTAATTTTTATTTTTATTTTATCTTTAATAGAGTCACGAAATGCCTCGACCCTACTAGTATTTATAAATCAAATTAGTTTTTAATTATTATCTCATAATTTTTTTAAAACATATATTAATGAAGTCAAGATATTTTATATTTTTATACTTTATTTAATAAAAATGTTTAAAAAATTATTAATGTTTGTTAGATCATTTAGTCTCAAATTTGAGTCTTATGTCTATAAAGATAATTAATTTTTAGTATTATGTTTTATTATTTAAAAATTTTAAAATAAAATTATTTAAAAAATAAATATATCAAATCAAGTTATCATCTTTATCTATACTAATATATAAAGAGAATACTTCTTTTAGTAATCACCTTAGTCTCTATATTTTATTGACCATTATACCTTTTTATTTTAAAAAATTAGAAAAAATTAATGGACTTATCATAAGGACTAGAGCCGTCAAAGTGGGCTAAGGCCCGTGGGTCAACCCGGCCCACCTTGAAAATGGGTTAGGCCGGGTAAAAAAAAATTGAAATTTTATAGTAGGTGAGTATAATCTCAACCCGGCTCACTTTGACCTGGGCTACCCGAGCTGAACCCGTGGTGGGCCGGGCAGCCCACCAATCCACCAATTTTTTTGCAATAAAAATTTAAGTATGATTTGTAGTTAATTTTGTATGATGGGATATTGAAAATTTTTATTTTGGACTTTTATCATGATTTGTATTTAATTTTGTATGATGAGTTATGACGTATGACTATTAATGATGCTAATTTTATGACTATTATGTTAATTTATAATTAATTTAAATTTTGAATTTTGTTGATATTTTTTTTTAATTTTTGGTGGGCTAGTGGGCTGGCTTGTATAACCCACCAAGTCGTGGTGGGCCTGACCGGGCCAAATTTTTTTTGAAAAAATCAAAAGTGGGCTGGGTTGGGTTGGTTCATTTTTAAAGTGAGTCAAGGTGAGCCGGCCCACATAGGCCGGGCTGGCCTGTTTTGATAGCTCTAATAAGGACTAATCATAACACTAGATCAACATACATATCCCACTATAGTATATATTAATAGAGTTGAGAAATTTTTTTATCTCTATATTTTATTTAATAAAAGTGTTTAAAATTTATTGATGTTTGTTAAATTAATTGGTATGAAGTTTGATCTTCAAACTTCTAAGTCAAAAATTTGACTCTTATATTTATAAAAATAATTAATTTTTAATATTATTTAAAAATTTAAAAATAAAAAATTTAAAAAAATGTGTGTATCAAATTAAACTATCCTTTATATATGTTATAGATTATAAATAAATAAATATATATATATATATATATATATATATTATAGATTATAAATATATATATATATATATATATATGATTGATTATAAATGAAGATCGTGAATTGCAAGCAGGAGTATAGGATCCCCAGAAACTATGTACATGTAGCCTCCTGTATAGGACTTGATATAGGATCCGTACGAAGTGAATCTTCATTATTGTTAATGTAATTTATAAACATTTAGCATTAATTTTATAAAGTTAAAATATACTATAGTCTATAGCAAAGAGTCACACCTCCATGACAGTCCAAGGATTATTATTATTTGTTATTATTTTTTATGGCAATCTAATAGTAAGCAGCAGTGATGCTCTGCAACAATTAATATAGATTTAAAATTGGTTAGTGCATGATTCTTTATAGTTTAATTTAAGTATTATTTAGGAGGCTGCTGTGCAACTTTCTGCTATGATTGATCAAGCAACACTACAGCACTTGGTTTTCAGGCCCTTCAATTAATTAAGTTGATCACCCTAGAAAAGTTACCCTAACCAAAAGGGAAACCCAACTACGTCACAGAAATCTAAGGTTTCCACACCTTTCTTGTGATAGTGTCTGCTAACCATCAACAACCCGTTAATTCTTTCACGCGCATATTTTTTTAATATTTAAGGAAAATTTTCTGTTAATTTAAAATCTTCAAGAGAGTTTGTCTTATATTTCTGTTAATTACTTTTTATTAAAGTTGATCAAATTTTAGTAATATTTTCATTTTTTTGTTAAGTAATAAATAAGGGGAAGATTTGGACATGAAAGGACTAAAAAGCAACAAAAATTGGAGGATAGCAATGCTGATGCAAGCTTAGTATAATCCCAAAATCCTATATCAGATGCCCACACGACCAGGACGGAGGCGGAAACTTAGTTAGAGGGAGTCATTTTCTTTTTAACAATTAAAATATAAATATTTTAATATTATAAATAATTTATTATTATATATATATATATATATATTTTTTTTTTTCTTTAAATGTAAACTTATATTATAATTTTTATCTATTAATCTATAATATTTATTAATATAAATTTTAGGTGCCAAATTTTCCGGTCCCAGTGTCTCCCTCCCTCCGCCTCCGCACACGACGTTGTAGTTTATGACAGCCTGTTATAAAAATACATTGATAGTGTGTTTGGATGATGAATTTAAATTAATTTATTTATTTGAAGAATTTCAAATTCTTTGAGGTGAAATACTTTGTTTGGATCAAGAATTTATAAAGAATTTGAAATTCAATCATTTGTGAAATTACTTGAATTAGTAGAATTTCAAATTCTCCCAAAAAAGTAAGAATTTAAAATTTCTCATATTTTTTTTCTTATTTCACTTTTATATTTTATCTTATCTCTTATCTCTTCATGTTTTTAATTATTGAATATTCAAAAATATTTTAAAAATTATTAAATATTATCTAATATTAATATTTAAAATTATTAAATATTTAAAAATTAACTAATATTTATTTTTATTTAATTTAAAAATCTCAACATATAAAATTATTTTTAAAACTATTATCATGGTGGAATCAAATTATCATATTCAACCTAATAACTTAAAATTTAAGAAATTTCAAATTGACTTATGCAAACCAAATATTTTAAGCATGATAAAAATTGAAATCAAAGTAATTCAAATACTAAGAATTTCAAATTCCTTGAATTTGTAAAATTTCTCATTCAAATACACCATAAAGTTCTAAGTACAATATAGGTGTTTAATTTATGTATCTAAAATTATTTTTCCTTACACTCGTGTAATGTGACAACGTGATTGGCAAGTGTCTGGGCTGTGGGGTTATTAGAAAAAATCTAAATTCTACCTATCATAGAGTATGAACACGGTTACTCATCATTTATAAAGTATCAAGTTTAATAGTATTAAGATACATTTGTTGTGAAAATAATTTAAAATTTAAATTTAAATATCTGATATATTATTAAGAGTTTAAAAAATATTAATTCTTTAAAATATATATTGTTTAGAATTGAAATATATAATATTTATTTTAGATATATGTTTTTTTTTTAAATTATGATACAAGGTTAATAAATAGAGACTCTTAATATGAGAAAAATTACTCGATTTGTAATGGGATCACAACCTTAAATGAGAGAGAAGGTTATATTAAGGAGGACTTTCAAATTCCGCCAGAAAACTTGTGAAGAAGGATTTTCAAGTTTTGTCAGAAAACTTACGAGAGATGTTCTCAAGTTTCGCCGATAAAACTTGTGACTTATGATGCACCGATACGATATGCGTATCAGATATGTGTCGTATCCGATACGGCGATACGATTATTTAAAAATATATAGGATACGATACTTGTAAGATACGTATCATCATATGTATTAATGTTCATACAATATAATAAATGTGTACTTGTAATTTTGATCAAAATTCATAAACATTAAATATATAATTGCTATTTTGCAAATCCAAATTAAAAACATACTTATTGTACATTACTAAAAATAAATAAATTATAAATCATTTCATCATAAATTACTTTTTATTATTTACAAATAGAAATAATATTATCAATTTCATTCTTTTCTTAAAATTATCTATATAAAAGACAATTTTCATTTATAGTTCATTAAGAACCAATATTTCTATGTTTCTATATTAAACATGTTTATATATCTTATTTGGTTGTAATGGATATTTCATAATTTTTCAAAAAATTTGAATACTTTATCGATACGTATCACTAATAAGTATCAGTAAAGTATTTGAAAGTATCAAAATTGAATAAAATTCTTATATTATTTTTAAAGGTTAAGATACTTCATTGACACGTATTGGTGAAGTATCCAAGAGTATCGTGTCAAATACGTATCGGATACGAATATGTGAAGCAAATTGAATTAGTATCGGTGCTTCATAACGTGACGTAAGGGTTCCTAAGTTTCATTCAAAAAACTTGAAGGGAGAATTTTTAGAATATATGTAATATGTTTTGAGATAAATAATGAACATCTTTATAAATGTAAGTATGAGAGGTCGACTCATGGTTCGTGGAGTTTGGTAATCTGTCACTTGAGTATTGAAAATTGACATGTCAGGATTCCAATATCTCTAAGAAATGGAGACAAGAAATACTGTAGAGTAAAATTATGATTAAAAATGATTATAACAAGCATCCATGACAATAAGAAGATCAAATTTGAAAATTTTAATTGCGGGAAAAATTGTTGGAAAAATAATTTAAATTTCCAAATTCAAATATTTGAAATATTATTTATATTTAAAAGATATTGATTCTTTTAAAATATTGTTTAGAATTAAAATATATTATATTTATTTTGAATATTTGTTTCCTATTTTAAGATTAAGATGTAAGGTCAATAAATAAATACTCTTGAGATGAGAAGAATCATCTGACTTGTAGAGAGGGTCATCTTCTTAAATGAGAAAGAAGGTCATATGAATGAGGGTTTCTAAGTTTTGTTTGAAAACTTGTGAAGGATGATTTCCAAGTTTTGCCAAAAAACTAGTGATGGAGGGATTTTCAAGTTTCACCCATAAAATTTATGAGAAAAAAATTTCTAAGTTTCACTCATAAAACTTCCGTGAGTGACTTGAAGTGCACGTATGTTAATTTTTAGGGTTTAAATGTATTTTCTAGTCTTGCAATGTAAAGGATTTTTTAAAAGTTCTTCTAGGGAAAAAAGTTGTTTTTGAGGACTAAAAGGTTAATTCTTCAAAATGTGAATATATATATATATATATATATATATATATATATATATATATATATATGAATTTAAAATACTTATGTTATTGGTTGTGAGTTTTGAAAAAATATTTTCAGTTTATTTCTAGAAATACTTGTCTATCATATTCTTACTTTTTTTCAATCTCATGTTAAGAGATTAAGATTTATTGGTTTGACTGGTAATGTAGTTGATTTTCAAATCTCAAAATCTTGAGATTAAATCTTGTGTTCGATAAAAAAAATGATAATCTTAATGCAGTCAAAAACTTCAATAAATACTCTTGTCAAAGAGTAAGAACTCGCTTTCGAGCTAACCTTACATGGAGCTACCTGCCAACAAGAGTTCTCATTCACGGCTAACTAAGCATTCGTTCGGAGTTGAAAAGGGAGAGGGTTTCGAACAAAAGAGGTGTACTACGTCGGATATTTTGAGCTTTTTACGTCAGAAAACATACCGACATAGAAGCGGGAGACGTAAATTTTACGTCGGACCTGCAAAACTGACGTAAATTTATGTCGGATATTACGAAATCCGATGTAAAAAAGTAGTAAAAAAAACAAAAAAAACATAAGAATGCAAGCAGAACGACCCGTTCTCCAAGCAGAACAGCCTGTTCTGCTTGGAGAACGGGCCGTTCTGCTTGGAGAACGGGTCGTTCTTCTTGCAGAACGGGCCGTTCTACAAGCAGAACAAGCCATTCTGCTTCGTAAAACAACCCAAAAGAAAACGTCCACTACCGATACAAATAGAATAACTAAAAAATTGAATAAAACAGATAGCCACAGTAGCAATGCAAAGTAGAAAAGTGCTAACGAAACCTTGATTCATACCTGAGGAACAGCAACAATGTGCGAATGAGTAACAAAGAGTTCATCCCTTTGCAAAAGACAAAAAAACGATTCAGTAACAAAGGAGAGAGAGGGTTTACAGAGAAAAAAATGAAAAGTGATGAAGAGTAAATGCGTGCGGTGTGCCTTGCGCTCTCTTATTCAAATTTGCGTCCTTTTTTACGTCGGACCTGGTAGGGTCCGACGTAAAATGTCAAATCTACGTCGGACACAACATACCTCCGACGTAGATTTGACTTTTTACGTCATACCTTACCAGGTCCGACGTAAAAAAGTTCGCAAAAATTACAAAATGTCACCGCGTTTTTTTTACGTCGGATTTTCGTATTTCCGACGTAAAAGGGATGATGTAATATGCTGATTTTCCAGTAGTGTATATCAATACTATGATAAAAAAAAAATAATAAAAAAGTTCTGTTAAGAGTGTATTTCCACAAAAATATTGAAATTACATCAAAACACACTTGTAACCGTTTCCTCTAATCATTATTTTAAAGCTAAAAAAAATACTCCTAGAAATATTAGACTATAACTAAATACGTTTTCTAAATATATATGTAAATAACGTTCCTATTAAATGCGATTTCTGAAAATGTAAGTTGACACCTTAAAAAGAAATTAAGAAACGCCACCTTAGTCTCTTTTAAAATAGTTTTTGAAACGATTAATAGTGCTTGTTTTCATTAATGTACTCCTACTTTAGTCTATCATGTAATATAGCATATTTCTATAATTTTTAATTTAGTATCTCATTTTAATTTTCGTCTTAAATTTTATTTTATTTTTATTTTTATTTTAATCTCCTAAAAATTAAGAACAACCAAATATATAATGACATAGATTAACGCCAAAAATTAATGATTACATGCAACTATAATTTAAAGGACTAAAATAAATAATTCGAGTACATCATATGATTTTTTTTTCTCAAACATCATATGGGTTCAGTTCATAATTAAGCATAAGTTTTAATTGTTGCATTCATATTGTTTAGGAGGTTGAGCTACCTGCTATCACGATTGTTCTCACTTGATTTTCAAGCCCCCTTGCCCTTATTGAGGAACTGAATGAAAAATCTAGCCAAATGGAAAACCCCACAATGTTCCACAAGAACAATCTAAGATTTCCAGCCCTAGGTAGAGTTCTCTGCAAACCTTCAACTACCCCATTCTTGGACTTCATTATGAGCATAATTCAAAATTCTTAATAAAAAATTATGTAATAGTAAAAGACTTGTAAGAGTACTTGATCAAAACGGGAATGACTGGTGGGACTGGTTGGTGGAAATTTAAGGCATGGGAGAACGTTTAGATGTGTTGTAAAAAGATTTTTTTTAAAGCTAAAACTTTAATTGAAACTAGGTCACGTGATTTACTTGGTAGAGATACCGAATCATTGGATTATATGAAACGATATAAAATATAAATATATAAAATATAATTTAATATTATATCTGTGAAATATATACACATATATATTTGAAAGGGTGCGTAGATTGTCATTAGGAGTGTGTTTGAATATTTATTATAAAATATTGAAATATGTGTTTTTTACTTTTTAATACATGAAATTTAAAAATAACAAAGTTATTGTTTTAAGTTAAAATGAGTTGAATTGAAAACTTTTATCTAAATACATACTAAATCCTTAATTAGTTTGATTCTTGCCTTATGAAATTATTTATTACATTCTAGGTTTTGTGAGTATATAGAGTTTTGAAGAATTTGTAATGCACACAATAAATTTACTTAATCTATAATTTTTAAGAATAGTCTAGAAATTTGTATCACTTATTTTAATACACTATTTTTTTATGTAAATTTCTGTAACTATAAGCATAACTTGTAGCTATTCAAATTTAATTATTGGTGATGTCTTCGTAAATATATATGCTATATTTGGTCTTTTATTTAGAAGTGTTGAAGTTGGATTTGTTTAGCCTTTTCTACTTCTCAAGTTGGCTGAATTGGAATGGTTCAAAGGATATATGATTCAAACTCATCATAAAATTATGTTATCTCTAATTTATTAAATTCAAATTCATAAAAAATTTCTGCCTCATTAATGGTGCAAGACAGGTGATAAAGACCCCTAAGTGAGGTGACATTAATAATTGCCTTTGCTCCTGGCCATCATTCCATAGATCATATTCCCCCTCACAATCATGTAGCTTCTTCTTTATTTTAATAAAGTAGTATTTGATTAATTTTAAGAAAATAAATTTGAGTTTAAGTTAATCTTATAATAACAAATTATAAAATAAAAATTATTTTCCTTTATATATATACACTCTAATTTCACTTTATTATTTGTCAGGTGTGAGATTTCAAACATTTAATCCATTATTAAGTTGGGCATCAAAATTCTTATCGCTTCTTCATCCACCTAGCTATTAGCAGCTTAACTGGAAGCAGAGAGTAGTCTGGCAATGAAGCCAAAGTACAAGTCTGGAGCTTAATCCGAGGCTCTTTCTTGGATCAATTGGTGCTGCATATAAACAATGATGACATATTCTTGATGGTGCTCAAAAAGAAAAATTATGGCGCAATAAAACTATCTCATTGCCACATACCAACCTTCACACCCGTCCACTAGTCTGTCAGTGTTGTTCTTTTGAAAAAATAATATACATATATTGTTTGACCCCTCTAAAACATTGGTTCAATTCAGATTTTACTAAAAATAATAAATAAATAAACGTTAGTGCAAGGTGTACCATTTGCCTAATTGTCATCAATTTTGACTTTTTTATTTTATTTTATTTTATTATCTCTACAATTAGTAACAATTTAGGACGCGATTCACAGCCCTCGCTATAACATGTTAAAAAACTGTAATCAAAATAAGAAGAAAAAAAAAAACTAAAAACTATTAGGTGCATGAGCACATATTTCCATCAGTGACTTGATTATCTTTCTCCATGCACAAAATTATGGAATTATGCACAATGCACATTTAATCTCCTCAATTTGGAATAAATATATACAAGAAGGTGATTTTAAGGAGTAAGCTTATTTTTTATCAGTAGAGTCGGTCTCGGAAAAAACCTGGCACGATGGGACTGAGAATGCATTAGAATTAGAAGTTGTTAGTATATGATAGTTGTCAAGGGAATAGTTAGTGGAATAATAGAAACTTATTTTTATGTAGAGAGTAATAGTAATGATGGTAATTGTTGTTGTTACAATGAAGTCCCAATTTGCCTATTTATAGGCATTGTGCTCCATCTCTAGATGATAGTAGAATTATCTAGAATTTTCTAAACTCTTCAAGTCTCTACACTCTTTTTGTTTTTTTTCTAGAGACTTGTACATTTTATCTTTATGTTTCTAGAATTTTCTTTTTCTTTATACACCTTATCTTATGCTTCTAGAATTTTCTTTTTCTTTTCTAGAATTTGCATCATAATTTAACACTCCTCCTTGATGCAAATTTCGGTAACTCCAAGCATAGTCCATAGTTGTTCAAACTTCGCTCTTGTAGTGCCTTTGTAAATATGTCTGCAACTTGATCTTCTGGTGAGCAATATTCAAGTTAAATTTGCTTAGTTGTCTCTACTTCTTTGATAAAGTGATATTTGATGGCTATGTGTTTCGTTCTTTGATGATGAACTGGATTCTTTGTCATTGCTATTGCTGATCTGTTGTCACAGTATATAACAGTTGGTCCATCTCGTTGTTCACTCATTTCTTCAAGTATTCTTCGTAGCCATATTGCTTGACTTGTAGTTTCAGTAGCTGCTATATACTCTGCTTCTATTGTTGATTGTGCAACTGTTGCTTGCTTCTTTGACGCTCAAGATAAAAATCTAGATCCTAGTGAGAAGGCATATCCTGATGTACTCTTTATGTCATCTATTGATCCTGCCCAATCACTGTCGATATAGCTAATCATCCTTGATTTGGTCATGGTTTTATACCATATACCAAACTCCCTTGTGCCTTGTAGGTATCTCAATATTCTTTTTCCTGTTCCATAGTGAATTTGACTTGGCTTTTGCATGAATCTTGATAGAAGACTTGTGGCATGCATAATGTCTGGTCTTGTGGATGTGAGATATAGAAGACTTCCAACTAGACTCCTATATCGGGATGCATCAGCTTCTAGTGCTCCATCCACCTTTTGTAGTTTCTCATTCGTTACTAGCAGTGTACTTACAGGTTTGCATTCGTACATATTAAATTTCTTTAGTAAAACTTCTGTATATTTCTTTTGTGAGATGAACATTCCATTATTTCTCTGACTTACCTCTATACCGAGGAAGTAACTCATCAAGCCAAGATCAGTCATCTCAAAGGTCTTCATCATGTCTTCTTTAAACTCCATCATCATATTTGTATTGGTTCCAGTATAAATAAGATCATCTACATATAGGGAGAGTAAGAGAGTATGCTAACCTTGAGTCTTGATGTATAGTGTAGGCTCACTCTTACTCCTCCTGAATCCATGATTAGTGAAATACTGGTCGATCTTACTATACCATGCTCGAGGAGCTTGCTTTAGACCATATAAAACTTTCTTCAATCTCAGCACTTTGCCTTCATGGCCTTTCATCAAGAATCCTGGTGGTTGCTCCACATAGATCTCTTCTTCAAGTACGCCATTTAGAAATGCAGACTTGACATCTAATTAGTAGATGTTCCATCCTTTTTGTGCCGCAAGAGCTATTAAAGCTCTTATTGTGTCTAGGTGTGCGATTGGAGCAAATGTCTCATTATAGTCCATTCCTGGCTGTTGTGAGTAGCCTTTAGCGACCAATCTTGCTTTGTGTTTTTATATAGTTCCATCAGGATTAAGCTTTGTTTTATATACCCATTTTACTCCAATGATATCTTTTCCATGAGGGAAATCTACGAGCTCCCATGTATTATTCTTCTCAATCATTTTAATCTCTTCTTCCATAGCCTTGACCTATACTTCTTGGTTTACTGCCTCTTCAAATCTTCCTGGTTCAAGTACTTCCAAGTTGCAGGTTTCATATATATCTACAAGTGATCTAACTCGTCTCGGAGTAGACTCAGGTGATGATTCTTCTTGTTCTGGAACTATTCTTGGAGAGATAACAATGTCTTGATTGTTGTCTTCCAGACTTGATGTAGTTGGTTGATTGATGGGCATGTATATAGTCTTCTTCTCAATTCATTCTTCTTCCCAGTTCCAAGTAGTATTTTCATCTACTTCAATGTCTCTACTGATTATTAGCTTCTTTGTCTGAAGATTGTAGACTCGGTAGCCTTTTGATTGTGAGATGTATTCCAAGAATATGCCTCGTACAGTCTTGTCTTCTAACTTATGCCTTTTTTTATTTGACACATGAATGTAGCAGATAGATCCAAAGACCCTTAGGTGCTTAGCTGATGGCTTCTTCCCGCTCCAAGCTTCTATTGGAGTCTTGTTCTGAACTGCCTTAGTAGGACATCTGTTGAGTAGGTAGACTATAGTGTAGACTGCTTCAGCCCAGAATGTATTTAGCAGTCCTTTCTCCTTCAACATCGATCTTGCCATCTCCATGACTGTGCGATTCTTTCTCTCAGACACACCATTTTGTTGTGGAGTATATGCGACTATAAGTTGTCGCTCTATGCCTTCATCTTTGTAAAATTTGTCAAACTCACGAGATGTATACTCCTTGCCGCGATCACTTCTAAGTACTTTTATCTGTTTTTCACTTTGCTTTTCGACAAGGGCCTTGAATTTCTTAAATATTCCAAAGACTTCTGACTTTGTCTTTAGAAAATAGACCCACGTCATTCTAGAAAAGTCATCAATGAAGAGGATGAAATACCTGTTGTTGATATGTGATGGTGTCCTTATCGGTCCACAAACATCTGTATGAATTAGCTCCAACAAGTCCTTGGCTCTCAATGCTTTGTTTTTCGAGAACGGTAATTGGTGTTGCTTTCCGAGAAGGCATCCTTTACAAGCTTCATTATTTTCTTTTAGGTTGGGTAGATCTCTCATCATACCTTTCTGATGTAGAAGCTTTAAGGCATGAATATTGAAATGGCCAAATCTCCGATGCTAGAGCCATGAGTCATCAACTTCTACCTTCATGGCAATATTTGTGCCACGGTTGAAGCTTAGAGGAAAGCTTCTATTTCTCTTCTCCATTTTTACTTGGCCAATCTCTACCCTTTTACTATCATAAATTTTGCATATATCTCTTTCAAAATGAAGAGAATACCCATTTTCCATCATTTGGCCAATGCTTAAAAGATTTTCTTTAAGATTGGGAACTAGTAACACGTCCTTGATGAGTCTCGTACCTTTTTTTGTCTCCACCATGAAAGTGCCTTTGCCTTGAGACTCCATCATGGTGTCGTTTCTCAGTCGAACTTTGACTTTGACAGAGTTATCAATGTCTACAAAGATGCTTTGGTCCTTGGCCATGTGATTGTTGCATCCACTATCCAAGTACCAGCTTCCATCTCCATTGTCACAAGATTCTTGGTTAGCATAGAACAGACGTTGCTCTTGATTATGCTCTTTGGCAAAATTTGCTTGATTTTTATTTTTGTTACGATAGTACTTCTCCACGTGACCGAGTTTATTGCAATAGTGACATATTGGCTTTCCATGATGCCAACAATCTTTTTCTGCATGTCCCGGCCTATTGCAAATACCACATAAAGGGTATTTATCTTTTTTGTTTCCAGAGAAATTTCTAGAATCTTTGTTTCTAGAATATTCTCCAACATTTTTCTTTCCTCCATCTTCTTTATTTCTAAACTGTAATTTAAGCTTTGATTGAAATGCATTTTCAAATGAATTTATATCGACACGGCTATTTAATCTTGCTTCGTGCGCTCCGAGGACCAATTAATTTATTCACCGATAGAGAGGATGGATCCGAGGAAGTTTCTATGGAAGCTACAATGGAATCATATTTTTCTGTGAGAGTGATAAGAATTTTTTCTACCACTCTCTTCTCCTTAATTTCTTTTCCATATAATTTCATTTTATTAACTATTTCTTTTATTCTTCCATAGTATTCTTCAATGGTCTCGGATTCCTTCATTTTAATGGTCTCAAATTCTCTTCTTAGATCGTGTAGCTTGACGGAGCGTACCTGTTCATTGCCTTCAAATTCTTCTTCCAAAATATCCCATGCCTTTTTTGCAGTATCGGCGTCCACGATCTTTTTAGCGATAGTTTCTCCCACAGCTTGTTGAAGAACAAACAGTGCTTGTGCATCCTTTTGTTCATAATCTTCTAACTTCTTCTGCTCCTCCTTAGACAGAGTGATAGTATTATCTGGTTTTGTATAACCAGATTGAACGATATCCCACAACTTTTGTGAGATAAAATATGTCTTTAGTTTGAGCTTCCAAAGATCAAAATTTTCACCAGTAAAAACTGGTAAAGGGATAGATGAAAAATTAATGGTATTGGAGGCCATAGATCAAAGAAAAATGTTTATAAGTATAGAAGGGAATTTTAGAAGTTGTTGGGTGATTTTTCTACGCCTAGTAGATGACCGAAAGTAGCTCTGATACCACTATTAGAATATGATAGTTGTCAAGGGAATAGTTGATGGAATAATAGAAACTTATTTGTATTTAGAGAGTAGTAGTGGTGGTAATTGTTGTTGTTGTTACAATGAAGTCCCAATTTGCCTATTTATAGGCATGGTGACATGGTGCTCCATCTCTAGATGATAGTGGAATTATCTAGAATTTTCTAAACTTTTCAAGTCTTTACACTTTTTTTAATTTTTTCTAGAGACTTGTGCATCTTATCTTATATTTCTATAATTTTCTTTTTCTTTATACACCTTATCTTATGCTTCTAGAATTTTCTTTTTCTTTTCTAGAATTTACATCATAATTTAACAGAAGTAACTCTTATCTCGATCTATGGTGACGCTAGAACACAACTCAAATAAAAATATAACGCATATGGTTAATTTATTAATTATAATAAAATATTTATTATTAAATTATTTCGGACTTTTCATAAATTTTTTGATCCATCCCTTAGGGAAATGGCTGCTTGAAAATCAAAGTGCTTGTGTGGTTTAGATTAATCAATCATGGTAGCAAGTTGCCCAGCCTCCTGAATATAATACACTAGTATATCTTAAACTTTGAAAGAAGCACTAACCAATTTAAAATTGTGTGTAGACCTTATCATTACCATTCTAATTGTAACAATTTAATTTTCCCACGTCCATTTGACAGGTAACACGTACGCATGCTCATTATTAGTTCGTTTAACAAAATCATAATTAATTAGAAGAAGCTGACACTCATGGAATCATTTATGTTCGCTTAAAACAAAATACGACGTTTGCATAATTTTTATAAGATAGAAAATAAAAAATAATATTCCGATTTAAATAGATTGCCTTATTTTTTAAAACCTAACATTACATCCGTCATCTTCACGTACGTGACCGTGGAATGAGACAAAGTTGTAGAAAGTGTGTGTATTATTGACAAGTCTTCTTTCAATATCTAAAACATTAATGATTCATGCATGATTCACTTCGTATTCATCCCATCACGACCTAGTAGCCACATCTACAGTTTCAGGAGATCTTATATCACCACGTGCAAATCACGCTCTTCATAAATATTATACTAAATAGCCATCGCCATGATACATACATACATGCAAGTTAGGTCAATCATCGGTAAGATAGGAAAGTTATGCAGTCGTCTTGTAGTACTGTTTGGATGAAATTTCTTCAAAGACCGTGTGTCCTGTAGATTAGGGAGATCAATTCCACATTTTTACCATTGACCATGTCCTCCTATATTAAATAATTCCTCCTCTTTTGAGTCTAAACTCTGCACTAATCAAAATTTATAAGGTATGCATTGCTTGGTGCCACTATAAATACCACCACCCGCATGCAAATTAGCTACCAACAAACCCACCAAGCCTCTATCTTTCCTTAGCTACCAATAATTCTGTTGCATAAAGAAACTACAGCACTTGCTTTAAGCAAATTCTCTTAACATTAAACCTTACATAAGGTGATAATATTTTGTACACACCAAAACCTACAATTTGCCCTAATTTCAAATATTATATCGATGGAGAGAACTCAGTCATCCATTGAACAAATTCAGCCTCCAACTTATGGAAACTTAGTAACCATTCTTAGCATCGATGGGGGTGGTATTAGGGGCATCATCCCCGCTACCATTATTGCTTTCCTTGAATCTCAGCTTCAGGTATATATATAAATATATCAAATGCATGAACCTACATGTACTAATGTACTATATACCTTTTATTGTCCATTTTCTAATTAATCATCACTAAAAATTGAAAGAATAATTTGATTGATATATGTATTGATTGGTACCATGATGCAGGAGTTGGATGGTGAAGATGCAAGGCTTGCAGACTACTTTGATGTGATATCAGGAACAAGCACGGGTGGTCTTGTAACTGCTATGTTAACTGCTCCAGACAACAACAATCGACCACTTTTTTCTGCCAAAGAAATCAAACCTTTTTACATGGAACACTGTCCAAAAATTTTCCCACAGCATAGGTAATTAATATTGTTGTACCAATATGAATCATTGCATCTCAACTCAATTATAACTAGTTATAATTGAGAGATTATTAAATTAATGAGTGTATTTGGGGTCCAATTAATTAATTAATATGTGGCATGCATTATTGTTGCAGTGGGATCGGTGGGACGATGTTAGCAAAGTTAATGAGGTCTATGGGAGGACCCAAATACGACGGGAAATACCTGCATGGGGTCGTGAGAGACAAACTCGGAGACATTCGCTTGCATGAGACCCTCACTAACGTTGTCATTCCGACATTCGACATCAAGTGTTTGCAACCAATTATTTTCTCATCTTACCAGGTCTCTTCCTATTCTCTCTTCTTTACTTTCTTTTCTTTTCCTTTAACATGTTAAATGATTTCTCTTCCCCACTTTCGGGGTGGGAGGTTGGGGTATTTATTAGTTTATGAATCTACTTGGACTTTCATGGCTTGAAATTTTGACTCCAGAAGAATGCGGCATCAGCAATATGTGTCAAACAGTAATTGTTAACTAATAAGCACAAATAATTGCTTTTCTAGAATAAAAATATATTTATTTGGTTAAAGCCAAAGCCAGCCACATATTCATCCCTTTATCTATCTATATCTCTCTATATATATTATTTTTATGTAACAGCGATAAAAGGAAAAAAATTAATTCGTGTATTTTTTATTCTATTTAATTTTCGGTTAAAAAATAAAAATTAGATATCATTGTTTTTAAACTTGCAGCTATATATTGTGTGTCTTTTTTAAAATATATATATAGAACCAGCAATTATGTTAAGACGATTAAAGGAAAATATTGAGTATGTTTAACCGAATGTGTGAAAAATAATTCTGTAACTAATTTAATTTAACAAAATCAAATTAATGACAAGCCATATAGTCTAAATACTGATTTGAAATTGATGCAGGTTAAGATGTCCACTGGCTTGGATGCCAAACTCTCAGACATATGTATCAGCACGTCCGCTGCACCAACTTATCTCCCTGCTCACAATTTCAGCAACCAAGATTCAAATGGGAAAGTTCACGAATTCAACCTTATTGATGGTGGCGTTTGTGCAAATAACCCCGTATGTATAACTATTCACTAATTAATTCTTATTCAAAGTTTTATTAATTTAATTACTATATATAATGATTAACCATACATTGGAAGCATCATTAAATTGTTATTTAATTAATTTTTTTTTTTGTGGAATTTCGTGATCCAGACCTTGGTTGCGATGAACGAAGTAACAAAGCAAATCATTAAGGAAAATTCTGATTTCTTTCCAATCAAGCCTATGGAATATGGTCGGTTCCTAATAATTTCAATAGGCACTGGAACAGCAAAAAATGAGGAAAAATTCAATGCACCAATGGCAGCGAAATGGGGATTATTGGATTGGCTAACTCATAGTGGTACTACTCCCTTAATTGATGTTTTCACTCAATCCAGTGCAGATATGGTTGATTTCCATTTATCTGCTGTCACTCAAGCACTTCATTCAGAAGACAATTACCTTCGAATACAGGTAATTAATTCATTTCTAATATACCTCTTTCTTTCTACTATATATTATAGGAATGATGAAATTAATTTTGTTAAACAACATTTTATTGCAGGATGACACGTTGACTGGAACGGATTCTTCTGTTGACATTGCTACAAAGGAGAACTTGGAGAAACTTTGCCAAATTGGAGAAAATCTGTTAAAGAAACCAGTCTCTAGGGTCAATTTAGAGAATGGTCTCTCTGAGCCACTCAAAAATGGGGGAACCAATGAAGATGCTCTCAAAAGGTTAGCTAAATATATTAAAGGGCATTTTCATGTAGTATTTAATTACCAAGTATATATTGCAATGCAATTAACAATTATATGAATAACACTTACGTTTGATTATGATGTATTCAGGTTTGCAAAAATACTTTCACAAGAGAGGAGACTCCGTGAAATGAGATCCCCACACACTAAGAAGGCCTTCTAATAATTCCTTTTATTGTATACACACGCGTTCAGTTTCTTTAGATTTAGTGATTTAATTAATTTTCATATTTGTTTTAGATACAGTTCTAAAATTAAATTGCTTGTTGAAAAAATAAAAGTATCCTTTGGGGCTGGTTTGTTTGTTTTATTTTATTCTAACTTGGTTACCGGGCATTAGTTGTAATTCAAATACAATAATACAAATTCTTATTACTCCCAATACATTTATTATTCTCAAATTCTTAGATTCACTGCTAGAACATTTGTTAATATAATTTTGTGAAATCTGATTCATATTATTTTAAATATAATATTACATGTGTGTTGGAGTTTTAAAAACACATATATCATGGGGTAAATTTTTAAAAAATAATTTTCATTAAAAAATCTCATGAGCAGAATAAACCATTTTTCACGGACAAGAACCACACTAATGGTTTAAAAATTTTTACCTCGTGCTTTAAAAATTTTCGGTAGAAAAATCTTTGTTTAGATGAAAGAGTAACAATTCTTTGATCACCAACCACTAAAAGCATGGTACTCGAACTCAGTCCACACGAGAAACATTATTGGAGCAGGTTTGGTGCTAACTATATAGAGGACATGATTAGTTTTGTAACTACAAAACATTAATTGTCATGTTATTGAAACAATTAGGTTAACACGTCCTTTTATAGACTATTGTTTAATCTAATTTATATTCTTATTGGATTTGTATAATAGAAGCCCAAATTTTTGTCAAATTTAATTAAATCTTTTATCAATTAGTCAAATCTTATTTAATTAATTCACCAATAATTAAAGTTCATTTAATTTAATGATTTACTCCAAGTTTTTTACTCATTGCATGTGACCTCATATGTTGTCACTTAATTAGAAATAATATTTAAATATTATATTAAATGTAATATCAAATATTATAGATAAATATTGACATTAACAATGCATCATTTCTATCCAATTAAAAGGATTGATGATTCAATTTTAACCTTCTGCAACCATAATTATTCACTAGTGCAAAAATAACTTTTAAGATCGGAATTTTAAAATCGGTTAAGAGGAAGCCAATTTTAAAAATGAGGCGGTGACATTTTTGTAATTAAAATCACCACTTTTAAAATTAGTTAAATTTTAATCGATTTTAAATAATATTTTAAAATTGGTTATCATTTAACCAATTTTAAAAGGTACCTTTGTTACTACTTTTAAAATCGATTATTTTAGAGTTGATCTTATATATAGTATACAAAATCAGTTCTAACTAACTAATTTAAAAAAGTTTGTCATGTTTCTATTTTTAAGATCGGTCTTATAAGAACCAATTTTATATGTAATATACAAAATCGGTTCTTTTATTAACGATTGTGTTCTCCACTTTTTCAACTTTGTTATCCACTCTCTCGTGCTTCAGTTTTCACTTTTGGGTCTCTGCTATTTTCTTTCTTGTAACTTTGGTCTCAGCTTTCTCGTGCTTTCGTTCAGGCTCACCATTAACGTTTTCCTCCGTTCGTGTTATTGGAGACGTCGAAAGCAAGAAAAGCGAGCAAGGAGGCCCAATTGGTGAGGAGGTGTTAAATCTGGGATCAATGTGAGTTGCAGGGGAATCTCCCCCTGGAAGCGGTTGGAGAACAACGAGGTTGAAAACAGAGGAGAGGGGATTGGGCCTGTCAGGAAGTTGGAAGAGAGGTCCTAGCAAGAGGCTGTTGAGCGAGAGTTTATAGATGTGCCCTTTATTGTAGATGGAGCTTTGGAGAGGGGATTTGTTATTTGACTCGCTAATTAATTTATTTTTGCTATTTTTTGTAGTGTTAACGAAGGTTACCTAAGATACAGTTTCAACTTTCAAGCACTACAACACATTGCGAGTGCGGGGCCAATAGTGTTATCAACTCATCAGGTCTTATTCTAATAACTTGAGAACCTCAGTAAATCATGTAACCATTTTTCCGTAAACATGAACTCGGCTTTTTGACCTCGGTAAATTAAAAAAAAAAAAAAATACATGAAATAAATTTTAAAAAAAAACTAATTACCGAAATAGGTGATTTTGGACAGGTAAGCATACACGTGGCACTGAAAACGCCTGGGGGGTAGGCGTTTTTTAGAAAACGCCTCCACCCCAGGCGCCATCTATGCAGATGTGGCACGGTGAAGAGAAAACGCTGGGGGGGAGGCGTGTTGTACATGTGGCAGAAGATTGTTGATGGCGCCTCCCCCCCAGGCGCCATGTAAGCTGACTGTAAAAAGAAAACGCTGGGGGAGGAGGCGTGTTGTACACGTGGCAGAAGATTGTTGATGGCGCCTCCCCCCCAGGCGCCATGTGCAGTCGATGTGCCACACACTGAAAGCGCCTCCCCTCCAGGCGTTTTGCCATGTCTGCACCTCAGTACAAATTTACAAAAACGCCTGAGGGTCAGGCGCTATCAAATTAGTTAAATGTATTGGGTTGCACAAGATTCATTTGTTCGGTGTGTGGTCCAACGTATTTTTTATTTGGTGGTCCAGGTGCTTCAAGTAAGTAAGAGTTTTTAAATATTTGTAAATTTAAAATTTAAATTTTATATGTTCTATGTATGTATCATTGTTGGGTTTGTATAGTAGAGTGGTATAAAAATTAAAAGATAATTTTTTTTTTTTAGTTTGAAGTTGAAAACGAGAATGAAACACGTGGAACGGGCCGTTCTGAGAAAGCACGTATTCAGAACGGGCCATTCCTGTTTGTAACGAATGGTTGGTAAGATTTGGTTTGGAACGACCCGTTCTCTTTTTAGAACAGGGCGTTCTGAATGAAAATTTTACCTGTAATTAGTTCCCTCAGAACGGGCCGTTGTGAATTCAGAACGGGACGTTGTGAATTCAGAACGGTCTGTTCTGAAATCACAACGGGTCGTTCTGAAGTCAAAACGGGCCGTTCTGAAATTCAGAACGGCCCGTTCTGTTCCAGTGGCCCAATTAAAATTTTTTTAAATGAAAAAGCTATTTAATTTGATTTTTATAATTGAATATATGTATTTATTGCATTGTTAAAAGTTGTGATATTATATTGAATATTTGAAACCGGGACAACATAAGAGTAATATTTAATTTGATTTGTATTTGATTAGGAATGTCTCGTAGAGGTATTGATTACGTACCTGATAGTGATGAAGAAGTAGACATTGTTCCATCAAATGAATTATGGACAGATGAACAATTTTTGGCGTCAATGAGAAGTGCAATGGTAGCAAGACAGGCTGAAGAGGCTCGAGAACAGGAGCCATTGTCTCCGTTGTCACCCCCTACACCAAAACTTGGGGATGATGACGAAGAGACATCGAGTACACGTGACATTGGTCGTGTTATTCCTGGACCAGCTGGTTTGGTCCAAGCTACAATGAGGAACAGGGAAGCTGAAAATCCGTTGCCAACACAAGAGTTTTTGGCTGATCTTAATGGACCTGCGATGTTGGTGTTCAACTCTAACCCGTGGCGCTATGCTATGCATTATGTGAAATCTAGAGGTTTGTTTAGCATATTAAGTTTGATGTGTGTAAATTTAATGATGCAAGTAATGTTAACTATAATTTGTATTTTTTTAACAATAGGTCTACCTGAAGTGACTTCATTGATTAATATCGACCACAATTTACAAAGAGTCCCAACAGTTTTTACTTTTGTGGAGTCTATGACTCCAACTGGACAGGGAAATTATACTATTAATTTAAAGGTATGGTTAGTGAATTTGTTATACATTAAAAGAAAATATTTTGTAATTAATTGTAAATATTTATTTCAGGACCCAACTGCAACGATTGGTGCAAGCTTACATTACAAAGTTAAGCAACACCGACAATATGGGGAAGACATTGTTGTGGGGTGTGTGTTAATTCTGAAACAGGTAAAATTTGTTGTATAAAATGAAATTATATGTTATTTATGTGTTGAATTGAATTTTTTTGTTTTTTGTTTAGGTTGTCGTGTTTGCCCCCAGGCGTTTCCGTGATCCTTACTTCCTCAATATAACTAAAAATAATATAAAACGGGTGAGTAGTATTAGTTAAATAAAATTTATTTTGTAAGTAATATTGTTTAACAAATGTATGTTAAATTTTTTTCAGGTTATTCCGAAGGATATTTGATTTGATGACAAAAAGTATTTGTAATTTAGTTTTAGGTTTATTGTTAATTCGAATGGTTGTAATGTATTGTGAATTGCAATATTTAAATTTGGATAATATTGTTATTAAATATTCGTGAAAAAATAATTTTTTTATTAAATATTTATTGTGCATTTTAGTTATATGTATTTGTTGTTGTTGTTTTATAATTTTGTAATGAAAAAAAAATTGTTAAATTATGCACTTCATATTATTTTATTATTTTAGTTAGGGTCCATCTGCCTATAAATATAAGTGTGTGTGTGTGTGTTTTTTATGTTCAGACACTTTCTCTTCAACTTAAGATAGAAATATTGTAGTAGTGAGTTCGAAGAATGGGTTCAGCAACAGTGTTTGCTCCTGTGTTTCAAAATGTTCAGATATTTCAAACTCAGTACGGTCTTGATTATGCCATACAAATGCCATCTAGTGGGAGAGTTATCAAACTTAACGAAGACATGACACTTGTTGATTTGTTGAATGAGGTACATAGGAGGTTGATCAAAGGGGATAGCAAACGCATAAGTCAAGTTCATTATCGTTGTCCAATTAGATATGAAGATGGAGGAAAGCAATATACTCCATATCCTTTAACCTGTGATGAAGATGTGACATTCATGTTTCACAAATTTGCAGAAGACCCGAATGAATTATTACTTAATTTGTTTGTTACTTTTGAAGATCTGGAGCCTCAACAATTGCAGATGTGGAACATGGTCAATTCATTTGAAAGACAACTAAACTTCATGTAGGGTTTAGGGTTGAGGATTTTCTTGTTTGTATCGTTGTTTATTTTGTAAACAGTCAATGTTTACTTTGTTAACTTCATGTATTTGTTGTCGTTGTTGTTAAACAATAGTTAAGTGTTTGTTGAAGTTTAAAAGTATTGTCTTAATTTGAATGTAGTAGTAAAGTGTTGAAGTATTAATAATATTTACGTTTGTGATTAACAAATGTGATAATATATTGGTTACAATGAAAAATAAAATTTGAAAATGTAAAGTATAAAATAGGTTAAACGAATTTCGCTGATTGCAATGACAAAATCGACGATGTAGATCATCTTAAATTTAAATTCAGTGTTCATTGGTCAGATTTGTTGTCTCCTAGTAGTAGGGGAAAAGAACGGCTCTGATCGCACCGACAGATTAAACGGTGTAGATCATCTTGATTTTAAATTCGTCACTGTTGATGGGTCAGATGTGTTGTCTCCTGTAGCAGGGGAAACGGACGGCCCTGATCGCACCGACAGAATCAACGGTGTAGATCATATCGAATTTAAATCCGTCACTGTTCATGCGTCAGATGTGTTGTCTCCTAGTAGCAGGGGAAATGAACGGCTCTGATCGCACCGACAGAATCAACGGTGTAGATCATCTCGAATTTAAATCCGTCACTGTTCATGCGTCAGATGTGTTGTCTCCTAGTAGCAGGGGAAAAGAACGGTCATGATCGCACCGACAGAATCAACGGTCTAGATCATGTATTTTTCAAATCTGTCACTGTTCATGGGTCAGATGTGTTGTCTCCTAGTAGCAGGGGAAACAGACGGCCGTGATCGCACCGACAGAATCAACGGTGTAGATCATCTCGAATTTAAATTCGTCACTGTTCATGCGGCAGATGTGTTGTCTCCTAGTAGCAGGGGAAATTAACGGCTCTGATCGCACCGACAGATTAAACGGTGTAGATCATCTTGATTTTAAATTCGTCACTGTTGATGGGTCAGATGTGTTGTCTCCTAGTAGCAGGGGAAAAGAACGGTCATGATCGCACCGACAGAATCAACGGTCTAGATCATGTATTTTTTAAATCTGTCACTGTTCATGGGTCAGATGTGTTGTCTCCTAGTAGCAGGGGAAAAGAACGGCCATGATCGCACCGACAGAATCAACGGTGTAGATCATCTCGAATTTAAATCCGTCACTGTTCATGGGTCAGATGTGTTGTCTCCTAGTAGCAGGGGAAACGGACGGCCCTGATCGCACCGACAGAATCAACGATCTAGATCATCTTGAAAGTAAATATGTCACAGTTCATGGGTCAGATGTGTTGTCTCCTAGTAGCAGGGGAAACGGACGGCCCTGATCGCACCGACAGAATCAACAATCTAGATCATCTTGAAAGTAAATCTGTCACAGTTCATGGGTCAGATGTGTTGTCTCCTAGTAGCAGGGGAAACGAACGGTCCTGATCGCACCCACATAATCAACGGTGTAGATCATGTATTTTGTAGACAAATGCACTGTTCATGGGTCTATAAATATACGAATGCCATTGAAAATATTTCACCATCCAACTTTTCTGCCTTTAGTTTCTTTTGTTATCTGATTTGTTGCATAGCTGCTGTGTTTGTTATTTAGTATCTGTTAAATTTTGTTTAAATCATGTCTTTCATTTGTGTAGTGTATTACAATGGTACAATTAACCAAACTGCTGAGGGTTGTTCATTTGTGGGTAGTCATAAAACAATACGTATTAGTCGTGGTATTGATGTTGAATATTTAAAGAATAAAATTCATGGAAAGTTACATCTTAATGCTAATCAAATTATCTCCAACATACAATGTAGATATTTACGTTGTCTTGATCCTGTATCATATGAAAGTGTTGATGTATGTGATGATGAAGATCTTGAGTGTATGTTTGATAGCTTTGAGAGACAATATAAAATGAATATGATTGAATTGTATGTTCATGTAGATGTGGTTGTGTCATCTTCAATTCATGTTAATGAAACTCAGGCAACCACTAGTCATCATGAATTTGAACAAACAACATCTTATTCGGTAACTAACATCCCTAATTTACAACCCATAAATGTTCCAATCTCACCACCAATAAATCATCCTGACTCAAACATTGATTTTGAGACAAACTTGAGTGACGATGATATCAATCTGGGACAAGGTGATGAAGCCGACGATTTGAATTCATCTGATACAGAGGATGAAGAAGATGTCAATGCAAACAACAATGTCAGCGTGCAATCACCATATGAAGTTAAACCTCCCCAGCCAACTGAATCAGGTTTATTTCAAGTTCTATTAGTTTGATAAATAATATGGATATTGAGTTAACAATTTTTTCCCATGTAAGACCTTCAAATAATCCATTTTGGACAGAAACTCCACATTACAGTTATATTGACTGGAATCATCCAGATCAAGAGAGTTGGTATCGTGGTTTAGATGTCCCTAATTCTTGGAGAGTTGGCGACGAGCTATATATCGGCCTTCGTTTTCACACAAAAAATGATGTACAGATGGCTGTTAAACATTATTCTATGAATGCACATCAAACTTTTGTTGTTGTTGAGTCTGGCCAAAGGGTTTTCTCTGTCAAATGCCCTAATAGCAATGAAGTTTGTCCTTGGAAACTAAGGGCAATTATGTCTAGTAAATTGAACAACAAATGGGTCATCAAGAAATGGGGTGGGACACACACATGTATTAACCCCATGCTATCTCAAGATCACAACAAATTGGACTCTGAGTTCATATGTTGTTGTATATTAGGTTAGTGCATATTTAACTATGGAGTTAAAACTTATCATATGACTTTTTCTAACATGGTTATCATTTATTTGTAGGTATGGTTAGGGAATATGCTTCCATTTCGATTTCTCTAATTCAAGAAAGAATTAGTGGACAATTCCACTATAAGGTGTCGTATCGGAAGGCATGGAAAGCCAAACAAAAGGCAATTGAGAGGGTTTATGGTGACTGGAGTGACTCATATGATCTTTTACCAAGGTGGTTGGACAGGATGGTTGAATGTTGTCCTGGGTCTGTGTATAAACTTGAAACCACTGAGTACGTGTCAAACAATATAGTGGATCCAAATTTCCGTCAATTTCGTCGAGTCTTTTGGACATTTAAACCAGCATGTGATGCCTTCAACTACACTAAACCCATTATACAAATAGATGGGACATTTTTGTATGGAAAGTACCGAGGCACACTACTAATCGCTACGACACAAGATGGAAATGCTCGTGTGTTACCACTTGCATTTGCAATAGTAGAAGGAGAAACACTAAGCGATTGGTCATGGTTTTTGTCTAACATTCGTCGGTATGTTACCAGAAAACAAGGTATTTGTTTAATAAGTGATCGACACTAAAGCATAAAGTCAGCAGTGGCAAATGCCCAAGGGTGGCAACCACCTCAAGCATATCATGTATATTGCATTCGACACATCGCTAGCAACTTCAACCACCGATTCAAGAATACTAAACTTAAAGAAGAATTGATTAACATAGGTACTAAACGCTTTATTATTTTTTATATGGTGTCATGTTTACTTTAATTTTATAAATATTAATACATAAACTTCTTATATGGCAGGGTATACAACCAACAAGCATAGATTTGAAAGAAGGTTGGAAAGGTTCCGTGAGGTCAGCCCTGAAATTTGTCGTTGGATTGATGGCATTTCCCTTGAAAAATGGGCAATCGCACACGACAAAGAAGGACGTCGATATGGACACATGACAACAAATTTGTCCGAGGCAGTCAACAAAGTCCTTAAGGGTGCACGAAACTTGCCTATAACTGCGCTAGTTAAATGCACGTATGCTAGGTTGGTGGAGTATTTTATTCAAAGGTTAGGTCAGGCAAACGCTGACCTTGCTCTGGGTAAACGTTACTGTCAGAAGTTAATGGATGCTATGGAAACAAATCAACAAGAAGCAACCTCTCATTTCGTTCGCAGGTATGATTATGAGTCTACAAGATTTGAAGTTGAAGAAATCTTCAATGCAGTCACACAACGAGGTGGGAAGGTTTTCAATGTTTTTCTAAATGAAAGAAAATGTGAGTGTGGTGCTTTTCAGGCGTATAGATATCGATGTTCACATGCAATAGCAGCCTGTGCACACGTTCGTATAGATCCATTAACTTTTGTATACCGCATACACTAACGAATACATCAAAGCGGCATATTCAGGTCAATGGTTCCCACTTGGAAGTGAAGAAAATATTCAACCTACTAATGGACCTCGTATAGTTCCAGATGAGACAATGATATGTACAAAGGGACGCCCAAAATCCACGCGCATTAGAAATGAAATGGATTGGACTGAATCCCAAAGGAGGCAACGATGTGGACATTGTAGGCGTGAAGGGCATAATAGAACCAATTGCCCTGTGCTGGCTGAAGATGTATTCAATAACGCATAACAAGTTTGTATGTTGCAGTGTATTTAAAGAATAAAATTCCTCCATAGTTATATCATATGTCAATTCTAGTTTAATTAAATTGTTCAGTTATACAATAAAATAATTACAACAAAGTTTACAGTAACTATTAAAACAAATACAAATTACTTCTTCAACGTATTCTCGTCTTTCTGGAGCGTGTAACCAGCGTGGTCCGGTGGCATATCAACTGTCAAAAAAATTTAATATTAGTAAAGTTAACATTTAGGTAAATAATTAAATATCAAACAATGAATTAAGTTTAAGTACTAACAACTTATTATTCAAATTACCTATTCGTTTCTCCTCATGTGCTGCTCATGGGGACTTAGGATACATTGCCGTTGTCTATGGCGAGCACCACGATCTGGGTTCCTCCGAACTAACTCATCACCATCTCCTTCAGGGCTTCCAGCTTCCGCTGCTAATGCTGTATTCAAATCATGCCCTAAACCTGGATGATGGGAAGACGAACCCCCACCATAAAATCCTCCTCCCATAAATGACGGCTGTCCAAATCGATAATCTGGATAATTCATCATAGGTGCTGATGGAGAGATCATGTGTGGAACATATGGAGAAGGTGTAAACTGGAACATACTACTAGCCGACATACTCGGGACATCACCCATCGACTCCGATGCTGGAAAATTACCTGCACCAGACATTCCTGCTGTGTCAAACCCAAAAGATGTGTCCTGTGCAGTACCATACACATATTGTGTCACATCTGCATCCGGGGTCAATGTACTCGGATAATATGTCCCAGTTGGTGGCTTAGTCGGAGGAACTGGTATTTGTAAACCCTGGTGTTC
This sequence comes from Cajanus cajan, assembly GCF_000230855.2. Lineage (NCBI taxonomy): Eukaryota > Viridiplantae > Streptophyta > Magnoliopsida > Fabales > Fabaceae > Cajanus > Cajanus cajan. The sequence goes on from NC_138525.1 coordinate 15,287,094, forward strand.
AACTCGCCTTCGCCGATGACTTAGTCCCTTTCCTTCTCGTCGACCCGCCCCAATGTGCTCCACCTGAACTTCGTCTACTTGTGGTAATGCTGCAGCTGCAGCCGGTGTAAAAGGAAAACTGACCCTGCTCACCTCGTCTCGCAACTGCAAGTAGTGACCGATGCTCTCATGCATCATGGTAAAATCAAAGGCATCCCTATGTTCTTCACTAGTGCGATGATACATGTGTTCTAGAACATCGGTCTACAAATAACATAACAAATATCATCAGTACACTAAATTTAAAAATATGTCACAAGTAATTATTTAAAAACATGCGTACATTTGTACTCACCACATATCCTTCCTTTGCAGTAGAAGGAGAAATCCATCGCCTTGTATGTTTCCTATACCACACCATGTATTCTGAACTATAGCTCAAGTGTGGTGTATCACACGCAGGTTGTGTCCATACACGATGATGACGTGACTGCCACTCCTGCACAAATTGAACGTGCATGCGTGACCAGTCCGTGTTATCCTTGCCTCTCAACGAAAGATCATGCAATTTCTCCGGATGAATAGGAGGCGCAGGAATGTGTTGGACCATCCCAAATTGTCGCATTACACGATCTGCATAATGATATTCGACGATGTGGAAATTAATCAACGGGACTGTTGACCTCCATACATGTGAGTCCTCCAAACAGTAAGGAGGTAATGTAGGTAGTAACTCCAAGTATGGTTGCCATACAAACTGCAAAATAACCAATCAATTAAGTACTTACGAATTATCATTTATAATCACAATTTTTTTTATCAAAATCTTCAATATAATATTCTAATAAAATACTTACATCCTCTCTTTTTAAACGGTCAAAATAGTCTCTATACTTCACAATTTTTTCTTTTGTTTCCTCTCTAGGTTTATGCAAGGCATTATTCCACTTGTTATAAAAACAAAAAAACCATCAAATCTTCAACTTCCAAATTAATTCTAAATATATTTATTCTAAAATCGATCACAAGTAATATAGTTACTAACCTTGCCCCTAGAGGAACATGAAATGTAGATAAAGGTGGATGAGGTGGTGCAATAAATGGAAACCGATACCATGCCCATAATTGCAGTAAAATACCTGACCCAGCAATTTCCTTGTGATCATAATTCGTCGCCACACACAACTCCCTGTACAAATTTGCCAGGACGCATGACCCCCAACTCATTTGACCACAAACATCTAGGTCTTCGAGGAAACTCAAGTATCTGAGGGATACAAACGCGCTAGAGTGATCAGTTAATAAATATCCCCCGATCATGCGTAAAATGAACGCTCTAGTATAGCGTTCCAACTGTTCCTGACTATGTATATGCTCAGAAACATCCGAAAACTGCTGGTCAATCCACCTCATCCTCAATCTACCCCCAACAAGCATTGCCTCAGGTGGTGTCATCCCAAGAAGGCGCTGCACAAGAACTCCCCAATCCATACTTGTGTATCCAGTAATGGGTGCCCCAGAGATCTTCAACCCAAGTGAAATTGCAACATCCTCCAACGTGATAGTACACTCGCCGAAGGACATGTGAAACGTGTGGGTCTCTGGTCTCCATCGCTCAACTAACGCAGATATTAAATGATTATCCACAGGAAAGTAACTAATCTGCGCCATCCCCAGAAATCCAGCCCTCTGTAAAAGATCCTGAACAGCAGCTGGAATGACACCACCACGCAACTCTGATTGTTTTGCACTCCTAACCTTCAGAACCCTATCCTCAGCTCCATTCCATATATGCTCAGATATATGAAATGGTTGAAGCCTTAATAATGAATCATCCATAGGTCCTGCATGAATAATCTGTCTAGACATCCTGATATAATTCAACAAACAAACAAATTAAATTAACTCAAACAACAATTTATTTCTAAATTTTATAAAACCCTAAATACCTAATTTAAACCCTCATAATAATTCAACATTTTAATTTGAAATCATTAATTACTGCAATGAGAATGGGCCGTTCTGGTTTCAGAACGGGCCGTTCTCATTGCACAAAAAGTGTATAAATTTGGGTTTCGGAACGGGCCGTTCCGAAAACAGAACGGGCCGTTCTGAACCCATCCATACTTCACTAAATGAAACAACGAGAACGGCCCCACAACGGCCCTTTCTACTTTCACAACGGCCCGTTCTAAAAGTAGAACCGGCCGTTCTGAAAGTAGAACGGGTCGTTCTGATTTCACAACTGCCCGTTGCACATCCAAAATAACACCCATTTACTTTATCCAGAACGGCCCGTTCCAAAAACAGAACGGGCCGTTCCACACCCACAAACGAGTGACGAAGACCCCTCAACATTTTCTATTTATATTTTTTTCTTACTTTAAAATAATTAAAATTCAAAACATACCTGATAAACGTCTAAATAAACTTGTGTGAGCAAAAAATGTGAGCAACACAGGTATTCTAAAAGCGACGGAAGCGCCGGAACCTCAAGCGTTTTTGCACAAATATTATCAGCACCTCCGCAGCTCCCACCCACGAGCATCATTTAAACGAATGGGGGAAGGAGGAACAGTGCACAAATGGCGCCTGGTGGGGAGGCGCGTTCAGTGCATGCCACATAGGCACACATGGCGCCCGGGGGTGGGGCGTTTTCAACACAAACGTGCCACGTGTGCATGGCGCCTCACCCCTGGGCGTTTTTTTTTTGCACAACTCAGCATGGATGGCGCCTGGGGGGGAGGCATTTTCAACACAAACGTGCCACGTGTGCATGGCGCCTCCCCCCTGGGCGTTTTCTTTGCACAATGCCACCTCAGCATGGATGGCGCCTGGGGGGGAGGCGTTTTCTATAAAACGCCCAACCCCCAGGCGCCATCCATGCCCAATCAGCGCTGACATGTCCAAAACTACCTATTTTGATAAATTGTTTTTTTTTAAATTTATTTTGTGTATTTTTATTTTTTTTTAATTACTTGGGTCAAAAAGCCCATGAACTCACTTTATAGTGTAAAATTCTTCAAGAATCCAATTTTTTTGCAGTAACTCTTTTTTCACAAAATCCACAAGCTTAAACTAAATGTTGTACATTATATCTATTATCATGATTATCATATGGTTAATATTTATGATTATATATATATATATATAGAAATTATAAATAGAGCATGATTCATAATTAATAATGAAAATTGCAAAACATGTAATAATACCAAGAAGGCATAATTGCAATTCATAATTAATCATGAAAATTATGAAACATGTAGAAACACTAAGAAGGCATAACGTATGATATATAGCATCTGATTTGTTGATAAATTTGTTAATGGTATCCCTTTTGAGTTTTTGAATAGCATAGAAGGAAAGGGTTGGGGGAACCAATGGGTTCAAAGTTGAAGAAAAAAATGAGTTGGGTCTCTCCTAAAGTAAGATTTTAATTCTAGCAATGATATTTTTTTAAGTAATGTTTTTGAATTACTATTCTATTGAAGTTGATTTTATATTCTTTTTGTAGTCTCATAAACAAAAAGAAAATTAGGAGTGCGGATACTATGTAATGAAAATAATACATACTATTGTCGATTCACAAATAGTATCTGGGTGGACTGAAGTAAGTTTTACAATTTTGAAAGTTTTTTTTTAAGTTCTCATTCTATATATTTTATGAATTATTGCTAATTCTTATAATTTTTCTTAAAAGATATTTATAGATCGATCACCATTATCGTTAGAAGACATAAACACCATCAGGGAGCAATGAGCCACATTTTTTATTGACCATTACTTTAACTAGTTTGGGCTTATGTTTTATAGTATTGCTTTAACTGGTTAAAACTTATATTTCATTGAGCAATGTAGTCCATTTATGTATTAGATGTATTTAAAACTATTTAATTATATATATAGTTGACATTTATCATCTCTTCTCATTTGTATGTAATTTGGTTCATTCAGAAGTAACATAGAAAATACAAATATTTTGGTTAATTGAAAAAAAAAACATTTAAATTGTCTGGTATTTATTCATTTGCAGGTTTTGTTTAGAGGTGCTCCCAAAATAAGTCAAACATTAAAAAAAAATCACTACTTTTAAGATCGGTTATGCCATAACCGATTTTAAAAATCCAAGACTTTTAAGATCGGTTATTTCATAACCGATCTTAAAAGTCTTGACTTTTATGATCAGGTGCACTTTTAAGATCGATTATGCTATAACCAATTTTAAAAATCTAAGGCTTTTAAGATCAGTTGTTTCATAATCGATCTTAAAAGTTAACTTTTAAGATCAGTTATTTTATAACTGATCATAAAAGTCAAGAATTTTAAGATCAGTTATAAAACAACCGATCTTAAAAGTTAACTTTTAATATCGGTTAAAAACCGATTTTAAAAGTCTTACTTTTTAAAATCGACTCCTTTAAAATCGGTTAGGGAACCGATTTTAAAAGTTAAAAATAACCGATTTTAAAAGATTTTTTTTTCCACTAGTGATTGTAGAGTAATTTGTCCCTTTTCATCCACATGCCTTTAATTTGAACACAAGATATAAGAGTGTCATTCTTGTCAAGTTCAATCATACATTTCTTGATACCTAAGTAGATGTTCAAATACTAATAGACTCAATATCTCATATATTAGCTCATTTTTGTATGGTCATTTCACGTTTCACTCTATCGAGAGGCCCAAGACATAACTCACATTATGCAAGAGGGACGAATCCTTTTTACATCACTCACATCCCTCCACATGATTCATCGTAGACCTAATTAACTACCTTTATATTTACCTTTTACAAAATATTTGATAGCATCAAATCCTACAACTCCTACATGTAAGAATTGAGTGACTTCTAGTTGAAAGACTAGTCTACTATGATCGACATGAAAAAAAACTTATGACATTTACATAATTATTATGAATTCTTCTCATAATAGATCCATCTAGTGTAAATATTACTCTTAATATTTATATATGTGTCTGACTCAATATCTCATATTCATGACTTATGAGATGCGATCATCAATTAAAACATTAGTCTCAATGTATGATTGTCGTTCTAGTTAACAATAATACTTGACTATGATTAATTTAATAATGATCACTACAAAAAAAACATCACTTAGCAACCACCATTTTTAGTCGCTAAATTAAGAAAATCAGTCGCTAAAGGGTTTAGCGACTGAAATAGTGACTAGAAGATATCGTTCGCAAAAAGCCTAGTCGCTAAGCCATTTTAGCGACCGAAATTATCTCTGTAATTGATTTATGACTGATAACTTCGGTTGCTAATATAAAATTGGTCTGTCACTACAATTTTGGTTGCCTTTGATGATGGGGACCACAATGGCGACGGATACTTGTCGTCGCAAAATTGGTCACTAAAATATAAAATTTTTTATTAAATAAAATATTTGGAATGTGAAACATTTTAGTATATTTTAGAGACCAAATATTTTTGTTGCTAAATCAGTCGCTAAAATTTTTAATTTTCAAAAAATCAAATATTTTTTTGTTGCTTCTTCCAACACATTGTTACCATACAGTATTTTAAACTTAAAAAAAATGTATTATTTAAGAAAAAATACAGTCTTTGTCATAACTATAATAAGAATTACATTTTATAGCTAAAATACGGTAAATATTTTCTGGCCAAGCTAAAATAAAACAAATTCAATCTAATTAACATTAAAATCAAATGAATTATATAAATTAAAGTAACAAAAAAATGACATGGAAATACTAAAAAAATTAAAATAAAATATCTAAGGGTGTTATTATGCTATAGTGACACCATAATTGAAATAACTAAAAATATCTTAATATCAATGTCATGATACAAATAAAGGATTAACCACTAGGACTAACTCCAACAATCTCCCACTAGCACTATGACCAATCAAACACAATCTTATTGCTCATCAACCTAGTGAGAGCATCCACTAGTGTAAAAACCACTTTTAAAATCGATTAAAAAGGAATCGATTTTAAAAGTGACATGGTGACATTTTTGTATATAATGTTACCACTTTTAAGATCGGTTAAACTTTAACTAATCTTAAAATGTCTTTGAAAATAGGCTAAATTTTAACCGATCGTAAAAGGTTTCTTTGGTGCTACGATTTAAAAAGTAACACAATGTCATTTTTGTAAATAATGTCATCACTTTTAAGATTAGTTAAAATTTAATCAATCTTAAAAGGTCTCTTTGGTGCTACTTTTAAAATTAGTTATTTAAGAATCAATTTTGTATATTACATACAAAATTGATTCTTAAATAATTGATTTTGTATACAAACCTATCAATTTGAAACTCATTTATCTTTGCTCCCTCGTTCATTCTCTGCCCAAGGTTGTTGTTTGTCGCTTGCTTGGGGTCTCCACGTTGATTGCTTGGGGTTGCTACATCATGGTGTTTCTCTCAACTAGGCACTGAGATTTGGGGTCAAGGTCATCATTTCTCTCTAGTCGAGATCAGGGTTGTGTTGCGATGAAGGATTAGGGTTGCGTTTTTCTGTTGTCGGAGTCAAGCTTGTGGTTGAGGTCATGTCTATTCTCTCGTCAACATGTTCTTCTCTGGTCGTGTTCTTGATGATGATGGAGACCTTGGACTTGAAGATGATATAATTAGAGGATTAAACATGAAGATTTAAAGATATTAATCTTTTCTTAGTTTTTTATTTGTTGTCAATTTAAGAACTTGTATGTGTGAAATTATTCATGATTTGCTACTAAACTTTGCTATTTTAATATTATAATTTTCTATTTTACTTTAATATGGAGTTGAAATGTTGAGTTATTATGTTAACTATAATTATTTTAACATTTTTTATATTAAGTAAATTCTTGTGAGTTTATGATTCGAGTTTATGAGACTCATCAAATTTATATAAACTCTCGATATTGACAACCTTTCTATCAACTAGTAAGAATAGAAAAGTGCATATGGATACAAGTTTAGAAGTATTTTTTAGAACATTCTTTTTATAAATAAAAAAATTACTCTTTATTTTCAATAAAGAAATTCCTAAAATCACTTCTAACTTATATCAAAACAAAATCTATGTAACATATAGCCTCACTATATCCCCAATTTGAAATACCAAAGAAACAAACGTAATGAAACATGTGATAATATTATATGCTTACTTTTTGTATAATGAGCCCTTTAACTTAATATGAAAGAATACAGATAGAAGAAGCTACTAGAGTAGGGCCACGACGAGGCAAGAAGGAGACGAGCAGTCGAGGGATCTAGGGTTGGAGCGGTTTTTCACGAAATTGAAGTTGTGAATTTGGGAACTTTTTACACATGGGAAATTTAGGGGATTTGGGGTTATACCTTATAAGTTTCTTTTTCTTTTACAGTAAGCTTATAAATTTTTATTTTTAAAATAAAATATTAAATCTTGTTTAGTGTCAAAATTTACTATAACATAACAAATTTGAAAATAAAATCATAATATTTTATAATTAATCTGAAAATCGCTTTATTGTTTAAAGCTAAGGAATAATTATTACAGCAAATATTTAAAATTGGTCTCCAATATATTGTTGAGAAAAATCATTTAATAAATAAAATTTCATAATTTAATATATACTTTTTATGTAAATTAATAAAATATTGTGTGAAATTTGAAAAATATATGTCAACACGTTAAATTTTAATTATTTTAAACTATTTAGAAAATTATCTTGTACCACGTTACAAAATAGCTTAGGACATGTCATAGACGTTACATTCCTAATTAACAACCCACACATCATTTGTTTGATTTTAATTTTTCTAAAAAATATTTTTTTAAATAAAAAGGAGTAACTAATTAAAGAGTAATCAATTTTTATATATTAAACACAAATTTCTTTACTATGTCACAAGGTTTTTGAGAACTTTTTCTTTGACTAGATAAATTTTAGAGATTTTTTTAATTTTTTATTAATTCAATTTTTATTTATCATAATTATTTATGAATTAAATTTTATTATTTTTAAAATATATCATCAATAAATAAAAATAATCTTATGTCACAATATAAATTATTTATCATAAATCTAAAATATAACTTATATATATATATATATATATATATATATATATTAAAATATGTATTTATACAAAATTTGAAGATAATATATATATTTAAATATATTATTTATTTATATATATAATTTATTATAAATCCTAGTTATATATAATATACATTTACCCTATGCATTACAAAGGCTGAAATATTAGTTATATTTATAAACCAAAATCTTCATGCTTTTTTTATATTTTACATTTTAAGGAAATTAAAAATTAAGAATTAATTTTTTTTTCTATTATAAAAGATTAAAGTATATATTTGGTCATTTATTTTTAAAATGTTTATTTTGGTCATTTCTCTCCTAATTTAGGTCAATTTAATCATTTTGAATTCTTTTTTACTCATTTAAGACTTAAAATTTGTTCCATTATATTCACTTATATGAAATTTATTGAATACACATGTGAAATTTGTCCACAATTTTTTAAATTAAGAACCTTCATGCTTATTAAATCACATATACATTCAAATAAACATTATACTCTAACTTATATATACAATAATGATAGACATATATAAGGAAGGATCTATTTACTCCAAGAGTAAGTCTTTGTAGACTTATTTCACTCAACAACTAACCTCAAATTTTAATGATCCAATTGTTAAATTAAAAGTTTTTAATGTATAAATTAAGTATAATTTTTTTAAAACTATTTAATACTTCATTTCATTAATTCAAATTGATGGATAATTATAAAAATATTTTATACTTTGATTTGAATCTATATAACGAAGTATCATATGATTTTCAAATGTTTTAAAAATTTACACACTTGATCTATACATTAAGAACTTATAATTCAATGGTCGAGCCAATTAAATTTAATATAGAATATGAGTTATTGAGTATAATAAGTTTATCAAGACTTACTCTTAAAGTAAGTGAATACCTTCTCTCTCTCTCTCTCTCTATATATATATATATATATATATATTGTACATGCTAAATGTTTATCAATGTAAATAAAAATGATAATAAATTATACATTTACATCAATACTATATACTTTAATATATAAATAATATTAATTTACAATTTATATAAATAAATACTTTAAACATATAAATTATATTTTATATTTGTAAAAGTTTATTTATATCGTGACACAACATTAATTTTAATTATTTATTTTTTATTTTTTACTATTAAATTAAATTAAATAATATATATTATTATTTATCCTTATAAATCTATTTGGCCCTGGAATAGTTGTTAGTTTCTTGTGCTTTACCAAAAAGAAAATGGGATCTATTCCCGCTAAGAACGATTGTCATTTTCAAAATATTTATTCCTTTTTTCTAATAAGACACCAATTATTAATTTTTTGGTAATTTAGACTTAGCAACCGAATTAGTGTGGTCTCTAACTTTCACTACTATGTTGTTGTTACCGGATAAATATTAGTTACTATGCATTGATTAATCTCATATATATTAGCCATTGAATTATTCTTGGTCGTTATTTAGAAAATTGTTAAGTCAAAAGAAAGATTACTGAAATTCAGAATTTTAATACAAATAAACATATAGTCTACAAAAACATTTTTGCAACGTATCTTTAAAAGACATATCAAATGAAGTGTAAGATGCAGATCATCTGTAAGACGATTGTTAATCACACGAAGCATAAAGTCTGTCTCATATATATATATATATAATTAAATATTTATCATTTATTGAGACTAATGACAAAGTTTCTTTTGAATATTTCATTTCTTAATAGATTGAATCAAAAAATTATCTCGGAACTCATAAATCTATTAAAGAGAAGAACTATGCTTTCTATCATAATAAAATCCTTGCATTCATGAAAAAAAAAAGATAAAGTCACTACAATAACAACTCAATGCTTACATTGCTTTTGTAAGCTCCGTTTTGGTATAGAAATCTGATAAGTAGCCTCCTTGATTAGATAAGAGGTACTATTTGATGAAATGCATTTAATGCTCGCATTAAATGTGTCAAACGGTTACCTACCACCATAAGAAAAACAATGAAGACAGATAAAGCAAACTTGTGAGTTGACTTAAAGTGTTACGATGATCATCTTCTCCAAAGTTACTATATAAGAAGTTCTGAAGATCAAGATAACAAAAAGCTTTTTATCGAAAATACAAGAACATTTGCAAACACATCTCTTTTGTATAGCTTTTGTCTTGTAGAAATTTTTTTGTAACAAAATACTGTTGTATTCACCTCTTAGACAGATGATCGAAACAACCCTTGTAATTAATACCTTGATAAATGTTGTTATAGGGTAGAGCTTTGAGAGGCTTGATTATAAAAAAAAATACATGGTAGTGACTTGAAGAGGCTAATCAAAGATCACTTGTTATAGAGCTAGAAGTGGCTTGGAAAAGAATACTTTTAACTTTGAGAAAGTTAGTGAAATTCAATTTGGTTGGATTGAGAACTGGACATAGGGTGTGTTTTTTTTATCGTTTCAACACCATTCAACTAAGTTTTTCCACTTTCCAAGATAGAAATGTAGAAGCAAGAGGAGGGATGGATTGACGTTCAATTGGATGGAACGGAGAAACAAACACACATGCAGTCTTACTTTACTCCCTTGCGAAAAGTGCAAGTTTTTAATATTTACTATTCAACCCCACCCCTTTTAGTGACTATCCTTTCTCCACAAGAACCAATTATTCTTTAACAACCAAAATCAAATTGGTCACTACCAAATTTAAATTTAGTAGTAGATTTGTTGCTAGATTAGTTGCAATCAGTTTTCTAAAAAACATAATTCACTACAAGAAAATTCGCTATTACAGATGACCAAAATCCGTGGGAAATGCCAAAAATCCGTGGGTAATAGTGCATTTTCGACGGATTACCGACGGACACTAATCCGTCGGTAAATTGCTCGTCTGAAATATCTACCGACGGATTTTTATCCGTAGGTAACTTTCCGACGGATTTTCCCACTACTCACGGATATATCCGTGGGAAATTTCCCACGAATTTATCTGTGGGAAATTACCCTGAAGGAATTTTTCGTCGAAAATTATAATTTTTTTTAATTTTAATAAATTTATTAATGTAACAACCCTCAGATTTGGCCTCTCAAGGGTTCTATTTCACGATATTTCATTGTTTAGCGTGTTTTATCCTTACTTGTGCAATTTCTAGGAAACTTCCCAGAAGGTCACCCATCCCAGTACTGCTCCAGCTCAAGCACGCTTAACTGTGAAGTTCTGATGAGTAAGCTACCGAAATGTATATGTATGTTGTCAGTATAACTTGTACAAATTAATTCATTTAAATCATCCTCAAATATACAATATCATATTTGTACTATAATAATAATATATAATAATTTTATATTACAAATAATAATAATTAATAATAATAATAATATATTTAATTATTATTTATTTATATCTACTTACTTTTATAAGTAATATCTACTTATTTTTATTTAAAATTATAATTTAAATTATTTAATTTTATAATTTATAATGATAATATAATTTATAAAATTATAAAGATTTATTTATTACATACTTATAAATTAAATTTTAATATTTTAAATAAATTATTAATTAATTTAATATATTTATTTACCTTAAATCAAACATATAAAATTCAAAAAATGTATTTATCTTTGTTTTTTTTTCTAATTATCAACTATTAATAAAATACTAACTTAAAATCTTATCTAATTATTTATAATATTCTCATATCAAATTTAAAACCAGATATTAGTTATACAAAAATATTAAGATCATATTGTAAATTGTCAATAAGATTATAGTTAAATAATTTAAAATAATTAATGTTTCAATTATATTGTTAATTAGCAAATAATTTATTTCAAAACTAATTAATTTTTTATATTAATTATTAGTAAAATTTAATAACTTTTAATTTAACAATTAATTGGATCCATAAAATTCAACACACACCATGAGTTATTAAGCGGAATAACTTTACCAAGAGTTATTTTGTAAGTTATCTTAAATCAAACATATAAAATTCAAAAAATGTATTTATCCTTGTTTAATTTTTTAATTATCAACCATTAATAAAATACTAACTTAAAATCTTATCTAATAATATCATATTATTTTCATATCAAATTTAGAACTAGTTCTTACATTTTTCGACAAATATAAATTTATCTTAAATATTTCATCAATAATATAGCTTTTCCTACAAAAATTTTCTCATCGAAAATATAAATTTTCCAACAGATTTAATTTTGTTTTATAAGAAATCATCTTCGATTAAAATAACATTTTGTATATATGATTTAAGAGTAAAAGATTTTTAATTTAACGGTTAAATTTATAAAATTCACATTTAATATAAAGTCATATGTCATCTTTTAACTGATTTTGTCTAAAAAATAATATATAATCATACCCTTAACTGATTTTTCTTTTATATATTCTAATTTTATTTGTAATAATATGATTATATATTTAAATAGTTTAATTTTAATAATTTTTTAAGTATATTTTTGTCTTTTCACTTAAAATATTTGAATTTTTATATTTTAATTTGAATTATTTTTTAAGCATATTTTTGTCTTAAAATTTTGAATTTCTATATTGTAATTTTAATAATTTTTTATTTCTATTATTTATTAATTATTTTCTTTTTAATGTTTTATAACATTATTAAAATTTTATAATTTTAATCTCTCTAATTTTATCTTATTTTTTATTTTATAAATATAATTTGGATTATTCATTTTATAATTAAATTAATTTTTTTAAAATTTTTTATGAGTTTACATTATAAAGATGTATTGAAACCCCTTAATCTTTATAAATGAACTTGTTTTGATTTACATAATTATAATTGATTTAATATCTTTAAATAAGATAATTATTTAATACAATTTTGAATTAAAAAAAAATTTCACAGAAATTCCCACGAATTTATCCGTGGGTTATTTCCCATGGACTAATCCGTGGGTAATTTCCCACGGATTTGTCCGTGGGTAATTTCCCACGGACTAATCCTGGCTAATTTCCCACAGATTTGTTCGTGGGTAATTTCCCACGGATAAATCCGTGGGAAATGACCCACGGATTAGTCTATGGGAAATTACCCACGGATAAATTTGTGGGAAATCCGTGGAAAATTCTGTGAATTTTTTTTTAATTCAAAATTGTATTAAATATTTATCCTATTTAAAGATATTAAATCAATTATAATTATGTAAATAAAAACAAGTTCATTCATACAAAATAAAATGTCATACATAACAAATAAAGTTTAGGAGTTCAAATTTAAAAGTAACATATAGTACGATCACTAGAATTATAACATAATGTCTAATAATCAGAATATCCATGTTGTTGCTATCTAATAATCAAAGATTGAGGGGTTTTAATACATTCTTAGAATGTAAACTCATAAAAAATTTAAAAAAATTAATTTAATTATAAAATGAATAATCCAAATTATATTTATAAAATAAAAAGTAAGATAAAATTATAAATTAAATTATAAAATTTTAATAATGTTATAAAACATTAAAAAAGAAAAGAATTAATAAATAATAGAAATAAAAAATTGTTAAAATTAAAATATAGAAATTCAAAAATTTAAGACAAAAAGACAAAAATATACTTAAAAAATAATTCAAATTAAAATATAGAAATTCAAATATTTTAAGTGAAAAGACAAAAATATACTTAAAAAATTATTAAAATTAAACTATTTAAATATATAATCATATTATTACAAATAAAATTAGAATATATAAAATAAAAATCAGTTAAGGGTATGATTATCTATTATTTTTTAGACAAAATCAGTTAAAAGATGACGTATATTTCCCTTTATCTATTACTATAGATAATCAAACAACTATATATTTAACTATTTTTCTTCCATTCATTTTCTATGTCTTTATCTCTACTTTCTATATATAGATTCATTGAAATTTTAAATACTCATATTTATACTCGTTACTTTGTATTTTACTGATTTACTTAAATATAAAATTCAAAAATCAATAAAATGTAAATTTAAGAAATTACTACAACTTAAAGAGAGATTTTTAAATCAATCAGTTATTAGGAACAAAAATAATTATTTAGTGTAATTATTTTAACTTTAATGTTTTAAGTTTTAAATAAAGAAGATTTAATCTAGAAAAAATTCCATTAACCCCTACTTGAAGTTTTTCTCAATAACGTCATACGTATATCTCTTCTCAAATTTTTAAGTGAGTATTAATTTTCTTATTTATTTATTTAAGTGGCACATAAAGATAATACTATTTATATACTAATAAGAGAAAATAATTTATTAATACAAATATCATTAATTAAATGAGATTTGATCTTTTATTTCATTATTTCAACTTTTTTGAAATTTATTTTAAATATCATGCACACTGTGATTTAAAAAATATATTAAATTTAAGTAATAATTTTGAAAATGAATTGAAAAAAATCTTATTTTCAAAATTGAAGATCAATGAAAGTTTTCATGAAAATGACATGCATAGTATTGAATGTAATTTAGAAATAAATGATAGATACATATATATGATATTTGCATAACATAATTTAACTTTTTTCCCCTTATTTAATTAATAACGTTATTTTCAAAGAGATGAGTGATTTTTAATAATTAGAGAAAAGATATGGTATTCTTAAATTTGGACGTCATGTGTTGGTATTTTTCAAGATAAGTAAAAAAAACACATTTGTGCTAATTAGTTTATAATTTATAATAACCTAAACATATAATTATATATAGGTAATATAATATAAGTCATACCTCACACACTTTGATTTACATTTATCTTATTTATATTTTGAAAATACCCATATAATAATGAAAATATTATATAGTACATTGTTGTGTGTATCGATGCGATTAGGATTGGTTGCATTTGAAAAATAATTGGCTTAAATTTTATTTAATAATTTCAGACGAATTTAAATCCGTGGGAAATTCTGTTCAAAAATTTTAGACGGATTTAAATCCGTGGGAAATTCTATTGAGAAATTTCAGACAGATTTAAATCCATGCGAAACTCTGTTCAGAAATTTCAGACGGATTTAAATCCGTGGGAAACTCTGTTCAGAAATTTCAGGCGGATTTAAATCCGTGGGAAACTCTGTTCAGAAATTTCGGACGGATTTAAATCCGTGGGAAATTCTGTTCAGAAATTTCAGACGGATTTAAATCCGTGGGAAATTCTCTCAGAAATTTCATACGGATTTAAATCCATCAAAAATTACGTCAGAAATTCCATCATTTAAAAATCCGTCAAAAATTCTGTCAGAATTTTGTCCGTGGGAAATTTAACTTTTTCTTGTAGTGATTAAACAGTAACAAATATAGCAATCAGTGAGTTTTTATTTACCAATATTGGGTGGTTGCTAAATCAATCATTGTCTTAATCCAATGGTAAACAAGCAAATCCATTGCTAAATCAGTTGCTAATTTGAGATGGATATGTTACAATTGTTATTTTGCAGTTTTCTAGTAGTATATATGATTAGGAATCATCCCTATTGGTTTGGATGCCAACATTGGTGTAATCCCTGACAAAAAAAACCATTCCTCACCACCATATATTGAGAATGAATCTTTAGTCCTTTTCAAGTACATAAGGATATTCTTTATAACTATCCAATGACCTTCACCAATATCAGATTGGTACATGTTTCTCATGCTCTAAGCATATAGAGCATTTGGTCTAGCACGTCACAACCAACAATGAAACCAAGTACACCTACATAGTTAGGGGCAACCATGCTCTCTCCCCCAAGAAGTATTTCAACAACTTAAGGTTTTATAAATATAAAAAAATATTGTTACCCTCCTAATATTTGGTATTTCGCCTAAAGAGATTAAAATGCTAATCTTCATAATTATAAGGCCAATGATTACAAGTCAGTTTATATTTTTAATCACAACTTATACTATTTTAGTTTCATCACCAACATCTTTATCCTCATATTGATGATTTTCTGCATAATAACCAAAGGAGTGAGAAATATCTCACTTTAACTCATGATGCAGAAATGCAAACCTGATAGCCAAAAACAAACAAGGCATACAACAAAACATAACATACACGAATAAATATTATCATGACACTTGTTTCATTCTATTCATAGAATGATAAACAATAGCAGATCACTACTAGAAAATTGCAAAATAGCGACCAAAATTAGCGACCAAAATTTATCAGTTGCTATTTAGCGATTGATTTAGCGACCAATTATGAAAAATCAAAATAGCGACCGATTTAGCAACCAAAATAAGTCGTCGCTAGAAAATTGGTCGCTATTTCGGTCGTTAAATAAAAAATTTGATTTTTTTTGCGACGGAATTAAATTCGGTCGCTAAATTATAAATTTTGATTTTTTTTAGCGACGGAATTTAATTCGGTCGCTAAATATTAGTTAAAATTAGCGACGAAATTGAATTCGGTCGCTAAATAGTAGTTAAATTTAGCGACGAAATTAAATTTGATCGTTATTTCGGTCGCTAAATTATAAATTTTGATTTTTTTTTAGCGACAGAATTTAATTCGGTCGCTAAATTATAGTTAAAATTAGCGATAGAATTTAATTCGGTTGCTAAATAGTAGTTAAATTTAGCGACGGAATTGAATTCAGTCGCTATTTCGGTCGCTAAATTATAAATTTTGATTTTTTTAGCGACAGAATTTATTTCGGTCGCTAAATAATAGTTAAAATTAGCAACGAAATTAAATTCGGTCGCTAAATAGTAGTTAAATTTAGCGACAGAATTGAATTCGGTCTCTATTTCGTTCGCTAAAGTATAAATTTTGATTTTTTTTAGCGACGGAATTTATTTCGGTCGCTAAATAATAGTTAAAATTAGATAATAGTTAAATTTAGTGACGGAGTTGAATTCGGTCGCTAAATAGTAGTTAAATTTAGCGACAGAATTTGATTCTCGCTAAATCATAAATGATTTTTTTACCGACAAAATTAAATTTGGTCGCTAAATATTAGTTAAAATTAGTGACGAAATTGAATTCAGTCTCTAAATCAGAAATTTTGATTTTTTTAGCGATAGAATTAAATTCAATCGCTAAATATTAGTTACAATTAGCGATGTAATTCTATTCGGTTGCTAAATATTAGTTAAAATTAGCAACGAAATTCTATTCGGTAACTAAATATTAGTTAAAGTTAGCAACGAAATTCTATTCGGTCACTAAGTAAAACTTAAAAAAATTTATAAATTGCTTAAAAGTGATGATAATATTTTTGTTAAGTATCAATCCCAAATTTTTTTTTGTAAGAGCAAGACATTAATTTATATTAAAAAAATATTTATATGCACTCCTACATAATTAATACCAATAGTTATTTATGTGAAAAAATATTTAGACGATTGGATTTTTAGGCAATTTTTTAATTAGAGTATATGAATTTTAAAATTTCTTATTTATTTTGATCCATATTTATAATATATATTTCTAACTTATGATAACTTTATTTTTAAATGAATTTTTATATTTAGATTTTAAATTAGTATTTTATTAATAGTTGATAATTAGAAAATAAAACAAGGATAAATACATTTTTTGAATTTTATATCTTAGATTTAAGATGAATAAATATATTAAGTTAATTAATAATTTATTTAAAATGTTAAAATTTAATTTATAAAAATAATATTTTAAAAGAGAAGGGTTATAATAACATCGGTGTAACTTTTACTAAGTATTATATCGCTCAATAACTTTATATTAAATGTGAATTTTATAAATTTAACGTTAGATTTAAAGTTTTTTACTCTTAGATCATATATACAGAATCTTATATGTATTCAAGATGATTTGATACTTCATTCTTGTAAAACAAAATTGACGTAATATATTCATTTCAAATAAAATATGAGCACTTTGATTACTTTTAAGTTGTTGTTTAATTTTAACAAAAATTGATATAAACATATAAAGTGATATGAACTTTCATTCTATCGGTTGGATTTACAAAATTCACATTTAATATAAATTTATTGAGCGGTGTAATACTTAGTATAAAAGTTATACCAATGTTATTATAACCTTTCTCATTTTAAAATATATAAACTATTACTTAAACTTTTAAATTTATAATAAATAATTTAAATTGTATCATAAAATTAATTTTAAATAGAAATAAGTAGATTGTTAATTATAAAAGTAAGTATATATATAAATAAAGATTAATTAAATATAATATAATAATTATTATTAGTAATATAATTATTATTATTAGTAATATAATTATTATATATATTATTATATATTTATAACGGTCCAGATATACCAAAATGATAAGGATCCAAAAATAATATAAGTATGAGATTGGATAGTTGAGGATGACTTAAATGAATTAATTTGTACTACTTATACTAAGAACATGCATTTGCTTTTCGGTAGCTTATCTCATAAGAACTTCACAGTTAAGCGTGCTTGACTTGGAATAATGTAGGGATGAGTGACCTTCTGAGAAGTTTCCAAAAATTGTGTAAGTAAGGACAAAACATGCTAAAAACTTAAGTATTGTGAAATAAAATCCTTAAGAGGCTAAATATGAGTGGTTTATAGCGACCAAATTTGCAACGTCTATAAAATTTAATAAAATAAAAAATAAATATTTAGTGACCGATTTATTCGGTCACTAATTTGGTCCCATACACTTCAGTGACCAAAATCATTTCAACCATTTAGCGACCGAAAGTTTTTCAGTCGCTAAATAGCTTAGCGACCAGGATTTTAGCGACTGATTAAATTCGGTCGCTAAGGTAAATAGCGACTGATTTTTGCAATTTAGCGACCGATTTTGGTGGTCGCTAAATTGCATATTTTTTGTAGTGGGTGACATTATAATGCATTGTGTAATGGACACGAATATTATCATGCATGTGGCCCTAGTAAAAATATCACATATCAAACTTGTGCATTGCCGTTAGCAATACACTTACAGTAGTAGCTTAGAAGTACATGTCAAGACACGCCTTATTTGCTCTTTCACTAGAAGAACATACAACCAGTGTCTGGTTGGAATAATTGAGTTGCACAAGATACATCCCATGCACACAAAGGGCACTAGGAATTCCAAACCAAGTTATCCCTAAGGACTGATCCCTAAGCTTTTGCATAATGGGTCTTCTCTAGCAGTGTATTCCATATCGTACCCTTAAAAATACTTTTATACATATGATGCATGTCAAACAAACTTTTTGCATAACATTCCTTATCATCTCATGATCTCATAATCAAATGTTCTCAAATAGACTTTACAATTAAGCATGCTTAATTTGGAGTGATTTAAGAATGAGTGAACTTATGAGAAGTTTCGCAGAAAGTGTGTGAGTGAGGACAAAATATGTTGAAAAATCTCATGTTGGTTTATAGTATCAATCATTAATTCTATAAGTGAATAAACATCTCAAAATGGGATACCCATGGAGAGTTCTAATCGATGAAGAGTTTTGACCAATGAAAAGTTATGTGAAGTGTCATCGTGTGAAATATCGTAAAGTAGAATCGCTAAGACGTCAAATGTAATAGGTGTTATAAGTGGGTGGAGGTGGTGGTGGTGATGATGGTGGTTTGATTATGATAGTGACAACAATGATGGTGACGATACGTGGTAGTTTAGTTTATAATCTTTTAATTTTTATTTTAATTTAATGGTATTTTTTTATATATATTAAGAAGTTTCTTATTTGAAACATCTCCTATTTGAGAAAAAGAAGCACTTTGTGTCTTTCAATTTTAAAAAATAAAAATATATAAAATAAAAAAAGATAATGCAATAAATATTAACTCTTATATATTAAATTTAAACTTTTATGTTACGTCAAAATACTTTTAGAGACTTTTTTTAATGAAAGGGTTTTTAGAGATTTTTTTAACTTTTTATCTAATTAATTTTGTATTTATCATAATTATTTATAAATTAAAATTAATTATTATCAATAAATAAAAATAATATTGTGTTATTTAAATTATTTATCATAAATTTAAAATATAATTTATGTGTTTAAAAATTTCTATTTATACACATAAAAGGGAATATCTCCTTTATTATATTATAGTAAGTATAAAAGTATAGATATATTATATTTGAATATAAAAATATATCTATCTATATATTATTATAGGTAAAATAATTTCATAAAATTTTTTTTGCCCGGAATTACATAGTCCGAGACTAATTGTTTTCTAAAACTTTTTAGACTTTTAAAATTCAAATGCTTCCTATTAATTATAAAATAAATTTATAGGAAATTAATAAATTAATTTATGTCAATTTTGCACATACATAAGCTTTCATAAAATTAATCTATATCTATATCGATATGCTAATAAAAGTTTTGTAATTGTCCCACAATTTTGTTAAAAATAATTGTCACAGTACTTATTCAACAACCAAAAAACAAAAACAGTTTAATATCTTATCTTAATACGTAAACATCTAAGATACTCTCTATATAGGTATGGTTCATACGGATGACTTATTAGGTTCCTGTTGAGGACTATTTGGAAAGACCTACGTATCAAAGGCACGATAAGCTCATCTACAATAAAGGTTTAAGACATAATGTAACAACCCTCGTATTTGACCTCTAAAATATGCTATTTCACGACACTTCACTTTTCAACGTGTTTTGTCCTTATTGCACATTTTCTAGGAAACTTCCTAGAAAGTCACCCATCCATATATATATTACTCCAAGTCAAGCACGCTTAACTGTAGAGTTCTAATAAGATAAGCTACCAAAAAGTAGATGCATGTTGTCCGTATAAGTAGTATAAATTAATTCATTTAAGTCATCCTCAACTATACAATCTCATACTTATACTATTTTTAGATCCCTCTCATTTTGGTATGTCTAGACCGCTATAAAAATATAAAAATTATATAATAATTATATTACCAATAATAATAATTATATTTAATTAATCTTTATTTATATATATATATACTTACTTGTATAATTAACAATTTACTTATTTCTATTTAAAATTATAATATTATGATACAATTTAAATTATTTATTATAAATTTAAAAGTTTAAATAATAATTTATATATTTTAAAATGATAAGGGTTATAATAACATCAGTGTAACTTTTATTAAGTATTACACCGCTCAATAACTTTATATTAAATGTGAATTTTGTAAATCCAACCGTTAGATTGAAAGTTCATATCACTTTTTATATGTTTATCAAATTTTGTTAAAATTGAACAACAACTTGAAGGTAATCAAAGTGTTCATATTTTAGTATATTTTGAAATGTATATATTACGTAAATTTTGTTTTATAAGAATGAAGTATCAAATCATTTTGAATTAATATAAAATTTTGTATATATGAGCTAAGAGTAAAAAACTTTCAATCTAACGGTTGAATTTATAAAACTCACATTTAATATAAAGTTATTGAACGGTGTAATACTTAGTAAAAGTTACACCGGTGTTATTATAACCCTTCTCTTTTAAAATATTATTTTTATAAATTAAATTTTAACATTTTAAATAAATTATTAATTAACTTAATATATTTATTCTTCTTAAAATATGACTAAGGGAGGCGCATGCGAGGAAGAATGACTAAGGGAGAGCGTTGCATTTTTTAAGTAGTTACAGTACTTTTAAGATCGATTAAATTTTAACCGATCTTAAAAGTACTTTTAAGTTCGGTTCTTCTATGACCGATCTTAAAAGTTATGTCTGATATAACTTTTAAGATCGGGTATTAAAAGAATCGATCTTGTATATCACTTTTAAGATCGGTTCTTTTGTAATCGATCTTAAAAATTGTGTCAGACATACCTTTTAAGATCGGTCATAAAATAACCGATCTTAAAAATATTTTTAAGATCAGTTAAAAATTAACCGATCTTAAAAGTGTTCACATTATTTACAAAATTGTTACCGCTTTAGTATTAAGATCGGTCACCTTTTAACCGATCTTAAAACCCTGATTTTAAAACTAATTTTTGCACTAGTGTTTTGGATTACATTTATCACATAATTTATTACCTTACTCTTACTAATAAAGATGAATACTAACTTGAACGTTGGAACGATTTTTAGAGGTACATCCTTTTCCTTTTAGGCCAAAGACTAAGGAACTGAATACTAATGGAGTGTAGGGAGAAGATGAATTTACTATAGTACTCCATTACAAGTACATTTTGGCACCTACCCTAGGGCCTCAAATTGAAGTTCCATGTTTATGATTCTTTTGTTGGATGATTTTTGGAGAAAATAGCGACTATATGAAAGAATGTGAGTGCATCGCAACCTGATCAAATGTTTGGGCCAATTGAAGTGGAGGATCATACTGATCTTTTGGATGCTAATAGGATCTTACAAGATGAGATGAACGCTATAAAACATGCACGAGAGTGTGATGTGTTGGAACTTTCAATATCTATGGACAACTTTGATGCTTTTGTTTGATGCTTCACAACACTGTATGCCACTAGCAAACCTCGCCATATCATCTCAACCACTCTTTCAAATTTGTAGCAAGTAGAAAATGAATCACTAAGGAAGTTTATGGAACATTTTGCTAACGTCTCCATAAAAATTTGCAATCTTAATCCTAAAGTTGTCCTATATTCCATGCTTATGGCTTCTCAAATAAGGACCTTTTTATGGCAATTTATGTCGTAAACAACCAGACAAAATGGATGAACTTCATGCAAGAACTGTTAGATACATGCAAATGGAAGAGCATGTCAAGTTCAGAAACAAAGTCAAAGGGAACACATATCCAATAAAAGTGAAGTGAGTAATATAGAAAAGTTAAAGGTGGTTAATGAGACAAAGTTTAAGAGACTTCATCTAGTACGAGGTTCGAGGTGTTATTTTTATACTCTCTTGAATATACCTCGAGTTAATATTCTAGAAAAAACACTACTAGAGAATTATTGCTCCCACGACTACAATTCTATATCGATTTTAAGCAAAATGATGATGTAAAAAAATGTGGCGGCACTTTTGTAATTATATGTAAAAAGTTGCAATATTTACATCGACTTTAAGGAGGACTAATGTAACTATGTGGTGTTCTACATCAATTTTATGATTGATCAATGTAATATTTAAATAGTTCTACATCATTATGTGACTAATGTAGTATTGAATCCCCGGCCCAAACCTTCCCCGTTGGAAACACATTCTCCTCCTTCAAATGTAAAAAAAAAAAAAAAAAAGAGGTTAGCGACAGTTAAAAAGATAATAAAAATTATAAGTCCCCCGGAGGGGTAACACTTGAAAAATATTAATTTTTTTCAAATGTTTTTATCCCAAATAGCAACTTCTAAAAATAAACTGCTTATCGTGGAGACCAAAGCAACAAGAGAACAACAGTGCGTGTGGTGGCGGGACAAACAAGAAAAACTGAAAGAGGGAGGCCAAACGCAAATAGTGGGAAAGGGCGGGGGGAACCATTCACCAAGTAATTTTTTGTACTAACGCATGAGTGACATGTGTTGCCATTTGGAAACAACCTCTTTTAAGACATCTTCAATGGAAGCAACTTATTTGAGTTGTTTCATGTATTGAAAAATGAAAAAAGTGGTCCCTAGTGTGTCATGTCAGTATTAAACAATTAAAACACAAATTTACTCCAATAGTAAGAAACTTTAAGAAATTCAACTTTTATAATTTTTTTTCTAATTATTTATTAACCAATTTCAAATTTTTATTAAAAAGGACAATTGCACTACAATGAAAGAAAATAAATTACGAGAAATAATACATAATAAATAGATATTAAAAATAAAATAAAGCAATAATAAATACATAGACATTATACAAAATTAATTTTCATCATTATTATTTTCAAAACGTTTCCAAATATATTCAATAAGATTTGCTTGAAATCCGGTAAGGAACGGTTGCTTGAGAAAACAACTCTCTTTCTTTTTCAAGCAACTCATGTTGCCACGTCAGAATCCTCCAATGACAAAAAACTGGGACTTGAGTTGCTTCATAGGACAAGCAACTCCCATTGAAGTTGCTCTTAGGTAATAAATTTCTATAATGAACCCCTTTAAATAAAAGGTCAAAATTTGCTGTATAGGTTGAACCTCCTTATACAACTTGTGCGGATACATAAAATTTGTCTTCTTTAATAAATAAATCATGACAAATGACAAGTTAAAAAGAAGAGAGAGAAAATGAAGATTAAAAAAGAAATGAGAAAAAGTAAAATTATTTATAATGTGTAATTAAATGATGAAAATAAGTATTAAAAAATGTGTATACCAAAATGAATTTTTTACCTTTATTATTATTGTAATTGATGATAATGATAATAATATGTAGATATTTATATTATATATATTATATGAAAAACATCAATTTATACTTATCTTTATTTTGTTTTTTTTGTTTTATATTTTTTGCAATATATATTGTATTGTTTATTTAAGTAATATATATTGTATTGTTTATTTAAGTAATATGTGTTGTTTATTTTCTAAGATTGCAAAAAAAAAAAGAACAAACAACATATATTACTTAAATAAACAATACAATATATATTTAACTAACCTCCGTTCGCTTCACGTTTGTGTACAGTTTGTGTACTCTTCTTGACAAGTCTTCTTTCAATCTAAACATGATTCACTTCGTAAGTTCGTCTGATCCTATGACGCCCTAGGTGGCTATACATGTACAGTTTTTGGGGATCTTATATCCATACGTGCAATTCACGCTCTTCATAGACATTAATTATACTAAATAGCCATCCATGCATGCCTTGTTAGTCTTTGGTATGATAAGAAAGTTTTGCAGTCCACTTAAATGTTTGGACAACGTAGAACTTTTCAAAGACCGTGTGTTCGGTATATTAGGGTTTTACCATTCTGCACTCTCTGACCAAGTCTTCCTTCGATATTAATTTCTCTTTTTTCTGAATTTAAACTTTGCACTGATAAAAAGTTATATAGGGTATGCATGGTGCCACTATAAATACCAGTACAAGCATGCCGAGTAACCTACCAACAAACCCAAGCAATTAAGCCTGAATCTTTCCTTAGATACCCATAACTCTTTGTACGTTGCATAAAGAAACTACAGCCCTTGCTTAGTTTCAGCATATTCTCATAACATTAATCCTTACTCAAGAAGAGAATATTTTTTACACACACAAATTAAACCTCCATTTCGCCCTAGCTAATTTCAAATATTATATATATTCATGGAGAGAGCACAGTCATCCATTGAACAAATTCAGCCTCCAACTTATGGAGATTTAGTTACCATTCTTAGCATCGATGGTGGTGGTATTAGGGGTATCATCCCTGCTACCATTATTGCCTTCCTTGAATCTCAGCTTCAGGTATATATATAACCTACATTACGTTGTCCAATATTTGCTAATCATTGTTAAGATTAGAAAGATACTGTCAGGATACAAGATAGACAGTTGAAAAGAACTCTTTATTTTCAATAGAAAAATTTTCAAAATTATTTTTAAGTTTGTGTTTGAATAAGCTCATAGAATAATTTGATTGATATATTTATTTGATTGGTACCATGATGCAGGAGTTGGATGGTGAAGATGCAAGGCTAGCAGACTACTTTGACGTGATATCAGGAACAAGCACGGGTGGTCTCGTAACCGCTATGTTAACTGCTCCAGATAGCAACAATAGACCACTTTTCTCTGCCAAAGATATCAAACCCTTTTACATGGAACACTGTCCCAAAATCTTCCCACAACATAGGTACTATTTCTTTTCTAGTTTCTGTTTAAACGTACTGGTAAATTTGTAATTAATTAGTAATTAGTAATAAAAGAGAAAATAATGAATGTGTTTGGGGATCAAATTAATTAACTAATATATTTGGCATGCATTGCAGTGGTCTCGGTGGGACGATAATAGCAAAGGTAATAAGATCTCTGGGAGGACCCAAATACGATGGTAAATATCTTCATGCGGTCATCGCAGAAAAACTTGGAGACATTCGGTTGCATGAGACACTCACCAACGTTGTCATTCCCACCTTCGACATCAAGTGTTTGCAACCAATTATTTTCTCATCTTACCAGGTCAATTTCCTTCTCTCTTCTTTATTTTCTTTTCTTTTGACTTCTCAGATGATTTTTCTTTCCCACTTTCGGGGTGTGGAGGTTGGGGCTATATTTACTAGTGTATGGTTATACTTGGACTTTTGTGGCTTGAAATTTTGACTCCAAAGAAATACGCCATCAGCAATATCTCAAATAGTAATTGTTGACTAGTAAGACAGAAATAATTGTCTTCTTTAGAATAAGATGATATATTTGTTTTGTTAGAGCCAGCCATGTTCATGTATAATTCTATATAGTTAATTTGTATTTTTATATCACAGAAACTAAGGGGAAAAGTAAAAACAAAATTTACTTGTATATTATTTTTCCAGTTATTACTAAATTAAAATTATATATATCAATGTTTTCAAACTAATCATATATTATGTTTTATAGAAATAAAAAATTTATATAAACTCATAAGAGAATATTAAAAGAAATGATTACGATCGATTGACTGAAGGTGAGAAAAAGTTATAACTAAGAAGTTTTGTCACTAATTTAATTTAACAAAGTCAAGTCACTCATAAGCCATAGCCTAAATATTGATTTGAAATTGATGCAGGTTAAGAATTCCCCATGCATAGATGCTAAACTCTCAGACATATGCATCAGTACGTCCGCTGCACCTACTTATCTCCCTGCTCACAATTTCAGCAACCAAGATTCAAAAGGGAACGTTCACGAATTCAACCTCATTGATGGTGGCGTTTGTGCAAATAATCCTGTATGTGTGTAATTACTTGCTAATTATTCGCCATCCGAAGTTTTTTAATTTAATTACTATGTGTAATAATTAATTATATCGGAAGCTTCACTAACTTTTTTTATTATTTTATTTTTGGGGAATTTCGTGATCCAGACCTTAGTTGCCATGAACGAAGTAACAAAGCAAATCATTAAGGAAAATTCTGATTTCTTTCCAATCAAGCCTATGGAATATGGTCGGTTCCTAATAATTTCAATAGGCACTGGAACAGCGAAAAATGAGGAAAAATTCAATGCACCAATGGCAGCAAAATGGGGATTATTGGAGTGGCTAACTCACAGTGGTACTACTCCCTTAATTGATGTTTTCACTCAATCCAGTGCAGACATGGTTGATTTCCATTTATCTACTGTGACTCAAGCACTTCATTCAGAAGACAATTACCTCCGAATACAAGTAATTAATTCATTTCTAATATACATCTTTATAATTTGTACTATAAGACTATATAAATGATGAAATTAACTTTGTTGAACAAAATATTTTTGCAGGATGACACACTGATTGGAACGGATTCTTCAGTTGACATTGCTACAAAGGAGAACTTGGAGAAACTTTGCCAAATTGGAGAAAATCTGTTAAAGAAACCAGTTTCTAGGGTCAATTTAGAGGATGGTCTCTCTGAGCCACTAAAAAATGGGGGAACCAATGAAGATGCTCTCAAAAGGTTAGCTAAAAATTAAAGGGCATTTTCTTGCAGTATTTAGTTACGAATATATTGCAACGCAGTGAACAATTATATGAATAACACTTAAATTTGATTATGATGTATTCAGGTTTGCAAAAAGACTTTCTCAAGAGAGGAGACTCCGTGAAATGAGATCCCCACACACTAAAAAGGCGCGTTCGATTTCATCAGCTTGGTGATTTAATTACTGTTTGTATGTGTTGTAAGTGAAAAATATATTTGTAAAATATTTTAGTAGAACAAGTTTTAGATAAGGTCAAAAAATAAATTGCTTATTGAAAAAAAATGCAACCTCCAGGGGGCTAGTTGGTTTGTTTATTTTTTATTTTATTTTTACACAGCTTCTGTGCATTAGTTGTAATTCAACTACAATAATATAAATTCTTGTTCTCAATTAATTTGGTTGTTATTCTCTTATTCTAAGTGTAAAATATAACCCAAAAAAAACTTATGTGCGTAAAAGTCAGTTTTATTGTGTATCACAATTTTTAAGAATGAAACTTTCGTAAATTTTTCATACATATGGAAAGACTTTATAATTTAAGGAGTATACTTCAAAGACTTTATGATAAAATGTTGATATATATATATGTTCACTTAACTCAATTCAAAATGATTGGAATATCTAAAGCTCATAGCTAGGTGTCAAAATCTAATAGGATTTAATTTGTTTGCATAAAGTAGGGTCCTAAGTTTAAACACCATCAATATTATGTACAGTACACCCCGAAATAATAAAAATAAAAATTTTCAAACCGAGTCCACTAAACTAAAATTATTGGAAATTTGACTGAAAATAACTCAAAAAAAATAAAATAAAATAATATATATATATATATATATATATATATATATATATATATATATATATATATATATATATATATATATATATATATATACATGCACGGTGGTGTTCTGACAGTTTAATTTAGTAGTTTTTTTATTGTAGTCAAAATATTTATTAATTAGTTGCTAATAGCATCCATAATAACCAATGACGAAATTTGATCTCTAAAATCGATTTTTCTTGTATAACTTGTTCAATTTTAAATATATTGTACATAATGATTTTTGCAAATCCAAATCATTTTGAGTTTCAAAACTCCTCAGTTTAGCCTTATGTATAAGTCGCAAAATTCCTTCTTAAGTCTCTCCAACCATTATTGTATCATTTAAAAATATTGTGAATGAAATATATATATGACCATATCATTCTGGCCAAAGTTTAAACCTTTAAAATCTAATTGCATTAATTTCCAAACCTTAAACCAATAGAAGAAACCCAAAAAGGAGTTAACTAAGAGAACTCTGTTAGGCAACTGGCATTAAAAGAGAGAATAGAAGGATAGAAGAGAGAAATAAACAATACTAAGAGTATTTGTTTTTTGGTGTATCTTAAACCTTACAAGGTGCCTCTATATATATAGCATAAGGAAGAGGCAAGCATTACAAACTAAGTGATGTGGGACTTAATAAGTAAGTTAAACTAAACAATGTGGGACTACTTCAATTTTAGAACTTAGACTACACACTTAACAATTCTCCCACTTGGAGTCTGAGTTCTAGTTAGCTTCCTTGTAAGCATCGAGTTCATATGCTCCTTCGCCTAGTGCAGCTTTCTTTATCTTCAATTATCCCTGAAGACCAGCTGAGGTAATGCAGAGCCTCAGTTTGTCAGTTGTAACAGTCTTAGTTAGCATATCTGCTGGATTTTCTGATCCTGAAATCTTCAGCAGAGATAATTCTTCATCATTTATCAATTCTCTAATGAAATGATATCTTAATTGAATGTGCTTGCATCTAGAATGGAAGACAGGATTCTTCGCAAGACATATAGCACTCTGACTGTCACTGAACAATGGAGCGTTCTTTTGTTCTTTCCCTAATTCACTGAGAAAGTTCTTTAGCCAGATCATCTCCTTGGCTGCTTCTGAGATAGCTATGTACTCAGCTTCGGTAGTTGAGAGAGCAACTCTATTCTGAAGCTTAGACTTCCAACTCACTGCAGTTCTCCCCAAGGTGAAAATGTAACCAGTGGTGCTTTTTCTAGTGTCCAAATCTCCTCCCAAATCTGCATCAGAGAACCCTTGTAAAGTGAAATTACCTCTTTTGAAGAGCAAATTTATTCCTGAAGTACCCTTCAGATATCTTAATATCCACTTTACACCTTCCCAATGCTTCTTCCCGGGATTCGATAGGAATCGACTGACAACTCCAACAGCATGTGCTATGTCAGGTCTGGTGCACACCATGGCATACATTAAGCTCCCAACTGCTGATGCATATGGTACTCTTGACATGTGGTCCTTTTCTTCAACTGTCTCTGGAGATTGCTTCTTTGAGAGCTTCATGTGAGTTCCCAAAGGGGTGTTCCTGATTTTGGCATCTCCAACATTAAATCTGTCAAGAAGCTTTTCTATGTATTTCTCTTGAGACAACTTCAAGACTCCTTCTAGTCTGTTTCTAGAAATCCTCATGCCAAGAATTTGTTTAGCTGGACCAAGATCCTTCATCTCGAAGTGGTCTGTCAATTGCTGCTTTAGCCTGTTAATTTCTGTCATATTTGGCCCTGCAATTAGCATGTCATCAACATATAGAGCAAGGATAATATAACTGTTAACATATTTCTTAACATAACAGCAATGATCCATGTCACATCTGCTAAATCCTGAGTTTTGCATAAACTCATTAAATTTTTTGTACCACTGCCTTGGTGCTTGTTTCAAGCCATACAAGCTTTTATGAAGCTTGCATACAAGATTTTCCTTGCCTGAAACTTTAAAACCTTCTGGCTGAGTCATATAAATATCTTCATCTAAATCTCCATGCAAGAATGCAGTTTTAACATCTAACTGCTCCAAATGAAGATTCTCTGCAGCAACAATGCTCAGTATGACTCTGATGGTAGTCATTTTTACAACTGGAGAGAAAATTTCTGTGAAGTCAATTCCTGGTTTCTGCTGAAATCCTTTGACCACAAGTCTCGCCTTGTATCTTTTTCTGCCATCAGATTCTTCCTTCAGCCTGTAAACCCACTTGTTTTGTAGAGCCATCTTTCCTTCTGGCAATTCAGTTAACGACCAAGTACCATTCTTTTGAAGAGATGTCATCTCATCCTTCATTGCTAACTCCCACTTGACAGAATCATTCCCCTGTATAGCCTCATCGAAGTATTCTGGCTCACCAGCATCAGTCAACAATAAATAGTGCAATGAAGGAGAATACCTTTCTGGTGCAACTGAAACTCTGCAGGATCTTCTCAAAGGAGGAGATGCTGGTTCTGATTCAACCTCTATATTTGTACTCTGGCTTCTGTTGGTTATGTCGCTTTCTGAAATTTCTTCAAGTTCTACTTTCTCAGAAGGCTCTGGCAACTTGTCTGTATCAATAGATTCTGCAGAAAATCTATCCTTATAAAATAGATTCTCATTAAAAGTGACATTCCTGCTTCTGATGATTTTCTTGTTTTGGTCATCCCAAAATCTGTAGCCATACATGTCAGAACCATAACCAATAAAATAACACTTTTTGGCCTTGGGATCCAATTTGTCTCTACTATCAGAGTCTATCAAAACATATGACACGCAGCCAAATACTCTTAAATGTGAAAGATTTACCTCCTTCCCAGACCATACCTCTTCAGGCAATTGATAACCCAAAGGAACTGATGGTCCTCTATTTATGAGATATGCTGCTGTGTTGATTGCATCTGCCCAAAACACCTTAGGCAAGCCCGATTGGATCCGCATGCACCTAGCCCTCTCGTTCAATGTTCTATTCATTCTTTCTGCAACACCGTTTTGTTCTGGTGTTCCTGGTATTGTCTTGATCATTCTGATCCCATGTTCTGAACAGAAGTTCTTGAATTCGTGGCTATTATACTCTCCACCATTGTCAGATTTCAGACTTTTCAACTTTAAACCTGTCTGATTTTCAACTTCTGTTTTCCATCTTTTAAACACAGAAAACACGTCAGATTTATTTTTGAGAAAATAAACCCATACCTTTCTCGTAGCATCATCGATAAAGGTGACATAATAGCATGAGCCTCCAAGAGATTTCACTGGAGCTGGCCCCCAAACATCTGTATGCACCAATTCAAGCCTTTCTGTTTTCAGTGTCTTTCCTTGCCTTGAGAAACTAATTTTTCTCTGTTTTCCCAAGATACAGTGTTCACAAGTGCCGACATCTACGTGCTTTAGTTTTGATAACTTACCCTTTGTCGCCATTAGCTTCATTCCTTTCTCACTCATGTGCCCAAGTCTTTGGTGCCACAAGAATGAATTATTGGCAGCCTCAGTAACTGCTATCATGTTCTCATCTGCAACCATGTAAAGTGACCCTCGCTTCTTTCCACGAGCGACAATGAGATTGCCTTTCTTGACTTTCCATGCTCCATCTCCAAAAGTGGTTTCGTGCCCTTCATCATCCAGCTGCCCTACAGATATTAAATTTCTTTTTAAGGCAGGGATATGTCTGACATTTTTCAGTGTCCAATGGCTCCCACTTGAGGTCCTGATGGCAATATCTCCTTTTCCAACAATATTCAGAGGTTTGCCATCTGCAAGGTAAACCTTTCCAAACCTTCCAGAAACATAGTTAGTCAACAATTCATTAGAAGGAGTGGTGTGGAATGACGCACCTGAGTCCATAATCCATGACTCAATAGGACTATCTAGGCTGCAGATTAATGCATCGTCTATCTCGTCAGTTGCTGCATTTGCTGATTCATCATCGTCACGTTTCTTGTGATTCTTGTTTTTCTTCGGAGCTTTGCATTGATTGGTAAAGTGACCTCTCTTGTCACAATTCCAACAAACAATGTCATTCCGGAATTTTGGTTGACCTTTAGCTCTTGACTTTGATCTTCCTCGGCTGTTGTAACCTTTTTGAGTGGTTCTTCCTCTACTTTCAGTATTTAATGCTGAACTGGAAGTAGAACTGGAAGGTTCCTCGGAATCTCTCCTGCGAACATCTTCGCTCAAGATCAGGTCGCGAATGTCGTTGAGCTTCAACTTGTTATCCCTTGCAGAACTGCTGACTGCAGTAACAGTTGCAGCCCAACTTTCCGGTAATGATGACAATAGTATCAATGCCTTCACCTCATCTTCAAATTTGATTTGTACTGACTCTAACATAGCAAGAATAGTGTTAAAATCATTAATATGATTAATCACAAGGTTACCTTCTCCCATCTTAAGGTTGAACAACCGATGCATTATGTGTACTTTGTTGGCTGCAGATGGTTTCTCATACATGTCTGATAGTGTCTTCATCAGACTTGCAGTTGTCTTTTCATTGACGATGTTGAACGCGACATTCTTGGCCAATGTCAGCCTGATCACGCCAAGAGCCTGTCGATCTAGCAAGTTCCACTCTTCCTGTTTCATATCGTCTGGCTTCTCCCCTATTAAGGGTTGATATAACTTCTTTTGATACAGATAATCCTCTATCTGCATCTTCCAGAAGCCGAAGTCTTTACCATCAAACTTCTCTATCTTCACCTTCCCTTCTTCTAATGCCATTGCTCTGCTGCTGAGAAAAGCTCTTGCTCTCTAAACTGAGACTCTCTCCTCTTAAACTGAGGAATTCTGAGAAAAGCTCTCACTCTCTAAACTGAAGATTATTCTTTTCTGTTGTGGAAGATCAGATAAAACTGCAACCACAGAGCATACTAAGAATACTCTCCTCTCACTCTCTAAACTGAAGATTATTCTTTTCTGTTGTGGAAGATCAGATAAAACTGCAACCACAGAGCATACTAAGAATACTCTCCCGAACCTAGAGCTCTGATACCAGTTGTTAGGCAACTGGCATTAAAAGAGAGAATAGAAGGATAGAAGAGAGAAATAAACAATACTAAGAGTATTTATTTTTTGGTGTATCTTAAACCTTACAAGGTGCCTCTATATATATAGCATAAGGAAGAGGCAAGCATTACAAACTAAGTGATGTGAGACTTAATAAGTAAGTTAAACTAAACAATGTGGGACTACTTCAATTTTAGAACTTAGACTACACACTTAACAAACTCTCTATTTGAGATGCATTTTTTTTAATCTTACGTCGAAAATGTGATATTTTATTAATCCTGTAATTTATATTGTGACATTTGAGTTGTCACAATTTAATATACCTTTTTTTATCATTTGATTAATTTAATTAACTCATTCTTCAAAAAGAACAAAAGTAACTTTGAAGTACGTACAAAGCGTTTATTTATTTAGTTTTTTTAACAACATAAATACAAAGCTCTTATTAAGAACCCAAAAAAGATTAAATTACACAGCTTTTGTGACCCAAAAATAAATACTCCGGTTCTAAGCGTTTTGTAACTGTGTACATAAAACTGAATAAATACAACGTGTTTACATGACATAATTTATGTTTGTAAGGACACTCAATTTAATGTGATTCAGTACAATGTCCTAAGGATCACTACAGTAGATATTTTTCTTTTCACATGCATATAATCTAACACAATTTCCTAAAAATTGCAATTAAACTATAATTTGTGCTTAAGAATCGTTAGTGTCCAATTCTATTTTAACACAAATAAAAATTGAACATGACACTTGCACCCTACAGCAGACAATTTGACTTCAGCACTTGCGCCCTAAACTTTTAATCACATTAATTATATAAAGCACCTTTATCATACATGCATATTTAACACATCACCAATCATAATATCAAACACTAATCATACAATACAATAGATATCTCATATCCTTTCAACATTTAATGATTTCCATTGGCAGACATTTGAGATTTACGAAATCGCTTCTGTTTGGATAGTCGTTCCGCAAACCTAAAACAAAATAGTCAAACGTGAAGCTGTGACTTAAAATAAGGCACAATAAAAACAAAATCATAATAGTTAATACTGTTCCCGTGGTTATGAATTTTGTATAATCAAAATTAAATTGTTAATATGAATGTTATAAGTATATATACTGATGATTAATTATCACCATTTGTAATATGAGTATATATGATGAGTCAATATGGTTAAATTATTTTGTTAAATATATTTGATATTTGATTTTAATTTAATTAATACCTCGTCAAGGCTTCTTCATTTGTTTCATTGGATTTAGCAGGTTCATAGACACCAGTCTTCAAGTTAATCATTGAAACTGGTTTCTTTAACAATGCTTCTCCAACTTTGACGAGATCATTCAAATTCTTCTCCGTGGCCAAGTCTACTGAACTCAAGTCCCCAGTTAATGTATCGTCCTACAAAATTTGAATAGATTTTATATTAAAAATATTTTTTTAAATCATGGAATTATTTATATAAAATGACATATAAAGAATGAGAACCTGGATTCGGAGGTAGTTATGTTGAGAATTGAGTGCTCGAAGAAGGGAAGAAATGTGAAAGTCAACCATGTCAACACTGGCTTGACTAAAGGCATCAATTAAAGGAGTGCAACCATTGGTTGTGGTGACCCAACTCAATACACCCCATCCTGCTGCTTCATCTGCACTGTATTTCATCTCCTGTTTCTGAGAACCTGTTCCCAATGATATCACCAAAAATCTATCGTATTGCATCGCTTCCACATTTAAGTTTGCACATGAACCTTCGTGCCAAATCTGGTTCGTCACTTCTGCCATGGCTACCAGAGTCTGAAAGGCCATATTAACATATATATCACGTCCTTAATTATGTGGCCAATTAAATCACTTACTAGCATTTTCAAGTTGCTAAAATTATGTCCAATATAGGAGGTTATTTTAATTAATAGAAAAGTATATGCATCACCTACTAGCATTTTTTTTTATCCATAAATATGATCAACTCAGTATCTCAAAATTGATACAATCATTTAAGATTGTGTGTTTACCGGGTTATTTGCAGCGACACCACCGTCTATAAGATCGAATTTGCCTATGACATGACCATGTTGGGTTTTGGTTTCAAAGGAATGAGCTGGAAGATATGTTGGAGCTGCCGAGGTTGAAATGCATATATCTGATAACAACGCATTCAAATCTGGCCTCTCCTTCAGCTGTCAACATTTCATAATATTTATTATGTGAGAGGGACACATATATATATATATATAAGGGATCCGTTTATATAGACTTATTTTGTTCAATAATTTATGTTCTATATCAAATCTTAACGATGTAATTGTAGAATTTAAAGTTCTTAATCTACAGATAAAATCTATAAAAATTTTAAAAACTTGAAAACTATTTAATATTTCGTTTCATTCATTCAAATTAATGAATACGATGATATTTCGTTGAGATTTGATATTAAACATAAGTTATTTAACGAAGTAAGTTTAAGTAGACTTACTCCTAAAATAAAAAAAAATTTCTCTTCATATATATATAACATATCATAATTATAATTAAATTAAGAGTGTAAGAGGGATGAACCTGGAAGTTGGAAAAAATGGTTGGTTGAAGGCGCTTGATATCAAATGTTGGGATGATCACATTGGTCAATGTTTGGTTCAATTTTGTGTCTCCTAGTTTTTCCCTCAGAATTCTGTGTAAATACTTGCCGTTGTACTGTGGGCCAAAGAGAGTTCTGAACAACTTCACCATAAATGAGAATAAAGTTCTGCACCCATATTCGGGACCATTACAGTGTAAATTAGTACATATTGATTGAACATATATACATATACTTTGATTGCATGTTTTAATCAAGTTTATGGCAAGTATGGTATTTACTTATTTTGTGGGAAGATTTTTGGACTGTGTTCAAGGAAGAAATTCTTAATATCTTTGGCTGCATACAAGGGTCGATTATTTTGATTTGGAGCAGTAAGCATTGTTGTGACTAATCCACCTGTGCTTGTTCCCGCAATCACATCAAAATAGTCTGTCAATCTTACATCATCACCATCCAGCTTCTGCATGCACCATAATAATTGACTATACATTAATTAAAATGTGTGAAGGTAAAGGCCTAAACTGCACAGTAATTTAATTTATGTACGCAGTACTAAACAAGTAATTCTAGTATTTTATTCTCGATAGATAAGATGTCTAATCTATTTGATTTATTTTGTAACATTGTTAATGTTAAATAAGATTTAAATAATTTTAATTTTAAAAAATTTCTTTTAACAATAGCAATTATTACCGGTGATTTTTCTCTCACTTTTTTTCTGAATTTGAACTTGTTTTTATATCTCTCTTACTAGTAATAACAAATTTAGCAAGAGATTGAATTAACTCTTCTACTTTTCTCTTTTCCTTCAATTTTTCAAAGTCAAATTCATACTTTCTATTTAATATTTTATGCTACTACAACTCAATGAAATATAATATAATAAAATAAACAAGTAAAACAAAAAAATAAAAACAAAAGTATTACAAAATAAATAAAAAAATGATGAAATGATAGAACCTGAAAATTATAAGAATTATGCCTTGATATCATTCACAACAATAATTTGAAATCAATTATCCACCTTAGCAATTCACTTTAAATTTTTAAAAAATATAAAAATAATCAAAAGAGAAAAAAGAATGAGAAGATCAACATATATAATTTGAGATGAAAAAAAGTATTAGATTTGTAAGATATATAAAGAAAATAAATTAATACTCATTATTATTTTCTCACATTTTAAGACACAATTTTCAAAATACTAATGTTACATATAAACAAAACAAAAAAAAATATTAATTAAAAAATAATATTGAAATGAATAGTTAATTATAGATATAATTAATTATTAGTTTCAAAGCTACTGGAAGTTGAACTCTTAAATTTTTTTAACATTAATTTACTAGACAATAAACTTTTAAATTTTTTACATAATAGGGATATTAAGGATTCTAAAATTTGGGGACATAACACCCTTGGGACCGATGGAACAGATCAAACACGGCCCTCAATATATATATTAGGTTTTTATGAAAAAATATAATCTTATATTTTATTAATGCAAGTATATATATATAATATATCAAACTTGACTTAAATTTAACGGCTTAACTCCTTTTTCTTAAGAGAAGTTACGCTGACCCAAACTATATAATATGCAGCTCTTAACAAATTTTATCAACACTAATTAACATAAGTAAAAATATTTGTGCTCTTTAAATAAATTATCCAGTTTCTGACAATATAGATATATCATATTAATTCTATCGTTATCTTAAAATAAAAAAACTCCACAAAATTTTACATGACAATTATTTTAAGTTTTTAATTTACAATAAGAGATTAATAATATTTTATTTCATACTATGCAGATATTAATTATATGATCAATCAATGATCACCTAATTAATTATTTAATATTTATCCTCTCATAGATGATATTCTTTTAAAATCTATACCTATATAATTTGCATATTACCTGAAGTTCTGATTCGAGGAAACCAAGTATGATTCCTGGAATGATTCCTCGAATGCCACCCCCATCAATACTAAGCACTGTAACTAGGTGTCCTTCATCATCACATGGAGTTGGAGCTACAGAAACTTTTGTTGTTTGATCCATCGAGTTCAATTAATAAGTTGCTATACCAGAGAGAGAGATATGGAACAATGGAACCTCGTAGATACTCTTCAACAAGCTTAGTTATTTGCTTTTCAGAAGAAAGTGTAGTTTCGTGGCTAAAGTTGCTGGAGAGAAGTTGTATATATATAGATCAACAACCACACAGATTAATTAGAGTAATTGTATTGCCTTGTTTTTAGCGTGTTAAACTAATCTCCAGATTGCATGGATAATATCATTTTCAACAAGAGAAATTCAGCATTTCTACACTTGATATTAATGTATCGGCGACTCCACATGTTAATTGTGTTTTTTGGATAGCTCGGACAAATCAAGAGGATATAGGGAATAGCGAGACTAAATATTCAAATTTTTCAACTTAGATTCATATATGATATCCTTCTTCAATCCTATTACTTTATAAAGAAAGTATTTCGGTATGTAAATTTTTTTTTATGATACTTAAAAAAAAATTTATAAACATTATTTTCTCTTATTGATCCGTCAATTCTAAAATAAAATCACAACAATCTAATAAATATTAAAATATATAATATTTTAACTATAACGAGTTTAACAATGTCAATAGATTAAAAGTCAAAATATTAAAGTTTTTTAAATCATTTATATCTCTTTAATCTTGATCAAGAGGGTTTGTTTGGATGTTTTCTTCTTAGACTTAATAATTGTGGTTAAAATTTAAAATTACTTTTATTTATAAATATTTAATGTAGGTAATGTTTAAATACATGTATTTATAATTTTTTTATCGTAAATAAAACTTAAAAAATTGTTACAATCAATGACAGATCTAAAAAATTTTAATTAATGGAAGCAAAAAATAATATTTAATACTTTTACATAAGATAAATAATAAAAACTTCTATAAAATTCATAATTTCAAGATAAAAGAAATTCAAAATGTAGGTTCAACACTTTATTTTGTTTTATAAGCTTCTACACAAGGTTTTTTTCTTTTATTTTTTATAACTTTTGAAATTTATTAAAAAAAATTATTTTAGTTGGAGAATATTGTAAAATAAATAAATTACACTCTCTGCGTATAGGGTAGGTAAAACAGTATATTTATTTTTCTCCACCACACAACTACATTATTTTGAATACAAACGGCAACCATTTTTGTTGCCTTGTTTTTACAATACATACCAGGAATACATATAGAGTAATTCTTCACATGATAACCGTGTCTTTATTACAAAGGCCATTCTAGGAGGAGACGTGTCGAGACAAAACATTAACAGTCAAACCTTGTCGCAATAATTGTGTACTTAATGGATATTTTTGGTAAACTTCTCCGAAAATATATTTACAAGAAAAAAATAAGTTTTTTTCTATAAATTAAAATTAACCTTATCTTAATTTGTAAAAGTTTATTTTTATTAGCTTTTTTTTTTAATTTTAACTTATGCGTAAGTTTGCTTTAGTTTATTTTTCTTCTTTGTTTCTCTTAAAAGTATTTTTAGGTAAATTTATTTAAGCATATTATTTTTTAAAAATGTATTTTTTATTTTTAAAATAAGTTAAAAATGTAAGATATGAATAGGGAAAGAATTTCTTATTTCTTTCCTTTTCATTTTTCACTTAAACTCTTCGTCCTTCCTCACCATTTTCCCAGCTAATCACTAGAAGGGGTGAGGAAGTTCGAGCTCCGGGGTTAGGAACTTCGAGTTAGTGGTGTGCGGGATCATCTTCTCCTTCTCTTCTTCTACCTCGTGTTGTCAAAGATGAGATGATGATGTGATGTCCCTATGTTGTGTTTGTGTATATATATATTGTTTCCTTTTTTTCCTACCTTACCATTACTTGTTTCCACGTGGTTTGGACTGTGATGATCATATGTGGTATGTGAGCAAGGCAAGGATAGGGTTGAAGTGTTGCAATAGAGGTCATACAATGGCGTTGGAGTTGAATGTTTTGATGACTACCTATTGGGGATAGATTTGTGTAGATAGTTATAGTTACTTAACTGACAACTTAGTTGTATATTTACATATATGCAAGATTACTATATGTATATTGCACATATTGGACTAGACGTTTCATCCTTTTACGAATGCAATATTGTACCTATTCTAGCATTTGCAAGTATATGATCTTAAGTTAGTAGTTGTGTCTTTTAGTGTAAGGATCATAGCGAGTCATTACAAAAAAATAATTTATAGACATATCATATATAACATATTTCTCAAACACTTCCACAAGAAATATTTATATCCTAAGATAAATGTAAATTAATTGTAATTAAATAAGCTTTAACAATCAAGTTATGATATAAAATTTTTATTTCTTAGTCACAATAAACAAGAACATACATTATAAGGAAATTGACCTATAATCACTAAAAAAATGTTACATATAGTAACATACAAGAGCAAATTAAATATCATGTTTTCCCTTCATCTTAATCTTGTTCTATTCCCATAAAAAAAGTATGATCATCACAATCCAATAACATAGAAAAGAAAAAGGAAAGTTTGTATGTAAAGAAACAACATATTATAGAAGAAATTAAGGTATATATATGTGTCTGTGTGTAAACTCCATCCCAATATACAACCACAACAATTAGCTCAACTTAACAACAGAACTAATTAATCATGTAAATCAATCATTTTACATTTTACTATACAACTTAACAATGCCACATATTTATCAACACAACATATTATCAATGTAACATTTTCACGATATGATTCGACTTTATTAATCAACTTTACCATGAAGCCTCCAACTTAGCATTCAAGAATGCCTATAATCTTTGACAACTTTAATATTGGATAACACAATAACATTATATAACTTATCAACATATAACATAGCAACTTAACAACGCAACAACCTTATAACACAATAACATTATTGGAATAATATAATATAGCAACTTAACAAAACAACAATTTTATGGTTCATCATATATTTCAATTAAGAGATATCTTTCAACAAAAGTGAGTAGTTTAAGTGATTTGGCCCTACCAAACTAACAAAAACACAATTTTTTTAGCTTGTTAGATCAACAACAAAAATG
This sequence comes from Cajanus cajan, assembly GCF_000230855.2. Lineage (NCBI taxonomy): Eukaryota > Viridiplantae > Streptophyta > Magnoliopsida > Fabales > Fabaceae > Cajanus > Cajanus cajan. Next base: position 15,328,209 of record NC_138525.1, read on the forward strand.
AATTTCAATCCACAACATAACATAATTTCTCGAATTTCACCATTTACACTAAAAATGTCCAGTATTCATCATCAAGAATAATATAGCTTCGGTGTGGGTCCATCAGGACATTGACATTCATTAACCTAGTCATCTATGGAAGCAATACCATGCGTCTTTCCAATAATCAGTTGAAAATTTTACCCACTACAAGAAAAACGTAAATTTTCTAACGGATATGGATCCGTCAGAAAATTTATATTTTTCGACGAAGAATTTTTGTCGGAAATTTCCAACGGATTTATATTTCCATCAGAAATTTACGACAGAATTTTTCGTCAGAAATTTTCTGTCAGAAATTTTTCGTCGAAAATTTTCGATGAAAAAATAAATCCGTCGGAAATTGCCCTAAATCCTAAACCCTAAACCCTAAACATTTTACTAAGTATTACACCGCTCAATAACTTTATATTAAATGTGAATTTTGTAAATCCAACCGTTAAATTGAAAATTTTTTACTCTTAAATCATATATACAAAATGTTATATTAATCGAAGATGATTTCTCATTAAAAAAAATTAAATCTGTTGGAAAATTTATATTTTCAATGAAAATTTTTTTTATAGGAAAGGTTATATTGATGGAATATTTCCGACAAATTTATATTTGTCGAAAATGTAAGAATTGGTTTTAAATTTGATATGAAAATATTATGATATAATTAGATAAGATTTTAAGTTAGTATTTTGTTAATGGTTGATAATTAGAAAATAAAACAAGGATAAATACATTTTTTGAATTTTATATGTTTGATTTAAGATAACTTATAAAATAACTCTTGGTAAAGTTGTTCCACTCAATAACTTATGGTGTGTGTTGAATTTCATCAATCTAATTAATTGTTAAATTAAAAGTTATTAAATTTTACTAATAATTAATATAAAAAAATTTAAATAGCTTTGGAATAAATTATTTGCTAATTAACAATATAATTGAAATATTAATTATTTTAAATTATTTAACTAAAATCTTATTGACAATTTACTATATGATCTTAATATTTTTGTATAACTAATATCTGATTTTAAATTTGATATGAGAATATTATGATATAATTAGATAAGATTTTAAGTTAGTATTTTATTAATGATTGATAATTAGAAAATAAAACAAGGATAAATACATTTTTTGAATTTTATTATATGTTTGATTTAAGGTAAATAAATATATTAAATTAATTAATAATTTATTTAAAATGTTAAAATTTAATTTATAAGTATGTAATAAATAAATATTTATAATTTTATAAATTATATTATCATTATAAATTATAAAATTAAATAATTTAAATTATAATTTTAAATAGAAATAAGTAGATGTTAATTATAAAAGTAAGTACATATAAATAAAGAATAATTGAATATATTATTATTATTATTATTCGTAATATAAAATTATTATATATTATTATTATAGTACAAGTATGAGATTGTATATTTGAGGATGACTTAAATAAATTAATTTGTACAAGTTATATTCACAACATACATATACATTTCGGTAGCTTACTCATCAGAACTTCATAGTTAAACGTGCTTGACCTGAGGTAGTATTGGAATGGGTGACCTTTTGGGAAGTTTCCCAGAAATTGCTCAAGTAAGGATAAAACACGCTAAAAGTGAAATGTCATGAAGTAGAACCCTTGAGAGGCTAAATATGAGGACTATTACATTAATAAATTTATTAAAATTAAAAAAATATATATAATTTCTGAAAAATTTCCGACAGAAAATTACATCGAAAATTTCTGACAGAATTTTTCGATGGATATTTTCGATAGAATTTTCCGACGGAATTTCCGTCAGAAATTCTCGATGGAATAAATTATTTTTGACAGATTTTTTTTTCCGACGCCACTTTTTTCGACAGATTTAAATCCGTTAGAAATCCATCAAAAAAAACAAAATCCGTCAGAAATTTACCCTTTTCCGTCGAAAATTAGCATTTTTCTTGTAGTGACCCCACAACTTCATACCTTATTCAATATGTCCATTTCTAAACTAGTGTGGCTCGACTTGGCTTCCGTACATATTAACTAAGAACTTAGAGGAGACTTGCACTCCACTTCAAGAGGCAACAATCTTAAGAAGGGCTTTTAAAAAATCACGCTCTTAAAGCATCACAACACATATCCACACAATGAGATATTTTAACTTTTTAAAACATCTTTTTTCTAGTCCTAAGTTCACAATACAGCTCAACAACTCAACATAACGCAGCTCAACTACACATCTATACAACACAACTCAACAACATAGCTCAACAACATAGTTATACACACAACTTAGCAACAAAGCTCAACCACATTCATCATGTAGTTTCTCAACATAGTATCTTTACTCATTCAACACAATTTATACAACACTTTAAACATTATCCAATTTAACTTAAACAACTCAACATACTTCATTTCAATATCTTACAACATGATTCTTCTAAATTTAATCGACTTAATTAAATCATTATCATATATTAACACACACACACACACATATATAACTATATCATGAATTAGATTCAATTATCATCAACTTGCATCAACAAAAATAGGTAAAAGAATACATATTTTGTCCCTCAAATAGCCCAACCAAATTATTTTGGCCTAGCCAATTTGACTTCAAAATGGTCTTGAACCAATTTTTCCCCAACCATAAAAATTTGTCCCAACCAAATTCACTTGAAACACCTTTTAAGTGAATATATATATCCAAATTTTGCCTGGTCAAGAAAATTTGGCCCAACCAAATTACATTCATAATGGTCTCGGCCCCAATTTCACCTAGCCATCAAAATTTGGTTAAGCGAAATTGTGTTGACCTTACATGCAAAATTACCATTTTTGGAAACTTTTATCTCGTCAACTCATCTTCAAGTTCAAAAACTAAAATCCAAACCATAGAAATGATTTTAAACAACTTAGATAACATAAATTCAACCTTAGATTCAACATGAAACATAATTACATCAAGAAATCATCAATTTTGGGTTTTGATTCATTAGCCCCAAAACTCCAACTTCACCATCTTCAACAACTACTTCAAAAACAATAAATTAAGCCATCAATGGGCAACTTAACAACAAATGCAACATGTAAAAACTTTAAAGAATCAAATAATAAGCTTTTCTTACCCCGAATCCCCAAGAAACAAGAAGAGGAAGAAGAAAACACAAAAATTCTTGACTTCTCATATGACGACATCTCCTTCTGATTCTTATCTCCTCATCTTTGAATTTCTACTCAGCCATAACAATCTCTACTCTGGGATCAAAGTACTTCTATGAAGTTAGAAGAAAGAAAAATATTTTTCGGCTCTAATGTCTATCTCTCTAAAACTCTAAGAAATGAACTTATGAAGTTCAAATTTTCATAAAACCTTATATACTTCTCCAGACTTGGTGAACTTTGACCTCAACACAAAGCAATCTCAAACAACTAAACTCTTAAGAATTCTCTTCATTCTTAGAATTCTAAAACATCAAAACAATACATTATTATAAATCAATTAAATATCAAAATTTTAAATAAATAAACAACTCACAACACAATGTTACATAAATCATTTTCCTCTTAGTGATATGTCTACGATACAAATAATCTTAATTGCTTAACAAATTTTTTTTAAATTCTAAATATATTATCATTGATGACTATTACAAATTAGTTTTCATTCAATAAATTTTATTTCTTCTAATTCCTTAGTCATTATCTAAGGACATGTTTTATTATTTTAGTTCATGATACATAAAATTCAGTTTAGAAGAGATCGAGAAAATGATAATGGTTTTAAGTTAGCTTATGATTGTAAATTCAATATATTATTTTTCTTATATACATTGTAGATAATTAATTATTTTGAATCACTTAGGAAAACTAAATTCAGGATTGACTCAATACATTATTAAATCTAAAATAAATTTTAAAGTGATATTTTTTTAAAACAAATTAATAATAATATCTTTTAGTAAAAAAAATTTAAAAAAAAGTTTTTGCTATAGACCTTAAAAAAGATAGTTATATTTGTATATCTTTTAGAGTGAGTTTTTAAGAATAAAAAAATGACCTTTAAATTATAAGCATTGAAAAATTATATAAATTAAATATAAATGCAAGAAAAAAAAAATGGAAGGCGCCTAAAACAATAATTTTATCAAACTCATGCTTAAGTCGGCCTAACTTATAAACTCAAATTCTTTAAGTAAAACTTTGAATTCAAATTTTATAAATGAAAAAACATATATAATTAGAATGAAAAATTTTCTAAAAGTAATCGACAAAATTTTCAATAGAAATTAATCGCAAACAAAATTGATAGATATATTGTATAGAAATTATGTGTTTACTATGTTGTTAGTACTGTTGGAGGGAAGGAGGATCATATTAGGTGGATTTTCATGGTCAAGTGTGTCATGGAGTTAGGATCGAATGGTTTTCTTAATTAATTGGGCTTTCAGTGATGTTAGGATGCTGTAGGTCTTGGAGTGAAGCAGAGGGTTTTGAAATATTATTTATTGTTTACGTGGATTCTCATATCACAGTGAAATTGCTGGTCCATGAATGTATCCTTATCAATCTTTAATATGACTTGGTTGAAGTCATTTATGATATTCATCAGCAAACTGGGGTCAAATAAGGTGGGTTCGTGTATTGCGAGAAGCAAAATCAGATTATCATTGTTTTGGTCAAATATGACTTGGAGCTTCAATTTACGTGTCAAGAGTGTCTCATGATGTTCCAGCTTTTATTTCCAATGTTTTAGTGGCAGATTTTAATTGTACTGCTTTTGAAAAAGGTTTTTAGCTTTTCAATAAATTTTTTTCATAAAATATACATATATATATATATATATATGCATTTTAATTTTAAAATTTGCCACTAATTGAAATATGGGTTTCTATATCTTGATATTTTTTGAAAAAGATATTGTACGGACAATTATTATGGAATAAAGTTTTGTTTGGATTTGTCTCAAATTTTTCTATAACTTAGGTTTAGTTTGTCTCAAAATATTTATGGCTTCGAAATATCAAGGTTCACTAGAATACTAATATGGTTCTAACAATGCCCTTATCCAATGTTTATATCTCTTAAGTTTTAATTAATTCACAACTACATGCCAACTCTTATTCGATGAGATATTTAAAAAAATACTATTTTTAATTTATGATATTAATTAGTTTAATTAAGTATTAAAAAATAAGTTATGAATAATTTAATTTAATAAAATTGATTTATAAGAGGAAGAAGTCTTTACTTATATACTAATATGATCTTACCAATAGTTTATATCATATAATTTTTAATACACATATTATTCTTAAATCGAAGATTAGATACTTCGAGTATGAAATTTGTCGAACATTTATAAATGATATGATAATAACTTAATAGCAAATGATCTAATAAACTTAGTAATAATTAATAATCACTTTGATAGATTCTAAACTTCTAATATTATTTTAAGAAAATGAATCATAAATCTAACTCAATATTATACAATTAATTTACAAATTGACAAATTGAGAAATGTTTCTCACTTATACATATTTTATCACTAATAGGTATAAGATCCCAACATTAATTAATACTTTTAAGATATATACATTATCTTTAAAAAGTCTGATTTTGTTTTAAAATTTATAAATTGTAATATACCGTAAAATTTTTACAATATACAATATATTTATCTAGTCATAGATTGTTTATAATTAAAAATTATTAATTGTTATGATAATTACATTAAAAGTGACACATAAGATAATTTGTATTTGGTAATAATGCAAATATATTTGTATTTATAAAGTTTCAGAAATAAACTTTTTCTTAATAAAAAGTTGATAATTTAAGATCGGAAAAGAATATTGTATTATTTGTATATAACTATATACCTAACTATGTTTACTTTATGAATTACACAATGAAAATATGGAGTATAAACTACTATCAAAGATTTATAACACGAGTATTTGATGGGGCACGTGATACAGGTTAGGGGACTTTTTTTTTATTTTATATATACTTTTTAAAATAATAATGAATACATTTCCCAATACTTTGGGAGTCTCGTTAATGATTGATAAAGTGTTATAACAAAAAAAAGGCTAAAAACCTATTTTGATCCTTTATAATAATTGTTTATTTTAATTTAGTCTTACTTTTATTTTTTGTTTCAATTTGGTCCCTCATAAGTTAATTGGTTTCAATTTGGGACTTTCGTCCAAATTATTTAAACGGAGTTAACTATTGGCCACGTGGATGCCACGTAGATGCATACGTGGATTCCACGTGGACACCAAATTTTGTGAAAATACCTAAAACCAGAACGGCCCGTTCTGAAACCAGAACGGAGTGTGTTAATTTTGCATCTGAAACGGGCTGTTCTAGATGCAAAATTAACACACTACCAGTACATCAGAACGGTCCGTTCTGAAACCAGAACGAGCCGTTCTGGATTCAGAACGGTCCGTTCCAAGACTGAGAATAGAATATTCTTTATTAATTTTATTAAAAAAATATAATAATTTTGAAAAATATTTTTTATGGTAAAAATTTTAAAATTATTTATTTTCACAAAATACAATTGTCTTATAAATAGAGTAATAACTTTTTCTTTTTTTCTTTCTGTCTGAATAAATATTTAAGTGTCACTTTATAATTTTTTGCAGCTTATTTAAAATTAGAGGAATAAAATGGTAAAAATTAATAGGATAAACATAATAAAATTATTAATTTATTTTCTTTTAGTGTCCTCTAAATTTTTACATTCATTTAAAACAAAAATATTTTATATTTTATTTTGAATTAATTTAACGAAGTATCATATGATTTTAAAATTTTTAAAATCTTTTATAAATTTGATCTATACATGAAAAACTTTTTAATTTAACAATTAAATTCTTAAAAATTTGATATAGAACATTAATTATTAAATAGAATAAATCTATCAAGACTTACCACAAAATAAAAAACAATTAAACAATAAAATAAAATTAATTATTAATATATTTATTATATTATATATAACAACATAATTAAAATATAATTAATAATATATATTTTATAAAATTATTAATATTTTATATTAAAAAAAAAAGAATGAAAAAAATTTTAGTGGGGGCAAGTGCCCCCACTATGATTAACTTAGATTTGTCCCTACATATGGTTGTGGTGAAATGTTAGTCCTGTGTATCATCTTCCTTTACTTCATATTCTACCTCTTCAAGAACAGGTTGTTGTTGTTGGGGTACATCGTTAATGACTTCAAGGAAAAATACTATGTCATTTCATCATTTACTGTATAGTGTCAATTTGGTAGTAAGTGGTTCACTCCAGTTTGAAATGAAATAAAATCTGCTACCATTATCTTTGGTGATATATTGCATTGTCCTTAATAATACACTGTATAGCCTAACTGTTTAGCAATTGAAGTTATCAATTTCCATTGACAATATTACCAAATTTAGTGTTTGAAATGTTTTGTACCTTGGGTCTTTTTCCTCCCATGATTCACAATCGTGAACTATAATCATTGATCGTTTATGCTTAACAGTCTGGAACCAGAACGGCCCGTTCTGAAATCAGAACGGTCCGTTCTGGTTGCACTTTTAGTGTGTAAATTTTGCACCTGGAACGGGCCGTTCCGGATGCAAAATTAACACACCAAAAATGTAACCAGAACGACCCGTTCTGGTTTCAAAATAGACCATTCTGGTTCCAGGTGTTTTCAAAAAATTGGCATCCATGTGGCATCCACCTATGCATCTACGTGGCATCCACGTGGCTACACAGTTAACTCCGTTTAAATAATTTGGACTGAAGTCCCAAATTGAAAGTAATTAATTTATTAGGGACCAAATTGAGACTAATTAATTTATTTGGGACCAAATTGAGACCAAAAATAAAAATGTGACTAAATTGAAACAAACAATTATTATAAGGGACCAAAATAGATTTTTAGCTTTAAAAAAAATTAATGCATTTAGACTTTTAAGATGCATTATTTCCTTATTAAAATTGTTAATTTTGATTAAAAAGTAGTAAATAATATTAAAAAATTATATCTAAAGTTTCTTCTAATGTTTACCGTCAACAATTTTTACTCATCATTATTATTTACTCATTCATCATTAAATAACACAAATAATTACTTTGTTTTGAACATTAGTTGTGTTCTATTAATTTTCTTTTATTTAGTTAAATATTATGTCATAAGTTTAAATCAGTTTTGAAAAGTGTTCAAAATTGCATCAGAATGGTAATGTCAGCTCAAATTTAAAATTCCATTAAATGATCTAAGTAAATCTTTTTAAAAAATACTAAAAGATAAAAGAATTTTAATAGTAAGGTAGAAAAAAAAAACATTAAAAATAAATTATGTTGGTACTTAGAAGTTGCCTAAACCTCAAGCGTTGAAATTGCAAGTCACGAAGCGCTTTACCGGTAAACATTAAAATATCAATTAATAATATTAAAAGCTGTCGTATTAGATAAAGCACAACTAAGTTATAAATATGGACTTTGCTGACTCTTCCAATAAAAATGTGGCATTTATTGAATACTAGTAATATACTAATATCAAATACGAGATATGATGCTAAAGAATAAAATATAAAATTAATATTTATAAAATTTAATTTAGTATAATTATCTTTTTAGACTAATTCATACTATTTTACACATTAATTATTTTTAAATTAAAATATCTTTAATTAAAGTATGTATTTTTAATTTGATAAAATATATTAATTATAAATTATTTAAAAAACATATATTCTAATTACTTAGAAAAATATGAATAAAATAGAAGAGACAAAAATTAGAAAGAAAAAGATAGTATAAGGATAATTTTTAGAAATATATATATATATATATATATATATATATAAAATAAATTTATTGTTATCAACTAAATTAATTATTTCTTAATTTTGGTAAATTAGTTAATTGAATCTTATATATAAAATTAAAGATAGTAATACAAACACTTCCTAAGTTCCATATTAAGTTTCACATTAGAAAAAAGTGTTAAATATCTTTTAGCTCCTATAATTTCACTTAATTTATATTTTAGTCCTATATTTTTTTATTAATTTTTTTTAGTCCTTATAGCAAAATTTAGGATAACTCTAATAAAATAAGTTTGACATAAAAAACACAAAGTTGAATATGTATGTTTAGTCATTCATCAAGTCTAACTATTTACCTCTGAAACATTGATTGGAGTTTGAATGCAATGTTTTAATGGAAGAAAGGCGTGGTGATTGAATTTGTCATTATTGCAAACGATTTAGGTTTGACAAAGGAAATAAGCGGAGAAGGTGGTTGCACAAGTGAAGAGAAGTGGAATAAAAGGGATGCAAGGAGGAGGAGGTGGTAATGGAGGAAGAGAGGCAAAAAGAGGAAGTAGTGGAGGTGAATGCATCAAAGAGAAAAGGGTGAAACTGACTATCTCAAAGGTCATGAATCCCTAAGTTTTTACACAAAGGAGACCTTCCTTGACGATGTATTCCATATTGTATCCATAAAAACATTTATGCATATGTTATCGAAGTACATATTTATAATTGTACATTTATTCATAATTATCACACGTTCACATCATGGGTAAGACTTTCCATCGCATGACCCTCATAGGATCCATACACATAAATGTACCAATATCATTTTTAACATCATTCAATTCATTCATAGCTCATATTTATATCGGTATTAACTAATATAAGAGTTATACATATTAATCATACACATTAACTCGACGCCAACTACCCTACACTCAACACGATGCATCTTGGGGTGTCACTACAAGAATTTCGCAGATTAGCGAGGGAATTTAGCGAGGGATATAAATCCAAGCTATTTCCTTGCTAATTAGCGAGGGACTGGCGAGGAATACAGTCCCTCTCTAATCCCTCGCTAATTAGCGAGGAAATAGCTTGGATTTATATCCCTCGCTAAATTCCCTCGCTAAATAGGATCATTTTGCGACCAACCTTCATCTCCTCGCAAATTCGTCGCTAAAGCTAGTGCTTATTTAGCGAGGAACTTAGGCCCTCGCAAATTCCTCGCGAAATTATGACCCAAAATATAAAAACGAATTTTTCATTTAGCGAGGGCGTTTTCTTGTCGCAAATCCCTCGCTAATGAGTTATAAGTATAGCCCTCGCAAATGCCTCGCAAATCCGTCGCAAATTAGTGAGGGAAAAGGTTTTTCGCTAATCCCTCGCAAATAAGAGATTTCGTTGCTAGTAGAATTTGAAATTCAAGTATTTGTAAAATTTCTTGAAATAGTATAATTTCAAATTCTCTCATAAAAGTAAGAATTTGAAATTTCTCATATTTTTTTCTTTTTATTTTACTTATATATATTTTATCTTATTTGTTATCTCTTCATTTTTTTTAATTATTGAATATTTAAAAATATTTTTAAAATTATTAAATATTATCTAATATTAATTTTAAAAATTATTAAGTATTATCTAACATTATCTATTAAATAAAACTATTGATTAAAAGATAAAGTATATATACAAATTTTTAGACTTAATTTATTGAATAAGAAATTTAATATATGATGTAATTACATTCATTAAATAACTCTTTTAAGAGTTACTTTTGAAGTAACTGAATTTTCACTCATATATATTTTTTAAAACACACACACACACACACACATATATATATATATATATATCATCATAAATTTTAAATATAATTTATATGTTTACAATATGAATTTAGTCCGTATATGTTTTATTTTCTTAATTATGATAATTTAAAATATTTTTGTTTATTTTGATTTATATATGAATTTAATCTCTGTAAGTTCATGTGTTCTCAATTTTAGTTCTTTAAATTTTTATCCTTATAAATATGCATTTTTCAAATTTTAGTTATTTAAATATATATTATAATTTTCTTTCACTTTAGTTCTTCGTACTAACAACTAAAAATTAGAAAAAAAAATATAAATTTATATTGACTAAACTTTGAAAAAAAATATTATAAAGATTGAAATCGAGAAAGGATAATCCTATAAGGATTAAAAATAATTTTAAAAAATTGGAAGGATCAACATTAAAAAACTCTAAATTAATATTTAGCTTAAATTAATTTTCGTTTTTATAAGTTTTTTGTTCTAAATATTATTATATTTTTATACAATTGTAATTTTAGTACATTTATATCATATATAAATAATTCTTAAATAAAATTTTGTTAAAAGAAATACTACTTTTTAAAGTATTTATTTTACTACTAATGGATTTTCTATAACTAATAAATATTGCATGATTATGTGAAGAAAAAAATACACTTACCTTTTCTCCGAAAAAAAATATAAAACACGTATCATATTAAGTAATATTCGTTTCAGTAGTTTGAATTATAAAAATTTTAATCAACTTAATTTAATTTTTTTATTTAAAAGTATTCAAAATAAAAGTAATATTAATATTGTAAGAGGTAAAAGTAATAAATATATGAGATTTAAAACAAAACTAATTGCATAGAGTAAATATTTCACTTCATTTTTAATGTATTTTAAATTTTTTTCAAATACCAATACTTTATTATTTTTAAAACTAAAACAGCAACTTATTACTATGTATAATTTTTTTTATATTTATATTTTTTAATATTATTTTGGAATTTAAAATAATATGATATTAAAATTATAATAATATATCTTTTTGTATATTTTTATTCGTATTATTTCTATTTAGCTTATTATTAATTTTAATTATAGTTTAAATTAATTTCATTTATAAAGATAAAAATTATTTAAATTTATCAAATAAAAAATTTAAAATATTTATATTTAATAATATAATATGTTTAAAAAATTATATTAACTAATATTTTTTATACTTATATAAAATAAATGAAAAAAGAGTTGTTAGTACCATATTTTTTTAGTTTCCCTCCTAAACCCTATGAGTGAAATTACTTTTTCAAAGGTGGAAGGTGAAAGATGAACTCGGTGAAAGGTACCGTACAAATCGCCAAAACGCACGGCGCCTAAACTCATCAGCGTGGGCCTTCCACTGCACGAGTAAATCGCGCTCATCTCCACCGTCTCAGACTCCAACCCCACCACGCTCAAAACGGTAACTGCTTCCTCACACCTACGCATCGCGCGCTTTAGCATATGGAGCTTCGCGCCGCTCATGCTAAAATAACTCTTATAAATTTTGATGATTGATATATTTATTTTCTACCATTATCTAAACTGATAAATGCTTGTAAATTTGATGTGTGTTCATGTTTTGGGTTTCTGCTTAAATTTTATTTGAATTAGTTAAACTCCTAACCCTTTCCATATTTTGCATATCTATAATTCTGCATTTTGCACTCTAACTGTTCGTAGAAATGCTTGATCGAGATTCTTTTATTTTGTCTTTCATTATTCTTCAGCATGCATGCTTTGTTATTTAGTTCGGGCAAATTAGATAAACTTACAAAATTACATTAAATTAGTTATATATTTAATTTTAAATAAAATAAAATTAATTAAACCAATTATTTCCTTTTGCTCTTTGGTTTTCAATCTAACAAACTTCGCTTCCTTCATAGTATTCTTCAACTTGCAGGAATCTTACGAGGACCAGTTATATTCCTTATAAAGGTTTATAATCTATTTACTTTGATTCTTTCTCATGATTTTTTAATCACGTGTCTGCACCTAATAGCAAGTGATGAGTAAATATCATAAATTGCATTATAATATTAGAAATTGAAGAAAAATTATAATATTATAATATTAAAAATTGAAGAAAAATATTCCAAATATGCAACTGGGTCGCTTCATTATAATCTGAGATTAACATATAGTTGTGCTGATTAGTGTTATATTTTTTAAGTCATATGTTTGATTGAATTGATATAGTGCATGTGCATTTGGCTTCACAGATCGGATTTTACTATTTTAGGTAATTTGATTAATATTTAATAATAACATAATCTATGGTAATTTGAGTTTTGAATTGGTTTTACATGTTGGAATTTTCTACAGGTGAATATGAAGAACCACCACCAAAGACAGAAGCAACAAGGCTACCACAGGGAACCACAGTTACAGGTACTGTTCTAAGCAATTTCATTCAATTGATCACTCTCTGCCTCTGGTTAATTGTGGCTGCTGGAGAGACAGCAAGGTGCAATGTTTGCGTAGAAGTTTTGGTAGGTATCATATATTCCATGGGCAAGATCATCATATCAAAGGTCGAAACATGCGACAGGTGGGCCTGGGATGCAAGCTGTTTTCTTAGTCTCTGGGCAAGGATCATGTGGCACTGGAGTTTTCTTACCCCAAAAAGCAGGCACAAAATCAACTAGGAAGCCAGGTTTACACCTTGTATTAATTTCTTTCCTCGCAATGAGGTGCATCACTTCATATAGAACTAGTTTTTAAACTGAAAATTGTTGGTTGAAGTGCTGTAATTTTTTCTTTATGCAAATTGTTGAAAATCACAATGTAATAATTAAAAATTATATATAGTAGTGAAATATTTCCTGAACTCTTGTATTTTACTTGTACATGAGAAGCAGTTATCAGCTTAAGAACAAAGTAGTTCAGAAATTAACTAAAATTGGGTGATCTATGCAAAATAATTTATCATGCCATTTCCCCCCTTCTCATTTTATTTCACTTGTGATTTTAAGGGCTGGCTATGGATCAGAAAGTGAAGCTGATGAAGAAGCAGCAACAGTGACTTTATCTAGCAATATTGGTAGAGTTAATCGTGCTTCTACAAAAAGTGTTGTCAAACTGCAAGAGGTTGGACCTAGGATGACTCTTCAACTAGTTAAAATTGAGAAGGGTCTGTGTTCGGGTGAAGTTCTCTTCAGTGAATATGGTATATCATCCTACAATTTGACTTTGAGTAATTTACTTATTTTTATTGAAAAATCCATTAAAGCCACAAATATAGTTAACAGTCTAAATTCATTAAAGGCACGGATGTGAATAGAAGTTCATTTGAGCTATTATTGAATAAACAATTAGAGATGGACCAATGGCAATAAACTATTTTCATGTAGAACAGGATAAAAAAACTTTCTCCTGGAATTTTGTTTCCTTGTTACAGATGATTATTTTGAGCTATGCATCAATGTGTATCATATCATGAATCATAAGTACCAAATCCATAAGCACCTTTTCATTATACATACATATTTCATTGATGCTCATAGAGATCATATTCATTAAAGTTTTCGTTCTTGTTAGCATTCTGGTAGTAGAGATTGCTGATCTTCTGATCTCAATTGCATATATCCTGTAGAAGTCCTTACTTCCTTTACAACTCTCATAAGTTAATTCATTTTTCTTTCTTCTCCTCTTCTCCCTTGTTCGTTGCTTTGGCCCCTTGGCTTATTTTATTTTGATCTTGAATTCTCCAATTGCCTACATCTTTTGTTAACAAACTACGTGTTCTTTGTACAGACTTCCCTCAAAACTCTTCTGCCTGTGCTAACAGTTCTAATGCTCTTACACTTCCCTGTTAGGAAAAGTTGGTGGCAAAGAAAAAAGTGACGATGAGATGCAAGGTGAAGAAGATGAAGAAGGTAGTGACGATGAAGAAGATCAAGATGGAGAACATCAAGAGGATAGTGAAGACGAAGATCAATAACTTGATTAGTCTTATAGTCTTATCTTATGGTGGTGTAGTATTCAGGTTGTGGTAGATCCATACGGAACTGAAAGCTGCCATTGGAAATTTTTCATATGAAGCATTTAGTGGTTGGGCTATACAATTCACATTTGTTAAAATACATAAATTTAGAGTAATCAAATGCTGATGACTGTGACTACTTTTTCTAGTTTTTAATAATTATGTAGTTGATTTAGATTTATTTAAAATATCAAATTAAGTGGCATATCTACAGGGATTCATGAGAGAATAATGTATATATATAGATAAATTAGGAAGGTTTCGCAAGATGTTAGCGAGGGATTAGCGTGGTATTCGCGAGGGAACTCAATCCATATGCTTTGATGGATTTGCGTGGGATTAGCGAGAGATTTGTGAAGGACATATTTGCGAGGGTTTAGCGAGGGACATATTTGCGAGGGTTTAGCGAGGGATTTGCGAAGGACATATTTGCGAGGGATTAGCGAGGGATTAGCGAAGGACATATTTGCGAGGGAATTTAGGTTCTACATTTGCGAGGCGGGAGCGAAGAATTAGCGGCACAAATTTGCGACAGACTAGCGAAGCTGGTTGCGAGGGAAAAGCGAAGGAATTTAGCGAGGGAATTTGCGAGGGATATGTATCCGTCGCTAATTAGCGACTTGAATTTAGCGAGGGAATGATCCCTCGCAAATCCCTCGCTACTCCCTCGCTATTCTGTTTAGCGAGGGATTTGCGAGGGATTTGCGAGGGATCTTTCCCTCTCTAATTCGCAATTTTCTTGTAGTGTGTTACAATGTGAAGTTAAAAAGAATTTCTAAAAACCTTCTCATTAAAAAAAACTCTTTAAAAACATTCTTGTGCAAGATAGTCATTCATATTTTATATATATAGAGGTTCATTAGTATCAATTTGATATTATTTTTAATATTTTATTTCACTATTTTGATATTATGTAATATTATAAGTTGGTTAAATTGATTGTGGTTGATATCTACATTTTTTACAATTTTTTGGTCATATTATTAACATAGTTTTTAATTTTGAGATACAATACTATAAAAGGTAATTTTTTGTATTAAGTTTAATAATATTTATAATATTTTTATTGAAGTGAGCTAACCTATGGTGAGTTGAAGTGTGTTCATCTTTTATAAACTCATCAAAAGTTGAGTTGATTGAATAACTCGTGGTGGGCTAAGTGGACCGGTGACCCATTGCTCTACTTTGAAAGCATAACAAGCAAATTTTGAGTTGCTCAAAATTGAGCAGTATGCATATGACAAGCAAAATAAGTGCAATGGCAAAAACATGCTCTACTAGGATAATGTGTGCAAACCCAAAGCTGTTGGGGATTGGGGTTGAGTTTAACAAAAGATTTTAATAATGTATTTATGATGAAGTACGGTTGGCAACTGTGTACAAGGATGGATGCACTTTGGGTGTAAGTAATTAGAGCCAAATATCAATATGGAGATTCTATGATCCCCTTCATTGATAAAAATTGGTATGGCTTGAATTTTAGCGAGGCTTGTGTGGTATTTTAGACTAGTTATTGCATATGCTCTCATGGAATATTAGTAATAGCGAGTTGGTTAAGTTTTTGCAGGATGCTTGGGTATTAGGTTGTAGGAGTTTGTTTTAAGAAGTGTTAAGGGGGATCCTAAGGGACTTACTTCTTAAAACAATATATTAATTTATTATTGAGCCAAGGGACTGGAATTTTTAGATTATTGATTCCTTCCTTCTAGGCTTGGTTCTGCCTTGCATGGTTCATCCCCCCTAATGTGTTGCGTGGTGTGGACATTGTGTCATGGAAGGGGACTATTGATGATGTGCTTTCAATCTCTTTTATGTATGCAAACTTGACTTATGGATCAATGGGGGGAGGGGTGACCCTCCACATGTGGTGATTTGGGGATGGCAATGCCCTAAATAGGTTTGAATTCTTGTATGGAAAATTGCTGCTAAGGCATTGTTGACGAATGAAGTGTGGTGTTCTAGCTATCTAACCAATGTTTCTTCTTGTATGTGTTGTGGGGTAGAGCTTGAGAGTATTGATCACACATTTAGAAGCTATGCTCTGGCCTAAAAGTATGTGCATGGTGGTTCCTAAACACAAGTATCAAGTGTTTGATAAGTGACAATTTAACCTAAATGACTTAACTCTTTTGACACTTATCTAACTAGTTTTGAAAGAAATTTATGTTTTACCCTTAAACTAGTACAAAATTCAAAGGAGTTGTTTAAATTAGTTAGTTTATAAAGAGTTGATGAAAATTTTACTTAAACTCTTTGTTTTATATCTTGTAGGGTTCAATGAATATCCAAAGTCTCAAAAAACTCCAATCCGATTAGGTGTTTAGAAAAGGGTTGAGCCCTTTTGAAAAGACTAAGCCCTTCAAAGGTAGAGAGCGAGATTTGAAGTAGAGGTTAAACCATTAAGTCATTTTGAAAGGGCTGAACAGATTGGCTCTAGAAGGGTGCAGATTTTTGGATTCCCAAGGGTTTAGCGGATTCAAAAGGGCTCAGCTATTGAAGTTGCTTCACCATGAAAAATCCTACAAATCGCTCAATTGTTTAGACTAGGGCTAAGTGGCTTACTCTCTCTCCTCCATACTCTTTTTTATTTTGCTGCACATATATAAAGATTTAGGAGGAGAAAAAAAGGAGAGAACCACAAAGACTTGAGCGAAAATTACAAAGCAAGCAAGGAGTTTAAGAATCAGCTAGGAATGAGGGTTCTAGGATCTTTATTTCTTTCTTCTACTCCTTCTCCATGTATTTTGGATTAGCTCTCATCACCATGAGTGGCTAACTTTTCTTTTTGTTGGGGTTGAACAATCCATCAAACTGTTATGTACTCCTTTTGATTTATATATATGATAATATATTGATTCTATTCTTAATACTAAGGTGACTTGATCACTCATCTTTGATCTTTGATTTGGATTTTGGTTAGAAAACATTTTCTAAATCTAGTTTTGAACCAGGTCACCTAACAATTTTAAAGACTAAGAATAGATTTAGAGTTGTTAGTTGAACAAGTTCTTAAACTTAATGCAAGGTTTCAAATTTGATAAATAGAGGAATCGTTTATTGAGTTAGACTCTTTAAAATTTCTAAATGCAAGAAATTCATTTGGAATGACTTTAATGAACTCCATAACATTGGATGGTGGAAATCATATATAGATGATCTTAGGAGAATATAAGGGTGGGATTGGTCAAACTCAATTCCAATAGAATTACATACTATTATCTTTTAGTTTTACTATTTTTTTGTTGTTACCTTTTTATAATTCCAATATCAAAATATGAACAACATCATGTTTATAACATTTGTGAATCTTTATATTTCAAGCTTTTACTAGGATATCATAAATTGTAACTATCTTTGAAGTCTTTAAGGTTTGACAACCCATATTTAATTTCTATATTATAGTGAATTGAAGCGCTTGTCTCAAAATCCTATCAATGTTCTTTAGTCAAGATTTATACATTTGGTTGTTAAGAAATACGTGTGACAAGTCTTTAGTTGATGGTAATTGTTGCACTCTTATCTTTGTAGTTACGTTATGTCTTGTATTATAGTTATGCCTTGTATTATATATAGTAGAAACCAATTTGTTTCCCAAATTTTGGTTATGAGCCCTCTTACAGTTAGAACGCAATTTTGGGCTAGTTTGGGACCATAGTGAGTACCTACGGTCAATTTGTTGGGTTGATTAAGAGTGGTTGTGCCGCTAATATTTCTCCATCGATTTGGTGGAATCTCCCACCTCGTGGATGGTTTAAATTGAATTGTGATACTTCACTAAATTTAATTTCTAGGAAGTCTTCTGTTGATAATGTATTTCGTGATCACAAATGAGCAATTGTATTCCCTTTTGCTGTTAATATTGGGTTTTACTCAATGTTACTAGAAAAATTGTGGATAATTTTATTTAAGTTGCTCTTTCATGGAATAAAAGGTAAAAACATTTTATTATTAAGTCTGATTCTTTAAGTGCTATAAATATGCTTCAATGGGGTGTTGCCACTCATCATGCGTGTTTTAACCTAGTTGAGAGTGTTATCTCCTTTATTTTTGTTGGTGGGGATTTGTCTCATGTCATTTATAAAGCTAATTAAGTTGTATAGGAGTTATCTCTTAGCTAACCAACAAATTCCTTGTTATCTTAAATAGAATTGTTATTCTAACAGAATTGTTAATAGTCTAACAGAATTGTTATTAGTCAAACTCATTCAGTTAGAGATTAACTCTATTTATTGATGTATCGGTACTAATTTGAAATAGATTTGAAAACATCCAATTATACTGTTTCTACATGGTATAACAGAGCTCTTTTTTTTGCTTAACAGTAGAATCGATCCTTCTTTTTCCATGGCTTCCTCAACAAACTCTGATTCAAAACTTGTTGAATTTAACTTTGCTTCCAATCTTCCAATTAAACTTAATGCCTCCAAGTACCCCATCTGGTATAAAAAAATCATGCATCTTCTTCAAGCCAACAATTTAGAAGGTTATGCCAATGGAGACACGCCATGCTCTTCCAAAACAACTGGTTCCGGTGATGCATCTCAACCTAATCCGGCCTATAAATTCTGGTGTCGCCAAGACAACCATGTGTCTCTTGCTTTGTTAGGTTCCTATAGTCCAGACGCACAAATTGTTGTGTCTTCTACGACTTCCTCTACTGGTGCATGGCAGAAATTGCAGAAAGCCTATGCTAACAGATCCCATGCTAGAATCATGTCTCTCAAAGAAAGACTTTCCTCCATAACTAAAGGCACGTCTAGTGTCCATGATTACCTGCGTAATATACGTTCAATTGCTGATGAGCTTGCCCTCATTGGGCATCCAGTGGATGACATTGATCTTGTTATTGCTGCACTCAATGGTCTTGGTCCAACATTCCGTGAATTCAGTGCTTCTATCTGTACCCTTGATTCACCTCTACAGTTTGATGAATTGTTTGATAAACTTGTGGATTTTGAGATATTTCTTAATCGAGAGGAACTCATCCACTCATCCGTTCCAACTACTGCTAATCTTGCTAACAAAAGCTCCATGCCTTCTAATCAAGGAAGGTTTCCAAGAGGACCACCTACAATGCCCCGCAAAGCTACCTTTGACTCAGCAGAAAATATTATGGTGTGCCAATTCTGTGACAAGCGTGGTCACAATGCAAAGTAATGTTTCAAGTTACAAAAGAAACATATCATCTTATGGATATCATGATCAAAAATCTGCCAATGCCGATTCTACTTGGCCACTTGATTCAGGAGCCTCTCATCACGTTACTCATGACTTAGCCAATCATCACGTTACTCATGACTTAGCCAATCTCAATTTATCTCATGATGCTACTGAACGTGATCATCTTCTAGTAGCTGATGGTAAGTCTTTACCTATTAAATCCTATGGTTCTACTTGTCTTCCTACAAAATCCAAACAACTTCATTTATCTGGTGTTTTATATGTTCCACACATCACACAAAATCTTGTTTCTGTATCACAATTGTGTCAAACTAATGTTGTGACCATTGAATTCTTTCCTTCTCATTTCGAGGTCAAGGATTTGACAACCGTGTCCTTCATCATGCTCTTAAAACCAACAAATTACCTTTTATGTCTTCAAATAAACGTTGAACTGATTGTCTTCAAAATAAAAGTCATAAGCTTTATTTTCATAAATCATCTTTGTCTAGCAATAAACCACTTGAAATTGTTTATTCTGATGTGTGGGGACCACCCCCGATTCCATCAATAAGTGGTCATTCTTATTATGTTATTTTCATATATCATTTTTCAAAGTATGTGTGGTTGTATCCTTTGAAACACAAGTCAGATGTCTCTACTGTTTTTCCAGTATTTAAGTTTCTAGTTGAGAATCAACTTAACACTAAAATTAAAACAATATATTCTGACAATGGAAGAGAATATCTAAAACTAAGGCCTTTTCTCCAACAAAATGGCATCTCTCACTTAACCACACCACCATACACTTCTGAACATAATGGTCTCTTAGAAAGAAAACACTGTCATTTGGTTGAAACTGCTCGATGCCTCATTCACCATGCCTCTCTCCCATAAAAGTTCTGGTCCTATGCCCTACAAACTGCAGCCTATTTAATAAATAGACTTCCCACTCCAAGCTTAAAAATGGAATCTCCACTTCAAAATCTTTTTAATCAATCTCCAAACTACACAAAACTCAGAACCTTTGGTTGCCTTTGCTACCCTTGACTAGCATCATATAATTCAAATAAACTTGAACACAAATCACAGCCATGTGTCTTCCTTGGTTATAGTTTTTCACAAAGTGCATATCACTGCTATAGCTTAATTACTCACAAATTGTACACCTCTCATCATGTTCAATTTGTTGAAGACATATTTCCATTCCTTGTCCCACCACCCACTAATTCATCCCTTTCATCAATTTTAAACTCAAACCATTCAATTGCAACAAATTTTGAACTATTCAAATATAGACCTACCATAAACTCTCCGCCTCCAGCAAATCAACTACCAAACCTTTTGGCACCACCAACACCCTCCCCAAATATCTCTAAAAAAAACACTTCTACCTCATTTCAAGCCAATCACCAAATATCCTCACTTCCCCAAACAGAACTTAGCTCTGAAAATCATGTGTCCTCTCCTACTTCTTCAACAGCAGAAGCTCCCTCGGACAAAGTCACTTCCCACCATCCAATGGTGACTCGATCAAAGAATGGTATTTTCAAGCCCAAGCAAGTCAATGCCATCAGTCGGTTTCCTTTGCCACCCTTTATTGAACCAACCTGCCCCTCTAAAGCAATCAAAATTCCTGAATGGAAGGCGACAATGAGTGATGAATTCAATGTCCTCATGGCTAACAACACATGGACTCTCATTCCTCCCAAATCTAAATTTAATGTGATTGGTTGCAAGTGGATTTTCAGGATTAAAAGAAACCTAGATGGCTCTATTTCTCGCTACAAAGCAAGGCTAGTTGCTAAGGGTTTCAATCAAAAACTAGGTGTGGACTACTTTGACACATTTAGTCCTGTTATAAAACCTCAAACAGTTCGAATTGTGCTTTGCTTAGCATTATCTCGCGGCTGGTCTGTCACATATGGATATAAATAATGCATTTCTCCGTGGCTCACTCTCAGAAGACATCTATATGTCTCAACCATACGGATTTATCCACCCACAAAATCCTAACTATGTTTGCAAGCTCAAGAAATCTCTTTATGGGCTCAAACAAGCCCTACGAGTTTGGTACCAATCTCTTAAAGCTTTTCTCCTATCATATGGATTTACCAATGCTCGCTCTGATACATCATTGTTTGTATATCATCATGATAATGTCATTGCCTATTTTCTGGTTTATGTGGATGATTTGCTTCTCACAGGAAATAATTGCCAATTCCTCACATAGTTTCAAAAAGCCTTGGCACAAAAATTCTCCCTTAAAAATTTCGGTGCACCAACACATTTTCTTGGGATAGAATTCATACCCACAGACAGTGGCGTGTTTCTCACCCAACATAACTATATCTGAAACCTACTCCACTCCAACAACATAGAAAATGCCAAGCCTATCACCACTCTAATGTCCACCACATGTTCTCTTCACTGCCCAGCTGACACTCCTTCATGCAATACTTCAGAATTTAGATGAATCATTGGCTCACTTCAATATCTTTCAATGACTCGTCATGATATCTCCTTTGTTGTTAACAGATTGTTCCAATTTATGCATAGACCAACTGATCTTCATATGCAGGCAACTAAAAGAGTACTAAGATATTTAAAAAGGACACTTGATCATGGTATTCACCTTGTTGTTGATCAAAACCTCTCTCTTCAAGCATACTGTGATTTGGATTGGGCTGGAGACACTCAAGATTGTAATTCCACAGCAACATTTATCATCTATCTTGGCAAGAATCCAATTTCTTGGTCCAACAAAAAGCAAGCCACGATGGCAAAATCATCAACTGAGGTTGAGTATAGAATAATTGCCTCAACTACCACCGAGCTTCTTTGGCTACAAGAATTATTAAAAGAGCTCCATTCTTCAATTTCTCAACCTGCCACAACACACTCAAACAATCTTGGTGCTACATACTTGTGTGCCAATCCAATTTTTCATTCAAGGATGAAACACATAGCTATAGACTATCATTTTGTAAGAGATCTAGTCGTAGACAAAAAGCTTTCAATTCTACATGTTCCATCAACTCAACAACTTGCTGACCTCCTTACAAAACCACTTCCAGCAACTAGACATTCATTCCTCAAATCCAAGATTGGTGTAGTTGATCCCTCCACCATCTTGCAGGAGCGTATAGGAGTTATCTCTTAACTAACCAACAAATTCCTTGTTATCTTAAACCGAATTGTTATCCTAACAGAATTGTTTATTTTATATTTTTTTATAAAAAAATATATCATATTTATAAATTATTTTTTTATTATATTAATTATAATTAGGTTATTTTTCTATCTCACATTATAATAAATAATCACACATAAAAAATATTAAAATTTTTTAATATAATTATATTAAAAGTGAGTATTAAATTAAAAATGGGAACATGGACGGGTACGGGGCAGGTAAGTACATACCCGTACCCGATTTAATATATCGAGTTTTACCCGTACCCGATCAAACCGGGTATTTCTCATAAAAGTCGGGACGGGTTCAAGTATTATCTGCGGGTACGGGTATATTTGTCATCCCTAAATTCATGTTCACTCGTCTAAAATCTAATGGAGGATATATATTAATATTTTAGTATGCATTATTAAAATGAATAAATATTTGTTAAATAAAAATATAATTTATGATAAATTATATACATAATTAAATAGTATATATTTTGATCTATAAATTATGTTAATTTGAAATTTATATACCGTAAATAAATATCTTTAAATGTATAATTTTTTTATATTTATAAAAAATAATTTATATTGTGACACATTATTATTTTTAATTATTAAAAAATTATTTTAAGTTATTAAATTTAATTTAGAAATATATATAATAAATATAAATTAAAATAGATAATTTTTTTTAAAAATATCTCTAAAAGCTCTCTCATTTTAAATAAAAATTTCTAAAAATATTCTATATAAAAAAAGAAAAGTCTTGAAAGATGATCTCACATAAAATAACTATTCATATTTAATATATGAGAAAAATTATAAGTTTATTTATTCATAAATTGTTCATTAATAAATATGTACTTATATTCTTAATATTTAAAATTTGTTTGTAAACTTTATAAAAAATGCATTTGAATTTCTTAATTGAAAATAATTAAATCAAACATAATTTCAATGTTTTATTTTTAAAATAGAAAACAAAAATCAAACCAAACATGTTTTATAAATCTGAAAAATTAAAAATAAAATTTATTTTAAAAAATTAAAGATAAAAAATATTTTCTGAAAGCAAACAACTCCTAAGAATTTTAAATGTAGTTATACTTTTGTTTGCAAGCTTGTGCTTTTTGCCTCGTAATTTTAATTAATTTTTTGTTGGAGTTTCAAGCACATGACACTTAATAGGATCATTCCGGTTGAGTAAAAGGTAGTATGGGCTTTTTGGAGGTGGGCCTAAGCCCAGAACGTTTGTTGTGAAATCAGTCAACTACTGGATTTCGTCTTTACCGAAAGAAAATTGAAAATGTTGCAATTCCATTCCATGGCATATTCGTGTCGTGCGAGAAAATTCCCTTATATAGAGATTGAATATCGTCCATGACCATTATGAACAAAAGCGAGATATGCTCCCGCCATGCTCGCCTGCACCTTCATACCATAAGCAGACTCAAGTCAATAAAACGACCCACTTCTCTTCTCTTCTCTTATACTCACACCGCATTTCATTTCAATAATAAAAAAAATTAAAAATTAAAAATGCATCGAATCGGTTTCAGAACGCGACCCCTTCTTCGCTTCTCTCGCCCTCGCACCATTTTCTCTTCAACAAAACCTATCATCAATTCAGCAAATAAAAACCTACAAAATCCCCAAACTGCCCCTCCACCACTTCCCGATCACCGCCACGCGCTCTCTCCTATCGCTTCGCAATCCCATTCTCGCGCCTCCCTCCTCGCTCTCTCCGCCGCCGCAATCTCCGCCCTCCTCGCCTCCGCCGCGCTCCTCTCCGACTCCGACCACCGCGGAGCCGCCAATCCCCTCTACGAGGGCGCGGAGCGCGTCGCGCGCAAGGCCGCGGACTCCTTCGACCGGCTCTTCCACCACGCCAAGCGCACCGGCGTCGCCGCCGCTGTCCTATGGCAGTCGCTGCGCTCGGTGCTGTCTTCGGCGAACCACGAGGTCCGCTCCGGCTTCGAGATTCGCGTCGCGGCCTTGCTCGCCGACATCGCCGCCGCGAACTCAGGCCGCAGGGCCGCCATCGTCGGGGCAGGCGGCGGCGCTGTGGTGGACTGGCTGCTGGAGTCCGTGGCGGTGGCGAAGGACGGCGGCGGCACTCAGGCGGAGTCGGCGAGGGCGCTGGCGTATCTGATTGCGGACCCTAACGTGTCCGCGGCGGTGCTTGGTCGGCCTCACGCGGTGCCGAATCTTCTGAGGTTCATCTTCTCGTGCCAGCCTCGGCGTTCAAAGAATAAGAAGGTAACTGATTCTCTGTATTGCTTTTTTCTTTGGGAATTGTTGAGGTCGTTTTAGTGCTGTATTGGCATTTGCAAACGGAGCTATCAATTGAACTTTAACCCCAGTGTGTTACTTGATTCGAGAGCTTCTTGTATCGTAAATAGGGTTTCATCTTATAACTGCGATGATGGATTATAAAGGAATGCTAAGGAATCACTCAGGTAGTAGGAGATTGAGATAGTATATATAGGTTCTTAAATTTGAAATTTGTTGTCGTTATTGGAATTCCTACTAATAATAAAGTGAAACTATTTTAGGTTCTGAATACATTAAATGTTGTATTTCTCATTAAATACGGGTTGAGATAGTATTCACAAGTCCTAAGTTTTAAGTTTGAACTTTATTGGTGTTATTGCAATTCCTATTAGTAATAATAAAAAAGAATACAGTAATGCTAAACAAAATGGAAACTATCAAATGGAAAGTAAATCTAGTTCAGATTCCGAATACATCAAATGTTGTACTTCTCATTAAATGCATTTAATTTGTTTATTCCTTGAGGACATTTTGTTTGCTGACTCAGAAATTATGATCTTAGTAGTTGTGTTTTAATCTAGTTTTCATGCTATGGCTACCTAGAATAAAGGTGTATAACTGTCCTTTTGTATTTGTCATATCTCCCGGCTTAACATAATGTGGTGGTAGTTGTTGTGTGTGTTCTTTTTTCTAATGATGCATGCCAAAATCTGATCATTTTTTTATTTTTATTTTTAACATGTATTTTCTTGGGAGTAGTGATCAACATACAGCCCATTTTGGAGTTTATGGAGATGGAAGGAATAGAGAGATAGGAGGAAAAAGGAAATGAAGAGAAAGTGATGGATGTGATAATTTATAAGTGATATGATAGGATGTGATAATTGATAAGTGGTATGATAGGGAAGGAAGAGAGATGAGTAAAAAAAATTGAGTGAAGAATGGGAAGGAAGAGAAAGCGAGTGAGTATAATTATTGTTTTCCTAGTACTAAGGCTACTATAGATCTATTATACACATACAAGCTTCACTCAAGATGTTGATGATAGTGTCTTTTTCTGATTTTGACATTGGTGACATCATGCAAATTTTTGTGGCAGCAGCACTCAAGACGTAGTGCATTTGATATTTCTGATTCTTTGAAAGGCAGGAGCATGCTTGTGGCTTCCATCATGGATATCGTTACGTCCAGCTGTGACAATGCAGAAGAGGTATCTTTTAAGCCATCATTGCCTGGAAATGCTGAAACCAGAGACATTGCTGCAGCCCTACAAGTTATCGAGGAAGGGGGTTTGCATTTGGATGAGCCACCCGATGGTGGAGATGATGATGGTGGAACAAGAGGGAGAGGTATTGGAATCAAGATACTTGAAGGTACCCCAGTTTTAGGGCTTTCAAGGACCAACAGTGATGCTTGTCATGAAGAACTGAAGCATCAAACTCCTAAAACTCTCATATATCAAAATAAGTATGACAATTCGCTGGAACAAAAGAGTATGTCTTCTGCTGTTGTTCCTGGCCTATGGGACGATTTACACTGTGAACATGTTGCTGTTCCTTTTGCCACCTGGGCATTGGCAAATTGGGCAACGGCATCACAGTTGAATAGATCTCATATTCAAGAACTGGATCGAGATGGAAATGCTGTCATGTCTGCTTTAATGGCACCTGAGAGATCTGTAAAATGGCATGCAAGTTTGGTGGTGTGGTTGCTATTAGAAGATCGGAATACACCTTTGAATGAATCCGTTTCTGATTGGGCTTCCAGTCTTCTTTCTACTATATCTCAGGCATGCAAGCATGAAGATGTTTCTTTGGCTCAGGTAGCTTTCTCTGCCTTTCTCTTATCTGTTGAGAGGAGCCCTGGAGTGCAGAAGATAGTGATGGAGGAGGGTCTTAATCCAATGAGAGACATTGCCAAGCAGATGACAAAGCATAAGCAAGTGCAAGAAGCAATGGCAAAGGCATTAGAGCTACTTTGTACTGGTGAGCTGCATTTGTCTCTTGAAGAGAGTCAAAAATGGTCAGGAATTCTTCTTCCTTGGGTTTTTGGAACATTTTCCTCTGATACTATACGATCTTCAGCCATAAAGATTCTTTCTCAGATCTTGGAAGACTATGGACCAACATCTGTACCACTTTCTCAAGGATGGTTAGCCATGATGCTATCTGAAGTACATAGTTCCATCAAGAAATCAAATGATAAAAGAACCAGTCAACCTAAGAGTGATAATGTAAAGGTATGTAAATATATTTCTTTGTCTTTCTCTCTGAATGGCCTTCCATTTTATCTGTTTGTGCTACTTCAATCCAAGTCAACTTTTGATGCACATTTTAGCTGTGTCAACTTTTGCAGACGTTAATCAATAATGCAAATATTGCTAATGCTGCACAAGTTGCGAATCAACTATCTAGTGCTGTTGTTAATCTGGCAGCTAAACAATTGGGAATTACATCTAGTACTGGGGATACAAACCCACTGGCTGATTTTCTGTCTCTGGGACCTTTAGCAGGACCATTTAAAAATTTAAAAAAAGATAATCTGCCTAAATTAGATGCTGCAGATTCTGCCGTGGCAACCCTAAAAGGAATTAAAGCTCTGACTGAAGTTTGTGCCGAAGACTCTCTGTGTCAGGACATGATAGTTGATTTTGGGATTTTATGTTTGCTGAGGCGCTTCTTGTTGAGTGATGATTATGAGAAATTGGCTGCTATTGAGGCTTATGATGCATCATCTAGAGCACATGAGAGGAAGGAGCAGATATCAAATGAAGACAGGGAACCAGCTATATCAGATGTAAATGATCCAGCTAGTGTCCGTGTTCCACCTACCGCTCATATCCGCAAGCATGCAGCTCGGTTGTTGACCATCCTCTCACTGCTTCCCAAAGTCAAGAAGGTCATCACAGCTGATGAAACTTGGTGCAAATGGCTTGATGATTGTGCTAATGGGAGGATTCCAGGTTGCAGTGACCTTAAAATGCAAAGCTATGCCAGGGCAGCACTTTTAAATATGTCTTGCAATGACCAGCCTAATGGAAAGTCTGAAAGTGGAAGTGGAGGCCTTTCTGATGGTGGTGTAAAAAATTATAGGAACTTATGTCCTCGGTATGATGACATGATATTCTTGATAAATTCTCATCTTCCTCACTGGAAATATCCCAAAGAAACAGATAAACAAGAAGCTTTCTCAGAGGAGATATCTCTGGTTACTTATGCTGATACCGAGGATGGAACAGAATCCTGGAATGACAGCAACTGCTCTATTTCTTATGATTCAACTAAAAGCAACCCAGATGAAAATTGTCCTCTACTAGACATAGTTTTTGTCCACGGACTCCGTGGTGGGCCTTACAAAACTTGGCGGATAGCTGAGGAAAAATCCTCAACTTCATCACCTTTGGTGGAGAAGATTGATGAGGAAGCTGGAAAGCTTGGAACCTTTTGGCCTGGTGAATGGCTTTCCAGTGATTTTCCCGAGGCTCGGATGTTTACCCTAAAATACAAGGTTTGTCTTGGTAAAGTTAGGACATGTTTGCCTTAGTAAGATGAGATGTTTAGCTTATGAATTTTGCATTCATTCTTGCTGTTTATTCTAACATCTTTTCTAGGGCTTGCCTCATGGGTGATCCTCTTTGCCTCCATCTAACTCTAAGGTAAATGCTTTATGCAGACTAATCTCACACAGTGGTCTGGAGCTAGCTTGCCTCTTCAGGTTATAATATTTTCCACACTGCATTATTTATTGTCTAGAAACAGTGTCAGATTTTACTTCTTTACCATTAGCTTGACTTGTTAGTCATCTGGGAAGTTTCTGATACTTGGATTAGTAAAAGCCGATATTGTGGTCTTCTCCTCTATGAACCTTGTTAAGGGTTAAAGAAAATTATCTTCTTTTTTTTTTTAAATGCTGTAGTCATTGTGGATTTGCATTATCATACGCTGACTTGCAAGTTGTGATTTCTACATCTTCTGCTTTCTGCATGAGTCTGAAACAGTGCTACATGATTGTATGATCAATAATACTACCATTTTAAAAGAATAAATCTATTCATCATACTAAGGATTTTGCAGTTTTAAATTTTTTTTGTCTCCTCTGTTTAACCCGTGCTTAAATGAATTCTTACTAATGTAAGACTGAATTTTGTGGATGAAGATCTAAACAATTTTACTGTGATTTGAGTGGAGGGGTTGTGAGCAAGTTTCTTTTCTTCTACATCTTTTAGTTTCTTCATTATTCATTTGTTGTTTTTCATCTTTCTGGCTTGCGCATTACAGGCATGTATGACACAGCTCTAAACACTTTCTGATTTTCCACAACCTTAATCAAGTTTATCCATTTAGTCATTGCAGTGTTTTCTTCACTTTTTGCATCAAGAAAAATTAAATGTATTTATCCTTAACCTTTCTTTGCACTACTTCCGCTGCTAACTTCTCTAAAATTATATACTCACATCTCTACAATCAAATCCTTAAAATTCTTAATTTCTCCATTTCATCCCTGAACGTGATTGCAGTAGGCAGTTTCTCTCATCTCTTTACCTCTGCTTTCCTTCAACTTGCCTACTGCCGGCTTCTCTGTTTCCTAGTTACATCAGTTCAAATACTTGTTTATTTTAAAATTTGCAGGAAGTTAGTTCTATGCTATTGGATAAGCTTGTTGCAGCAGGAATTGGGAATCGACCTGTTGTTTTTGTTACTCACAGGTTAGTTAGCTTCCTAAGAGTGTCCACATTACATGCATGTGCTGGAAATTGGATTTCTGTTCACTCCCTGGTTTACTTATTCGTTGTTTATGTTTGACATGCATCTTTTGAAAGTGCAAGTGATGCATGTTTCAAAAGATATTTTATTGACTCTTAAATATATATATGCTTCTAAATAATGATGAATAGTTAGAATTGCATAAGGGAATTCATGCACAAGACCTGACTATTCTTGTTTGTTTTCCTGTACAACTTCTTTATGTGCTTTGGCTTAAATATGTTTTAAGGTCATGTAATATACTCACCTTTTGATTTTAGTTTTCTTAGAACTATTAATTTTTAAATGGTCCCTGTAATCTAATTTTTTGGCATTAATCCCTGCTGTTACTTAGCTTTCATTAACAACTGGTACAGCCTATCATGTGATGACACATTAATTTATACAATTTTTAGTTTAGTCCCTGTAAATATACCAGTTTTTATTTTTATTTTTATTTTAGTTCCTCTAAATACCTTTGTTTCTTTAACTAAGTCCCTGATTCTTTAGCCGAGGACAGATCCCAGGGGGGGGGGGGGGTTGTTGCAAGCAAGGCCTTGACCTCCCCTCTCGCTTGACTCTTGGAAAACTCTACTATGATAAAATATATTTATTATCTTAAATGTATAATTATTGAGAAAATATATGGCTTGTTTTTTAACAGAGTCTTCTTGTTTCAATTGTGATAATTGAGAAATCACTTTTACCTATGTAGATGGTAAAAGATAAACTTAAAAACAAGATAAAAGATGAATTTTTCATTAAATGTTTAATTTTATATTGAGAGATTGATTAAAGTTGATACACATTCTATATTGTTGATGAATTTTATGATTTTGAAAAGATGATATTAATAAGTTACAAAAACTGTGATACATTTAACAATTATAATTTTATATTTATTTGAATTTAATCATTAAAAAAATTCCCCCTCGCCCCCTTACATAATTTTGGATACAACCCTGTCTTTTGCCACAGCAGTTAACAGTAACCAAGTAATGACGAGGATTAATGCCAAAAAATTGAATATTACAAGGACTACTAAAATAATTTTAAAAGGAGTAAAATAAAAAAGTAGGTATACTATTCTGACTAAAAATATATTTAAGTCATGTTTTGATCATATTTGTTCTTTCGACCTCTCTTTTAGTAGCACCTTGGAATAAGCATGACGTAAATTTTGTTATAGATTATATACAGAAAATTTCAAATTTAAGAATTCAAGATCAAGATTGGTTCAAAAATCATAGAGTTGTAGTTTCCAACATTTTTGTTGACAAAAACAAACAAGTCACTTATAGAAAATAAAGTGTACCATACATCGAAATAAAAGTAATAAAAAAGGGTGCAGAACAAATTAGTAGCTGTTGATTATTACAAGAGTGTGTCGGTGTGGATTTATAATCTACATGTCACTTTGTCTGTCTAATGAACAAGTGGTTACAAGTATTTTTGTGGTTTGTGTGCCAGTTGTGACTGCTTTTATCTTTCTGATAGATAGCCTGTTTGAGTAAATTTTTCTAGAAATACTTGTGAGAAAAAAAGGAAATAAGTTTGTCTATAAGTTAAAATTAACTTTTGCGTAAATTAATTTGTAAAATTTATCTCATATTAGCTTCTCTAAAAACTCATTTTAACTTGTGCATAATCTAGTTTTAGTTTATAGGGCTTATTTTATTTTTCTTTCAAAAATATTTCTCCCAGAAGTATTTCTAGTAAAGTTTATCCGGACACACTCATAGACTTTTTCGTAGAAGTCCTTTTGGACAGAGACAATGATTTATTTATGTATTTTGTTTAAATTACATTTTCCAAATGTCTTGGGTATCAAGTTATTTGTTTAATCAAATTGTACCTCACTTTGTTTTGTCTGATGTGCCTTTCTATTGTACGCAGTATGGGAGGCCTGGTTGTGAAGCAGATTCTTCATAAAGCAAAGGATGAAAGATTTGATAATCTTGTGAAAAATACAATAGGAATTGTAAGTATTTACTCCTTAATTAAATATATGCTTAAAATTGGAGGTTTTTTTTTTATATGTTATTTTGGTTGTAGGTTTTTTATAGCTGCCCACATTTTGGTAGCAAACTTGCAGATATGCCTTGGCGAATGGGTTTTGTACTCCGTCCTGCTCCAACAGTTAGTATTTCACCCTCGTTCAATAGTAGATGTCGGTTAATGTATTTCCTACCTAATAATTGCTATATTTGAAAGATTTTTTATTGGTTCTTAATTTTTATAGATAGGAGAGCTAAGAAGTGGATCTTCAAGACTAATAGAGCTGAATGACTATATTCGTCACCTTCATAAGAAAGGGTTACTTGACGTCCTCAGCTTTTGTGAGGTAATCAGCAATTAAATTATTTGCTATTATCTATGCCGATGTCTTTTCATGAGTTTGAGTTGTCAGTGACTGCTTTTTTGCAGACCAAGGTAACTCCAATAGTTGAAGGTTATGGTGGATGGGCCTTCCGTACAGAAATAGTACCAATTGAGTCAGCTTATCCTGGATTTGGGGAATTAGTTGTAAGTATATTTTTGAAATTCTTTCTCATCTGATAAGAAAAAGAAAATGAAATGGAGAGTAAAATATTTTGTCCAAATAATTCTTATTTTACTCAAGCTGTAGATCCACCACAGTTGGAGGTCCGGGCTTTAATCCCCGACCCTTCCCAACTTCCCAGTTGCAAAGGAAGCTCTCCTAGACTCCTACTAACTATGCCTAACGCAAAAGCTTCTTTTTTTCCTTTTTAAGGAAAATATAATGCAGTAATCAATGTCATTGTAACTGTAGTTTAATGATTTAAGGTTATGACTTATTTTCGTGGTTATGATAATGAGTTGATTGGGGCATTGTGCTTTTTCTCATGTTGACCTGCCTGAAAGACCCTTCTGGATATGATTTAACAATGACAACAATGAAAATTGAACCTAAATACTCGTGTATTTACCCTGACCCTCCCGTTATTTGGCCGACCCAATGATCGATTGCACACTGTTTACCACACAGATTTCTACTTCCATTTTATTGTTTTTTATGTGACCCATTATACGTGTGTTATTTGTTCCTTCTTTTTGGCCATTATGTTCGGTGTTTTGTGTTATCTGTTATAAGCCTTCAACTGCATTGTGTAGCAATATTTATTAACAGTCATCAGAAGAAGAATAAATAACAGTATTCTGTGCCCTTATATAAATTTAGTCAATAGTATTATGAAAGAATTATTGGGCAACATTTATCTGCATGTCCTGTTAGATGCAAGCATTTGGCCTACACACGCTAGAGTTAGATCTGCCCAGTACCTTGAAAGTTGTATCAGTTTTATTCATTCTTTTGGGATGGGGCTCTACTGTTCATGGGAGGTTCTATACTCCCATTGGACAGTGTTTGTCTCGGCCCCCTGTTAAAGACCAGGGAACATAGAGGTTTTACTATGTTTCTGGCGTATTAAAATTGAAATGACGTAGGATTTGAAACAACTCGAATGGGGAGGTTAATACTGCCCTGTGACAATTCACGAGAGATACAAGTTGATGGATGCATTTTTGGCAGGATTGGATTTGCATTTTCTCTCCATAAGTATTTATGCAACTGTATTGCAGTTGAAGTGCTTGCTTCCCTATTTATCTTGAAATTTTGAAACAGGTATTGGAGTCAACAGATCATATAAATTCGTGCAAACCAGTGAGCCGTTTAGACCCTTCTTATACGGAGACATTAAAGTTCTTGCAGAAATTAAAAGCATGCAATGGCTGAGCTAGTGTGTTTCCGCGGAAGATACGTAAATACCTGTAGAAGAGCTATAGATAGATATCTGTCAAATGCATGGCAAGTCCATATATACTGTGAGTTCTACTTGATACAACAAAAACACCCTTATCTCACACAGTAAGATCGGCTACATGATTACTATTTTAACATGTATAATGAAGCAAGCTTCAAGGTGGACTAACGTGCAAGTCTTCTATTAGATATGGCTTGCCTAAGCTGTACATTTTTTCATTCATCAATCATTCATTTGATCTATTAGATTTCATGAATGCTGTAAGGTCACCTGACCCTTAAGGATTGTAATCAGGGTCCCTTGTACATAAAAAATAGGAAACACATATAAGCCATGTATATATATTCTTCATTTAATCATATCTTGTTCTCTCAGTCTGCTGTCCTCAGTAAAGAGATGTTTGATATTATGTCTTATTTCAGGATAACTTTAAAATTAAGTTTATAAAATATTAATTATGAAAACAGTAATAGTTAAAGTAAACAATAGCATTCCTCAAAATTAAAATTACTGTTTTTTTATTAAAACTAAATTTGAAAAAAATTAAGTGATGAAAAAAAGTGTGAAAGAGCAATTGAAAAAGGATTTAGTTTAAATATGGACAGTGGATTTTTTTTCTCTTTGCTATTTAACCATAAATTTCTCACTCAAAAGTAATTACTTATATATTTTTTATTTTTAAAAAGAAAGACACGAAGCATTTGAAAAGTATTTGAAGTTATAATAATTTATTAAATTATTCTAATTTTAAAATTAGCATTTTAAATTTTATGAAAAATAATAATATAATATTTTTTTTTGGGTGAATAATTGAATAGTTTTATACTATTATCTTAAAAAATCATATGAATGATCCATGGTTTCAAAATTTATATGCACCTGTTTTTTTAATCATTTATGGACTGAGTCGAGGATATTCTTAGTGCGCACAAAAAGAATATTTGTTAAATATTTGTATAATAATTATTTAAATACCTTTTAATTGGTTAAAAGGGCATCAAAATAAAAATTTATGATTAAATATTTTTATAAAAATTTAAAGTAAATTTGTTTTTAATTTCTCAAATTTAAAATTGATCATTTTAATTTTTGTAATTTAAAAAAATTTTATTTTAATTTTTATATTCAAATTTGATTAAAAATTTTATGAAATATTATTACATAAAATTTATCTTCTAAAATATTGATTATAAAAAATATCAAATTAAATTTAATTGATTGGAATAAAAATAATAATAATCTTTAAAATATGTTATTAATGATCAAATTAGAATAAAATTTTTAAAAATTATAATAATTAAAAATAATAATTTTAGATTTAAAAGATAAAAAAATATTTTTTAAAAATTTAAGAAATTAAAAACAAGCTTAAGCTAAAATCTTATTACACAGTGGATGAGGATTGGGTTAAGACATGAGAGTGGTAGCGTAAATACGAAACAGAAGAGAGCAGAGAAGAATGAGTGAATCGGGAAGGAAGAAGGAAGTGAGAGAGTAAGAATGTGGTTAACAGCGAAGCCCGTGCGACATCTATGTTTCCCAATCCCATTCTCAATCCCAAACAAGTGCAATTGCATTTGCAGCTTATCCATAACAGCAGCAACCAACCCCAACGCCAACACGGGAATTGATACTAGTCTCACTCAATCTCACACTCCCAAGCCCAAGCCCAAGCCCAAGCCCAAGCCCAAGCCCAATCCTACCGTGAAGAAGAGGAAGAGGTATCGAAAGCTGTACCCCGGAGAGACCACCGGCATCGCCGAAGAGATGAGGTTCGTCGCCATGAGACTCCGAAACGGCGACGTTTCACAAGACCAGCCACATTCCAACACCTGGCAGGCCTCCCTGGAAGGCTTCCTCTCTTACCTCGTTGACAGCCACCTCATTTTCGCTACTCTCCAACGCATCGTCGACGAATCCGAAAACGTTTCTTGTGAGTTCACTTCAATTCCATTCACACCTCAATTCGTCAATTCCTTCTTTTTTCCTTATTTTTTTCTAAGAAAAGTAATTTTGTTTAGTACTGTATCAAAATTGTAATTTCTATTTTCAACTCTCTGATGTATAACTTATACGTCTAGTTATCAAATAAATGCTCATTTGGTGCCTGGATTTACAACTCTTTCTCGTGCTAATCTCTAAAATTAAAGAAATATAAAATAAGTTTCTAAAGTTGCAAATTGACAATCAAATTTATCCAAAATTCAAAAATAATAAAATGTGCGAGTGAAGTGTTAATATGACATGGTTACCACTGTTATGCCTAAAATGACAATTTACCTGGTAGTTATCTCATCTTCATCATAAATGTATAAAGTACGACGTAGCTTAGAAATTGGAGTTTAACTTAGTAAGTAACTCGTCCTGACTTTTAATTTTAACAATTAATGTCTGAGTTTACCAAATACTTTAATTTTGATTACTTTTCTGATGGATAAATAATAATAATAATATAATACTGCAATCACCCATGGAAAAATATCATACTTTTGTCCACAAAATATTTAAGAATTAAGTAAAATAAAAGCAGAATTGAACAGATACAATTAAGTACAATATCTTAGGAGAATGCGAATTAAATGTGAAAAGCTTTCTTAGAGAAGTGTTATGAAATTAGCAATACAATCCCTTTTTTAATCAATGTCTTTGTGACACGTGTTAACTAGACTATTGATATTATTATCTGATCTAAATTGAAGTTTCATCATAGTAATCCATGCAACAAAGGTCGGTATAAAGTCCGTACTACTACTAGTTATCAAGGTGAAGCTTCGATCTTAATTTAAAGATTGTATAATGTTGTCTTAGACATTTTAAATGAACAGATAAAATAGGAACTAATGATTTCTTTTCAAGTAGACAAATAAAAATAACGAAAATAGCAGTAATTAAATTGAAACATTTGTGGTTTAACTCTTTGTTTAATGGGGAAAAAATGATTTTAATTTGTTATGATGAGAATCATTTTGAATTTGCAGATGCATACATGAGGAAAACTGGGTTGGAAAGATCAGAAGGGCTTTTGAAGGATGTCAAATGGTTGGAGCAAGAAGGATATGAGATTCCGAATCCCAGTTCTTCAGGGCTAACATATGCCAAATATTTGGAGGAACTTGCAGAGATAAGCGCACCCATGTTTCTCTCCCATTTTTACAATATCTACTTTTCTCATATAGTTGCTGGTCAGTTCATTGCAAAGAAGGTAGGTACTCACTTCCCTTTCCCTGTCTTTAAAGGTATTTTATGAAGAAATTCTATCACATGTTCCCTTTAACTGTCTATCCCATTGAGAAAATAATGCCTCAGCAAAATGCATCATCATTTAAAAGAGAGTATTTTTTCTCTCAACTATCACTTTTCAGTTATAAAGATGCCAATAAAAGATAAGGTCATGGGGCTTTGGGAGTGAGTGATGAATGTAATTGTAGATAGTTTGATCATTTGATCGTATTTTTATTTGAAGTGAAAGGAGAGTTTTTATTAAAAGTTGGTAGGGAAGAGCCCATAGCAATGATAGCATCGTAGAGATATACTCCACAGCAAAATAGATTGTTACCAAATTATATCTATCTCATCTTGCCTACACAAATTCCCAGCACCTAATCCCTTTTGGTGCCTGACAATGTACCTCACTCTATATTTCTCTCATACAGTTTGATGCTCACACTGATGTTAAAGATTCTATATCAACTTATAGTATTAATAGAGTATATAAATGGGGAATAATACTCATCTTATAAGTCAGTTTTATGAGGTTAAGTCTAAATTTACTTTCTTAAGGTGGTATCAGAGTTTATCCTAACAATTGTTGTTGGGTCTATTGTGCTACCCACTATTGGGACATTATCGGACCATCTATAGGTGTCCAGTCCTCAGTTTGAGAGCATGTGATGGGGATTCCACATTAACTAGTGGTATGAATTAGTGTATATAAGGAGAGAGCTATTCTCATCTTACAAATCGATTTTATAAGGTTGAATTAGGTCCATAATTCACTTTATTAAGATAGTATTAGAGCCTATTATAACAATTGTTATTGGGTTTATCCTATCACTTGCCATCAGACTGTTATCAAATCATCCATAAATGTCTAATTCTGTAAATTTCACATTCAAGATGTTTAATCCTCAACATGAGGGAGTGTATTATAGATCCCATATACATAGGACAAGTCTTTTGTAGGAAAAGATCTAACTATATAATAATATTAAAAAGTAAAATCTAAACTTAATAGTTAAGAATGTTATAGGTGATGACAGCAGCCAAAATTGGCCCATTTAGATTTCTTCTACTCTTATTGCAACTTGTGTGAATAGAGGTGCACTCATCATCTTGTAGGTTCAGAGCTTATCCAATTTTACAACTTGCTTTAGAATAGAACATTATGGACTTGTTTCTTAACTTGATTGCCCGTAATATGGGATATTCTACAGCTGCAAATCTCAAATAATAATTGATAATTTAATGTTAGATTTCCTCAAAGACTCGGAAATTCCATTTGCACGAGTTTGGGAAAAGAGAATCTGATATCAAATATTATGTAGGTATCTAAGTATGTTGAAATGGATGTTGAAACAAATAAGTCATTGTTTCAAGCGATGGTGAAGAATATGGTGTGATGTGGAGGGTGGACCTTGTCCCTTTGATTTTAGCAGATATATTGAATAGCTTGGTATTAAATTTGACCGATAAAGATATGCTTATAGACCTCTACAAACTCATGCATCGTTGTAGAAATGAATGTTTATTGACTTTTCTAGTATTAGTAAGGAATTCCTTATTTAAAAATTCAATTATGCATGACTTTTCTGGTATTTAAAGACTTCAAGGTTTTCTTGTTATTGTATTATTTCTACTTTTAGGTTTCTGAAAATCTCTTGGAGGGTAAGGAGCTGGAGTTTTACAGATGGGAAGGAGATGTACCTGAATTGTTGAAAGGTGTTCGTGATAAGCTGAACATGCTTTCAGAGGTTGATTACTAAGAATTCTATAATTGTTGCTTTAGTATTATATTTATGTCATTATTAATATTGATGTACGATTGTGGTTCATGCAGCATTGGTCTCGAGATGAAAAGAATAGATGTTTAAAAGAAACTACAAAGGCATTCCGGTTTATGGGACAGATTGTTCGTCTAATTGTTTCGTAAACAGACATTTGGTTCGCTTTTTCTTTTCTTGACAGCAATGCCTTGGTGGTAAGCTTTCCAATATTTCCTTTTCTTCCTTTAACTCCTTGAATTGCTTTCAATTGATGGAGGAGTCACCCGAAATTTGTAATGTTTGATATATTCTTGGACAATTTATTCCATTCTTAAGAGAGAAATATTTGTTAACTGTAGCTTGGGAACCATCAATTTTTTTTCTCAGCAGCAAATTTTCTAAATAATACACTAATACACTAAATTAGTCCTTAATTATAAGCCCCAATCAATTTAGTCCCTAATATTATAAAAAAGAAAATTTAGCTCGACTTCCACAACTATTTATGCAGTTTACTCCTTGAAATTAACACCAGCAGTCATTTTGGTCGTTGACATAACAAAATCAATCAAGTCCTTCATTTGGTCCTTGAATTTGACAATGATAAGTTGATTTGGTCTCGAGTGTTTGGGACCAAATTGACTGATACACAACAAAGTTAAGAACTAAATTGACTGGTGTGCACCAATGTAAGGAACCAAAGACTAACTATCAAAATCAGGGTTTAAATTGGTAGATCCTTAATATTAGGGGCTAGCATGATTGATAGTCCTTGCTGTCAAGGACTAATATTTCTTTTTCATAATTTTAGAGACTAAAATTACTGGTGATTTTAATTTCAGGGACTGATTTGATATTTTTCTCCAAATATTACTATTATCATGTCTCATATTTACACCTAGTTTCAATGTTTTGTAGCTGCCTGGCCCAGGTGCCATAAATCTGTGATGGATTTGCACATTCTTATTGATAAGGATTTAAGAGCATAGCACGTGGAGAAAGACTCTAATTTATAGAGGTCGGCGTAGCATAGAGGGAACTACTTCAGGCTCGTGAATTCCGAAATAATCATCACCAATATGATTCAGTACTCCTCTATAATGAAGTTTTCCTTCGTAATGTGGCCACTATTTCCTACTTGCACTTTATTATGTGCCAAATATTAGTTAATACTTTTGATATCAATGCTTGAAGCCTCTGTAATTAAAATACTCAAGTTATGAAAGTTCCATTTTAGACTTTCATTATGCTTCCACGGTGGATTATAGTGGAAAGCTTCGAAGCTTGGCATTTCTCCGCGCTGCAATATCTGCTGCTTTTTTAAACTTTATTCGAGTTCCATTATCAGAAAATTTTATTCGGTTCCTCACACGTTCTTTCCAGAAAAGAAATAATGGACTTGTAGTCATTTTTTTTTACGCTTTGCGTGACTTTAAAATTAAAAACAATCGATATACTTAAAATGTCTATTCTTTCAAGATTTTTTTTACTGGAGTCGGTTTGCATAGCATAAAAAGTATTTTGAATTTAAGTTTCGTTTTTTTAATTAAAAAAGTATATGTATATATGTATTAATTATGGTACTAGAAGTACCAAGTGAGTTACATCAGGGAGAATATTATCCCACCCTACCTCCCATAAACTAAGTAAGGGTTATACAACATTTGTGTCCGTTTTGTTTAAAAAATGCCAGATAACCAAATGTCAAAATGGTGCAGATTAGCAGCATCACATGATGTTATACTATGTGATGCATTCCCTCTGTTATGTTATGGAGCCCCATCATGCAAGTGGTGCAAATTAACTTTCCAAACTTAGTGTAGCCAATAGTCGATCACCGCGCAACCAAATACATTCTATGGGAGTTGTTCTATTGTAGTAATGTGTATTGAAAGTTTTTCTGCAAAGGATGTAACCAATTCCATACAATTAATTTGATTTGGTTCACCAAAGAGGACTTACAGAATGCTTCTTCCCTGAACAAACATTTGTTCCGCTCATTTCATAAGTACCAAACCACTATGACCAATATTGTTTAAGGTCGTAACCGGGTCAATGAAGTTGGATTTAAATGAATCTATTATTCGATTCGATCAAAATTTAATGTGTTGAGTTGGTTAAGTTTGTATATTTTTTTTAAATCCAATCCAATTCTACACAATAACAAACATGTTAGATTGAATTGGGTCAATCAATTAACATAATTAAATTTATTTATTTTTTTTATAAAAATTTAAATATTTCATAATAAATTTAAATGAACATGTGTCATCCTATATTGTAACAAATTGATTTCTACATTCTACTCTTTACCATAAATCTCTTGAATAACTTTGATTATGTCATCATTCCACTTAATCCCTCAGCCACTATAATGAACAAAAATGGTATTAATAGGTCACCTTCTCTAAGTC
The DNA here is from genome assembly GCF_000230855.2 of Cajanus cajan. NCBI lineage: Eukaryota > Viridiplantae > Streptophyta > Magnoliopsida > Fabales > Fabaceae > Cajanus > Cajanus cajan. The sequence continues at coordinate 15,369,458 of NC_138525.1, forward strand.
CTCTACGTGGCACAAATTCTTATGAGGGACTTCCATTCACCAAGTGATATACATAGTCATTGCCTAATCAATCCTATCCATTTTTCACCAAAGTCATCCTTCTTCTCATCATATACAAGAGAAAGTTCCAATTGACCAAGTCTAATGCCTTCTCATAATCCACTTTGAAGATAATGCATTTTTGTTTTTCTCTTTTTGCCCTTCCACCACCTCATTTGCCACCAACACACTTTGTAGTATGTTCCTTCCACCCAAAAAATGCACTTTGCCTATTGTCGATCAACCTTGACAACACCTTTTTTTTTTTTTAATCCTTTTTGCTAGTATTTTAGGCAGAATTTTATACAAGCACTCCACCAAAGAGATTGGCCTAAAACCTTTTAATTTTTTAGGTTTGTCCACCTTTGGAATTAAGGTGATAAATGGTACATTGCACCCCTTGTTAAGAATTCTTTTTGAATGGAACTCCACAAGAAATCCCATCACATTATCTTCTATCATTTACCAAAATTCCTTTATAAATTTAAAATTAATCCCATTCGACCCTAGACTCTAAGTTTTCATATTCTCACACTGCTTCCTTAACCACTTCTATCTCAAGGTTTGCTATTAATTCGCCACATTCTTTTTTGTGATACCTCCAAGAAGCTAATTCCATCAAAAGTAGGTCTATTCCAATCTTCATCCTAAAACCTACTTTGAATTTTTTTTACTTCCTCCTTAACAAGTTTTGGCTCCTCCACCACTCACCTTTCCTAAAAATCCCCCTTTAACATGTCCTTCCTCCTCCTTCAATTTATAAGAATGCGATAGTACTTTGTATTGTGATCACCCTCCTCTGACCACTTAACCCTTGACTTTTATCTAAGTAAGGTTTCATTTCTCCTTGAAGTTCTCCATAATTGCTATTGTAAAATGATTTTTCCTTGTATTTCATCTTCCATTAGTGGCATGATCTCCTCTTTTTTGTCAAGATCATTGATATCTTTCACAATTTTCAAATGGCTCTTGTGAATATTCCCAAAATGTGCCTCACTCCAATTTTTGAGCCACTTTTTTATAATCTTTATTTTCTCCTTCATCACACAAGCATCCCCTCCTTCAATTTGAGTCTCTCTCCAAATCCTCTCCACTTCCTCCTTGTAGTTGGAGTCTTGGAATCAACAATCCAAGACTCTAAATGGACCAAGTCCTCAATCCATTTTAGGATGTCTAAGAGTTACTGGATAGTTGAGATGCATCTATCCTAAATATGTTGAGTAGACATGGGCCAAATATTGAACCACCTTCTTGAGACTAAAATCCTATTAATCCCACTTCTTTCCCATCCATGAGGACGATACAATGAAAACCCCTTCCTACTAAAGGCATATCTTCCAACTCTATATCAACTATGAATTGATTGAAAGCCCTTATCTCACCACTTTCCCATCTTCCTCATCTTTCCTCTCCTACTCTCTCACTCCCCCTCCTAACACAATTAAAATACCTCAACATGCACCACAATTCTATGTTACTACTCCTTCTTTGAACCAAATCCCCTTAGCGCCTTCTCTCCTAGATAAATTCACAATGTGAATATATATTGATTATCATCATTGGCCAACCACCATTTTTACATATCACTTCCAATCTAATGTCTCCATTCTTCATGAAGAAATTTTGCAAAGCAAATGAGTCTCTATTGCATTTAGTAAGTAATCCCCCTGCCATGTTAATAAATGGACTATATTTCCATCCTCCCCCATTATACCCACACATGGCTAGACATAACATATTATCAATTTTCTCCTTCTTAGTTTCTTGAATACACGATATTTTCAACTCCGCCTTTATCACTAACACTTTAACACTCTTCCACTTGACCTTATCCCTTAATCCCCCTAATATTATAAGTGAGGAACTTCATTACACCCTTTTGTTTGTTCTCTCTTGATTCTTTGTTCTTACTTGATCAATTCCATACCAATCCCTTTTTTTCCTACACTATTAATTTCTTCTCCATCTCTTCATCATTGCCACCATATGTTACTCCTATTTTTCTCCCCATTTCCCACAACAATTTTGCCTCGTTGACACATTTCTTCAACCAAAATATTCTTTTACAGTTGTGAATGATATCATTATTCAATGACTCACTGGCTTCATAGCACTCTACCCTCATTGCTTTCCAATTCCCAGATGGTTGGTGACCTTTATGTGAATATCCTAATGATTGACACCTATGAGATTGTGAACTTTGAATCACCTTTGTTCTTCCCTTTAACTCTCTTTTGATGACTCCCTTGTGTTAATCTATATTAATTTGTGGATCATTGTTTGACGAGGTATTACATTTTTGTTTTGAGTCTGACCCGTCAAAATGAGTCTTTTCAACCACCTGTTCATCATTTGTTTGATTGAGACCTTCAAATATCAAGACCGTTTTCTTCATTTAATTGTATTCCTTATTTCCATGTCTAGCCCAATTGATAATAAAATGAGTTGTGTCACATTTGAGCTCCTACGATCAACTTTAATCGTTTAGGCTTTCATTGTTTGTCTTAATTTTGTTACCTATATATGATTTTGAATTTGAATTTTGCTGATATTGACATCCTCCCTGTTACACATCACAATCTTGAGCCCCATGCTACCATCATTAATTGTATGTTTTCCCCCATGTACCTCCTCACGTGCCACATCAATACTATTTTCAATTGGGTTTTATCATCCGCACTTCCATTTACTGCAATTGTATGCTAGTTTGTGCTTTCATTTTCTACAATTATATGTTAGTTAATATACGAGTCTCCACCAGACACCTTCTATGTGTCTTCATTTTTGTCATTGACATTGATGTTGTTGCAATTACTCTAAAAAGTAAATCTATGTTGTTGTTGCACTTCTGCCATGCGTACAACTTCCCCATCCTACTCCATGTTTGAAGTCTTGAACTGTGATGACACTAAGTTCATTCTAACACCACTTTCCTCATCAAATTCCTCACACCATTCATTTTGTTTTCTCCATCTTCAGCATAGACACTGGGTAGTGTTAATTGGCATTTCCTCCACCACCCAAACTTGGTACACCACCCCATTTATACAAATGTTATTATAATATTGGATTGGTTATGGGGAATCTATTTTAATCATTAATCTGACCATGTCAAGTCTATTGAAGTCATGCATCTCTGTATCTTATTTTATATAGTCTCCAAACACACTTACAACCTGAGAAAAACAAATTTTACCCTAAGTTTGGATCAAGATTCCAGTGTAGTGAACCATGTTACTCTCCCTCTACACCTAAGCTCCGGTGACCATTTCTCAGTCATATCAAATATAGATAAGAATCCTTCACTTCCTTGTTCTTATCATTGTTTGCTTGCCTGTTCCTCAATGCCAAATACGAGGAACATGTAATTGGCGTTCATCCTTGATTAAAGTGGTGCTCAATGTCACTTTTCACATTAAAAGGTATCCTTCCAGGGGGTCTAGCGCTTAGCCTCAAGTCTTGAGGGACTACACTTAATCTCAATTGATGTAAAACTTTCTTTGCTCTCTAACTTCTTGGAACTCAACCTCAATTCTTGATGCTCAGCCTCAATTGACGGATTCAACTTCACACCATTTACTTTATTTTTCCTCCTTATAAAAACCTACAAAACACACAAATTATATAAGTAATAATATAAAAGCAATATTAACACCATTATGACACAACAACATATTCACACAACTAACTAAATTTAAAATGCAATTATATCCTAAAAAAATACTATATAAATCACACATATCAATTTTTGTTTCAAGAATATTATATCTTTTCCTATCTTAATCCAAGTGAAATGAATAACCATGTACAAAATATGGGCTAAAATAGATATTAAAGAATATAAGGAGGGTGTATTGGATTAGAATTTCAATAGATTTTAAAAGATGTCTTTATTGCAAAAAAGTATTGTAGTATTCAATTAAGACAATTTTTTTAATATAAAAAATTCATATGGTATTTAATCAAGACATTCAAGGTTTTTTTAGGAGTTCATAAAAATCTAGTGATATTCAATTAATATTATTTTTACTTAAAAAAAAGTCAGTATTAAAAAAAATATAGAGATTTCAATGGATTATTTTGAATACTAGATTTTTTGAGACTTTTTAGTATGATTTACATGTAATTCACTAATCAAATAATTTTCGTAAGACTTATAAGATTTCGTATGACTTTTTCTCCTTATATTTCTATTCTTTATTTCTTTTTTCTCTCTCTTAAATATTTTCTCTCGCGCTTTTTGCTTCTCTCTCATTTTTTCTCTCATTCTCATTCTTGCTTCTCTCTCTTCTTTTCTTCTCTATCTTATTTTCTTTTTATTCATTTATTATTTATCTCTTTTTCTTTTTTGTCTCATATTCTTTTTTCTCTCTCCTTCTCTCTTGCCTTTCTTGTTTCTTTTTCTCTTTCTTGTCTATCTCTTTTCTCTTTCTCTTTTTATTCATCTCTCTCATTTATCTCTTCTTCTTCTCCTATTTTCTTTTACTATCAATTGATGCATAATTTATCAATATTTGTTTTTTAATTATTAAATATTTAAAATGATTTTTGTATTATTAAATATTATCTATTATTAAAAAAATTTAATTATTAAAATTTAAGTATTTATTTTAATAAAATTTAATATTGAAATATAAAATTTTGAAACATATATTAAAAAAAAACTTTGCAGATCATGGTAATGACCTTCAAAATTAAAATAAAATTTTTAATTTATGTCATGCATCCTTAAGAAATGTGATTGAGATAATATTTAGTATGTTTAAATCACGCTTCACAACTTTTAAGTCAGGATATTTATCTCTATTTAAGACACAAACTAAACTTGTATAACATGTAGCATTACAACTTTTTTTCACAAAAAATGTCGTTTTAATGAATTTTCAATTAAATTAGTGAATGAATCTTTATCTTCAATTCTATTGATTAACGAGAACCATAATTTTAAACATATTATTCAGCATCAAGTCTATGAAAGAGAATATGTTAATGCATTCAGAGCTAGTATAGCTTTAGATATGTGAAAATATATTAGTTAGGAGGACATTAAAATTAATTATTTGTCAAAAAATAGAGATAATTATTTGTCAAAAGATAGAAAAATTATGTTGATTTTACTTTTATTTCTTATTTATGTTATATTTTTTTATTAAGTTTTGTAGTATTGCAACTCTATGTTTTCCTATGAAATCTAAAAAATCTTTTAAAATCATATAATATAAATCTATCCAAATCCATTAGAATATGAATTATAAAGTCTTGATTGAAATTCAAGTTTTAAAAGTCTTTTAAAAAAATCCTAAAAATCATCATGACCTTCCTACAAAGTATTTTTTAAAGTTCATTAAAATCTAGAAGACTTTTTCATGCTAAAATTATCTTTTGAAATCTCAATCCAATACATCCCCTAAATTTATTATTTTAAATAATATGAATAATATTGGACAAAAATGAATTTTATTTTTGTATTGTTAAAAAGTTGATTTATTAATAATTTTTATAATTTAAAATTAAAATTAAGAATAAAAAATATGAAAATAAGAAGAATGGAAGAGAAAATGAGAATCTTACTCTTAAGTTATATACTTTTATTTTTTATTTTGTTGGAGATTAGAACTTATAACACCTTTTACATACTACAAAAATCACCTATACCGTTAGGCCAAACTTTGTGGGTATGAAAAATTGCTCAAGTTGTACATATAATATACTCTAGTTTATATATAGAGAATAAATTAGTTTCCACACGGCTTTGTGAGTGCTTGCCCATTATCTTGTGGTACTCAATCAAAGAGATATATATGTTCCAAAGAAAGAACTGTGGACCCAATGTTTTGCTGTTTCTTTCTCATGTCGTGCATGGAATTCATCACCTTGCATACTTTTCACATGTCGTCTTCACACAAAAATATATATATAGACATTTTAAGATAAGATACACTGACACGTACTTTAACATTAGCATAAACATATAATATACTATTCTGTTCGCCGTGCAATTTAAGTTGAAGTTGAAAAAATAAAACCATAGCTAGACCAAATTGCTTGAACAACGCTCAATTTCACGTGGAAACCTTGAAAAGCTGAATTTAACACCAAAACCATAGAGAAGATGAATACATGAGTGGACATATAAATAGTGAAGGAAGAAGAGGGTCTTTGTCGTTGTCTTTCATTCCCATCAAACATGATTGAACAAATATTTATCCTCAAGAAGGTGAGAAAAGTACTATCATTCTTTATTTATTTATTTTTTCTGATTTATCTTAAATCTTAATTATATTATTAGTGTGCAATATTAGCTAGAGTGTGACATGTGTAAACTCTTTCATTACAGGGCTCCATGGACATCAAATATATTAAGAAATTTCCATCAACACTGAGGTTGGTAGTTTTACTCATGGTTGCAATTTGTGGAATATACATTTGCTCAGTAAATTTCGACAAACCAACAAGGGTTCGCACAAACACCAACTTGATGGAACTAAAATTCACCAACCAGTCATGTTATCCTTCTGGTGTAGAAGAATGGGAAGTCCCCTATTTGCATTATCCACAACCCAAGACTTACAATAGGTATATATTTAATTTAATTTAATTATATATATATATATATAGCTTTCGTCTTTAATCGAGTCGAATGGGGTCGTGTCTTCTATGTAACTAAACTTATATAGTGGAATAAGATTATTGTTGTTAATATATATTGTGGTTTATACTTTGAGAAAATTAATTTTTCAATTTGCCACCAATTTTAGTTATGTGGGGTTTGATTATTTAGCTATATTGAATGATTGGTGAATGAGCAGAGAGGAGTGTGCATGCAATCCTGTTCGGTTTTTCTGCATCTTGACAACGCAAAGATCTGGGAGTGGATGGTTTGAGACGTTATTGAACAGTCATATGAATGTAAGTTCCCATGGAGAGATATTTGGTATGGCTAAAAGAAGGGAGAATGTTTCTTCAATTTTGAAGACAATGGATGAAGTTTTCAATCTTGATTGGCTCAGTGGTGCTTCCAAGAATGAGTGTTCCACAGCTGTGGGTTACAAGTGGATGCTTAATCAGGTAATTGAAGGCTGTCTCAATTTCATGAATCATCATGGGTTGGTTATTTGGATTAATTTTTTCAAAAATATTTCTAAGAGGAAATATACAAAATAAAATCGAAAAAAGTTTCTATATAAGAAGCATCTTATGTATAAATTAAAAAAAAATTAATATAGAATTTTTTTTATAAATTAATTTATGTATAAGTTAATTTTAACTAATAATTTTTTTTCTCTTATTTATCTCTCTAATAAGTATTTCTGCATAAGTTTACTCGAACAAATCATCCTATCTGGTTCATATAAGATGGTGCTGTTGCTGAGAAAATAGATACATGTATAATGTATTTGCAGGGTTTGATGGCGCATCATAAGGAGATAGCGGAATACTTTGAACGAAGGAGAGTTTCTACAATATTCCTTTTCAGAAGGAATTTGCTCCGAAGAATGGTTTCTGTGCTGGCAAATTCCTATGATAAAAATGCAAAGGCACTTAATGGAACTCATAAGTCTCATGTACACTCCACTGAAGAGGTTAATCACTTTGCCTTTCTCCCTTACTGCTAATATGTCTCTTTTAGTTTGGATTACATGCTTGGATTAAGGCTATTGTATGTTGACAAAAGTTTATAATTAACGGGATTTCACTGCTTTGAAGTGGGTAAAAATTAAAGTAATAATCTCTGTTATTAATGAGAAAAATTAATAATTAAGACGTGTTTTTTAGTTGCAAGTTATCAAAATATTAAAAACTAGCTACTGATTTTTACTTTTACTTTTATTTCTATCTTTTTAGTTTGAAAATAAATTCATTTTGAAAAAAATTTACACCATTAAAATTATACTAACATTAAAGTGTAGATAAGATGTTCATAATAGTAATAATAACAACAACCATAATAATAATATTAGCATTGCTAATACTAATAATAGTAATGATAATGATAAAAATAAATGTAACAATGTCAATAATAATACAGGTGTTAATATTAGACTACTAATAATAGTAGAGGTTGTGTTGGAAGTAGTGATGGTAATAGCTATTAATTATCAATGTAGTAATAATAAGAATGATCAATGTTAAATATAGTGAGAGTTATTTTTTTAATTAAAAATTAAAATTATAAAAAGAATTTTTCTTGATTTTGAAAATGAATGTAAAATATTTTAAAATTGAGTTTAAAACTATTTCAATTTCATTTCTATCAAACATCTTTTTTTTTTGTTGAAAATTACATTTAAAAATTAAAATTTGTTATGTGTGTATTTAATACAACCTATTGATTTTTTTGTTATAAGTGGAGATTACTAAGTTACCAAAAATTATAATCAAAATGCAAACGTAAAGTTTTTGGTTGAAAAGCAAATTTTAATTAATCTTTTATATTAGAAATAAGTAAACCTAAATGCATCAATTACTTTCAAAAGGTGGAATATATAGTTGGTATAATATTGTTAAACTTGGGCAGGCTGGAATTCTCGCCAAATACAGGCCATTGATCAATACCATGTGGTTGACGACAAAGCTAAAGCAAACTGAGGAGACATCTGCAAAAGCCATTCAATACTTTAACAACACTCGCCACATTGTTCTATACTACGAGGATCTCGTTAATAATGTCACTGTAAGTAACCTAAAACCATGTGCTGTGCATGTACCATCACAATTCTACAACTTAACTATATATTATTTAATATATTTATTGTTCAATAGTTTGGTTTCGATGCACCGTCACCATAAATTATTATATTGATAATATGACCATGTAATAATGATAATATATTAAATATAAATTTTGGATTTTGAGTTTGTCGTTTTCATAACTGAATGTGTAAGTAAGTACATAATTAAATCATGAAAAGTATAGTTCTACTTTGTTCAATTACAAATTATATATCATAGTGAATATATTTATTTTTATAATAGATATTTTAATACTAACAATTAATGATCATCAAATCATTAAATTGAAATATGGCCATGGATCAAAAGTCAGCCTGCAGATTTGGATAAAGTTCAGTGTTGATTTTCTTTTTCCATTTCCAGAAGCTGAAAGATGTTCAAGAATTTCTAAGATTGCCGTATAGAGATTTGCACAGCGGGCAGGTAAAGATTCACACTGCACCATTATGTGAGCAAATTGAAAACTGGGATGAAGTACAGAAAACGCTGATAGGCACACCATACTTCAATTTTCTCCTCTCAGACTAATCAAATATTTAGCACGAGAGACAATATCTGATTTTGACACCAATAGACAAAGATTTCTCCTTCTATATATGTTACTATACTCATGAAAGATTCTTTGACTAGCACTATAACATTATTCTATGTACTTGAGTGCAACTTCTTGGAAACTTTAGCTTAAAGTAATAAAGCATTTAATGTCGTTCCCAGAGAAATGGTGTGGTCAACATGATCAAAATATTTGAAGTTGATATTTTATGTAAGAAAAATGCAGACAGAAGTTACAAAGACCGACACCTTTGGACATGAATTTTTTTTTTTTAATGAATGATTTAGTGTCTTAATTTATGTTAGATTTTTGATAAGAATATTTTATTTATATTTCAAATATTTAAATTTAATCTGTTTTAATTATTTTATTTTAAAATAAAATAATATCAATATTTGATTTTGCATAAAAAATTTTCTCTATAAATAAAGATTTATGAATAAAATTATATTATGCTCCTCTAATAAAAATAATTCTTATAAAATATTCTCTCAAACAAATATTATAAAATAACCTCATCAATTTATATGACAATTAAGGACTAATTTTTGCTGGTCAAGTAATATAGTTTCTATAACCATGGATAAATTTTCTTACGTTGAAACAAACTGGATTAACATTATTTATCCACCAGGATTCATTACGTACTGTCAATGTACTTTGCATGTGAATCTATGTTAAATAATTAGAAGTTTCAACTCTCTTCCTCCACAGGTACAACGCCTGTGCATTGGAGCGGGTGTTTCTCTGGCTGATCATATTAATTACAATTTCAATACTAGTGAACAAATCATTTCTGCGTTTAATAAGACTCTCCGGAAGTCCCATCCAACTTCCATTCAACGTAGTCTTTTTTATTTTCTTTTGTTAAAAATGGTTAGTTATTATAGAGTAGAAGTCTTATTAAATACTAGCATAGTCTTAATTTCTCGATATTTTACACACATTATTTTATTAAAATCTCTTTAAGCAAATCTTTGAAAAAATAAGAGATTATTTGGTTGAGAGTTTTCAAGGGAGAGAGCTCTTATGAGTAATTCTTACATCACTGCCTTTTCGTAATCCATACCAAGTTGGGCCTTCATTACCTATCCCGCAAACACTCCCGAGACTTTTTGCTTCCTGCAACCTGTTGTTGTTTTTTTTTTTTGTTTTTAATTCGGACTAAGACATATCAAACTGACTTCGATAATTATTTTTATAATTACTGATTCTGATTTTATTTTTAAATTTAGCGGAACCCTCGTCAGGGACTGGCATTAAAGACCAATCACAACTGAACTATCGAATTCGCACTCCCAGCTTCGGCCCATCTCACTTTGCAGAAACTCAAAAGTGAAACAAAAAGATGCGAAACTACTGTTTTCTTCTCTTCTTTTTTTTTTTTTTTCTTTTTTGCATTTGTTTAAATTGCTTCCTAAATAATGTTACAAATTGGATAACCAAATCAATAAATCATTGAACTGGCGCAGTATCAGAGTCATTGTTATCTGTCCGTCCAATAACGAAATGATCAACAATTTTGACCGTATGTACCGGATCCTGGTGGGGAGTGGCTGCCCTCCATTTACTGGGAAATTCTCTCAAATGACCCAACTCTTGTGGATGTTTCGCCTCTCCGTCCCAATCAGGATCAAGCTTCCACTCCTTTGGAACCTACACATTCAAAATGTGGAGAAAAACTAATCAAATTCCACCACCAAAGCCAAAACATGATGATACGTATTCTAACGAGTGATGGCTTCCTACCTTATCAACAGCCAGAGTAAAAACTTCAAGATCACCGTCAGAATTGATGTGAAATCGTGTGAATGATTTGTAATTAGCTATTCGAAGAGATGAAAAAGCTTCATCGAAGTGTAAGTGAAGCCAGTTGATGCAAATGTATAAGTAGCTCCCAAACACTAAGGAAACAACAGGAGTAGAGAAGACCCAAAAATAAAGGAAGACAGAAGCATAATATATTATAGCACCCCCTCGGGAAACTGACTCTAATCCATTCTTGCAAATATTGCTCCGAGAGACTGCCATGACCTGAAAAAATCATCACTGTGACAGGGTCCTCCATTACAAGAAATGTCAAAAATAAAATAATCCAGAGAATTTTCTCACCTCTGGCACATCAAAAGCAGACATTAAATACTTGATACATGCTGGATAAAGTCCAAATGTCCATTGTTCAATACGAGCTCTGAGTCCAGTTGGATCGGGAAAGTGCTCACTTTCAACTGATCTATACCACTGATATAAAGTGTGATACCCTGAATTACACCCAAAAGAAAAATCAACATTATAACCAAATATCATCATCACAAAGACAATCCCTTTTTACAAAGTATTGAAATCTTTTTCCATAATTTATTTGTGATGAGTATCAGGATTCATATAAATATCACTAGAGCTAAGTTCCAACTGTTCATTGTGAACCTATTGAATCTAGCTTCCAACTTGAAATAAAGATACAACAATTGAAATATAATTTCCAACAAATAAATAAATATAAAGATGGAAGTCTACATTTTATAAGCATCGTAACTATGAACATGCCCTTGGGGATACGTTAGGGTGTGACTTATAAAATCTGGATGCAGGATTACATACAACAAAAATCTAATTATAATTCTCATCAGCCTGGTTTAACTGAAGCTCTATTTGGTTCCATTCACTGCAATTGCCACAAAACATCGACTATGCAAATGACCATTCTTAATTATGAAAAATGAAGGCAGTAGGGATCAAACCCCTAACCACTTGATCATTTAAACTCTTAATACCATGTCAATGATCAATTCACCCAAAAGCTTACAATGTCTGGTGTAAGCCCAACAATAATTTTATATTTCAAACCATTTTCAAAATTCAAATACTTGCAGTCTAGTGTTGACGTGACAGTCAGCTGACGTGCCAATATGACTTGTAATAAAATGGATGATAAGATTATGTTTCCTAGACTTTTGGAAATGACATGGCATAACACAAAACCCGCAAAAGAGTGCCAAGTCAATGTCAAATTGACAAGGGGACTTAATTGTGTTCATTTCAAAAACTTCAAGCTGCATCTAAAAGCAGGGACCAAAGTTGGAATTTCATGAAACCAAAAAGATCAAGATTGCAATTAAGCTCAAATATTATTATTTATCAACTTGAGCAGAACAAGTTACAAAAAAGTTATAATGATACAAATCATTCAACATAGAAAAACCAAACCTGAAGTTGCCAGCAAATTGTGTTGGATGCATATTTCAATGCCTACTTCAAGAAGCAACATAAGAATCAGTGCTGCAGCAAGGTGAGCAGAAACATGAAGAACTCCAATTATTGCTCGTTTCTTCCGTGACAATTTGGGCGGAACAAAAGAATATGCAGCAATTAGTAATAGTATAGATCCCACTAGTGACACACAAGAGTGCTGCAGAATATATATAAATCCATTCCACACAGTACCAAGGAAACTCCTTATGTGACCAGAAAATGTATCATCTTGGAGGATGTGATTCAGCTCACACTAGAAAAAAAAAAGTTCAGAAAACAAATGCATCTTAGCCAATAGCAACAGATGATAGTATCTTAACAAAAAGGCAAAATGCTAATCTCTGCTTAATCTATGGCCAAAAGAAAAAAACAAGAATCCAACAGTTCAAAAACCATAATTGACGTTGAAAGCATACAAAATAAAACTAAAAATCACAAAGATTCTAGAGGAACTCACTTGTGGAAACATTGAAAAGACTAATAGAAAATATATAATCCCACCAATAAAATCAAATTGCCAGTTCTTCTTTCGAAATTTTAGGATATTTCCCAATGCAATCTGCATGATGTTTAAAAGAAATGTCATCGTAATGTGCAAAAAAAATTAAAAAAAATAAGGATTTAGAAGTTACAAGACAAGGAGGACTATAATAAGCAACTATTAACATGCTACATACCCTGCTTGAATCTTCAAAGGAAGGATATGCGGCTTTGCATTCATAGGAAACTCCAAGAAGTTTGTTAAATTTACTGAAAACATGGGTAGGATGTAGAAATGCACCACCACAACCATTAACAAGAAGATGGTGAACATGTACAGGTCCATCTGACTTTACATGAGAATGACGCATGTAATGATGCAAGTCCCCAGCCATTCGAAGCTTACATCTTCCTTTTAAATAATCACAAATCAGGTGTGAAATATTCTTTCCAGTAACATCATTCCAATACCAGTCCGTGAGCCAATTAGGTTCATGAGTTATAATGATCACAGAGTCATCCTCTTGAACCTTGATAAAAAAATGGTCATGGAAGAAGTTGTGGTCAATCAGTCAATAGATCAAATAATGATGTGTAAGGATTCAAAGGGGTCCACAATTAGACCCAGTAATAAATCAGAAAAGTAAAACAAAACATATATATTAAATATCCACTAAACAAAGATTGTTTTGTAGAACATGACAGATTAATAAGCAACAAGTTCATAATTGAAACAGACCATCTAGATAGGATACTCAAACTACTAAAAAAAAAATTATGACAAAACCAAACTTCATGAACAAGATATTCCAAGACAATTATAATAGCAGGCATAATGCAATCATTATTATCACCTTTCTCTAAAAGAATTTGTACGGTACAACCCCAGAAAATATTTTTCAAGTTACTATTATCACCTCTCCCACCTCTCATTAAATATTTTATTATTAAACATTATATGCATCAATCATTATTTTATATTAAATCAATGGCAATAAAAGAATGACTGGTAATAAAAGATAAGTGAACAAGCAGTGCTGTACAAACAAGAGTGATTTATAAAATTAAATTAGACTCTAGAGACTTCAAGAATAAACATCAAATTTCGAGAGCAAGATCTATATATAATAAATTATTCATTTCAATTTTCAAGACTATCGTATTTTACATTCTACAAATTTCAGGAAAGGTGAGGCATAGTAGACCCCTTATTCCGCAGGTCTACATCAGGAAAGATACAAAGGAATGCAGGGATTAATTGTATACAAAGGACTATTAATAAAGAAAGAGGAAGAACAGGAGAGTTAGTAGGTCAGTTGAGGAAGTTGTTGAGGGGAAAGTCTTGGAACCTACTCCACGAAAGACCCAAGTTGCACTTAGAGAAAGTTTTGTATTTTCCTTTTGGTACCTCTTATAATCATTGAGATATTATTTACCCCTGTAGTTGCCAATATTGTAGTGATTTCAAGAAGCTATGAATGCGTTCATGCATGTTAATTGTGATCCCAGGTATAAACTAAAATCTTAAGTATGATATAAAGGTCAACTCAAAAGTCATTATAACTGCCATTTAGAAAATTAATTATGAAACATGATTTGATAGCTGACATTTACTTTAATAGTCCAAAAACAGTCAGAAAGTTAAAAAACAAAAACAGTGACCATATTCAACACTGAACTTCACTAAAATATACACAAATATAACAAAGTAACAAACAAGATTGTAAAATATACAGTAGTAGAAAGAATGAATGGAACAGTCAGCATGTTAAAATTTAGTGGGTTAGGACCTATTTTGGAAGGTAAAAACAATTATTTATACAAAATTTCTTGAGAGAGCTATCGAAAATAAGAGATTATTTCTTCAGATTAAAAAGTTAGTATACATGCATTTAGTCAAGCATTACACTTTATCAGTAATTTCCACACCATTTTATGATTAAATAATCACGTCCTAATGATTCCATCTATAAATAGTTACTGAAGCAGACCCTTCCAGTCTTTCTACCATAACTGACAAATATAACTGAAACAACAAATTTTACCATAGAACTTTTCACCATTTCATTGAAATAAAGAGACAAAAGGTAAAACAGACAGAATATTTACTTTCTCCATTATCAGTTCTGTAAAGAACTTGAATTGGTACACATCAATATCACCATGAAGAGCCAGATCAAACCCAAACACCCACCACCGTTTAGGGAGTTGCAAAGCAAAATAACTCTTCTTCTGGGGCATGAGCCATCCACCTAACCAACTTCTATGACATATATACCTCATAAAGGTCTGGAGCCCATCAAACCAGTCTGTAAAGAAAACAATTATATTAATTAGTAACTGTATTGGCATTATGCCTAAATATACACAATTTTAAAATATTTTAAAAGCTGAGATGAGACAGAAAGACCAAAACAAAAATGAAAATTTAATGAATGAAAGAAAAAAAAAAAACAGTAGCAAGATGATAGACAAAAAAGAAGGGAAACTATGGTTATTTAATGAACTCCTTGAAAAATAACACATGTAATTTGGTATCTAGATGCTAGAACTAACCATGGTTTCCAGGAATAACAAAACACTGAGGTCCATTATACTGTTTTAATTGAGCCCCAAAAGGCACCTCCGGCTTCTTCACAGCTATCTGCTCTGCTTTATACCAAGGAGGGGGTTGAAGAGCATATTCAAAAGGAACAAAAAGACGCCTTTCATATGTGAATGCTGATGGATTCGGATACCTACAACAGAACAAAAATAAGTAATTGAAGAAAAAAAATATACCTACAAAACATTGATAGAGTTGAAACTTTAAGTGACATTGCAGAGTCCCTATAATTCAGTTGAAAAAGCAGTTTTGGTGTCCCATAACATGCTAAAATTTCAAACATGTCCAGCAAATCTAATTTTCATATAAGCCCCACTAGGTAAATGAGTTAAATTATGCATGAATTATTTGAGCTCACCTTTTTAATAGTTCAATCAAACTCATTCGATTAGCTAAACAAACAAGCTGAAGCTTAAAGTTTTGTTCAATTATTTAAATGAGTCAGCCTAAACTTTGCATGATTGAAATATAGCTCGTTGATTTATGTGTATTTAAATAATTGTGCTTTTATTTACTGTAATTTTATTTGTTTTACATACCATTTACTCCCTCAGGTCCTTTAATTATATAAGAAACAAATGAATATTCTTTTGTGGTCCTATTTTAAGAAACGGAGACTCATTTTAAGAAGTATTAATTGCTAATTCCCTTTTATGTCCTTCATTTATGGAGAAATATATTAATGGACACATACTCATCCCTCATGCAAGGGAATGCATTATTAACAATGTGAGTCACACTCATTGGTGAAAAAAAAAAAATCATGAATGAAATGCAATCACTACTTAAATCATTCAAGTCAAAGAGTAACTTAAGAATAAAATTTAAATTCATGACATTATTAATTAAAATTAATAAACTTAACTACTTTTATTGGTCTTGATGACTTGATTGTTTATTTTTTATATAAAAGACTGGAGGGAGTGCCTTGAATTATCAAGAGTCGTATTTTTAAATGGATAACAATAAAATTAAAATAAAAACTATCATTTTCATCATTACAAATTTCTTTTCCAATTGCAATCCATCTTTATGAATATAGAATTGTATTAAATTCTTTTTTTTTATTTTACCTAGTGAAGAGGTGTCTACTAAATACTAAATTAATGAACAGAGACTATCTCATAGAAGAAGTAACCAAGCCATGAATGAGTCAAATAAGACAACCTCAATCTTAAAATTTGGTTCATTTGGATAAAAGGGTCAAACTTAAACAATCTCACTTTCTTTTTACACGTCAAGCTAAAACTCAAGTATTCAGTTGAACACAACTCATATACACCCTTACACTAGTCAACTATATGGGCCATGCAGATTATGTGGATTTATATATGCATATGCACATGTCTCCAGAACAAGAAAAAGAGAACACAAAACTTGTTAAAAACGGTAAATTTCTTAATATTCAAGTTGAAAATTTGATCCACACAGATAACTCTACAAAATGCAAAACCCAGTAATAAGGATATGTATTGCCTTTAATATGTACACTACCGCTGAAGCAAAAATAAATTGATGGGTAAATATAAACGGTCTATGATGTAGCATCTGGTTAGTAGCCCTCAACAAAAATGAATAAAATTAAGCACAAAATACTTGGAATTTCATTTTTCATTATTTGATTTCAAATGATGTCAATGTAAAGCTTACAAATAATAAATATAATTCACCAAATAACAATAGCCAACTTAATTAAGTGCAGCCAACTTACGCAAGATCACCCCCAATAAGTAGCAAGTCTCCACGTGGTAAGGTAAGCTCAGAATCATCTTTCAGTGTCCGAATGAAAGGCTTAGCAAGTAGCCGTGCAACAGCATAAGATGAGTTCCCACCATCACCAGTATCCGCCATAAAGTCAAACCAAAAATCATCCTTCTCACTAAAATGATCATATAGAAGGTCAACATGTTGATTTCCATCACTAACCCTATTCATTGCTGCCTGTCAATGAAAAATAATTGTTAAAGCTGGCATACAAGCAAAATGATATTCCTGCAACAGCACTAAGGATGAACAATAAGCAAACTTCTTCACGTCATAGAATAATGCATGTCTTAAGAGTCCCACTTAGCTTGCTGTGTAATTACTGTAAATTATTCGATATTATAGTTGATTAGTTTGGGTCTAATGCTAGGAAAGTTGGTATTTACTATTTACTTTGTTTGCCCATATAGTGTACTTCAACATACATACAGCCTTCTAATTTTCTCTTGTTCAGAAATAATAATTTCTGATATTCTTTTCAACAATACATCCTCCACATAAGATAAGAATTAAAAATGCCAGATATGAAGACTCGCTTATTATTTTACAAATAATAAAGACAGAAAAGAAATATTTCAATTTTGGCATGCTTAATTCAAAGTCGGAAACTGCACAAAACAATGTAAATCTAAATCTATAGATATTACATAGCACTCAATTTTACAAGCATGAATGATTTGTACGAGTGCATGACAACATTTCAGGCTTTGATTTTGTTTTATTGTTTTGGAAGAAAAGAAAAAGGACAACATTCAATATCATTTCATTGGCGACAATACAGAAAAGTGAGAAAACTATGACCCTTTTAATCTTGCCAACACCAGATTTGGAGCAATGAAAATCCCTTTAAAAGTAACAGTGATTGTAAATTTAATAAAACATAGCATTTTGTTTTAGTACGATGGCTGCACTAATATTCAAACCTAAGACCTTATGCATATTATCTCAACTCCTACCACTAGGCCGACCCAAGTGCTTCAATACAACATAGTATAATATAGTCAACGAAGTACTTCACATTATAAATTTAAAAGACATATTGACAGAATATTAAACAGTGGGCACAGAAAAAAAAATGTTACCTGCATCATACGCATGTCAAAACGCCCAACAAAGACCGTCACTGATACAATGAGGTCAAAAACTGTTTTGAATAAATCAGCAGATGTTCTGCATCATTTCGCAAGTTTAACCATACATTCATACCTTCAACAAGCCCTTGAAGTAAACTTTAAAAAATAACTGGGATTAGGGAAACAAGTATTTTATATACATACATACCCAGAGTACCAAGGAACCATGTCTAAAAAATCAGGCCTCATTTGCTTCTTCTTCAACTTCTCATATTCTTTAACAGATAATGGATGAGTGAGAGCCCACCTATTGATTTTTCAGACATGAAAACAGACATATTAATTACAAGGAAAAAAAAAATGGTCATTAGTCGTACAGTGTAATTCAAAAATGTGATACCAGCCATGATAATTTATTACTCATTGAGCACTATTGCACCAAGGGTTCATGGAACCATTGCTCATTGCTTTATGCATGGAAATATAGTCCAGAATAACAGCATTACAAAAATAAAACATTTAACATGCATTATGAAAACAGACTAATACATAACAAAACTTAACTTGTGTTTTACTTCTGGAAAATCCATTGGGTCGGTTGGAAAAGGAAAGGATAAAACTTAAATGAAATAAGATTAGTATTGTTGGTGTTGTTCCTCAATTAGAATTTGAGTTTCACCTCGGTAATGTGCTTAATAAAGGTTTCTATTAAATGTCAACACATATTATCAAGATGGAACTCCGATTCTAATCAAGGAACAGCACTAACTGTGTGTATCTAAGTATTGAAAAGAACGTTGGCCCAAGTGAAAATTTTAACAAGAAACATGCAATGTTTTAAAACTGTTCAAACAGCAGTCATCTATCAAGAATAAAAACTAACATTGATTTGGTTGATCAAAAGAAATTTTGCTTTCCATGTTAGTAATTTTCCATCGAAATTTAATATCATAAAAAAAATTACTTTTTGAACAATTAAAAACAATTAATCATACAAGAAGCAGGAAGATAACAAAGTTCAGCCATAATAAAATCAACAATATAGTACTACTCACCCTGTGGACCTTTCCACCACATAATTTGCTATGTAAAGCCCAATAAATGTAGCCCAAAGTGAGTAGATGGGAGAAATTTCATCTGATGAACCAGGACATGATCCATTGCAAGCAATCTAATACATAAAAATAAAATTAATTTTGGCATCATACCAAGTAAAGAACCACAATGGACATAGACATATGAATTAGACAGCAGACTGTACAAATCATATAATTATATCATTATATTAAGTACCTCGCCATAAATAACCCACTTCGACAAGAGAGGATAATCACTTGCAGATCCAACTGGAGCAAACCAAGATGAGCAAACCTGGTCTTTCAATTCATTCATCCGAAGAAACTTTGCCAGCCATGTGTTCCTCTCCTCTTTCTTCCAGAAAGAAAACCAGTTAGAATTTCTTCGGTCAAGTGGTCTCTCTCTTAACATGGCACGATTACCACAATGACTATAAAATACACAGCACGCCACGCTAAGTACCTATTATTTATTAAAAAAAAAAAAAGCATCAGAACAAAATTCTGTCTTTAAGGAAACAAACAATCATCTTCTTTACTTACTGCACAATTTTGAAGAATGGTCAAGATCTCTGGTCTCTTTCCAGCCACACGAGAAACAAGGCCGATGTACCAGAGGCCAAGAAATATAACGTGAAAGACAAGAAGAAACAAGATTGAAGAGACATATATTGTCAAAAACAAAGATAGATTCATCCTCATATCTACTCCCATTGACTGAAAGCTAGGAAGATGATACACAGCTGCCACTAAAATCCAAGCTATGTACCTGCAGAATGGGAGCCTAATTATTCCTAATCCCATAAATAGTAGCACAAACACATACATGGTGATACATTTGTCAAAGAAACTCACCATCTACTGAAATTTGAATAGCTGGGTTTGAAAGTCTTGCCTATAAATGGTGACGAGAAGAAATAAAAGAACCCAAACAAACAGGCATACATAGACCACCATTTAACATTGTTGTCTAATTTTTCTACAAGAGTGTGTATATTGTCAGATGAGATGAAAAAGAGGCAACCCACAACAACAGCAATTACAGCATGGCGGGAATGTTCATGAGGGTAAGGATAAGTGTGGGTTAGAATAGTTCTAACCCTCTCCATTTTCAGCGTATCAAGAATACCAGCAGACTGCTTACTAGAACCCATTCCAATAAAAAAAGGAAAATCTAATATAACGTATCAAATTTCTTGCAATGAAGTTCACTTTAATAGTTCCAGAAAACCATAGAGAGCAGCACCAGCAGAATCCTACACAAGATTATAAAAATAAATACAACAATATCAGTATTAATAGAATTGCAACAAAGTAACCAACCACATCATTGACAACAAGAGGAACAATAAAACCGTAAGACAAGCAATTTAATGTTCATTTAAGTAATGGCATAAAGGTGAAGCACGGGACACAGAACAAAAAAAACAACATTAATTTAATTTAACGAAAAGAACAAAAAAAAATTTGCAGAAATGTAACTACTGTCCAGCGCTGACTAAAAGTTCCTTTGTCCAATCAACTAAAACTCCACCACAGATTGTCGTTTTCCTATTTTCACAAATAAATTCTCCTCCAACACCATGGCGAATTCCGCCTCACTTCTTGGCCGCTCATCCCCGTTCTTCAACCTTCCTTTCATTTCCCTAACAATTGAATCCAAACATTCCCGCACACACGTGAACGAACTTTAATATTCTCATCTCACACGCGCAGAGGAGAAAATAACCCTAACCTAACGGAAGTCATTATTATGAAAACCGGCGAAACGCAAAGTGCGAGTGATTCATGATATCATGAAAAGAACAAAGCTGAGAAAAACACAAAATCACAAAATCACGCGCCACGAAGCAGTTAACTGAACTCGAAGGATTAGTTACAGAGTTTAATCAATCAAATTCGGGAAGAAAACAAAGCCCTAACCCCAATCTATCTGTCTGTTTTTCTTTCTTGGTTTCCGTTTTCCGTATCGTACAAGATTGCTGCAGAAAGAAAGCGATAGAAAAGGAAACAAAATCTTGAAGCGAGAAAGATACGAACGACGTGAAAAAAAGAGCCAGGATAGATAACAACAATCACAACGAGAACGAGAACGAGAAGGAGAACGAGACGAAAGAGAAGTTGCAGAGAGACGCCAAATACGAAAAGACCAATCGTAAACGACGTTTCCAATGTTTAAACGATGGAAAATCAGAGAGAGAGAGAGAGAGAGAGAGAAGATGCACCTGGTATGGCGAAATGGAAAAGATCGCATGTGAAGTGCGTGCAATGGAAGGAAGAGGAAGAGAAGAAAACTTAACAGGGGCATCTATCTATCTCACTCACACCCACTTGGCATCTGAGAATGTCTGCGAGGAACATAACAACGGCATATTCTTTTTAAAAATCCTTTATTGCATAACGACCCCAACCCACGCACGCTGCCAATTCCCAAACCAACTTACTTTTCAATTTTACACATTAAACCGCGACCAACCGTCTTAATTAATTAATTAATGCTATTTTAATTTTCCAATATTATAGCGGATAAGATATAGACACATAATAATAATAAATAGTAACACTCTGTTTGTTTCCGTTTCCCAAATGAATCACACTTTTTCAACATACTACACACATGCGTATTGCGTTTGTTTTCCTTTTCTTACATCACCGTCTTTTTGACTCACCGTAAAGTTTCTCTCTGCAATTTCCACACCTGGACGGTGGGTTAGCAATTGCATTGGACTCGTGCTCATTAATTGCTTGGGCCTTTGGGCCCCCTCTTGTACCAGAAGGCCCGAAGATCAGGTAATTCTATTTATTTTGAAAATTAGTTTATAACTCATGTTATTCTTACAACTTTTTTTTTTCTTTCTATTTTTACACTAAATTTTTTTTATTATTTGTGAAATCTCTATTATGTCCTCCCTTCATGCTCCCTCCTCTTTCTTCCTTCTCCCCTTCAATATTAGTCGAAAATATTTTTAATGATAATCATTTAAAATTATTTTGTAATATTAAAATATACTATTTCAATTTTTTTATAATAGGCTTTTAAGGTTATTTTATAATATCAAGAAATATAATAAATTTTTAAATTTTTTATAGAATAATTTTAATGTTTTTTATTTTATTTTTTATTTTTTAATTTTTAATTTTCATAATTAATATATATTAATTATTATGTATAAATTAATTAAAAATTATGTGAAATGTAAAAACATAATTGATAACATAATAAATAATAATTAATGTTCTTTTAAAATTTAAAAAAGGACCAATAAACAGAAACAAATTTTACTAAAAAGAAACCGATAACAACGAACAAAGAGAGTATTTTTCTTACATTATTGATACACTCATCATATTTTTTTTGTACGGCTTTCATACTTTTATCTTTTACTAAATAAAAAGTAGAATTCGTTTGTAAATTACTTTTTTGAAATTTACAAGTTACATTAAGTTATTTTTTATAAAGCAAAAAAAAAATGAATTAAAATCCGTAGAAAATATTAAAAGCTTCAATAGTTTTTTCAATAAGCTTAAGGAAATAATTATATTTTTCCAAACTCATAGCACAATTTGAAGAAATATTTTTAAGAAAAATCACAAAATTCATAAAAGAAATTAATTTGCATGTAAAATCCACAAGAAAAATATGCAATAAATAATATTGCAAGCTTAAGTTATATTGTATAACTATAAACTTCCTGTACATAATGAGAATATAAAAGTCACAAATAAATGAAATTTAAAGAATGTAGAAAAAAATTATAAAATGTCCATTAATGAATGAAATAATTTATGAATAAAAAGTATTATTGATATAAATGAATGAATTTAAAGAACGTAGGAAAAAAATATTATTAGACGTCAATTAATGAATGAAATAATTCATGTATAAAAAAGTATTTTTAATGCTTAAAATTTGTTATAAGTAATAATGTTATAAAAAAAATCAATTATTTACTATAAAAAAATTCAAACTTTATAATAATAATAATAATAAAGAAAAAGACTAAAAATTAATTTTAATTAAACTATTATTCTATATTTATTTAATGATTTGAAATTATTAATAATTGATAAATAAACTTTAAAATATAGTTTAAAAATATTGTAAAAAAATTAATTATATAAAAATAAATAAAAAACTAAAAGGGGGGAGGCATGCCCCCTCCTTAAATGCTTTGCCATTGTCTTCACTTATGTTGTTATGGTATATTTGGTAAAGGTGAATTTTGATAGAAATTGAGATGAGAGGATGAAGATAATGATAGTACTAAAAATTAGAGTTGTTTCACTTTTTAGTTGGAATGAATTAATGAGAAGAGAAATAAAAGTTGATTGATCTCATGTTAAAATAATTTTGAGCTCAAGTGCAGTGAAATGGTGTAGAAATTGTTGAGCTAATTAACAATAGATTATTTCATATAATTTTAAAATTATTTAATATTTTATTATGTCAATTTTATTTATTTTAATGTATAATATAATATTCAAAATATATGTAAATATTTATTGTTAGATAACATATCTAAACAAGTTTGAATTATGTGAAATTTGAAATACATAACCATAAATATAATATCACATAATTCAACAATTGAATTGATTAAATTTGCATTCTACAAAGAGTTATTGAATTTGTAATTTCACCAGTTTTGACACCTATGCCAACGAATGTTGACCCTATATGTGTGCACCTTGAGTTATTCATGAGTGTTCTAGAAAAATAGTCGTTCATGGACGGTAACATGTGCCTTCACAATTGTGTAGGTAAATTGCGTCTCTATAACTTGCATTAAGTTGATACTCAACAATCGTCATAAAGTGCATGAAAAGTTATAAGAACTTGGAATTGTTCTACGGTAAATAAATCCATATGATCTTGGAAAAGTTGTCTATGAGATGAATGTGATATCAACTATCATTAGTAGATGGGATATGAGAAGGACTTCAAATGTCATAGTAAATGAATTACAAAGGCTTATCATAAATCGATAAAATGGTAATTTGTGAGATTTTCTCATACGACAAGCTCTACAAAAATGTTATATTTAATACATAGTAAAAAAAAATGTTACATTTTTTAATTACAAGAATAACAATTTTTGATGAGACATGACAAACTCTTGTATATTAAATATTAAAAACATAATCGTTAGAATATGTACTTTTATGAGACAATTCATTACAATCTTTATTTTGAGGATGACGTTAACTAAAATTCAATTTATAAGAATGAAAAAGGGGAAATGTAGATAGATGAATGTCATCAAGAACATGTATGTCATTTCTAAGTAAGTATGTCAAATTGGCTTAATCAACCCTCAAAAAACTCCAAAGCCCTATGGGCTAAGTCAGTCCATAGGCCAAATATTTTTTATAAAAATAATAAATTCAACTATTAAAAAATTGTCTTAGTCTATTCCATAAGACAACTTATTTTATGCACTAATAAATCTATTTATGAGTTAACTTTCACTCATATTTTTTTATATAAACAAATCATTAAATTGAGATGAATTTATTTTAAAATAGAATTAAAAAAGAAAATCAAGTAACAAATAACTTATAATATTATTGATTAAGGAAGATTTAGTCACAACATTCATCATTAATTAACAAAAATTAATGAAATCAAATTAAAGGTTCAGCAAAACAAAAACCAAAAAAAAAATCATTTACTTCTCGTCCTTTCTTCACCATCTTTATGTAATAATCAACAACAACAAAAAGATCAATAATTAAGAAAGGAAATAAGAAACCAATTAAATAACCCACAATACAAAATATGAAAATATAATTAAAAAGATAGAAATTTCACTCATTAGTCTTTAATGTAACATCCTTTTTTAAATATTAATTAATTAATTATAATAATTAAAGATAAAAAAGAAAACTATTTTATTAATAAAATAAAAAGTGAGAGAGTTCACCAAAAGTTTTTGGGCTAAACTGGACCCAACCCAAAGGTTAATTCAAATAGGAAAGTTTGAAATAGTTAGGTCATTAAATTTTGTGCGTATTCTAAAATCCTAAGAGCTCACAAGTGGAGGAATAGAGGAGCTCATAGGGGAAACTGTAGATTGATGCCAAAAGCTATTGGAGGAACATTACTTTTCAAAAATTGTCATTCCAAGTAGAGGGAGGGGAATTATCAAGTCCTATGCATATATGAGGAATAAGGATAGAGGGACGATCCTTGAGCTTTTTAATTGTATGTTTGTGTTATGGTATATGTATGAATGCTTGAATGCCTTTATAGCCTTGTTGATATTATGATCATGAATGTGATATAGTGTTCTATTCTATCTAATTGAAAGATGAATTTGTATGGTTTAAAGTTAGGATTTTTATGAATGATTTGAGAATCTGGAGTTGAATGGAATAATCCTTGAGGAATTAATAGTATGATGATGTTTGTGAGATATGAATTAACTGTTTGATCAAATTGATATTGAGTTTATGTATTCTGAGGTTTAGGATTAATATGTATGAATTTTGAGGGTTTTGGACTGAAATCTGTTAATTTGAGGATGTAGTAGTAATGAATTGAAATATTTGATATGTTTGTATGAAAGTTTAAGGAAAGGATAATCATTTAAATAATTGTTTTGTATATTTTAAAAGATAAAGAAAAGTCGAGAGGAGATATTAAGACTAAGAAATAAGAGAAGTAATTGATGAATAATGTCGTGAAAATCCCACATCAGGCGTGAGGTTGGCAAAGAGACTTTGGTCTCTCCACGTTGGACACCATGCCTATTCTTTTAATTCTTTTAAATAATAAATGGAATTAATGAATAAGAGTATATGAATTGATGTGATCAATTGTGATGTTGCTTGTTTGAGATAAGGTGAAAAATCTAGAAATTCTTATCGAAATATGACCATTTAGAATAAAATATTTTATTTTGTGAACATTTAGTCCAACAGAAACAAATAATGGATAATTTAAAAAGAATGTATAAGGTTTAATAATTGTGTAAATTGTAACTGAAAAATAATCATAAATTAGATAAGCCTTATTTTAAATAAAATAAATAAAAGTAATTTAATGTAAACCAAACTAAAAATGTTTTCAGATCCCATAATCGACAACAAGGGGAGGGCAAATTAGAGGATTTGCACTACAACAACCATGAGGTCCATTCTCATAATACATTAGGTGAGAACAAAATGTGGGTTATCGATGGAGATGAATGGAATGTATTTGAACGGGTTGAGATTCTTGAAGTTGCTACTCTTTCTCTTGATGAATCAAAGTTAAAAGTTCTTTTCACATGTGATGGACAAGGAAACGATTAGATAGAAATGGTTAAAGTATATATATCATAGTTAAGTTGATATAATAATAATGTTTTAAGTGTTATGATTTTTATGTTTGATATTAAAGTTTAAGTGACAAATATCCTATTTATTTTTGACTTTTTTTTATATATTTATACCATTTTTTTAGGTTTATATAATTATATATATATATATATATATGTGTGTATTTTAAAATTACATTAACATATTTGTACTCTAGATTTTTTTAAAATCATGTATCCATACTTGTACTTGTATTTGTTACTGTACATGTATCCATGCTGTTGGGAAAAATAGCAGATGTAATTAGTAGTACCACATGAAAGACTAAAACGTTATAAAATTCCTAAAATATTGATCAAAACACTAGAAAAATTCTTTGAGGTGTGTGATCACACTAATCTTAACGAGTTATTTATGTGATACACACAAGCCCCCAAGATACAATAGATATCTCAACTAAGAACTGAAGAACAAATTTTGCAAGGAACTAATATTGGCAAAGAATCCAAAGAGAGAAGAGAAAGCTCGAAAATGAGAGTTGTGTGAAACCAATGAGGCAAGAGAGCTCAAGAGTCGCCAAAAAATTGTGCAAAAAATAAGGAGAAAAATTCCTGTTTAGAATAAAATATCTTTTGTTTTTTTGAAGATTTGATCAACTAGAAATAAATAATGAATAAATTTAAAGAGAACGAATAATGTTAAATGATTGTGAAAAACGTAACCCAAAAATAATCATAAATTGGATAAGTCTTATTGTGAATACAATAAATAAAAGTAATTTAATATGATCAAAACTAAAAATGATTTTAGATCCCATTTTCAGGGGAGAAAATTGAAGGATTTGCACTACAACATGCATTGGGTGAGAGCAAAATATGGGATATTGGTGGGGATGAATGAGATCCATTTAAAAGGCTAACATTCTTGGAGTTGCTACTTTTTTTTCTTGATGAATTAGAGTTAAAAGTAGTCCTTTTCACAAATGATGGATAAGGTAATAATGAGATTGGAACTATTAAAGTATAATATATCACAATGAAATTGATATTTTTATAGTTGATATTATAGTTCAAGTGATAAATGTGCTATTTATTTGTGATTTTTTTTATCATTTATACAATTTACTTATATTTATATAATTAAAAATATATATTTTTTAAATTACATTATTGTATTTGTACTCTAGATTTTTTAAAATTCATGTACCTTTTACCCGTACTAGTATTCAATATTGTACCTATATTCATGCCAATGGAAAAAATTTCTAAAAAACTAAATAAAACAATAGAAAAATTCCTTAAGGTAGGTGATGAAACTAATCTTGAGGACTTATTTGTAATATATGCACAAGCCCCTCTTAATATAACAAGGATGGCATAGTTAAGAATTGAGGAGCAAAACTAACAAGGAACTAATATTAACAAAAAACCTAAAGAAAGAAGAAATCTAGAACAATAATATTTACTCCTTCAAATTCAACCATCAAAGCCACCAATGGGCAAATCAACAAAAGAATCAACACATGCAACACCATAAAGTGTATTTTACAAGCTTCTTTTACTTTTAACCTCTCAAAATCAAGGAAAAGGAAGAGGAGTGAAATTCCCTAAGTTCTCGTTGTACAACAACTTTGAATCTTAGATTCTCAACTCCCAAGCATCGAATCCCAATTCCGCTACCACAATCTATATATGCTCCAAGGAGGGATTAGAGTGCTTTTATGATATCAAAAAGAAAAATTGTCCTCTTTTACTCTAAAGTTTATTACTCTAAAACAACTCTTTAGATTTATGAAGAAATTAACTTATAGAACTTAAGTCTTATAAAAACTTTATATTTTTTTTTTCCTAAACTTAGTCAAATAACACAAAACAACTCCCAAAAAAACTAAACTCATAAGAATTCTTTAAGCTTTAGAGTTTTAAAACACTAAAATAACACATTAACATATATCATTTAATTAATAAAATTAATTAAACAAGCTACAATTCACAACACAATTTTACATGATAAGGCTTATTTTAATTAAAATAAATAAAATCAATTTAATGTAATTAAAACTAAAATGTTTTGAAATCCTATAATTCAAAAATCAAAGGATTTACACAGCAATAGGTTCACAAGGTCCATTTTCATGACACGAGCATGCAACCTATTGCTTGCTTTTTTAAAATTGTAAGACATACTTTAAGATATAACTACTTATATTAATGTGGAACTTCATTCTTTTAAAATACTATATATATAAGAAGGAATCCGTTTACTAGAGAAGTAAGTCTACTTAAGCTTATTTTATTCAATAATTTATGTTCTATATCAAATTTTAACGATATAACCGTTGAATTTAAAGTTTTTAATGCATCGATCAAACCCGTAAATTTTTAAAATATTTAAAAATTATTTGATATTTTATTTAATTAATTCAAATTAATGTATAAAATAAATGCAAATAAACCTTTCGTGAAACGATTTGTAGTAGGGTGGATGACCCTGCCATTCTGCCAAGGTCATATTAGGGGCTGCGGTGAAAAGGGATTTCTGGTTTCGGGTTGGTCAAAGTTGGAAACAACAAGGGAGCCATTCCTAACAAGGTCTCGTTGACCACACTGTTGCTTATCCACGTGGAATATCTTTCTTAACAAAAAAATGTACACGAACAATCATCATTAATTTGATGCATGTTTCAAGTGATTTCATCGTTGTTTTTCATCGTGCAAAGCATACCATCTCATTTTATTAGGGATGTTTAAGTATGTTGAATTTAATAAAAATCAAATTTAACTTGCCAAAATGGATTGAGTTCGGTGATTCAACCATTTAACCAATCTACCAACTCAATGAATCAAGAGGCAGGTTGGGTTGGGTTGACCACCATTTTTTTTTATGCTTTGATAAATTGGTAAGTTGAATATTATTTTATTCAACGCACTATTTTATGAAGTATATATTAAGAATTTCATGTTATTTTGTTACTTTACACTAATTTATTTTACTAACGATGGTTACTAAAAAGATTTTTTTTATGAAGACAATTGAGTAATTAATGTTAATGATTTAGCAAGTGTATCAAAACTGTCTAAATATAAATGGATAAAGTCTAAGTATCATATCTCAAGACACTTGTATACAAACTCAAATTGAATTCTATTCTAAGTTTAAAATAATTAATAGTTTGGTTGTTGAGAAAATTTAAGCAAACAATAAATTTATGCTTTAAGGGTTTTTTTAATTGAAGAAAATTTGATAAAAGCATTAGAATTTAATTTCACTAGATCATCTTCGCATGTACTAAACAATCAATTATTAGGTTTAATTCAACTTATTCCAATAACCAATAAATTTACTAAAACTATAATTTCTTACATGTGAAAGCCTAAGTCCTTTAATCAATCTCTAAATCTCTTAGCAAGATTAATTAAACAACTTGCATTAAGATAAGAGACTTGAAAAATGACTAATAAATCTTATACTATCACTAGCAATAAGATTTATTAGATTCCTCTTCCAATTTGTTATTTTAAAAGTATTTCTCAACAATATTCAACCCTAAAGAGTTGCTTTTTTAGGTAATTAGATCAAAATAAACATTAATTAATAGAGAAAAGGAAGAGAAAATAATTTAAATAAAACTTGAATAACCAATTTAAAAGAGATACATGACAAGGAGTGACAAAATGGGTTAGCTCGACCCATTTTGGTCTGCCCTACTATCAATGTGCAAAAAACGGGCCAAAGTGGGTTAGTTCGCCTAATGAAAGTGAACTAGAAATCTTGGTTCGTCCCACTTAAGGGTAGATTGAAGAGCCAACGAGCTAACTCACTAATATATATATATATATATATATATATATATATAT
Source organism: Cajanus cajan (assembly GCF_000230855.2). Taxonomy (NCBI): domain Eukaryota; kingdom Viridiplantae; phylum Streptophyta; class Magnoliopsida; order Fabales; family Fabaceae; genus Cajanus; species Cajanus cajan. The sequence continues at coordinate 15,400,192 of NC_138525.1, forward strand.
ATATATATATATATATATATATATATATATATATATATATATATTTCAAAATTTTATTATCAATTCAAATTAATAAATTTATTTTTTTAATAACAATCGACAAATTTAATCAAACAATTTATGACATAAATTTGTTCTTCAACCTCAAGACTACAAAACAAAATTATTTAATTATAATTACTAAAAGTCTTTCTTTTTAATCAAGATTACTACTATTAGTTTTTTAATAACAAAAAAAATATAATAGTCCTTAAAAATTACATACAGAATAACTAATAGCCCTTTAATAGTAAGATTATACCATAACATAAAGTGACATACAACATAAGTTATAAAATAAATAACAAATAATATTCAATTAAAAAGGTTGGTGGCCCAACTTACTCCGACATGTCATTTGGTACCTAGGTTGGCAACCAAGATGAGGTGGTTAAACGAGCTAGCGAATTAAAATGTCTAACTTAACCCACCACATTTTTGGCAGGCTAGTAGATTGTAACCTACTTTGTCACCCTTACATCTAAATACATTAATCTCCAACACTAGTTAGTTTAACTACTAATGAACATGTGGAACAATAAAATTGTTGAAGAGACAAACGGTGGGTATATAGAGCATGAATATATTATATATATATATATATATATATATATAGTTGGCTCTTTTTGCAAAGAGATCCTACCATAATGTATTAAGGATCACAACTTCTTTATTAGGCTTTTATATATAATCAATAATGGATTTTGTTAGTCTCACACTTAAACATACCAAAATGATTCACTCAAGCGAGACTTCTTCGAATGAAATTTTCTAAAAATATTCTCGCTAAAGCACAATAAGTTGGTGCTTAATTGAGGTTTGGTTAAAATTTTCTTACTCATCCGGCTTAAGCATCTTAAAATAAATTTACTTAAATGAATTCTACTTTTTAAACTTGGCTCATTCCAAACTTCCTTTTCTTGTAAAATATAAATAAAAAAAAACTAAAAAAAAGTTAAATAAAACTATAAAATTTATTTATTTTAAATTTTTTTTTGAATTTTAACTTTACACAAAATTCAAAAGTATAAAACATTAGAATAATTGTCAATATATTTTTAAAAAAAAGTAAATTATATATAAAAAATTATCAAATAATATAATATTTTTGTAATCGTAACATCATGTTTAAATGAACAAATTATACATATTATTTGACGAGTTAACTTATGAGTCATTTCATATTTTTTAATTTTTTTTAAAAAAAAAATTGGTGTAGGACTCCTAACAGTTTAGATTAAATTAAGTTTTTCAGCACAAACTTGAAACACATCTAACATAACCCTATTTATTTATTTTTGACATAGTTGAACTGAATTGGATTCACTCATTTCACGTCTCTGCTCCCAACATTATATAATGAAGCACATTTTATTTTGTTGAAATGATTTGACACCATAAACATCAAATAGTGCTCTTTGCTGGCACCCACCTTCCATTCTCTATT